>NW_027423757.1:2517500-3982500 GCF_013202065.1 Cotesia typhae | reverse complement strand
TAACGAATAAATCAATTTGTACATCAACATCTGCAATGTCAATTGTAAATTCAAGTACAAAGTCTTCTTTTAATTCTATAGTTAATATTAGTTGCTTTTAATATATACATTTATAAATAAATATATACATATATATAGATATATATATGTATTAATATATATATGTATACATCACGAGTACCACCGAGAAAAGCTCAAGTTTAAATTTATCAGAACCTTTGAGTTCGCTAGTGATTGTGTGCTAAACTACCCCTTGCATCACTATCTCCTGCCTCTGGTTCCTTTCCAAGGCTTTTCAGCGCTTTAGATGCGAAACTTCATGGTACGAGGGATCAAAATCAGACAAGAAAATCAAAGACCACTGGATTACTTTTTTTTTTATTTTATTAAATTAAATTAATCATATAAACAATCGCCGTATAAAGAAAAAAAAATTATATAATACTTAATAAATTACTAGATGTATGGATTGCTACATTAACAAAAAAGTAATTAAATTTATAAAATTAATGGTAACATCGGTGGTACAATGAAATATTTCCTTCTCCTTTTTAACTGGCTTATAAAATTGTTATTCTGCTGTAGAATATATATTAAATGCACGAGATACGCCACGTGCATCGTTTATATTTGTAAAACCTATATTAATGCTTCAGCCGTCTCATATATAAATATGACGCATCATTATTTGCACTAGTTGAATATGTATACTACTATACACATACATAAAAAAAAAAAAAAAAAAAAAAAAAAATTCAAGTGAAGAGAAAAAAAAATATCCACGAATAACTTTATTCAGCGACGTCGAAAAAACATCGTTGGAGAAAGATAGATATTTTTGTATTATCCAGCTAGTATAAAAAAAAAAGCAAAGACTAAATATATATATAACATATAAAATACAATATATATATGTGTGTGTTTTGTCGCAATTTATTAGCAATCACTTGAAAAATATATATGCACACTATTTCTTTTCCTGGACACTAAAAAGTAAAAAGCTCTGCATAGCAAGTAAGTTGTTGCAGCTTTGCCGCATCCAGGCTTTAAAAGGTACATCGGACGCTGACTGAACAAACAGAAGTTGTGATTCCATCCGGAGTCCGTAGTAGATCGTAACATCGCCCTATGCTACTTTCAAAATATCCAAGTGAGCGAGTACCGAGTTCAAGTGAAATAGCTATTTCTTAGTGTGATAAATTGCTACTTTACTAAGCTGTTCTTCTCTCCTGATTTTTATTTCACTTCTTTTCATTATTTTTATTTCTTTTTTTGTTATTATTACTCTACTTCTAATCTTTTATTTCACTTATACTTAACTCTTGGTAATTTACTCAAGATCCACAAGAATGCATATATCAAACATCAACTTATAAATTTTTTTTCAAAAACTAGAGCATGTGCGACATAAACAATTTACAAATCATAGTTTTTTAAACACGCAACATTACTTTTATTCCTTCATAATTTATATTATTATCACTACTGTTAAATTAATCTTTGCGTTTGCAAGTTATTAATATAATTAATGCCATTAATTTAAGTATAATTACTCTATATTTTCGTTTTAAAGCTCACGTGTTTGCATAACAGCTACCGCATTACTTTTATTAACATTTTATTCGTCCATATATTAATATCAATATTAAAACAATTTTGTAAAGCTGATGTGCAAGCAAACAAATTGAAACACCAATTTCCTAATGCAACTAATAGTTTAATTTAATTTAATTTAATATATATTTTGTTATTTAAAATTTATTTATTTATTTTAGTGGTGCATGTTACTCAAATCCGTTCATGATCTCTCTTTGAACTTTCTGTTTCATGCTTGCCTTCGCCTGGATTCGCCGCACGTCTTTGAACTGAACCAACACTTCCTAAAAAATAATATATTTTAAAATTACACTGGAATGCTCTCCTATCGCAACCCTGCCTATCCTGACTTGCTCCTGTAAAATAAAAAAAAATCCGACATCACCTGATCCATAAATTATTGGTAACTCACTTTATTAATTACTTTATTTATTCTTTTAAATAAAAATTAAAAAATTAATAATAATTTAAAAACAAAAACATAAATAACAAATTAATTATAAATCTTAATGCTCTTCTATCATATGGCGATTGTGGATTTATATTTACTCGTGATAAATTATAATAATAATTATAAATAAATTTGCACTACGCAATATATCCACCAAATGCTGCATTCACTGCCGCAAATTGATCAATTATATTTGCGTGATTTGATTTTACATCGTACTTTTGCATTGCTATTTATACATACCAAAAAAAAACATTCATTAATAATTTATTACATTATTATTATTATTTTTATTTAAAAAATTTTGTTTTCTATTACTATTATGATTATTGAATTATTATTATGATTATTGAATTATTATTATTTTTTTTTTAATTTTTTTACTATTATCATTATCATTACTATTATTGTTATTACATATTATTATTATTATTATTATTATTATTACTATTATTATTATCGTTGTTGTTATATTGAATATAAACATGTATTCTTGTATTTCTGCCTGATTGTCATGAACAAAATAATTAAATTTTTGGTGTTGGGCCCGTCATCTTTCACGACGACACGCTGGATCGCCAACTGATGGTCTGCACTTGGTTTTTTCTACTCAAATAATTACAACCAATTATTTTAAACGCGTCATCACTAATACTTTATTTATAAAACCAAACAAATTGGCATTTTAATTTCGGCAATTAATTAACTTCGCGTAAAATTTGCTTGTTCAATTCAATTAAATTAAATTCAATTAAATCAATTAATTGTTTCACACCAATTGGCTTCCGCTATCGGTCAACTATTTACCACAAATTGTCACTAAAAAAAACATGATTTTTTACATTTATTTACAAACTTGGTAAATAATTGCCCGTTGATATAAAAATCCTTCATTTAACTAAATACCTCAAAAAAAAAAAAAAAAAAAAAAAAAAAAAAAAAATCCTAAAAACCAACTGAACACTGGCCAATAATTATTATTGATGTACGCATTTTAATATAATTTATTATAATTTAAATTTATTTAATATATAAAATATAATTAAACGCTTGAATATTAAATTGTAAACTTTCGTATTGTTTCTACACGCCTGTTGTAATTGCTGCCACGTTTCAAATTATTCGGACATGTACCTGGGTGGCCTGGAGGGGACATCAAACTTGCTCCTCCCTTTGATTTGGTGCGTTCTGTACTGAATTTGCTATTCTGATGGTACAAAAAAAAAAAAAATAAATAAATAAATAATAAAATAAAAAATCAATATAATGAAAAAAAATCGTATGAACACTGCCTCGTTTGCTGCATGTGGATCGCCTTAGCAGCCTTAGCCACTGTCGGGGCCCATGTGGTCCCTCAAAACGCTCACTGTGTCGTCTACACAGACAGCTGCGGACAGGTAGACTCATTATTGTAACCAGTTTTTACCCTACATCAGGTCTTTATTATTATACTCTCAAAATCCGTATTAAGTTGCCTCTTATTATCAACCATAAATATTTACATAATAACTTTTTGTATCGTTTTCTTATTTTTTTTTTTCGTTCAATTTTAATCTTTCTTTATTTACTCCAACCACTTAATTATTACTTGTCACTACTACATACGTCTTCTTTATTGTTATTATATTTAATTACGGATTTGATTTGAATAATACAGGCCTGATATGTTAATGCTGCTAACCTTTGAGGATAAAGAGGATAAAGGGCAATTTTACTTATTGATTGAAATATTTCACTCACGTATTCACTAAATTTGTTTATTTGTTTATATTTAAACAATTGTCTTTAGTCCTCATTAACCTCAGCTAACACGTAGCTTTTGGGGGCGTCTCCCTCACGACTGCTCACCGCAACTATAACTGCGAATAACCACTGCATATTACCTGGTGTTTGTCTATTATCATAAATGCAATCGTTATTATAATTATTATTATTATAAAATAATAATAATAATAATAATAATAATAATAATAATAATAATAATAATAATAATAGATGTAACGATAATTGTAGTTACAATCGTGATTATTGAACTATAATTTGACATTAACTCTTAAAAGCCTGAGGATATCGAAAATTCAATTGTAGCAAGCTTTTATAAATTTTACATTGTTAGTATATTTTAATTATATATATTATTAATTAATATTTGTCTTCGGTTATAGTTAATATCAGTAGTTTATCAGTAATTTATCGCTTAATATAAACAATCGATAGTGTTATGAATAATTATGTTACTTAGACATTTTATTTAACATTTTTTACGAGGACGTAATATTACATTTTTATCATTTTTTCTCGGCTTAGCGATCGAGGATTATTGTCGTTAAAACCATAAAAACAAAAATAACAAAACGTAGCTATCACGCGATTTTGCTGTCATAAATATATAATGGCGCAAGTATGAATATTATTAAATATCGCATCGTGCATTATTACTTTTGCTTTCGTAGTCAGCTTTTACGCATATTATTTATACTTTTTTAATTATTATTACTATTATTAATTTAATTTAAATTTTAGAAAAAAAAAATTTTTTTTTCAATACTTTTATTATTACTATTATTACTACAAATTAGACTGCAAATCGTGATTGATAATTATGTAATTTAATTATGATTGAAAGAAAGCAGTGAATGCTAAACGAATCGCATTTGCATGCACGCGATTGTAAACTTTGTGTGTTATACTTTTATTTTTCATTTAATTTATACTAGAAATAGTATTAAACATTATTTTAATGACACACAAGTATATAATAAATATATTAAATTAAAATATACTATTTAATATTATAGCTTTTATTCGGAACTTCGATACTATTGATATAAGGCATATGTACTACTTTTCATTGATTATTAAAATTGGCTGTATTGCTGTTATGGTTGCGGAGATCGCAGTTGAAATATAGTGTTGAACTTATTTGCAGTAGAATATACTCATGTATACATATTTTATTTTTAATGAAATGAAATATATATACACGTGTATTAATTTGACAGCTTACGATTTCCCTCATCTTTCGTATCACGCCAATTCCCGCTAACTTATCTGTCTTTGGTTTGTTGCGTAAAATAAATATTGTACAGCTCAGGTATTTTTTATATTTTTCAATATAAATATTTGAAATATTTTTAAAGTAAATTAAATTCATAAAAACCTAAGTACATAAAAAAATTAGGATGAATGTGAGTGTTTGAATAAAATTAACGTATACGAACCAATTGGCGGTAGTTAGCGTTTGGCGATAACTAAAAATGCTTGGGTGACGTGTGCCAAATAAAACCAGCATAACGTTTACTTATAAAAAATAAAAATAAACGCCATCCGTCACTCTGAAATGGCCACAAATTATTATCCATTTTCTAGATATATTATTTATTGTTTTAAATATAAATACATACACTATTTATTATTCGCTATTGTTTGTCACAGTCGTAATATACTGAAAAGTGTTTTATTTTAAATATGTGTAATTAGTCTTTAATTTAATCCTCGGAGCACACACTCACAATTAAAATTTTTATCACAAATTTTGAGTTTAATTACCAAATTTTTAATTGTAAAAAAAAAATTGTTTTAAATTAAAACAAAATTTTTGTCCTATTGTGTGCCTTGAGAGTTGAATTACTATGATTTATAAATTATAATTAACACAATACATAAATATTAATAATAACAATAATAATGTTTATCTATCACAATAAAGACGCTTATATATTTGTTTACCGGTAATAAATTGTTAATGCACCGTTAATCACCCAAGCACCAAAGCCCCCTTCTCCCGGGCCATTTATATTTGCATGACAAGACTCTGTGTTCGTAGCAAATTATATATAAATATATACATATCTTGAAGCAATTTGCCAGAATTTCTATTATACGCATCATATATATTAAGTACTTACTTACATTTATATATTTGTTATAAAACCCAATACCTCCTTTTATACGTACGCCGGAGGATATATATTTATATATTATATTATATACATATATATTATATATAAATAGTGATATTGATATTTTGATATATTAATTAAACACGGTTTTAACGTTTGCGAGTCACATTTATATTTTCTTTTCTATTACTTACGTTACATTTATTATAACTATTATTATTATCATTTAAATTAATTAATAATGTATTAATTACTTTTATATTTTATTTGCACGCTTAAATGGTGAGCCTAGTTACCTTTCTGCGCGTTATAATTCATTACATACATATATTCTAGTTTTTAAATTTATTTTTGATTTTTTTTCTTTATTTTATCATTATAATTATTATGATTTAAATTATTATTATTATTAATGTCGATATATATGTATGTATAAATATATAACTACACGTCCTTGATTACTCGCAATTAGTAATAATTAATTGATTAAATATTTGGTAGGTTGTATAATGCTTTACCTAACGTTTTTTGCTAACACGATTTTCATCTATTTAATTGGATGTTTATAATCTACTCGCTGAATTATCATTCATTGTAACAGTTTTTCAATTATTACTATTATTATTATAATTATTAATTATTATAATTACAACTATTTTTTTTTTTTTTTTTTTTTTTTTCATTTATTACTATTACAATTAGACACGCGTGTTCGTGTGTGTATTTGTGCTCACATTTATTACTGTATTAATATTAATAGTATTTTATACGCGTATTTTATTTAAAAATTTATGCATTTACATTTACATTACATTACTTCACTTTACATATATATATATTATTTAAAGCATCTCATAAACTTGATTATCATTATATTATGTTATTATTTTTCGCTACCGGAGTGCATGTATTCGTGCGTAATTTTTAGTCAAAGCGTATAAATATGTAGTTTTCGGTACACGACTCACACAAAACCATAAATTTTTTTTTGCAGATTGTAATAAAAATGATATGATGTTTATTGTAAATTAAAATTACCTTAAAAATAACAAATAATGAAAAAAAATAACTTGCGAAAGTGAAAAATAATTAATTATTATTTTTTAACTTAAGTTATAAAGTCTAGTCATTGAAAGTAATAATGGCCCACTGAGGAGAGGGCTTATAATTCGCAAATAATAAATATAATATTATTTTTAAATATTGTTACAGTAGATAAATAAATTAAATTAAAAATATAAATTTGCGAATAAATAGGATCCTCTTTTACATAGCCACGTCCCTTGCACTAAATGTATTGAGAATTTTTTAAATACGTATTGTAATCAGCTATGGGCCATTAAAATTATAAATTTTTTAAAAATAATATACAACAGCCCTTTGTTTTAATGAAAAGTAAAACATTTTTGTTCTATACACTGCGCAAGGATAGCTTGCTAATTAATTTGAAACACGATACGAGCGGTAGGGTTTCCCTGTTTTTAAAAACAAAAAATAAGTTTATAATAATTACGTTCTACTGCAAATTTTACATAATAAATAAAATTTAAATATAATAAAAATACACGAGTAGAAGGAGCTGACATAAAAAACTTGCGAGTTAAAAAGTTAAAAAAAAAATTGCAATATCTATAAATAAAATTTCACTAAAGTAAAAAGTAAAATAATTGGAATGTGCTTATCGCAAAATACCTTCAACTACTCGTGTATCACATTAGCTATTAAGTACCTCTTAATATTTACGTTCAATCCATTTTATAGAGCATGTAATGTATTATGTTTTACATGCTCTATTAAACCGGATATAGTATGTCAGAGTATGAGATTGTGAACAGTGTGTGCGTGTGTGTACAAGTGTCATTTTATAAATTTCCTTATTTTATTTTAATAACCTCTCTATATATTATAGTTATTTTTTTTTCTTTGTTCATTGTATCTTTTTATAACTAATAATTCCTTTAGATTATTTATGACAGAACAATACGTATACAGATACCGGAATATTTTCTTTCAGTTACTGGACACCCTCCCGGTGTGCCAAGATTTTAATCGACAACTGTGCAACCGTCCCGCCTGTAAATTCATTCATCTCCATGACGGTAAGTTTTACATTAATTTCTCTCATTAAGCTATAATTTCCATTGAAAATAATCAAACAGATGTATAATCATTTTTTTTGGCTCAATAATTACAATTAATTTTTTTTCAAAGAAAAATCTTTAAAACCTTTTCATGTGTAATTTTTTAAACACACACCTCAAAAAGTCACACCATTTTTATATTTAATTTTTTTTATCATCTAATGACTCTTAATTGAGCCAATTGCACGCCTCATAAGCGAAGCGTTGAGGTTCTACCCTACTCTCGATATTTTAACAAAAGCCGTTTTCTCGAAACTCAAATTGATTTTTTGTTATTTATATCGCACTTACAAGTTAATTTAATATGAGTATACTTATATCAAGTCAAATAATTTTTCAGGCACATAAAATACATTTCAATAACAATTATTTTGTTTAACAGGGAAATTGGTCGAAAAAATTATTATTTAGATCTATGCATTTTATTATTATTTATAGTACTTTTTTCATCACCGCAGAATTATGGCACCACTAAACCGTAGCAGAGTTTTTTTTTTTTTTTTTTTTTTTTTTATAGACTGTACGCATATAACAAGAAAAACAGGCACCGATATTAAAAAAAATACTCTGTAAGAAATTAATTAATTTTTATAATTTTTTCAATCAATTACACAATTTATATTTTTTTTTTAAAATGAATGAACACTTTTTAATTTTCCAAACTTTTTTTATAGTATCCAGGGTTATTAAATCTAGAATAATAATAAATTAAAATTTTTGAAGATTATAGGCTTGAAAATTCAGTAAAAAAAATAATTAACAAGCTTTTATAAAAAATAATTTAAATGAAAAAAATTTTTGTTCTCAGATATAATATTAATTTAAAAAAATGATCTACTACGTACACATGTTACTTTCGCTATCATAAAAAAAAATTTTTCATCTTTAAACAGGATAAAATAAAAAAAAAAAATAAACTAATGATTAAAAACAAAACATGTACTCTTAAAATTTAATAATAGTTGGTGTAATGTTTAATCAGGTGTTATCTGATGTCTGTTGGTTTCAGGAAATGTGGAGGTGGTGGATAACCGCGTGACCGTGTGCAGAGACGCGGTAAAAGGTGCCTGTATGCGGCCCCAGTGTAAATATTACCACATACCGGTGGCATTGCCGCCGGCACCCTTGATGGCTATCAGCGCTTCCTCAAGCTCCTAGTCTACACTACTGCGTCTACGTCTACTTCAATTACTACTACTACTACTACTACTACTACTACTCCTATTCCTACTCCTACTCCTACTCCTACTCCTAATACTTATACTACTACTACTACTATTACAACTATTAATACTAAACTACTACTACAAGTTATTAATATTACTAGACACAGTATATAACATAATACATACAACATACACGCTACATGTTACACAAGTCGGTACACTTTGGCGTGAGGAACGAATTAAGTGAGGGACTGGCTACACACACACTCGACGAGAAGATGATGCCGTTGTACAAGGAATTTAGGACCCATACCAATCTACAGAGATCCTCCTTAGACAACACGAGCTCTTCATCAAAATTGATCTATCTTCAATGCAATACCGGGATACGATGGCCTAAGATACACACCCCTTGAACACCTAAATCCGTCAGCAGAAAAAATAAAATAAAATAATTATTAATTAATTAATTAATTGATTAAAAATAATAAAAATAATATTTATATAGCTCGACTGTGTAATTCTGGTGCTGTTATATAGACAACTTAGTTTTAAACATTTATATAGGCATAACGCAGATGAGACATGACTATTTTATTTTTATTATTTTGTTACAAGTATTTTAAGTTATGCAGTGCAGTTTTATTATTATACGAAGCCATTGGAATTTATCATTTTTATTAATTTTTTTTTTTAATCCATCATCGACAGATGACAATAATTAATTTTATGCATAATTATTTTCTGATATTATTAATTATTATTATTATTTAATGTTAAATTAATAATTATTTCAATGGATTCGATTAGTTTTAATTGTCTGTGCAATTTTCAGACCTAAACTGAACCCGGCCACTAGATTTAAGAAACAAAAGTATTTATCATTTTTGTTTTGTTATTTTTAACATTGTTTTTAAATTATTATTATTAATTATAATTACTATTGTGTTACTAATTATAATACAAAAAATCGAACAAAATTGAGTCAAATTAATGTTAATTTAATGTTAAAAAAATTTATAATAGAATACTCACTAATTATATTTGGTTGTTGTAAGAAATAAAATTCATGAATTTGTTTTTAGTAAAAATTAAAAAAAAAAAATAACAAAGTTATGTTAAATTTTTTTTACATTAAAATTAAAATAAATGCTTCCGGGATTTATGGTTTTATCCCAGTGAAAAACACATTCGATAAATCCTCGATCACAAATAGAATTTTCTCAAACGTTACAAGTTTTTTTCCTCAAGAGCGGATATAAATAAAAGTATAAGTAAAATAAAATTATTAAATATATAAATATATACATACACATAAATATAAATATAAATAATAAAAAATGAAAAATATAAATAAATATATATATAAATAAATATAAATATATAAATAAATATATTATATTATTTATACACAGAACACGTACGAAATACACGGTGCTAACAAACGTGTTAGTACATTGCGTGTACATAAGTGCAAGTAGTAATAAAAAATTTTATTGTATTGTATTGTAATGCATAAGTTTCGTAGGCTAGCTAGGGCCCTTGAGCCGTCACGAAATAATTAATAAATATTAATTATAATAATCATACATAAGATATTTGAAATAAAATAAAATCGTCAATAAGATATTAAATAAAATTTGAAGGTAATTTAAAAAAATAATGACAATTTTTTATACTCGCTGAATTAATTCATTAATTTTCGATTAAATAATTGTTTTTTTTAATATTATTATTATTAAATTTGCATGATTATTATACGATATATGTAACATGATATACATATGAATATTAAATATGTATATATTTATATTTGTATGTAATAGCGAACTGAGCAAGATCAGGAACGTTGAGAGTAATGTGACTAACCAACGATCATACAATAATAATTACTGCGTATAAATATTTATATATATATATATATATATATATATATATATATATATATATATATATATATATATATATATATATATATATATATATATATATATACATTTATTATTAATCATTAATAAATTTAATTAAAATAGTTATGGTTATGATCAATTAAAATCATATTATTTATTCATATGACTGATACATAAACAAATAATACTGATTGAAAATAAATTTGAGATTATTAATATTATATACTTGTTTGTTATCAATTTTCAATTATTATTTTTTTAAATACATGACAAATGCTTTAATTACCAAGTGATAAATTAAAATTTTTGAGTAATTATTTATTAACAAAACTCGCAACATCGAATGAATTTTTATCGTGATTTTTTATAAATAAAAATATTTGTGATTTGATTATTTGAATTTTAAAGTTAAATATTTTATTATTTTAAAAGTAACATAAATAATTTAAAAAATGTTTACAACCGTCCAAGAAATGCTGGAATGTCTTCCTAGCACGTGTAACGAGTCAGGTAATTTATTGATTGATTGATTAACTTATATTACATAATAAATAGAATGTGAATTACACAGAAGTTAAAACTAAAAGCTGAAATGTTTAAACTAGTCATTGCTATGGGTCGAGGTCTTTCGCGTTTCTCTCAACAGCACCGATTTTTTTTTTTTAACTACTCGATAATAAATTATCAATCAGTAGTATTAATAAAGACTTGTTAATTCACTTAAATTTAGGTGATAATGATGATGATTATTTGACAAATTTAAATGAATAATAGAACGAAAAAAAAATATTGTTATTGATGAAAATAGAACTAAAATAAATAATGACTATATTTAAATAGAGAATGGAACAGTTTTTAAACTAAATGGTAAATTTTCCTGTACAACATTTACTAAATCAAACGCCACTATCAAACTTTTAAATTTATAACAAGTACCGATGGTTAGTCTCGTTTTTTTTTTTTTTTTTTTTTTTTTTTTTTTTTATTAATAATTATAATTATTAATAATAAATAAAAAAATAAAAAAGGGAAAGATTATAAGGATGGTTATTGGACGTAATAGTCGAGTACTCTGTAAATTACTCATGTATATATTTATAGACATTACACTAATTAAAAATGATAAAGTGATATTTGAGTGAATAATCCAAAATTTTAAATATTATTTTATTTTTTTATTCTGTTAATTTTTTTTAATTACGCTCCGATATTTTACTTTTAAATTAATAACTTGTGTCATTAATTAAATGTGTATGCACTTGGCTGTGTGGTTACAAGAATGTAAGATGTCTTTGTCATGTTTTATTATTATTATTATATTAAAAATCTTACTTCCAATAATTATTTAAATCAAAAACAAAAATGAAGTTGCTTCTTCTTTTTTATTTTAAAAATTAAAAAAAAAAAAAAACATTGTTATTTAAACGCACTAAGTCATGATGAAACTAGATAAGGAGAAAATGATAAATAACAATTCTAGACGGAAAAGGATAAAACGGACGAGTTCATCCGTGCCCTAATTTAGCCTGTAAATAGAAAAACTTATTATTATTTTAATTATTATTACTCTATAAATAAGTATATTTAAATTTAAATTAATAAATATAGGAATAAATAAATTAACAATTAGTTGATTAAAATTTAAGTGAAATCTTCGCTAATCGACAATTAGATTTAAAATTTTCTAGGCGATTTAAATTCTAAATTTTTAATTGAATATTTTTTTTATTAATTTTTACATTCAATTTTAAAATAATTGACATGAAAAGTTTTGAACAGAACGAAAACAAAAAGCAAAAGCGGACATATCTTTCCCTTGAATTAACAAGTTAAAGTTTGTTTAGCATTTTGAAAGTAAAACGTGTAAATAAACAAAGTGCTCGATCCGATAAACTTGTGGTAATATTCCCGAGTCCTTGAACCAATTAAAAGAAATTATGAAAAAAAAAAAAAAAAAAAAAAAATTAATAAATTAATAAAAACTAACAGAAGTTAAAAAGTTGATGAAATCTGTTGAAGTTTGAGCTTCCTAACTTGAGTCAAGGGTTTTAGCTGCTGCTGTACGCAACTACGAGGCAACTTATAACTAAAAATACGATAAAAAAAAAAGAAACAAGTATATTGAATCAGTTAAACTTGAATTAAACTTACTCGTGACAACTAGGCTGTGTCAAGTTTATCTACTTGTACTTCCCAATGCACTGGAACTTAAATATTGCCTTAATTATCAGCGTTATTACCGCTCAGGCTAGTTTGCTGACGCTCTACTCTGTAATTTGTTAAGAAAAAAAAAGTAAATAAACTTCTACTACAAAACGCTGATTAATAAGTGTTCATAAGCTTGCTTTGTGCAATCACGAATGCTACTCAATAAATAGAACTCTCAATTAAAACAACATAGACACAAATTTTAAATCAAATATTCTCGGTTACTCTCAATCATTACTTACTTACTTTTTTTATGTAATGCTTAATTCTCCTGTCGATGTTTCATTAATTAATTGATTAATATAATTACTTTGATTTAATTCAGCTTAACGCGCATTGAGCTTTAAACAATTACTTAATTATGGTGTTTTTGTCTCGTTGAATTTTAATTAGCCAAATTACGGTGTTGTAATTACATTTAGATGTTAATTCATCCGTACTTCTGTTTTGTGATAATAATTAATGCATATGTGTCATTAAAATTAGTTTTAATTGATCTTATTTTCGGAATATTATGACAAAAAATTGAGTTTTATTAAAAAAAAAAAAATTATTGAAAATTTCTTTGATTTATAGAAAATTCATTTAAAGTAAAATATCGTCGGCTAAAATGTTTCTTTTGATTTCAACGAGATAAAAATGAACTTCTGTTTTATTAGCTTAGTTATGAAAAAAATAAAAAAATTTAGACTAATGAATTCTCAAGTTCAGAGTCTAACTAAATTTCGTTTAAATTAAAATTACAGTAAATTATAAACTGTTTGTTGGACGTAAAAAAAAAAAAAAAAAAAAAAAATAATAATTCTCGACAAGTCGACTGAAAATAAAATTTTTAGTAACAATAAAACAGCAAACGCTTTTATGCAAATTATTAAACATAAAAAAAGCATAAATTTGCATATTAATAACACTTAATAAAAAACTTTTTTATTTTAAACTTCAATCATAGTTTTTTCTGACGTTCATTGAAATTCTTCCACGGTGTAGAGCTTTGTATGATTATATGCAAATATATATACCGTATGTATATTTATGACGGCGTATGGTATCTTTTTAAAAAAATAATTAACTTTAAATGTTAATACATTATTCAAAGAATCTTTAATCTTGGACTTAGATAGACTTGCTTAGTAAAAAAAAAAAAAAAAAAAAAAGGAATAAAAAAATAAAAAAAAAACTATTATCATACTCGCTGTAGTTATTACTGTTTAAATATTGTTAATTATTATTACCGATAGATTAAATATTACATACCATTTAATCTTAGTCTTCTCGGAGTCTAAATTTAGAAGTTTGGATTGTATGGATTTTTTAAACTGTATTCATTTGCAAATCGCATACAATTTAATAATAATTAGCAAGCTTCGCGGCTACACGCAACAAAAGCTTGATAGGTCCTTTGCAGATTTACTTATTAGTAAAGTAAACTATTATAATAATAACATCTATTATTAATTATTATTACTATTATATTTAAATCTAATATCTGAGCTTATAGCAGATTTTGTTGCCATAAAGGCGTTTTCTCCCCCCTTGACTACAAGTTCTATAAAATATATTTAAAAAATGGAAAATAAAAAAAATATTAAAATAGAAAAAAAACTAAAAAATCTAAATTTATTATTATTTAATTAATAAACCTGGAGGTAAATGGGTTATTGAAAAAAATCTAAAAAGTCGCCTAATATTTAAGATAACAATTATTAATATTTACACTTTAAATAAATAAAGTCCTCAATGACAGCATGATAAGTTTATAATTATAAATTATAATTAGTAGGGTATTTAAATGAATAAATAAATAAATAAATAAACAATGAAACTTCAGTCGTTAATGAAGACGATATGTAACTAATATAAACGGTCAGGTTTTTTTTTGTCTATGATTTATAATAAAATTCGTAGATAATTATTTATATAAAATAAAATGTACCTCGACCTCGGTGATGTAATTGATTAACTTGTAATCCTTAATGTTATACTTTTAAACGGTGATAAATCTTGGATTTGTATCAAAATAAAAAAAAAATAAATAAATAAAAAACTCGAGATAATAACTGTAATTAAAATAATAACTATAACCGATTGTAAGTGATAAGACTGACACAACACTAGTGTCCAAGACACCGTGATGACTATTATTGATTATTGATATTAGTTACTCGATATTTGATGCAAAACCTTATGATTTATGTTAATCACCGGCAGTTTGTGATATATCTAGTGAAAAAAATAAAATTAATAGATTGCAAAAGAAAAAAAAAATAAAAAACGAAAATTGATTTTTGAAAGTGGTTGTTATTCAAGTAAAATAAATGTAAAGAGGAAAAACGCCTAGCGATTTAACAATTACACTTACACACAGTTATTATTAGTGATAAATATTTAGCTGCTGAAAATGAAAAAATTAAAAATTTATAATAATTGGAATGATAATTCAAATGAATACGGCGTGATTGTGAATGAAATAAAATTTTACAATTTGTGCTTTTTTTTTATTATTGTAATGATTTTATTTGTCAGTGACTGTTTTAATAAATAATCTGCATTTAAATTTACATGAGCAATAAAATAAAAATCATGTAAATTTTTTTTTTCCATTCGATATAAATAAATAAATTTAAATAACAATCACATTAAAAAAATGTAATAAAAATTAAATTGAGTGGATTAATTATTATTAATTCATATTACATAATAAAAAATAATACGATGTAACAGTCGGTGGGGATAAGAGGATATACGGAGGATTTGGAAAATATAAATTAATAAAAATAAAATTATAAATGATTGACGGTACACGTTGAACAATAATATACTTACATTAACACTTACACTTACACTATTACACTATTTATATATAAATATTGTAATATTATTTTTCGAAAATTAGAACTGTAATGTAGATTGTATTATATATAAATACATATAAATATATAAATAATGATATTGTAATAATCATTTTTCGTATAGTATTAGACGGATAAAGTGATTAGATTAAAGAGATTAATTAGAAGGGATTAATTTTTAAAAATTTTTTCAAGTGCGAACGTCATTATTTTTACGCAAAATTTAAAAATCTTTTTTTTTTCTATTATTTATATTAATATTAATAAATATATTAATCACTGGACATTCGCACTGAGTGTTTATTAATAATAAGTGTACTGCCGAGAATCAGATAAATAATTGATACTAAATAAATGAATAAATAGAGAACAAAATCAATGGTGTCCAATGCTCTTTTTTATTAATTACAAAAAATTAATACATGTGATGATATTTTATTGATTATTACTTTTAATTATTTTATTAATTATAATTAAGGTCGATAAAAAAATGAAGTAAATTTTTAACATTAATGAAATAGTTTTTTTTTTCATTAAAAACTAATTGAATAGTATAAAAAATTTGACGATAAAAATAAAAATGAATGAAAAAATTGTACAACGACGATATTTATTTATAAGTTTAATATATTCAAAAAAATTATAATGGAACGAAAATATCTCTTATCCCCGTCCTTATTTTAACACTCATACATTTAATATTTGTATAAATGAGCATATAAATTCAATATTTTAGATATTCATTAACGTTAATAGCATTAAAATATTACCTCGATTAAATAAAAAATAAACTTATTAAATAATTAAATTTCTGATATTATTTTTCCTGAAAATAAAGCTCATAAAAGAATAAATATATGTAATTATTTAATTTTCATCTTTTTTTTTCTATTTAATTAATTTAAATGACTTGGTCTGGTCGCATGAGTGTTTTTGAGTATTGTACGAATATGCTGGCATGTCGAACTGTGTAAAAGAACCAAAAGACGTTTAAAAATAATAAATAATAAGTACGACTGTCTTTAAAACAGTGTAAGGGTTATTTTTGAGATGATTCAATGTGTTTTTTATTAAAAATTTCGTAGTTTGTTAGTCAGTAAAAATATTTATCATTAATAAAATCTATTTAAAATTACTAGCTACTAAATAAATAAATAATAAAATAATTGATACAATAATATAAAATTAATTCGTCTCAAAAACCGCTCATACATTTAATTATATTAATTAATTATGAATAATGAAAAATACTGTGTGAACTTGATATAAAAGCAATGTGATGTTCACTGATCAAATGTGTTAACAAGAAGAAATTAATAATAATGATAAAGACCCACTGGTTGCGGTTAAACATTTCCGAGTACACTAAAATAAACAATTAATATAAAATTTATTGGTATTTGTGATTAAATTCCGCCCCAATTACACCTAATTCAATAATTATTTATTATTGTCAAGATTACATAATTTTATATAACATGATATGGAATTTTTAATTTTTTTAGTTTAGTTTATTTTAATAGATAATAATATATTTGTTATTTAATTACATAACATTCAAGTACCGCAAAGTACTTTAAAGATTTAATATTATTTTAATAAATCCTCCTCTTTTATTAGAAATTTATTCATCAAGATCTCTAGGTAAGAAGAAGCTCATAGTTCCTTAATCACAAAAATAGTTAGCAGAACTGTGATCTTAAATAGTTAAGGCTTTGAAGAAACGATTTTCAAGTCGTTAATTATATTAGTTTTTAAATTTAATTCTAATTATTTAAAATAATTTATTTGGATTAAAATATTTTAAATTATTATTATTATAACTATCAGTGCTCCATTTAATTTTACCAATTATATTCAGCTGCATTCAAAAATACTTGCTGGTATTTTATAATTTAAATTAAACAATAGACCTCATTTTAATTGACAAATACTGATTATATGGAAAATTTAATATTCAAATACTTATTCAGTCGTTAATTATTATGCACAAACACATAGCGCCCGCATTATTTATAGTCCTACTACCTCCATGGTTCAGACTCATCAAACATTCGCATAATATTATCCCGTAACATTTTTTCTTGCTCTAAAAATATAAATAATTTAAATTTAGTAATTAAAATTAATTTTATAATAAAAAATTATCAAGTTATTACCTGCTGTGAGATTGGCTATCACGCACTGTTTTCGTAAAAATTCTAAACAAAGATTTCTTGACAATCCAAAAGCGTGCATATTACATGTAAAAGTACTAAAATCAAGCAAATAATTATTTTTTATTATAATTATAATATTAAAAATTTATTTAATAATTATTTTATTAAAAAACAAGTACCCCAATTGCCCGAAGACAATATTAGCTTGATACTTTCGATCTTCTGCAGCAATAGTCTCTCGATTTAAAGACTTTGATCTCGAAGGAACCGGTCTAGCGGCTCTTTCGCATTGCACAGCGTCAAAAAATGCAGCAGTCCAAAATCTCATGGATCTCCAGATAGGCTGGACTCGAAGGTGTGTATACAAATATTCTCTATACGGCTCCAACCCAGGGACTTCCACTAAAAATAAAACCAATTAACCTATTTATTTCTTCCCAATAAGGATATTACGTATTTTCAATTATTAATTACCTTCATGATAAAATGTAAAACACATATTCATAAGGTTTTTAGCAGGAGCGAAATCATCAGCTTCGTGGCACTCAAACAACGCTACTGCAAAGTGTTGCGCTAATGAATAAAAGGAAGCTTCTGAAACACAGGCACGTGCTCTTCTGGCATTAACAACCCTTGAGAACCATATTCTTCCCGACTCGGTCTATAATTAATTTACAATTTTTAACAAAGAACAAATACATATAATAAAGGTAATGAAAATTCATGTAAAATTAAATATTATTATACGTACAAGAACCATTTGACCAAAGCTAGCTTTTTGCTCCTGGTCAATACTTTCCGGCGCATCGAACAACATTGGTACAAAAGTTTTCATAAAATCAGCGGCTGCTTCTTCAGATTGGCTGTCTGCAGACAAACTTGATGCCCATGATTGCACCGAGCCGGAAGATCCTATAAATATTATTTATATATTAGTAATTACTAATTACTAATTATTTACATTATTAAGAGAATAAAAAAAAATTTTGTGTCCAGGATAGTCATATGATAAAATCGGTTTTTATAGTGAAATTTAGTGTCAATCCAAAGGTCTTGACTTGAATTTGTGCCTTTTCAAGGTTTTATATCATTCTCACCGATAGTCAATTTATTAAGATAAGTATTTAGGCTGCATTCGAAAATTCTTTATCTCTAGGTACATAATTGAGAAATTACCTTCTATTTTAAGAACTATTGACATTTTTAGAGATATAAGCTCATCCCGATGTTATACTCATCAAGACCTTTCATTTAAGTGCCCACATCAATTTTTCACATATTTATATATATTATATATATGTATATATGAAAAATATATCAAAATGCATGTGGGTACTTAAATGAAAGCTCTTGATGAGTGTAACATCAGGATGAGCTTATATTTTTAAAAACATCAATAGTTGAGAAAGTACAATGCAATTTAACAAAAGTCATTATTTGATAAAGCAAAATTTTGAAAATCAAAATATGAAAATTTTGAAAAATTGCAATAAAATTTTTAATTATTGTAAACAAAAAAAATTAATTATTAGAATCTTAAAATACAATTATTTTTTTTTATCAATGTAGATAAAAAAATAAATAGTTATAATAACATAATTTATTTTAAAAAAATCAAAATTCACCTGATCTTTCCCAATTTCTTCGACCATCCATATTTGAATCTAAACTCGTACTGGGCCCGTAGCCGTCTTGATCACTCGCCGAGCCACTACTACAAGGTACATCTGTAAAAATAAAAATAACAATTTATTATACAGATTATTAAATATTTATCTTTATTGTCACGGCTACAAGCACATATATATATATATATAATCTACAGGAAAAAAAAAAGAGTATTTGTAATCTGTTTTTTTATATATGTCAATATAGTACATAAATACTACTATACATGTTATAGGGATTTATAAAACAGGTAAGTTGTTAAACCCAGTGTTCACCGTGTACGTGCTCCATTAAATACTGTAAAAAAATGTTTGTATTGATAACAAAAACTAATTGTTTCAAATAAAATAGTATTCATAAATTATATCTGTACTTACGGCAATTAATAATAATAACAACAACAGTGAAAATTATTATTGCCGTATGTATTATCAGTTTATCAGTTGAAAATTTAAATAGCAACACTTGTTGATAGTAATAAACTACATTTCCTATTTACACTGCCACAGATCATGAGAAAATAAAT
Source organism: Cotesia typhae (assembly GCF_013202065.1). Lineage (NCBI taxonomy): Eukaryota > Metazoa > Arthropoda > Insecta > Hymenoptera > Braconidae > Cotesia > Cotesia typhae. The sequence continues at coordinate 3,961,924 of NW_027423757.1, read as the reverse complement.
TTTATGAATATAACACGATTATGGAAGTTGATAAATTTACAAAATTAAACAAACATGTAATAATAATAATAATAAATACAGGAAATTTAAATAAAATAAAATAATAAAAGACAACTAAGGGGTCACAGTTAAACATGTACCTGTAATTCACATAAAGCTTTATAACATTTATTTATTTATTATGTAATAAATTACCTAAACGAAAAACAACCGTTTCATAGCGATCTGGAGCCCTTGCTTAATAACAATAAAATAAAAAAAAATTATAATTACTTGTTAGTACAATTAAATATAAATAATACTGAAATTAGCGGTCAGCTGTCAATTTTAAAAATTTCTTTAACAAATTAATTACAATAAAAAAATGCTTCTAAAAATTTTCACTTGTAATTTTTATAAATTTTTATTAATTTTCACATGTGAAACTTTTCAATTAATTTTTTTTTAATAATTTAATTTCTATAAAATTTCAAAAAAATTTTTAATATCTGTTAACTTCAGTGTTATAAATATAAAAGTTGAAATGTTATTCTTATTTGAGTAATTATAAATTGTAAGAAGAATAAAAATATAAAATAAAATTTCAATGTTAAGATAAAATCTTTACCTATTTTGTAATCAAGTTTATCGTAAGGATCTGGACCAGTAGCCCGAATATCTTTTTCCTGAAGCGGCTCGATACTCTCAATACTATCTCTGTCCGGACTAATATCCTGCTCGACTTGCATTGGATTTTTATTTTCCACAGAAGTTCGCGAAGATGCAATCTCCTCATACGTCATTCCCGCAGGATATTTTCTACGTGACCGGGTACAAGCTTCACGTTCGAGCTTATGTCGGGTCATTGCTTCGTAATCTTCATAGGAAAATCCTCCGCCGGGTCTATTAGTAAACAATCATGAGGAAATAAACGTCAAGTCCTATATAAGTAATAAGCAATTAAAAATTTAATTGTAAGTGTGTATAAATGTTAAATAATAAGAGTAAAAATAATATTGTATGTGGATGGTACAATAAAAAATTAAAATTAAAAATACGTGGTGATAATACCGAGGAAACCGCAACTTCCGTCGTGCCGTTCCTTCATTTCGGCTGGTGTTCTGGTCATTCAAGTGAGGCGACGGCGGCGAGGACGGAGTTGTTACTTCACTGTCTTCAAAGCTGCTGCTCAATGCTGATCCTATTCTGCTACCCAGTCCTTGGAGATACTCTCCACCGCCTCCCAATGCTGTTCGCATTGTTTTCAAAGCTCCTTTTGTGCGGCCCATCAATGTTGTTCCATTGCTTGATGGTAAATTTGTTGTTACGTCCACCATCTTTTTGGATTTTTACAAAATTTTATCCTGGAAAATTGGAAATTTTTTTTAATTAAAAAAATTTTTATTTTTATCAAAAAATCTGTTCAGAAATGAACAAAATTTTCAGTTTTCTAATTTAATTCTAAATTAATTTAATTTATGTAATGACTACTGAAAATAAATTTTTCTTTTTTAATTTAAAAATTCAATTTTTAAGATTTTTAATTGCGAAAGTAATTAATATTATTCAAAAAGTATCTAATTATTACAATAATTAAATTTTTGTTAAAATGAGAATTTTTTTTTGCCAATTTCTGAATCTAAGAATATCCTTAAAGAAATATTATTGATGAAGAAATATATACAGCATATGTAATGACAAAATTTAAAAAATATATATTATTACAAATTGACATGTGTGTATAATACATATACTGAGATTTGTAAATGTACAAGCAGGAGATAAAATAAAAATAAAAGTTAGCAACAATAATCGCTTAAATTAATTACAACCTTGGTCTGGAAGTGATATCAAGCATGAAGTATCAACATATAACATAACTGGGTGCTTGTTTCTATTCGTCCAGCCAGCTATTGTAATTTCAGATAAGCAGTGCTCAATTCACTAATACTTCTGCATAACAAGTGTGTATATTATTAATTCATACGCTATTATTATTTACGGTTACGTATGTAAGATGCAGTACAATAATTGACAAATTGACATTTCATTCATTAATTATCTCAATGTCATAAATTGTTTTGTGACAACATAATAGCGAGTTTATAAATATAAATAAAAATTACTATTCTAATGATCATTATAGGTATATTATAAATAAATATTTAATTTATGTTGATAAGAGAAGAACAAGTAATTAGTGACAATTAAAATTAAATATTTGCGTCTTCATTTATTTTTCCTTACAGTTATAATAAGGATAAACATGTAGAACTGTTTATTTAATCTCATTATTTGTAATTTGTTCGACAGAAATAAAATGAGGAAAAATGGGTAAGTTTTTTTTCTAACAATATAAGACGATAAAATTCTTGATATAATTTTTAACGTCACACTAAAGAAGAAATGGCTAAAAATAAATCCAAAAATAATTAATTATTGTAACTGATTATTTGTTCAGAAAATACAAGAAGAAGAAAACATTTAAAAGATTAATAAAAGATGTCGATTAAATAAATTAATAAAATATTAAGCAATTTATGATTTTTAATTAGACGATTGTAAAATTATAAATTACTGCAAGTACTAAAAAAACAAATTATTACTTTGAAATAATTAATTATTCAATTAGTGACAAACTGAATAAACCTGCACTGCGGCTGAATAGTCATACATATAATTCAAACATATGGATTTGAAAATTGCAACTGCATTTCAACGTTAAAAATTCGGTTTTAAACCCTGACACTAAAATCAATGGTGCAAGTATGCTTTACAATAAAATAAACAAATAAATGCAGGTATTGATAAACGATTTTTATCATTACAAATTAATAAAACCAAAATATAGCTTATTTTTAATTTAAAAAAAACGCATAATAATACCTACGTTCAAAATAATGTAATTTCACTTGACAATCAGTAACAATTCGTGTACTGTAATTGAGTAAAAAAATTCAGATAAAAAAATTGAATTCGTACACATTTATGATTAACAGTCTTACAGATTAACACTTTCCTACATAATAGTCTTTAAAATAGTGAACCGCGTGCGTCCTATTCACTCTGTTTTTTATTCTTATCATGTACCCCCGCGTAATAATGAATGTGGGCATGTGATCGGCATTAGGTAGTTGCGCAGCCGCAAGTTATAATCAATACTCTTCAGAATACCTGCATTTATCTATCAAATACATCTACGTGTATAAATGAAATTACGCAAATCATATCATCAAAATCTGTTTGTCATTCCTGTTTCTTCTACAACAATAATTCATTCATAAACCAATTAATCAAATGTAATTGAACATTTATATAAACAAAAACCTAGCTTTCAAATTCCCATTAATAATAAAATAAATAAATACATCGTACTGTACAATACAACAATAAATAAAACAGTTATTTGTAAACAAAGAAAGTTTTAATTTAAAAAACACATTACAAATTTGTGTCTAAAACGCTGAAGGTAATCTTTACAGAAAAAAAAAAAAAATCAAATTCATTTATCTATTTAATAATCTTATCATTTCTTAACATACATTACGTATTTTTCATAAATTATTTTACATACGAGCCATTTACAAAAAGGGGCTTGTTGTTTATAAATTACTATTATCATGATTCATGACCATTACATTTTATTTAAATATTTATAAGAATTATCTAATTTGTGAATAAAGACGAATTAAAAAAGAAAGTGATTGAAATAAATTTTTTTTTTGTTTTTCTTTTATATGTTCTGTGATGGCGATGTGATGACATTATTTCCACGCTTGCTTCTGTGCTTTTTGTGATGCTAATTTTTTAGTTATGTAAGACGCTATTAACAGCCCCGAAAGGACCAATATGATAAGATAATAGTCAAAGTCTTCTTTTAAAACGTCAAATGTTTTTGATGGAGCCACACGGGTATAAAATAAATCTGTAATTAAAATTTAAATGACATTTTTAATAAAGTAAAATATAAAAATACTTTCGAATAAATAATATTAGTGATAATTACTTACCAATACCGTGAGCAAACACTAAAGAAGTACTTTCAAGGCCACTGGGACTTGTATGAATTCCTGATACCCTGAATACACTTTGGTTATAATTAATAATGGCATCCATGTGGATTGGTATCTCTGGCATATAAGGTATAACACCTTCTTCCCTTAATTCGGGATTAATAGGCCGCCTTGGATCAACTAACATCCACGGTAACTCCAAAATTCCACCATTAGCAAGAGACACTTAATTAAAATATAAACAATTTATTAATTCATTAATCATTAATTTATATTGAGGAAATAATATAACAGTTATGAAATTCGTAATAAAATATACCTAGTATGTGTTTACTAGTGATTCCTTTCTCGGTAATAGTTTCCTGCATTGATTCAATAGTTGCAGGAAAAATAAATGCTTGTCTTTCGACTAAAGGTAATCGTGTTGTGGTCAACGACGAGAACACTGTGGTATTGCTTTGAACTTTACCCTCGTAAAGCTCTAATGTTGCGATTTCAGTTCTACGGCTCTTATCATTATAGTAACTATAAATTAGCCAGTTTTCAGAATGTACTATATGAAATGGTCCACGCACTCGTTTGTGAGTTATTGAAAATATCATTGCACCGGACACTACGTCCAGAAGATACAAATTAAGTGTATCTAAAAAAATTTATTTCATTAAAAAATCTATTTATTAACTAACAATATCGCGTTCCAGATGCCATAAGGGCGTATACCAGCAAAAGATCCCCGTGAAAAGCCATAAGGGCGTATAAAAAAATTTTTTTTGGGAATCGACGTAGTTTTGTCTAAAATGTGAAGAAATGCTAAAAAAAATTTTTATATGCTATTATGGCTCCCGAAACCCACCTCCAATGCCATAAGGGTGTATACTAAAAATTCTGTTGTTTTTTTCTATCCGAAAAAATTTTTAGTTTGAAGAAAAAAAATTTTTTTTTTGCATTTCGACACGTTTCACACAAAAATACGTCGGTTTGCAAGAAAAAAATTTTTTTATACGCCCTTATGGCATCTGTAACGCGATATAACAAGTATTTAACTTAATAATTTACAAACTTACTTTTATACGAATTACCAACACCTTGAGTTAAAATAGCAATTAAATTTGGATTAATGTACTTGTACAGTACTGATCGATCTCCCAAAACACGACCTTGTGAGTGAACGTGCTCAAGAGAATTTTTCGAAACGATATGAGTTATTTTTTGATTTTTCGGCGACAGTACTAACTCCCATACCTTATGAGCAATTAATTCCTGTAAATATAATTATAAAAGTTATAAAAATAAATCTTTAAAATTTTAATAATAATTTTATGATGGTTTCATACCTTTGAAGTACTGTATGCAAGAGAAAATCCTGACAATACACCAGTCTCTTGATCACCCGTAAATAAATATGTATTTTTACCAACAGAAGCTGCCACAGCTGTTGCATTTTCTGGAAATACGTGAACTTTATCACGTGTATCAAGAAGTAATATCGGACGAAGAAAATCATCCGTCGTTATATGCAATAACATTGACTGTTTTAATTTATATCCTAATTTAACTAATCCATCGATTGGCTGACCCGTTATTGGATTAAATGTATATATTACACCTTCTCCTGATTTCTGAAAAATTAAAATCATGTTTTGTAAATACTAGATTAGAAAATTTTGATTATTTAAAATAAATGTAATTCGAGTTATTTACCTTATCTAAAGCTAACAACGCACACTGTGGAGGGTGCGGGAAATGCCGACTTCCTCTTTGGACATACAGGAGCATGGTATTCGCATCACTTTTGAGACTAGTTATATTATTTACTCTAAGCTGCCATATAACTTCGCCTTTCTTTGACTCAATTCCAAACAACTGTATCAAATAAAAATAATAAATTTTTTAATAAATAAAATTTTGCTTTATCAAATATAGATTAAATAAAAAAAATTTTATACCTTTCCAGCAGACGTTACAACAACTATCATTTTGTGTAATCCAAATTTATCTCTGACAAGATCAGCTCGTTGAGTTGACTGCGGTAAATTGATGTCAAAAGTTGTTTGGAATAATGATCTCACCTGATTCATCTGAGCCGTCAGTCTTCTTGTAAACATTCCAATAACATCCCCTGATAAAGATAAAATAAAAAAGAAAAATTAGTTGAAGTTCTAAATAACTTACTTATAACCAATACAAAAAGAAAAAATATCTTCACAAAATATTTATATCCACTCTAACATAATAAATAAAGTTTTTTATTTCAATCAGTAAAAAAGCAAATATAAATTCTGTTACAATATTGAAAATCCACGGATGAATAATTTTTCAATAAAATTTTTCTGTAAACTCATGCAAATAAATCCAATTATTAATCAATAATAATAAGCAATTATATCTATCATAATTGTTACTTCAATTACTAAAGTACGCAGTAGCTTTTGGATAAACAGATGATCTAGTAAAATACTGTCTATTTATTTGTAGTCGCGATCTGAACTGCGCTGATTAATTTAAACCACCATGCTCAATCTACTACACTATAATACTGCTAAACTCATGCGATTATTTATAATTTAAATCGAAATAATTATTGATTAAAACCAGCCTATCCTGCAATAAACTACTTACATGAACCGTCTATATCGATACCTGCCAGCAGCCATTCACAAAATAAATTTTATTAATACCATGTCAATTATTTCTTTACATCACGAATTATAATTTAACAATTAACAATATTAATAATAAATATAAAATATTTTTTTACGTTAAAATAAACTCCTAACAATAATTCATATCGATATTAAGAAATTACTGTAGAATACAATGATTAAATTCACCTAATATTCAATCAATGATCAACATAAGATGAACAAAATCATGCCAATTGATCGTTAGGATAAATATGAATCTATTACTTTTTTAATACTATTATAAGGATAATAGTTTTTTAATTTTTTTTTAGTTAAGAAAGAAATATAAATAACTTACTTTCTTTTTTATCGAACTCTGTTTCAAGCGTTTGGTCACGATCAGACATTGGTAGTTCAACCATTTCAACGGTTATTATACTAGCCAAAGCTTCTTCACGTATCCATATTAATTTATTGTGCTGCAGTAATGCAACACTGTGATCTTCAGATGACAATAGATGCCTGCACATTATTCCTTTACTTAATTTTGGGCAAACAGATGCTTTTATGATTGGTGAGAATAGTGATTCATGGGACGTAGTTGACGAATAATCTTCGAGAAGTTCTGATGTTAATAATTTAACAGCTTTTATTTCTATTACCTAAAAATTAAAAAAATTTTTTTAACATTTTATATAATTAAACTAATAAAAATTTATGAAAATAAATATAATGCTTACCCCATTTTTGTACGTCGTCTCAAGTAAGACTTTCTCGTTATCAATAGTTGTAACATACAAATTCGCATTTGCAGGAATATCTCTAGGAATAGTATTTGCTTGATTGCCAGGTATTAATATATGTTGTCTATTATCACCATCAGCAATTATTGTCAAAACCGATTCGTCTCCAGGTATTGATTTAACATGGAATGGGCCCTTTGCACCAGCGCCGAATATATTATTTATTGTTATAGACTGTGGTTGTGAATTATTATCAAATAAGTGGACTAGAAATAGTATGGCTAGTGAATCATCAAAGGTATTGCCTTTAAGGCATCCTAGATAAGGTGCCGCTAAAACACATCTGCAATTTAAAAAAATTCCGATAAATTTACTTGCAAAAATTCACGAATTTGGTAATATTGTTCATTTTAAATCTTACTCAGTCTCCGGCGTTATAAACGGCGCAGAAACTTTTCGTGTGTCTAATTTTTCACCAGTCTTGCTGTCGTATAAAGTAACTTCAACACCACTGCTGTAAATCGGTAGAATGTGATGCAATGTGCCATCTTTTAAGTGCCATTTGACATCTTCTAATCTAGAGAAAAAAAAATTATTCCATTTATTAAATAATTTTCAATGAAGTAAAAATAGAAAGTATTCCGTAACTAAAATTTGCCATTAACTTAATTTTTAATATTATTTTATAAAAAATAGGTCTTATAGCAAAATCTAGTTACGGATTATTGCAATATCAACGACAATACGATGCTTGATCAATTACGGGATTACATGGGTTTCACGGTTTCAAAAAATCGATTTTTTTGTCTTATTAAATTTTAAAACATTTCTAGAATATTGTCCTAAAGTTTCAAATTGATCCGAATAATAGTTATATAAGGCAAAGTCAAAAATTTGAAAATATTAAATATTTGTAGTATAAGTTTTAATGAAATATTTCATTTTTTCTATTAAAAAAATAGTTGAAAATAGGCCATTTTTCCCGAAAGAAACCCATGTAACCTCTTAATGTGTAATAGTATTTATCTGTGAAACAATTTAATTAATAATTAATATTTAATAACCAATACAACAACAAATATTGCACAAAATATTTGAAAGTGCTTTATATATAAATATATATATATATATATATATATATATATATATATATATATATATATATATATATATATATATATATATATATATATATATATATATATATATATATATATATATATATATATATATATATCTGAAAAACAAAACCTTTCAGTTGAGTATAATCCAAATGTAGAAAATGATATGAATGGAGTATCTAGTCTGTAAAAATAAATTATAGTAAAGCCAAAACGAAACCTACTGTGATTATAAAATAATTATTGAACTCGTGAAAATTAAAACTATGAAAAGAAATTAATAAAAGCGATTAAATTATAAAATTGTGTTGGTAACTGTCCAAAATAACCCACACAAAATTATTTCTTATGAACTTTTATTGATTTTGTGAAAAAAAAAAAAATTATTGATTAATTTTTTATAGGTTATTTAAATTGATAAAATAATTTCTAATACTCAAAATAATTTTTTTCATTCAAAGATAAAAAATTTACCTTTCAGGATTTTGTTCAGCTAAAGGCCACTCATTTAAAATATGTCCAGTGGCTAAATCCCAAACACGTACGATAGCGGGCACTCCACCGCTTACGGATATTAATTTTCCATCGGATATTCCACCCAATGCATGAATTTTACCCGCATATCCACGTTCTAATACTCTTCTCCATAATATTTGACCTGTTAAAATTATAGACATGAATTATTATAAATAGAAAAATATTAAATCATTTCAGGATTATTTTTTTTATAAAAATAAAATTAATTATTGTGAATAAATTTAATGAACAATAAGTAGTTTGATTAAAAAAGTAATATTATAATAGGACATATAATTCAATAATGCCGATAATAACAATAGTTGATGTGTAAAAATATCAATAAACTAGCCGACTTATACCTGATTTTAAATTCAACGCAGCAACAACATTTTCCTCAGTAGCAACAATTAGTTTAGCCGCTGCCGAAACAGTGTCAAAACTTGAAAATTTAATTTCTCCAACATAATTTTGTCTCCTGAAATAATAAAAAAATGTCTAATCATTTCGCATACGTGTCAAAACTAATAAGCTTATTACAGTAACCTTAACACAAATTTAAAAAATATAGACACGTAAGTAGATAGAAAAATGAATAAGTAATAATTTATTATTAATTAAATACTTACCAATCAAATTTGCCAACTTGATCCTCGTAGAGACACAGCGATAAATTAAATACTCCAAATAATATTATTAAATATTGAAATAATAGAGAATCATTAATAAAACGATTGATATTTACACGAAAATTGGGCATTGACGGAGCCATCACATATCACGATCTAATGTATTTTCTATTTTATTCTGTTTTATCATTGATATTACAAAAGTAGTCTTAGTAGGTATGTAAAGCAATAACTAATAATATAATAAAATAGGTTAGGTTGAAAAAGACACTCCAAAGACTACTGCAATTCAACTTACTGTAGTGTGTACTGACTCAGTCATAGCCATAGCAGTCTAGGAGGTACTTACTACAGTACTACAGTGTCACGAATGTCAGTTCCGTCAGAGTGAGACAGATAAAGAAAATAATTCCTCAACAGCTGTTGTGTGTAAGAGAGTAAACGATACAAATAGATTGCTTTTAACGCCACTGTTTTATGGTGGAATTTTCGATAACTATTTTTTTCTATAATTATTAAGGAAAAACTAAAAAATATTGACAATTTATTCTTTTATTATGTGACTGTGAGAAAAAAAATTGTTAAAAAAATAGACTTGTAGAAATTTTAACAAATTAAAAATGCAATTTTTTAAAAATTATTTTTTAGAACAAATTTTTTTGTTAAATAAAATTAAAAAATTATAAAGTGGCAACTAACTTTAATGTCATAAAGTTGACAGATATTAAAAATTTTTTTAGAATTTTGAAGCAATTAAATTATTATAAAAAAAATTTAATTAAAAAGTTTCACATGTAAAAATTGATAAAAATTACAAGTGAAAATTTTTAGAAGCATTTTTTTATTGTAATTGCTTTATTAAAAAAATTTTTAAAATTAACAGCTGACGGCTAACTTCAATATTATGAAACTTTAGTATTTTATTAATTTTGTTTTAAAAATGAAAATTAATGTAGCCGATATTTAATAATTTTTCTAATAAATAAATTGCTGCATTAAAAAAATGAGTATTTAGAAATTTTAATAAATTGAAAATGCAATTTTTTAAAAATAATTTTTTGGAACAAATTTTTTTGTTAAATAAAATTAAAAAATTATAAAGTCGCACCTAACTTTAATGTCATAAAGTTGATAGATATTAAACATTTTTTTGGAATTTTGTAGCAATTAAATTATTATAAAAAAATTAAATTAAAAAGTTTCACATGTAAAACTTTGTTAAATAAAATAAAAAAAAAATGGTCAAGTGTCAGCTAACTTAAATATCATGTTTTAAAAACATCTTAAAAATTTAATCCTTAAAATTTATGAAGCTATAGTTAGCAGACACTTGACAATCTTTTGATTTTGCTTGAAAAATAAATTAGGCATCAAAAATTATTTATAAAAATTTCATTTATAATTTTTCAGAGCTTCTAAAGATAAAATTTTTCAATAAAATTTTATTGCTATAATTTGTTTGTTAAAAAAATTCTAAAAATAATCAGATGTCTCTCAATTTCAGTATCATTAAAATTTTCATGAAAAAAATTGAGAAAAATAACTACAAAAAATTGATAATTTATTCTTAATATGTTCATACGCATAAAACAGATAAAATTCTCAATATTTTATATAAAATTGTATTTAAACAATTTATTGACAATTATTAATATTTGAAATTACCGCTACAAAAAATACTTTCAGTTAAACCATAGTAGAGAGCGCAAGTGTAATAAATATTTATACACAATTGTGTGTGTTCGTCGTCCATGTGTATTTTTCTTGCACATACACAATAATTACAATACTAATGCCATACTTTAATACTGTGGTGTTTCTATAAACTACTTGACAGTTGTGCTAATCCAAAAATATTTTTTGACTTTTCATTATTTTTATTCTTCCAATGGTATCATCAAACATATTAAACAGTTGTCATTTATGTTATTTAAATATTATTTTATTACTCTGATACTTGGAATTGTTGTGTTCAAGATATTAATACTTTAATTATATCGTTAATTAATAATTGTTATTATTGTTATTGTATTATAAATATTTTTTGTGTAGAATAAATTAAAAATATAATTGTACTCATTAAGAAAACTCATTTATATCGTGTTTACATAAAAATATTTTGATATTTATTATTTTTTATGTAATTATTATTAATAACAATTATTATTATTATAAAAATGATGAAAGTTGTTTGTGCAGTAAGTACATGTAAATATTCATCTAAAAATGAAGATTCAAGTGATATTATTTTTATCAGCTTCCCTAACAATGAAATGTAAGATTCATTATCTTAATATACTTAATCAAATATTTATTTTTTTCTATTTATTTTTGATAAAATTTTATTTTTATTCATGATAAATTTAAGTATGTTCAATACAGATTCATGGTTTCAAAAAATTCAAGGAAAGAAACGATATAAAATTAACTTATGATATAAATCGAATCGTTTTTGCATCCCCTACAAGGTTCTTAGGCCAAAAAGTTGATTAATTTTTTATTTTTTTTTAAATTCAGAATTTTTTTCTTCAGTTGTTAACATTTAAGCAATCATAATCTTTAAAAATTATAAATGTAATATTTTATTATTATTTATTACACTACGTTATTTATTTATAATTCATTTTTCTCACTGATATTTTTTTTTTTGTAAAAAAAATTACAAGGTTACTTAAGTTAATAAAGTCATTAATAAAATAATAATTTACAGTCACGATGTGACTGCCGTTACTTGTGATCTATAAATAAATAAAATTTTGCTTTATTAAATAATGACTTTTGTTAAATTGCACTGTACTTTTTTAACTATTGACATTTTTAAAGATGTAAACTGATCCTGATGTTAGACTCATCAAGAGTTTTCATTTGAGTACCCACATGCATTTTGATATATTTTTCATATATACATATATATAATATATATAAATATGTGAAAAATTGATGTGGGTACTTAAATGAAAGCTCTTGATGAGAGTAACATCGGGATGAGCTTATATCTTTAAAAATGTCATTAGTTCACGAGATAAAAGGTTATTTCTTAATTATGTATCTAGAGATAGAGAATTTTCGAATGCAGCATAAATACTTATTATCATAAATTGACTTTGCTTTTTCTCTTAATAATAATTTGTTAATACTTTTCAAATTCTATATTTTTTTATTATAGTTATATTAATTAATTATAAAAAAAAAATTATAAATTTTTTATCTCTTATAAAATTTATTATTTATTTATTAATTAAAATCATTTTTTTCCAACTAGGTCCACAGTTTGGGCCCACAATTGCGGCAGACCAGATTTATTAATCAAATCAAGAGTAGAGTTGCACAATAATTATTACATATGCTCAAATCACATTGAAGATCGTTACTTCATAAGTAAAACAGAACGTATAATATTAACAGAAGGTGCTGTACCGACATTATTCCATCATCAATTACAATTAAATAATGACTCGGTATCGGATTCACATTACCACGACTTGAAACAATATACACCTACTACATCGGGGTCAAATGATGATATCATCAACATAATGCAATTAAACAATTGTATCAACGATGTAAACGATTGTTCGTCAACCAATTTTAGAGACACTGTTTATAACCGCGATCTACATCCCACAAGCTGCCATATAAATGAAATTAATAGTAATGTTTCATCTATTGATAGCGGGAATAGTAATTTAAACAAATACTGCAATATAAATATAAATATTGGGCAGTATGAGGACGGCGGTGATGGTAATGATGACATTGGAGTAAGATACAGCAGTTTATGTAGACTGTGTGGCCAATCAATTAACGATGGTATTGACATACTTTCTGATAAGCAAATAAACTTGAAGACAATTGATAAAATACGTTTACATTTGCCAATATCTATTGATCCTAGTGAGTCAATGCCGCTCAAAATGTGCGTTGATTGCTATGATAAATTGGAAATTTCTCATTCTTTAGTTATTACGTCCTTACAAACTGATATTAGATTAAGAAAATATCTTAATCTTCCTAGTAAGGTGATCTTATTCATATATTTTTATTATTAGTACAATTGTATCTTTTTGTAACTTTTTTTTAGTCTTGATAATTGTAATCTTAGCTGAAGTAATATTAGTATTTTTTTTTGTTTAGCATTAGCTATTTTGATCACAGTTTAAAATTTACATAGAATATTTGGGTATCAATTTATTTTCTTACAAACTAGAAACCGTATTTTGATCTTTAATAGTTTCAGGTAATTCATTGAACTACTTACAATCATTTTAAGTAATAAATTTTTGAGCCGTAATAGTTGTATTTTTTATATTAATTAAATTATCATTTCGAGTATTAGATTGGCTGCGCTGATTATTTAAAAAATAATGCGCTCACATAAATTATTTGGTAAAAAATTATTAATTAGTAATCACGAGTTAAATACCATTTGTCGGTTTTTTTTTTTTTTAATTATGGGAAATTGATGTTGAATATTTGAGAAGAAAACTTCTGAAATACTGTATAAATAGTAATCGGTTAAATTCAAATTATTTATTAATTATTAATCATTTTAATTTTTAGTACTGGATAGAAAGTGTAATTATATATTTTATAGGGTTATTCAATTGTTAGGTTTCATTAACATTAAGATGTTAAAAGATTATGTGTTATATTTAAAATTATCTGTAATTTTGTTGGAAATAATATTTTAAAAATAAGAATTCTATCTACTAAACTCAAGTATTGATTTTCTTCGTAGCCCTCTGCGGTTCACAACTCAATATATTCACAATTTTGTATTATAAATTGTTAACTTTTAATTTATGCCAAATTATCATGTCGTTTATTATTAATTAATTTCAAAATGACTAATTTCGAGGTTTATTTAACAGCTTATCACAGAATATAACAAAAATAAAAATGTTTTGTTTATTAATTTCAGAATAATGATGAAGATAGATATCGTGAATTAATCTCATTATACGAAATAGAAATAAACAATGAAATGTGTATGGATTCAACAGTTCCAATAGTTGATGATTTAGCAGCAATAACAGACAAAGATAAATCTAGTAATATATCTGTAGCAGAATTGAATAATCAAGTAACTGAAAATAATTCAACAGCACAAGTAATACAAGTTAATCAAACAGTAATACAATGTCCAAATGACACATCAACAAAATTAAATGATCGTTTTAAGTATGTACTTCGATCAGATTTAAATAATTTATTATTAGAACCATTAGCATCGCTCGAGTCTGCAAACAATACACCAAATAATCCAGTTGTTGAAAATAATGTTAAAAGTTTAATTATGGAAAATGACCAACAGCAATCACAGGAGCAAATAAGTTTATGTAGCAGAAATGATAAATGTGATATTGTTGAAAATATGTTCGATGGTGAACAAACATTTGAAGACACTAATGCGTTGTATAATAATCAAAATGGTTATCCACCATTTAGATGTAAAAAGTGTAAGGATTTATTTAACAAAGAAGAAGATTTATTAATTCATGACTTATATCATACCAGAACAACTTTTCCAGATCAAGAACGCAAATGCGGACATTGTTCATCGTCATTTTTCAATCGTAAGGATCTGCAAAATCATATTTCCGAAAAACATAGCGGACTACAAATGCTATTCAAATGCGGAGTTTGTGACAAAGTTTATGAAAAATGGTCAAGCCTAGATGTTCATGAGGCTACGCATCGTCAAGATAAACCGTATCTCTGTGATCTTTGTGGTAAAAGTTTTAAGCATTCTAATAATTTAAGGGGACACAAACGTACACATTTAGATGTTGCTAAGAGAAAAAGGCACAATTGTGAAATATGTGGAAATGCTTTTAGATCAAGGTTAATACACATTTATTTTTATGATTATTATAGGATTAGAGTTAGTATCACAAAAAAGTCTGTCAATTTATTAAAATAGAATTTTTAAAAGGCTCATAAATGTAATTTTAAAATTAAATTATTTTTCGAGTTTATATTTTATGATTGAGTTTTGTAAATTGATTCATGAATTGATGCACAAAAATTTTCAATTTGAAACCGTTTTATATAACAAAATTCATATTATTCGCTGTTTAATTTATTCAAATAAAAGTAAAACTTTTCCAATATGAGTTTCAAAAGATAAATATGAACAAATATCCTGTTTCAAGTACTGAACATAATTATACAGAGTTGAATTTATATTTTCTATAGATTTCATTTGAAAGAGCATATAAATCAACATAATGGCGATAAACCTTACAAATGTGAGCAATGTGGAAAATCCTTTTCCAAAAGAATCCAATTACGACAACACCGACTTTCGCATGGTTTAAATAAACACAGTTGTCCTATCTGCGGAGTATCATTCAATCGCCGAGCTAATATGAATGCACACATGAAAAGGCATGCTAAAAATGATGGGATGTACACTTGTAGCGTAAGTAATAATTTTCCAAATTATTATTTTTTCTAAAGAGCATTATTGCTAATTCGACTAAAAGTAATCGTATTATGTAACCTTTGTAGTTAATGAAATTTAACAACTATTAGTTAATTGGAATATTCTTCCTCATTATATCAATAAAATTATTTTGATGTTTTTAATTAATTCACTTCAATATATACTTCAATAATAAATTATAATATAATTTCAAGTTTAATTATTTATCATCAATTTTCAATGAAGTAATTACTTCAGTCTATGCGCAGTTTTATTAATTAATTAATAAAGTTATTTAAGTCAGATAGTATATAGTTTCTTCAAATATTTATAAAGAATTTCTTGATATTTAGACTGCTATTTACACTAATTAAATTTTGAGTCCATAGTTGAGTAATGATTTTATTTAATTAAATTATTTATCAATTAACTTTTGAATTAATTAAATTAAATTTTCTAATTATAATAATGAAAATAATATATATATTTTCAGGTATGTGAAAGCAGATTTAAATCAATGAGCGAGTTAAAATTACATCGAAAAGAGCACACCGAAAATGATATCCTTGAAAGTATTAAAAAAAAATGCAATGACAAAGAAATATACCAGTGTAAAATATGTTCAAGAGCATTTCCAAAACGCTCTGCATTGTTGAATCATGAGCGTACGCACAATGGTACACAGCCGCGAGTTGAATGTGATATATGCGGAAAAAAATTTGCTAACAAAAGTTCATTAAAATACCATACTAAATCAATACATTCAACGGAAAGGCCACACACGTGTCAATTCTGCGATGAAGCGTTCGTTACAAAAGAAGCGCGTCTTGTCCACGAAAGAATACACACTGGCGAACGCCCCTACGTATGTAAAATATGTAATATGCAATATAGATGCTCAAGTAATCTTAGTCAGCATATGAAAGTTCATTCTGAAGTACGACCTCATACATGTCAACAGTGTAATAAAAGTTTCACACGTAAAGGCGCATTAACTATACATGAACGTACTCATACTAGTATTAAACTATTTACCTGCACGATTTGTGATAAAATATTTTCACAAAAGTCTGAACTAATTAAACATGTTAAAGTACATCAAGTACATAAAATACTGAGTTGTGAATATTGTAATCAAATATTTTATTCTAAGACTGATATTTCTAAGCACTTTGACAGTGTTCATAAAATTTATTCTAATAATACAAACGGTTCTTTGATTAATGATAAACGGATTGTTATAACTGAGAATTTAGAGATATACTCGCTGGATATAAATACTTGCAATATCAAAGAATCTACTAGTGAATTAAATTAATTATTTTTACAAGCTTCATTATATGTTTACGTACAAAAACAAAGCTTATATTTTTATTTATTTTGTTATTTCAATAAATACTCTTGTAACTAGATAGTATTACGTTGAAGCTATTTCTTGAGAATTATATTAGAAAAATCAAAGAAATTAAATGATTATTAATTTTTTCATGTCATTGTAATTCATAAATTGCATAATTATTTTAAAGAATAATTTTTTTTCTACCTACGACAGAATATTATCTAATAACTCGAGACAACAATGAGGAAGTAAATGAACGTAGAAAGTTTATTTAAATTTTATAAAATTATTAATCAAACAGGTGCAATTATTATTAATAAAAGAGTAATGATAAGCTTACCTAAATATCGCTGTGATCTATACTGTATAATAACTATTTTAAATCATCGTTGTCATTAGTCAGTACAAATATTTAATTATTATACTTATTTATTAAATAATTTTTAAGCGACAAGCCAAGATCCAAAACTTACATTAAAATAATTTAAAATCTTTGTCGAATCTTCGCCTTTTAATGTACAATCATCTAAGCTGTAATTTATTTTGTATACTTTTACATAGATAACTTTTTGAAAGATATTTTAATTGAACTCTATTATGTATTTCTTATAAAGATGTACGCTGGAGATTTTTATCATTATTGAAAAAAGCTTAAATTGAGTCTTTAGGAAGAACGTAGAAAAAAAAAATTACAGTAAATGTCTTGAGATTAATGGATTATAAAAAAATGAGTGCCTCTACATAATAATATTTCATTAACTTGCTTTAAATATAAATATAAATGTTTAGATGGGTATTTATCTTTAAAAATGGTATTAAAATTAAAATTACGCATTATTTGGAGATTATTATGAATGTTTTGAATAAAATAAACTGAATTGAATGTATAAAATGAAAATAGCGGTAGAATATTGAAGAAAAATATTTTGAAAATGTGTTTATAATGGAAATGATTACGCGTAGTTTGTATGAATAATTAACGTGATTATATAAACGTAACTATTGTTAATAACAGTGACCAAATCTTTCATTATTTGCTTAATGATATATATCATTTACTCATCATAAGTGCCATTTTTAAGTTTTACAGTAAGCAAAAAAATATTTTTCTGCTCAAAAAGATATTTATTTTTACTACTTAACTCATATTTATAAATTAATTTAAAATAATAAAAATCCAGAATAACTTTTACACTGCATCTACCCGAAGTATATAAATAAATTTATGTCTGCACTTGAAAGGTGTAAAAAAAACCGGAGTAAAGGTTACAATGCTAATTTTATACCGAAACATTTTTGCAGTAAATTTAAAAATTAAATATTATAAATTTACTATCTGTAGATCAAAGAAATTATAAAGAATTGAAAAACCTTTTTTATAGACACAAAGCTTTACATGAAATCAAAAAAAAAAAAAAATGCAGATCATTTTACAGAAATTAAAAATCCATTCGACAATGGTCTAAAGAATTAATTAAATAGATGTACATATTTTTGACATATTTATTCTGTTATCACTTCTTGTATGGATTGATCTACATATATTATTATTTTGAACACTTGGAAGTTATTTAATGATTATAATTAAGAACTAAAAGTTATGTATATTTATGACTGTTCTTGACATTCTAACGTCCCGTATAAATAACTGAATTAATGCTTGCTGTGTTAGTCATTTATTGTGAATCATTATCAAACTTTCATTAAATTTAAAGAACCAACATAATGTAAATTGATAAAAAAATATTCACATATTTTATTGAACAAAACATTCCTTGTAATTTTTTTGACGTATTGAATTTAATTTGCAATGTAATAAGTTTTGGTTGTATTTTTTTGTAAATAAATAAATTCAAGTTTTAACTACAGCGTATTGAATTTATTTACTACTTGAAAATTTAATTTTACAATTCAGAAAATGATCCGTTGAACTGCTTAAATAGTAAGTTATAATGAATGTTAAGTTTTTCAAAATTTAGGATAAACAGTTTTATTTTTCCATGCAAAAAAAAAAAAGAGAGAAACAAATAAATAAAAAATTTGTTTTTTAATCAATATATTTTTTTTACTTTCTTCAACCAAAGAAAATTTTTGACTAATATGTCAGATAATAAACAATTGCTTTTAAGACTTCGAAGAAATTTCTTCTACAAGTTTTAATTTTTTTTATAAATGCTGCGCATAAAAAAAAAAAGTTATATATTTTTACTTCTAATTTCTTTAGTTACATACGTAATTTTTATTTGATAAAGCCGATCTACATGACACACTTACTAGTAAAAACCAATGAATATTTTGACCGTGAACCACAGTGATGTCAGCGAGTTCAAAAATAATATAAACAGTAGAATAAGTCTGTATTAAACTTCTTGCATATATTCCTCATGAATATTTAGTTAATTAGCTGATTATCAATCCGGTATAAAAACTAGTGATTCATTAATTTTTGAAACAGTGTACTTAAATAATTCGTGTTAAAAGTATATAGAACTGATAACTCATATTACAAATATTGTTTTTTTTTTATAAGTAATAAGTTAATTTAACAATTTTTTATTATATTTTTTTTTTTTTTGAAAAAATCTCAGCTGGATAATCAGGATAAAAAAGTAAACGTTTTTTAAACAATCATGGAGGATATATATCGGCGAATTAGTAATGAAGACGATTTTGGTGAAGATGATACCGAAGTAAGCGAAATACAACAATTTTTTAAGGGACAAACAATACTCTTAACTGGGTGCACTGGTTTTTTGGGAAAATGTTTTGTTGAAAAAATTCTAAGAGGCTGCCCGGA
This sequence comes from Cotesia typhae, assembly GCF_013202065.1. NCBI lineage: Eukaryota > Metazoa > Arthropoda > Insecta > Hymenoptera > Braconidae > Cotesia > Cotesia typhae. The sequence continues at coordinate 3,941,736 of NW_027423757.1, read as the reverse complement.
AATAAAAAAATTAATTTTAATAGTGAGGTCACGAAAATTATCCGCCAAAGAACGTATGAAGAAATATTTTCAAAATGAGGTAAGTAGTTTTTTTTTTTTTTTTTTTTCTAAAGACTGGTTTAATAATACTTTATATTTTTAGTTTTTATTGGCTGTCCAGTCTAATATAAAAATTTTTTCTCTAATTTTTCATACACAGAAAAAAAAATTTTCTTGAAGCAAGAAAATTGTAAGGAAGACCGACGTTATTTTGGAGTAAGAAAAAATTTTCTTGGCTTAAGAAAATTTAATTTCGTTCAAGAAATTTTCAATCTTCCTTAAGATTTTCCTTTTCTTAAGATTTCTTCCAAACATGAATTGACGATAATTTGTTTATGCCTGGAGGGAAATACAGGCTAACAATATTACGAAAAATTAGAGAAAAAATTGTTGTATTAGACTGGACAGCCACTAAAAACTTAAAATATTAATTAAGTAGTTTTTATTTATTAAATGTATTTGTTAAAAAAAAAAAAAATAATTAAAAAAAAGGAAATATTACTTTAGTTGTTTGATAGATTGCGTAGATACCGCCCGAATTTCGAGTCTAGAGTTCTAATAGTTGAGGGAAACTTGGAGGAAGAAAACTTGGAAATTTCTGAGGAAGACAGAAAAATAATAACAGATAATGTAACAGTGATGTATCACAATGCATCAAATGTTAAATTTGTGACACGAGTATCAGAAAGCCTGAAGTGTAACGTATTAGGAACAAAGTACATGATTGACTTGGCGAAAGAGTGCAAAAAATTGAGGTGTTTTTGCTACATATCAACGGCGTACTCACACTCTTATAAAAAAAAAATTGAGGAAGTATGTTACCCATCACCTGCGAGTATCAAGATGGTTGAGGACATGATTTACGCTGATGAAATCGCTAAATATGGAATCCCACAATCGACTGTCGAGGAAACAATAAAACCATGGGTCAATATTTACACCTTTGGTAAATCCATCGCCGAAACTCTGGTTGAAGAATACGCCAAAGAAGCTTCTTTTCCTTGTATTATTTACAGGCCAAGTCAGAGTGAGTAATTTCATTTTTTTGTAGAATTTTATTAAAATATTAAGGTATTATAATTATTTTTAGTAATCTCGACTTATATGGAACCGTTCCCTGGATGGTGCGGTAATTGGAATGGACCAGCATTGCCCTTTCTTGGCTACGGATTAGGAATAGTTCACTTAAATAATACTAATAAAGCGGTCCAAGATCATGTTCCAGCAGATATGTGCGCAAATTCAATCCTTGCTATTACTTGGGACACTGTAACGAATAGGTAATCATATTGTCAATTTTTATAGAAAAGAGGGATTTAAATCTGCTTAATTTTTTTTTTTTTTTTTTTTTATTCCATCGTAAAGGAATTTTTTTTATATAAAAAAATTTATTGGGTATTTTTCGACTTACTGCTATTTAATGTAATCTTCTATTGAGTACTCTCGGTAGTTCTCGAAGTGAGGATTCTTTTTCATCTGAGCAAAATTGAAACGATATAAAACTAAATATATATAAAACTATATATATTTTTATTTTAAATATCGAGGAAATTATAAGAATTCTCTTTATTTTATTTCGTAAAATTTTGATCTTGAGGAAAAATTAATAAAAATTTTTTCTAGCAGAAAAGAAATTGGAAAAATTTACGTCTTCAATTACGCATCTTCAACGATAAAACCTGTAACGTTAAGAGAGTTTGAACTGCATGCAGTACCACGAGGCAGAGAAGGTCCATCCTTAAAAACCCTCGCTCCCAATTTCATGATTGAAGTTCCTTGTCAATTTGTATTTTGGGTACTTCATTTCTTCGTACATTTCATACCAGCATTAGTTGCCGATATTGCGTTACTAGCAATGTTACAAAAACCTCAGTAAGATATATATTATTTAAATAAATTTAAAATTATTAAAAATAATTATTAATGTTATTATAATTTCAGAGCTCTTGCAGCATTTTATAAAATAACAATAAACATGCCGACAATACGGTACTGGAGTTCATCAGACTGGCGAATTACTGTTAAGGAAACAGAGAAGGTGTGGGACAGAATGAACCATCGGGACAAAATATTATTTTATAATGACATACGGACTATTGATTGGTGGATAAGTGGATTTTCATACTGGTTCGGATTGAAGAAATTTGTACTGAAAGAGCCGATGGACCACGCGCGTGGCAGATTTAGATATAACTTGATGAAGGCAATTTGGATTGTTGGTATAGGTTTAATTGTTTCTTACTTTGCATACCAGTTATTTAATTATTGGCTGACCCTTATTTCACCGCTTACCCAATTTATAAAAAATGAATATATATGTCGAATGTAATAAAAATAAAATTAGCATAAAAAATAGGGAATTAGGTATTAAAAACCATTAATCATTATTATATATAGAATAATACTCTTTATTGTTTTTTCATTTGTTGTTGTCGTTATCTTTAATATTGTGTTGCTTTATCCAATTAATTATAATTTTCTGTTTTTTGCTGCCGATATTTTGGTAAAACAGTATGTATGTGTGATACAACTTTATTATACTAAAACAACGACCGGACCACTCGTATTTGCATATCGTTACTTTAAACCGCTTACGACTAGATTTACTTATATTTTTTTATTAATTATTTTTTAATTTTGTACGACTGATTTCATTAATTTATATTAGAATTAGAATTTCAATTTTTTTCTTAATTATTTATATAATTTTATTTATTTATTTATTTATTTTTTTTTTTTTAATTTAGAGACCAATGTTTGTAATTTTGATAATTTATATTTGTTGATTTATTTTCGACGCAGTTGTAAAGAACGATGAAAGATCGAGTGATCAGTACGCCCTTTAGAGGTATAACGTGCATCATATATTTTTTATTTTCATTTGTTTTCTAATTTTCTATTAAAAAGATTACGCCAAGACTCGAAGCTTTTTTGGGACAATCACATGACGGTTATTTTTTAAAAATTTAATTTTAATTTTTGTTTTTTTCTTTTTTTTTTTTTGAGACAGCATTAAATTCTATTGAAAAATCATATCTTTTTGTAATAAATAAAAGCGATAAAAAAATTATTACTGTCAAATCAATTCAAGCATTTGAAAGAAATAAATAAAATTTTTCTATAAAATTACAAAAGTAATGAAAGTAATAATAATTATTATTATTAAAAAAAAATAATAATATATATCCATCCTTCTTCCGCGTCCCTCGGCTTCGAGTATAATGGCGTAAATTTTCGATGCAACTTTAACTCTCTGTCTTTCTGAAAACCTTCATATCTTTTCTGCACTACTATTTACAATGTACACATGTTGTCTTTCCTGCCCTAAGTTTCCCGAGGCGTTGCTCAGACTTGCTTTATTTACAAATTTTATTTTATATTTTTTAATCAAACAATATTCAACAATTTCTGTAAGCTAAAATTGAAAAAAAAAAAAAAAAAAATATCCAATTGCAATTATGAAAAAAAAATAATTATATAATTCTCAATAATAAATAAATAATTTTGAATTCTTTTGAATATTAATCGTGTAACTAAAATTTTATCAAAAACTAAGTCGCGCTAAAAAATTCACGGCCAGCGCGAAATTTGCGCATTTTTAAAATATAAAATTAAAAAAAAAAAAACATTACAAATCCTGGAAGATAAATATGTAGAAATAGATCAGTTGACACGATTTTTATTATTCAAATGAAAATAATTTAAAAATTGAATTTTAATTTTCCGAAAATTTAATTATATATATAATATATTTATACAAATCAATAAGTATAGATATTTATATACTTTTATTCGTTAATAAAGCAAGCCCTAATAAACGCTTTGTATCACTTACAAAGGTAAATATATATAATAATCTTATATATATACTTCTTCTCATATATAGTATATATAATATATATAATATCTTATGTATATTTTATTTATTTTATACCAATTTATTCTCGCTTCTTAAATCTAACTCTTGTGTAATATTTATACTATTTACAATTTGTATAGTCACTGAATACGTATATATGCATATTCATACATTTTTTAAACATTTATATATGTATACATATGTATATATATATATGTATACATATATATATATATATATATATATATATATATATATATATATATATATATATATATATATATATATTCCATTATTGTGAAGATACAACAACATACACTATGACGTGCATAGCCCACTCTTACATCGCATCCTCGTCCAATCGCGTTTACACGCTCGTTAATTAATTAATTTATTAATTAATTAATAACCAATCGATCAATCAATCAATCGGTTGTTTTAAGCCTACCACTCAAATACAAATTTTATAAATTTCATTTTTGTGCCGAATAATTAATTATATATTTCTCAAAACGATCGCTGCATCATCATCATCATCATCATATCAATTATCATTATCGGTAAATTTCCGTCTCTCAATACGTTTTGTCAGCTGTAATTATTAATTTATTTATTTATAATCTAAACATAATTTATTCTATTGCCGCTGTTTTATTTGTTTCAATAAAATAAAATCGTTATTTCCTGATTTTGTTTTATGAATCGAGCACTCGCTTTTATATAAACAAATAAATTTTTAATTTTATAAATAAAAAATAAAATAATAAATACAATTAAGACAAATTAAAATAATTTAGACACAAAATTGCGCTTACCCGATTCACTGTTTTAAAATAAAATAATAATTATAATCTCATATTTTAAAATCAAGAGAAAACAACCCATTTATAATAATATTATTACACATACCTTTATTAATATTGGATCATTTAACGTCTAATACATTAGAAAATTATTACTTTTATTTAAACTTAATATTGCTTCAATAATTATTCATTAATTAACAAATAAATTTTATATTGATTTATTTTACTACAATATCATCATTATCGTCATATTATGAAAAAATAAATTATATAAAAATCAATTTAACTATAATATTTCAATGATCCATTAATTTTGTGCCATTTATCGTTATTATTATGATTATCATTATTATTAATTTATATATCAATGGAGTACTTTATCGTAGATCATAAACATTGTACTGAGTATTATTGAGGTTGTCTTCTTTTTATTATTTTTAAGTAAGTAATCTTTTGTTTCATTTTTTTTTAATCTGTCACATAATAAAATTATTTTCTTAATTTAAGTAATAGCTGCACTTATTATGGAAATAATGTACGAGAAAACACAATAATTATTACAATAATATTAATATTAATAATAACAATAATAATAATATGAAAATTTAATCAATCGTTGCAATGGAAATATGGACACAGTATAAATCAACGTCTCAGTGTCCAACAATTCGTACTCAAAAATTCTTAGAGGCCACTCACACACTCACACAAGGAAGCCGCTCATATATTATTATTTATTATTAATATTATCAATATTATTATTATTATTTTAAAACATTTTAATAATGTAGATAAGCTACTATGAGAGATCATTGGCGCACTGGCGGGCATGACTTCGTCATGAGTAGTGGTAAGCCTTAAAAATTCTACCTAATTATTCAATTAATAATCCAGGTACTTTTGACAGTATAAACGCGATTGGTGACGGCAATATCATCGACAATGATAAAAATGCTCTTGTTAACATTTTATTATTTTCTTGTGCAATTATGATGACAAATATAATTATTATTTTATATAATAATAATAATAATAATAATAATAATAATAATAATAATAATGAGATGAAACGAACGAGAATGCAAAAGCACCAGGATCTGGTGTCCTAGCACCAAATATATATTTACACATAATCATATATATATATATATATATATATATATATATATATATATATATATATATATATATATATATATATATATATATTTTAGATGTTGATGTTAATTTTTTATGCATATACAATATATTTGTACAGTTAATGTGTGACAATGTTGGGCACGATCCGTGGGCCTAAGCAACGACACTAGTGCCGCTGGAGAACGTCACTCCGAGGCACGCATTTAACGGAATAATAGAGGGACGTCCTTTTTTTTTTTTTTTTTTTTTTTTTTTTAAATATTTATAAACTCTCAACGTTGGTCGGCTAGGCAGGCGATAAATTTATAATTACAATAATTTTTAAAAATCATTTTCATTATTATCAATACATTACATTAAATATACAATGTATAATATTATAATCTGGTAGAAAGCTGTGGAAAATAATTTACTGTCAAAGTTATTTGCTGAAACATCGTTACAAACAATAACAAAATCTTTGACAATCCTTTTAATAATAATAATCATCATCATTATTATAATCAATAACTATTATCATTAATAATTACATTTAAGTTGAACAATTATCGCCGGCCCGGGTACCTTACCGTTGAAAATTCAAAAATATAATTATAATAATGATGCAGATGGCGCGAAATTCGTATCATCGTTTATGAATTAATTGTTGCTGTTGTTTTATTTTTTTTTTCTAATTATTAGCATTATCCGCAGTTGATATTGAGCGTCCATCCGTGATTATTAAGTCGCTGATCCGATGATAAGTTGACGTTGCATTTGCGATTGCGAATCTCTTTCTTTTTCTTGACCATAATCTTCTGATTGAAATAGTCCATTAAGACCGCCGACGCAAATTTAAATCCGCAACAATCAACGAGGAAGTGATGATAGTCGAGTGGAGTGTAATTGACACGAGCCATATTTATTTATTTATTTATTTATACAGTTTAAAATAATCAAACGACGAGCACATTATTGGTAAATGCACTGACCAGCGTCTACGTAACAACACCGGGGTCATCCCGTTGTAATACGTCGCTGCGTCGTATCGTCATTTAGAAGGCCACTAAAGGGGCACCTATTTGCCCTGTGGCGAGAGAGGGTAAAAGTCGATGAGATGGCTCAACGACGCGAGTATTGGGGGCTATGAACCAACACACATCAACGATTCGTGCGTACTACTGCTATTACAACTGTTGTTACTCGTTATAATATGATTATTATTATTGCTACTATTATTATTATTATTATTATTATTATTATTATTATTATTATTATTATTATTAATAGTACTACTGGTGTTATTTGTCGTGTTTAGGTGGTGATCTTGGACATTTGTACTCCTGAGGATGTCGTCCGCCGAAAGGGGCGTAAGTTTCCAGCCCGGCATAAAATCCAGGTCTATTTCAGGTCCAATGTCGACGTCCAGGAGCTCGTTGTTGTTGAGGGGGTCCAGGGGCGACTGGCTGGACAGGGACAAGACGCTGCCCCAATTGATGGACCGACTGTCGTCGCTGTCACCGATCCCGGAGTCAACGTCAGTTTCATTGGAGGCCGTTGGGGGCATCGGGAAGGGCGTCAGTCTGCCCTGCTCAGGATGCTGGAGTTGGGCCATCGGGGCCGGGATCACCGGCTCCATCGGGGGTGGACTCCGGTCTCTCTCCATCTCTCTCTCCAGGTGCCTCAGGGTGTTGCAGATCAAGACGGACCGGTGCAGACTCGGGTCCGGGAACTGACGATACCTCGCTAGTTTGCACATCGAGATGTTCAGGACGGCTAGCCTGCGCTGCCGGTAGCAGGCTCTTCCCCGCCGGCACCAGCTGGTTCTCGAGCCCTCGCAGCATCTCTCGTTGGCGCGGTAGCTCGAGCCCAGCTCCAGGTAACTCTTTCCGTTCTCTTCCCTTCGTATCGTCGGGGGCTCGTAGTGATGGGGCGCGCCCCATTGCGGCTGGGGCCTTGATAATTGGTTGTACCCGCCGTTCCCTCCTGGGGGACTGCTGCGCTGGTGGTAGTAGTGTTGGGGCGGATGGTGAAGCTGGGGCCCTGCTGGAGGCAGGTTCCCCGTTGGCTGACAAGGATTACCCTGGAGGCAAGGCGAGCTCACTTCCATTTCGTAGTAAGACGAGGATTGATTCAGTGGCGGCGTGTAGCTGTCTTCCATCGCCCACCAACTACCCTCTACTCTTCCTAACTTCGACGGGCTCTCGCCCATGTCCATGTCGAACTCCATGCAGCCCACACCTCCCTCCAGTTTACGTTTTCCTGCCGTGGCCTGCAGACCCATCATTGCACAACTCTGTAATCAGAAAGATACGTAGATAATTAGTTACAGTTATCATTGGAAGTTTTTATTTGAGGAGTTAATTATTATTGGGGAAAGATTTATCGATTTGATACCGATTTATGTTATGTAAACTTTGATTCTTAGAATTGATTGATTAGTTTAAAAATTAATTTGATAAAAAAGAAAAATTCTTGAACCAAAAATATTATTGTTGAAAATCTCCAACAGAGGGCGTTTGATCGCTGAGCGAAGAAAGTTCTAAAATAAAAATTATCTTTTTGACTCCTCTAAGAAGCTTAAATTAGATGATAAATTATTTTTTTGATGACTATATTAGACCACCTATGAAAATTAGCTTGATTACAAATTTTTTTACAGATCTTCAAAAGTACAAGTAATATTTCTACTACAGTGTAATAATGTGATGGTGAGTATAAGGGTGTGTTTTTGTCCAATTCAAGTCAATTTGATTTATAAACTCGAGTAAAAAGACAGAAGGCGGCTCGAAAACGGTGACTCAGATCATTGGCTCGTTTGCGAGAACGTACCAAGATAATGACGTCAGGCTCCCCTTCCTGGCTTTGAATCAAGTCATCTTCGGAATAGTTACCAGTATGCTATGTCGTTTTATATGTGTAAGTATATATGTATATATCTATCTACATGGGGAAGAGAAATTGTCTGGGAGTAAAAATACAGAGGGTGTTAGTCATGACCATGAATTTAATTAACCATTATGATGCGGGTATCAACCAGATTCTTAGACTTTGGAAAATGTTGATCTCTTTTTTTTGCTACACGACCCTTAATTTTTGAATTTTTTCAATTTTAACGTAACCGAAAATATTATTATAGTAAATAATAAGAATAATAATAATAAATGTGTAGTAAAAATGACAGTCTCACGGTGCCGAGAAACCCACCTCCACAGTGAGAGAAAGTAAGATGATTACCTCCCACTTTCGACACACTCACACAATACACACAACTCGCGGGGAATTTGAAAGCGTGGACAAAGAGACAGTACGTGTACATACATAGATGTATATATAAATGCCCCAACGATAATGCAATATTGAGAGCCACTGTATGAAAGTTGAACGAATCACCGCGAGATGGAACTGAGAGTACCTTTATTCTGAAGTAAAAAGTATTGACAATATCATCCCACGTGGACTACCTATATGCTGATATACAAGTTATCATGACTAAATAATAATCCACCAGACATGTAACTACTATTTTCCACTTATTTGTAAACAATACGATTATAAATAGACAGACAATATACGTTAAACCTCCAGTTTTAACTTGTAAATTAATAATTATTATAAAATAAAAATAAATAAATAAAACAATAATATTTTTTGGCTCGATTCCGAAATGAATTTATACAATCATTTGAATAATTTTATCACAATTGAAAAAGGGATTAGATTTAAATTCCATCAGAGACATATACTTTAACTTGAAAAAGTTGTGCCAGATATTTAACAACCGATAATACCCCGACGTAAGCACTTGTTGAATCGTGAAAATCTAGGGTCAGCGTAACGGATTAGTTGTGTTGCTGCTACAAATGCACACGCCTCCATGCAATCATAAATCAAAGTCAAGGAAAAGGACCTTTTAGCCATTTTACTATTATATGTCTTCTACTGAGGTTCTTCCTACTTTAGGTATACACGTTATACCCTGACCAAATAAATATACACGATTTTATTTTATTACCAAAACTGCCCTCATATTTTTTTTATTGCCATATTTCCTAAGGTCGGTATTTTTTTCTTGATATTTATCAATCAAAAAGATTTATGCGAACACGCAGGATTATTCATTTGAATTTTTGAATAATATTTTTTATTTGTTTGCTAAAATTTTGACCAAAATTCAGATAAGTCTACAGCCTTAAAAATTCTCAACAAATTGATGAAATTTGCTGAGCGCTTCTAGTCAAAATTTGAGTTAGTTAATTAAATGATTCAAGAATGAGGTCTTTTTGGATAAGAAAACCAATAATTGTGATAGGGAGTAAATCCCATGTCTAAAAACAATGAGTCCTTGAGACAACTGTCTATGCCGACCCTCAATGCTTCCGGGTGTTTAATGTGACCCTGATGCACAATAGTTTTCTGTACTGGCGCTTACGATCATTTGCTGTGTACAAAAGTTTAGTGTCACGTCGTTTAAGTTAATTTGATATCAGACGCAGACAGTTGTTGTGAAGACGTGATCAAAGAAGAATCATCAACAGGAATACCAGCTGAGCGATTTATTTCATTTTAATGCGACCATTTATGTCACCGTTTGCTTTTGGGGGCTCTTCATTTTAGGAAAATAAAAGTTTTATCGATGATTTTACGTGAATGGTTGTAAATATTTAAATAAAATATCTAATATGTAATATAAATATATAAATACAAAATAATTTAAGTTATCATTATCATCCTCGAGTCATTGTGTAGGCTCCAGTGACGGACTACAACGACGTTGAGTGCGCAACAGAGCCTCACTCATACCAGGCATGACGTCAACCGGCTGAGTATTATTTTCGAAAGGAGACGAGAGAGAACAAGAGAGAAACTGTGAGATATGTGTACGTATGCGTGTTCACTTACATGACTACTCACACTTTAAGTTAAATATCATTTACACAATTTAAAAACAAGAAATACTTAGTGTACTAAATATTGTCTCAAAAATTTATAGAAATTTTGATGATAAAAGAGTGGCTACTTTTGATGATTGATAATTAGAGTGTATTGTCGTGTTTGTAAATATTGACATTGATATTGATATCCTAATAATTGATCAAGAGTTTACGTTGAGCGATGAGTTTTAGTTTAGCACATTGACGGCTAGGTCTAAAGTCTAAAGATTGAGCACGCGAACCGCGAGCGCTATCAACACCTCGCGGATAAGATTGCTAAGCAACACGACAACCGTTTCAAGGACTTGGCTTCAGTTTGAAACTCTACGAGTTTAAACGAAACCGAGACATCACCATCTGCGAATCCTACTGGATATTTTTATTATAATTATTATAAATGTAAAATTTATGACAGACTGTTTATCATCTAAATATTTCTGGTGCTTACGTTACTTTAGGTTGGTACATGTAATTCGTTGCAGAGATAATGATAACGATCAGTGTCCTAGACTAGCCAGCTCTGTAATGTAACGTTTCCGTTTAGTTTAAACAATTTGCAAGCTACTTACTGTCATGTCAGTCTTTCTTACGGACAAAATTTCTCATTCAACAACGAAAAATTAACTGCGTTGGTGGGTTTGCTTTTTTTTTTTTTTTCTTCGCTTGCTTGCAGAGTAGAGCCCAAATACCTAAGCTCTGATTCTGAACTATTTAATAGTAATAGTAATAGTATATTAAATTATATGTTACGTTATACGGTGGATTTGTCTAGAATGCACCTTTGTGTCAACGTAAAACGTAACGTAATCCCCAATGAATCGAGATGACAGCTAACCCATTCACTCGTTTCGTTTGCCTCCTCCACATTTATATATGCGTATATATATATATATATATATATATATATATATATATATATATCTAATACGGAGGTACTAAAGTACGCGTAGAGTAACAGAGGGGTTCAGTCACAGTCACACATACAGAATAAACCATTAACAGAGGGGATAAATTGGCTACCCCATATATATATTGTATGTATGACGGTAGACATTGGTGATGGCCTGCACGCGGGTAAGTTGCATTAGGGGATGAATAAAGGAAATTTCTACGAGGGATTGTATTCTCCCTAACTCAGGGACTCTCAACTACAATATATCTGTCCAGAGAGCAACAGAAGAAATAGAAGAAAAAAGAATTTCTTTTGTACTTTATTTTATTATAAAATTAATTTTTAATCTCCATAGTAGGTATCTTATTTCTTTGTTGGGTTTGGGTATAATTATTTTACTTGATTTAAGATGCTAATAATGTAAAAATATTAAGTGCAAGAGCGAAATAACAATTTACAAGCAAAATGTAAATGCAAAGGGAAAGGGAAAGTTTTAGTTGCAGCCGGATTTTCGCGTGGCTGCCGGAATGCATACAAGAATGCACGTGTGCGGTGAGTAATTCGCGCCCTCGTCATCTGACAGGAAGAGTCATCAGGGTATAAATACATATGTATCTATATGTGTATGTGGATATATATGTGTAGGCTGCATGCACTGAAGAGAATGAAGAGCAAGGTAGAGAAGAGTAACATAAGGGTGAAGGAAAAAAGGCCATATGGTAGGCAAGAACGACCGGGCAGTCTAACGCGTGGGAGACAAGGGGACTCAATGTTCTCTTGCTCTTCTAATATATATATATATATATATATATGATGTATAAATATATACATATATATCTTACTATCTTGTTCTGTACTAAGTACTGCTCAACCCTCATACTCAAATCTATCATGCTTTTATTTAATTAGACATCTATATGTCCCATTATACATTATCCTTATTTTCCTTTGGATCTCCAAATTGAAAGTCTCCCGCTCAGATAGAGATGAAATGCGATTTTTGGCGAGCTAGATGGATCTAAACTAAGGGGCTGCAGGCTCAACCCCCTTGTTGATATTTTCACCCCTTTTTCTGCATGAAACTAGTATGTTATATATATATGTATTGCTACTGCTATCACTATTGCTGGGTGACCTAGTCGAGGAACCATAAAGCCGGAACTGTATGGCTTTGGGACAATGAAAAGGTGTGTTTGCAAGGAGTACGATGAGAGAAAATGGACAAAAAAAGGAGAACAAGAATGGCGATGGATGTATAATAACAATAACAGACAATATAAATATATAAGTACGTATTATAAAAGCAAAGAACCTGTTACTGTAAGTCGAAACTGACGACTTACTGAATTTATTGAGGTTTCTAATAATCTTAGTGGTGCTAAGTACACAATAAGGTAATCTGTTTGTATATTTATCGCTTTTATCTTTTTCTTTAGTGTATTAGGTTGCTAGTTTGTAATAGAGTAGGCATATCATTTTTTCTGACTTGAATATAAAGCAAAAGAAAAAAAGAAGAAAAGTACAAATTTAGGAGCAGTGTCATTAAAATAAAGTGAGTATAGTCGGGTAAAACATAAGGAAGACATTGCGCGGTAAACATAATGCACTTACAATCTTGTTGTGATATCTGAGAGCCAAAAGTTTACAGCTTTATGTCACCAAAGAGCTTTTGTGTGCATTACGACACTAACAGAAAACATCAAATTCATAAGATTTTATAATAATAATAATAATAATAATAATAATAATAATAATAATAATAATTAGAGCTTTATTTTATCTGTTCTTTTATCAATATTTATTTATTTAGTTGTTTATGTTTTAGTGAGATGGAAAAAGTGAGAACAAACTTTATACCGATATTGGCGGAAGAGAAAAGTGAGAAAAAGAAAATTTATTACCTTTGATTTTATTTCTAGAGGGAGAAAAGTTGATTTGAAATTAATTTAGAGGTGACGAAAAATTATGCATGTAATTGATATAAATTTTAAAGTTTTTTTTTTAGAGTAATTCTTTAGGACAGTATTCTATCTATCTATTGTATGTATTTTTATTATTATTATTATTATTATTATTATTATTAGAGTGTATAGTAAGTAGAATAGAAATAGAGGAGAATGTCTGGATCCGAAGAATGCTTGATGCTTTTGTGGGGTCTATTATAATACCTGAGTTTTACCTGAGACCTTTTTCAGGTAAAGAAAATTTGTGTCGGTCTCACCGACCCCGGTAAAAATTTTTGACGAGGGTCAGACACTTTTAGGCCCGAATATATATGACGCGTATCCTCTGCTGTATAAGTAAGTATAAGAATAAGAATACTCAAACTTATACTTATATTCAGCTGACCCATGGCTCAGTGACTCTCCTTTTATTCTTATTCTAGGGGGAAATTGTGTTAAGCTTAGTCCAATGGAATTTTGGATTACACTTTTATTTACAGCCGGAGAATCTTTTGAAATATTCAAAAAATAAATTACCTCGTATTTCTCGGGTCCTTTATAGTCGCAGAAAAACAAACAAATTATTTTTACTTTTGTCTCGCATTAATTGCAACAGAATCCAATCAAGAAGATTAAGGCCAAATAAAATTTTGACCGAAAAAATTAATTTTTGTCACTTTAAATTTATAAAAATTATTAATAAATATTTAAAATAAAAATAAATTCAAGTAGATATTCAAAAAAAATTTTTTTTAATATTTAAATTCTAAAATTAGAAAAAAAAAAATCTCTAAAATAAATAAATAAAGAAGGAAATAGAAAAAATTTTTTTTGAAATTAAAAAATCAACAATACCGTATTACTGAGAAGTAGCAGTGAAGGGACGAAAGGGACCCAAGGGATCTCATAGAAAAGCTTAGGGCACATGGGCAAGCAGGCTAGAACACGAACGAGGGACTGATGTGAGAGAGGCAGAACAACAGCAGCAGCAGCCAGCAATAGTGATGCCTGAGCTCTCTTTAGCTTTGGGGAAGCAGAGAAGCATTGTTATATTTAGGGTAAAGACCCCATCGGTACCCCCGTATGAAGGAGGGTTGCCAGAGCCTTTCATACCCGACGAAGGGTCGGAACGGCTGTCGGACTCTTTTGTCCAAGTCGTCGAAGCGACGGAGGAACTTGTATTTGGCATTTACTTAAACTCAACTTTGAATCTCAACATAAGTTGGTACCTCGGTGCTAGTCTATCACACTGGTTTTCCTTATGTCTCATGAGCTTGGGTACCTGACTAGGGGTATAGCTGCCAAACCAGTTTACAGATCCAGATACAGAACTTCCGCCTTTAAAATCTCCAAAGCACAAAACCCAAATCCTGGGTGACTTGGTCGAGTTAAGCAAAGACTCTTGACTGTTTTATAGCGAGTCCTTCACCAAAGTAGATTCTAAGATAGAAGTAGAGAACGTGGGAGAGTTTACTGTTAGCCGATTGTGAGGATGAGTATGAGTAAAGAGCTAGAATTTAACAATCATCAGACAGCTCACCAGCTCTTTTTCGCAACAGCATCAACATCATATCAGTTGACTGGTAAAGAGACAGAAAGAGGCTGTTATGGTACTCTCTGGCACTCTCTAGCAATTGCCGATGGCAAGCTCACTAGCTCACTATACTAGCTCAACCTCATACTTATATTAGGTTGCTCCGGGTGTTGTATCGGTGAAAGGTGTGGCTATAGTGTTTGTTGGTTGTTGCCGGCTATATATAAGAAAAGAGAATGCAATATCTCATGGTACCTTGTATCGTAGCATATTCCAGCTATATAATATCCAGCCGCGGCTCCACACTCTATGCTACAAGCCACCAGGTTATAATCATTTTCATCCTGTCCGGCTGTTATACCGTCTCTAGCTTCTGGAACTGTGAAGATATATAGCGAAAAGAGAAGATAAAGGGCGTAGAAGGATATAAATATAATGCCTGGACGATACAGGTGCGTTACTGAATGGGATTCAATGACCTCTGTGGATTTGAGGACAAGATACAAGAAGCAGTAGCCTGGTATCACATTATTTAATATTATACTTTGATATGAGTGGAGAGAATAGTTAACGCTGTTAGTATGGGATCCGTGAAACATATTTGCACTTTGATTCTATGTAAAACTCATCCCGCAATAATAATACAGGCTCGTGACCAAGTGGAAAAAGGAGAGGTGGGAAATGACTGCGATGTACTCTTCTGACGTCGGCGGCTTGCACACTACAGAGCTGTAATAAATGATACCGTACATCCTAAATTATCTATACCGGTATATAACTAGTAACTAGTAACTAGTATCTAGTAACCAGTAACCAGTAACTAGCGATGTGTTTTAGATTTACTATATCCAAGGAGAGCAGCCGTAACCTCTTTAAAGTTAAACAAGATCATTGGGATCTTTAGCTTTTTTTTCTTTACACTTCTTGGACAATTCTGCTTGTGGCAGATCTCAACAAACCTTTCAGATTATTGCACGTGACTTATTTTAATATAAATCGGAAGATCCGACCAGACAAAGGATAATGCACTCAATTGTCCCATTTGAATTTGTCCTGTATTGTTTGCTATTGAAATTTTAATCTTTATTTTTATTTTCCACTCAATTTAATCGTTTTTGATTTTTATTCAAGACGCGTCAATTAGTTCAAGTTTATAATCGAATTTGGATAAATATTTACAGGATATTATTGGCATTTGTGTTACATATACCCACATATGATTTACATATGTGTAAAAATAAAATTATCCACGGGTTTTATACTCGTCAAGGTTATGCGGTGTTCGTGAAAGTTATTCGAGCAAAATTTCGCCGTAATGTGGATGAAAAATCGCGAGCTCAATTTATGTGTACATATAATTCATGGTACACACTGTCTCGCGTATCATAATTGCGCTCTTTTATCCTACTCCCGGTCAAAATACATAAACCAGACAAGTGTTTCTTCCAAGGCTGTATCGACTTTGTCATGACGAGTCAAAATATGTACTTGTATTAGCAGACTTTGCGATGACCAAAGACCAAAGACCGCCTCCAAGCATTATATCTATAATATATAATAATATAAATGCTGCGGACCAATAAATAAGAAAATAAAACAACAGGTAAGAGGATCCGCGAAAGCGACATGCCAGTCAGCTGGTTTAAGTACAATACGTCTGACAAAGAATACTCAACTTGTTGGTAATTACATTGTCTCTGTGCTCTAGAATGAGATAGGAGACCAAAATAGATATAAGTGATAAAATATAACGATAAATGGTAAACTAGGTGGCGAATCTAAGATTAAAAGGTGTAAGTTGGGGTAATTAATGATATGAAAATAAGTAGCATGACACTTTTTGTTGTGATTATAATATAACGCCCACAGACAGCAGCATTTACCAGCACAGTGTAGCAAAGAGTACCAACGGCAACGACTGGTTGATCGGTTGTACTGTTATTTTTAACTCGACGCCGACGCGCCAGTCCGTAGTCTAAAACTGTACACCTTCCTTCTTCTTTGGTCTCGGGAGCACCAGAAAATCATCATATATATTATGTCGCCGTAACTAAAACCCAACCCGAAAGCACACGAAGACGCATATTTTGAGTAACTATTTCCACAGTGACGGTGGTCTCGTCTATTTATAAGTTCATGCTATATTAATCTCCTTAAAATATAAGTATCAACTATAAACTTTCAAAACTGTTTGCCGTTTTAGAAATTTCTTGGGATTTTTCACCCGAGAGGTGGATCATATTTTTTAAACATCCTACAGCATGAAGAAATCCAATGACCATGTTACGTAATTACATATGGATCAATTAGACTGATGGATTTTAGTTGGTCTGGTTGGTTGATAAAGAAGAATTTTTCGAAACGTTATTTCCCGCCAGTGAGAACTGGCAACTGCGTACTGAGAACTCGCGGAGGAAGAGCGAGAGGGCTGAGCAAGAGGCCTCGAAATGTGGCAACCGAGCACCGATGCGTTGTAACGTTGGTTCCGTGCTGATACCCACGCTCTCAACTCCGCTTAACGTCAACTGTCCATCAGAAATGCCTCATGAGACTTTCTACTTGCTCAGAACATCAGTTGAGAATGGGATTGTCACCACGACACTGGCCTAGACCAGGGTGATTCCAGTTAACGCCCTAATCAGATTTATCATTCACGGTGTCCTAAATTTTTACCTTTCCTTGTCCCTACTATTACTTCTATTACCTTTTGCTCAATATTGTCCATAAATAAAGCAACCCACCTACTGCTTATATGTCTTCTAACAATTTAAAATATTAAGAGGATCTAGGATTTGAAATTGACCGCGATATTAAATTCAAGTATTCAATTCACTCCCTTCTATTTCTTCAAACTTACTTCCTATTTTTATTGTACTCGTAATTACTAAGACAAAGAGAAATTTGAATCGAACAATGTATCCTGAATAATACAAATGAATTATTACAAAACTTTTTAATTATTAAATTTCCTGTTTCTTTCTTTTTTTTTTTTTGAGCGCCAAAGAAAGTTTTTTTTTTTTGTGTTTTTTACTTTTTAAGCTGAACATTTAATAATAAGTGTTTTGTAATATCGACAAGATTATTGTTATTATTATTATTATTATTATATGGTGAACTGTAGAAAATAATGTCAGTTAGGATTCGAAAGGCTCATAGCCTCGCGCGTGTTGCGCTGCTTCTTTGGTGTCGGTTGGGGCAACTTTCTAGTTTAGCTGACGTGTGGCGCAGCACTGCGTGCCGAGCCACACATTCAAACCTCATAAATATATCGACTAACATATGTGTTTGTGCGTATGTGAACACGGTATGCCTGTGGTGAGAAAGAGAACCTACGCGAGCGTTCTCATCCCTTTTTATTTTATCTCTCTCCTTCTCTTATTATGTACATCAGTGGTCTCTTTCTCCCTTATACCTCAGCCCGTATGCTTGACAGTCGTATTATATTGAGGAAAACTGGTTTCAGTAGAATAGAGCAACTACGGTTTTGTATGAGACATAACACCAACCAACTAACCAACCAATATATGAGAGTACGTATAAATAAATAAAAACGCGTATGCTCAACACCCTCGCTCAAAGGTCAACTCGATGCCCGCAGCCTCAACACTCTCTTTTTCTACCCGAGGATATTTGGGGCATCCAGTCTTTAGTGTTGATCATCATCATCATCATCATCATCATTATTATTATTATTATGAGAACGGAGCAGTAGTCTAAAAAATAATCCACCATTAATACGAGTTGAGCCCCGTTAGGCAACCAAATAACTAACCCGGAATTTTACCCAACGGTTACTGCAATGGCAAACGTCACTAAAATGACTCGATTATATTTAATTTTGTAAAGTTAAATTTCTTTTAAGTACTATTTGTATTACCTCTGAACATATAAAACGTCCTGGCATTAAAATAAAATTTTTATTGACGAAAAATAGGATTGAGTCAGCTCTAGACTTAGACCCAAAGTAGGGTCATCTTTGTATTAGAAGCGCAAACACCTTTTTGCGTCGATAAAGTAAAATGAAATTTTCGGTAGAAGCCCAAAAAAATCTAAAGAAAAAGGAAAATAACAAAAAAGCAGACAACTGCTGTACAAAGAGTTAAAGTAAAGAGACAGAGGACTAGAACGAGAAAGATAAGACTGTTTTACCAACGGCGCCTCGTTACGGTTGGCCCGGCATCTAATCTCTCGTAATTCCGCGCTCTCTTTTCTTTATACTGTTTTTTAGTTATTTTTTGAACCGTCGGTTTTTCCAACCCCCGGCGGCACCAAACCGACCTCGTATCAGCTCGCCATGGAACGGAACGGAACGGGAGGAGCTCCCTCTGCAATATATACGCGTCCTTGTCAGACTCGGGGTAGTTTTACCCCAGCAGAGCGGGGAGAACAACGGGTTGATTGCACTGCCAGGCTGGTGCTCCTGTCTCTCTCTCTCTCTCTCTCTCTCTCTCTCTCTTTCTCTTTCTCTTCGTTCCCGACGTTCTTGATTTGATAGCACAGCGTCCTTCCCCATTCTCTCTCTGTTCCTCTATTTAGCTGGTATGTACTCCTCCCGCCTCTCTGGCGTACTTGGCCCCTGAGCCACCCGCACACACCCGCTCTGATCATCGTCCCACTCTGCTCCCACCGATCCCACTCCCACTCGGCTCGCTCATAATAACACAACCAGTCCTATACTCTCTAAATGGCTCACACCGGTTCTATTCGTATGGCTCACAATGTTGGTAGTTGATAGCGCGAGTGCGCACGCAGAGCCACCACTCCCACTCTCGCCTCACGGCCTCATAGCTGGAGAATTACCAAGGGTGGAATGAGAAGGGGTTTCCATAGCAACTCCCCACAACTCAGTATTACGTTTATTCTCTTTGTCTGACACGTTCACTTTACTTGGAGCTCTTTTTATATATATGTATATATAAATATATAAATATACAAATATATATATATATAGGTTCTCTAGTTCGCTCATACTATCACTCCAATACAGCTCGCTCTCTTTATATTATATATATATATATATATATATATATATATATATATATATATATATATATATATATATATATATATATATATATATATATATATATATATATATTATATATTTTATATTATATATTATACATATATACATGGATATATTTCTCTTGACTGCCGTCAGGCGAGTAGTGTTCTGACGACTGCAAGTAAAGAGTATACAGGCTGATTCACCATCCCTACTCGGCCCACCCTCGTTTCAAAGTTCTCCGAAACGAAAACATCGATTCCATTCGCTCATAGCCCCAACTAACGTCTTCTACTTCGTCTTGCTTCAACTTCAGCTTTATTCTCTTCTCCAATGTTATTCTCTACTTTTATTCCGCTCCTCATGTCTCATCTTCAATCTACTTTACTTGTACTTAACTTTATGCCTCTCATATTTTATACATACATACATACATACATACATACATGCATACATACACACGTGTTGTAAATACTAATATCATTATTAGAATTCGAATTTGTTAAATTTTTATCACTTTTTTTGTAATATTAAATAATGATCCTGCAATATAAACCCGCGAGAAAATTCAAGTTATTCATTATCATAATGACTCAAGATTACATTGACCCTAGGTGCTTTAATTAATTACTTCTCTACATTACATTAATTCAAGTATATTTATCCTAAGGAATTACGATGGAAGTTCTTCCAATTAATTACTAATTAAGAAGCTTATTTTGCCGTTTGGTATATTTGTTTTATTAATTCATTATATTGGAAAAATATATGAATTGTACATTGATAAAAGACAATTTTACTTCATTCAAAATTATCAAAATGATTTTATTGGTTCAAAATTTTTTCTCTTGAATTTTTTATCAGTGCTGATTAAAAATCTAAGTCGGTAGACCAAAGAAGAAGTTACCAAGGTTTTGAAGAGCAAAAATGAAGTTTGAAAATAGATATTTTTAAAGTTTGTCAAAAGTCATAAACAATAAAATAATAATGTAATAAAAGTTTAAAAAGCAACGATACTATGTGAAGAACAAATAAAATATAAAAGGTTGAGAAAAATAGTGCTTACGCAGCAGTCAGCTTTTTTATTCATTTTTTTGTGTGTATTATATTTTTTATTTTTATTAGTCGTGAAAGTGATGCCGAGGGTGGATAAAATTTTTCAATAGTGGAAACGCGCCAAACAGGTTGATCTGAAATTTGGAGACATTATTTCTATTATCTGGTTGGCCTTCATAATCTTTCGTCCAGTAGTTTGTTTTTAGTCGTATGTATTAAATGTATAAAAAAATCTTTAATATTTTCATAGAAAAAAAAGAAATTATGTATGACATATTATCATTGGTACAAATGAAACCAAAAAGTTAATTTCAATATATCTTCGGAAAATAATAAAATGCAAATAACTATTGTAATAATTTTTGTGGCTGTCACAATTTAAAAATATTATGTCAGAGCCGTACAAAAATAACAATAGAAGCAATGACAAATATAAAACAGGTGGAAGAATATGTATTATATTTAGACTATTAAGAGCGACGAGATAGAGACACTGGTGGCATCCAGAGGATGATTATCTCCAGTGAGTTCAGGGATCATACTGGCAATTAGAGAGCCTCTGGCCAAGGCGGTAGCAACAACCACTGTGACCAATCATTAAGCTTAAAAATAAAGACAGACATATAATATAATATAATAATGAATCTTGAGTCGCAAGATAAAATGTGATGAAAAAAGAGAATAATAATATTATATACGAGAGTTGAGACTAGCATGGCTAATACTCATCGGCGGCAAGTTCTCGTCAATGCCACTGATTTCCACCAACTGCTCGACTGGTGGCATTCACACGACCATCATACATATATTTATTTATATTTTTTATTCCTTCCTCTCAACTTCTTCATCCGTCTCTCTGTAACAATTTATCCCCCACCACTGCTCGCGACCTTTTTAGCGCTCTCTATTCCCCACTTTGTACAATTAAACTATCTTACAGTGTGTATGCCTATGTAGATATTTATAAATGTATTGTATTGTATGTTTGTTGTTTAAGCGACTTGTGTGAACCACAGCCGATATGTTATCAATCGACGCGCGGGAAAAATACAAACACCTTTGGCTTTGGCGGTAAGTTTTCCACTGAAAATTTTATCTATTTCTTCTTAAATTAAAAAAAGAAAAAATAGAAACAATTTTATCAATAATTAATTTACAGAGATAAAAAGAAGAGTCGATTGACCATCAGGATAAATGTTAACTTTACTATTAATTCAAAGTTCTTCAAACAAATATATTATTAAACTTTGAATTTCTAACAAGGGAATTTAAACTTCACCCCTTTGACTCGATGAAGTTGATAATGAGTTAGTTTGAGGCTGCAGAAGAGGCATCAGAGTACAAGTACGGGAGATGAGAGGGACCGTTATAATATATATTATATGCCTCGAATTGATTGTTCATTTGGAACACGCACGATCGGATTTCAACTTGTAGATCGACTTTAATGCTATACAAACGTACACGGGCTTAAAAAATCACTTCGTGTCGATCTGCACAATAGTACCCGGAGTTTGTATTGTGGCCGGAGAAAGAGAGGACTCGTGGCACGCTCGTGATATGGGAATAGACGAGAGTAAGGAGACGGTTTAGTTGGATATAAGGGAAAAGGGGCCAGTCGCTGAAGAAAATGAAAAAAAAAAAAAAAGACAAAGAAAGAAATGAAAAAAAGTAATGAGGTGAAAGATAAAAAGAGAGAAAATAGTTTGTAGGCTGACGAGGGCTCAGAGGTGATGTGGAAAGGAAAAATGAGGGTAAGGGTGAGGCGAGGATCTAGAAGAGGATAGTGAAGTATATACACCTAGAGCAGTACAGTGTAGAGATCTTTGGATCTCTCAAGGAGGACGAAGTAAAGGCTTCGACTTTATACTACTCCCGTGTCCGTGTGAAACTGGTTTGGAAGGATGTGACGTACACATGTGTGGACTCGGGAATACACCTTGGAAATTCCTTCACTCCGAAGAATAAGAATAAGAATAAGAGAAGAACAAGCCCAAGAGCAAGAAGAAAGAAGTGAGAGGGTTCATCTGACTACATACATGCGCATTCTCCTCGAGCCAACGTACTTTTCTAAACTTAGAGATTTATAATTTATTATTTTTTTTTTTTTTATTTTATTTTTACTCCTTTTAAGTCCTTCGTCTTTATCTTCAATTTATTTCAGTTTGTTAATTAATTATCTCATTAAATTGAATTTATTTAGTACAGAATTTTTAATGATTTCAAATAATTACTCGCATTTATTTTCTGTAAAGTAAAATTATTATTATTATTTTTACGTTTATTTAAGAGACATGATGTACTGTATGAACTGTAAGTACGTTTGAAGGTATTCGCATTTTGAAATAAAATATATTGAATAAGCGGTCGAAGTTAAGAGAATAATTTCTTAAACGCTCGACTAAAGCGAAGTGAAATTCGAGCGTCGGTAATGGCGTAAGCGTACACGTTATATAGCACTCGCGATATATCCAACTCATTCGAAAATACAGATACAGGCTTGAGATACATACACAAACTTATGTATGTACATAGGTTTTATACATACATACATACATATATACAATATGTATGTGAAGCGAGGGGAGGTAGATGCCATGCTTTAGCTGAACGCAGTGCATAGAAAGGGTTGAGTAGGGAGAAACTTGGGGTGGGTAGACGAGTGGTATATAGATATACATGTATATATAGTATATGTATAGATATATAATATATAATATATAATATATAATATATATATATATATATATATATATATATATATATATATATATATATATATATAGACGGCGGGTGTGGAGAAGAGGATCGCGGGGAGAGTAAAGTACTGACTACAGGGGTGAGAGACGAGAGGGAGTAAAGGGGAGCAAGGCTTCATCAGGGGTGGCGCCGTTCGATAGCGTGCGCACGTGGTCGTACTTCGTTGAGCCGCCGTCGCGGCGCCAGAGTCCTATTAAACCTCAACTCCCACTACAGAAAATAGCGAGCAGAGTCGACGCAAATGTCTAGCACAGCAAAAAATAATAAATAAAAAAGAATATTAAAAAAACACACGACTCAACTCATACATACACAGTACTCTTACATCGTACAGACACTACTATTACATGACTTAGATCCCAGTGAAATTCCCTGGATATTCTGCGCAGGCGTCGGTAATTTAATTTACTTCACCAACTGACTTTGATTTAAGATAAAAATTATTTTTCATTTTAAATAAATGAAAGCTTTCTACTCAGCCAACGGTAATGATATTCCTTGATTATTTTATATTTTATTTTATAATTTATTTCGTCAAACTTTTAATCAGAGTTCAGAATTTTGAAAATAATTATCGTTGGAAATATTATTTTCAACAATAATCATGAAGCTTTTGTTCAAATGTTGCATTTTCGGGTTTTATATGCACAATGTCGTAGTTTACGTAGTTGGTGCGTTATGCAATGAGTTAACAGTACATATATGTTTTTAAAAGTTGTCAGTATTGCAATTAGTTCAAAGGGTTTAATTCAATATAAATAAAGTAACGTCATTTAATAATTTTTATTTTCAAAGTTTTCATTATTTTTAAGTACATGTACATCTGTGTGTTTGTGCTTAATAAAGTACTGAGTATAGTCGGGAGATAAATTTAAACATGTATAAAGATACTTAGTATAGGCTTTGTACGTTAGTTGCGTAGGCGGTAGGCACGTCATACGTTTGTGATTACTCGTTGTATATGTTTAATGTTGGGAAGACATGTATTGAGAATGTACGTAAATGATAAACCCAATATATGCTTATGTGTGGTGCGTATCTAGTAGAATTCTTGCGTAAGTAGTATAGACTGAACTAACGTGCTTAGGAGCAGACGATCTTGTCGCGACAGAATGAATATAAGTCTTGCTGGTTGTTGTCGAGACTCTACACTCATGTGTTATGTCCATGTGTAACGAGTTCACCAGTATATAAAGCGTACACATGATAATACATATAATATATAAGCAAGCATGCACGCAAATATCGTATGAGCAGCTATCGCGTGCTGCCACCTGCACCGGAATGCAAAAACCTCACACGTGCTTTATATCATTTTTTTTATCTTTTTATTCATTACAACGTCAATATTTTTATTCAAAAATTTTATTTTAAAGAAAAAAATCTTTTGCTTAAAAAATTTACAGGCAACGTTGATCTGCCGTAAGCCCGTGTACAGATAAAAAATAGTAATAAAGGAGACAAATTTTCGAAAGATCTTAAATGACTCTTCCATTCCAGACAATTTAATCTAAACCAATCTCTGATCGATTGGATTTATACCGAAGACTATTCGGTCGAGCAAAAGACTTCCGAAGATTGAACTTGTGCCGATAGAATGTAATGTATAATATATATATATTTACATACATACAGACATGATAAGAAAAAAAATAAAAAGAGCAGGAAGAGGAAAAAGAGTGTATATATATAAACAGTATGGTTTTTCGTAGCTACTGCCAGTAGTTGTTGGCAACTCAAGAGAAACTCGTCAAGTACTTGCGTTCACTGAACGGCAACTTCTTCCTGCTGTTTCTTTAAATCTTATTCCTCTGTCTGTTCTTGGTTTAGCATCTTTTTATACTCCTGCTGCAGTCGTCTTTGTCTCAATAAATTTACATATGATAAACACACTTTTCGCGACTCTTATTTACATACATACATTACTTTGTGTGTGTGTGTGTGTGTGTGTGTGTGTGTGTGTGTGTGTGTGTGTGTGTGTGTGTGTGTGTGTGTGTGTGTGTGTGTGTGTGGCTATATACACAGCAGCATTAACACGCGTTATCAGCGGTGCATCGTACCGTGTTACACGAGTAAACGATACTCGGTGCCACCTGTGTGCAAGCTCTAAAGATTGCCTCAAGCTAAAAAGCATATCACGGCTTTTTATGGCTCAGTAAGGAGAAAAAGTGACAAAACTATAACACGTGGTTAAAAGTCAATCGCTTTTTACATATTTACATTACATCGTGTGAATTTGAAATCAAATTTCATGATGTACACTGATAAAAGTTTACTTTGCCTGAAAAAATTATAAGAAAAATTGAAGTTGTTTTTGGAGCAAGAAGAAATTTTTTTGAGATAAATAAATTTTTTCGAGTCAAGAAAATTTATTTTAGAGTTAAGAATTTTTTCTTTCTATGTAACAAAATGATTTGAAGGATTTTCAAAATCTTCTCACTATTTTTTGATAATTAATCATTAAAAAAAGTGGAGATAGAAAAGACAAATCATAAATGTACAGATTGCAGAGATGAGAGATGGTGATTTGAATGTATGTTTGTCATAGTCGCATCGAGACTGGCGACTGAGTAAGGTTACAGAGAGTACGGTGATCGAGCCGAATCGAGGAATCGAAGGAAGGCGAACTGAACACAAACAACACCAGACAAGAGTGGCACGAGGGGCGCGTGCCACTTTGAAAGGAGTGGTGGAAAAGTAAGTTATGCGCGGCACGTGAGCCCTCAGAGATCCGTCGCTACACGTAGTCCAGTGGCGCTTTTTCTCCTCTGACATCTCTGTCGCAGTATTGCCGTGGGTACCTCTCGTTACTCCCTTGAATAAAGAGTAAAAGATCAAGGGTGCGAGTAAGGGCCCGACCACCAACTACCGCTCTCATCTGTTTGAAAGACACTCTAATGTTTGTGCATAACTCGGATGCATGTTTGCGGTCTGTTTTCTTGGGGTTGCACTTTTAGGATCTATTAAGGTGCGTAAGTAAAGGGATATCACTTTCAGGAGAAGATAACGAGGCTTTACAGGTTAAAAGATGTTTTTTCATTGACTACTATCATGAAAGTCTTAACCGCAAACTATTGGAATAATAAGTTTATTTACTCCGAAATATTTTTACGCAAAACAATTTACTATAGACTTTTCCGGACAATTTTCCGGTATTGATTAATTAAAAAAAAAAAAAAAATAATTTAATTGGTTAATCATCAAAAAATTATAGTATTATAACATGAATGTGTATTTTTGTTCTCAAATCATTTTTTATACTACTATAAATATTGATTTATATTGATGATGATTTGGGAAAAATTTATCGAAAAGTTTTTTCTTTTACTTACATTTCAAATTGAATAAATTAATTTTCATTGATGTTTAATCATTTTATAGGAAAATAATTAATTTTAATGATATTTAATAATAGATAATTTTTTTTTGAGTCAAGAAAATTTATCCATAAGAATTTTAGTTCAATATTTAAAAAAATTACATAATTTAATTCAAATATCAAATACAAATGTTGATTACTTCGATTTGCCATAAATGAAATAAAATTTTTAATAAAGTTATCATTGATAAAAATGATGGAGCATATAATTTTTAACAACCTATAAATAATTTTCTGACAAAACTAGGTATATGTAGTAGACTCCAAGTTTATAGTAAACTTATTTTATGAAAATGTTTATACATAATTAAACAGACTATTTCTCAAGTACAGCTATTAATATTGTAAATATTAGCGTGTTAGTTAAACACAATTGACTAAGTTGTAGTCAACCGTATAACTCGGGGATAAACTTTGAATACTTTAAAGTGAATCTTATAATTTACACGTGACGCACGGCATATAAATTCGATGGCTATTTATCTGTTTCTTCTTTAAACCCCATTCCTGGTTTTAATTTATTCAACACGAATACCCAAGCGAATATATTAAGCGAATAAGAAACATCTTAACTAGAGTCACTCGAAAATGACAACAACCACCCCATAACCACGTATATTTAAGAGTATAAACATACACACGTGTATTATACGGACCATTTATTCATCACCTGTTGTTATGTGTCTCCTGTACACACAGGCTAAATTGCACATAACACGCGGTCAAAGCCACCGCGGTGACGTCCCCGAGTTGCATGTTTACTCGCTGTCTCAGGCTAAATTTCGTTAATGTATGCATGTACAAAAGTAAACGACCTCCAGAATATAAATATAAAAATAAGCCCAGCGGGTTCATCACTTTCCGTGTTAGCAAATAAAAAAGAGAAAAACAAACAGGACAAAAGTATATTGGGAGTAAATCATGAAATGAGAGCAAGGACGTCGAAATGCATTACACGTTTCACAAGAGATTGTAGACCGGGGGTAGTTCCCGCATATAGATAGACCAAACGGAGCTGGAAAGGGGCTAGTAGTGTGAGAGACCTGGAACGTGGGAGTAGTGTAGTGGAAAGAGGTTGCCGACCGTAACCGAGAACAAGGAGTCAAGGGGTGATAAGCAGAGGGATGACACGATCCCCGCATACTGCGGGGCTTCGATTCCTCCGCTGAACCACGTGTATTTACTATTTCCTCTTGCATATAAACACGCTCAAAAGTACTTTATATAGATATGTATAAATAAATAAATATATGTACATTCGATCTGTCAATACCGTCAGCTGTTGCTTTTGTCTCTCAAAACGTCGCGTGTTTCTCAGTGTATATAAAATATATGCATTCTCATATGTTATGTACTTGCTGTAAAATTCATGGATAGATGAGCGTCACTGTCAGTTGTAAAAACACGTGGATCGAATATCTGCGGATGTACACAAAAAATAAAGTTTACTTCAATCGAGAACGTTTCGGTCTTCAGAAATTTTTTCTTGGACCAAAAAGAGTCTCTTTCAGAATTAAAGAAAAATGTTTTTTAAATTAATAGTATTAAAACACTTGAGTTAAGAAAAAAATTTTTTTCATTAAAAAAATTTTTTTTAATTAGGCTAAAAGATATTTTCATCCAAACGTACATCACTAGTTAATTAAAAAAATTATTCTCCAAGCTCAAGAAGTAAATACTTAAATGAAGAATGTCAATTTTCGTAACTTGAGAATATTAATTTTTTTACAAACTAAAAATCATTTAAAATTTATGTATCAATATGTTAAAAATAATTTTAATAATATTTTCCACAAAATATTCTGTAGGCAACATTATTTTTGTTGAGCCAAGATATCTTTTTTTTTCTGTATATAAGGAAATGCTTCAGGCAATCTTTCATTGTCAATTTATTTGTATTTGTAGATAATAAGTGTAAGGTGTATTGAAGAAATTCCCCTTGAATGTGGCAAAATAACTCAGCTAAGCTTGGTAGTAAATGATGGGGGTATTTGTCGAGTTTTGTTATGTACAAGGTTTAGGTAGGGTCAAGGACAGAGGACGAATGAGTGTAAAAGAGAATAATAATGGCAAAATGTGTCTTATGTAGTATATAGTATACTGAAGGTATTATGTATTATATAGTACGAATAGAAGGTATGTATATATTTCTGTTAGTGTGACACCTGCAGCACCACCAGCAACAGAGTGTGTCGAAATCAAAGAACCGGCGCCAATAAACCATTCTCTCTCCTACCCTAATGTAATATAATGTAAGCTTTACTCCATTACATCCACTGGGATCAGTTATGTTTGTCGTTTTGGGTCTTGAGACCGCAACTGAGTCCCCGCACGACAGGTACCATATTATTCATCTTTCATTACCACAAAGTCCATGCTCCAAGTAATTTCTCGGCTACTACAATGACTACGCTTTAACACTCAAACTTTAACATTGCTTCAATCATTCAAAGTAAAGTTTACAAATTAACTAGTAACTCGGTCAAAGATGTCCTGCTGCGGTTTTCGATATAGAATAATGCCCGATCATTTGTAGAACTTGATTTTGGTTAAACATTAAGTGTTAGTAAATTATTAAGTAAGTAAATTTAAATTTATACATAGCCGAGTATTATTGCCTGACAGTAAATCATTCATAAACAGTTAACATAAGTTTATTTTTAAATGGTAAAACATTATGCATTGATGTACCTGTTGATGAAAGAATTAGTCGGCAGTTTATTTTTATTTATACATTATACACTTTAGCTCACTTATTTATATATTTATAAAAGTAATGTCAATAACATTTAATGTAATAATCGAACGATGTCACGTAATAGTTATATACAATATACAACACTTGTTTACAACTAGATAATTACACACATCGATAATAATATAAATTATCTTACTATCGACAATTTACGTGTACTTGTACATTTTTACTATTATATATTACGGTCTACATATATACTCAACATTTTTTAGTGACGTATAATCGCGATGAGATATTACGTTTTATGATTTATACATACATACATTTATAGATGTACATGTGTGTGTTGGGTACTTATTTTTTATTTACTACGAGTCAGCTGATTCACTGGTAGTATTCCCGTGAGTGGTCTTTTAATAGCGTATATTTGTAAATGTAATCAAAACAATGCCACGCTTGAACAAATGTCTATTAGATTGATGCAGAGAAACCACGTGTACTAATATATATAGATAGCGTAAACTCATTACGTTAATTCACCAGTTTCTCTCTCTCTCTCTCTCTCTCTCTCTCTCTCTCTCTCTCTCTTCTTCTCTGTTTAAATAACTCGATCTTTCTTTTATTTTTATTTTGGTTTTTTAAGTAAAGATATTAGTTGTTATGCTGATAAACAAAATTAAATTAATTACAGAGCATAAAAAAATTATTTTTTTATTCCAATAAAATTATTTTGACTAAAAAAGAAATAATTTTTTCTGTTGAATGAAATTACATAATTTTGAAATCAATGTACATTTAAAATTTATACGTAACTAATTTCTTATTATCGTCTTTACTTATTCGTATTTAATATGTATTTATGCATGTATTTAGCACATGTGATTAAGTGTACGAGGTACGGGTATTTTCGTAGAGCAGTGTGTGATGCCGTGGTGTAAAACAGATAATTATACATAATGAACGGGTATACATATTTGGATAGGATAAACTGTTGTCGAGGGTCAGGTACGAAATGAAAATAAATAACATTAATAATAATCAGCTGATAATGCGAGTGTTGGTGGTGCAGTGTGTTAAAGAGACGGATGACGTGAGAGCATGACGAGTAAATCGAGTGCGAAAAATAATGAATAACGAGAACGATAAATAGTCGCGGTGAGCATGCTACATGTTATATGTGTTTATAAGTAGTAGAAGTAGTATTTAAGGTACAAGAGGTGTTTGAAGTAGGAAAGAAAGAAAAGAGCAAGAGGTCGATGTCGGTGTTAGCACAGAGTTAGTCTATGTATATACAAATAATAGTACACATATAAAGTGAACAAGCCAGACAAATGAGAGGCGGGATGGAAAGGAGGCGGGCGCAACTGTGAAACAAACCGCGCGTAAATCAAGTCTCGTTGCTCTTCAAAGCCACCACGTGGTCGCTTGCGCAGTTTTCACGCTAACGAAACTATGACGCTCGAGGCGAATTTATGAATGGGAAATCTATTGACAGATCCCGACGACGATATCTCGCTCTCTGTACTGCCTATCCTGCTCTTACTCTCATTAATGCTCTCCAGACTTCACCACGACGGCTGATCGTATTGGGGAAAAAGGCCAATCTACCTCCTTTTCAACTCTATGTATTTCTCGGGTCACACCTACTACGAGACAATGCTCATCGTCTATCTATCTATCTATCTATCATCATCAATAAAAATCAGGGACCGATAAATACACATGTCGGGTGTATATCCACTAAAATGCTTCTGTCGCGACACTATACATTCCGACTCTAACTACCCCCTGCAATATGTCACATGTCTATAAATAAATCTATAGACATTTTTATTTCACGTATAAATTTACTTTATGGAGAATAGATATATGTTCAGGCGAAAAATTATCTGTTTAATAGATTTGTATAACCAGACATCTCTCATACAATTGCTAGCTAATCCGACTGGTTTATTTTTATGCCATTATTAAATTCCGCCTCACTAATTATTTTTGGATAAAATTGAAAAAAAAAAAATTAACTTGATTCAAAAGAAAAATTCTTTTACCAAAAAAATTACTCCGAAGAGTTTCATTGTCTTAAAATTTAGTTTACTTAAATTAAAAAAATTTTTTCTTTTGACCCAAGTTAATTTTTTTTTTTTTTTTTTTTTTTTTTTTTTTTTCAATATACATAAATTCAACGACCTATCCATTTAAAAACTCATAATTTTTACTATTACCTCACTACTTGACACTGCTATTATTATGACAAATTACTACGAAGATAATAGAACAATAAAGTGATATAAAATATCAACGATTACTATATACGTATATACCTACGATCTCAGATTAACTATTGACTCAAATTCATTGACAGTACACCTGTGACTATAACATCTACGTATAGGTGGATAGATATCAGGTAGTTCTGTTAAAAAGACAATAGATACGTCAGTGGGGCACGCGACCCGCTAAACTGCTCAGCATTCACGAACACTCTAATAGGGGGATGCCCGAATTTAACATAACCACGTGTTCTTGGCTTTTGACAGTCATTTCTAAAGACTGTGTTCTTCACCTAAAATTTTTTTAGTCTAGACCATCTTCATCAATCTCTACAATATTAAAATTATTCTGTTAATTAATGAAATAAAAATACCACGTACTCCGATTAAATAACTAACTACAGTACAAGTTCTTTGACATTTATGATAACATAATTTATAAATATATTATCTAACATTAAATGAATATTTATATAAGTATGTTTATTTATTTTTTCACTGCCTGGTGCTTGTATGCTTATTACATACTTGGTACTTATATAAGGAAACTTTAATTGAAGTCACGGCAAAAAACGTCCAGTAAAGAAGTCAAGTTGGAAAATGAAGTCGTAGAATTGAAAAAACTTTCCTACAAAGTTGTTGTACTGGTAGTCATAGAAACGGTTAGCCGCTCGATGGTTGGTCATAAGTGCCTGCGAGACTTTCCTGTACTTAGCTATGTGTAGAAGTGTACGTATGTATCGCCGAGCTAAGCTGTGTGAGACGAGTTGCTATAATTATATCACAGATCGTCGTCGGTATGTCTATGTGTGTACTTACACATTACACGTGAGGTGTAAGTATAAGTAGTAGATACAGATACACATACCTTGATGATGGCTTGTACCAACGCAAGTGCTCCAATACTTGTACTTGTACTATATTTTATTATATGTATATTAAATTAATGTTAATGTATTAAGTACTGATAGAAGGATTGTAGATACAAGTAAAGAACAGATGAGTGTAATACAAGCATACTTATAAAAGAATAAGCAAAACAGTCTGCTCAGCCGTTTACTCTTGTCGTCTCCCCGCTCTGGTCTCTTATCTACTCTATTCGTTCAACTCGCGAATCCAGTACTTCCTTCTATTCACTCCCTCCGCACTCGCCAGAGCAAAGAAACGCGGGATCGCTTGAAATTCAAACAACCGAACACGAGGTTACCACGCGTCAAATCTGACATTCCTCAGACATACATATACGATGCTTTTTGACAGTTTACTATCTGTTTGAATACCCTGAGGCTTTTACTTATAGATCAAGTAATTAAATATTTTTTAATTTTTAATCTTTCTGTTACTTTTTCTAGTCATTACAAGTGAAAGTTTTTACAGACTAATAATTTAAATATTTTTTTTTTAATTTTTATTCCAATTGTATTTTGTCAAATAATTATTTTATTTCAATTATAATAAATAAAATAGACAATTTATTTATCAAAAATTTTGACTCACCAATACAAGTGACAAAATGGTCTATCTTACAATAAAAAAATTATTTGACAATTATTAAATACATAAGATATAAATATGTATATATTTATATATATATATATATATATATATATATATATATATATATATATATATATATATATATATATATATAAAATAACACTTGTAATTATAATTATAATTTTTTTAAATTAAGAGTAATAAAATTAAAGACACTTGTAATGACAAAATTTTTGAATGTTAAATTCCAAGCACTTGGAGTTTTAGCTCAATTTTTACAGATCAGGGATCCGTCTAAAAAATGAAATATTTTTTTATATTTTTTAAAATAAAACTAATAAACCATATTAGTAACTTTGGGTGTGTAACATATTCACAATAAGATAAAAAATAAAATAAACCGTAAATCCTCAATATGTGAAACTAAACTTCACTGAACTCACCTGACCAACGTCGCACCACATTATTATTTAGCTGGCACTGATGACAGCATCTTGGATCGTTCGTAAACCATACAAAGCACAGAAGATAAAGCCGATTTATTTTTAAAATTGCAAGAGAATACGACCGTAAAAGGCCCACTGCTTCAGTTGCTTCTGGTTATTTTATTATTTAAAAGTTTATCAGTTTGAATCAACTATCAAACATTTGAGTTTTAAATTTTAGTTTTAATTATTGAATGTTAAAATTACAAATATTTCTATTATATTAATTATATTTATATGTTATATATTATTATCATAATATATATGAACAGATATATATTATATATAATCGTCACGGTCTCACGAATGCCGTAAGCCGTAGTGTAGTGTGTATAACGTTTGCACGGGTTGTACAATAAAACACCGCACGATCACTGGACGTAAAACAACTCTAACGGACAAATCTACTTGCTGGTTGGCCATGTAAAGCATTACTGAAATACTCTGACAACAGTCTTCGACGAGTACCGCCGTTCGGGTTTCCTACGCTCGATCTCGGGAGTTTCCGCCGGCGCTCGGCCCACCTGCACTCCGGCACAACGCTACGGGACCTCAGGCTCGGTGCGAGCTCGCTTGGGGCCCGGCTTCTTCCCAGCCTGAAATTGCTGTTCCCGATCGTGGGATAAAACCACGAGAGAAATTATCCAAGGGAGACGAGGCCAGGGCTGTTACTCTGGTTGCTGTAAACTACTGCGCACTCGGCCGGAGCGCTTTCAGCCTCCACATTCTTGTCGATCCACGAGCGCTTTCATTTTTTTATTTTATTTTATTTTTATTTTCTTTTATTTTTTTTTCAATCTCATTAAAATTTATTTTCAAATTAAAATTACTATTATTTATTTTTTTACTCAAAACAATTTCATGATCAATAATTTCTTTTAATTTTTTTTTATGTAAATAATATTATAAATAAAAATAATTAGGTAACATTTATAATGTATGTTGATAGTAATAATAATATGCAAAACGTGGAAACAGCTTCTGAATGAACGTGAACGGGTGTAAATGACCCCGTCCATCATCCAACAAGTCGTAAAATCTTAATGAGGTGCGCAACGTGAAATGCCACCGATTCGAATGCGTGTGCGCGACTTAACTCTACGCGCGAGAGTGTTCAAGTAAATATACATAAAGGTATACAGATATACAAAGATTCAATGTAATCAAATGTATGTACGCCCCCAGAGAATTCAGTTGCGAGTAACGTGCAGAGCAAGTGAAGGAAGAACAGACCACGCGGCGAGATTTTATAAATAATCATAAAAATATAAATAGTATGCGTCCTTCGAAGGTCCTCGCTGATCTTGGATCGCTTAAATTATGCACTTAACACACATATACACGTACGATTGTTGGTGACATGTCTGTTGGTACATACTGTATGGACTATTGTCGTTTTTACTATTACAAGATATCATCTGAACCTGACTTTGAGCAGTAATTAGTAATTAGTAATTAGTAATTATCATACGGAATACTATATGATGGTTGATGGGCTCTTTGTATCTTTTTACTCAGATCTGTCGATGTTGGATTAGATGAATAATGTTGACGCGGATGAAAATGAATATTGTTTGGCTGTTAGCACTTTGGCTGTACAGGACAATTTAGTTTGTCAGTGTAACCACGTGTTATCCTAACACAACATACAAATAAATTGCACGTGCAATATAATAGAGTTCTGTTGTGAAGCATGTGTGGTACCGATGTCGATACCTGTATTTGTACATGTACATATGTGTATCAGGGATATCGGTACGTAATCTTAACAGCTGATCGTAAAATCAATTTAATGGTTCGATTAAACGCCCAAACTTAACAAATAGCCGATGTACTTGACTCTTATGTCTGTTGTGTGGATGGATATGATATTGGATGTGTGTATTTGGAGTATACTTGTATATGGTAATAAGAAAAGGAGGCGTCAAACGTCATTCACGGTATTAAAGCTAAATTATGAGTTTGCTTGGTATATGAAACGATGAATGAGCCGTCTCATAATTTATGACGTTTAAAACACAAGATAATCCTTATTGAAAGACACACCGCAAGTACTATGCTATCGGGCTAATTGAGAGGAGAAAGGTAATAGAACAATTACCGTTGAATGAAAAGGTACTTACAGCGCGAGCCCTATTCAAATTTACATTACAATTTGTGTTATGGTATTAAATACTTTGTTATTTCGTAAAACAGGTACACAACTAAATCCACAATATAATTATTCTACGGAAATAGCATTAACTTTGTGCATCCACACTTAATTAAATTTGATAATAAGCTACTTATTGTTGGTACTTTGGTTTACATTTTTTTAATTTTTTTTTTTTACAGAAAAAAAAATATCTCTAAATTGAATTAAAAATAAAAAAAATTATAAATTAAAAATATTGTCAGCGTTGAACCCCACCAAGCGACATCGATTACTTTTTCATCGATCCGCGGAACACGTGACGATGCAAAATGTAACTGTTTGAAATTTACAGAGTTTAAATTTTAATCTAAGTGAAAATCAATATTTTTGTAAATTTTTTTTCTACACTTTTTACTCCAAAAAAAAAAAAAAATTTTATATTGATCATGAAAAATTTAGAAAAAAAATTATCAAAATTTTGGAGTAAAATAAATTTTTTTTTTTTTTAATAAAAAATATTTTGAAAATAAAAATATTTAAAATATTGGGCCTGAGTAAAAATAGTGACGGGGCCCAGTGGTACCCACATAGTACGGCATCCGTTAGGTTTTAAACTCGCCACTGGCATAAACTGTAGACATTGAGCAGCGTAAGAATCGTGCCACGGCACCAGACAAAACGCTAGTACGCTCGCGTTGTCGAGCTGGGACTCTATAAGCCTCGAAGCATAAGAAAATTCATCGTAAATATTTTTTATTACTCGCGGTGTAAATCCTCCAGAAGGAAAATATTTATATAAATAATAATTTTTATTTATTAAATATGATATTGTAGATTGTTGAAAATTTATAATGGATGTCGCTGCTTAATAAATCGCGGTTTTGCGCGACATTTTCATACACTGCCGCTCCGTAGTCTTCGGCTGATGCCCGAAGGAACATGCGAGGGCGCAACTACTTCGAGACCTCGAGAGACAAGGACGGTAAATGTGGTAACGTTAACCTCTGAGGAGGAAAGAGCGCAAGATACGTTGAGAAACAGTGAGAAAGAGCAATCGATGTTATATATTTTCTCTTTGCTCATTCCTTTTATTTTAGCTCTTTCTTCTATATATACTTTTTTAATATTATTTATCAATTGATGTTTGTATAAACATTTATTTTTTTATTTATAAATATCTCTATCTATCATTGATTTGTAGATTAATTTTGGATAATTATTCTCTACTCAGTATTGAGGCGAAAGAAAATTATTGTGAGTGACGGCGGTGGGCTTGACGGAGACAAATAAACTTTTATATTTTATATTCGAAGTAACGGAGAGCCCGCGTCGCAGTTTCTGAACTCCGCCGGTTTGGTAGAGATCCTGTCATCGACGTCACAGTGAAACTTTACTTTCAGACACGATGACGATGGAGAACGGAATAGCTGATGTGAGAGCCCTTTTCATTTTAACAACGCAATCAACGCGCTATACTCAAACTTTATATATATCTATATATATTTTAGTTATTTTGAGTTTTCTCTGGTTTTATTAATTTTATCTACTGCTACTTAAATGGATTAATGTAAATTCAATTTCCGTTTCATTGTAAATTTACATTTCTTTATTATTTTTGTAAAATAAAATTAAAGAAAATACAAAATTTATTAAAAATTTTTAAAACTATAGACTTTTAAAATTTCCTCTTTCTGTTGTATTTTTATTTTATAAAATTTTGAAATCAGATTAAAAATTTTTAATTTAAATATATAATAATTTAATTTTTCTTAATTTCATGTCAAAATTTTTTATATTTAATATGTAAATTATTAATTTGAATAATGATAAAAGTTATACGTCATTTTATCATAATGTTTATTAAAAAAAAAAAAAAAAAAAAAAAAAAAAAAAAAAAAAAATTAAGTTTGGATTAAAAAGAGAACAATTTTACGCAATTTCGGAGAGCAAAAAAAATTAATTCTAACAAAAAGTATGACAGAAAGATTTTTTCTAAATTAATTCTTTCAATCATTTTTTTGTTAATAGTCATTATAAATTTATAATATAACATGCTTCTAATCGTGTAAATAATACTTGCTCAATTAATTAACAATTAAGAATATTAATCGGCAATTTATGAAATTGATAATTATCGTAATCAACGAAACAATTATTATTTGTAATAATTGATAAAACTCCTATTTTAGCCTGAAGATATAGTATGATATAGCATTGGATAAATAAAACCAAAAATAGTTTACGAAAACGATTTGGGGACTCACTCAACTGGTGTACATGTACCCGTTAAATAGTGTAAGGCATGAGTGCGTGGTGAGGGCGCGTTCTCTATTTATAAAGCAGTACGCGTCTAGATATTACTGTATGTACGAATATATAACTAAACCGTCTGACGCGCAACAGAGCCCGGGAAAATTTTGTGTATCAGCGTTCCAAAATATTTTTAATAAAAATTATTTAGTTAGTCAATATACCCCTTGCAATAAATAATATTTTCTGATAAATTCATTCGAATATGTAGAAAAACAAAAAAAAAACTAAATGGCTCATTAATTATTTATAATTGTTTAGCTATTTATTATTTTCGCCTGAATTTTAATTTTAGGTAATTATTTTTATTTATTAATATAAAATTATTTTGTTATTAATTAAATCTATGGGAAAAGACATTTGTTATTAATCACAATGACATTCTACACTTTTAATTTAATTGATGTAATTTATAAGTGTGCCAAGAGTTAAAAAAAATTAAGTAAATGAGCGGTTCCCGTTTATCAGTATTTGGAATTTAATGATAAGAATATATATCATTGACATCAGAAATAACTTATGTCCTCATGTGCAGAAAAATAATCTCTGCTTCTTTCTCACTTATTTACACATACTTACATGTACATGTGTATTTACAAATAAAGTTACAGTATTATAATATGTATGTATAACTCGATGAATCTCGTCACCTTGCGTGTATATAAATTTTATTTTTTTTTTGTAAAATAAAATAAATTTCAATATATATTCATATAATTAACTTTTCTTTTTAATTCTTATTTCTCTCGACAATTCGAGTCATTTATCACAGCCGTATTCTGTTTTGATGTATTCAACATATATATTACTCTTATAGATAATGAATTTTCTTTTTTTTTTTTTTGCAAAATATATATGTATAAATATATAACAGTTAAAAAAAATAAGGTTCAACTATGCGGGGAAAAATAGAGATTTTTTGTAAATTCTTAATCCGTTCAGAGGGTTAGGGATTTAAGAATTAAAATTCTAATTAGCAAATCATTAATATGTAAAATTTATTTTCAAGTTAATTAAAAAATTATCACATTGTCTTCTCATTTTTGATCAGCAATCAATAATAATTTAATTACTAATTTATTCAGGCGTGAATAATAAAAAATAATTCGACTAAGAATTTCAATTTAAATAGATTCTTTAAAATAATATAATTAATAATTATAATTTTCATGGCTGATATAAGATAATTCTATAAACGATTTAATACTTAAAAATAATTTGATAAGTACTTTAATTATATATCGTAAATTCAAAATATTTGAATTACATAATTGATTCTAAATGATGAATTAAAAATGTGAGAAATCTGAATTTATGGGTTATTCAAAGTAATTAAACAAACTATTGCAATCAATTATTAGCAGGGAATTTATTTAAGATTAATGGCCTAAACGTTTTTATTTTTTAATATATTACGAATTACTATTAATTTTTATTCCGAAAATTTTTAAAGATTTAGTCATTTTACATATAGAAGAAAGTTACAAAAGTAGCAAATACATTAAGACAATTTTCTTCAATGGTTTTTATACTCAAACTAGAATTCAAATTTGCGCGCGCAAACGCGCGCCTAAATATAGAGTTTGCATATATTTTCATGCTTATGATATATTCGACCAATCACATCACGAATAAATTGATGCCACATACATTTCATTTCAATTTTATATTAAGGATATTAAGGATTATTCTTGGGTTTTGTTAAGTACGTGAAGCGAAGTCATTAGGCTTCAGATAGAAAAAAGAGAGAATGAATTTCACTATAGGAAAATTGTCATTTGTGAATGATGGTTCGATAGTATAATGAGTTCCTAATAACTCAAGTAATTTTCGTAAGCTACTGAAATTTCAGACGCTAAGCGTATTATGTTTATGAATTCCATTTGAATATATCGTTCATTTCATTGTCAAAAGAATTTTTTCATTAGCATACATTTTGAACTTTGAAAAATCTATTATTTGACTGTTACTTTTATGTTGCAATACATTCAAGTTTTTCAAGTGAATTATGTACCTTTTCTTGCAATTCAGTTTTATTTCATCTCCAATTAAAGAAAATACTTTAGATAAATATTTTTTCGACAAAAACTTTGATATTGTCAAGTAGTCCTATCCTTCTTGAGATGTCGCAAAAAAACATGCTCATTTTTTCTGTCTCACTTTATCGTGGGTTCCCTTATACATTATATATATATATATATATATATATATATATATATATATATATATATATATATATATATATATATATATATATATATATATATAGCATGTTTGATCCTTTTGTCGGTAGAGTAGCAAGTGGTCTTGTACTACTGAGTAAATTCTTCCGTTTACTTAAATACATAAAATCGGAGTTTAAAAAGAGTCTCGCGGCCACTTTGGGTAATCCGATGCCAGTGGTTTGGTGCGTGGTACGTGATTCACTGGGAACAATTTAACCAGTTAAGTTACTGTTTACTGGGTAAAACAGTGCGAAAATAGCTGCCGCGGCGTGTGTTATTTTCAATTAATTTTATACTAGTGTAGGGATCAACGTTCCGTGAACGAGAAGTAGGAGTAGAAATGCCATGCCAGCGCCAGTGGGAGGAGAAAAGGGAGAAAATAAAAGGTTGTAATGAGTAAAGAAACGAGAGTACGTGTCGACCCATGAGATTACCAGTCACAAAATCACTTTTCTCTTATTTTTTTCGCTGCCTTCTGTCTTGTCGCGGCCCCCATTATACCCATTCTTTTTATCCTCTTTCACAAATTCCCGTCACCAGACGCTTATAACCCTGACCTACCTATCAAAGGTAGTATTACTCTTTAAATACATAACAACAGAAAAGATTTTGCGTTTATACTCAACGGGACTTTACAAGTGTTTATTGTTATATTTTTATTGCCGGATCAAAAATATCAAACTGACAAAAATCGGAAGTTTATTTGTGGTATTCATTTGATTATAATACTCGAAGTGAAAAATGTTGATGAAAAAATTAAGTTGATTCAAGAGAAGAAATTTTAAATAATTTTTTTTGTATTGAATATGTTCTTAACACAAGAGTGTATATTCTTGAAAATTTCTGAAACTACACTTATTTGTCTGAAGAATTGATTGAATTTATCAAAATATTTTTTTATTTAATTGAAGTCGTAAAAAATTAACATATCAAGTTGTTAATTTAAAAAAATTTTTAAGGCCGGAAATCTTTGTTTGGACGTAATTTTTATTTTTTGATAAAATTTATAATAAAATTCTTTATATTGATCTTTGTAGTTAAAATTTTGTTCTCACGAATCATTTTATATCACTGCTTATTAATTTCAAAGTGACTATAAAATCTTTATTTAAAAAATTAAAGTCACAGTTATTCAATTTTATTCTTTGAAATCTAATTGTTCATAAATAAATTATTAAAAAATAAAATTTTACAAAATCTCCGTTGTCAAAAATGAGTTGCAATTGTATTTACTAAATAAATTGTCAAAATTCCAATTTGAGTTCCAAAATGAAAAAATTGAAATTGAAAATGTAATTATACTTGAAGTACATACATACTTATATGAATTTTATATAATATTTACTGCTCCATAAATCCTAAAATTTTTTTTACGCCAACACGTGTTGTTTGAAATAATAATAAATAAATAAATAAATAAATAAATAAATAAATAAATGATTAATGTTATTTATAAAACAACAGTTATATAATTAATTAGACATAAAAAAAAGGCAAATGTGCTTAAGCACTCGTAGTAAGTTAAATACTAATCATAATATATCATTAATAATAGAAACGCGTGTTTATTTGTTAAGATTTATGATGCATGAATACAGGCATCGACACGCAGACAAGTATAACGACATTGAAGGTAAATAGACAGTGGCAATACAAAACCGAGGATTGAGTTTATAGATATATACATGTATAGAGCAGCAGTGAGGTAGGTCGGATGCACGTACGTCAACGAACCGACCCACGGAAAGTGCGAGTCAAGCATTAAATGTACGAGAAAGACACGAGAAGTGTTGTATATGTATAAAACTAACAAAGTGTGTAGCTATATATCGAGGGAATTACGGGAACAAGAGGGCGGCTTATGTAATCGGTATCTCGGAGATTAGTTTTACGACACATTGAGCGGCCCAGCGTGATGTTGTGATTATTATTATTGTTATTGTTGTTATTATTATTATTGTAATAGCTGTGCGGTCGCGCGCCAAAGAGTCAAATCTACTCATCGAGACTAGACTTCTACTCGGGTGTAGTGTGCTCTCATCTGATATTATGTTTGCTATATAACTCAGCTACTCATCTGTGCGAGTCTCTCATATTATGTGAAACGTGCGTGGGCAACGGCCCAAATCATTGTTGTTAAAATATTAATCACTCGGGATGATCACTCGTGTGAATATAACAGATGGATTAACTCGATTGGTCACTAGTTTATTAGTGTGCGTGAATATATCACATGTGATTTAATATTATATGCTCAATGTATATGTAAGTAAATATAGATTAGTCAAGTTTTAAGTGTAAGTGTCGATTTCGATTTCGATGTGAATATTGTTGGGTGATATTGTTTAGTGTAGGTCGTGGCAGTGGTTTGATCATTTGATGTATACTTTGGATTGGTTTCATTTACGATATATCTTGGCGCCATTCACGTGGGTATATAGACATTGATACTCAATAGATATTATCTATATATTTATTTAATCTGCGATATAATGAATGAACCACCTGTCATGACTCTACCAAATTTATTTGTATTGCATTAATAATTGTTGATACTCATTTAAATGTTTAACCGGCAAACTGACGTGTGTTTTTACTTGGCTCAAGATTTGTAGACAATTAATTTTAGAAAGATTTTTTTACTTCAATTGATATAATTACATATGTTTTACCTAGGTCTTAATATTTTATGATGGAGTGTTATTTTTAATAGTGGTTTGAAATTTTTTATTTTTTGTAATTTAATGCTCTACAGTATAAGGTGTGATTTTCAAACAAAAGGTATTTTTAATTTTCACTCCAAATCACTCATTAATTATTTATATGTTTTGATTAGTTTGAAATGTGTTTATCTATCTATTTATCCGAAGAAATTGTCCGACGTCCTTTTATTGTCTTTAAAACGTCAAATTATTAATTTGAAAACAATACAATAATTTCATGATTTTATCTTCAAGTTCTGACCAGAATCATTAAGATAAAAAAATGACCAGTTTGTAAAATTTCACATAATTTTTATTCCTAACTTATATCTTGTAACTCCAAAAATTTGTTTTTTAACTTATAAACTCAAATTCCAACCAGACCGATGTCATTTTAATATAAAAGTAAATTTCCTACAAAAAAGTCCTTTGCCATTTTTTTGTATCTCTCATATTTAGCTTACTCCTAAAAATAGTATTTTTTATTCGATCAAAT
This sequence comes from Cotesia typhae, assembly GCF_013202065.1. Taxonomy (NCBI): domain Eukaryota; kingdom Metazoa; phylum Arthropoda; class Insecta; order Hymenoptera; family Braconidae; genus Cotesia; species Cotesia typhae. Next base: position 3,897,593 of record NW_027423757.1, on the reverse strand, counting down.
TAACCACAAAAATTAAAAAAAAAAATAAATAAATAAAAAAATCCTCGATTAATATCTCCGGAAATTGAACCCTACACTTGAAATAACTCTCTCGTAAAATGCTCGACACCAAACCGGATACAACTTAATATTATTTTGTCAGAAAGCAAGTAATCTACTTGACAGTAGATGGATGCGCGGGAAAAATGTAGCTAATATAAATGTTAAATAAAGTCGCACCTTAGACTGACTCGCGCTACTGGCCAGCTCAAGGCTGATGCCTAGCTGGGTCGCATTCCAAGCTTGGATGCAGTAGCTGAGAGTACCACTTCTATTTTGTACGCCACGAGCGTTGGCGGATAACTTTAAAGAGATCGTGTGTGTAATACACGTATTGAATATAACTACAGAATACAGATATAGAAAGAGAGATAGATAGGTAGATAGATGTAAGTACGGATTAATAAAAAATTGCTAGCTTCGTGCATATATTCCCGATATTACTATATTATGCGATAGAACGATGCTACGTATGTAACTTTGCTCGGGAGCTAACTCTGCTGGAGTTTGTGTATCATCAAGCGAAGTTGTTGCTTTGCATTTATACTTGTTGAATCAGAATAAATATAAGTATAAGTACAAGTATTGTGTTTTTTTTTCCTTTTTTTTCCTTTTTTACGTTTTTCAATTTAACCGTCAGTAAGTAAGAGAACATTATATAGATTGCGGTAGAATAAAAATGTGTATAGGGATTAAAGTTGTGGATAAATGGGATAAAGAGAAAACTAAAGCTGTTAATGAATGAATAAAAAAGTTTTTAATGCTTTAGAAGCTCTATCATTTGAGAGTTTTATAATCGCTCTTGTAGTAGATTATTTCAAGTATTTGAACCGCGTGGTGAGCGATTAAAATGTTGCAAATCCTCGTGGTGAGGTTCAGAGTTTTAGGTATGCTCACCAGAAATATTTTGTGTTATTATTTGAAACCCTTGATCAGTATTATACAAGCTCATACTGATGATATAATAATTACTCGCTGTATATGATTATGTGATGTATGTATGTACTATATACTGAATGTTTATTGAGTATCCATCCAATTTTATCAAGAGCTCATTATTGGTAATATTAATTCGTTTAAACAAAAAGAATAATGAAGCGCACATGTACGTCTGTGTATTTAATTGAACGAATTAAAATGAATAAATTCTCATTGTAAATTTTCATTGGATTGATTAATTTTAATTTTTATTTCAATTACATTTTTTCTGTAATGAATGATTTTTAATTATTCACTAATTAGCAACACCCGAGAGACCTGAAGATTCTTGAGATGTACGATCGAATAGAATTATTTTTTAATATGATCGTCGATCAGATTTTCGGATAATTTCAGCGATAGTTTTGTCAATTTTTAAACGTCAAAAAAATTTTTTTTTAACGACATCAAGAACACGGCGGCGCGTGCAGTTGAATCATAAGTTGAGTAGAGAACAGACAAGAGAGTCGGAGAATAAAGAGAGGAATATCCGTGGCACACTTATTTGTGACGGCCTGAGTCACCGTTCAACTCTTTAAGTTAAACCACGATGTATGTTCCGAGTATTCTGTACTACTCAGAACGACATACTTTTGCAAGTAACTAGTTATTTTCCTGCTGATACTTCATAGTTTCTCGGTGGACTTTTATCACCTGTTATTATTTTAATAATTCTGACTTTAGATTTTTTTATCAATTTGGTTTTAAAAAATAAAAAAATTTTTTCATGTAACACTGAAAAATAATTAATTTACTTGCAATTCGGTATAAAAACTTGAACACCGATGGTGTGAAAGTCACACTTTAATTCTCGAAAGTATAAATAAAAACTTTCATGGCGATTGTGGAGGAAAATTGTATTGAATTTTGAAAAAATTTTATGGAAAGATGATTCGTAAAAAATTTTAGTTAAAATTTTGCGTGATATTTTCAAGATACAAAAATAATAAAAAACATCTCTTATTTTTCATCCAGGATTTTAAATTAATTTTTTATTTCTACTACGAATTTTTTTATGTAAAGTTTTTGTGAAAAAATTTAAGGAATAAAAATAAACAAAAGCCTATTTTAATTTCCAGAAAATCAATACAACTTTCGGTAAAAAAAAAAGAACTTTTCCCAGCATATATAAATCCAAGTCTAAAATCGATCGTTATCTTTGTTCTATCATATATAACAGTCTCTGTCGTAGTGACCTATTTAGGCAGCAACAAGGCCACAAGCTGGCTTTGGCCTCTGGTACTTTTTTTTAACTCTCTTACTCTCTCATCTTATTTACCGTATCGCTTCTTTACTTTCCTTCAAGCTCATATACATATGATATGCATCTATATATACGTAGAAAATGTGTGTGAGCGACGTTTGATATATACATTCAAACAACCACGCACGTCAACATAACAAAAGTAAGCACATACCCGCGGAGCATAAAGCATAAGCATCAACATATCAACGCTTACTACATACGCTGACCTGTGTACGTTCTGCTCGAGACGTGCATCACGATATATCCGGAAGTAGAGGGTCTTATTTTTCGAGCACAAAAGTCACAAGATTAACTTATTCCTATAGTCAAAATAAAATGTTTTATCTTTTTTGTATACATTCCTACAAGTAATCAAATCGTCATGTGTGTGGATGATAATAATGTTTACGATCGGATTTACTCTTATTTGAAGCCAGACTAATGCGAGTACACGCGTTGTTTTTTATAATTTCAGTGTTTTGTTGTTGTTGTTTTTTTCAGCGTCTACACACGTGTCTCGTTTCTTATGCACATACAGAGTTCGCCAGAGCCAGAGGCGACGACGTATGCAGACGTATTGGAGTCGAGTCGTGCAATCCTGCGACCTTCGGACACGGCCTCGCGATCATACATGTATATACATGTTTACTACTATAGTTGTGTCGTCCGACCAAGGACGATTGTCGCGCCGAAATTTTTAAATTACATTGATTAATTTTTCACAGAAAAAAGCTGTTACATGTGTTTTGTTCACTTATTGTGAGTAAACATTGTGTAATAAATGATCAAATATATATATATAAAAAAAAAAAAAAAAAAAATGTTGATAAAAATAAAAAGGATGCAAAATGTTAACTAATTTTTTTGGAGCTGAGTTGTGCAACGCTTTAAATATTTTAAGGTGAGAGTGTATGTGAGATGTTTTATTTTAGGCAGGACGACGTAGCTGCAGTCTGCAGTTATATATACTATACTAGAGTAGCGCATTCTTGATAGTCTATACATGTCTGAGCTTGCACGAACAAAGTTTTAGGCATATGTGTGCAGACTACTATTGTATGTCGTATGTATATGATAGAAAGATCTAAAAGAGTGTCTGAAGTCTGAAGTCGCCCTCGAACTTGTCGCGTCTTGTAGGCAGGAGCAGACTAAAGTCTGGGAGTACAGAGACGGGTAAATAGTATAAGAGTTATAATAAAAACAAAGAGCAAGTGAGAAATGACGGTGAGTGTTGGTAAAAGATTAAAAAAGGATGAAGAGTGTGGTGTTAGTTTGAAAAGCAGCTGAGAATCCACTGGCTCACGCTACAGAACACAACGTGCGAAGAAATGAGTAAAGATAGAAAGGTGCAGAAAGAAACGAAACGAAACGAAACGAAATGAAATGAAAGAGTTGAGGTAAAAATAATAAAAAAATAATGAGAATAAAAGTGGGAGAGAGAGGATGAATGCCACGTGGTCGCGGTTCGCAACCAAAAGTGTCGGGGTGCTCTATTCCGCGGTATAGATAGAGCTCACCACCAGACCAAGACCACGTTTAGTTATCCGGCGCTCAGCTCTAAAACCAAACTTTTTGACATTTTTCGCAGTCCCGCGGAAATATGGACGTATATGTCGAGCCACGTGTGTGGGGAATGCGCAAAGCCCGGAACTTCCCGCCGATTGGTCCGTGAGATCCACCAATCCTGGTGGCTAAATCATCCGGAGAGAGATGGAAATAGGCTGATGCTGGTTGTTTGGGCGCCAACGTAAAGAGAGACGATACGCAATTGGGGTAGGGATGAATTTTTAAGAGAAACGAGATAGGAGAGAATGCGGGGAAGGCAGAAATGGAGATGGAGATCGAGACGGAGGCTGCTGTTCGATGAGGGAGAGAGAGTGAGAGATAGATATGATGCAGTACCGTAGGATGAGAATCTGCAGATTATATTTAGCTCGGAGTTGTAGAGAGATGTGGTATTTCTCTGAGATGCTGAGATATTATTATCCATGCAGGGATAATGTTAAAGATTTGTTTGGAGAAATACAAGAATTATCGCTACTTTTTTCATTTTTTAGCTCAACAGCTTATTTTATTGCACTCTTTGCGAACCTAGTGACTTTCTCGGTAATTTGTTAAGGTAAATCTTGAAAAAGTTACAAGTCTCAGCCGCTAATCATGTTCGACTTAGAGAAGGGTTCAGCAGAGATAAAGGAGAAAAGGGCCCCGGTTCGCGGCGTACGTCGCTGAGAAGAAAAAGAAACATTTGTGACGTAGGACGTGGACTCCTGGGGAACGTCAGACCAACGAACAAAGGACACTTTGAAGGGAGACAAAAGAAAGACTGGTATTGAGAGGAGACTTGCTTGCTTCCCCTCACATGGTACACTAGAGAGGGATCTGATCATCTGTTCTTGCCTCGATTCAGTGTCTTTATGTGTTTGGTACCAGAGTGGATCAAAGTCATGAAAATTAACCCTCCTAATATTTTTCTACCACCTCAGAATTTTCATTTTACATTTTTATAAAAATAATAATAAAATTTGTCTGTCTGAATTTCCATGGCAGTATTGGAACGCGAGCTTTCCCTCATTTAGAAAGCTTTTTCTCTGTCGTCATCATTCTCTCATACTTTGGGTTGACTCTTTTTCTCCTGTACGGTGCTCCTCCGGAGTAGAGCTTAAACTCTACACTCTATACTCTACACTCATCTCGGTCCTTCTCGCTCTTTAGTGCAGTGAAGCCAAGCACACTGTTATGTCGGGGTCTCTATAATATTCTCAGTGAGATATTTCAGAGAGAGGAACTCTGCTCCGAAGCCTGTCTAACGGCGAACGAGTTAGCTCAGTTCTGCCAGAAAGGGTTCGGATCTCTCGATCTTTGTCTCCCGGTTTAACTTCTCCCTCACCATCGTATAAACTCCCACTCTCAACAGTATTTTCTCCTTTTCCTCTTGCCTCTTACCTCTTACTCTGCTATATTATACGTTCTGTAGATACAACACATCTCGTTTATGTATACTACTAAAGCTCTTGCTCTCTCTTTCTCTCTCTCGGTCTTTATTTTCCTCAGCTCGTCTTGTTTTCTCCCAGTGAAACCCTACCGTGAGTCACTTTGTCCTCGTTTGGTCCTTCTCCAAGTAGTTACCGTCAAAAATATCCTCCTTTACTTGGCACCCTCTCTCACTCGCTCTTGCGCAGTGCTACGAGCTCTTCTCACTCCTCAGAATTCTCCTCTTGTCGTTTACGAGGCCTCTGTCCTTCTCAGGCGCTCTTTTACTAGCTAGCGCTTTCTTCTTCTCACTTTCCGTAGAATTGTAGGGGAGAGCAGAGTTTAAATTGAGAAAGCCTGGGGTTCGAGACAAGACTCTGAGTCTGTATATGAGTCTACTACTACTACTACTACTACCTTCTACTACTCTGTTTGCGTTCTACTTCGAAATCTACCATCTACTCTCTACTCTCTACATACTGGTATCGTCTCGTCTTATACACTTAACTCTACTTCCATTTGGTTCTACCACCATTACTAAATCTACGGCATTTACTTCTACAGTGATACTAACAGCGTCTGCGTGGATTGGACGTGAGGATATATACAAGAATAAGAACGAGAACGAGAACAAGAACTAACAGGAGTATATATATACTGTGTAGAAATAACGACGAACCAGCGGGTGCTGTGGAACGAGGGAGAAACAGAAAGCAAGATAGACGTGGATGAAGGGGCAGAACCAAGAGAAAGAGAATTACCAGAGAAACGAGACTTGACGTATATAGATATATATTTATGTATTATATGTGTATGGTTGCGTACTGTACCCACGTTGCAGAAATAAACCCTCTATATCTTTATCTTTATCTGTATAATATATAAAACTGCAGTATGTACATGTACATATATCTGTATCTACTGGTAGTGTGTCGACTAGAGAATGTTAGAGAGAAAAACAACCCTCTATGATCGTTACTTCTTGACGAACATCGGATTAGAATATGATGATGATGATGATGATGAGATACAGCAAAAAGTTAAAAAATGCATCTTTGTCGAAACTTTTTTTTTGAATTCCTTTTTAGATCAAAAAATATGTACATATAGGTGGACTATTTTTTTATAGAACGCAAAATAAAAAATGTTAATTAAATTATTTTTTTGTTTGGATGAAAAAAGTTTAATTTAGTGAATAAATTTAATTGAAAAGTTTAAAAATAATTTATAATTAAAAACACGTGTAATGGAGGAAAACTTATGGGAATTTTTGAAGAAGAAAACTAGTGGCATTGAAAAGAATTGAAGAGAAGGGGGATGAAAAGGTAAGGTAGTATAATTAGGAAGGGAGCAGGATAATGCAGAAATAACAAATTGAAACTGTGACCAGTAGGCTGAGAAAGAGACAGTGCGTGCGTGAGGAACAACAAAAGTGAGGTGAAGGAGGATAGACAGCAGATAGTGGAGAAAAAAAAAAGAGAGGTAGGAGTCTGACGGTAGATGAGAATGAGGAATCGCAAGTAGAGTAAAGTATTGGGGGAGAAATAAACGCGGAGTTGGACGAAGGGGTGATAAGTTGGAGTGGGAAATCCTGGTGCTAGTGTGGGTGGGCTTACTGTACACCGTCAGAATCGAGAGAAAGGGGAGCGTGTACGCGAGAGAATACCTAAAATCGATTTGTGTTAGTAATTGTGCTAGGACTTTGCTGATGTGGGTGCGTATCTGTGTGAGGGGCAATGCTCTACTCTATGGTTTAACTCTCATATGTTCTCTCCTTCTCTCTCTCATATATATATCTACACATTAAAACTTAGTGGATATATATTTGCACACATCAACTCATATGTGTATAATACATATGAAAGCACTTGTATATACATATTATATATACATTGTTATATAATAATGAATATAAATGTACATATATGAACACATATGTGAGTTAGGTTCCATGTATAAGTTCGATCCGCTCGTGGCTTTGGTCGAGGGATTTCTCTGTAGATCGTCATGGTACATATATGTGTATATGTATCATACATATGACAGAGAAAGATTTCACCATTGGTTGATCCTCTCCGTCATACACATGCACTAACACCAGTACCAAGAATTACACGTATGTATTCATCCATGGACTAACGAACGAGCTTTACAGAAATTTCGCGCTAGTCGCGAATCTCTCTCTATATATAGTACATACAGTATATACATGTGTTGTATAGATATATATATATATATATATATATATTCGTGATATAGATCTCAATTTATTTTCTATTAGTTTTGTGATATGAGATAAAAAACAATGATCAGCCCAAAATGATTTGTGTTCAAAAATTTTCACCATATTAATAATAATAATAATAAGTTTTTAAAAAAATTAATTATTAATACACTTACGTATTACCGCCATTCGTCAGAGTTACATGTTGCTGATGGCTATAATTTATGAGAGCGATGACGATTATACAGTAAAGAAGCCGTCATCTGTTTGATTGAAACTTGGACACTAAAAAAAAAAAAAAATTACTTGATTTGAGAAATTTTTGTTAATTTAAGTAAATTTAAAAAGATAATAAAGGAAAAAAAAATGTAAAACAAAAAGAAAAGTGTGTATTATCGATGTATTGGGATGTGTGCGTATCAATCAGGTTTTATTTTTATTAGTAATTAACACGGGACAATAAATCCCTTTCTTGTTGAATCTGTTAGCACAACGTGGTTGTGTGGTGGCGTAGGTAGAGCACTAGTACTGACGGCATTACGCGCGAAGTGCATCCCTAGGTAATTTATATCATTTGTATTGGCTTCCCGGGCCCCAGCGTACGTGAGTGAATGCACACACGTCCTTCTGTTTGTTTTTTATTTTTGTTATTGTTTTTTCTTTTCAAGCTTTTTATAGTCCCTTAATAAAAGTATTTCACCTGCTACGATATAACCATATAATGCTGCTACAGTAATACTATTAACTATATATGTATATAAATAAGTGTGTGTATATGTGTGCATTAAACTCACTCTTATTCTAGTACATAATGGAACACAATATTGAAGAAGAGTATACAATACGCCCATGACGTCAGAATAAAGCCGCTACCCACGTGTCGCACATAGTGAATATCTTCTCAGGTCCACGTGGATAAATCTTTGGATCTTTGGTGCAAAAGGACGATTTGTGCTGGATTAGATCAATCTATTGTGGATTTATGTCAAAGCTATCTACAATCACCTCAACCCTTTTTTAGATGTTCTAAAATCACTTGTAAATTTAATAAATATGTTTTAGGCACAAGGAAGGAGCTAAATATTTCAAATAATTTTTTAAAGACTTAATGAAATTAAATAGAAAATTTTTAAATCTTAAAAAAATTAAAAAACTTTAAAAGACACATTTTCACCCTCTTACGCTTGAGTGATGAATGAATTATTATTATTATCATATCATAGATGTTGAAGATTTAACGATGAAATATGTTGTCAACAGATTTAAATACGATGAAAATTTCTCATATAATAAAATGAAAAATTTCAATAGATCGAAGAAAGTATGTATATAAGCGAAAGGATCGAAGATAGTATAAAGTATAAACTAAAAACAAACAAAAATAACTTTTAAGTCTTTTGCCTTTTTTTTTTTTATTTTCTTATTCGGTTTGATTTTTTTCCCTAACGTTATTTACTTTTTTTGCTGTCTACATCTTGATTTTGACTCCCTATACACATTCATAAAATATATACATGCCTGAATGCATATGTATATCTGTAGATATATAGCGTTATATTCCAAGTGTGCAGGCTATTTCCGTCCCTTACAAAATCGAGGAGGTAAAATTATAATTTGTCATATTCATCAGAACACCCTCTCTTTATCGCATCTCTATCTACGTATACATATATTTCTGTACTTTTATTTAGTATACTTTTTTATCCTGATAAACTCTTTCTTCTTATTTTTCTTTTTTCTTCTGGTTTTCGTTTTGCCTTTACTTCTTCCAATCAGTTAACATCGAAACTATGAGTTCAGGTAAAACTAAAACCATATATCTCTATTTGTATTAAAATCTGCTGAGTATTATATTAATATCGACAATGATGTCTATCCATTTATATGAAATCTCCCTAACATCGCTTTACCCCCAGCGAAAACCAGAAAGCAGAAAGCCCTCTTCTTTTTCTTTGTGCTGCGCTTCGATTTATGCCGATGATATACCATTGTTTCATCTTAACTTTTCAATCCACTTTGTAAAAAAATATCATACTTTATTATTAATCATTTTAATTTGTATATGAGACTTCAAAAAGCTTACAACATCCAAAAAATTTTCTAATAAATTATTTTGGTATTTTTAAAAGTTTACTAAACTCAATTTTTTAAATAAAAATTATCCATTAAAAAACTTAATTTTATTTTAAATATAAACAAAGAAAACTTCAAGTGTAGTCATTAAAATTTTTAAAGTTTAAAAAAATGTTGATCAATTCTAAATAATCAAAATTAATTTTGTATGAGCACTAAATATTTGAATATTTTTAAAATATAAATCATTTATTCCCATTAACAAAAATTTTCCAATAAATTCAAACCTATAAATAATAAAGTCATATAATATGACAATATGACAATATGACAAATTTTCAATTAAAATAAATCACTAATAATGAGTTTAACCCGACTATTGAAGATTAAAATGACTCCAAAAATAACATTGAATCGGCAATAATAGTATGATCTTATTAAATCACTCCATTATCGTTCACTTTTGATTTCAACAATTGTACTCTAACTGTACTAAACGATCAAAATTAATAATAAACTACCACCAGTTTATTAACGATCCAGAAAATAGAAGACAATATAATATAAAGTAAATTATATTTCAATGTTTCAAATTTAAACTTAAATAATCAATTGAATATTAACATAAATTTAAAACATTAATTAGGGATAAAATAAAATATTTAATTGAATAGCTTGATAATAACAGGCGTTTTAAATACTCAACTTTGAAATTCATAATTATTCCCTAATGACATACCGAAAATTGTGTAGGTTGTATTTCATCAGATGTCAATGTATGGAGGAAATATCAATCTACAAACCTTTTAATTAGAATAATTTATAACCTGAGTATACATTCAGACCATAAAGTGCGTATTTCATCCATTTTATTGATATTGAACATTGAACATTGAGCATATATGTATTTATATCTAGTGTGAGTGTATAACTGGTGTACTAATAAATAAATACATATATCTCACACCCATGAGAAATTGAAAATATAGACATAGACAGAGAGATATTTAGTATGTATCCACATGGATCCATTAGTCATTATAAATGAGGCAAATACAACGAGACAATTGTGTGCCAGCCGCAATACTGAAGAGTCCATTGATTTTGCTCTTGTTTCCCGCATTTGACGCGTTACAGACTACTCTCTCCTCTTGTTATTCGTCTCTGTACTCTCTATAGTACTCTCTACTATAACTCTACAACTATTATCCACACTCGTTCATCTATAAACGCAGATCTATATATATATATATATATATATATATGTATATTATAGCATAGAACTATAGGTGTAACAATTGAAAAAGCGCGGCTTCGGGGCACGCATGCACCAAGTACCGTGTACCGCGTGTACCACTACAGCGAAACTACTCAAAATCAACCAATAGTTGTCATGTGTTCAATCATACAGGGTGATGAGAATACGCCCCAATACCTACCTCAATCCATCTACTACCTGTATAACTACTATACGTGTACTCTGTACTAGACTTAACATCAGACAACTGGATAAATGTACGTATATATAGGCATTCATCGCGATATTAATGATATATATCCACGCTTGTATGAGTACATCATCCCCTCTGGAATATAGATTCATTATGCTCGTGAGTGTTACCGGCAATGTTCCAAGTTTCGAAAACAACTATTTCTACTATTATCCGACGATGATGGCCATTGTGTTCATGTTACCTGCAAATGTTTGTATGCAAGTACCCCTATGTAGCCTTTCACTGTTTACTTTATTTTATGTACTTATTATTGTATTATTCATTGTATTTTTTAATTATATGTTTGTTTTTGTTTTTAATAGACGATAATTAAACACATGCAAATTCTAACAGTGAGGATAAAAAGTTTTGTATTTCAAACCGTAATGAGTGGCCGTTTTTTCATTTTGGATAAAACATTTTTTATTAAGTGTCTTACAAGGATAAAAAAAATTAACTTGATTAAGAAATAAATCTTAAATTAAGTAGGAAATTTACTTCAATCAAAATAATTTTCTTCAAAAAAATTTCAGCGTAAATTTAGAATTAAGTTAAATATTTGGGGAGTCAAAATACGTGTTAAAAAAAAAAGAATGTTTTATTTTGATAAAAAAGTCGCAGATTTAATTGAATTAAATAAACATTTGTTTACAAAAAAATATATCCGTTAAATATTCAATATTTTTACTTGATTCGATGAAATTTCACGTTACCACATCGTCATAAACATATTCGCTTGCATTTACAAATATTTACATGTTTACGCTGAAAAAAATGAAATATTTTTGTTTTTTATAACTAACACAACAATTACTTTATTGTAAATATTTTTCATCTACCAATAATTACACAAATTGAGCTATAAATTAATTGGAAAATTCAATTATTCGAGGTAGGTAATCATGTTTACAAAAAATATTAAACATTTGCTATTATACTCGCGGTTACGCTAAAATTTGATAAAATCCCAATGACTGAATCTGTAAAATTTCGATCGAAATTATAACACTGAAATTAATGTGAATAATACTTATTAATTATTAACTTATTACTCTTGAATTTAACCAGTTAAATAATTGACTTTATATTAGAGCTCGAGTCTATTTTTGATGAATTTAAATATTTATAGAATTAATATTGAATAATCGTAAATTAGGTATTTACATTAGCGACAATTTTAAATTAAATTCATATAGTTAAATTATTGAATAAAACAATCTTAGTCAAAAATAAATATTAATGTGTCTCTTAATCAACTATTTATAGCTTGTTTCACTTGAATAATTTGTAAATTAAAGAAAATTGGATAAATTTGTAGCAGCGTAAAAAAAATTTATCGATTTCTGATTAAATTTAACTTAAGAAAGTCGAACCGTTGTTAAAATAGAATTAAAAATACAAGAAAATTCGTAATAAAAAATTGATTGCTCCTCATGCAGTTGTCACCATCGGTGCACATTTATTATTTACAGTTTGATTTTTTTAATTTTCAAATTTCAAGTACTTTGAAAATTGAAGTATACTCATGAATAAAAAAATAAGTTAGTGATAAATTCCGATTGTAAAGTAACCGTAAAATGATAATAAACTTGAATCCTAAAAAACGTTGGTTACGGCATGACTATCCCGGTGTAACATACAGTGAACGTGCCATCCATCATTTATATTTCATAGCGTAAGCGGCAGTATACTTTCGAACGAAGGAGAATAAACTTAAACGGGCCGTTGAGATTTTAACAGCACAGAACAGATAAGACCAGAACATAAGTAAAAGTAAGTTGTAATGTTTGATGGGGTGTAATGTCTGCTGAAAGTTAAACCCTTTAATTGATCAAAATTTTCACGGTCTGGTGTCTCGTGTCATTATTACCGCGAAAAAAAAGTTAATAAAAATTCAGTCACATACAGCTGGACACATTAATAACTTTGTCATGCATAAATTCATTTTTCCATTCACTCACTCATTCATTCATTTAATGAATAACAAAATAATCCGTCAGTTTTGCTGTTTATTAAAAAAATATTTGATTTATTAATCAATAAAGATAAAAAAATGAAATATTCAAAATTTCGTTATCACTCATAATTTCTTGGATTTCATATTTCACGTTTTTGCTCGTTTGCCTGCTGCATATTCGCTCCTCCTCTGTTTCTCTTCAGGTCTTTCTATCTATACACGAAAAAGTAGAGGTAGCTTTTTCCTTCCCTCATCTCAGGATACTTTGTCACCGTCGATCGTAGTTCGCTGGGATCCTCCACCACCTCCTCCTCCTCCTCCTCCTCCTCCTGCACCTCCAGCTCCAGCTTCGTCTCCACCGGGTCGCTCCTCCAGCTTCACCTCCTCGTACTACTCGACTCTTTCTCAAACTCTCATGAACGCGAGACTCTCAGTCGCCTTCGCAATCCTCCTCCCAGTCCTCCTTCTCTCCTTTTCTCTCAGACTACCACCCGCAGTTTCTTCTTCCTCTCTCCCACTCGGGATACTCACTACGGTTTTTCACTCTCTTTCTCTCCTATATATTTACTACCATCATCTCGGCTCAACACACACACCCTCCCAACCCCTGTATTGCAACTCTCTGCCAAATAACACGAAGCTTTCCCTCTTTTCCTCTGCCCCCGTCGTCTATTCCACCGCCAGAAACTCCTCCTTCACCAGCAGAGTCTCTACTTTCTTTCTCACTCCTGGCGTCCCGTTTTACTTCATTAGGGGATATGAGTTTTTCTACCCTCTTCTTCGTCGTCGCACATGAAAGCTGCTAGCGCGAGTAGAGGGCGTATCTCTAATTTCTTCTCGAGCTTCTGCATGGTACTCCTATACTGCACGGACCCAAAATAATTACAAAATTCCACGCACTTTTTACTACCTCGACTGTTTTATTTTCTCATTTACTGTCTACTTAAAATATCGTAAACTATTTTATCATTATATTCTCATTAATTCTACACAAAACTTTTATATTAAATTATAGTATTCATTTAATATATACGCTTCTATTTTCCCCTCCCTTTTGTTTTTCAAATTAATCATATAGGGTAATAAATTCGTGATAAAATAATCAAATCAAATCTATTTTAAACATTTACTCAATTATTGAAAATTATTATGTTGTAATTTTTAAGATTTTTTGAGCAAAAATTAAAAAATAAAATTTACACTTCGAAATTTCAAAAAAATATAAATGAAAAATGTTTTAATATTCCTTTTAGTACTTATTAATTTTCTAAGCAAAATCAAAAGTTATTGTATGTTTAGTGATTTCAATGTTACATTATTTTTATCTTTAAGTCAATAAAACAAAATTTTGAAAAAAATTGATTCCCAGTTATTTGATATTTAATATAATTAACGCATGATATACACCAACGTCGATAGGTTGAAAGTTCATATCCATGTCTATCAATCTAATTAAAGCACATTACTTTATCGAGTCGACTTATTATCTGTTAGCTTGATAAAATAATCAGGTGAAATCTCGTTGCTTTAATCCACTCATATATTTTTCAGCTAAATTTCAAAATCTACCAAAATGGCATTATAATATTTAACTTTTTATCTAAATTCAAAAATTGTAAAAAATATAAATTTACATCCTAAAATAGTTTTTAAAGCTAATTAATTTAATGGAAATTCCAGAAAGGTGAAAGCATATCGACATTCTGTCCTCAACGAAAGATATCCTTATACATTCTATTTATATTCTCATTCCATCTTTCTCTCTTTCTCTCTCTTCACAAATATCGATCGATATAATACTTTTTGTCGATGTTCAACTCTATTATTTATATACATATACACAGTGGATGGTGTGTCTATGTGCACTTTACCGAATTAAATATTTAGTGGTATATCTGTTGATACAAAAATAACATTTTATATTCTTTCTCCGTACATTAAAAAAAAAAAAAATAAATAAATAAATAGAGTCATCATTAACACAACATTCAAGTAAAAATAATTATTTTTATTAATTACTAGCAAAAAAATATTTACCCTCTCACCCTCATCAGCTTTTAAACACCCTTTATACCGATCATTAGCCGCAATTAGTGAAGATTAACCGCTTTTTTCATTCAAAAGCTCTTACTCTTGTTAAACAAAAAAATAAATATATACGTGCATTTATTTCTTCGTCCCCGTCAATAAATAAAACGTATGCATATGATATTATATGTAGAGCCCTTATATTAATGATTACAGTCCTTGAAACACAAGGGGAATACAATGTAAAACATATATTGTATATTCATGCATGTAAAGAGAAGAATACAAAGCCAGAAGTTGTGAATTTCGCAAGTTCTTTTTCTACGGTGTTGTTCCGTGTGCCGGGTTTCTTATTCGGGTGCGAGTTCGAGTTCTGCCCGCGGGGCAGGTCGATGGGTGCGCGCGGATCGATCCCCCGCGGGTCGTAAGGGGACTGCGACAACGGCGACCTCTTCATCGGTACGTAGACGCATTTGACCAAAAAAGTTTGAATTATTAATCCACTAATCTCTTTCTTCTCAAACTCGGTTCATTCGTTTTCCCCGCTTCTGTCTTTACTTCTATTTTGAACTTTAACTTTTTGACAGCTACCAATTATTGTTTATTCAATATAAAAGAACTTTAACTGAAGTTCTCTTCTTCTACCTTCTACCTATGCACTGCAATTATTATTCAAATTTTTTGGCAATAACTTAATTATTGTTAAACAAAGCAACGATTGATTTTTAAGTTCAAATATTAATAATCCGCAAGTAGTTGAGGCAAACGATGTAAGCTCTGTAGTATATACTTTTCTATATAGATATAAGAGTATAAAGCGCATGGATCGATTCCCCTGGGTATACTTTTGAGCGCGCGGCAGGGATTCGAAACAACATTGGCGCCCTCTTTTCTCCATCAAATTAAAAAATTCTTGATGTCAGTTTTGCTTCTCAAAAATATTTTTTTAAAAAATACAAACCGCATCATCTAAATATTTCTTCCAAGCTACAGGATTAATGACCCATGTGACATTTTTACAACTTTTTGCAGAAATAGGCAAGCATATCGATCAATATATATATTTTAACAGGTCAGTGTACCCACACATATATATATATATATATATATATCGAACGCGAACCTGGATGACTATTTAAACGATAGCGATAAAAAATGTGAGTAGGTAGATTTATAAATCGATAGATGAGTAACGCAGGAGATAGATTTTCTGAAAGAGCCTGATGAGAGTTAGTTTTCAACCCCTCGGTCATATATATGCACTTGTATACGCACATGTATATGTATACAAAACCAGGGGTTGCGTAGTAAAGTCCTGCACCCTTATCGCCGAGGGGTCGAACCCCCAATAGAACCTATTTTCCAGCCAACCATCGCACGCCGTACTTTTCGTCCCTCGAACACGCTCCGACACGCCACGTGTACGGTGTAAGCAGAATAGAAGCAAAACTACTCTCTGCATTCTGCTCTCCGCAGTACACGTCCTATCGGTGCTGGTATACCCTCAAGGAAGCTTACATACAATAGTTTCAGCCCCCGTAAACTTTACCGTGCACTTCTTTCTTTACGAACTACGCTGCGTTCGGGCTAGCTGGTTCACTCTATTATCTATTAAATTTTTTTGTTTCCGTCTTATTTATAAAGCTTGGCTCCGTGAACTTCTTTTGGGGAAAGAATTTTTATTTATTAATCTTTTTTTATTTTAACTTGGTAGAATTTTCAGCCATTCTCAAAGTTACTTTTAAAGTTGTTATGAACATCGTTTACATAAAAATTATCTGAAATTATTTTTGGACTTAATTTTTGGTTTTTTTTTTTTTTTTTTTTTTTTTTTAATTTAATTTGATGAAAATTAT
This sequence comes from Cotesia typhae, assembly GCF_013202065.1. NCBI lineage: Eukaryota > Metazoa > Arthropoda > Insecta > Hymenoptera > Braconidae > Cotesia > Cotesia typhae. The sequence continues at coordinate 3,880,729 of NW_027423757.1, read as the reverse complement.
AGCCATAGGCGTAACAATTAGTAAATTGAACTATTTGTATGTAATTTTTAAATGGAAGCAAACAAATGACGGAAAAAATAAAATGATAGAATATATTGAAACAAAAGTGGTATCGGTAAATTTTTTATGAGGCGAGGAAAATGTAAAGCGATAGAGTAATTGAAGAGAGAAATTTTAGGTGAAGGGAGAAAGAGTGTTGGATAGGATATAGAATAGAGAGGATAATGGAGAGTATATGTATATGAGTATGAGAGGAGAAGGACGAGGGACATTGATGTGAGGGACGAACGAAAGAGGGAAGGTCCAGGGGATGTTGGACGTCGTCCACGTCCCGTTGGTATCCCATCATCACAGCTCCCGCTACGGGTGTACTACCATACTACTATTCTACCAACGCTACGGACTCTACTCGATGTTAGCACGATCGATACGACCACCCCCTCCCCTAGGATACTGGGGCCAATTTTTTTACCGTTCGACTCTCGCGTCTGCGCATCAAACCTTATACTCATGATCTATATATGTGTTCTCCACTACTACAACTATCACTACTACTACTACTACTTCCTATCTTCGCTATACTCCTGTTTATACAAAACCGTGAGCATTTATTATGTATCTATGGTTTATATATATATATCTATATGATACGCGTACGTCTATGCGTCTGTACGATCCAAAATCACTCACATACGTTTTAAGTGCGCATCATGTACATTATGAATCGCGCGTAATACTGAATTTGCACAAACATCATATCTCTGATATGCTTATGCTTGTGTGTCAATCCACCAATCAGTTATATCGGATATATGTGTATATAGGCGAGTTATTATAGAAAACCCTTGAATATACTGTCAATTTCATAGCAATTAAATCTAATTATTTTATGCTACACAAACTCGCTTTAATACAGATACCCAAGAGTGAAAAAATTTTCTGAATACCACTCGATAGTTAGGACACAAATACTTTATGTTTACCAGATATCTAATTTTTAATTCGAAAAAATATTTCAGAGACCAAAAGTATTTTCAGCTAAGTAAATGTTTTTTTTAAATATTTTTTAAACCAAAAAAATTTTTTTGATTCTAGATATAATCCTTTTGGTATATACGAGTAAAATAAGTATCAATGGGATCACAGACGTTGTACAATGATAAAAAAATTTTTAAAATTAAAGAAAAAAAATCTTGAAGCAAAAACGTTATTTTTATAAGATGATAATTTTTGAACTTTTGATTTTTTTTTTCATCTGGAGGCAATTAACAACTTGTCGCACTAGTTGCACAATATACTATTATCAGAGAACAGTTGGATGTGGTCAAATAAAGTATTAACTTAGTAAGAAACACATAACGTACAGATATGTTTAATTAAAAAAAAAAAAAAAAAAGAAAATTTGAAAACCTTTTTTTTTTTTCGAATAAATTAATTGCATGGAATGGATGATTTATATGTGATAAAGGAATGATAATTGATGTAAACTTTCTACTGACGAGTACTTAGCATAAATAACTCAAATCTTAACTTATAACTCATAAGTTAAAATTTACGTTATATGATACATCAAATACGCGAAAAACTTACAACATAAATATCTAATTAATTATTTTATTTTTAAACTCCAGCTTGAATTTTTATAATAATTAATGAATTTGATAAAATTTTAGTAAGAAAAAAATTAAAATAATAGCAAAACACAATATTCGATCGAACAATAGTAGCATTTATGATAAGATTGAATATGGAAATTTTCAGGGAATATTCAAGTTTGTAATACAGAGTTATTGAATAAATCCATGCCGTATATTGAGTTGAATGGTTATTTTACAGAGAAGACGTCGAGCGATGTAACAAACAGCAAATATGCGAGAAAGAGCAACTGAACCCGGCTAAATCTCAGTATGTACGTATAAGTAACTATATAGAGTTTAGTTTGAGTTGAGAGTTGAGTTTATATAGTTGACACATACGAAGTGAAGGCTATATTTAGGTGAACTCTGGCATTATTCGAAGACCGGATGAACTCGACGGACGGATGTACGTATGGACCGACCGACGGGAAGCAGTACCAGAGAATATAGTTCTAGTAGTACATACACACAGTATAGGGCCTCAGAATCCTGCTGTCTGTTCAAGTCTGACGGTTGGACGTAGTAGCCCACGGCAAGCTTGACGTTCGGTCGATATATCCGTTCACTATATATTCAGTATATCTCGACGAATCTCGCGAATAAACAGTTCTGAATTTACCTTTTCTATCTTCTTCTCCTTCACAGAGTTGTTGCTTGTCCATCTGTTATTCTCTATATTTAAGTTCATACAATATATGGTGTGTATATCCTTACACATATCCTCACTTATAATGTGGGCACTAACATTCAATAATTAGAAATTTATTAAAGTAATATAATATTTGAGTACACTGATAAAAAAATTAACTTGATTCAAGAAAAAAAAAATTTCAAACCAAGATATTTATTTTAAAAAATTATTAAATTATTAAATTATTAAATTATTAAATTTAACTTGATTAAATCAAGTTAAATTTACTCAATCTAAGAAAAATTTTTTGATTCAAGAATTTTTTTCCTCAATTTAAAACAATTAAATTCTTGAAAATAATTTTTTTTCTTGAACCAAGATAATTTTTTATCAGAGGAGAGGATAAGTAAATTTCCGGGTGTCACTGTAAATATTCACACTACATCTTATTATATCAAGTTCATTATTTTTTAATTTGTGTCCAATTGACAGTTTACATTTTATTCCTTTCTGAACTATTAAAAATATTTTTCATCTTAATTGACATTTTTAAAACGTCATTTTGGAGTTGATTTTAATTATTATTTCCAATACTAGACTACTTGTGTTGTATTCCAGTCTGTTTACATCATTTTGTATGAAGGTTAGGTACAGTATAAATTGTGCGTAGTCGTGAGTCAAGATGACTCGTGGTCACAGTAGATAATAGCATATGAGTCAGACAGAGATTGTTATGACATACTCAGAGATATTGAATACGATGGTGTTATTTGTAATTGTGTAGAAATATTATAACTCCTTTTTTTCCTTTTTAGAGTAATTATTTAATCGAACAAGTAACTAATGAACCAAGAAAATAATTTTTGAAACACTTTATCAACTTAATTTAAGTGAAATAATTCTTGAACTAAGAAATTTTTATAAGGTAAAATTAATTTCACTGATTGAAAACAAATTTTTCAAGATAATTTTCTTGGTTCAAAAAATATTCTCTTAAATCAAGTTAATTTTTTTTTAGTGTGTAAACGAAATTTTGAATAATTGTTTTTTTTTATTTTCAGTAATCAACATATGTTTAATAGTTAAGATTAAATATTTACATCAATTTATTGACACTAAACCGGAAGTCGATAATTTTGAATGAAAAGTGTAAATGATAAAAAATAATAAAATTTATGTTTAATTCCGAAGAAAATTTTTGACATTATTAGATGATTAACACGAAGAAAAAATTTTATCAACAAAATAAAAAATAAAACCAACCATATTCTATTACATCAACCATTTTGTTGACAAAGCTAAGATGATATGACGTCACATGGCCTACATGATAACCCCGGCGTCGAATAATGAAGATAGAGAGTCAGTTCTTCTTGTTAATCTCAACGTGTTTGCCTAGACCGCGATTTAATACATTAAATATACTGTCACAAGCGACAAGTCAAACAAAAAATTTTTTTTTTATATTCTACACTCTGTTTATTGAGAAGCTAATTGCTTAATTAATTAACTAAGCAATTCACTGAATACTAGATTGTATTATAAATAATAAGGCATAAATTGATTGTTGTAAAAATAAATTTAAGATGGAAGTTCTCCACGTATTGAGTTTCTAATTCTAGACATGATGCCAGATATAAATTCTTCCGAATGCCCTTTAGAAATTTTTTCTAAAACCCTTTTTTATTTAGTCTTATTCCTTACTCTTCGACTAAAAATACCAGTCCGTAAAATAAATTTATGATAACATCAAATAGATTAACTTGGATCGTAAATTACAATTTTTTTGGGACTTTTTTCTTTTTTATCATAAAACATTTTTATTTATTTATTTTTTTTTTTGCATTAAACATTCACCAATATGATCACCGCTGTTAATTGGCTCCATAACAAAATTAAATAATGAATCGATTACTAAACCGCGGATTTTAACGGCCAAAAAGTGGATCCGGAAAATTGTAACTGACATGACAGTTGTCAATGAGGGGCTACATCAAGCCTAAAACTCGGAAAAATTAAAATTGACATAATTATAATTTCCAATCACGCTCCCATTTGTTATCCATTATCCGCGATCACAGAAAATTAATAATTTTTATTGTCATTCCTCTCATCGACAGGCTCCGATTCATCGCAACTGGTTTCGACAAACGAAAATGTTAATTCACCATAATAATTTAGTCGTATGTCAGTATATTAAATTATTCAAAATAAAAAACATTCTGTAAAATTCAAAATATATTTCTTTTTTTTTTTTTTTTCCATTAATAATTTGTCTAAAATATCAAAAGTAAAATCTCTTAAAAAATTTTTTTAGAAACTTTTATAATTAATTATATAAATTTTTTTTAAATCACTACGACATCCCAAAATGAGAAAATTAACCACCGAGCTTAGTGCAATTTTCACTTCATTGGCATTTAAAATTTTCACACCAAATCATATTCACGCCCCACCAGAGACCCATTATTTTTCAGAGAATATACACGTGTTCAGCGAAAATAACAAAATAGCCCCATCTAAAAAATTAATCACCGTTTTTCGTTTTTTATTTTCCGCCTGTACTAACCAATTTAATAGCCACGATAAATTTTTCTACCGACAATAATTTATTCAAAGCTATTGATCCTCGTAATTATAAAATTCCAACAACAACAACAACAATATTTATAAAAACAAAAAATAATAACATAATTATTTATTTATTATTTTAATTTGTTTCTCCAGGTGATTTATGTACCACACGCATTACTCGTACAGACTGATTACCTCCATAAACATAAATCTTTTGGATGACACTAAAAATAGTAGAAGTGGATTTCCTCGATTTAATAACTTTTTGCGATGTTATTTATTATTTATTCGACATATTATTAATCCAGTGTAAATAAAGTGTCTAGTCTATAATAACGAACATACCATCAGAGACAATTCAAATAAATAAATAAAATACTAATGAAAGTGATACGAGTAGGTGCAGAATAACAACACCGAATACACATACGTATTATATCCTGTGTGCTATCCTCACGGTCATTCCGGCGATAAAGAGGATCAAACAGGTTGTGCGCGGGTGGAAAATGATAATGACAGAGTTGGTATCATTCTAGCTTGCCAGATACATATATGTATTTATATGTACTTATACTGTGTCTACACTGTATATGATTCATATGGGAAGGATGCTGGTTTATGGTCCTTCGCTGTTACTGTTGCTGATGCACCGTAGTAATGATCGCGAGGATGATAAAAAGCACGATGATAATAATAATAACGATAAAAAATGATAATAAAAAGACATGCACACAAGTTATACAGAAATAACTTGAACTCGAAGTTAGTATCATCAACATGAACGCGTTCATCGACAGTAGAGTAGAGGTAACCAACATTCAACCAACAACACAAGGTGGAAGCATCCTTTGGAACCGGTCCTCTGTTGGTTGGTTGCAGTTGCAAGCATGCTTCTTTTATACACTCATTCTATACGCCGGCAGCAACAGAAAGCAGCCTCGAGGAACCAGCAGAAGGCATTTGCCGGGTCTGTTCTCACTGCTGTATAAAATGACGTTGCGCACGACCTCGGCGCGAAGTAACTCGGTAAATTTTCAACATTGAGGTCGTGTACCACCCTGTGTGCATGTGCTATTTTAGAAATGCTATTTAATTCATTGTAATTTATATTTATTTCGAAGCTCACAGTCCAAACGAGATGGATAACTTACTTTATTGTATTATTACTTTATTGTATTATTATTATTAATTATTTATTTCCATACAATTATAAATATTCTCCAATAATTATTCGCATTAACAGTACCATTCATATATTTTATTATTGTAATTGCCGATATAATTGATAGTATTTTATTAATTAAAATTATTAATTATTTATATTGAGAGTAAAATTCATTTTACTTTTCAGTTTCATTTTCATTTTCATCAATTTCATTATTTATTTTAATGTATTAATTATTTTTACTCCAAGCAAATTACTAATGAATGAATCGCCTTGAGAAGATTAACAAACTCATGAATATGCATGCCTGTTAAGTGATTGATGCATAGCAAAATTTAAAACCATGACGATATTTTTTTTTTTAATGTTTTTATTTTCATCCAGACATGTTAATTATAATTATTTATAATTTTTAATAAATAAATGCATAGGTGTGTGTGTGTGTGTATATACCACCGAGGATTGATATTATATGTATGTCGATCATTTAGGAAAAAGAAGTTTGTTCTGTTTACGTGCGTGAACGGTGAAAGTCCGTCTTGCAATCTTTACTTCTTGAGAGACTTGGTCATATATGCCTGCGAGCTCTAACGAAGCGCTCGCTTTTTTGCTTTTATCGACTGATTATAAAAGAGAAGTTTTAAACTTTTATACTGTCATTATTAAAAATGGAAAGTGAAACTTTTTGAGCGTCATTGATTTTAAGAATTTTTTTAATAATTCAATAATAGTAATAGTAATAGGTATTATTATTTTTATAATAGAAGATAAATACCTTCACTTTTGGTACTTTAAACTGATAATTATTTTTAAATTTATAAACATTATTATTGAATTTATGAGGGAAATTTATTCTTTAAGATGCTGCTCAAGATTTTGATCCACTTCAATAACTACGAAGCTCTAAAATGATAAGAAATTCATGTTGTTATTTCCTGTTTGCGTGAACAAATAATAGAAAAAAATATTTTCAATTTATTCAAACGTGTAATTTAATGAAAAACTAACTTTTATCAGAGTTTGATTAAAAATTAAGCTTTTCAATACTCGATAATTTAAAAAGAAACGAGAAATGGAAACTATTGTTTTCAATTGAATTTTTTTTCTTGATAAATGAAATTTTACAAACTTGTCTTGTTATTAAACGACTTTAATTTATTTTTCTGTAAAAAATTAGAAAAACTGGACATCTATTGTGTATCCATGTGTAGGCACACTGATGATGTGTGAATATTTTTTTCACTGATAAAAAATTGACTTGATTAAAAAGAAAAAGTCTTGAACTGAGAAATTTTTCTTGTTTGGAGTAAATTTTTCTAAATAAAAGAATTTTTCTTCTTCATCCTAGATGATGTAATTCTTGAAAATAATTTTTTTTAGTTTAAAATTTCTGCTCTTAATTAAATAAATTTCTCTATCAGTGTACTAAATAACCAAATTTTCCGAGTTAACTACCGAGGAATCATTATTTTCATAAAAAAAAAAATTATCCATATTTATATAAAAATTATTTGTTGCATCTTTGTACAACCACATGGACAGATTTTTCCCAAGCATTTAGCGTGATTTACCCGTGGTGCGCGTTCTAACTTGTGCTCTTCTCTTAGCGCAAAACGGCGCGCCTTCGTGTCCGCCCTTAGCGTAGATGGCCTTTTCTCTTTGTCTTTGTCATGCAAACTCTGGCGCGCGCGTTCACCAACAAAACAAAGATAAAAAAGAGGACATAAATGAAACAAATAACAAGTTAAAGCGAGAGAGAATAACTGGTCGCGAGTCTGACACTCAGTCTTTTCTTCGTTCTTGATTTTAGTTCTCTTGATACTTTTTATCACCTTATCTCTTTCTCGCTCACCAATAAAGTTATCCCCCTATCTCTGTCCGACTCATCAGCAATTCGGATTTCTTGCAGTCATTTGTTTATGTGCCTCTCTCTCGCATCCGTGAGCTAAGATTCGCAAACAGCTCATGAGAAATATTCTCTTTCTAGTGGCTTGATGCCAGAGTCGCTACTCCATCCTTCCATCTTTATCATACTCACCAGAACAATGACCTCTCAACCTTGTCTTCTTTTATATAGAGACCATTTCACCCTTCTTTCTCACTCGAGCATTCTTCTCTCAACTTTTAATCCATCTCCCTCTTAAATCTTTCTCTCTTACACTCATCTTCGTCTCTATTTCTGTCTATTGGCTTTCTCCCACTTTTTGACCCCACTTTCTTGTTTTCCTCGCCGTGATTGCAGCACGCCACCACCGCACCACCTCGCGCGACTTCTCGTTGCTCTTTATTTATTTTTATTTTCTTCATTCTTCCTCCTCTCTTCTTCTCATCGCTTCTCTTCTCTGTACTGCTGGTTGCTGTACTTTTAGTTTTTTTTTTGCTTATTTTACTTACTTTAAACCCAGTGTTTTTGAGCTGCCTGTATAACAGTAAACTTGGACTCTTCATCAAGTATACTACTCTATCACTACACTATGTATCATCTTCACCATCAGCTTACACATATCATACATATATATTCTCTCGTTAAAATTTCCAGCAAATTATCTACAAATAATTTAAACATTTAAATTAATACTTAAAAAAAAAAAAAAAAAAACTTTTAAATTGTTTTACAGGCGAGTAATTTCCTTTTATTTATTTTATTTTATTTTTATTCCCGCTATCAAAAGCTAAAAATCAACAGGAGCTGATAAAAAGCAACATCTTGAACCTTCCCGATAGGGCTTGATATCCTGCACGCAGTACAGAGTTATATTCTGCAGTGGAAAATTATGCAAAATCCGCCAATCATTGGTTAGTTTACAGTATAGTATTTTGTGTATAATATGTGTGCAAGGAATCTTTTAGCAAAGGCGTTTTCCTCTCTTTCTTTCCATCTATTCTCGGCACTCTCACGCTCTCATTACTGCATCTTGCTCTCTCGCAGCCTGGCGCGTGGCAGTTTTCGTTCGTCTTTGTCTTCACCCTTATAAATTACACTCAGTTTCAATGGGTTTGTCCTTCACAATTATTCTCCGTCTCGCTGCACCATAGTACTTTTGTTTTGCTTTTTATCTCACGTGCGTTTAGTTTGCTCTTCGCGTCACGGCAATTATGACTTCGGTGAAACTATCACAACCCATTTATACGTTCTATATATATATATAATAAACAAACATACATGTGTAATGTAAGTGGATGTAGAATGTAGCGTGGTACTTGTCTGTGATTTCAAAGCGACAAAATATGAATTCTAAACTTCGTGATCATGTCTTTCAACTAATTAACTGTATAGAAGTTGAATTTGTAAATAATAAACATGACTATAAATTCCCGATGTTTATTTTGAATTTCAGAATAACAAACTTCAAATAAAATAAACAAACAAATGTAGATAAATTATTTTCATTATAATAGGAATTTATATATTGGAATTAATTTGAGTTTATTTTTTATAAGAAAATTCGTCAACAGAAGTTCAAGTTGTAAAGCGTGAAAATTATACCAAGTGAGGAAATAGACCGCTATACCGCACTAGTTTAACGAATAAATGTATGCAAGAACGAAATTTTCCTCGGCAACGTGGCACCGGCAGATAAATTTACCCTTCCTCGAGATTTTAAACTCTACTCTGGGTATTTTCGCATACGTTTCCCTTCCTATTTTCCCTCTCTTCATACATAATGCTTTTTTTTATTCCCTTTAACTCTGGAGTTTTTTTTTTCTTTTTCATTCCTTTTGTTTTTCCAGAGGTCGCATTCAATTTTTAGTCATTGTATAGTTATTCTTTTCTTTATCTTCAGCATCACTTATTCATTTTGTTAAAATGAATTGTTTTTATTTACATACATGATTCAAGTGGGGTGAAATGTAATGTTGAATTTCTTCATCCCTCTGCTTCTTTTTTGCAGACATTATTTCGATTACAGACATTTTCAAATGTACAAGCTTTTCTTTTATTATTCAAAACGAATTAATATTCATCATAATATTGGTCGAATTATTATTGCGATTGTTCATACTCATTACAGTATTGTATGCAGAGTTACATAATATTTTATTATTAATTTTTAAAAAATGCATTAACTAAAATTTTTCAATTGTCCATTTATTGAAAAATGTAATAGATAAATATTAAAAAGTAAAAAATTTTTATGTAAAATCAGGGTTGCAAAATATTTAATATAAATATTCCCCATTTTTTATTCGATATGAAATTAACAATGTTAATTTATTTATTTATTCTCTTTTTTTTTCAATAAACAATTCAATGTATTCTAATCGTTGATCATTTAAGAAATGCGTTAATTTATTTTTTTTAAGTATCAATATTTTAGAAAATAAAAAAGTTTTTTTATTATTAATTTCTTTAAGAATGTTTAATTATTAATTATTCGAAAAAATTAATAATATATATAATATGATCAAAGCCTTTTCTGAGAAATTGAAAATTAACTTTTATTTCAAAATTATCATTAATAGAATTATGAGGTATTTTAGAATGAAACCTTTAAAAAAAGTTAAATGAATGATAAGAAATTAATAATAATATAAATAGAAATTTATTGTTACTTTTTTTCTTAACCTGTGAACAGATAAATTATTTCACTTTGATAGGATTGATATATTTAGTTTAATTGCTTCTATATAATTTTATAAGAATATTAATCTTCAGACAATAAATATTTAAAGTAACTATGAAATCTGAATCAATTTTCGGTAAAAAAAATTTGAGCAAAGTACAACTGACGACTATTGATTATTAACAAAAAAAATTATTTAATTATTTGAGAAAGTGTATACGCTTATTGGATTAATAATCATGCTGATGACAAAAATACACTGTTTAATGATAATGGTAAAAGACGTTAAATAATAAGCGGATAGATTTTTTGTCACGTCCCTATTTATCTCTTTCAGCAAAATTATGTGTATATATAGAGTAAACTAAAAAAGTCCTGAAGGTCTGGAAATCATTATATTTATTATGATTAAAATAAATATCGCGGAGACGGTTGCGTCTAAAGTATAGAAGCAAATAGATCATACTGTCGCAAGTAACGCGTCACCCAGCATATAGATTTAATAATTAAAGTAACATCAGTGGCATATGGACAGGCATACAGCACCACCACACCAAAGTAGCAAGGCCACCGGCCCTGGACTCTGACCAAAGTCGCACTACTCTAGCGCAAACCGGCTTTTAAGACGCGCAGAATTGTTCCTACACTATATTAATATATACTCACACATACTTATACATGTGCATACTTTATATTTTTATATATATAAATAATTATATAGAAGAGTGGGGTAAAAGAAATATGACGATAAAATGAAGTACTCGGATTGTTTGGAGTGATTATTTTCTTTGAAGAAACATTAAAACATTTGTGGGACTTATTATTATAATATAAGAGATTTATATACTTCTCTTTTCCGACACTTGTAACTAAATACTTATAAATTATTTAATTATTTTTTTAAATATAAATATTTTAAAGCATTGTATTGGTAATTATTTAAATGTGTTAAGTATATTTGAGAGTGGGTAATAAATAAATAAATATTTTTTTCCAAGAAAAATCATGACATTGACACGTGAACAAAGAATCACTGTATGAAATTCAACGGCTAAATTAGTCGGATCGGCCACTCAAACTGTTTATAAACAATGTGGATAAAGAAAATTATTGTCTGATCGTTAAAATATAACTGGTTTGACTGACAATTTATTTTTAGACTTCTTGAGTCAATAACTTGTAAAGTTTTTTATTTTAATGATTTTTATTTGATTTTTTCTTTTAAAAAATTTTGTAACAAACTATTGTATGTATAAATGAGTTGCTACGAGGAAAAATTTTTAAAATGTAATAGAAAGTTTCGTTTTATTTTTAAACGAGATAAATATTCAAAATTTAATCATTTTTTTAAATAAAAATTTTCTAATTTTTCTTAGGTTCAATTTGATTGTTTTATAGGAAGCGATTTTTATGGGAAATTTATCACAAGTGAAGAAATAAACGAAATTATGAAAATTCAAAACTTTAAATAATTGATTTAAAAAGAAAATTAATTGAAATTACAATTATTTAATAAATTTTTTTGATCAAAAGTTGATGAACTTGACTTTCCGCTAAATGCATCCTTAAGTTACTTAACTCCGAACTCCGCAAACAAATTCACTTTCTTTAGTGACAATGACAATGACACTGAATATAATTAAGCATTTAAATTGAATTATTAATAACTCACAGTTTAAGATAAGATTACATAAAAATGATAGATATAAAAATCCCAACAGACCGTAAAAGAATAGCAATAATAAAAAGTATATAACAATATAATTATAATGATTTTTTCCAGTGATTGATGTAACCATGACCACAGTCAAGGCTGTCCATCTGTTTTCTTTTAATAATAAGTTATAGCTTATCGTGTATTACAAAGATTGTATGTGCCGTCCGGCACTATATACTACTAACTACATACTATATATGCTGGCATCATGGTATGGGTATTTCGGATCGTCGACCGATAAAACGGCGCATGTCGTAATCGCAATTCGTGACCAAGTAAAAGGAATGAGATTCATGTTTTTATTTATTTTATTCTTTATTTACTTTCTCACAATATATTTATATTTATATATATATATATACGGCTATCTCGGTCTCGCCTGTGCTGTGACAAGTCCAGTTGACTTTATAAATTTTTTTCCCGCAAATAAAATAAAAGGACGTTTGTACTTGACAAGGCCGCGTAGATTATCCGACAGTATATTACATTAGCTTATTGCGTTGATATTACGAGAGTTTAAAACCGAGACAGAAAATACGGTAGACATATCTATACATATATCTATATCTATATACACAAGCACGAATCTAATAGCGTGTTTTATATATTATACGGTTCAGTTTAGTTCTATTCAATTGTAACTCGTCTGCATATATTTATTTATATAGGTATACATTATACTGTATTGGCGATGCAACTCGTGTGTATATAAACTTAGCAATTGCATCGGTCAATGAACGTATTTTACACAAAAGTAAACGGTTATAACTTGTTCGGAATGAATGAATGAATCACCACTATATATATGTATATAAATATATATTAGCTTAGATATGTATATATCAGAAAGACGTATAAATGTATTATGCAATCGCGAGTGAAGCATCACGTTGTTGGGATTCTATCAAGTGGCCTCGATTTTATCGTGAAAATCTGAATGCTTCCCAACACGTATGTTGTACATTTGCTGTATATCATGTTCATGCATGTTCATAATGTGCACCCATGTGCTCATACAAGAGTACACGTGCAAAGAGGCTTTGTGTATTGCAATATATTTCTACGCATGTTTATTTACTCCAGAAGAATACTAATTTTACAGAGATAATAATCACCGTTTGTTTATTAGATTTTTTGTCAGACTCAAAGCACAAATATGGAAGAAATGATAAAATAAATAAAGTTGTTTGTAAATATATGTATGTATAAATATGTGATGGTTGTAATGGGAAGAAAATAAGAGCAGGTAGATACAATATATATACAAAACAAAAGTAAAGGTGTATTGTAGAATTGAGAGTAGATTTTTATCAGAGATAATGTTTTTTTGTTAAAAGTCGATGACTTAATTTCTGAATGGGGCGGAGTCGTGTGTTTTTTGTTAAGCGGATTTCTCGCTTAGTTGTAGAATACAAGTGAGTGAGTTAGTGGTAGAACCATATACACCGACTCGCATTCCCGAACCGGAGCCTCGGGGATTCTATAAAGTGAGTTCTTTCTTGTGTGAGTGAGAATACTCAAGACGGGACGGCGTCTGGCACGCGCGATTCCTCTTCTTGCTCATCTTTAAGACGTGGTTTGAGAATATACGGAAGAGGTTTCTCCCCTGATGCCTTTTCCTTTCTATCGTCCATTTCAAACGTTCCTGACTTAACTTTTTTTATTTTTTGTCCACCACCTTTTTTACTTTTATTTTCCGGCCTTCAATTTAAACTAATGAAGACATTCACATAGAGCTATAGCTCCGATTAAGAATTCCCATGGAAATCCTTTTAGCTTCCACAAAAAATTTTACTGACTCCAATCAACTAATTAATTAATCGATCCCTATAGCAATCGAAATAAAATTATTCATTTTTTTCTTCGTTCAATTAAAAGTGAATGATGAAAAAATTTGTTTACAACTTCAAAAGAAAACGTTCATAAATAATGACCAAAAAAAAAAAAAGTCGTAAAAAATAAATCGACCAACTGGTATTTAAATTTCTAGTCAAAGAAAAAATTTCTTACTTTCCAGCAACTGATTGATCTTAATACAAAAGTCGGTGAAAAGAAAACCAGCAAACGAATGAAATATAATTAATGGTTAGAAATATATACCACACACATTTATATATAAATATGTAATTACTAGCTTCTCAGTACAACATACTTTATAAACAGATAAAAAAATAACTAAACAGGAGTATACAGCGGTCTGCAGGCATTAACTTTAATTTCCGTAGCCACAACGATGCACCAAGTGCAGTTTCTTCAATTTAAGTATGAGCACGAGTGTAAAACCCAGACAAGAATTGTTATCCATTCATAAATCCCATTAAACTGTTTGGACCGACCTTCATTTTGATTATTATTATTATTTATTAATTAAATCACGTATTTACTTTTATTTATTTTCCCCAGAAGCCAGAAGGTCCCTCGACTACATCTCCACTAGACAGAATTTATCTCCACTTAACGTGGACACGTGCGCACGCCAGCATTTAACACGTTGTAATACTCAACATTAGAACAATTAACTAATTACAAAAGTGTAGAGACATTAAACATAATCATAATCATGAACTATACGTGATGTTGTTGTGCTGTAATTTATTATTGTGTTATTTGTCAAAACATACACACGCGGATTGTAGACTATTGATTTCATTATTTACAACTTATGCGCTGTGCATTGATAATAATAATCGCGGAGTCATTTAACGTAATATTTAATTAATTAGTGTATTTATTTATTTATGAATTTCCGATGAGTGAACAGTGATAGTATGTAGAAGAAACAAGTGTGTGGTGTGTATCGATGTGAATGAAATTTAGTTAATTTAAGTCGTTTTAATATACCGTGAAAATAAATACATAATGAATGAATTATTAAAGCTGTAAATATATAATAAGTCTCACGTTGGCGCGTGCTCCAAGTCAATAAATTATTCACACACTCACACTCGCGCTACACAAATAAATTTACATGGATATCCATACATTTACAATATATGTATATATATCCACAAACTTATTTGATATACACTAAATCGAGTTTGTTGGCTCACGTCCAGAATGTTATGTCGATCACTCACAGGACACGTATGTGTTCGACAGCTGACGAATCTGTATACATGTATGTACATATATAAATATATATAAAAGTATAAAAGTGCATTTTTATTTTCACCCCCAATGTATAATAGTCAGCTTCGGAGTATGTATTTTTACTATTTTTTTTCTGGAAATATGGATGAATACATGGGGCACCTGTGTCAAGTGCATGTACATTAACACTTGTTGCACGAGATTGACTCGAACGGAAAGAAGATATATACATATATATAGAAATGCATATAAATGCATGAATGTATGCCTATGAGCGAGCGAGTGAGTGAACGATATCGGAATTGAATATGTATATATACACATATTATATAGTATATCTAGAGAGAGAAAGAGAGAGAGACACATTGACTGATATGAAAATATCTATCGTACTTTGGCAAACACCCTTCTTACCCTCTGCCCTCTGCTCTCTAACCTTCGGTGGATTATATACTCGAAATATGTTACGAGTCACGAATATATACATACGATCACTATTACTATATAGAAGAATATAAGTGAAAGCACGAGATCCCCTGAAGTTATTAAATGAAAGAGTCAATCGGATTGAATTGAACCCGCCAGTAGACTAGACACACGTGCTTTTATTCGATAAAAATAAACAAACGATTTATTCTATCTGGAATCCTCGGTACGTACAAACAGTAGTCGTAGTTTTGTTGAAAGTGTACATAATAGTATTATATAGTGGGGATGCACCACTCGAACTCGAACTCGACCTCGACCTTTTTTCACCAGGATCAATGTCCCCATTAATACTCAACACAAAAACAGGTGTTGTTCTTGTGTATAAATTCAATTACGTAACAAATGCCACATCAATCTATTTAGCAACTTTATTTCTTTTGTATTTTATTTTTATATTACTCATTCTCGTATCTCATTCTCTCTCTCTCTTTCTCTCTTTTAATCGCAGTGGTTTTGGCTGTCACGGAATTCCGTCTGAGACATCTGGGAAATGCGACACTAATTCAAAGAGCCAGACAGAAAGAGACGGAGACATCTGTTCTTGAACTTTGTGAAGAGTTTCGGTGGTAGTGAAAGACAACGGGGGGTTTGTGTCACAAGTAGATATATATAATAGAGGAAGAGGATGGAGGAAAGAGAGGAAGAAGAGCAAAAACAAGCAACCAGTAAGTGAGTAAGTAAGTAAGTAAGTAAGTAAAGAGCCAACAGTAGTGAATGAGGGTTAACCACCAGCGGTGTCGGGTTATGCCAGCAGAAGACTGAGAATTATGTAGATATAATAGATGGTATGAGCTAATGTAAAGGAAAGATAGAAAGGAAACTTTAACAATATTCTCGAGTTGAGAATAAGGCACAGTAAAAGCCAAACTAACAGTAAAAGTAAGGGTGAACCGGCTGGAGTTGGTATGCGTTATATAATGATGATAATAAGACCTGGATAATAGTTAGGCAGGCGGAAGGGCATAGTTTATGTGAATTCGCAAAGAGCGGGTGTGTATGCGGGAGTAACTGGATGGAACAAACGTAAAGGAACGAAGAGAGATGAGAGAAGAGAGCAGAAGTAGGGGATTGTTATCATAAGCATTCCGAACTTGACCCACTCACCGAGTGGGAAGCTCTCAACTCGACTCCTACCAGTGGTGGTGATGATATGAAGTTACGGCCCGCTCGTGCGAACCGTAACGCGATAACAGCTGTTGCTACTGCTGCTGCATATATTCACCATCCTCATCCTCATCCTCGGTCTCTTTCTCCCGTGGCAGGGAAACCCTCTCGTCATCTGATGCAGAGTCCTCGTCCTCTCTTTCTACGCTCTCGTCGATTTTACTCCACTCGGTGCAATGGCAGAGGCATGCACGGGAAAAGTTTCGACGCTTCCCTCGCGGCACTCGTGCTATTTCACACCTCACACCTCCACTTGCATATTTCACCTATCTGTAGGGTCCCGTTGCTCCACATTCTCTCCACTCAATTTAAAACCCGGTAGTACTCGATATTTCCAATAAAAGACTCGTCTATTGACGAGTGATAAAAGTTACCACGTGCTCCGACGTGCTTTTTTACCTTTTTTATATACGCTGACGCTTAATACTACTCTCGTGGGCCCGATCGCTCGAGGAGATAAAGTGAAAATCCACAGATGATCTCACCGATTATGGGTAACTGTAATATGCTGAGAGATTCCTAAAAGATAATCGTTTGAAAGATTGTTGATACATTATGCATGTAAATATCATGTAATATTGAAAAAAAAAAAAAAAAAAAGACAGAAATGGAGAAAAATAAATATGTGCTAATTGATCGCGTGATTCATTTTCTGTTTCTGTGAAAGTATGTATATTTATATTTATATACCTACCAAAGGATCTTGAAAGTGAGAGTAAGAGTGGGATAAGAAAGGATTGAATACATAAACAAGGTATATAAAAAGTTCATTCCCCTCTGGATGAGAAAGAAAATGAGTAAAAAGAATAAAGAAAGAGGGAAAGGAAGTTTTGTCCCAGGAGGATCGATGTCTCAATAATAAGACACCGATGGCTCATTAGTAACACAAGAACAAGCTCACGTTCTCTTTATACCAATACTGCGACAACTACTGGGCTCCTGGTACCTTTGTCTCTTTGTCTTGAGTATCCAATGGCGCATTTATTGGATCTTTTTTAATGCCGAGCGGAGTCAAAGCCCCATTTTAAATCTTTCTGTCTGCTCTGTATAAACTTGACCTACTGAAAAGCAGAACAGGATAAACACGACGAAATGGTTCACCAGTGGCGCCTATTTCACCACATCCACGCTCACGGTTCTCCCTCGATCTCATTGTTATTCTCTTTAAAGTTATTTTATTTTCTTTCATTTTATTTTATTCACGCTTTTTTCCTCTCCGACTCGGGAATACACGTGCCGCAAATTTAATTTTCGTTGAATACTTTTTTTACCCAGCATGTACTCTGTAGCGGCTGTCTCGTATACTACAACGGATTCACGTGGGTAATCCCGCGTGGATCGAGAAAATAGAGAAAGCTCTATGTGAGCAAGCGAGACCGAGGCGTTGTGAATGTGTGAGAGACAAAAAATTATTAATAATGATGATGATGATGATAATAATGAAAGGAGAGCAGACGACATAAGTGAATTTAATTGAAATGTAAAAGTGATCTAACGGGCCGATCGCGTGAGTCTTCGTGATCACCGCAGATAAGAATGAGTGTGACAAATATAGATATATATACATACATACGTGTGTATATCTATACCCAACGGAGTAAAGAAGAAGAGAAGAGTAATGTAACCTGAGAGTGTTGTCCACATGCCGAGAATCGTTGCGCGTGGATCACGATCGATAAGAAACGATATCTTTATAAAAACGATAAGTGGAAGAAGACATTAATGGTCATCAATTAACATCTTTCTTGGGATGCTCTCTCATACTCACTCACACCTAAGTCCAAAGTCTGAAAGTTTATAAAAATAAACAGATATATAAACAACAAAAATTAAATCTCGATCAGACTTGAAACGTCAACTTTTTCCATCAATGTAAACAAATAATAAAAATGTTGCTACTATACGTAATGACAGAAGAAACAGAGCATTGCAGTTTATCTCGAGCACGTGGTGTGTACGCTCAAGTTCACCTACATTTACGGATGTATATATATCTATATAATATATAAGTACAAGTGTATAAATGGCAGGTATATTCCTTACTCTCGGAGCGTGTAATGTAAGAAGGAGCATGAAAGAAGTTTTGCCGGTGAAAAAGAAATTGAATGTTTGACAGAGAGAAAGAGAGAAGTTTAATCCGATATTCGAAACTTTGTCGACTGCCTACTTGTTATCTCGATAGAGAATCGATTCCCGGTTCAGTTCAACAAACAGAAGAGCCATTTTTCTTCTCTGTTACACCCGTTCACTCATTGAATATATTTTTTATCTCACTCCTTGGTCTGTCGCTTCCTACCTCAATATATATATCTATATGTATTATATATAACGTGGCACGTTTTACTCTGAATCTGCCTGAAACTCAGCCGGTTCCCGTCCCCCGTTAGTCTCTGGTTCGTGTTCGTCCGCCTACCGCTTTGTGATGCCAGAGTATTCCACCCTCTTTGCGTTTTACGTCCCTCTATATAAATGCCTCTCACTCCAAAGAGAGTTTCCCTCGATTGAACTTGACCCAGTGTACAGTGGGGTAAACGAGGAAATGACTGAAATCTTGCGGCACTCTCGCTCTTAATGGTCACCGACCCGTCGGGAATTCCGTTGATGGGCTCAAACACTCCTACACTACTATTCCACCCATACAACTCAATATATATACTATTGCAAACCCATTTTCACGGTAATAGACACTTTACCTACTACCTACTACATACTACTGGTATTATATCGATGGTCTATCGAATGCATGGTCTACTGTTTGGTTGTAACATTTGCACAGACATAAGTATATACATTACTATACTTATACTTCTATACACTTATCTCTGGCACATACCAGTGGATCGGCAACATCACTTCACCTCAACTCGGCTATCTAAGCATTATGTACACGTACATGTAAGTCTAATCGACGGTGCACGGAGAAAATTAAATAATAGCAGTTACTATCTAGATGTGGTAAAAAATTTTACCATCAACCTGATCGTAGTGAATACTATTTAGATGGTTGTAGAAATCATCTAGGTGGTAGCATTTACCATATTTATAATAATTGTTACAATTCTGTATGTTAATAAGAGTTAATTACTATTATCATCCTAAATGGTTATATTTATAATTTCTGATGGTAACAGTTACCATCAGGAATTATAGCAGCTACTATCTAAGGTAATAAGTAGAATTTAAACATCAGGGTTTAAAAACTACGGTCAAAGACGTAAATATATACTGAGAGAAAAATATAGGTATTATTCCTATAAATTTATGGGATTATTTCCTATACTGATTGTAGAAACGATTACTATGATTATGGGAATGACGGCCATAATATTAGGAAGTATTCCTAGAATTTATAAGATCATTTCCAATAATTATGGAAATAGTTCCGACACGAATTAATGGAGTGGTTCCTATATTTACAGGAATTGTTTCTATAATTTATAGGAGCCGTGACTTGTGAACTATAAAAAAATAAAATTTTGCTTCATTAGACAATGACTTTTGTTAAATTGCCCTGTACTTTTTTAACTATTGACATTTTTAAAGATATAAGCTCATCCTGATGTTACACTCATCAAGAGCTTTCGTTTGAGTACCCATATGCATTTTTTATATATTTTTCATATATACATGTATATTATATATGAAATATATTTTTTTTAATTTTCTTTCCATGTACTTGAAAATTATTGAATTTTTTATCAATTTTTTCATAGAATTCAATAATATTAATTACTATCTTTGATAGTAAATATTATCATCCTGATAGTAAATATAACCATCCTGATAGTAATTGTTGTCATCCTGATTGTAACTGTTACTAAAAAAAATGGTAACTGCTATCACAAAAAAATAATAGCACTAACCATCTTTGCGTTGAAAAATGTTTTAATCATCCTAGATGATTGGAGCTACAAATTTAGTATGATCACTCTTATCATTTAATTTTCTCTGTGTGCAGTGGATTCACTTTCAAGTTAATCGATACCGTACAATCAGTTGTACATTGCTTTGTGAATGGAGTAGACGTTAAACTAACTTGATAGAGATTAGATTATATACATATACATACATTAGATTACATTACATACACAAATACAAAATCCAGTGGATCACTATCCACGTTGACTGATTAATAGCGTAGCGTAAAGTGTATAGAGTACGGCAAACGTTCCACCCTCATCGCACACCCTCAACAGAGTTTGCAAGGCTTACACATAAACCGGGGAGCGTTAACGACGTAAATCGAATCAGCGTAAACCACCGGCTGCGACCGCTTGAACTTGACCTACTGTTAAAACCAGGTTATTTACTACTATACAACTATACTACTACTATTATGTGCATACAGTGAATAGTATAGGTGTGTGTAAATCTACGAACCGTCTGCTAGAAACCTCGCGGGATGTCAAATCACCAAAATCTCGGAAATCTTTTTTCCTCCGCACAATCAATCTACGATGAACGTGACCTTGCCCATTATTTATTTCCTTCAGTATCTAATCGTTTTATATATGTACACATATACAGATATATACCGAAAACTGAGACCCTTAACTTTGTCTGTCTCTTTGTCTGACCATCCTTTGTCAGCAATGATATAAAGTTCAAGTAGACGTCTGTTGTTTACGATAATACACAAAGTAAATAAGGCGGGAGTGAGGTACTTTTTTTACGGTATTTTAAGCTTAAGGCTTGGAAAAGTGTAAAAGTAAAAGCCAGAATAAAAAGAAAAACTGTATACATATATAGTAATAGGATTGCGGTCAAAGTGAAAGAGTAAGTAAGAGGGTGGTGAGTGAAAGAGTACCGGGTATGTGAAAGGGATGATGTGAAAGAACCGTGAAAGATATATACATAATACATCTATATTTATA
The DNA here is from genome assembly GCF_013202065.1 of Cotesia typhae. NCBI lineage: Eukaryota > Metazoa > Arthropoda > Insecta > Hymenoptera > Braconidae > Cotesia > Cotesia typhae. Next base: position 3,858,823 of record NW_027423757.1, on the reverse strand, counting down.
TCAGGAAAAGGATAAGAGAAGGATGAGAAAAGCGTCAATGGACTTGGAAGTGTAAGTCCGTACATGTGAATGAAAGGCTTATGCTGGCGGGTAAAAGGGAATGAGGAATATGCCAAGCACCCACTGAGGAATGTAACACCTTCTGGTGTTATACATATATATTTGTCAGTATACACGTATATAATATGTATATATGTATATGTATATGTGTATATATAATAAAAGTGGGAGGAGATGAGGGAAGAACCCAAAAGGGTATGAATGGGATATGCATCTAAGACGCGCAGACAAACTACAGTCAGCTGATCCAAATACCCCAGCAGCATACTCTTGTGAACTGGGGAAAGCCTTGAATTTCAAATTAGTTTAAAGTCACTCACCATTACCATTATACTATCCAGCAGCAGAAGCGAACCTGGTAAATCTATATCCTCCGGGTCTTTGAAGCCATTCTCCCTTATCCCGTGTATCCTCACTCAACCTTGGGCTTCCAATATCTGCAAATGTAATTAAGAAAATTAATTATTCGCCTCAATTACCACTAATAGCAGTTCAATCGGGTATCGGGTCTTTCGTTTATTTTATACCCCCCGATAATTAAATTACAAAATTAATAAAATTTTATGATAAGAGTGAAAATAAAATTATCAAAGTTATTGTGTAGCATTAGCATATATACAGATAGGGTAAGGTGTATCAAAAAAATTGTCAATTTTTTATTTCTAATGATTTAAAAATGTTCTTAAAATATGTAAAAATAAAGATTCACTCAAAATTTGAACCTTTAATATTGATATTTAAGGACCATGGATAAAAATTTTCGGACTCAGAAATTTCAATATATCTTGTAAAATTTTTTTTTTCCAAAATAGTTATCCGGAGTTAAATTGTAAATTTTTTTCACTTTCGGCAAAGTTATTATTGTTGATAAAAATTATTGATCAACATTAAGAACTCAAATTTTGAGATTCTGTGACGAAATTTCAAGATCATTTGAAAAAAAAAAAAAAAAAAAAAAAATTGTTGACCTGTTCGATACCCCTTAATATATTTATTTATTTAATTTCTATTAACAACAACAAAAATAAAAGTAATTTAATTGAATGGATGTAACGGTAGTGGTAGAGCATTATATTATATAGACACAAGAGAGGAGAAGAAGAGAAGAGAGGAAATGTATATAATTGAGTATAAAAATGGTGGAGATGAAAGAAAAGAGATTAACCGTGACCCTCAAGTACCAGTGACCTGATCTTTTGACCCGTTTGTACTCAATTTCCGTCTGACTTAACTCGCGGCCGGCTCCTTCCCTCAGTTTCCTCATCTCGACTCCACTCCACCCCATCAAGACAAGACTTTTCCTGGCAACGTACACAGGTATGTAAATATACCACCGTCACGGATAGAAACAACCACTTTATTGTTGTGTACATATATAAAATATATATAGGACACATACCACAACTAGACGATACGAGGAAGCTTACAGCAGCACTTCTTTATGCACAAGAGAAAGCAAACTGTGAATGGCTTCCATGAACATGACCCTTCCCTCGGGGAATAAATATATAAGAAAGAAAAAGGGAAAGTGAATATTTACTACGTCTACGTTACTGCATATATTTGCACAACTACCGATAAAAACTACTCGTTAAATGTGTACCTCCATATACACGTACTACCCGTAGATTTATATTACAAACACCGAGAAAAGTACCGCGATCGGCTTAATGCGTTTGACAAAACATTGTCGCAGTCACTTTCTTTCTCTTTCTCAGCTCAGAACTCAACTATAGTGTTGATTCGTTTTGTACACACACTCAAGAGTCTACTAATTTAATTCGCACTTTCCTTAGTTTGACAGTTACACAAGCGGAACAACTAAACCGCCGAGCATTCTCACTCCTTTGCTGTGTGCTCTCAACTTCCATATATACATATATATAATTATATAGACACTTGTTCAATGTACATATGTGTGTTTGGGCATGTGCCAGTTCTTCAAAGTGGCAACATCAGGTACAAGACGAATGAGCTCAAGTCAATGCAAAAAAAGGACCCGCAGGACAAAAAAGAGCGAAAAAAAAAAATAATAAAAAAGAAATAAATAGAAAAATAGAGGAAAAAAATAAAACATAAAGTGCGAAGGGTGTATTTTGTTTTCTTCCTCTTTCTTCCTCGTTTCATTTCTCTCGGTCTGTGCTCCATTGACTCATATTTTCCTTGATCTTGTATGTATATATGGATGTATTTTCTGTTATGTGCCAGAACGTACGGCACATAACACCGGGATCTAAATTTAAACCGCGTATAAATCTTCCCGGTGTGCAAAATCCTTGTCATGTACCTTTTGTATAAACATATAGACAATATACATACACAAACTAACCCGACGGAGACGAATGTAAACACGAGGAGAAAGTAGTAGAGCCCTTGAGATTTGTTCGGTGGATATCGACAGTAGTATCTCGAGTCTCAAGATCTAAAGATAAATTCCTTGATTCTCTTGTGCTTCTGAGTGGAGTAAAGGGTACAGTTTAGTTTGTATGTATATATATTCTCTCTCATCGAAGATCCACTTTACAAGATACCGAGATAGTGAGAGAATAACCAAAGGATGGAGATAGTTAGTGAATGAGGGAATGAGCGAGTGAATAAGAGCGACCGGGGGGTATTTGATTTATCCAACAAGGATGAAGATCCGTCTATATAGAGTGTACTGGTTGGCTGCAAAGATTTAGTCCCGAGACTTACATTAAATGCCGTCCTACTCTGAAATTGAGATTGAGAGAGGATAAGAAAAGGAAAGAGGACTTATTCTATATACTACCATTAGCTATATCTATATATCTATGTATATGTATATGTATATGTATATACACGTTGGGGGATTTAAGCGACGAGAGATTTACTCCGGAGTAGAGTGAGCAGTTTGGTTTGCCGGTATGTTGAGTATAATAATACTGAAGGGATATCCCATTGAGGAACAATGGTGGGCTGTACACACCACGCGACACCTGTCGTCAACAACAGAATGGCATAGTCGTTAACAACGAAGCCTAGACCCACATTACAATGACACGCCAATGAGTATAATCGAGTCTGCATACTCAAGTGACAAAATCAAGATAAGGACAGAGGTTAGAATAATAATAATATAATACTTGGTCGTACATATATAGATATCTAGAGCAAATAAAGCAAAAGTGTTAGCCTACATATTACCGACTATACGGAAGCTATAATGAGTGAGATGGGTGGTTATATTCAGGCTGTATTTTATATACATATACATATATATATATATATATATATATATATATATATATATATATATATATATATATATATATATATATATATACATATACATATATATAATATATACATGCTAGGGTGGGTCAAAAAATCGAATAATTTATTTTTGACTTTATACTCTGAAAAATAGGTTCGTAGACACCTAAAAAGAATTCTCTCCAAGTATAAGCTCTTAATTATAACGGGAAGGTCCTCCGCTTTGCGGGTTTCTATTTTTTCGAATAATCAGATAAAAAAATTTATATCTCGCTTCCAACTGCTTGGAAAAATATTCCGTGGCATAGATTTTGTGAGAAATTGAATGCTTTACAAAAAGGTCTCTTATGACTTTTTCAAAAACTCAACCGATTAAAAGATATTCATAGTTGAAGTTTGGCTATTTTAAGGAAAATATTCGTTTTTATTATGAATTTTATAAGTCGATGAAAAAAATTATTTCGGATTGCGGAACTCATGATTTTGTAGGAAATTTACTGCTCTACAAAAATGGTCTCTTATGATTTTTTGATTAAGTGAAGCCGTTACGAGATATTCATCGTCAAACATTAACGAATATCAATATTTCCAGTTTTTGATCAATAATTCGATAAATTTTAATTTAAACTATGAGTTTCAGGAAAATTTACATAAATTTGAGTTTCGATCGATAAAGAAATGTTATAATAAGTTAGATAAAGAATTATTGGAATTATCATTGATTTTCCTTGGAGAAATGCCTCAAGAAAAGATTTCTTTCAAACGTCCTGGTGCTGTTCATCATGCTAGATGGATGGCTAAGGCCATTTATAGTTTGAAAATGTATCTATTCAGAGATGAATTCAAACTCTCTCAGAAAGAATTGCATGGTCTTCGTCATTTCTGTATTTTTATAGTCACATTGTATTTAAAAGCTTGGTTTTCATCAACTTCTGCAACAACTGCTGCTTATCATGACTTGCAGTTTATGAAAAATTTATTGGAGTACAAAAATATCAATCCTTTGATTTCTTCAGCTACGTGTGAAAAAATGATTTCGCACTTATGGTATTTGAGCGATGAACTTGCCATTTTATCACTGTTTGACGATGGCGTTCCATTAGAAGTAAAAAAGTATTGTTGAAGCTGTTAATACTCGTGAAGGTACAGATTCTAAAGCTAAAAGATTTGTAATTGCTAAAAAGATTTGAATTCATTGGCGCAGAGAACTCTGAGTGACTTTGTGTCTAAAAAGTCATTAAATCTTTTCAAAATCTTCGATCTACCGTATGACTTTCTTGATGTCGATGTTGAATTATGGCCTACTAATGAGAGTTATCTCGAAAATAAAGAATACTTTCAACAACTAAAAGTTGTCAATGATTCAGCAGAGCGAGCTGTTGCATTAGTCAGTGAATATAATCAATGCTTGACAAAAATGAAGAACAATTCCAGTACTTATTGCAAGTTGTCAAAGAACATCAAAAACATTCCCAAATTGTAATAAAAGAAATTATTTATAGTAATAGCGTACTGTTATGTTAAAAATATAGACAATTATATTGCAATTGATAATTCAATAAAAAATTTATCTATAAAAAAGTTAAATACTGGTTGTTTCTCACTTGATTCAATACTTTTCATATTAAATTTGACAAAGAAATATGTCATTCACTTCAAATTAAACTAATCAATGATAATTCCAATAATTCTTTATCTAACTTATTATAACATTTCTTTATCGATCGAAACTCAAATTTATGTAAATTTTCCTGAAACTCATAGTTTAAATTAAAATTTATCGAATTATTGATCAAAAACTGGAAATATTGATATTCGTTAATGTTTGACGATGAATATCTCGTAACGGCTTCACTTAATCAAAAAATCATAAGAGACCATTTTTGTAGAGCAGTAAATTTCCTACAAAATCATGAGTTCCGCAATCCGAAATAATTTTTTTTCATCGACTTATAAAATTCATAATAAAAACGAATATTTTCCTTAAAATAGCCAAACTTCAACTATGAATATCTTTTAATCGGTTGAGTTTTTGAAAAAGTCATAAGAGACCTTTTTGTAAAGCATTCAATTTCTCACAAAATCTATGCCACGGAATATTTTTCCAAGCAGTTGGAAGCGAGATATAAATTTTTTTATCTGATTATTCGAAAAAAATAGAAACCCGCAAAGCGGAGGACCTTCCCGTTATAATTAAGAGCTTATACTTGGAGAGAATTCTTTTTAGGTGTCTACGAACCTATTTTTCAGAGTATAAAGTCAAAAATAAATTATTCGATTTTTTTGACCCACCCTATCTTTATATATATATAAAGATACCCAAAGTATACTTGTATACTCAAGCGTAACAATAGCGATTTCGATACAAAATTAACAATTTTTTATTTTTTAACCTAAAATTTTTTTCAATTCCAAAATTCCAAAATTTTTTTTTTTCTAAACCATCCCTGAACTATAACGAACAAAACAAAAAAAAATTTTGAAAATCGGTCCAGCCGTTTTTGAGTTTTAGCGAGACTAACGCACAGCAATTGATTTTTATATATATAGATAGATTAAATTATCATAATGAGTTGATTTTATGACACGGAAAAATTTGCTTATCTGGATTTGAAATATAATTGAAGAACCTGATTAGTATAAAAAAGTTGTGTTTTTATTTTCATAACCCTAATTATGGAATAATGCATTGGTTCTATGCAGCTCATTTATATGAATAAAATATATATCGGTAGTTTATTAATTTGGCAATAAAAATTTTGATCTTAACGCGATAATAGCTGTTACACGATGATTATAAAAGCACATGATTTAATAAAGGCAGGACATAGGTCGCGTGGCTCGATCGGCAATCGGCATCGATATCCTGCATCGCTGCATAACCAACTACGCCTCTAGGCTGGCTATTCACTATAGAATCAAGTTACAAAATGTGAATTGCAAAAGGCCTGATCTTATAGCATAGTGGATAAAACGTAAAAGCAATGTTGCTGGCAGTGTAGTGCTGTGCTGCTGAGTCACGGCTGGGTTGTCAAGTCGCAGCCAGAGCTACCAATATATAGGTACTGTGCTCGTAAAAGGCAATGTTGCCAAGTGTTGAACCAACGCGCAAAACCAGAGTATTCTATATATATACACATATATGTGTGTGTATAATACTACCACTACAGATCCACTACTATTGCTGGTTGTGCTCATTTTCTATCTGCCTCTCTCTCGTTTCCACATGCCCTATCTCTCTCATTGGGTACTTCACTCTGCACCCCAACCCTGTACTTGTCCGTCTATCCCTACTTCAATTGCTGGCATGGCTGTCTACTCGAGCCCGGATAGAGCGAGGTAGAAAACTCGTTATCAACGTCAGCATGAGAGAGTAACGAAATGGGAGTGAGCAAGATGGCCAGTGAGTAATTGTACGTGTAATAAATGAGGAGGAGAGAGATAGAAATAGAATAAGACCACGTTCAAATTTCATTGCATCAAGTTCTCTTGTCCGCCCTCGTCCTCGTCCTCGGCGACGGCGACGGCGACGGCGCCGGGCGCGGAATTCATGGAAAATGTCGGTAATGGAGTTTCGAGAGATAAACAGTAGTTGAAAGAACAGAGTAGAGCTGAGGAGAACCAACGCAAAGCGACAGTTGTCTGCTGGCATATCCAACCAAAAAGGGTTACCAACTGGGTTATAACCGAGTGGTCTATGGTTATAACCGAGGGGTCAACTTGGAAAAGAAATTTTAAATTTTATTCTACCTCGTTCACTTTCTCGTTACATTAAGAATGCTAAAGGATATTATCCTATTGAAAAATGGAGATTGGGGATAAACCACGGGGACATTATGGACAACGAGTTTGTAAATTATTAACAGAGCAGAGAAGAGATCCAGAGACCGGGAAGACTAAAGAAAAGACGCACAAAATATTGCGTTATACATACTACTTGTTTTTAATATTGTCTGTAGACTTTTTTTATATCCTGCCGTTTATTACTTCCTGCTCCGTCTTGTTATACTATTTTTTACACTGTAGTTATCATTTTTTCAACACATCCATCGTATCGCTTCTATTTCTGTCTATTGAACTTTTTTTTAATGATGGAATTTCACAAAAAAGTCTTCATTAATTTTCTTGTTTATAAAACTTTTTGTCAGACGCTACTGTACTGAAGCTTCGTTAAAATCAAAAGGAGGTACTCAACTTTTTCCTTTTTAATCAATTCCAATTTATTAATTAATAACCTATGGTTATAAAAAAATTACACTCGAGCTTTTCATCCTTAAGACTTTTCAATAATGATAATGATAAATGATAGCGTAAAATTTGCTTCTATGTCAATGAAAAATATATTAAATTAATTGTAACAATAGATATAATTTAATGGCAAAAGTTTTTAAATTTTAGTGAATGAAATTATTGACGCTGCCACGTATAATATATGTAAATAAAATAAATAAACAAACAAGTTAACAAAATATTGCTTATTAATAAACTTAAATGAAATATCATGCGGTAGTAAATATATTAAACCTTAAATTATTCACCTTAATTATGAATAAATATTTGAAGCTTTTTGAATTATTACAGGTAAGCAATATATATGGGTCTACATTCATATATGTACAAATATATTTGTATATAATATACAAATAAAAGCAAACAAAATATAGTAGTTCACGGTGAGAATACAAAACGTAGATATATACCTGAAATAAAAGAGAAGGTCGATTACGCGGGTGGAACGAGACGATGTGAGTGCTAGTGACCCAATAATACTGTATATTAGGTCATAGAAAGGGAAAATACCTACAAGCGTTCCCGCCAAAACATAATATTTTCTTTATACCATAATAACAATCGATAGCCTTAAAAATTTATCAATGCAAGCTAGGTATTTCATTCATATTAATTTTATCAGCCAAAACGACCACAATATTATTCATGTTCATGCTCGCGGCGAAGAAAGAACTTCTGCAGTAAAACTATAGTTTTTAAAAAAAAAAAAAAAAAAAAAAAAAAGTACACAGTAAAAAAATATTCATTTTGGTGTACCGAGTGTTGCTTGATGTATATAAGTATACAAGTAAGTTGAGAAATCGAAGATCTTGAGTTGTATTAAAAATCACTGGGTGTTTATAGTTTCCACGTGGCAGTAACCTCCTTCTACTCTAACTTTTCGCCCGACAAGTTTTCAGAAAGTTCACCAAACTTTGGCAAAGTTTCCTAATCGTAGGCCGGGGAACTCTGTATACTACTCCTTTAAACTCACCCTCCTTTAAACACCCTCTTGATCTCAACATCTCTCATCTCATCTTCTCTTCTGTTCAGCTGTCTTCTTTTCTGGGCACGGGACTACTGTTACAGAACTATTACACACATATATATCCACAAACTAGTGGTAAACTTATCGAAGCCACTTGGTGAATCTGTGGCTATACATTTAAGAATAAGGAGAGGAAGAGGATGCGAATGTGGGTACCACTTGCAATTGCTCTGTTATTAGAGTCAATCCTCTTCTAGATAATAATACACCTTTAAATTCATTACCAATTAATAAAATAATATTATAAATTATTAAATAGAATTTTTATGGTAATTTAAATGAGCTGATAATCATCGATTTATATCTTCAAGTGCTTGCAAATTAAATAGACTAATTAAGAGAAAACTTAATAAAAAAAAAAAAAATAAATCGTAATTTCTTTTACATGGCTTTTATTCTATTGTAAAGAGAATAAAAAGAAAATACAACCGTGATGAGTTAAAACATAGACGAGACATAATGAGAGGGTGCGTACAATATCCTCTTATAATCCCTTGTCTATTTTAATTGTGAAACAAAAAATGTAATACTCATACGGGTTTTGTATGATAATTTATTAACGGGTGTTGGTACACACGGATGTACAAATATCATAATAGTGAATATGTATGCAATTATTGAAAAGTTTATCAAACAAGCTCACGTTATTTGACTTGCCATACTAATAAACCATTGACATTAGTACTCAGTTGATCTAGAGAGTATGGAATACATTTTCAGATCACCTCAACTCCTGGGTCTATTCTCTTTAGTTGTTGCACTTCTATCTCTCTATTTCGAACGGTACATATGTGTATGTATGTATGTATTTATTTATATAGATATATACATACATACATAACACTAACACAGTTGAGTTTTAGCTCCTACTCTCATCTGCAAAACAGTTCGAGTTTTACCGTTGGATTTGAGTCTCCCACTCGAATTTTCACCCCGGTGCTTGCTATTTACTGGTGTACATATATATGCTTTAGCTAGCAGTTATTCCAATCTATATATATATATATATATATATTTAAATAAATATTCGATGTTTGGTATCACTCTCGTACATTCTCTAATGCTATTAGTAAATTTCATTTCGACGTACTTTATTACTTTTTTCGAGTTCTCACTGATTTTTGTCTGTCTAACCGAACTCGATTTATATAAGTTAATAATTCCAAGAACAATTATTAATATTAGCAACATATAAATCGAACGTTTAAAAATCAAAAACATTATTAAGAACGATTTATTATCATAGGTGAATTTTAAATGCCGTAACTTGACGAGGAGATTGCAGAGTGAAAGCAGCGGCAGAAGCATAAGTATTAGCAGTCAGTACGGTGAAAGGTAAGTCGGATGATGACTGGATGTTCGTTTGTTGTTAAATTAATCATCCAGCAAAAGACGTCTCCTTATCTTATGTACGCCTTTAAAACCAACAAGACCTCGTGGTCGAACTTGACTTCCGGTTGATAATTTAAACTTTTATTTTTATTTCATTTTTTAGCAGTACTCTTCATTGGAGTTTTCCACAAGAGCGGAAGTCCTTGCTTGGGAGCGAGAGGGTTGTCCTCGTAACCAAGGAGTCAGGGTAGTGTAATCCAGCCTCATGTTCGACTTTCCTCTCCTCTCTTGCCCCTCTCATATACTCTTCTCTTGCACTCGCTGTATAATTCAAGCTCGCTCCCCATTGGTCGATCTTCTGCTGACGTCATTGGAAAACTGGTGGGATAACGGGGCAAGAGAGATTTTGTCTGGCTAGTGGGGGTGATAGTTTCAACAAAAATACACTGTCAGATAGAACCCGATGGCCGAGCTGCGTGGACCCCATTTCTGCCACACAAATATTCCAGTCGGTTTTTTTTATACCTTTTTCTTCTCTTGAATGGTTTTATACACAGCGTGTTATGATCTAGAAAACTCATAGCATTTTTTTTTTATTTTTATTTTTAAATTCATTCGAGGAACAATAACGCTGTGATAGGCAGATAGAATTCATTTATTTTTCGAAAAAAATATCAAAAATATACCGCTAGAATATTTTTAACGGATTATTTTTATTTGACAATAAACGAATAAATGTGAGCTGAGTATTTTAGAAAATTTTGTTTTGATGTTCAAAAATATACGGTAGGATGATATAGAGGGAGAATGAGAGTAGGCGCAGTAATGGCGGTTGCCTTGGACTAAAATAAGAAAACGAGTTTAACGAAGAGTAATGTAATGAAGAAGAAATAGAAGAGAAGAAAAAGAATAAGTAGAAATGGCTGTGGAAGTAGTTCTTTACCGGCCGTGGTCAGACATGTGGTTGCGACTTAACACTATACCAACTACACCCTATATGCCATATACCAATACTGAATTTATATAACACTACTGTGTGAAATATATGTATATTGTCGATGTAGATATAAGTATACAGGCGCGGCGTGTGCGTATTTATACATTTGCGTGTCTCAAATATATTACCATTTGAACAGTACAATTATTACATTGTTGCGAACCCACAAGAATAATTATGTCAACCGCTGGTCAGATTATATTTCCATCTAATTCAAATGTATTATATTGTCATCTTAAATTTAATAATCGTCATATTATTTATATGTAATAAACAATTATATCTCTAGAAATACAAGTTATGATAAAGTTATCTCTACAATTAATGCAAATCCAAAAATTGAATCATTTTTAGCTAAAAGCAGTACGGAAAGTTATGTATACAATAGTAACTTCACTTTTGTATGATAATACTATGAAAAAGTATTGAACAAAATATAAAATAAAATAGAATAGAATAATGTATAAAATAATTGTATTAAAATCTCATTAGAAGTTTCTACAATGGAATAATACAGAGAGGAGTTTCTCAAATTCAATAAAATAAAAGAAAATTGTGGCTCACTAATTAACAATTAATTGCAGTCATTCTTGGTATGTAAAATTTGTAAGTTATTATTATAAAATATAAGTTTTAATATGATAATATATTAATTTTTTTTTAATTTATTGTTTGAATTTAATCGCACATTTTAACGTATATATAATATTTGTATATAAATGCTGTAGAGGAGGTTAGATGTTGCGCGCGCGTGTTTTTGCGCGGGAATCGATTCGCTATTTTGAGCCACCCTGTTTTCTCGTGCTGTCAAGTTATCCCGCTATCGTGACTTCAAACTAAAGTATGGAAATTTCTATTGGTCGAGTGCTTGTCGACCTCGTCTCTTATTGGATCGCTCGTTTCTTATAACGTATTATTGTCCTTAATTCAAAAAGTATCCTGCACGTTCATATATATATCGACAACTTCATTATCATAAATTACTGGTCAATAATTTTCTTTAATACTCTTGCATTCGTTATTCACTCTTGCTTGTAGCAATTAAAATATTGTTGATGATGATTATTAATAAAATTTATTGTACAAAAATGAATAAAATAAAATCATAATCGTCGACTTGCAAGTATTTATAATAAATATTCATTGATTATTTTTAAAATGAAGTCAATTATTTTATGAAAAATTAACATGTCCCGAAGACATTGTAAATGAAATAAATATAACGAGAAATGTTGATGATACCGTTTAGAAAATATATACACCTATAACCCAAAGCAATGCAAGTAGATCTTTCTCTATGTATCGCGAGGTAGAACGTCGACAACGCCAGCAAGTAGGACGATTCCAGGAGAAAGAAGTAGGAGTTTAACCGTTACTTCAAATGCGTAGTGGTGGCATGGGTTCTCCACAATGTGGCCTACCGACGAGGTTATACTCTCTTACCTATACTCTCCTGACACTCAGCACTTTTCTGTTTGCTGGAGTTGGATCAGTAACCCGGATCCTGATTTTTTATACTCAATATCATAAACACACACACACGTACACATATTTATTTTTTATTATACATATACTCGTATCTACATAGCCGTGTATACATTATCCACACATATAATAATCCCAAGAAATAATTTTGAGCTTAGCTATGCTACTAAATAAAACAAAAATAAAAAAATTGTTGCAAACATCTACTAAGAATATCTTCAAGTTCTATTAACATTTATTTCTGCAACGTCATACCGGTCATTGCAATAAAGTTTTCTTTGGCTTGCTGTGTAGGACCTATAAAGTTATCATTGTGAATAAACTTTTTAGAGTCATGAGAACCAGAGTCTTAGTCTCAGAATAACGCTGTAATGTAATGTGTATATGTATGTGTATTATATGTACACAGAGAAATAAGGAGTAAAAAATCTTAAGAGAAAAACAAAAATAAAAATCACGAGAAAATAAAATAGATAAAGCAAAGGCGAAATAGCAACGTATAAACTCGAGACAGGTAGACACGGCTTCCTGCTGGGAGCCGATCCGTGACGCCCACACCGTCCACCTCGTCTTCAAGTTGGTTATAGTGACAGCCATAGTGTTATGTGGTGGTTATTCATAGCCAACTTGGTAAGATACCACCGAGTCATCTTAACTTGGGGTCTCTTTTCCTTAAAGTTAATAACAAAGAGCTTATAGAGAGTTGTCGTAAAAATTGGTTCACTGGAAATTATTTTGATCAGAATTTGTATGAAAATATCACATATAACCATGACTGATGATATTTAAATAATAATTGCGATTATGATTATGATGATACGCGAATTGTAAAAGCTGCAAAGTATGTCTTGTTGCAAAAGTACCTCTTGCAACTATCACGGGTCGTGGGAAGACTACGACCCTATGATCGACCTTGAGCCCACGGATGTCAGAGTTATATGATATTTGTATACTTTAAATGCATTCAGTCGTAATGCTATCGATGTACAGTAGATCATGTTGGATTTGTCTTGTATTTAAATAAATTTAATATTGTTGATATTAAATAAAAGCTCGTTATTTTCATTGTATTACACATGTCATTTAATTATTGAAGGGTAAATGTTTACTCAGCAGTAAACATATTTGCGTGCTTTACAGTGAATTAATATTGCTCAGTATGTTAATAATAATATTAATATTAATTGTATATAAATAACTTCTTCATACTTTTTGCTCATCGATTTAATTTTTTTTTTAAAGGCAGACTTTTGATTTTTTTGTTTTACTTCTACTAAGCGAAGTTTATTTCTATTAATTACTTCAAACATTGGACCGTAGTTTAAAGACAAATATGTGCTTGGAAATTGAAAAACTTGATACGGTAAAATAAAACACATATGTGTAATAAAATATACGGATAAAGTTGTATCGTCTGTACCTACAAATGGATATATCTGTCTAATGAAAATAAAAATAATAAAATATATGGAAGTATATACAATTTCTATTTGATCACCATTATGACGACAATTGCTGAAGATTCACTGAAGTGAGAAATACAATTGCAAGTACACGGAAAAACGATAAAATAAAATAAATCACGTGTGAAACTGCATGAAAACCCATTGGAAAGTTAAAAAACAAAATAAAAATTCTATAAAAGAGGAGTATGATGAAGCTGCAAGAAATCGAGATGTTGAAAAGAAGATAATACAAATAAAGAACAAAAAATAAAGAACACTTGTCTGATGACTAATTATTCTGCTCATGTAGTAAACAATCAGGTGAGTAATTAAAAATCTGAAACAAAACTAACTTACAAAGATATAAACAGATTAAATAGTGCGAACAGTTCATGTGATTATGAAAACAATTAAGGGGTTGGTAATAAAATTGACTTTTAACTTTTCAATGGTTTTCAATAAGCCCTTACATTCATTAATCTGTATCATTATCATGTTTGTTACTTATTTAGTTATTTTTATAAGAACAATACAAAAAAAAAAAAAAAAATAAATAACTGAACTCTTTTAATCAAATTAAAAGGAACTAATTGAAATATGCATGTGACAGAGATTGTATTTTTTTTAATAAAAAATACAATTAATATATTTATTTGTTGTTTCATATTTTGTTATGCATTTGATTTATATCAATTTAAATAACACTTAATATTTTAAAAAGCATTTGTTTTGTTAAAAAGCACCCAGTCTCTAAGTAGACAGAGGTGGGCGCCACGTTTTGAGTGAAAAGTACCAAGTACAAAGAAAGAAAAAAATAAAAAAGTGAGAGAGAAATAGAGTACGGTTAAGAGCACGATAAAAAGAGAAATATATAGAGAGAACGAAAGTAAGGGTGAGAGAGAGAAATTGTAAAAGAGAAGGAACACACCCTCTGTACTACCCTCGGTAGTAGAGATCCAAGCTCTACACCCCTCTGCGCCTCGCAGTGTATTCTCTATAGCACTAACCACCCTACATTCGATCCATGTTCGCTCTCTACCCCTCCAACCACCGCGTTCGACCCAGCACTCAGTTCTGTCTCTCTCAGTCTCTTTCTCTATTGCTTCGACTCCATTTCCCTCTTACCCTCAACGTTAAGGGAAGAATTTCTACTCGGCTTTTCTCTATCTCTCTCTCTCTCTCTCTCTCTCTCTCTCTCTCTCTCTCTCTCTCTCTCTCTCTCTCTCTCTCTCTCTCTCTCTCTCTCTCTCTCTCTCTCTCTCTCTCTCTCTCTCTCTCTCTCTCTCTCTCTCTCTCTCTCTCTCTCTCTCTCTCTCTCTCTTATTATCTGGCTTTCAATAGTAGCTTCTCTCTTTGCTCTTATACCACGATGATATTACCCAGCGTAGAAATTTCACGATATTTCTCCGGAGATTCGTACTCTAAAAAAATTAATTATCACTTGCGGCGATTCTCATCTCAAATTCTCAGATGATTTTACCACTATCTGATGATAAATTTACTTTTTCTTTTTATTTTTAATTTATCAAGTACCCAAGATGTATATTTTTCATATAATCATTAATATTTCAAGTGTTCTTTTATTTATTTATTTTTTTTTTTTTTATTGAAAAAAACTTTTTTAATAAAGTTTACAATTTTGGAAAAAAATTTTTCCGCTTATCTTATTAAGATACCAAGAGTTTTTCTTGGTTATTTGTTTTTTTTTTGACTTTTTTGGTGGTAAAAAAAAAAGGGTTCTTTAAGGTTTTACCTTTTGCGCAACCTACAACACACAAGATATCGCGAAAAAAAGCGCCCTCTTGACGACGAGCTAGGATAAAGTCGGAAAAAATTTCCTTTGCCTCTTGGGGGCTCTGTATCCTTAAACTACCCCGAAGCGTATACAGTTACTGTACCCTTTCCCTTATAAGAGTTTTTTATCCTCTCAGACTTGTCGTCATCGTCGTCGTTTATTTCGAGTTTCACGATTCATCTATTCACATTCAAAAGCCACCGTATATGTCCTACTGTTTTACCGACGACAACCACAAGGACAAGGACGGGCAAGTCATCCAGTAGAGCATGGCAAATATTTCGAAGAGTTTATCGCGTGAACCGGAAGCACTTTGTACGTTTCTTTCGCATCAACCCAAAGAATGTAGGCGTTTTTTAACAGAATAAAGACTTTCGTTCTTGTTATTCTTTAACTAAGCCATTAACTTACATACTATAATTTCCTAGAATTTTTTTGGCTACACGTATATTTCTCTTGTTAAAATAAACATCTACAAATACATCACGTAATAAATATGAATGAACGAAACTAGCTGGGAATAATTTAAAAGTAAATTTTAGATCCAAAGGAGTTATCTTTCAATCTTGCTCGGTCTTTTTTCCATACTCTCACTTGTCATCAATGTTTTTTTTTTATTTTTTATCTCCTTAATGTTTTTTCTCTCAGACAGCCCAAAAAATTCTTCACACATCGCAATCTTGAATTGTGACGCAATCTATATAGTCACCTTACGTAAGGACGTGTTTATAAGTATAGTTTAGCGGCTGCTGCGCAATAGGTTTTGGTTCTCATGATCACTAATAACCAATAGGTTGAGTTTCATCAAGTAGCTGTTGGTGATGCTGCTTCTACTTCTGTTGTATCTGTCTATCGAATGATAATACACTACGCTACACTAGATGATTTGAATTACTCATCATCTTGACCTTGCGCCGACCTAAAAGCCGTTTGCACTGTGCTGTGCTAATGACAATTAGAATATTTAAATAAATATGATGGTTGCCATTCTGTTGCACTTGGAAAATATGTATTGAAATTTAAAAGATAGGAGAGAAAGCATTGGATCTTTTATTCAATCAAAAGGTTAAGACCTGCTTCAACAAGTCCCTTTACTGTAGGAGTTTCGAGGCCGGTTTTTTTTTTTTTTTTTTTTTTTTTTTTTTTTTTGATCCACCAATAGCTTCCAACATCGTCCGCAATAAAGGTGTAGAATAATTTACATACATACTAAAAGTGCTAAATTGTATTTTATATTGATTGCTTGATATATTTACTGCATATTATATAGCTTTTGGAGTAATCAAAAAATAATTTGCATACAATTAATTTTATAATAATAATCATTATCATCATTAATTTATCATCAATAAGAGCGATGATACATTACCAATGGAATAATGAGTATTCAACAAGTATTAGATGTAAAATATCGTATAATAACGATATGCAGTATATCAGCATTAGGTTATTATAGAAAAATTAAAGTTAAATCATGCTACCGCCAAAGCCGCGGATAAATATTTTATAAAAAAAAATAAGGGGAGAATGAAAAGTATTATTTAAAGTAGTAACACCGTGTTGTCATGAGAGTAGTGAAGATAAAATTTAATGAACATTGGATAGAATAGATCCTCTTCAACATGACAGGGTCTTTTGTGTACGTTCTCCAACGGGGAACCAACGCGCTTGAACCTAACCTCCAAATAGTGTAGCACTTGTGCATGCGATCGGTGTGTGATATGAGGATGGTGCATCCACCTGTTCTATGTAAAACGTGTACATATACGCAACATCGAGTATGATAGATGACAGAAGCAGGAGGGGAAATGAGACAGAGTATGGAGGATAGAAATAGAAACATAGCATATTCGCTAAGCAGAGACACAATTTCATCAAACAGAGGACAACATTTCTAACCCCCGAATGTGCATGCTGAGCTTCGTTACTGACGTTACTAGTTCCCTATTCACCCTGTTTAACGATATTCTCTGGTTAGCAATATGAATCAGGGTATATGGAACCGAGTGAGGACGAAAGGAGAATGTACGAAGCAGTTTGAAGCTAAACCAAGATCCTTTCGAATGTCCCTGTCAGCGCGACAGTATTGGATGTCTCGCTCTTTAGATCGTTTTATCTCTCTTGGATGAATCTTTCTTTTTTCCTCGCATTGAAAGAGGAGAAACGAGAAGAGAGGAAGATCGCTTGAGATGGTAAAAAGAGAGTGGGAGAGAGAGCGTCATCATAATTCCTTGAATTGAACGGCGGGTTATTCTCCACCAAGGTTATCATGAGGGGACGAGGCGCGGTCGGGACATCAAGAGAGAAGAGACAGACTGAGTAAGAGAGAAATATTAGGAGCGAGCTAGATATATAACGAGAAAGAGAGAGAATGAGCAAGTGAGTAAGAGAGTAGCAAGTACGAAGTACGAAGTACGGTGATCGTTGCGGCAGGGTGGGATAGGGGGAATATGGTGGGGCACGGGGAATCAATAGGACAACAAGGACGGAACCAACGACTCTATGCTGCAAGCTATGTCGCATGTACTGGTGGGAGAAATAACGATAGTACCTAAGCGTCTCTGTAGGTGGCGTTGCTATCGCGAGACAAAGATAAACCTATAGGTTACGACAGCAGTTTGAGCAGTGGGGACTGTTGCTTGCCAGGTAACGACGACTAATGAATGGGTGCTCCAGAGGACTGCGGGGCAAAGACCGGGTAAATGGATAAGGGGTCTGCGGGACAGCAAGGGGAATACCGAGAAAACGCGCGCGAGGGTCGAAGTGGGGTACGTACACATATATGTAGTAGTTGGTAGTGCCGGGACGAGGGGCCGGGCGGTAGACGAGCGGGACAAGGGGATTGAAGGGGGAAACAGGGAGAACCGACTTTATGCAGCTGCGGGACGATAACAACGATGGGCTACAGGACCGCCGCTATAGCTGGGGAAATGCCAAATGGGCTACAGGACCGTGCCGGCCTAGCTGTACGTTCGCTTGCCTTGTAGTGGCATGGCGGACGGGCGGCAAGCAGGCAGGAAAGGCGGGAAGAAGAGGGATTTCAAGCGGTCGTCTCTTCTTGTCTGCCTCTGCGTCTCTATAGCCGCTCCACCGGTCTCACCGTTCTCTCTTACCGGCGGCCCTCCACTACTGCTGTTAGTACCTAACCTCCTATCCACTCTCTGTACTACTCTGTTCTCTCGGTGCTGATGCTTCCATTGGACTTGCCTTCATATCACTATTGCCTTGGACGCAGGTACTCGTTCAACCGGGTACCGACCCTCACCGTCCTCGACGATGCCCTTCGTCATCCTGATGTCTTGTCCTCATCGAACCTCATGTAGCCGGTCAGCAGAGGCTCTAACTAGTAAGAGACAACTCCAAGTACTTCTATCTCTCGTCTCTCGTCTCTCCTATCTCATGTAGTTTAACTTCTATAATCGTCAATGTACATACTTGATTCACTTACTTTTATTTATTTTTTTATTTTTCATCTTTACGTTCATACTACAATATTGAACATATATATTTTTTAATATTTACTCATCCGTGTAGATTATAATTAATCATTTTTCATTGAATCCGCAGGTTATTGTTCTTGTGCATAATAATATGTATATAAATGTATGTATTAATAGCATAATAATGTTGAAGCTTTGTTTGAATTATTATTACAAAGACTGAAAAGATATTATCTATCATGGATCGTTTTTATTTTCCTTCTTCTCCCTTTTTTATTTCTGTTGTTGTTAAACTTTATCGATCAAGAAAAAGCAAATCTCGTTGGAATATTTTGTTACAACCATGCTTATTAGGTTTTTTTTTCTTGAGAGTAGTGATATTGCTGGTTTATTTAAATTTACCGCCGATTGTCGTAGGTAGAATGTGACTGGCTTTCAACATTCAAGCAATATCTTCAGTTACAATGACGTCAGGTTGTCTCTCGATCCTGTTCTGTTTACTTCAGCGTAATAACGAGCAAATGAGATCACTATGCGACAAATGCATAGATGGAAAAGACAAAACAGAGAATTCTCTGTCAACAATATATTTGACTTGTTGACAATCAAAACAGTAAATATAACTGAACAACAGCAGCAACAGCAACAGCAACAGCAACAGCAACAACATCAACGACGAAGATGACGAGGAGAATTACAATAATCATACATAGCCTACAGGTTTAGTCACATAAATGAGATCTCACATGATATAAAGGCATAAATGCGTCATACAGGCCCGCCTTCATCTTCGATTCAATGTAGATTATGGTTAAGAGGAATTATAATCATCATCCACTAGCCGAAAATTGGGACGCAACCTTGCCTATATTAATATAATCTACTGTTCTGATTTAGTGTTCTATATTTGTTGGCATGAATATTTACTATTATCCTATATACTTCTGGTCAGAAGATATTTCTATTGATTTTGTGATCAATATTTTTGCAGTTATAACTCGTACGCTGTGTTTACTTCAATGCTCCGCACTACAATCAGCAAGATAAAAATATCTCAAGACATAACAAGCACCAAGATTAAAAAGTATCTATTATATTACTTTTTAAACCAACCAATTAAATAAATACTGTAAGTGAAAAAAAAAAAATTAACCCACAACAAATTGAATACTTTAGTAAAAAAAAAAAATTACTCACTATGAATTAAACACTTTACAACAATATGAAATTAATTTTATACGCAATGTCTAGTATAGTATCTGTGTAGTTTTTATCGCCGTTTCGTTACGACGTACCTTCAACGGAAATGTTCATGTTTTTTTAAAAACATTCTATCGCTAATTTAATTAATTTTTATTTTAAATAATAAACTTTTATTTTAACTTTTAAAAAAATTTGCTGTAACTGCGCGTAACCATAGTTTATTATCTCTATATTTCTGTTTTTAATTTATATAATGTATATATGAACATACGTTCGCTCATCAGACAGTTAAAAAAATTTAAAGCTAAAAAGTTGATAACTACAAGTTTTTTTTTAAGTTATAAAAATTCTATGAGCAAGCATGAAACGTTTAAATTTTACAAAAAATTTCTTGGTAAACGTTGAAACTTTTGAATAGTTTTACAAACATTTAATATGGATTTTTCTTATTTACGGTACAGATATTTATTATATTTTGAAATAGCACACATAGTCGGACTACTCGCGACATCTACTTACACAGCTTCGAACTATTTTAAAACCTTCCTAAGCAAATGGTAAAAAAATGTTTAGACAGAAAATCAATAAATAATTCATGAATTTCATAAATAAAAGTAATATTTTTTATTCACAACAATAATCTGTTAAAGTACAAAAATAAATAACTAAAACTATCCTAGTTCTGTTAAAAAATTGTGGAGACTACTTCTTTTGGAGGGTGCAGTTGATGTATTGATTATTCCCTTCAATTTTGAAATATTTATTTTCTTCGGCTTACTCCCGGATACGTTAATATTATTGCTCTTTCTTTGTTTTCCTTTAGGGTTCAACAACCTAGGTGTATCAGTGTTAATTTTTGTAATCTCAGCTCCCTGGCAATCTTTGACATTTGGGGTATTTATCAATAATCCAGCAGTTTTATCTTTAATCCGTTTCTTTTTTCTCTTCGGCGTAATGTCAGTGACAACTTCTCTTTTAGATATTTTCAATCGCTCTGGTTTATTCAACGTAACAAAATTTTTCTTTTTACAAACAGAGCAAATAATTATCAATTTATTCAATCGATTCTTAAGACTCTTACGTACTAACTTTTTTTGACACGCTGACAATTGAATATCATTAACCGAATTTTTAATCAACTTTTTAACTGAATTCGGTATCGGCTTTCCTTGAATCAATCTGACTTTATAATCTACTGTGTTCCATAACGAACCGCAATGAGAGCACATAGTATTAATCCCAAAAATTTGTTTAGGTAACTCTCCATCGCTTGTCAATTCTTTACAGCATTTTCTTCAAAATTAAATAATTAAATCAATTAAACATGAAGTCTAAGTAAAAAATGTTAATAAAAGCAATTCATTTAAATTACAAATAAATAATTTAAAAAAAAAACATACATATACTTACACATAATAATTACGAAGTTCATTAGCCTCCGGATTTTTATGTTTACTCAAAAATTTTGTGATATTCAACAAATGTGTAACTTTTTCCATTATCAAATTTTTTGCCAATTACAACATATTTAAATAATAATTAATAAGTACACTAATTATAACCTATCTTTTACAAACAAATTTGTAAACAATAAAAAATTCACTCGATCACACAGCACGTGTATTTTATTACCAACCGAAATAACAATAAGCCAAAAAATAAATTGTTAATATTTAATTCTTTAACTCTCAGATGTCACTAATTGTCACTACCTGCGAATGATAATCGTTAATAGTATTACCAACATTACCGACGTGAAGAACGACATAAACTATACCTCTCTTTAAATCTTAACATCAAAATAAATCTAATAATTAAAAATTTGCAAATATTTATACATGTGTTCCAAATCAGTCCGGAAAATTTATAAATTATAATTTTTAATTGCAATTATCAACAATAATAACAATAATAATTTGTTTCTGAGTCAAGTTAAATGTGGTAACGAATTGTTGATAAAAAAAAAAAAAAAAACAACTTAGTATCGATCTTACTGAGTTTGTGACGTCATTTATGGTAGATCACGCCACATCCCCACTTTAGAAATACTCATCAGCGATTGGTGCTGATGTAACATACGAAATACACTCAAGATTTGTAATATTTATTTAAATTTTATCAAATTTTAAATTTAAAATATTGTTAATAAATCACTTATTTTTAATTTTACTCAATTCAATTATTAATCAAAATAAATACTTTTTATTTAAAAACTTATTTATTAAAATTATTTAATTTATTAACTGATAAATTCAGAGAGTACCAATTGTTTCTTCACATTAATAATATCTTCACATTAATAATAAAGAAGAAATAGAAGCTAAATTTTCAGAACTTATATAATTTTTTTGGTTTTTTTAAATTAATTCCATAAACATGACCTAAATGAAAATGTAAAAAATGACTCTTTTGATTACTCCAATGTACTGTGCTGATAATAATTGAAATAAATGATTTTTGTTATAAAAAATTGAAGTAAAAAAAAAAAAAAAAAAATAAGTTAACGCAATGTCTCCCTCTTTTTTCTATTAGCGCGCGCAGTATTCATCTCTTAGTTTATATCGGTATATATGCGCACATGTTGTACAGTCTGTACATGGTTTTTTTGTCTCGACGAATGCAGCAGACTCTCGTTAGAGTTACAGCTGCTAAAGCTAATAGTGTATATATATATATATATATATATATATATATATATATATATATATATATATATATATATATATATATATATATATATATATATATATATATATATATATTAGTCATAATACTCGTACTGATTCACGATTCACATTAGTGGATAACTTTTATATACGTTGATAAATCTAAAGATCTAACTAGTAAGTGTCCCTGGGATGTCTAGTGTATACTTATCGTTATTTTACAACGCAATACACGGCAAAAGTTATCCTAAAATTTTTTCAATGAAAGAATAATGTAAACGTCAGTTTATCCAATGTCTGGTGAATAAATAAAATATTTTAATTCAGTCATATGCACATCAAGTTAAATGAACCATCACGTAAGGACAGTCATTGATAACAAAATCAACAATATTTCGTGTTTTATTTATTATGTCAGTAAATAATCGCTATGAATTAATTAATAATCAGAGTTTGTTTAATTGAATTGACATAATTTATCAAAAATATTAAGCTATTTGTATTTATCTAGACTACGAAACAGAGTAGTAAATAAAGTGACACAGTTTCACGTCAATGAATTACTGAAGGTATGTATCCTAAAAAATAATTTATATTTTATTTTATATTGTGAAGATGATAATGACCATGATGACTAATAGTGATGGTCTTAAATTAATTAATTGAGTTAATTAATTAATTAATTTATTTTTTTAGTGTTGATGTCAATGAACTGACACTAGAAAGCTATATAATTAAATAATATATTTAATAGAACATTTATATTTATTTTTTTGGTAATAAAAGATCCACTTCGATGAGCTTGTCACGTGGTCAAAGTTGGCAGACTCCACAATCTGGTGAACTCGAAAAATTACACGTACGATCTCACCTAACCTGATTATTCCGTTGAGTAAATGAGACGGTAAATGTTGATACAAGTATTGGAGAGAGTTGTCTTCTAGAGAAATTTATTTGTAATAATAAATTTATTACCGATAAAAAAATCTAAAGGTTTGTAATAATAATTATTATAATAATTTATAAATAAATTTTAATTCATAAAATTATAAGTAAAAGTACTTTGAACTTGAAATTATAAATTATGACCTATTTATTGACCAAGTGATTGGATATTTTTCAGTTTTCATTCCAAGGTTGAGAAATTTATTGGAAGATCAAGAATACTTGTGAGTGGTAAATAAAAAAAAATCCAGCTTTTCTTATTTGGAAAGACCTACTTACGCTAAAAAGGGTAAGCTCCATATTGCTTATCTGTTTTTTATTATTTTATTTTATTTTATTTTTTTTAATTATCTTCTACTGGTTATTTATTTTGGTGGGATTAATTGGTAATAGTTGTAATAATGGTGAAGGTTATTTATTAAACAAAATTTAATATCACGCTTCTAAAAATATCCAGGTATATTAAATGATTTAAATGGGAATTATGCAAAGCTAATGTCCTCAGAATGCCCACGTGTATTTTATAAATTATTATTACATAACTATTCGGTGGTGGTTATCAATCATATCGCTATACATTAATATTAATTATTATCATCCGCAAGGCTAAAGTTAATTATTAATAATTTTTTCCTCTCTTAAAATGAAATATAAATAAAATAAAAACAATTGTTTTGTTTTTATCAAGTATATTTATAGAATTTATTCCTATTATTACCTCAGCTATCGATAAGAATTTCTCACGATGTGATTCACAATTCTAATGTTTTTATTATCAAGTAATTTTATTTGAACAACAATACCGATGACTGATATTTTTATTCAACTGTAAGTAATCAATTTAACTCATTTGAATTTGTTAATAATTAATATCTAGACTTAATTAACCGGAACTTGTTAATTAAGTGATAAATAAATTAATAATTACCCTACGGTCATGACATCACACGTTTGCATATTTATACAATAGTGTATGTCTCAGTCAATGCAATTTTTATCAGCTGTTTTCATCGATACTACGGAATAGTAATAAACCTAACACACGTTATGTATTATATAATACACCACTTATGTGAAGTACATATAGTAAACTTATAATGATTCGTAGTATAAGCTCATGTGACTTATGCGATTAAAATTCATTCATAGACTCGTGAACTATATACTACTCCATTATTGGTAGGTCTTCAGGTGATTGTAATCGTCGTTTAGAATCAATGTACATAATTTATTACGACATTTACAAACATACCAACAATAACGGGTGTTATCAGTTGTCACTATTCAACCAATCAAAAGTCAATTTGAATAAAAAAAAAAATAATGAGTTAGAAAAATAATAAAATCAGTTAGGAATGCAACTATTTGTTATTTGAGCGGATTTGACCTTAAGTAGAGGCGCGTCAGTGTGTCTATTGTGCAGTGTGTTGTAGAGTATCATGTGGGAGGGTGTAATAAGTAAGATAATAATGAACGAGTGACCAGGGAAGTGATACGGGTTACATTAGCTGTTGTACACTGGTAGTTCACATATCAAATGCAGGACGTCATTGGGTAATATGTCTTGATGTTAAGTTATTTCTCTTTACTACCCTCACACAAACATTAGCCACTTCCTCTTGTTTATTTAAATATTTTTATTACATCTCTATTACTTTATTCCTACATTAAAAATAAAAGTAAAAGTTATTTTTGTTTTTAAACTACGATTAGTTTCAAATTTGATAATTTTTAAAAGATAAAGAAATTATTTGAAGAAATACCGAGTCTATGGGTTGTTTTCTATTGAGAAATAGCTGTTGGAGTAAATAGTGTATCTATTATTAAACTTCAATTCAAAGTTTTTTTTAGTTTTTTTGCCTTGAAATGCCCGAAGGTCTTAACATACTGTCTGATGAAATCAAAGTCCAAAGTTTGTTGCCGTAAATTTACTATGAAGAATGAGAAAAGTAACACGTTAAATAACTAAATCGTAAGCTGACGTCTATCTTAATCCACGTCATCGTATGATGAACATATAATATTTTATGCATATATGTTTGTATGTATATATGTATCTTAAAAACATAATTTAGCGAATGTTTCGTTAAACATTCAATTAAATTTCTGAGTTGCCATTGGATAATGGTGAATTGCAAACATTTATCACGTGGACAAGATGAAAATTTCAGTGCTAACAAGCCGATTGGACTCTGTACTTTATATTTTGATGAATAAATACCGTTGTCGTTCAAACATCATTACAGTTGTCAATGTATTACTCTTTTTGACGATCATGATAATAATAAAAAATAATAATCTTTGAGCAATCAATATCAAGGTTAAAAATTTTTTTTATTTATATCAACATTAGATTGTTGAAGTAATTAGATTTTGGTATCAGTTCTTCTTTAAAAACATTTTTAAATACTCATCTAATTATTATGATAATAATATTATTAATTAACTATCAATAAACAGTCATCAATAAATCATCGTTATAGCTGTAATACCAATTTAAATATTTAATATTTCGTTGGTGTTTATTTGTTTTTGTAATGAGTAAAAACAAATAACTCATAACTCGAGTGTATGATCTGTCTCGGTGATAGAACCATTAAATTGTTAGTGAATATGTATGCGGGTTTCTTCTTCACTGATATAATTGTACCATATATGACATATGTACAACAATAATAACAATAAGACGAATAATAATGATAAAGATGGTCTTTAAAGTCTTATTTGATGCAAAGAGCGAGTAACGCAAAGCCATTTCAATCAATGAAGATCGCTAATAGTTATATAGATGCAATTTTATTTATACAAAAGTCTATATTTTGTGTTGTGACAAGCATGCCAGTTTGATTTATTTAAAATATTTAAATAAAAAGTTTTATTTGCCAATTTAAATATTTTACTGATGTGTTATTTTTCTTTAAATTTACTTTGAAATACAAGCATGGTAGTTTAAATTTTTGATAACTGAGATAGTTAAAAAATATCAGAACTGGATTTTGGATTAATTTTTTTTTACAGAAAAAATCAAATAGTTCCCTGGTGTGTGAATATTCCAATACTACAATAAATAATAATTACCAGAAGTTACTCAAGAAATAATAACCGAGGTTCCAATATTTAAAAATAATAAACAAAACCCGCCATCATGATTATAGACGACAAATTGTGAGTCGATATTAATATTAATTTGTCATATAAAATGCTACTACTGGCATATAAAGTGCATTGTATGATAAATTATCTGTTTTAATAATCATTAATGATTAATTAAGATAATTTATCTATTGACATCTTTTGTTGTTCACTGTCAAATGCATGTATCCATTATTTGCAAATTAACAGAGAACTTTAACAAGGCTTTGCTTTCAATCACACTTCTCTTCATTTAATAAACATTTTATTCACTTGCTATTGTAACAATTTATAATATTTATTATTTGTACTTATGATTTATTATGTAAGATTTGATCTTTTTTTTTTTTTTTTTTTTTTTTTTAGTGATAAACTCCAAAAATAATAATTATTAAGTATTATTTAAGTTAATATGCAATCTGTGTTATGATATATGATGATAATTGTGTATAAAAATTATCGTTATAAATAATCAATAATTGTTATCTCGGATTGATTAAATAAGAAATCAATCTATTGTCGATTAACGTACAAAGTTCAGAGTTTATCAAGATAAGCAATAAACTCAGTAAAAAGTTTGTATAAAAGTTTTGTTCAAAGTTCTTTTAATCAAATATTACATGTATATCAGTGTCATAAATAAGACAATAAATATCACATGGACTATATTATTTATTAATGATAATTCGTATCAATTTTTTTTTTTAATTTATCTTAATTTTTATCGAACAATAAATTATTTTTAAGTATAGTGCTCGACTGATCGAACTTTGATATTCAGTAAGACAATGAATGTTTATAAATAATTATTATTACCAATAACAAAATTAATAGTTTAGATATTGTTAACCTTGTCTAGAAGATTAAACAGATCGCGATAGAAGAGAGAGACCATTAGTTAGAGTTTAACAAGGTCTTTTTCTATATTTCTGACTCGATATAACATATCTATATGTACGGGTACATACGCATATATCTATACGAAATATAAAAACCACACGTGCAAAGTCCAAATGCGATAACGACCTATCATTATTGCTCTCAGCTATCTCACCTATGCCTAGTTCAATTTTTGAAATCAGTCACCACAACGGCTGTGGTATAAGAGGATCCGATTTCTTTAGTATTAATTTTATTCTATTCTTGCTACTTTTTTATTCATTTAAATAATAACTTAAATAATTATTTATGTGCTTCAATATTTATATTGTATATTACATAATTTTGTTCTACTATAATCGTGTTAATTTTTAATTGTCACTTAATAAGTACGCGTTAAGTGAATAATAAAAATAGTCATGTCAAATGATATAACTTCGTAGTTTGTTGAATTTACGGATAAAAAGCTCGTGAAATACTGAGGTAATTTAACTCGGTAAAAAAATAAAATTTTATTTCTTCAGAAACAAAAAATATTTTTAATTTTTATAAAACTTTAATTGTCAATCTTGTGTTTAGTTAATTAATTAGTGGTTGTTATTATTATGCATGTCAAGTAATTACTGTTTAATAGAAAAAGTTTATAATAAAAATTACCTATTTTCTGTAATGTGAATAATTTTCTTTAAATTTACTATATTTTTGTATGAAGAAAAAAATTCTGAACCAAAAAAAATGTAAATCGATAAATATAAACGAACATTGGTCATGCAAAGTAAGATTTTAAAGTATCTCGAATATTTTTAGTACGACTGTCATTAGTAGATTTGAATAATTGATTATAAATTTAAATATATATATATTTCGCCTCTTCTACTCTTGAATATTTAATTTATTCGACTGATAAATCTTTCATCGCTCTTAAAAATTTATCGCCTTTTTTAAAGAATAAATTGATTATCATTTTTTAAATTATTCACAGAGAAATGGAGAGTTTCTGGATCAGTGGAGTCATCACTGCGTTGAAAGCGCTTTCATATGTCTACGATTTGTTGACCTTTCCAGTCTATCTTTTTCTTCAACGGCCATGGGAGAAGAGGAAACTGTCGCGAAAAGTTCGCGCGAAACCTATTTACAAAGATGAAACATCAATTGTCTACAGAAATGTTGATCAACCAGGGCCTATGCATGCTGCTTTAGAACGACTTAAAATAAATACTGTCGATAAAATTTTACGCTATGCTACTGAGATTCATGGAGATAAACAATGCTTGGGTACGAGACAGATACTCGGTGAAGAAAATGAACTTCAACCCAATGGCAGAGTTTTCAAAAAGGTAAATCTTACAATTTAATTTTTAATTATAATTACTAACAGTTCTAATAATTAATTCTAATTTTAATTGCAGTACAATATGGGCGATTATAAATGGAAGAGTTATAAAGAAGTCGAAAGATTGGTAACGTCATTTGGAAAAGGATTGCAAGAACGAGGACTGACAAAACGAAAGAATATCGTTATTTTCGCAGAAACCCGAGCTGAGTGGATGATTGCAGCTCATGGATGTTTCAAACAAAATTTATCTATAGTCACTATTTATGCGACTTTGGGAGATGAAGCTATTGCACACGGAATAAATGAAACCGAAGTGGATACAGTGATTACCAGTCACGAACTCTTACCTAAATTCCGTAATTTATTGTCAATGACACCTGAAGTAAAGTGCATTATTTACATGGAAGACCAGTTAGTACCGACAGACACAACTGGGTTCAAAGAAGGAGTAAGTTTATTGCCGTTTTCAGATGTGATTAAAATAGGTAATTCGTCCACTGTTGAGTCTGTTGCCCCGCAACCAGACGACACAGCCATCATAATGTACACATCTGGATCGACTGGTGTGCCCAAAGGTGTAATATTGACGCACAAAAATATCGTTTCTAATATTAAAGCATCTTGCAGCGCTTGTGAGACTAGACCAGATGATGTTTTCCTCGGTTTCTTACCACTGGCTCATGTCTTTGAGCTTCTGGTTGAGTGTGTCGCTTTATTATCCGGAGTACCGATCGGTTACAGTTCCCCTCTGACTATGATCGATTCCAGCAGTAAAATTCAACGAGGATGCAAAGGTGATGCATCTATATTACGTCCTACATGCATAACTGCCGTGCCAGTAAGTAAATAAATTTAGTATTTGTTCTAATTTTTTAAAAATTGAAATCTAATATTTTATTTATTTTTATTTTTATTTTATGTTACTTGCAGCTTATACTTGACCGTATATCGAAGGGAATAAATGAAAAAGTAAAGAAGAAGGGGCCATTTAGTCAGGCGATATTTAAATTTGCTTATGAATACAAACTAAAGTGGACAAAACAAGGTTTTGAAACACCTTTCTTCGATCGATTAATATTTAGCTCAGCTAAGCAAGTTCTTGGTGGGCGAATGAGATTCATACTGTCAGGTGGTGCTCCACTCACTCCAGAAACGCATACTCAAGTTAAAATTTGCCTCTGTACCGCTGTACTTCAAGGATACGGTCTAACAGAAACTTGCTCATCAGTCAGTGTTATGGACTGTAAGTATTTTTATATTGAAAAATTAGTAAATTTGTTTACTGAAAATTTTTGTTCGACATTTATTTATTAATTTTTTTTTTTAAGATTACGATCGTACCACTGGAAGAGTTGGTGCACCGGAAATTGGTTGTGATGTGAGACTAGAAAATTGGGAAGAAGGTTCATACAGAGTTACTGACACTCCTAATCCACGTGGAGAAATAATTATTGGAGGAGACAATGTCTCTCAGGGATATTACAAAATACCAGAAAAAACTAAGGAAGACTTTTTTGAAAAAGATGGTAAACGGTGGTTCAGAACTGGCGATATTGGTGAAATTTATCCCGATGGTTGTCTTAAAATTATTGGTAAGCTATTGATATTTTATTTTTTGTTCTTCAAGTTATTGTTATTTAATAATTATTAATTTATTTTCATTTCAGATCGTAAGAAAGATTTGGTTAAATTACAACATGGTGAATATGTATCACTTGGAAAAGTCGAGTCGGAATTAAAAACTTGCCGGATAATTGAAAATATTTGTGTATATGGTGATAGTCATAAGTCTTACACAGTGGCGTTGGTTGTACCTCATGCGCTACATTTACAAGAAATAGCTGATCGTCTTAGTATACAGGGTAGTTTTGAACAGCTTTGTGAGAATCCACAAATAGAAAAAGCTGTTTTACAAGAACTGATTGAGCATGCCAAGAAATGTAAGTTTTTATTACATTTTTTCTTTGAATTTTTTGTAATTAGCAAAATTTAATTATTACTGATCATTTTTCAAAACTGACGATTTAAATTACCTACCATCTAATTTTATAAATTTTATGCGGATAAATTAAAATTCATTGAATTATCAATTAAAAACCTTTTTAAATCAAATAGAAAATTTTAAAAATAGAGATGACGCTGAAGTTAACAGACGGCTAAAATTTTTGATTTTTTTTATTAATTAAAAATATATTTATAAAAAATTGCACTTATAGTTTTTCAAGTTTTTTACATGTGAAATTTTTTTTTTTTTTAATTGTTTAAGTGAAATTTTTTCAAAAAAAAATTTCTAAAAATTTTGAAATGTAGGCTAACTTAATTTTTATAAATAGAGAACTTCTAGATTGGTACATTTTTTATGATAATAGAAGTTAATCGATTTTAAAAATATTATTTAATATGAAAATGAAGTTAGCCGACTTTTCAAAATTTTTAGAAATGTTTTATTGAAAAAATTTCAATTAAATAATTAAAAAAAAAATTTCACCCGTAAAACACTTGAAAAACTATAAGTGTAATTTTTTTAAAAATATCTTTTTAGTTCTAATTTAATTAATAAAAAAAATCAAAAATTTTCTGACGTCTGCTAACTTCAGTGTCATTATTTGATTCATTGTTGACAATAACTTCAGAACAAAACATTCAATCTGAGCACTAAACGTTATTTTTGTCAGGCTATTAAAAGCGATTTATCAAAAAATAAATAAACTGAATTTTTTAATGTATTAATTAATTAAATCTTATAAATAAAATACGTTATGTATAAAGCACTCACTACTTTTCCCGCTAACCGCATCTGAAGATTTCTAATATATTCATGTTGATCAAAAAAACACTAATCACTCAATTATTACTACTTATTTATTCACACTACTCACTAATAACACTATTAAACATGACATTTTATATATTCGCATTTTAAAAACGTTTAAAATTCACGCGTTCCATTGTTTTTGCCTGCCGAATCATCACAATTGACCGTTGGAAAATAGACTAAAAATCCTTACGGAGTTGCGCGCGCATCCAATCATCTATCGACTAATTTGAAATAATCGATCTATTACAAATAATTAAGCGCCAAATTTAAAAATGACGTCAATTGGTTCTAGTGATGACATTGAAGTTGACAAACATTAGAAATTTTTTTAGAATTTCATAGCAATTAAATTATTATAAAAAAAATTTAATTAAAAAATTCTACATGTGAAAATTAATAAAAATCATAAGTGAAAATTTTTAGAAGCATTTTTTTATTGTAATTGATTTATTAAAAAAAATTTTTAAATTGACAGCTGACGGCTAACTTCAGTATCATTTCTAGTAATGATTTTTTTTTTACTTTGATTTAAACGTAAAATAATTTATTAATTAATTAATTTCCTAAATCGATTAATATTTATTGACAATGTTAGATGACATTAAAAATTTATTTATACTTATTTCCTGATTTTTAAGACTGAAGAAGAATTAATTAACATTTAAAAGTAAGATTACAGCAAACATTTTAGAATTTTGTTATAAAAACTTATGAATAATCAATTTATAACAAAAATAACAATACAAAAAATAGGTTAAAGAATTTTAAAAAACTCTTCCTGGGCAATAATTTAGTTTTTTTATGATTAAATTTTAATTTATTGGATAAAATAAAAAAAAGTAATTGTCTGTTAATTTTATACTCATGAATAACCATCAGTAAAATATTTGTCGCTTCAACTTTATTATCTAGTTTATTACTTAACACAATAAATTCTCTATAAATTATACAATTATCTATATTTAAAATAATTAATACTTTATTTATTTTTTTTTATTTTAACAGCAAATCTTCAAAGATTTGAAATACCCGGATCTGTCAAATTATGTGCTGAACAATGGTCGCCAGACATGGGTCTCGTTACAGCAGCATTTAAAGTTAAGAGGAAAGCTGTACAAGAACGCTATCAACATGAAATAAATCGAATGTATGCATCGTGATGTTCTGAGCCTTTTATCTTTATTAAGGAATAAATTCTAAGAACAAAGAAAATCTTCATACGAAGAGGAAACAGATAAAGATGAGAAAGTGAAGAAATAAAACTAAATTGTAATTTTATCAAATGAAAATAATTATTGAGAATTTTGTCTTTCGAAAATACAAACAGAATATTTATATTAAGGTGCTATGATAATATATGAAGTGGATGACATATTACAAACCAAAATACTATGAGGTTTATGTACACTTATTAACAAAACCTCATGTTATTTACGTACAATCATCGAAAGTAATTATTACTTTTATTAATTGAAACCCAGTTTTTTTTTTTCATAACGCACAGTTTGCAATGCTAAATACCTCGTTAAATGAGCAGAACATTGTTTTTTTAAAAACAAATTATTTAAGTCTTCCGCGTTATTGATCGTAAAAATCAATAATAGAGTATTGATTTTTTTTTAGACATTTTTGTTTGAGATTTTTAAAGCTTCTTATACAATGACATTATTTTGATTTGCTTCATTAGGGTAGTAATAACTAAAAAAAAAAAATATTATTAGTATTTATTTTAAGAATGGATTAAAAAAAATAGTAATAACAACAAAAGCAGTAATTGTACTATATAAATAAAATATAGGTGAAATTAAATATAGAAGAAAAAAAATTTTGTGATAATTTTAAGAATAATTATCAACGTTACATAGTCAAAAAGAGATTGAAAAAAAAAAAAAAAACTTAAACAAGTATCATGTGAAAATTAATAAATTAATTTCCTTAATATAAAATTAAGATGAAATGTATGTGGCATCAATTTATTCGTGATGTGATTGGTCGAATATATCACAAGCATGAAAATATATGCAAATTTCAAATTTAGGCGCGCGCAAATTCAAATTCTAGTGTCATTTAAAGAAGAAAAAGCAAAGGTCAATATAAGGAAATTCTTTTTCTAAGTTTTATAATGAGATTTACATGATAATTTATTTTATAGTTCTTGTTGATTCCTGAAAATTTTTTTTTCGTTTCATATGCAAATTAATGTAAGTAATATAGACTGGGGGTTTTTTTTTTCTTTCAATAAAAAAAAAAACCCAAGATGTTTAAAGTGAATTAAATTATTCAAATTTATTTTATAGTAAAATAATTGTTAATATTTATTAGCCTTGAAGTAATTAAAATAAAAAAAAATAATTCGTTAGTATTTTTTAGACGTTAATAATTTATAAAAAAAAAAAAATTATCAAGAGCGTTTATAATGTGAACTGTAATTTAAAATAATACTAACAAACAAGGAAAAAATGTAATTACAAAAGTACAAATTGATTTCTGACGCAGAAGAAATCAAGAAATTATTTTTTTTTTTTTTTTTAATTTTATTCGAAACAAGTTGATTAAAAAACTATTACTTTTTCTGTTAATTAATGATACTTACAAAGTAACAATAATCAGTTCTTAATTATATGATACGTTGATACGTAATATGAAAATTACATGGTAATCTTTATAAGTGTCTATATATTGATATATAAAAAGTTGTTACGAAACTGTGTCATCCATTCAATATAAAAATTATTATAAATATATATTTTTCTGTTCAACTAGAGTTACAAAAGAATACTTGTAATGATAGTAAGTAATAAGTGATCAATAATAATTATTAAAAATAATAATAATCGTGGATGCTATTTATTAAGTAGCGGTAAATAAAGATACTCAACAAATGGTATCAATAGTTTTATTAAACGTGTTTAATTAATAATTAAACAGGATGAACTGTCAAACCATTAAATAAAAAAATAGACAAAATAAATCGGTACTAATTACAATTACTTACAAACATTGTATATTAAACGCTAAAAAAGTGAATAACAAAGGAAAAAAAAAAAAACAACAAGTAATTAATTTTTTAAATGTGTCTCATTTAAACGTTAGAGTTACTATATATGTATATTTAAGATTAACTGTACAGATGATGTAAAAAACGTGACGAAGAAATTCAAGATTCAATGAAAATTTATATAAAATTGAAAAATTATTTTGTTGAATTATAAATTATAAATTATATATGTATATTTACATTGTTCATAGATTTTTTTGCTTTAAATAATCCTTTCTGAATGTTTGATTCATCATTTCACCAATTTTGGTCCGTATCCATACTGGAGGTATTAATGTGAAAAAAGCTTGTATACCGTGAGCCCAATAACCCGTACTGCTGTCGATCTTTCCAAGAGTTGCAACAGCATTCTTTGCGTAAGTTGTTGCGTCCGGTACCGCGACTGTGGATACCTTTATTCAATAATAATTCACGGTTACTTTATTCATTTTTTTTTTCAGGATTCTTCAGTCATTCTTATTACGTAATTAAAAAAATGATTTAATAGGCAAAAAAATAAGATATCTTAGTAATAAAATTTACCTGCAATCGATGAGAAAAGGCATTCATTTTAGTGTTAACAAATAGTGGCGTTAAATGCTGGACCGTAATACCGAATTTATTGTATTCGACTCTTAGAGCTTCAGAGAAACTTCTTAAATATACTTTAGTCGCCGCGTAAACAGTCATTAGCGGCAGAGGCTGCAATTCTGACCCTGATGATACGTTGACGATTGCTCCTTTTTGTCTTTTTTGCATTCCTGGTATTACTATACGTGTCATTAAAGTAGCAGCACCAATATTCACATTTATTATGTCCCAAAGTTCATCTTCCGGGACTTCTCCCACATACATTGGGTATGTATACTGTTTTCCGACATTATTGACTATTTAAACAAAAATATTCATTTTTTAAATGTAACTTTCTTTTTAAAAAAAATCTAATTTGTTTTATTTTTAAATTAAAATTTTTTAATTATTCAAAAGAATTTAATCTCAGATAAAATAGTATTTAAAAAAATAAATTACCTAAAATTCCAACAGGTATATCTCTCAAATGTGGTTCTATTTCAACACTAACTTCTCTTCCTTTAGAAAAGTCTGCTGAAATTAATTTAATTTGTATGTTTGAACTTATTGTTAAGATTTCACTTTTAGTTTTTTCCAGTCTTTCAGCATTACGACTAATAAGAACTAAATTGAATCCACGATTGGCAAGTTCTTTCGCATAAGCTTTACCAATCCCATCAGTCGAGCCAGTCACCACTGTAAAATAATTTAATAGTTATTTTACTATCGCAATAATTCATCGGATTAAGAAAATATCATTATTGACTTTTTTTTTTATTGTAAAACTCTTAATAGCGTTAAGAAATGTTTTTATTTTTATTCAAAAAAATGTAAGAATAAATTTTTGAATATTTATTAGAAAAAAAAAATTTATAGGACTCAGCGATTTAAAATATAATAATTTAAAAATTTTAATTAAAAATAAATTATAAATAAGCTCACCTGCCCATTCTCCAAATTTATTTTTCAAATCAATTGGTTTTTGATTTACCAATGGAATTAATACTTCAAATATTGCACGAGATATTCTACTCACTGGGTCCAACAGTATCCAAAGAATCAATACTGCCACCAATAACCACAGAGAAATTGACAATATCATTTTCTTCAATAATAATAAACATTAATCACTAATATATTTACAAAAACTTATTAAAACTATTTCATTTAATTTTTCATCACATCACTAATTTATCAAATAATTGTATTAAAAATTTTTTTAAATCTACAAAAATCGACTCTTTAATTATAATGTATTTAGTCTTAGTTAAGTCGAATTTTCTTTGCTAATAAATAAATAAAAAATATGTACATTTAAAAATGAACAAAGACTACAGATCTAATCAGTTTCACCGGCTTCTAGTGACTGCCAAGAAGTTTATAAATGTAAAAACACTTTCTCTGTTACTCTATACTCGCTGTTGGTTGATCAACATCAACTGAGCTCGCACGATTTGATACACACACTCTTCACAGGATTATTTAAATGATACCAGCACGTTTAGTTTTTTAAATAATATTTTTTTTCTTTACCAACTATTGAATTAATTACTCATCTCTCAACAAAAATCAATTGATCGTACGATAAGCTATTTCTTCTTTTATTTTAAGTTGATAATATAAATTTTTTTTATCAGAATAAAATATCATTCCTTTTTCTTAAAAACTCTTATCTGTAGCGCAATTGTGAATGCACTGAACATTACTTTATACACGTATTTTATCTACGTACATTTATAAACATTAGGGTGTGCCAAAATGTAACTTCCTTGATGGACCTTTTAAAATTGGAATTTTCAGTTCCACTTTTGAAATCAGCTGTGTTTAGGCCTTTCCTAAGATATTTTGGGGTAAGACGATAGATTTTATATTCATAGAATTTTTTAGCACGTTTAATTGGGCACTTCCGGCGAAAATTCGAATTTTCAGCGGAAGTGCCCTAACTAAGCTCCAGTTAAAAAATTCTATGAAAATCAAATTTATAAGTACTAATTTATAAGTATTAATTTATAAAGTACTAATTTAAAATATCAACAATTAATAGAGTTATCAAAGGTGAAGTTTATCCAGTTTTTTTTTCTTTTTTTAAAATATGAAAAAACAAAATTAACTTTTGTCGGTACTTTGAAATTATTTGTTAAAATAAAAGCGTTTCCGTGTAACACATTCTATTTATTTAAACTACAGCATAAATTTTTTTATCTTCATTCTTATACTTGAAAGTTAACAAATAATAAACAGTTCAAGTGTTAAATTTAAATATTT
Source organism: Cotesia typhae (assembly GCF_013202065.1). Lineage (NCBI taxonomy): Eukaryota > Metazoa > Arthropoda > Insecta > Hymenoptera > Braconidae > Cotesia > Cotesia typhae. The sequence continues at coordinate 3,820,867 of NW_027423757.1, read as the reverse complement.
TAGTTGTAAAATTCAAATGTTAAATAGCATCATACATTTCTAGTAATGACGCACACAGTCAAGTAAATATATAATTATAATAAATATTTTCTTTTTACCTATTCAAATCAATTAACAGCTTGTAAATTTTTCACTATAAGATATAAGACGACATGACGTGTTACAAATAGAAATGATTTGTTAGTACTGCGTCAGAAACTATGTCTAATAATACATATGCGATATAAAGTTCAAATTACGCAATAAATAAAACATTTACATAAATGAATCTATAACTTTCTCGCGAAAAGATAAATAAATTAATCATATTTTAGTTATTAAATTTGTAAAATTTTTTAATAAATTATAAAAAGAAATTTAACATTTAAAAACAGTCACGAAATTTAAAATAAAAATTCAATGACATCTCGAAATATATATTTCTATCTTTATTTAATTCCCGTTGGTTTGAGAGATCAACAAAAAGTTTATAGGCAGATGGAATGAAAGAAAAATAAAAAAGAGATTAAAAAATAAATAATAAAAAAAAAAAAAAAGGCGACTAACTTAAATGTAAGAAGAGATGAGAAGGAGACAGTGGAGATTTTAAGAGGGAGTACACTCTAAACTATGAGATGGATATTATCAAGTGTAGTAGAGTCTTTCTCTGAATCTCTGCACGCAAAGTAATTGCAGTTACGTATTATAACGAGTAAAGTATATGCATAAACACTCATTACATGTCGGATGGTAAATTGTGCCCTGAGCCAGTGTTTATGTTTCTTAAGCGTAGACGTTAATGTATGCGCAAAACAACATGTATCACGAAATTGTCTGCCGGTTGACATTTCATTTGAATATTTAATCGAAAAAAAGTAAATTTAAAACTTTAAAAATCGCGAGTATCGGCTATAGATCGCGTGGTGATCGAGAGTGGGTTTCGGGTAGAGACCTTCACTCGTGCTCAAAGAAACCTTGTTCTGTAAATTGAGTTAAAGTGCAAACTTGTTCGGATCTCTACGTCCAACTTTTATTTCACCAAGGTCTTGTGTTCGGTGAATGTGTCACTTACTGACGGAATAGACAGGTTTTTATTTTTTAACAAATACCCAGAGGATTTTTTAATGTGAGTATCGGACACATAACACTTTGATTTTATACATACAATTTATTTATTGGCCAATTAAAAAGTTTCAACTTGCGAAATGCGGTAAAAAGTAATTGAATTTTTTAACAAATTTATTTTAAACTGTAAATTTAGAATTTGAAAAAAAAAAAGTTCAAGATAAATTGTTAATTTTAATTTTTTGCTGTTAATTCTATTGATCAATTATTTATTACAAAATAAATGTTGTCTAATCTTTGACCTACGGTAACTTTAATGCCTTAATAATCAATTAGATTGTAATAGCCACGTGAGTTACTCAGCATTTATTTAAGAAAAAAAATAAAAAACAATCTCTTTTCTAGCTTGTTATCTTAATGGATATGATGGTTAGTTCGTTTAAATTGGTACTGAATTAATTTTTCGCGGTTTTTAAAGCTCAGATGCGCGCAAATAACGTACAGTTACTCATTCTTTTTGCTCCTCCGACCTTTCAAATGCATCAAATTCCTTAAATTCTTTTTATCTTACAACTGTTAAAGCATACAAATCAATTTATTTCAGTAAAATAATATTTTTTTACACACTCTCAATTTCGTATTCATTGAGAATTAAAAATCCGTTTTTTCTGACCATTTATTTTTTTATTTTTACTCATTTAAATATTAATCGTGACAAAAAAACTGGAATCGATGAGAAAAAAAAAAGATTTATCTTGCAAAAACGACCCACTGACACCCAATAGAATCCAGTTATTCGAGATACTTAAAATTTCTAACGCGAAACAAGAAAAACAATTGACCTCTTTCTAAATTATCCACCATTAATGATAATTATAATAATAACAATAAAATACTCAACCGGTGAGCTCCAGACACCTATTTCATAGAACATAATCACAGACACTTAAGAAGACTATTTTTTCCGCCTAATAGATATATAATTTAAGTACCAAGAATTTATTTATAATAACCTGTAGTTTATAATTTTTATAAATTTTGGAGTTAAAAAAATATCCTTTTGACTCGTATAATATTTTTTTTCGAAGTGAACGACTTGGTTAATCGTATCCAGACGCCCAAGGTAAATCAATGAAGCGAAGGTCAAAGTATAATGATACAATGGCGAATCATGAAGATAATACTAATAACAACTCACCTAATGTTCACCTTCGTACACTTGGAAACTAATAATGATAATAGTATTGTCAATAACAATAATGATGGATTATCAACTAAATTTCAACGACACAAACCGGCTTACTCGTCGATCGGTTCAAATGCATTAGCAAGATCCGCTTTAATAGAACGCCAAGAGAAGCTGCAATACAACTGTGAAGATATTATAACAACAAAACAAGTTAACGAACGTATCTTAGTGCCTGATGATTTTAGAAACATACTCGTTAATGATGAGCTTGAATTGCTTTATTGCTACGTTCCAAAGGTATTAATAAATTAATAAATCATTAATCTTCATTTTTAGATAAATTATATTTTCAATTCCTCTTTGATTACAATAATAATTATAACAGTAATTGCTTTAATATACAGGTTGCATGTACTAATTGGAAACGTGTTTTGATGATTGCAACTGGTAAATGGTCTGGAAACAATCCACTGGAGATACCCGGGAATCTTACACACGCCGCAGGAACTTTTAAACGGTTGAGTAATTTTACAATGACAGAGATAGAACGTAAATTATCGAACTATGATACACTTATTGTTGTGAGACATCCGCTTGAAAGATTACTATCGGCATACAGAAACAAATTTGAAACTAAAGATGAAATAAGTGCAAAGTACTTTCAAACCCGTTTCGGTCGAAGGATCATTAAGGTAAATGCCAAGGAAATTTATTTAATGCCAACGAATATTTTTATAAAAATTCAACTATTTCCTTATTTATTAATTTTATTCTTATTAACGACGTAATATTTTTATAACAGAATTATAGAAGAAATCCGAGCAAAGAGTCTTTAGCTAAAGGGGATGACGTTACGTTCAGCGAGTTTGTTGATTTTATAACAGACAAAAATATTAATGGTACGAGTAATGAACATTGGAAGCCTATTTATCAATTGTGTTTGCCTTGTGATGTTAATTACAATCTTATTAGCAAGTATGAAACACTTGCGGAAGATGCCATGGAAATATTGGAAAGAATTGGCGCTGGATCGTTAACGTAATTATTAGTTTTAATAATTAAGGTAGTTGTGGTGCAATGTTGTCAAAAAATTAGAGATTGTACGCGCCGCAAAAGTACATGAACTTGTCGTTAAGTAATCCATCATTTTTACGCAAGACTGTACTCATAGAAACAAATTGTTTTTATCCGACTCTGTAAATATGTACTTTTTCATAAATTGTTCAACTTTAATCCGTTATCTATAAATAATTAAACAGTCAAAAATTGTTTTTATAACTCACAATAAATACATTAATATAGACTATCAGTTTTTTTGAAAGTTTCTGACAGTTAATTTTTTTTTATCACTAAGAAACTGGTACAGAACTGCAAAAACCGTATGCAAACAACGTTAAATATCCAATTTTTTTTAATTGAATTCATCTCTGGCTGTAAGTGGTGAATCAGCTTTAAATTTTAAGGGTAATTGTATCATCATGTCCTTAATAAGTATACAAAAATTTAGAATTTTTTGACGGTATGCCTTAACCACTACAGCTACCTTAAGTTCAATTATTATTAATATTATTACACAGAAAAAAAAATTTACTTTAATCATGAATTAAGTAAATAATTTTAAAAAATTTAATCATTTTAAATTGAGTAGAAAAATTCTTAAATTGAGAAACTTTTCTTACTTTAAGCGAATTTTACTTGATTCAAGAATTTTCTCTTGATTCAAGTTAATTTCTTTCTCATAGTTTATTCCTTTTGCAGATTTCCAATGAGAGCATCTAGCAATGAGCCAACGGCAGGAAAATTGGAGCATTATTATTCAATGCTTACTTATAAGCAGATGAAAAAGTTAGCTAAAATGTACAAAATGGATCTAAAACTATTTGAATACTCTTTAGAACAAGTTCTTGGATTTTCTTTAGCATGACATAGATTTTTAAATTCAAGATATATTATTTATAATGTAAATATTTTTTAAGTCATTAGTTTATTTTATACCTTTGAAATCTGTGATTATCGAGATGGTGCTCGAATTTTAATTTAATAATTATTAAAATAATAAATACTACGATATAAATATATATTAATTTAAAAAAATTTCTGTCATCTTTATGCCACATGTACAATAAAATATAAATAGTAATTAAGATCTATTTTTTCGTTTAACTTCCTAATGATTGATTGTTCTGACGTAAAACAATTAAGATAAACAAATTCTCTGAGTATTAAGATATAGTTAAATCTATCGATATGTTCTTATTACACTCCAAGAATATTGTGGTGACACTTATGACATCAATGATTTTAAGACTTATATATAGATAGTGTTTATTTACAATCATTATACATAGATTATTGGTTTCGTAAATATATTATTAAGCTAATCAAATTATTTAGATTCCAAAATGATAATTATGACGCTTATCAATTCTTTAATACTGTTTAAAAGAAATGAATTTCTTGATAATAAATAATTGATACTCGTGGTTGAATTCTCATCTTAATAATTAAAATAAATTAAATAATTGTTACATATAATACAAAGGATATAATTTTTTTACAAAAATAAAAATATACATATAAATATATAAAATATTGTTCAAGCTATGAAACAGCAAATTTGTCCAGTAATTGTCGATATACAAAAGGGAATTTTTTTCACTAGTTTCAATTGGTGACCAAGCAATATCGTCACTTCTTGTTCTCCAGGAATAAATTTCAATTTTAATAAAACTGGTAGAGCTTCTGTGAAATAAAGCACGTACAAAATTATTAATCCAATTTCATCGACAAATTCAAAGTATTGTGCAGTAAAATATACTTTGGAATTTTGAAAAATTAACATTTTAAACATGAAATATATTTATATATTTTACCGCACAATGTAAAAAAAATTAATACAAACTTTTTAGTAAATCAAACGATGAATTACAATTTAAGTTCTCAATAAGACAGTCGTAAGCGCTCATAAAATACGATTCTATGGAATTTTCTTGTTTTTGATATTTATCCACAAGAAGTTTCCATAAATCTGGAAATTTGTTTTTCAAATACGGAATAGCTCTCGAACCCACAGCTTGCATTTGTAGCGAACATTGTGAACACTGATTTTCCAATAGATCAACCATATTCACTGTGAAAATATAATTATACTTAATAAACTATTTCATTTGCTAATTCATTCCAAGATAAATTATTAATTTTCACTTACATTTTATTCGTTCGCCAAATGCATCACAAGATTCTGCTCCAAGAACACAAAAAAATCGATTTAAAAACTCTTGGTTAATTTTGAAGAAAGTTTTCCCTTGGCTGAGTACTATCCTTGAAACTTCAGTGAAAAATGTAGATACAATACGTTTACATTTTCTACAATTTCTAAAAATATTCAGGACTGACCAACTATTGCTATTAACTGTCTCCGTCAAACAGTAAATTTTTCTAAATACTTGAATTAAATCAAAACTTTTTTGTACTTTTAAATTTTAATTAATTTCATAGAACATTATTAAAATTCATGAATTAAAAATTTTTAAATGTATTAAATTATTTGCTCATAATGATACCATGCATTTTTTTAATTATTGAATTGAAAAAATTATTTCATAAGTATTAACTAAGTTAATAATTAATAAATTAATAAAAAATAAAGGGCATAGCCGGTTAAATATGGGAAATCTACCCCCATGGCTTTTTTGACTCACACTTAGGGGATCGATTTGGCATCAAATAAAAATAATTCACACCAATTTTTAGCCCTTTAACTCAAACGACGTTCGAAATTTTCAAAAAAACCTGTTTTTTTATTTTAATTTTATTTTTATACTGAAATTCGGAGTTAATCGATGGTGATTTTTTTTCTTATTCTTAGGATCCTTAAACATAAAAATATCGTATGATCATCGTTTTTCAACGAAAAGTCGATTTTTAATGAAGAAAAGAAAATTCAAATCTTGTTTTTTTTTAGGGTTTTTGAAATATGTCAATCACCAAAATTTGTCAGAACATGTATTTTACACCCCTCGACACTCAGGAATTTTTTCAAATTTTTTGAAGTGGTGGAACAATGTCAAAAAAATTAAAAAGTCATTTTTTTCCTGAAATTCGGCGTTTTAACGCACTTTTATTTTTTTTTTTTGCTTGAAAAAGTACGTAGAAAATTTATTTTTTAACATAAATTTATCTTTTCAAAAGATAAACATAATAAATCAGGAACATGAAGTATGTAAAAAGGCCATAAATAATTCAAAACACATTTGGAGGTGAATTTTATATTTTTCCAGACAACCGGGAATAATTTTGAATTAGGATACAACAAAAATAAAAATTTTAATAGAAACAATAACTTGATTAGTCTTCATCACTGTCTTCATTCACTACAACACTAATTTTCTCATCGATAAACAGACGACTAAGTATCTCAGCAGGTTTTACAATTTTAGCTAAATATCGAGCGTAAAATAAATAATAAATAATAGCAGCAATGTGTGAGCAACATCCCACAGTACGTCTAATATTTGCACAGTCACAACAATATCGAATTATTCCAGAGATATCATTCTTGTCTGGCTGATATTCAATAAAACAACGATATGTTTTTGAATTAATGTGTCGAGATCTGACTTCAAATTTTATAATATTAGGAGTGATCAGTAAGTAATGAAGCTTCAGCATTCCGTTTTCATCCATCATTTCAGCTAAGTACGACACCGCTTGAGACATTTGATATGATGCAGTAAAAAGAATTTTGAGTTCATGTTCAGTTAATTCAGGAAAATCAGTTAATAAATCTGAAGTTATTGCTGCAAAAGGAACTTTTCTTCTTGCCCAACGATTCGTTTCTACCTCCGAGGCTAAGGTATTATCATGGTCTTTTTTGAGTTCATGACAGCAATAATTTTTCAGAAAGGTCGAGATCAGAATCAAGTCTCGTACCAAATTCATTGTTCAAAAAACAAGTAATTCTACAAAAAACACTCGTCTTTGGAAGCAATTTGTTGTCCAATTTATGATCTAAAAGCCTATACTTTTGTTTGATTATGCCATGAACTGCTTCAACAACCCAACGGACTTTAGTAACGAAACGGGATTAATTTGATTCATTTGTGGTCAGTTGATTACGTTTTCCTTTAAGGGCAGGCATTAGCACTTTGAAGCTAGATTCTTCTAAATGTGCTATTACATCGCGAAAACCACGATCAACTACAATAATGTCATCTTTTTTCAGCAACTTAATCAGACCATTTGGGTCATTTAAAATGACTTTCATTATTTCAGCATCGTTCATATTAACTGTGTATGGCCCAAGCATGTCTATAACGAAACCATTCGTAGTGCATATCGTGAATGGTTTGCACAGAGGGACTTTCTTTTGACCAGAATATGATTTCCTCTGATATTTATTATTTGTACTTTTTTGATGACGAATATATGTGCCATCGCAAATGAATATCAACTGGTCATCTCTTACTTGATACAACTTTTTAGCAGTATTTGAAGTATTGGCGAGTAATATTTCCCGGCTGATAACATGGATTCCAAAACAGTGAGGCAAAACATCTTTTTCAAACGAAGATATTACTTCATCACAATAGTCTGACACCATTTGATCTCGAGCTAAGTCAAAAACGGAAGATATCACTGCGTTTGAATTTTCAGTACGTAATTTGAATAAAAAAACAGCAAGAGCTTGAAAGACATTACGATTGACTAATTTTCTTTGACGTTAACATTTTACTGAGTTTTATCAATTCATCCCAGCTTAGACCCGTAAATACCTCTAACTGTTTTTCTGAAAACGAGTGATCTCCAATTTTATCAATTATGGACGAATCAGTACCAATAGCTAACTGCCCAAGTAATTTTTCCAAATCATTTACTTCAAATACACTGGTATTAGAATGGATTCGGAAAGTGTTGATATCTTCATTATAGAACCGTTTTTTAATGATATGATCTTTACAACACCGATTTCCTTGGGGAATAAAGAGTCGTCTTTTGGAAAAGACTTGCTTACGTGCTTCAAACGGAACTATCATGATATTTGTTGATGATCCACAAAGGCAACAGTATTTGTGTGTCGATATGATTCGGGGAAAACCCAACTCTATAAATTCTAACTCTTCCTCCATTTTTTCTTGAATAACATATTAAGGATCTTCAGATGATGATACAGACGAAACGGTTGTGGATGATGATTGAGAAAAAATAGGCTGACTTTCGACATTCACTCGATCTGCAGATAAATCTTGAGTCTTTTTTGGCGTAGGTGGTCTTGTTAAAATAACTCGACACTTATTACAAAAGGTATCATTTATAAAGACACGCTTACCAATTTTTTCTGTCGCATTATTAGCCTCATCAACTGTCGCAATAATTTGTTTAAAGCCAGATATTTTACGTAAATATACATTACAATTAACACATTTTTTCCCAAAATCCATTCTGAAATCAAGTTTAAATTATAAGTTATAAATTCGAAAATATATAAACAAATAAAATGTAAAGCTTTACTCACTTGAATAAATGTAAACAACTGATACGCTATGTAATAATAAAAACATATATCTTGTAAAATGAAAAGAGATGCATTAACATCAACAATGATACTCCAATATTGTTCGATCGTAAAACTTAAATATAGTTTCAATATAAAAGCCCTAAATTAATTAACAACTGTAATTCAATATATACAATGAATTATATTAATCATAAAGATTACTTTATTTTGAGGTTACCTGAACAAACAAAACCTTAATAGATATGATCAATAGATTCCGGAAATCCCGGTAGATGACTTTCCAAAGCACCGAGTTGGCGCTAATTTTGAAATACATAGTCGTTTTAGAGCAAAGAAAAGTTTTCTACGTACTTTTTCAAGCAAAAAAAAAAATAAAAGTGCGTTAAAACGCCGAATTTCAGGAAAAAATGACTTTTAATTTTTTGACATTGTTCCACCACTTCAAAAAATTTGAAAAAATTCCTGAGTGTCGAGGGTGTAAAATACATGTTCTGACAAATTTTGGTGATTGACATATTTCAAAAACCCTAAAAAAACAAGATTTGAATTTTCTTTTCTTCATTAAAAATCGACTTTTCGTTGAAAAACGATGATCATACGATATTTTTATGTTTAAGGATCCTAAGAATAAGAAAAAATCACCATCGATTAACTCCGAATTTCAGTATAAAAATAAAATTAAAATAAAAAAACAGGTTTTTGAAAATCTCGAACGTCGTTTGAGTTAAAGGGCTAAAAATTGGTGTGAATTATTTTTATTTGATGCCAAATCGATCCCCTAAGTGTGGGTCAAAAAAGCCATGGGGGCAGATTTCCCATATTTAACCAGCTATGCCCTTTGATAGCATTTTAATTTTTATTTAAGATGAAAATGTCAATATGATACAATTTAATTAATAAAATTTAAAATTTTTCTATGGAATATTTACTTCACTAGACTTAACACGCTCGCTTCGCTCGCCTTCATTCTTTTAAAAATCCCGCCACTATCTCAGTCGACAAATCAACAACCGAATAAAATAGTCACAGAAGTGACGTAAAACGATACGACATTCGGCCATCAACTTTTTAGAAGAGGATTACTCTAGTCAAACAATATTTCTAATAAAAAAATTCCAGGATGATTTGCGTCTTCTCTTGCAAAGTTATTTTTCTTGATGAAATCAGTTGGAATTGTGGAAGTTAGACGATTGTTGCTTATTACCATAAATATTGTTAAGTGTAATTAAATGATGGCGGAATTTTTCGTGCGTGATGTATAAAATTCGCCCGATTTTCGCGTTCTCTTCAGAAGTAAATGTCGAGCATTTTCTCGTTGTTAAAATTTCTGGTAACACCACTGAAAAGAAAAATGAATTATTAAACAGTTAAAAAATAATTATTATCTAAGATAAATTAAAAACTTTATCATCTATAATTAATTCAGTTAATAAAAATATACTCACTTTTGACCCTCAATCTGAGTTCACTGCAGGGCCCTTGGTTGAGAACACATGGCAACTGACTTTCCACCCTCATAATTTCTTCGGGAGTAATTTCCGGTTGATTAGCGTATGATTGATGTGGAGAGCATGATACTAAAAAGCAATAACTCCCAAAACGCACAAGAAAATAATTTGAGTCTTTGAAATCTTATACCTTTGAAATCTGTGATTATCGAGATGGTGCTCGAATTTTAATTTAATAATTATTAAAATAATAAATACTACGATATAAATATATATTAATTTAAAAAAATTTCTGTCATCTTTATGCCACATGTACAATAAAATATAAATAGTAATTAAGATCTATTTTTTCGTTTAACTTCCTAATGATTGATTGTTCTGACGTAAAACAATTAAGATAAACAAATTCTCTGAGTATTAAGATATAGTTAAATCTATCGATATGTTCTTATTACACTCCAAGAATATTGTGGTGACACTTATGACATCAATGATTTTAAGACTTATATATAGATAGTGTTTATTTACAATCATTATACATAGATTATTGGTTTCGTAAATATATTATTAAGCTAATCAAATTATTTAGATTCCAAAATGATAATTATGACGCTTATCAATTCTTTAATACTGTTTAAAAGAAATGAATTTCTTGATAATAAATAATTGATACTCGTGGTTGAATTCTCATCTTAATAATTAAAATAAATTAAATAATTGTTACATATAATACAAAGGATATAATTTTTTTACAAAAATAAAAATATACATATAAATATATAAAATATTGTTCAAGCTATGAAACAGCAAATTTGTCCAGTAATTGTCGATATACAAAAGGGAATTTTTTTTTCACTAGTTTCAATTGGTGACCAAGCAATATCGTCACTTCTTGTTCTCCAGGAATAAATTTCAATTTTAATAAAACTGGTAGAGCTTCTGTGAAATAAAGCACGTACAAAATTATTAATCCAATTTCATCGACAAATTCAAAGTATTGTGCAGTAAAATATACTTTGGAATTTTGAAAAATTAACATTTTAAACATGAAATATATTTATATATTTTACCGCACAATGTAAAAAAATTAATACAAACTTTTAGTAAATCAAACGATGAATTACAATTTAAGTTCTCAATAAGACAGTCGTAAGCGCTCATAAAATACGATTCTATGGAATTTTCTTGTTTTTGATATTTATCCACAAGAAGTTTCCATAAATCTGGAAATTTGTTTTTCAAATACGGAATAGCTCTCGAACCCACAGCTTGCATTTGTAGCGAACATTGTGAACACTGATTTTCCAATAGATCAACCATATTCACTGTGAAAATATAATTATACTTAATAAACTATTTCATTTGCTAATTCATTCCAAGATAAATTATTAATTTTCACTTACATTTTATTCGTTCGCCAAATGCATCACAAGATTCTGCTCCAAGAACACAAAAAAATCGATTTAAAAACTCTTGGTTAATTTCCGATTCAATTTGATCTTTATAAGTTTCTATGTTCAATTTAAATGACATTCCTGCTATAATCAGTTTTATTATTGTCACAAAATTCATCATTTTTTATGCAAAAAATAATTCACTTAAATAATTTAAATAACTAGTGATAATTCAATTTTTACACGTGCCAAACACTGAAGTTATTTCAACTTATGTTTCGTATGAAACATCAGGTCAGTACCTATATATCTTTTTCGGCTGTCTGCTCGTCACATAAATACCATTTAAGTCCAATTTTTTTGATCACGTGCTTACGCTTCTACAGCCCACCTCAAGTTTTCGAAACGTTTTGTTAGAATTTTCTTTCCATTCAATTTATCAGATCTTCTAATGAGTTTTTAATGAACCTCAATTACCCCAGTACTTTTCAGTTATTTATCGCTTTTTTGAAGAATAGAATATCCATTACTTATCAATTGTATGTATAAGTCCTTTAAAAACCTTCTAAATCATTTTTTTATCAGATTTTAAGGAAAATTTCACGGCAACAAAAGTGTAAGATAAAGAAGAAATATGTAAATTACAATTAAATATAAAGTTAAAAATTTTTATAAAACTATGAAAGTTTAAATAATTATTATTATTCCGTATTATCCAATTTAAAAATTAAAATTCAACGAAAGTAGTTCGGAAAGTTTGTTTTTTGTGTTTAGAATTATTTAAAATTATTTGAAATTTTATATTTTAATCATTTTCTTGTGGTTAAATTAATAACAAGTCCACCAGGATCTCCATAAAAATAATATTGGAAAAACAGAATTCTTCGGGTGCTTTTAAATCTTTTCTGCCTCAATTTTACTATTATAATTAGCTCTTTTGAAAAATTAAATTTTTTTTTCTTCATTATAATATCTAATAAATTTATAAAAAATATCTGTTAATGAACTATCACGTAAAGTTAGTGTAATAAACGAAAAAACAATTTTTTTTCATATTTTCTTCCTTTAATGAATGAAGAAAGATGATTTTTATTCAAGCGCTGATTCTCTTGAATATAAATTAATCAATTAATAAAAGTTAATTATTTTTATATTTTGATAATTTTATTCAATCACCATGTTATTTATAAATGATAATACGATACATAGTTTATGAACATGATTATTTATGAAAATTATGCTAATTATTCTCCTTTATTATCAATGATGTCTTGCAAGATATGAGGAAAGGATCTTTCCAAAAGATTCTTTGCTTGTGTGAAAAACTTGTGAACCTTTGGATTTTCACATCCAGGGCAGGTATTGGTATTTGCAAAAATGTACATTGATTCTGTGATGAACAAATAAAAAATTTATTAATCAGTTTAAACTTTTTTCATTACTCAAAAAAGCTAAAAATTTTACAACTTACTTTTGAAGACCTTCATTTGCCAGTCACAATTTTTCTTCAATACTAAACATAGGACAGCTTTCGCGCCGAAAGATCGATCATTTGCGAATAAAACCTCAGGTGAAGCTGCATTCTCCGATATTGTTAGTTTATCCTGCGGTTTATTGTTCCGATCCGTTAGTTTGCTGGGCTCGGAAAATTTTGGACGGGATTTATCTTCTTCAATTACAATGGTTGGTTTACTGGGCGCGGAAAATTTTGGACGGGATTTTTCTTCTTTAATTACAGTGGTTGGTTTACTCGGTGCCGAAAATGTCTGGCGCGTATGCTTAGCATTCAATTTACCACCATACTTTTGTTCAATTAATTGCCAATCTTCAGGGAAATATTTTTGTATATCGGGTATTCTTTTTTTAGCTTCTGATTTTATCATGGGATTGCAATCAGCACATTCATTTTTAAACCAGTCGGGGAGCAATTCTGTAATTTATTACAAATTCATAATTTATATTGATTAGAGAGAAAGCAACAAAAATAATTGATATTTTTTTATTATACATTTAAAGTAAACTTACTTTTAACTTGGTCTCCTATAAAGTCACATGATTTTCGGTCTAGCACGCAATCAATGTACGGCAAATATTTTTTCTGAATATCAGATGGAACATCTTCGTACTTAGCATTCACGTTTAAAACTAGCGCAAAAACTCCGATAAGAGTCGATAATAAATAAAAAAATTTTATATTCATTTCTCTTTACTTGATAATACACTTAGTAAAACTATTTTTGTGATAACTAGAAAGCGTCTTACACCATCAAAATTTTCTAGATAACTGCAAAGCTATTTTTGTCTGTCGCTTACACTCTGAAAGATATTATATAGTGAGTAATTAGACCCAGGTAATTAGGGAGAAAGTATAATTATAGTAAAATTTGTTTTAGATGATTAGTATCTAAGTACCCAAAGTGAATATACGATTACTTCACACTCAAATTATTTCAGATATTGAACTGACTGCTGACTAAAATTTATTACTTATTCTTATTATTTTAAATACTTCAAAAATATTTTTTTTCATAATGTAAGAAATTTATGAGGATTGAATTTACAAGTATAGTCCATTGGAAAATGTGGGTAATAAAAATGAAAATAAATTTTGAAGAAACTTTGCCCTTGACTGAGTACCATCCTTGAAACTTCAGTGAAAAATGTAAGTACAATACGTTTACGTTTTCTACAATTTCTAAAAATATCCAGGACTGACCAACTATTGTTATTTACTGTCTCCGTTAAACAGTAAATTTTTCTAAATACTTGAAATAAATCAAAACTCTTTTGTACTTTTAAATTTTAATTAATTTCATAGATCATTATTAAAATTAATGAATTAAAAATTTTTAAATGTATTAAATTATTTGCTCATAATGATACCATGCATTTTTTTAATTATTGAATTGAAAAAAATTATTTCATAAGTATTAACTAAGTTAATAATTAATAAATTAATAAAAAATAAATTTAATAGCATTTTTTTATTTAAGATGAAAATGTCAATATGATACAATTTAATTAATAAAATTTAAAATTTTTCTATGGAATATTTACTTCATTACTCTAGTCAAACAATATTTCTGATAATAAAAAAAATTTCTGGATTATTTCCGTCTTCTCTTGCAAAGTTATTTTTCTTAATGAATTCAGTTGGAATGGTGAAAGTTAGACGATTGTTGCTTTTTACCATAAATGTTGTTAAGTGTGATTAAATGATGGCGGAATTTTTCGTGCATGATGTATAAAATTCGCCCGACTTTTGCGTTCTCTTCAGAAGTACATGTCGAGCATTTTCTCGTTGTTAAAATTTCTGGTAACACCACTGAAAAGAAAAATGAATTATTAAACAGTTAAAAAATAATTATTATCTAAGATAAATTAAAAACTTTATCATCTATAATTAATTCAGTTAATAAAAATATACTCACTTTTGATCCTCAATCCGAGTTCGCTGCAGGGTCCTTGGTTGAGAACACATGGCAACTGACTTTCCACCCTCATAATTTCTTCGGGAGTGATTTCCGGTTGATTAGCGTATGATTGATGTGGAGCGCATGATACTAAAGCAATAACTCCCAAAACGCACAAGAAGATAATTTGAGTCTTCATATTGATATGATTATTAATAGAATAGAAACAAACTTATTAAATTTGTGACTAATAGTCAAGCAATTTGTCTACGACTGTGTAAAAAATAAAATCTGATCGTCTTTATATATCCTTTTGCTCCGCCTTCAGTCGCAACGTTGGCAGGTAAATTATCGAATAGGGATCGAGTATTATCCCCAAAAGTTTTTTGTTGAAATTTTAAAATAAGAAAATTTAAATTGCTTGTTAAAACCTGTTTTGAAAGATAAAATTAAAAATGTTAATTTTCGGCTTTAAGTATCTTCTTAACTTGATAATGAAGCATTATTTTTTTCAATTATATAGATGATAGTAAAAATAGATAAATTTGTATAATTATTCTCCGATACCCTCATGAATATGGGAAGAATCAGAGGTTTTGGATATTTCTAGACAAAAACGTTAAGTAACCGTGATAGACCATGATGTCACAATGAAGAGTCGAATTTTGCTATCTGACAGCACGATAATAAAAAAAAAGAATTTATTTCAAAAGATTTATGAGTCATACAAGATAACTAATGGAAGACTACTATAGTATAGATACGAAATAATTTAAAAGGAATATTTTTTTTTTATCTTATGGGATTAGACGAATTATAACTAATGAATAATATTCAAATAAATTTCATAATACGTGAGAAATTTTAAGAATATTTTTTTTGTTCGACAATGTATTTATTTCAATTAAATAAAAAAACTTTTTTTTTCAATAAAAATATTTATTTAAACAATATATTATAAAATCTGTAAATATTTACAAGAGAGGTCAACCATTTCAATTTTTATTTTTTTGAACAAAATTTTTATTTGATTTTATTGATATATTTTTTTTTTTAAATACATAAAAAAATGAACAATTAAAAAAAAAATTCGATTTTACGACATTTGTTATAAATCCGCCGTAAAAAAAAGTAAAATTCAAAAAAATTAAAAAACATTAATTTTTTACCCAGATATTGCCAAAAATAGGTTTGACCTGATTTGGAAATAATTACCGTAGATATTTAAATTAAGAAACGATACAATAAAATATTATTGACCATACATCTGTTCAATTTGTAGCCATTTTTGTGGATGAAATTTTTTGAGATAATCAATTCGTTTTTTCATTTTATTAATAAAGTCGTCAGTACAATCAGGACATTCATTATTTTTCAAGAAAAATGGTAATTTACCTGTAATTAAAAATGAAATCAATAAATTAAATATAAATGATTTTTAGTTCAACAAATTTTTACACTTGAACTAATTTGTCTGTTCATACTTAAAAAAATCCCAATAAATTCATGCCGCATTTATGTAAAGCCCTTATATTGTTTTAGCGTTGGTTTATCGGAACTTTTTTTATGTTTTAATGTCGCTTTTATAAAATAATAAGAGTTATAAATTGGTTTCAACTAAACTTACTTTTAAAGAGTGTTAGTCTACTATCACAAGGACCAGCATTAAGAAGACAATTCAAAACTATTGGAATTGTATTTTTTTCTAATAAGTACTTAAATTCTGTAAAAAAATATTGTTTCAAAATGTGCAATTCTTCCCGGGCTTCCCTTTTTATTCCTTCATCACAAGTTAAGCAATTATTAACTAAAATATCCGGAAGTTTGGCTACATAAAAAATATATTTCAATTAATAATTAACAATTAAACATAATTAAAATCTAAATATTAATTCTTAAATTTGATTGAATAATGTACTTACATTTAAAAAGAGCATCGACTACATTACAAGGAGCTTGATCGGCATAACACTGAATTTTAGGCAAATATTTAGTTAATATTTCTTGTGGTACATTTTTATACTTTGCTTCTGAATCAGAAAAAAATGAAATTATCCCTAAAATTCCTAGTAATATAAATGATTGAATTTTCATTTTTAAATACTAGATAATTTTTTTAACAAATCTTCAATAATCCGCACTTGTTAAATTGACAGATTTTAAGACGAAATAATTTTTCTTCTAAGTATGTAGTCTATATCTAGGGACCATATGACTAGATGGGAATGAATATTTTTATATTTTATTGTATTCTAATAGGTCTACAAAGATCATTAATTATAATCTTAAAAGCTATCTTCGCTGACGATAATTATTCTAATGTCAATGCCATCATTTATAATGAATAAAAAATAATTATCCCTGGAAAGATTAGTAAAATATTGCAGGAACCTTACTAAATATATAAACTAATAAAAAACCGTTTTAATATTTATGTACATTAATCAATTTTAATTGTTTTTTTTTTTTTATTATAAGGAATATCAGACAATAAAAATTATTTTATCTATTTTTAAAATAAATTATATTTTTAAATCAAGTTCTCCTTGAAAATTTTCCAATCAAAGCTGCATCATTATAAATTGTATCTATTTGTTTAAAAGACTGCAAAGTTCTATAAAGTATCAATTATTTTTTTTCTTTAACTAATCAATTGTTTTTCAAGCAGTTATTATTTTTTTTTAATTTCAAATTTTTATAATATAAAAGTATCTTTAGATGTTGATGATTGAAAATGAAGGGATGTACATTGATGACCATCAGAAATGTGGTCTTCCTTATTTTATAAAACTTCTTCAAAATTTTTTTTTAAATCAGTAATAAGTTTACCTCATTAAATTGCAGTTATCATTTATAGTGATACTAAAATCAGCAGACGCTTCAAAATTTTGGTGAAAAACGAACAATTTAAAATATAAAAGTTGATTATCATAATTTTAACAAGTTTTCAAAAAAATTTATAAATTTTTAAGAAAATTGTGATATTCAACTTTTTTTTTTAAGTTGTTCGTTTTTTTATGTATTTTTCAAAAAAAAAAAAAAATATCAAAAAAAGATAAAATATAAATGTTATCTAAAAACATGAAAGCCAACATTTTTCCAACTCTTGAAGACAAAAAAGCTATCAATTTTTTTTTTTTTTTTTTTTTAACGACATTTTTTATCATAAATGCGCTGTAAAAACAATCAGAATAAAAAAAAATTGAAAATGTTAATTTTTCACCTAGTTATGGCCCAAAATGAGATTGACCCCACTTGTAAATAATTACCAAAATTAAAAAAATTTTGGCATTAATTGAATTATAACTAAAAAAAAAAAATTGCATTTAGAGTTTTTCAAATCTTCTACATGTGGAATTTTTCTTTTTGTTTATTTATTATATTTTTTTATGAAAAAAATTTTATGTTTTTAATTTATGAACATACTTCTGTAATATTTAACTCTTGAAACTCAGTTTTCAAATCTTTGCTAAAAAAAAAAAAAATTGGCGGGAAAAATATAAGAATAGTAGAATTGACTCTGCGAACAAAAGTCAATCTTTTCTTCATAATTATTATTATTATCTAAAGTAATTAACATGATGTAATGACAAGTGAAATGAACTAAACTATGTTCATATAAAGCAATAATAATTATACGGTTCATTAACCCCTCAAAAGGGCATTTGATGAAGAAATCCTACCTCGATATCCATTTGCGATAAAATAATTCTTGGAACTAGGTACCAGTGTAATTGTATTTGAAAAAAAAAATCATGCTTTTTCACTTTAATAGATTAAATCTCTTATTGAAAAGAGTGAGCAAACAAACATTTAACAGAGGTGATCTTAGTTGTGTATGTGGAGTATCTAACACGCAAGTAAAGTAAATGAAGAGGGGTGCGCACGCGGGTGCAGATCATGTTAAAGTTGAGAGAGACAAGTAGATGTACATTGTGCATTGGAATTCGGCAAGTGCGTGCAGTTATTTCTAGATAAATACAATCAATAAAGTCGCGTGTGTAGTTCGACATAAAAAAAAAAAAAAAATCAGTAAGTATAGATCTTTGCACTAATAAACTTTTGTACTTGCAACTTGCAACTGCTATATATCAGTACGATAGTTGTCTTTTGCCAGTTGACAACATAGCAGTACCGTTCTTATTCTCTTGAGAGCTATATAGTTGAATGTAAACAGACCGGATAGACTCGCCCAATAATATAGATATAGGATATAAATTTAGGTGACTGCAAGTAAGACACCAGTAGATAAAATAAAATATTTCAAGAGGTTTTATTTTTTTATTTTGCATTCGATATTAAATCTTAAAAATTTACCCGGCAAGTGAACTAGTAATCATTCTACCAATCGGGAATGTCGAAGTGTCTAAGTTTATTCAGAAATAAAATTGAGGACAACGCGATAAACAAAAAAAAAAAGGGATTTAAATAAACAAGAGGGAATTATCGCGGGAGGATATGTCGCACAGTGATGGCGGGCGCTCAATACGTAAATCTGGCTCAAAGTCGCCTAAAAAATTACGTGTTACTAAATTAGAAAACAGTGACAAAGCTACGACTACAATAAGCTACGGGAGTCATCATCATCATCACCATCACCATCATCATCATCGTCATAATTTAATAGATGCTCCACAACCGTCAATACACAAGCGCAATCTCTATATTGTATCATTCCCACTCATACTAGTTTTCAATGTGTTAAGAACACTCCTGTATCAGCTGTTTGTTGTTTTTAAGTATCTTTACGCGTCGACGAACCACTTGATTCGTAGAACTAAAACAAACAAAAGCCAGTGTCAGTTTGAGATTATTGTTAGACCTGAGACTAACGATTTACTGGCTGTGTCAAGTGATCAAGATAATTCAGTTATGTCCCAAATTGCCAGAAGACCTGCTGGTCCGGGTCCTGGTGATCCGTTGCTAGCCAAACAAAAACATCACCATCGGAGGGCTTTTGAATTCATCAGTAAAGCTTTAAAAATTGATGAAGAAAATGAAGGTATTGTTTATTTATTCAATAATATATCTAAGTGTGATAAAAAAAATATATAACCTTAGTTTTTTTTTTCTTTTATTAGACCATAAAGAAATAGCGATTGAATTATACAAAAAAGGCATTGGAGAGTTAGAAAAGGGAGTTGCTGTCGAGTGCTATGGAGGCAGAGGAGAAATTTATGAAAGAGCACAGAGATTACATGAGAAAATGCGAGCTAACTTGGTTATGACCAAGGACAGACTTGATTCTTTAGGTATAATTATTAACATATTTTCCTTTTTTTTTATTTAATGTAAATGAATGCACTTTCATGAATTATTCTTTTATTATTTGTTAAATGTTACAAATTTATGCACGAACTGTCCATAAATATGACACTGAAGTTAGCAGACGTCTGAAAATTTTTTTTTTTTTATTAATCAAATTACAACTAAAAAGATATTTCTAAAAAATTACACTTATAGTTTTTACAGGTGAAATTTTTTTTTAAATTATTTAATTGAAATTTTTTTAATAAAAAATTTCTAAAAATTTTGAAATGTCGGCTAACTTGATTATCATCCATAAATTTTAATATTTAATACATAATTTAGCATGATACTCGTGTAAATAATTATAAATGTGAATAGTATATTGAAATGACAGTGAATCATACTAAATGTTGATATAACAATTTTTGTTTAAAAAATAATTATAATTGTTAGATGTGTTTATTATTATTTAGTTCTATGCCTTATGTGTAAAGCATGACGCAGACGATTTTTATTTATTTTCTTGTAGCAAATATTTGTGCGCTGAAAAAATTGGAATTAGCTAATGATTGCCGTGGTAATGAAAAAAGTACTCAGGAAAGCGCTTCGGATACTTCTGACAGTTATGATAAGATAAAGTATCCAAGGAACAGAAAAAATAACATGATATTACGTTCAAATGAATCTCTAACAGGTCCTAGTAATAATACTATCAAATCTTGTGTCAATAATTCAATTACTGCCAATACACATACGCATATTAATAAGTCAACAATACCAAAACCAATATCGCCAAAAATCAATCATATTCGTACTTCAGAAGGTATTTAATTTACGATAATTTATTTTTTTTTGTTTGCATTTATAGCTAGCATGGCAACTATTAAAGTTTTGACTGTGTATATTATTAAAATTTGGTTGTTAAATAAATAAGCAATCATGATATAAAATTTAAATAATTTTGTTATTTATTTACAATGTTACAGCATCTGGTAGAAATCTGACAGTTCCAGGAAAGCGAGTACCAGGTACAATAAGTAAAAGTCAAACTTTACCTCGAAGTATGGGTCGTTCAACACCTACACACTCATGTCATCGGACGACGCCAATCAAACCTTCAGGGACACCTCCGTCCATTAAAAGACAATTATCAGTTCCTGGGAATGGATCTCCGATACGACGTTCTGGTACACCAGGTGGTTCAAACAGTAATCGAGGAACTCCATCGAGAAAAGTTCCAATGTTAAAAGGCGTTGATCCGAAACTGGCTCAAGTAATTCTAGATGAAATTTTAGAAGGAGGTACTGCAGTACAGTGGGACGACATTGCTGGCCAAGAAGTTGCTAAACAAGCACTCCAAGAAATGGTAATATTACCGTCTCTTCGACCTGAACTGTTTACAGGTTTAAGAACACCAGCACGAGGTTTACTGTTGTTTGGACCACCTGGTAATGGAAAAACTTTGTTAGCTCGCGCTGTAGCTACTCAATGTAATGCTACATTTTTTTCAATATCTGCGGCTAGTTTAACATCAAAATACGTCGGTGAAGGAGAGAAATTGGTTAGAGCACTGTTTGCTATAGCACGAGAGCTTCAACCATCTGTTATTTTCATTGATGAGGTTGATTCTCTACTGAGTGAAAGGCGTGACAATGAACACGAGGCATCAAGAAGACTAAAAACGGAGTTCCTGGTAGAATTTGATGGTCTACCTTGCAATCCTGATGAACGTGTTCTCGTTATGGCAGCGACTAATCGACCTCAGGAATTAGATGAAGCAGCATTGAGACGGTTTCCTAAACGAGTTTATGTTACTTTGCCAGATCTTCAAACGCGAGTTACACTTTTAAAGAGACTTTTAGGTAAGCACAGTGATCCTTTGATACCTGAAGAACTTTATAAAACAGCAGTTTTAACGGATGGCTATTCTGGAAGTGATTTAACTGGCTTAGCGAAAGATGCTGCACTTGGACCGATTCGAGGTAAATTTTTTATCAATTTTATCAATTATAATTTTTACTATTTTTTACCTTATGACTTATTTAATGATATTTTAATTATAGAATTAAATCCGGAGCAAGTGAAAGCTCTTGATTTGAATCTTGTTCGCAACATCACTATGCAAGATTTTTTGGACTCTTTGAAAAGGATTCGCCGATCCGTATCACCGTCAAGTCTTGCTGCTTTTGAAAAATGGAGTTTTGAGTATGGAGACGTAAGTCTCTGATTTATCAAGTGCCCGTTTAAGGGCCCTTATACTTGAATATTTGTAATACCTCGAATAAAAAAAAAACGCGCTCACATTTTTACTACCATTTTTGCACTGAGGATAAAAGTACTGAAATACCTCAAGGCAAATTTCGTTATTAATTACATCAGTAAATTAAAGTGAGAATTTTCTAAGTGATATTATTAGCAACACTGCGAAAAGATAAGCCATTTAATTGATTGAAAATTGTTTAGAAATTGATAAAAAAATTTCTATAGCTTCAGTAATTATTAAATAAGCACATTGAGAATTAATAATTTTTAAAAATGGAGTATATTTAGATTTACAAATGCAACCATGCACGTCCATAAGGATAATAAAATAAAATAAAAGTATTCAATACAAACAAAAAAATAAAAAAAAAAAAAAACAATAAATAAAACCAGTCACTAATCTAGTCCTAGTTAGAAACACATGTACAAAATTACATATATCAAAAACTACAATACTAACCGTAAGAATAATATACCAGTTAACTGATGGCTCTAAAGAAAAATTTAATTGGCAAATAAATAAGGTACATCGATTGAAAAAGTGAAAAATTTATCAGACAACGAATTAAAATACTATTTAATGTAAACTTTTTTGTTATTGGAAAACAATATTGTCAATTTTTTTTTTTTTATATTAGAAACCCAAAAAAAAAAAAGACTTGCCCATTAAGAAATTAATTGAGAATATTTTTGTGGTTTTGTTAGTCAATGATTAATTTAATTATTGATCAATAATACGTAATTTTGGCAGTGATTGATAATTTTTTTTTACGCATACAAATAACAGAAAGATAATCGATGTCTATCATTTTGCATGTATATTTATTCGCTCTCTTCATATATAATTGGTATTCGATATATATATATGTATAAATATATTTATAAAAATAATTGTAATATCGTAACTACTGTCGTTCAAATCGTACGTAAAAATTGGACGATGTAAGGTGATATTTTCAAACGAATTATTATATTAATTAAACATTGAGCCTCTTCAATCTTAATTGTACTACTAAAATCGCAGTTGCTTCTTACTGCCACGCAAAATAGAATCATTTTTTAAATAATTAATCAAATAAGTACAAACACGAAGGCTGTTATGAAATAATATTTTGTTTTGTTTTTTTTGTTAAAAGTATTATCTTTGATTGTTTGAAGAAAAAAATTGTAATTAATGTTGAGTTTTTTTGGAGAATTCTTATGTATTCCATGACAATTACTTCGTATTTGTAACTTGTTATTTAATTTATTAACGAAACATTCCGTAAAAAAAATATTTATTTGTATATATTATATTTATAAGCTTGATAACACTTTTATGTTTAAATAGTGATGTCATATATTGTAATTATACTAAATCATTGATTTCTTTTTACTTTTTGAAATAACGTACGGGTGAAAAAAAAAAAGAATATTTTCCAAAGCTCAAAAAAAAAAATATATATTTTTGTTTTTTAAATAAAATAAAAAATGCGCACTTACCAGCACATATTTATTATTGAATTTTGATCAAAAGCTGTGGTAATAAAAAAAGTAATAACGAAAAAAAAAAAAAAAAAAATGAAATCAATTCAATCGATTAATAGGAAAATACAGCATTTCTTTAAAAATGCTATTTTCCTACGCCTTCCGATTTAAGATACAATTCAGCCTTGATCCAGTTATTTTGCTACTTTTATAAACTCATAGCATTAAATTAAATAAGAAAATCAACAAAAAATAATGTAATAAGAAAATTACCGATTATTTTTTGATTAATGTGTCGAATGAAATGGCAAAAAATATTCTATAATCAATAAAAAATAATAAGATGTATGTAGAAGGCTTTTAAATTTTACATATTGAACTTGATGTAATGGTGGATCCGTAATTATAATCGATGCTTTGGTGTACATTTACAAACGCGTTTATATGGAATTATGTAATGACAGACAATTGCAATATTGTACATGCTACAAACAATCATTACTTATTTTATTGGATAATTTTTTTTCTTTTTAAAAACAAAGTTAATTATTTTTCACGACTTCCAAAACTGTAATAAGCCAACTATTAAAAATTATTGTAATTTACTCCTAAAATTTTCTTCCATTCCAAGCAGTTTCTTAAAAATAATCAAATTATCCATTATTTACGTCGTAGCGATTTATAAGGTAAAAAAACTCAGTTATTAACACTGACCTAGTTGTTTGACACTTGAAATTTGATTCTAATTAAAAAAATAAAATGTATCTTAAAATTTATAATTTAAAAATCATATTTATTAATTTATCAGAGTTGATTTGTTTATTTTTTAATTAAAATAAAATTGCAAGTGTCAATAACTAGGCCAGTGTCAATTACTGGGTCTTTTACCTTATGTTAATTAATAATTTTACTTTGCGATGTTATATTTATATTTAAAAATAAAAATTATATTAAATTTATAGTATTAATAGTATTAGTGCGTAATTGCCGTTGATTCAATAATAAAGAATTGTATGTGTTATGTATACACTCGCTATTTTCTAGTCGCCATCGCCTATGCGATCAATTAAATTCAAATAATTCAAAAAACAATATTAAGTCCATTTAAATTATTGATAAACAATGTAAAATATATGAGATGGTAAATAAAAATTATATTGCGTTTAAATTTATGTAATATCTGTTTATCATTACTGTGGAAACAAATCGTTGAAAAAAAAAAATACGATCATGTATTTTAAATATTTATTCCTTTCGTTTTTCATTTAAAGGACAATTTGTTTATTTTTTTTTTTGTTTTTTATTCTTTTTTTATTATAAGATAACATTATCCTAAGCATTGTCGAGGCTTTTGCGAACCCCTCATACCTAAATTATTTTTTATATAACATTCTTTTATCATTTTATTTTTCTTTACGTCTTCCATTACTTCACTGATTAATAGTTATCCATAGTCAGAATCTTTTATTTTTTTTTTTGCTGCCAGCGTTTAATTTTATTTATTAGTTATATTGTAATTATAATTTTTATCTATATATTAATTGTATCATCATCATTATCAACATCTCATTAAATCAGGATTACTTGTTTGTCTGATTTTATACATTATTTCTTAGCGTTACACGTTTGATAACTGACTATGGACAAATTTTTATTTTATTTATTTTTTTATTTTTTTTTTTTTTTTGGTGAAAAGTGCGAATAGAAATTGTGGAGCATCCTTAAAAAATTTTTTTATCATCGGTGGCGGTTATTACAATCACATAAAACACAAAAAAATTTCGTCATAGTTAATCAGAAAAAATCACATTGAAAAAAGTTATTACAACAGTATTTTACAATTAAATAAATAAATTACAAAAATTAATTTTTTTTTTTCTTGATAAATTATTCAATTAAAATTACTAATCATAGTTTATTATATTATAAAAATGGATTATTATCATAATTATTATGAATTCGACATAATCTTCATTTAACCACACAATAACTTGGAAGACACTAATGGATAAATCAACATGGCATGTATTTTTGTTGATTTATTTTTTTGTTTATAATAAACTCTCTTAATTGAGACCAAAATGTCGTCCAATTATATAGCAAAATTTACAAATAATCATTAGAGTTACAGAGAGTTTGAATGTTAGTGAAAATAAAATTGAGTGAAAAAAAAAGGATACAGTTAAAGAAAGACGAAAAGAAAATATGTTAACTAATAAAAATAATATGTTTAGAATACGATTAATATATAAATGAAAGTTCAATTTATAATTTTTTAATTTAAATAGTTTATTATTTAAACGATTAATAAAATTATTTTAATTTAATGATTTGTCAAAATGGTGAAACACAAAGTAAAAGTTTCACAACCACCGACGATAAACGCACTGTCATTTTATTATTAATTATTTTGTTTCCAATCAATTTTCTACATTAACTATGATTGCTCCACATTAAGAGCCCTAGAGTTCTCATCACGTAATGTTAAACCAATTTTTCTTATCTATTCTTGAGACTAAAACTTATCTCACATCAAAAAGTTGTTTTAAAAAAAAACTTACTTGTCTTTATAAAGAGAAAAAAAAAAAAGAGCAAAACGACAATCACGCTTCACAAAGAAACAAACAAAAATATAAATTTAACTCAAATTATTTTTTTATATGGATATGACATTAAATATTAAATGAGTACAGGGCTCTGTCGTAGCAAAACTACAATCAAAATTATTATACAGTTCACGTCACGCTCGCACAATTCTAATTAAAAATTTATTTCTGAAAACTAGTAATTCAACTCACTGAACAATAGTTTGAGTTCACTTGTAGTGATTTAACAATTGGATATGGAAATATATAGATGAACAACATTTTAATTTATTCTTTTTTTTTTTTTGTTTAAATTGTTAGTATTACTTTTAGTCCCGAAGCATATATAACAAATTATTCCGATATGCAGAATCGTCAAGATCAATGTATAATTAATAATGTATTTTTTGTAAATTATTCTTGATTCATTATCGAGAGAGCGTGAACGCATTTGTTTTTGTACCAGACACGTGATTACTCAAAGAAGCCCCTGTTTGAATATTTTCGAAAGTTAATTATTATTACTGTTTTTATTTTTATTTATTTTTTTTATTTTAAATCCATTTTATCTGATTTGTCACATGTCTCGAAAATCAATTGGTCGTACTTAATATCTGCAAGATCGGTTTCATTGTGTAGGATACTGCGGCATTGTATAAACCACAGTTTGCTGTCCAGGTTGAAGGCCAGCTGTTCCTGTTGGCGGTGCGGCAGTGGCTTGTCCTGGTTGCCACGCACCAGCTGCAGGTGCTGGCATTCTCATACTATTCATGTACTGTTGAGCTTGCTGCTGACTATAGTACTGACCGTAGTATTGAGCTGGCTGTAAGAATTGTCCTTGCATTTGAGGATATCCTTGAGGATACCAATAACTCATTTGTTGGCCATAACCGTAAGGATATTGTCCAGCTCCGGCAGTTACCTTTATTTTAAGCAATTTAAATATCATTTAAAGCTACTTGAACTTTAGTATTAAATACTTTTAAAAAAATATTAAAAAAAATTTTTACCTGTTGAGCTTGCTGATTAGCATTTGGTCCAACGCTGTTAGGATCCCCATTTTCTTTTCCCCAAAAACATTTGACAACACTTCCATTGATTTCTGTATTATGCGTAGCCTCAATAGCATGTGTTGCTGCTTCCTTCGTCGTAAATTTAATAAAAGCATAGCCTTTGTCCTTGAAAACTCTAATATCATTAATAGTACCAAATGGAGAAAAGGTCTTGTTAATCAGGTCTTCAGTTATGCCGTTTGTAAATCCACCACAGTAAACTGTGCAGTTTGTTGGACTACTCTGAGCATATACCTATTGAAAAAAAAAGAGCAAACATGATAATAATAATAGTGTTAATAAATAAATTAAGATTACTGATAAAATATATAATAAATAAATTTTACCTCTTCATAATTAGGTTTACTATTATTTGTGTGCCTTGGCCTCTCGGATCTTGGTGGCGGTGGTTTTCTAGTGGACCAATTTGTCCTAATGCTCCGTGATCCCAACCATTGTCCATTCATAGCAGTTATCGCAGCTTCAGCTTCCGATTTTTTAACAAATGACACAAACGCATATCCTTTACTCTTAAGGGTTTGTGGATCACGTACAATTCTACAGTTGCTTATTTCACCAAAAGGCGCGAATGCCTCTTTAAGTGTCTGAGTTTCAATTTCAGGAGACAAATCACCAACAAATATATGATGATGATTACTAGTATCAAGCTTGGGTTGATTACCTGGACTCGTAGCCCAGTTAACCTTCATCTCCTTATCGAGGAAGAGTCTCTTATTCATGGCGGCCAGCGCCGTAGCCGCACACTGATGATTTGTAAATTCAACAAATGCATAAGGATCATTGCCAGGTTCACGTATTATTTTACAACCCTTTATTGGGCCAATTTGAGAAAATAATGTGCATAACAGATCCTCAGAAACGGATGGGTCAAGATTACCCACGTAGAGTGTACGGGGATTACTTTCCTCGCTCATGCTCTCTGTGATTGTGCTTTATGCCGACAACTACGCCAACCACTTAGCTAAGCCTACTCTACCTTAATAAAACCCACCTTCTTCCTAAATTTTATTTACAAAACACACCTCCCGTACGTACGCCGTACATTTATCTCAAGACCAGCATCAGACTTTATCGCGTTATTTCACTTTTATTACAATCAACACAGACGGTTCAACGTGAAGCTGTGCTACACACCCAGCCTCGACGTCATACTAACATAAAATGGCCGCGCTTCCCTGCTTGCTCTGCCAACACACACTTTCCCTAAATTTTACCCACGCGATAACTAACTACCAATTTTATACTTACTAAACCTTCGAAACTACTATTAAAAAACACTTATTTTTCCTTATTATTCCCTTTATATTGTTTTTTATTTTTTCTTTTTTAATATTTTTCAATTCACCCTCGACGTATCTTTTAGTATGTATTTTCATGAACACATTTACTCCACGACAACCAATCTGTTTGTAGTAAAGACCGCGAAAATAATATTATTCGATTCGTCAGTCTTCCGAGACACCGGCTTGTCAACACACCAATCAACGTGCTTTCTGTTCACCTAAAAATTATTATATTTTTATCAATTATTTTTTAATCTTCTTTAAAGCAATATTTATTTAAATATTTTTATATTTATTAAATACACAATTAAAAATTCATCATTTTCTATTAAATAAAACTATTACATTAAATTACTTACTTTCTTTCGCACACGTTTCTCGGGACGTTGCACTTACTAATTTACTAGAGTAACAGACGGTAGAATATGTAACTACTGTGGTATTTTAAATAAGTCAAATTAACTACTCTTTTAATTTCCCAGGTACCCTTTACCAGATAGCCGAAAATTTTAAATTGTTGCAAAACAAGTTGATGTATTTAAATTTTCACCTCAAACTTTTGGATAAAATTCTATTGAAAATTTTAATGACATTAAAGTTAGCGGTCACTTGACAAATTTTTAATTTTATTTAACAGTTAAATTTACTCTAAAAAATTATTTTTAATAAATTGTATTTTTAATTTCTACATGTCAATTTTTTTTTTTTTGCCATAATTTATTTGTTAACAAAATTTCTAAAAATTATTAAATATCTGCTAAATTAATTTTCATTAAAGTTAGCTGTCACTTGACAATTTTTTAATTTTTTTTAACAAATAAATTTGATACAAAAAATTATTTTTTAAAAATTGCATTTGTAGTTTTTTAAAATTTCTACATGTCCATTTTTTTTTATAAATATTTTTTTTGCCATAAAATTTTAATTTCCAATTAAAGGTATTATTTGACGTCAAAATCACCAAAAAAATAAAACAAACCTCAATTTGATGTAAGTTTTTAGATTTTTATCAAAAATGATTTTATTTGCTGTTGGTAATTTATCTGTACTCTATTTTTGTTATTATTAAATGAATTTTTTTAATAATATCTTATCACTGTCATTACGTTCTATTGCGTTTAAATTTTAATTTGTTTTAATTTTAAGCGCTCTCATTACCGATACAATAATATTGAAAACATGTGACAAAAGCGCGTGTGTAATACATTGTGTCGTAACCAATTGTTGTCTTTTCACTTATCAATATATACATATATATATTTATTATCTATCTACTTAGACTCACAACATAAAGTAAAAAAAATACAATGAGAAGAACATTTTCATTATTAAATACATTTAATTTTTCTAAGTAGAAACAGTATTAAAATAATTTTCACAATGTAGCAATAAATATTTATTGTTAGTTAGTGTAAGTGTGTAATGATTCGTTAATTATAAATACTAAGGTATTATTTTATAACCTCACGGGTCCGCTGTTTCATAGACCAATACATTGGAAATTGTTATTTTTTTTTTACAAAAATAAGTTAGAATTAAAATTATAGATTTTAATTGTAAAAAATCTACGTAAGAAATCAAGATGTCTCAAGAATCATGTCAAGATCGACAAAATAATGAATTTGAAGTTTTAAAAGTACGTAAAACAGTTTGATTATTTCATCATGCACTATATTATTACTAATTTATAACATAAACTATTAACGAATTTTTTTTTTAATTGCAGTCAATATTTGGAGATGATTTAGAAGATATGAGAAATAATAAAAATAAACGAAAATGGCAACCCCTCAATATAAAAGTGACCTTAACTCCATCACAAGGAATGTCTGGTCCAGTTCAAGTTTATGCTCAAATTGATTTGCATGTTATGTGCGGAGAATCGTATCCGGAAGAGTAAGCTGATATGGAAATTACTTATTTTTTATTTTATTTGATGTGACATTAGTCTTAATTTTAAAAATATTTTATTTTTAGTGCTCCCCATATTAAACTAAAAAATAGTTTAGGTCTCTCTAATCAACAAATTGCAGTTTTATACTCAGAGTTGGAAAGTTTAGCGGATAAATTAAAAGGAGAAGTTGTTATCTTTGAATTGACTCAACATGTACAAAAATTCTTATATGAACACAACAAACCAAGCTATAATAGTTTTTATGAAGAGATGGTATCTCGTCGTCAAGAACAGATACAGTCTGAGATGCATAAGAAGCAACTAAAAGAAAGTCAAGAACGACAGGTTTGTTTTAAAAAATGTATTTAAATAAATTTTTTTTTTTTTTTTTATACTTGACTAATAATTTCATTAATTAATCAAAGGTATTGCAAGATGAAATCCATCGACGACAAGAAGCTTTGAAATCCGAACTTCGTGATCGTAAAAGGATAGCCCGTTTATCTTTAGAATCGAACGAAACATCTCAATCAATTCCATCTTCACCTCACGAACGGGTTCGTACTTACTCCCGGAGAAGATGTTTAAGTTCATCTGAAAGTCCAGATAGTCCACTGAGTGAACATAAAGCAACAAAAATTTTACACTTTATAAGTAATAGGGGAGAAAGACAAATTCAACTAGGTAAATGTCTGGGAAAAAACGTAAAAGGATCAGTTATATATGACGGAGTTGATATTAAGGCTGTTGAGCATTTAGCAGTCACAGAATGGACGTTGAAATATACACCTGTGGATCAAAAAAGCAGTGAAGCAGATACTTTGAATTTACAACAACTATTGAAACAACTTGGAAGCATTGAACAGGAATTAAATCATCTTCAAAAATTACACCACCCTAATCTCGTTCATTATTTAGATATTAAGTATTCACAAACTGAAGACAGTATTGTAGTATATATACTCCAAGAATTCGTAGTTGGTACTACGTGTTCTTTTTTTCGAAAAGAAAATATTCCTGTTAATATCGATACGTTACGTTATCTCGCAACTGGAATTCTTTCTGTATTAGAATATTTACATGAAAACAATATTACACATAAAGACTTGAGAGATTCAAATATATATATAGACAACACAGGCATTGTAAAAGTATCTGATTATTCATTACATAAAAGATTATCAAATATTTATAATTTAAGTTGTCTTGGAAAAGCTAATAATAATTTTGCAACAATTCAAGGCAGAGGAAAAAAAGAAATAGACATTTATAGATTTGGATTATTACTTTTAACTCTGTTGAACGTCAAAAAAGTATCAGATAATGAGGCAGAATGGGGATTAAACATACCAGCGTTATTAAAAGACTTTTTATCCAAATGCTTAAATAGCAATGAAAGGTTGAGGTGGTCAGCTAAACAACTACAGCAGCATAATTTTATTCGTATACCTTTGATAAGTGAATTGTCATCGCCAAAACATTCTGACAAACAGGAAAATAATTTAGAGACGGAAGAGCCTACATCTGACTCACGGATGAAAAATGAATTCAAGATTCTTGAGTCACTTGGTGAAGGCGCATTTGGAGATGTTTGGAAAGTAAGAAACAAATTGGATGGAAGAGTTTATGCTATTAAACGTATTGCTTTAGATCCAAAAAGCAAACAGTCCAACAAAAAAATGATAAGAGAAGTTAAATTACTTTCAAGATTGAACCATGAAAATATCGTGCGATATTATAATTCGTGGATTGAAAATATTAGTATTAGTAATATCAAGCGATATTCATCATCTTTATCGGATCAAATGTCTATTAATGAAGAGAAAAACGAAAAAATAAATGATCATGATTTGAAAAGTTTTGAATCGCGATCAGTCACTATATCAGAGGAAGACAGCAGTAGTAGTAGCAGTGATGATAGTTCTAGTGAAGAGGAGAGTGAAGATGAAGAAGGATTTTTTCGCTCTCCACAAAAAAACTCCGAGGAATCTTCAGATGGTATAGAATTCAAAGTGGATAGTGAATCACAAATATCTAAGGCTGAGTCTTTTGAAACTTCTGAAAAAATAACTAGTGAAGAAAATAGCATCATGGAACATAAAACAAAATTTATGTACATACAAATGGAGTTTTGTGAAAAAAGTACCCTAAGAACAGCAATTGACAATAACTTGTATGAAGATAAAGATCGTCTTTGGCGCTTATTTCGAGAAATGGTTGAAGGTATCGCTTATATTCATCAACAAGGAATGATTCACCGTGATTTAAAGCCAGTAAATATTTTTTTAGACAGCAATGATCATGTTAAAATTGGTGATTTTGGTTTGGCGACAACAAACATATTGTGCTCTGTTGTCCAAACAATTGATAACGAACGGAAAGTTGAAGTAGACAATAAAAATGATATTATTCTTGATGAACCCCGATCAATGACTGGTCAAGTGGGTACTGCTCTCTATGTTGCTCCAGAGTTGAGAAATGAGGTAGCAAAAGCTAGATATAATCAAAAAGTTGACATATACAGTCTTGGGATTATTCTGTTTGAAATGTGTTGTAAACCACCCGACACTAAAATGGAGAGAGTAACTATTCTTCAAAAAGTTAGATCTAAAGAAATAATCCTCCCACCTGGTATGACAGAGACTGAAATGCCTCACCAGACTCATCTTTTACGGTACGTATTATACACTCACAAACATAAGTTGAATATTTATTTCGTATGATTTTTTTTTTCAGGTGGTTACTCAATCATGATCCTAGTCAGCGACCGACAGCTCAAGAACTTTTGTCATCTGAATATCTACCTCCGCCACTTCTAGAAGAAGCGGAACTTCAAGAAATTGTTCAACATACACTTTCAAATAGCCAAAACAAAGCCTACAAGTACTTAATTTCTTGTTGCTTCGACCAAAAAGTGTCACAGGCTGAAGACATAAATTATGATATGACTATACTGAATCGTCCAGGAAACAGTTCATCATCAGTGGTTAATAGGCTTTTGCATGATCATGTAAAATCCATAGTTGTCGAAGTTTTTCAACGACACGGAGGTGTTAATTTAGCAACGCCTTTATTAATGCCTAAATCTGGTCACTTGTATGATCATACAGAAACTTGCGTTAAACTCATGACTCATTCAGGCAGTATTGTCACTATACCTCATGATCTCAGAGCACCGTTTGCACGATACGTTGCGTGGAATGATATCTTGCACCTTAGAAGATATGTTATCGAACGAGTTTTTCGTGAAGAAAAGGTATTATTTGTTAATATTTAATTTTAATTAATTATTTACTTTTATACTGTTATCAAATTTTTTATCTTAACATTTTTTTATATTCATGACTTAAGTTTTTGAATTGATTTTTAGGTTCATGGATTTCATCCCAAAGAATTATATGAATGTGCATTTGACATCATTAGCTCAACAGTAAATCTTATGGCTGAAGCTGAACTAATCCGTATAGTTTGGGAAATTTTTAACGACTTTTCTGACATGCGTCAGTTTGATTTTACAGTCCGTTTAAACCATACTTCTTTATTTGAAGCTGTTTTAATATATTGTGGGATAGGACCCGAAAAATTTCAAGAAATATTTTCAATAAATGATAATGCTCAGGATGGCAAAAGTTCTAAATTTTCAGCACAATCATATTTTGAAAATTTAGGTCTCTCTGATCAAGTAATAGAAACACTTATTAATCTTTCCAACACTGAAAATAATGCACTAAAGATTGCGAGTTTTCTCAAAAAAATTACATTACGTATGGGGGATGCCGCTATCTTGGCAAAAAATGCTCTTAGAGAAATCGAAACTGTTACTGCTCATATTGGAGCATTAGGAGTAAAGGTACGTTTGTTATAATTTTTTGCTACATCAAAAAAACAAAACATTTTTATGAAAATTAATTTTTTTTTTTTTAGTGGCCAATTGTTATTGCACCTCTTCTTACTCACAATATGAAACAACACCGTGGGATAATTTTTCAAATTACCTGTGATTTCAAACGTAGACGACGGCGAGTGGGTCAAGAAATAATAGCTGCGGGCGGTCGTTATGATAAAATGCTCCAAGTATTTGAACGTATTTCGGAACGTTCCGGATTGACTAGTAAAGAAAACCGACATCACGGAGTGGGTATAAGTATTTCGCTCGATAGATTAGTATCTGTCACT
Organism: Cotesia typhae; assembly: GCF_013202065.1. NCBI lineage: Eukaryota > Metazoa > Arthropoda > Insecta > Hymenoptera > Braconidae > Cotesia > Cotesia typhae. Next base: position 3,785,872 of record NW_027423757.1, on the reverse strand, counting down.
CAAGAGTTGTTATTAGAAGACTCAAATATTGAAATGAATGTAAAAAAATTTGGAATAAACATAGCGGTAGGATTAATTAATAAAAAAATAAGAGAGAACATGAACTAGCTGATCTTCTTCGGCAATTATGGTCTCTTGATCTTCGTGTAACCAAACTGGACTTTAATAAGACTGAAGAAATGCTAGATTATTGTCGTAAAAATTTAATTCCTTGTGTCATCATTTTAGACGATGAAAAGGAAAATTTATCAGTTCATTTTTGGGAACGTAAAATGAAAAGATTTAAAGAACAGAAAATGTCTACAACCGAATTTACTGAGTATTTACGAAAACCAAATACAACTTCACAACAAACAGATACACCACCAGTTTTGTGTAGATCTGAAAGCAAAATAAATAATATGGAACCTACGACAAATTCACATAATACTTCAATCAATGTAAACATCAATTTTGTACTCTCTGAGAAAGATAAATTATCAAGTAGTGGACGAAAAAGTTACAGAAACTCTATGCTAGCTCAATTGTCATCTTCCTTGCATCGAATATCATATAAAGATCCAATAGAAGTATTTGCTGTATTTCTAGAAATGCCTGTCATAAAGACTATTTTTGGTCTCTTAGAATTAGATGAAAAAGAACAAGAGTTTCAGAGGAGCGTTCAATTTGTTATTGAAGAGTGAGTGGTTTATTTCTTGTTTTGCTTTTTTATTTAGTTGAATTAAATTTAATAATTAATAACTTACTTTTTTTAGACATCCATACCACAAAAAGTCGATTAAACAAGTGTGTGATGAGATGAGAAAAGTAAGGAACGAAAAACAACGGCCTGTTCTAGTTCTATACAGTTTGACTGATGGACGTTTTCTTATTTTTATATGAGGGCATTTGTACAAATTTTAATTAAATAATTCTATAAATTTGTATATAAATATTTTTAATTAAAATTTATAGTTGTTATCGTATATTTCATCTGATATTATTAAAAATTAAAACTGTTGAACATGCACACCTAGAATCGAATAATATTAAAAATATATTAATTAGTATTTAAAGTTACCAACCGTAAATAATTACCGTAAATCGTTATTTCATACTTGTTAAATTTTTAATGATCGATTTTTATAATATTTTTGTAAGATAAAACTGCTATGTATTAGAAGAAAACAACTTTTTTTAAAGTATTCTTCATTTGACTAATATTTAATTGTTATTAATTAAATAAAAAAGCAGTAACTGGTTTCTATTTTTACTTGAACGCGGCAAAATACATTAATCAAATTACTCTACATGTTTTACATGCACTTGCCCTAGACCTTGAAGTCATTTTCAAGTTTAAAAGTATTCCTACCTAGACTTCTTCGTAGCTATCAATACTGGTAAATATTTTATTTGCATTCGCCATTAACTACTAATAAATCGTCAAGCTATCGCGTAAAATGTTTATCCATTATTGTTGGCATTTTTTTATGCAGCTTTAAGGTGTAAAATTTAATTAAAAGTCTTATTCTAAACTCAATATTATTAACAGTGTAAAAAATTTTTATAAATTTAAAAACGAGGATTTAATTTTAAATATTCTTTGAAAAATTATTAAACTAGGAGTTAATACTTCAAGCGTGAATTGAATATTGAAAGTTAAAAAAGTTGATCACATTCTTATCATCAGGTGTAAATTTTGAAATAACTAATTATGAAGATACAAATGCGCAAATGTTGTTGTTGGTCACTCAAAACTGGAATTGCAATTTTTGGAGTTTTTCAAATTGTAAGTAAACATATTTTTTGTCTAAACATAATCTATAAATTTTTAATAAATTTAATTCAATGCAATTACAGATTCGGTTTTTATTTATTCTGGGCTGGGCCGTCATTGATTACGAATATTTGGCACTAAATTATACGGAGTATGGAAATTACACAGAACAATTGTATCAATCTCATTTATTAGAAGATCCGGAACTTATATATTTTTATGTCCCAGCTTGTTTTTTGATGCTCGTGCTTTCAAGTTTTATGATCTTTGGCACACTAAAGGTCGGAATTTCTTAAATTTACTTATAATAATATTTTAATTAAATACTTTGACTTTTTACATTAAGTATTTATAAAATACTATAATTTTTTAATTTTCAGGACAAGTACAAATTTATATTGCCGCATTTTTATGTACACATTTTTTTAATTTCATCATCTATGATTAATCAAACGTACAACATTGTTGTAGAATTTGCTCACTATAAAGATTTTGAGTATGGCTTTTTGTTGCTTGCTAAAGGAATTCTGTCGAGTGGTAAGTTGTAAGTTTTTAGATATTAAAGTTTAATATCTAAAAACTAAACTCATTGTTTCTTTTTATTTTTAGTGTGTGATATATATTGTTGTTTCCTGGTATTCAGCAGAATCAAAGAAATCAAAGGATCTAAGAATGTTATATACCCACTCGTACTATAAAATCTTATACACCTGCTATACATTTTTTTTTTTCATCCTATAAATTTCGGTATATTTTTACAATCTTTTCTCAACTAATGGACATGAAGTATGGATATCTAATATTTTTTAATACACCTATTAAAAATGAAAAAATATTTTATTTATTTGACACCGCAAGTGATTTTTACAGAGCACTTATTTTAACTTATTCGCAAATTTTTCTTTTATGTTAATATGAAGACTTTCATTTTAAAATTATTAAAAGTAGAAGATTAAATTCAACAAATCACTTAAAAATTGTAAGTATTAAATTAATGATTAATTCTTATTTTAATTTTTTATGAATTTTTTACAGTTTCTGTATTATCCTAGGTACTTGCTGGTTTTAATTAATTAAGTACATTAGCATTAATTGAAGATATCATAAATGAAGTCTTAAAAAAAAAAAAAGATAAACGATCAATGAATCACAAAAAAATTCACAATTAAGAATTTCTTTCACGTTTTGTTTAATAAAAATTAAATTTAATTAAGTATAATAATAAATTCAATAAAATTAATTTTTCTTTTTTATTACAAAAATGTTGACAAGATTCTTAATTCACTATATATACCTTCAAATATTTTCAAATGTCGGATATCAACAATTATGGTTCATCTTAAATTTTTAAATTTTATATTTCTTAACACCATGAAAAATTATTTTTATTTCTTTTACACCGCAAATAATTATTTTAAAATGATACTAAAATTAGCTGACATCTGAATATTTCTATAATTTTCTTTAACAAACGAATTATTATAAAAAATTATAAAAATTACATTAGCTGACAGCTAAAAATTTTAGGATTTTTTTATTGAAAAAATTATTCCAAACAAAATAAAAAAAAATTCATTTTTAAAAAACGAAAAACTATAAGCAACATTAAAAAAAAAAAATATTATTTAGATATGTCAATGGATGCAATTTGAAAAAAATTTTTCTTCGTAGTAATTAATTTTTTTGTAAAAATTAAAAAGCGACAAATGTCTGCTGATTTCAGTTTCATATCTTAGAACACTTATTTCAATTTATCAGATTTTTCTTTTATACGTTAATATAGAGAAAATAATTTTAAAATCATAAAAAGTTTAATTCTAATTAATTGTATAAAATTAAACACCATATACCCCAATATGGTAAGTAATTAATTATTATTATTTGCGTTAAAAACAAATTAATAAAATGACAATAAAAAAGTGTTTTCAAACTAAAGTCTACAATTGGTTCGCAATATTTAAATCAACCAATCAAATCATTTCACAACAGACAACATTTCTATACACATATTCGTAGGAATATATAAGCGCAGTTTGTTAGGTATTAACCTCACAAACGTGTATTTGTACATACTAGTAAATAAAATCATACATTACTTTCTGTAAATAATAATATTTTATACAAAAATGAATTATTTAAGTAAAAAAATAAGTTTTCATTATTAACAAAAATGTCTCAGTTATCATGTCAAGAGAAGCAAAATAATGAATTAGAAGTTTTAAAGGTATGCAAAGAAATTAAATTCTTTCATCATACGCAATAATAATTATAAAATAGAATATAAATATTTTTTATGTTAGTCAGTCTTTGGCGATAATTTACAAGATTTTAGAAATAATAAAAATAAGCGAAAATGGCAACCACTAAATGTAAACATCACATTGACACCGTTACAAGGAATGCCTGGGTCAGCTCAAGGAAACATACAGATAGATTTACAGGTCACGTGTGGAGAAACATATCCAGAAAAGTAAATAAACACGATGATTATTTATTTTATTTATTATTTTTTAATAAATATTTATTTTTAGTGCTCCGCATCTACAATTAAAAAATAGTGTGTGTCTTTCTGATGATCAAGTATCTGTTTTATATTCAGAAATAAAAGACTTGGCAGAAAAATTAAAAGGAGAATTAATGATTCTTGAGTTGAGTCAACACGTTCAGAAATTTTTACATACGCATAAAAACAGGGTTATAGCAGTTGTTGTGAAAATATTCAAGGTGAGATGCCGGAAAAACAGTTAAAAGAGAAGCAAGAACCTCAGGTTTGTTTTTTATTTTTATTATTTTCTTTAATTCATTCACTTAATTTTATACAAGTATTTTTTTATATTACTTTAATTTTTTGGCTTAAAGGTTTTACTCAAAAGAATGGGACGCTTGTCTTTGGAGTCAAATGAAATACCACCGTCGGTTCCATCATCCCCGCAAGAACGAGTACGTTCTTATTCTCGAAGAAGATGCTTGAGCACATCCGAAAGTTCAGAAAGTTCGTTATGTGAATTTACTCAGACAAAAGTTTTGAATTTTTTGAGTAACAAAGGTGAGAGACAAGTTCATTTGGTTAAATGTCTTGGACATAGTGTCAAAGGGTCAATAATTTATGCTGGTGTTGATATGATGACTGTTGAGCACCTAGCAGTTACCGAGTGGCTACTGAGATATGCTTCTCCTGGAGAAAAAAAAAAGCGAGTCAGTGGTTTTAAATTTACAACAATTAATGAAGCAAGTTGTGATTATTGAACAGGAATTACATCATTTACAAAAATTAGATCACCCTAATCTCGCTCACTATTTGAACATTAAGTATTTACAAAATAAAGATAGTATTGTCGTTTATATACTTCAAGAGTTTGTTGTGGGTACAACGTGTTCTTTTTTCAAAAAAGAAAACATTTCTGTTAATATTGATTTATTGAGATATATTGCCACCGGTGTTCTTGCTGCGTTGGAGTATTTACATGAGAACAACATTGCACATAAAGATTTGACTGATTCCAGTATATATATTGACAATACTGGTACTGTACGAGTGTCTAATTACTCATTAAATAAAAAACTTTCAGATATATATCGTTCAAGTTGTCTTGGTAAAGCTAATAATAATTTTACATTAATTAAAGAGCAAGGAGAAAAAGAACTAGATATTTACAGGCTCGGTACTTTACTTTTGACACTTTTAAAAGTAAAAATAGTATCAGACAACGAAGCGGATTGGGGATTAAACTTGTCATCAACATTGAGAGACTTTTTGTCCAAATGTTTGAACCGTGATGAAAAACTAAGATGGTCAGCTAAACAATTACAGCAACACAATTTTATCAGGACTCCTATTGTCAATGAATTATCGTTACCGAAACATTGTAACGATGAAGATAATAATTCTGAATCTGAGGAGCCTTCCTTTGATCTTAGGTCTTATTTACCATCCCTTGATAGTAATTCAAGATTCAAAAATGAATTTGAAATTCTTAAATTGTTGGGAGAAGGTGCATTCGGTGATGTTTGGAAAGTTAGAAATAAGTTAGATGGTAGATTTTATGCCATTAAGCGGATTGCTCTAAATCCAAAAATCAATGAATTAAATAAAAAAATGATACGAGAAGTAAAGTTACTCTCAAGGTTAAATCATGAAAATGTTGTAAGATATTATAATTCATGGATTGAAAATGTAAAAGTAAGCAATGTAAAAAGAAACTCTTCATCTTCATCAGAAATTACGTCATTGAATAAAGATAAAAGAGATGATATCGAAAAATTAAAAGCTGAAAGAGTAATTAAATTACTATCGCCAGTTAATGATGTTGAGTGGACAGTGTCTTTTGAAAATCCATCAAACGTTGTTTCAGATGAAGACTACAGTAGTAGTTTCAGTGATGAGGATTCTGAAGACGAAAGTGAATCTTTTCATTCGCCACAAAACTCCGAGGAATCTTCAGATAGTATAGAATTTAAAGTGGATAGTGAGTCACAAATATCTAAGGCTGAGTCTTTTGAAACTTCTGAAAAATAACTAGTGAAGAAAATAGTACTGTGGAACATAAAACAAAATTTATGTACATACAAATGGAGTTTTCTTTGTGAAAAAAGTACCCTAAGAACAGCAATTGATAATAATTTGTATGAAGATAAAGATCGTCTTTGGCGCTTATTTCGAGAAATGGTTGAAGGTATCGCTTATATTCATCAACAAGGAATGATTCACCGTGATTTAAAGCCAGTAAATATTTTTTTAGACAGCAATGATCATGTTAAAATTGGTGATTTTGGTTTGGCGACAACAAACATATTGTGCTCTGTTGTCCAAACAATTGATAACGAACGGAAAGTTGAAGTAGACAATAAAAATGATATTATTCTTGATGAACCCCGATCAATGACTGGTCAAGTGGGTACTGCTCTCTATGTTGCTCCAGAGTTGAGAAATGAGGTAGCAAAAGCTAGATATAATCAAAAGGTTGACATATACAGTCTTGGGATTATTTTGTTTGAAATGAGTTATCGACCACCCGATACTAAAATGGAGAGAGTAACTATTCTTCAAAAAGTTAGATCTAAAGAAATAACCCTCCCACCTGATATATGACAGAGACTGAAATGCCTCACCAGACTCATCTTTTACGGTACGTATTATACACTCACAAACATAAGTTGAATATTTATTTCGTATGATTTTTTTTTCAGGTGGTTACTCAATCATGATCCTAGTCAGCGACCGACAGCTCAAGAACTTTTGTCATCTGAATACCTGCCTCCACCACTTCTAGTAGAAGCTGAATTACACGAAATGGTTCAACATACTTTATCAAACAGCCAAAGCAAGGCATACAAGTACCTGATTGCCAGTTGTTTCGACCAACAAGTCACGCCAGCTGAAGACATCACATACGATATGAATGTACCTAGTAGATCAGCTAACAATGAAGTGTCTGTGGTTAATGAGCTACTGCATGAGCATGTTAAATCTGAAGCTATCAATGTATTTCAACGGCATGGTGGAGTCTATTTAGCAACCCCTTTATTAATGCCCAAATCTGGTCACTTGTATGATCATACAGAGACTTGCGTTAAACTTATGACTCATTCGGGCAGTATTGTCACTATACCTCATGATCTCAGAGCACCGTTTATGCGATATGTTGCCTTGAATAATATTGAACATTTCAGAAGGTATGCTATTGAACGAGTCTTCCGAGAAAAAAAGGTATGAAGTAAAAAATAAACCTAAATTTTGCTTGATTTGTAATTTAATATTTTTCTAGGTTCATGGATTCCATCCCAGAGAATTATATGAATGTGCTTTTGATATAATCAGCTCAGATGTAGATCTTATGGCTGAAGCTGAGCTAATCCGTATAGTTTGGGAAATCATTGATAAATTTTCAGAATTACATCAACGAGAATTTACCGTTCATTTAAATCATACTTCATTACTTCATGCAGTTTTAATGTACTGCGGAATCGGTCCCGAAAAGTTTCAAGACATTTATTCAATACTATGTGATGCACGTGATGGTAAATGCTCGAAACTCCAGGTCCAAACCCATTTTATAAGCTTATGTCTGACCGACCAAGCTATGGAAACTCTCTTGAATTTATTCGATACTGAAAATAATGTTTCTAAGGTTGCAAGTATACTTAGATCAATAACAAAAAGGAAAAGTGATGCTGCAGTTTTAGCAAAAAGCGCTTTGAAAGAAATCGAAACTGTTACTACTCATATGAAGGCTCTAGGTGTTCAGGTAAATTTTTTTTTTTTAAATGAAAAAATAATTCACTCTTATATAATTTATTTATTTCTATTTTTTAGTGGCCAGTTATTATCGTGCCGTTATTGGCTCACAATATGAAGCAACAAAGTGGAATAATTTTTCAAATATCTTGCGACTTAAAACGTAAACGACGATGTCAAGAAGTAATAGCAGCTGGTGGTCGATACGATGAAATGATTCAATCATTTCACCAAATATCAAAAAGTTCTGATTTAATTGGCAAAAAATCACATCACGGCATCGGTCTCAGTATTTCTCTCGAAAAATTAGTATGTGCCATTCAAGATGTGATATTAGAAGATACAAATAATGAATTAAGTATAAATAGATTTAGAATAGATGTAGCTGTAGGATTTATCGATAGTAAACCTGAACGAGAACATGAACTGGCTGATTTACTTCGAGAGTTATGGTCTCTTGGATTACGAGTAACTAAATTGGATTTTCAAGTTCAAGAAGAAATTCTTGACTACTGTCGTAAAAATTTAATTCCTCACGTTATTATTTTACACGGCGGGATAGGAAATCTTGTTCTATACTCTTGGGAATACGACAAATTTAGAGAACAAAAAATATGTATAACTGAAATTACCGAGCATCTTCAAAGACCAATAGATACACTGCCAGTTTTAAAAAGCAAAAACCGTACAACTGATTCTACATATTCATCATCAAATTATCTTAATATTAATTTTAATTTTATACCTACTGAGAGAGATAAACTGTCTGATAATTATAAAATTAATTATAAAAACACTATGCTAGCTCAAATGTCATCCGCTCTACAACGAATATCTTGCAAAGTATCTATAGAAGTATTCGCAATATTTCTTGAGATGTCAATAATGAGAACAATGGTCAAACTCCTAGAAATCGATGAAAAGGAACAAGATTTTCAAAAAAGTGTCCAATTTGTTATTGAAGAGTAAGTTTTATTATTATAGAATTTTATTTTTTATCTAACCAAATTAACAATTTTTATAGGCATCCATTAACAAAGAAATACATTGAGCAAATTTGTGATAAAATATGGGAAGTACGAAATGAAAAACAACAACGACCCGTTTTGGTATTCTACAGTTTGACTGAAAATAATTATGTTATTTTCATGTAAATTTTTACAAATCGTTTTGAAAACAGTTTGTTAAATATACTTGTATATGTATTTTTAATAAAATTTTGTCAAGAGGTAATAATTATATTTTTTATAATTCACTATTTTAGAGAAAGGATATCACGAAATGACACTGAAGTTGAGAGACATCTGATAATTTTTAGAATTTTTTTAACAAACAAATTATAGCAAAAAAATTTTATTTAAAAATTTAATCTTTAGAAGCTCTGAAAAATTGTAAATGAAATTTTTATAAATAATTTTCTATGTCTTCTAACTTCAGCCTCATTATCATGAAAGTTATTAAAATTAATTAAAAGTATTTTTTATACATAAAATAATTTTTTCAAACTAAAAAAATTACTTGATGAAAAAAAAATATATATATATATTTCTCTAAAATTCAAATTTCCCTCAATATTTGTTGTGAGAGTTACTTTTTTGAGCGTAGTAAGACGTGCGCGTCACCTTTGCTCTGCTGAGCTGAAAATGAAGAAAATTTATGATATGCGTGTAAAGTTATCCCAACGAAAGAGTGTGACTCGGATTAATAGTGGGGTTATAAAAATATATGACAAGAGAAGTTGATTCAGCGAATACTCTTTCGTTGGAACAAGTATATATTTGTTCTAACTTTTTTTTATAATTTATCAATATATTTAATGTATGTATGTATATAGACACACTTACTACAAACTATTTTATTGTACGCACGTGAGCGCTACAGTGTTTTACAAGCTAAACAAACGCGTGTGTCTTTGAAACTTAATAATTTAAACGTAAACGTAATAACAATAATAAAAAGTGTGTTAGAACGTGGTAAGAGATTTTGGCAGTGTTATGATCTGTGGAATGATAACGAACAATGTCAAAAAACGTAAATTTAACAAAGTTAGAAAATTTTATTGTTTCAAGACTATGGTACACTGCATATGTAGCCCATAAAATAAATATAAACAATGGTAAATCGTCAAATGATAATAATGGCGCAGCAATTGAGTTATGTAGATCAATAGGGTAAATAATGATAGTACAGTACAACAATACACAGCTTTAATATAAATTATTTAATGCAATGAGATTATATGCTAACACACTGATTATTTATTATAATCAAATGAATCATAACTATTAAATGTGTTTTTACTTTCAGTTTTTATGAATATAGTAATAATTCTTCATGGATTATTCACAAACTATTGGCAATGTTGACTAATAAGAATGTTACGGAACATCAGTTTAATTTATTACAACTTGAAAATGCATTACATTTAATTGACAATAATGTACCTGAAACTGTTGAGCAGGTAAAATTTTTTTTTATACTTTATTTATTTAATCATTTCAATGATCAAGTATGTGTACGTTTATATATAACTATTGTTTATTTATTTTATCTAGGAATTGCTCAAGCTTTATGATTTGATAGCAATATCGAAAGAAGAATCTGATGAAATTTATCCGCAGATTACTGAATGTAGTCTAAAATTTTTAGAAGATCATTTGTGGGATAAACCAGCATTTGTGCAATGGGTGATAGATCAATTACTCTGTGTATGGTCAACATCATTTGCCATGACTGATTCAGCGCTTCAAGATCTATATATTAAAGTTATTAGAGAAATAGTTAATGAAGCTAAAAATTTATCCGTCTCAACAAACAACAATAAAACTACCAATGGATTAATAAACTGCCAAAAAAATATAAATTTGATAAGTTACAATCATTTAGCGACACTGTTGTCTATTTTATCAAAGTTTGAAATAACAGACTCAAAAGAAGAGGAATTGAAATTGTGGCTATGGCCAATGTTAGTCAAAACATGTAAATTTAAAGACATCGAATTGTCATTATTTTCACGTAGAGATTTAAAATACTTTAAAATGTGGCATACATTTTGTGACGATCATTATGCACGGAATAAAACTCCTGATAGTTTAGATAATATTAATAAAATATGCTCAGCTGTTTTTGATATTAAAGATGAATCATCTGATGTGTCATTAAATGCCAATGAAATATTTATAAGAGTTTTAAGAAATAAAATTCACTGGTTATCAGATATTTTAGAGATCTGTTACGGGCTAATGATAAATAATCAATTCAATCAAGTTGAAAAATTATTAAAAAATCCTGTATTAAATAATCTTTGGTTACCGCTATTGTTAAAATGTATTGATAATTGTTTGAATGCACAACAATTTTCGCCCAACAACGAAGCTTGGAAAAAAAGCTCTACGACATCTGAATCTCTAAGATTTTTACTAAAAAATTGTAAATTTAAATATTCAAAAGATCAATGTATGGAGGAATTAGAAGATACTCTAGAAAGTCATGTAGATGCTTTAGAGTGGATTATTAAAAGTCGTGATGATTTTTTTCAACACAACAAAAAATCTGGTTCAATTCATCAAAATTACAACGTGAGGCAAATTTTTCGGCATCTTCAGTCATGCTCTATACTGTCTACCATAAAAACGTACGTTCCAAATATACATAATAAATTATTTAAAGATGTTTATCCTTTGCTGAAGGATTCAGAGCACTCGAAAATGACTTATCGAGCTTACTATGCCATGTTAAGCGCGCTAAAAGCAATAACACTTTGTAATTCTTATAACACTGAATTTAATAGAGTTATCGAGCATTACAATTGTATGGAGAAACATATTAATAATCTTAATTCATTAAAATTACGTTTAGAAGTTATGGAAAATATTTTTTCAATGTTATTTATACGACATGAAGATTTCACAACTATTGAAAATCCATCGGATCAAGAGGATGAAGATGAGGATGATAATATCAATGATGAATTGCCGTCTTATAAAAATTCATATTACTATCAAACTGGTTTCATCTGCAACAAGTATGCCATACGAGAGAAATTACACTATCTTAATCGTTGTATTTTTGTAATTGATAACGAGTACGCGAGATTGAGAAATGATTCAGAGGCGGCACAAAACATAGAACAACTTGATAAAAGAATATCGTCTATGAAAAGATATCTCAGTGATGCGTCGTGGCGTTTACAATTATTAACAAATACAGAATTTTTTAAAAAACAAGGACTACCGGATTCTGAATTACAAAATAAAAATCCTTGTATTGTTAAAAGTAAAATAAATTCAGTAGGTCATCAACAGAGAACTTCACATTTATATAAGTTTGATGAAAGTTCATCCGATGAGGGAGAATTACGTTCGGATGTTGACGTAAGTTCGGAAAGTAGTTCAGTGGGGAATGCTGCTGGTGAAAATAGCAAGCGTCGTAGACGTGTAAAAAAGCTATCATCGCAAAGTGAAGACACATCGAATGAAAAAAGCTCAAAACAAGTCAAAGAATTTACTCTCAGTTACATGCTGGCCTCAAAAGAAACTCTGGTTCTAAGATGTCTGTGGAAAGATAATTTGACTGAGGCTCAACGCGTTATAGAGGTAAATTATAAATCATTATTTATACTCTCTGCAATGCTTTTTCTAATTTGCGATAGGCTTTTTTCTCAGCCTTTGTTGGTTTATATATCAATGGCTGCTCTGGGTCGATATCTGGCCCCTCGGTTAACACACCCGGTGGATTATTATTGTAATACTCTCTTATTCTTTTAATTCTTCGTTTAGGGAAACAGAAATCACATCGAAAACAACAGCAGCACCAACCTAATTGATGTTATCTTTAAAGAATATCAAATAATGAATAAATTTAATTTAAAAATTATCATACCTCTTTGACACCAACACGGTATGGCAATACAAACATAAATAAAAAACCATATTTTAATAACTTGCCATGTTCGTCTTAATAAAACACTCAAGCTTGTTTTATTTTTTATCGCATTCTGATAATCAAAAGTTAAGCACTCGAATGATTTAATCCCAAATTTCTCTATTTCTTCTTGGGTACAATTTCGTGGCTTGTTAAATTGAACCAATTGTTTAAGAAATTCTTTTGGTGTATCTTCAGGTTGGCCATCATCCGTAAAATTAAAAGTCTGATTCTTATTCAAAAAATCATTCTTTTGTTGCTCATACTCAGCTTTAAGAAGCTCGTAGTCATAGGCTTCTTCTATTTCTTCACTAACAGGTTGCAAATTTTTTTCATCACCACTATTATTGCTTGACCGAACGATGACAGATTTATCATATTCTCCTTGGTAATCAACTTCGTAATCTGTTGAGTCTGTGGTGGATTTCTCGAGCTCTCTTAATCCTCTTGGATTTTTAGACTTTAAATTGTTCTAATTAAATTCAAAGAAAAAATTATATCAGATTTCCATAGCATCGATGATTTTAATTACAAAAAAAATAATTAACTTTTTCAAGATTATTTTGAACTTTTTTAATCAATTTCAATTCAATAAAATCATTTTTCTCAGCTTTTTTCGACATTTCTAATAATCTTTTATAATTTTTTTGTTCTTTATCGACAGCTCGTCGATTATCACGCTGAACATGCAAGTGCAATGAGTCGTATTTCTTATTATTGACATTTTTTAACTTAAAAGGAATTAAATCCGCTGGTTTAATCATTTCGTCTTTATATTCATCATCAAATTTATCCAATGAAAAAATAAACGACGTATGATCCTCAAATTTAACCTGATAATTAATTTTTTTTATAATCAATTCACTTTATAATTATTCATAAATTGTAAAAAAAAAAATTCAATTTAACGCAACTGTATAATCGGGAAGTCGTAAAGATTGTACATTTATAAAAATAATTAATCCAAACCTCAGTAAATATATGCAATATAATTTCATGATTATTTAATACTATTTATTTTTTTACAGACTTTTAACATGGAAAACAATCATTTGGCAGGTGAAATATTATTTTCACAAGCAATACGTGCATTCAGACAAGATATTGCGAAACAATTGACACTCATTTTACCGAAAAATGAAGTAAAAATAGATACTAAACATTCCACACTGGATTTTATTCGCCAAGCTGCTAAAGATGGTATCCAAACAACACGTATGACAAGTCAAGTTGAAACATTTTTAGCATCACAAGAGTCTAATATAAAATTGAGTTCTGATTCCAGTAATGCCAAAGACATAATGACGTTGGTGACACTCGATCTGGCGCTGACGATGAGCCAAGATAGTTTAACATCTGAAAATCTTGCAGAAATCGCAATGAAGCATTTGAAATCCAATAAAAAACTTGTTAATACGAGATATTATGAGTTTTTTGAGACAATTTATCAGCTGTTTCATGAAAAAAAAGGTACATCAATAGTTAATATACTATGCGATGCAAGAATACCATTTTCGTTGAAAGAATATCGGGAACAAAATGATTACTGGTCTAATTTAGCGCGTAAGCTAACTATTTTTGAAAATAAAACAAAACTAATAGATTTTATCAAGGATACAAATGAAGAGGAAAAATTAAAAAATGATTTACAACAAATTTTATCGGTTTGCAGTAATGGAGAACCATATTTACATCGATTAAATGCTCATTTAGAATTAATAAGATCAATTGCACCGCCATTTAAAGATATTAATGCGATCGGTATGAAACCTTCTCTATTGGAAAATTCACTTGACTCTTACATCGGTTATCAAATATTTGATTTAGATGTTGACTTAGAAACACTCGAAATTGTTGCTAATCAGTTGCAAGTTAATCTAGCTTACTGCATTTTGATAAACTGCTGTCCCAAGTTATTGTGTAGTGATAATCTGGATAATTTTGAGATTAAAAACACCAGATGGGGAATTATTGTTTTAAATAAATATGAAATCGTTGACAAATTCATTAATGATGATATGCATGATCCTAATCAATGTGTTGTTGGTATTTTATCAGATCTGATACAAGCTATCAAAGACTCAGATTATGATTCGTCAAATATTTTAGGAACAGATTTGAAAAGTTTGTCAAAGACAGAAAGTATTCAGAAAATTCTAAAAAAAACACAAAGCTTTGCTAATTTAGACTTGAGTTATTTATCTTTTGGTGATCATACGCTGGCATTTTTCCTCAACATCTGGAATCTAATTATGCTTCATACAATTATAGAAATTTGGAGTAAAGGCCCACCAACCAGTGATTTAAGACACGCTGTGTCATTGAGTACAATTGGCTATGAAATAGGCGATCTTGGTTTCGTTAGTATCTTTACTCTTAGATCAAAATTACTTGGACAGCCACTTTGCAGTGACGAGTTTTTATATTTTGAATATCCAGAAGAACTCAATGAACCAGCTTGGCAGGATTTAGATTTACAACTAGATCCTCGGGTTATATTTGCAATGATTAACGAATATCAAAGATCTCCAATTATTAAAATTTATCACCCTGAAAATTTAAATGAAGAAATTAATACAACAGTTCATGATTATCTCAATAATTATATAAATCAAGATAAAGAAAGTATTGTTTGTCTTCCGAAGCTTATTAAAAAATATGAAGATCTTCTAATCAGCACCAATGGATCGAAAGCAATAATGGAAAAATACTTGAGTATTGACAAAAATATAGAGTATGAATCATTCAAATATTTATACGACATCCGGTTTAAGTATAGCGATGAAAAACCAATAACTGATTGTGATAAAAAAAATAATAATAAAAATGATAAAGATAGTACGTCACTTTGGAGAAATAGAGTAATTAAACCGTCACTTTTGCAATACTTGGAAGGCCACTGCTGGCTTCTATCTTATCTTGTTCAAAGAATTCACGAAGAGAGCCCAACGATTCGTGACAGCAGCTGTGATAATTTGGATCGTACTGCAGTATTGGAAAATTTATTTAAATCACCTTGGGCACAAAGTTTAAAAACCCTTTACGAAGATAACTCAACAGTTGCTGGTTTACTGAATTGTTCGTCGACAGTTGAACTGTGGGATTATTTTGAAGCTCTTTTAAAAAATCGTGAGTTGAAGAAATGTCTAACGATGCTTGACGCACTTCCAGATTCGCTGTTAATGGGAAACGCTGAGTTCCAGAGTTTTAGAGACAAAATTCTCATGTGTTTGATCAGTAATATTCAGCTTAATCTAAATTCTACTGAAATCTTGCAGTATTTATATCAGATAAGAGACATTTATGTTTTAGCTCAAGTAGTGTTATCCAAAGTAAAAACTTGGCCGGTACGAGTATGTGAAGAGGCACTTCGTCACGTTTTAAATCATGTAGATACTGATGAACTTCCACCACATTGCAGGTCTGAGATAAGTGAAATTCTCTGTAGAGTTCTTGTTTTTGATAAAATGTTTATTTATTGTAAATTAGATGACAATACAGATCAAGTTAATTGGTATAATGTTGTTTATCGGACTGAAAAAACAGATCCAACACGTATTGTAAAATCACTAATCGATGCTAATCAGTACGAATTATGTTTAGAGTGGATGGAATATCAAACGCCTTCGTCTGAAATTCAGTGTCTGGTTTCACAAGATCTTTTCATGGGATTATTAAAAAATGAAAAAGATAATTTTAAACATGCACGGCAATTATTGTGTGCACTACCTGCAAGTTTATCGATTAAATTATGCAATGGTATTATTGATAAATTAGAGTCTATTAATTCATTGAAATTTATTATTAAATATTTATTGGATAATTCACCTGTAGAACTTGAAAAATATCAACGTGGCTTATTAGGAGTTGAAATTTTAGAGCAACTAGATCCGCGAGACAGGCCACTCTATATTCATTTAATTAATGAACCACTTCTTATGTTTGAGCAATTACTCATGAACTGTAAATTTGATAATCTACAAAAAATATTAAAAACGTGTTCTGAAAGTTTTTATTCAGCCGGTATTACACGTGAAGAATTCGATTATACTATTAGATTTTATGCACAAAAATCTTTAGACTTTCGGGTGGCTATACAGCGCGACACCGATAGCAACAAGCTTAAAGAAAATTATTTGAGTCAAAGTGGTGAGTTTCTTATGCCTGTAAATATACCAACTAGAGAAGAATGGATTCCAGATGATAAAGCCCGGGAATGTAGCTGTTGTAAAGCTGTTATTTTTTCCATGTTCAACAGAAGACATCACTGCAGAAGATGCGGTAGAGTGGTATGTGCCAATTGTTCAAGTCAGCGAATACGAGTGCCAGGATACGCGGATTCAGTTCTTGTACGTGTGTGCAATGATTGTAAACGACAAACTGCAATGCAGGCACAAGGTGCTTCATCAGCACCTAGCAGTGAAACATTCGATTGCTGGAGGTTATCAATTCAAGAAGCTCACAATAGAACATTGAGAGAAGAATTTTGCTTCGAATACGCTCCAAATATCCCTCTGTGTTTAGCGATATTAAATTTACACTCAGATCATAAAACATACGCAACTTTTCTTCTTGATCGTTGTGATGAAATGAAGAAATTGTTGTATCCAGATAAAAAAGGCCGAGTAAATCCTGAAATAGATCACAGTTTAATTATTAAAATGATAAAATCACTTTTACTGGCTGCTAAAGTTAAATGCGCAAAACTTGGGCTCAATACTGGATTAACTGATTGTGATAGATTTTTATCCCAAGTTGATCTTATTAATATTCTCGTTTCATCTGATTGTCTATCATTGATTCCACAGGATGATCTTAATGATCATACTTTACGGCGATTGAGAGATTTATTGACTGAAAAGGAACAATGGAGATTGGCGTTAAATGTCAGCACTAAATCTGGTTTGGATACTCAGGGTGTTTGGGCAGCTTGGGGCAAGGCATGCCTTAAAGTCGGTTACTACGAAAAGGCGCGAGAAAAATTTTCACACTGCTTAGATAAAGTTAATCAAGAAGATTATGTACCAGAAGATTGGGTGTTACTTTCGTACTCAAGTGATACTGGAGAAGGATCATCAAAAAGCGATAAAAATTCGGAGAAAAAAGAGACAAGAACTCGAACAGGATTAAAAATCCGACCTACTAAAGATTCGCCTTTATTGGTAGAAATTTTACAAATTCTCGAAGTGTCTAATTCTACAGATCAGTATTCTCAACAACCAATGCCATCGAAAAGTTCAATGGCACAAGAAATATTGAATACACTGAATAATTTAAAAGCTATATCTTATGGTAATTACACTGTGTCTAAGCTTAATTCAAATACTAATAATTTTCGGTATCAAGAAAGTTTATATTATTTATTAATGTACGGCAGCTATAATTCTATTTTAGAATTTTTCGTTCGTTACCGAGAGTTGAATAAATGTTTATCTTATATATTAGAAAATGAAATAGATCCAGAATTATTTTTTAATGTTGTCTTCTTGGGTTGTCTTCGCAGCGGAATAATGATAAATCTTTGCACAGCAATTAAATCCAAAGATCCAAGTCTCCTATCATGGAAGAAATATTTGTTATTTACTTGTCATAATTTAGAAAGAAAACAGTTATTTAATACTCTTTACCAACTTCAATTATTTATGAAGGATTATGTGAGAGCTGCTATGACTTGCATACGATTTTACGTTATAGACGCCAGTAGTTACGCAGATATTTCCATGAGAAGTCATTTTCTTTTAGACGCACAGAGGCACTTGGAAGCTGAATTGCACAGTGAAAAAGACGAAATATTTGACAAACGACAAAAAAAAAGTGTTAGTTCATTTTTTATGGATCCATCGGAAATTGATAAGCATATAAATACCATTTCACGGCAAATGGAAATCGCAAAATTTTTGGGATCGTGTGAAAAAGAGGGAAGATCTGTCAATGAATTTCTCAGCAAGCTTTCCTTTATGGACAGTGAAGGTTTGCAACCACGAAATGCGCCAACTCTCTTCGGTAATCAGCAAGAAAGAACGCATTTAGCTGTACTGGCTATTTTATGCGGAAGAAATGTTGAAGAAGGTTTTGGTATCGCTTTTCGGGTGATGCAGGATTATAATCTTCATCATCAAAAAGTTTATTCACTTGTTGGACACATACTGGCGCTAGACAAAAAAATAAATTCAATAGAACAGTTAATTAAATGCTGTAGAAGTTCCGGTTCACCGAATTCTAATGCAATATCCGATCGCGTATTAGTTAACTGTATTAAATTTCTACTAGATCGCCCACGTACTGAAACAAATCCAGGTCCGAAAGATCAAATAGATTCTCTCATAAGACTTATCATAGATATTGAATTAAAAATTGGATGTTACATCGAAAGTAAACAACTTAAAGCTGCTTATCTTCTAGCTGTTAAGCATTCGAGAGCACAAGATATCCGAAGAATCTTAAAAGAAGCTGATAGTGTTGGTCAATCTGCCATTAAATCCATTTGTACCAAGTGGCTTCAACATAATCGACATAATTAATTATTGATACGAGTAAAAAAAAAAAAAAAAATCAGCAATTCAATAATAATTGTAATTTTTTTTTTTTAATGTCAATATTACCACACGTGTTAACGATTTAGCAATGCTTTATTTTATTTTATTTTATTTGTTATGGAATTATTCAAGTAACAATTAAGAAAGAAATTTAAATTAATCTATTTTTGTGTTAATTTTTGTACATAAGTGAATTGAAAAGAAAAAAAAACAACAGACGGCACATTGAACTGATATACTTTTAAAAGCTGTGATATTTAAAAGAATTAGTACTAATCAATACACATACGATATTGATATATATATATATATATATATATATATATATATATTTATATAATAAATATGTATGTATATACGTACTTTATAACTATATTTAAAAAATTAGATTTAGATATTGTCATTGTAGATAAAATGTACTCCATAAAACCATTATGTACTATTATATTACGTATGTTTTATAATATTATAAAATATATACCCAATTAATTTATTTATTGTTGTTTAAAATAATTCCCTACGTTATTATTATTTAATGGAATTTTATCGGTTATAAATATATAAATCTGCCAGTCGATTAATGATGATATGTACATATGGAATGTTTATTATTATAAATAATTGGAATGAATTTTTTTTTTTTTTAATTATAAAGCGACACGACAGCAGACTAGATAGATGTTAAAAAAACTACATGCGCTAAAATAAAAATATTTAACAAAATTTTCTAAATTAAATCAAAAGAACATCTTCAAAATGATAATATAAAATAATAAATTATGATTTATAAACTTAAAAAAAAAATCTACGATTCTTCTTCTTCAACGCTGCCAGTTGTCAGTCTTCGTTCATATTTTTCAGCAAATTTAGGATCGATATTCTTAATTGAAGTCAGTAAGCTGTCTTTCTCCTGCTGGGACCAATTCTGGCTCCACTCTTGGAAGAGTTTTACACGACATTGAAATAAACTTGGTGGTCTAGTTGATTCATCTTTATTGCATCCCAAACCTTCGATGCCAGATACAAGTCCATTCACCAAATCAGGAGGTCCACATCGTTCAATGAGTACACTTAAAAAATCTCCACGCTGCATTTCGGACCACTCTTGAAACCACTCCACCATATATCTCAATTGAGCTTGATTTGATAATGTTGATGACATGTTTCATCTATAAATTCACAAAAAAAAATTACTATATCTCATAATTATTTAAAAAATCATCACTTAAAATATCAATGACATTAAAGTTAGCTGTCACTTGACAATTTTTTAATTTTTTTTTAACAAATAAATTTGCTCCAAAAAATTATTTAAAAAAAATGCATTTGTAATTTTTTAAAATTTCTAAATGTCAATTTTTTTTTGCCATAATTTATTTGTTACAAAAATTCTTAAAATGATCAACTGCCTGCTTAGTTAATTTTCATAAAATATCAACTTTTTTATGACACTAAAGTTAACAGATAAAAAAATTTTTTTAGATATTTATAATAATTAAATTATTATAAAAAAATTTAATTAAATAGTTTCACATGTAAAAATTAATAAAAGTTAATTTTTAAAATTTTTTTAACAAATCAATTACAAAAAAAAATGCTTCCAAAAATTTTCACTTGTAATTTTTATTAATTTTCACATGTGAAACTTTTTAATAATATTTTATTTATAATAATTAAATTGTTATAAAATTCTAAAAAAAAAAATTTAATATCAGTGTCAACTTCAGTGTCATAAAAATTAATAAAAGTCACAAGTGAAAATTTTTAGACGCATTTTTTATTGTAATTGATTTATTAAAAAAATTTTTTAAATTAACAGCTGACTGCTAACTTCAATATTATACTTTTTTTTCAGCTAATTAGTTCAAGTACTCAAGTTGGAAAAAAATAATTATTTATATAATATCTTAGTATTGTTAGAAAAAAATATTCTCTAACCTATGAAGTTAGAGTATAATATAATAAAGGTAATAAAAAATCATAAATTCAGATTGATAAGATTAATAATTAAAATATTGATAAGTGAAGAACATTACCAGTTGTTTGAAATGCAATTATCGTATCGGAATGATGATGTATAAATACTGACGTTCTGTGGTTTTATTTACAAGGATAACAGCTGTCTTGACATCACAGATGATTAGAGTGTGTGTCGCTACACAGACACAACTACATAAACCGCATCAGTACCAATATAAACAACTGTCTTGATTTTGTATTGACGGACTTATATAGGTATTACATTTATTGCAACAATATTTTGTAAAAAAATTAATAGATAAGGTAAAAATGAGGAAGAGAAATAGATAAAAGACTATTCTGGTACTCTCAACACTTATAATTTATTTTTTGCAACACAAGTTGTTTGTAACGGTTCGCTTATTAAAACCAGTCTATGAATTACTTGAATTTACATTTTTTAGTGTCTATTGTGTCAGCATCGTTTGAATCTTCTTCGTCATCTTCACTGGATAATTCTTGAGATTCACCTATTATAATTTATTACATAGTTAGTTATTTTATTATCAATAAAAACTTATTATTTGTATATTACAGAAATTAAAAAAAATATATTGAACAATAAGTGCGTACATTCACCTTTGCCAGAGTCTTTTTCAACTAAAGTTGTCAAGAAGTCATTGACTTGTCGTTGCATCACTTTCAAGTTTTCGACTAAATTATCTATTTTATGGTAATTTGAAATATTTATTGAATTATTAAATATACACTCATTATGTCTGGTTATTTCAACTTTGATACTTGGTTCCATTTTTTTTCTGCAACAAAAAAAAATTTTTAAACTTCTGCTAATTATTTAATTTAATTAATTGAGAGATTATTAAAATATTAACTTTAATTATTTGAAAAAAATAAATAAAATTGAATTTGAATGAAATAGTTTCGTATTTTTATTTTGTTATCTTAATTTAGGACCCTCGTGTGTTCTCAAAAAACAAATTCTCTCTTCTGGTTCCATTGATGGTAAAAAGAAAAAGTAAATTCAAAATCGACCACAGGTGGCTGTAGTTAAATATTTCATGTTTATTGTAATTTGCGTTGTCGTCGTTGTCAATTGCAACATAACCTAAAAAATTAAATTTAGTTATCTATAAATTAGCTTAATTTTTGTTGTACATGCTTCTCGACGTAAAGTCGAGACATATGTTACTGGAATGGTTTTATTAGAAAATGATGTGGTAAAGTATTTAACAAATTAAAAAATAAATAAACTGCTGGTATATACATAGTTATTAATTAATTACAATGGTCTTCATTACAGTTTTTGAGTGAACTCACTAGGTTATTTGAAAAGTCACGGCTGTCAGGTTCTGTAGCTGTAACTATTAAAAGATGTAAGCTTTGATTAATTGATTTATTTTAAAAATTTTTAAAGGTAATTGATAAATATTTCATTTCAGTCAATGGTCATAACAAACCGGAACCCAGAAAAGGCAACCCACCTTTACCAAAACCAACAGAGTATCTCTGTTTAGTACGAGCTAAATTACACTCGAAAAAAATTTCTACTGTTGTAAGTTTAATATTTATGATGTACTAATTTGATATGAAAAACAATACTAGTTGGATATGAAAATTTAATCTACTGATTGCTATAGACAGATCAATTTAGAATTATCTATAAGAAAATTTATTTAACAATTTTTAATCTTAACATTTTCTTATCACAAATTTTTTTTTTTACAAATAATTGTAGGATTTCTGTTTATAATAATTGATGATACTGAAATTGAGAGACATCTGATCATTTTTAGAATTTTTTTAACAAACAAATTATAGCAAGAAAATTTTTATTGAAAAATTATAAATGAGATTTTTATAAATAATTTTCTATGCCTAGTTTATTTTTTAAGCAAAATCAAAAGATTGTCAAGTGTCTACTAACTTCAGCCTCATAATAATTGCCTTACTTTAATACTCAATTATTCGAGATAAATTTAATTTGAAACTCGGGTGTAACAATAGAAATTAATAAACTTATTCTCTAGAAATCTTCATAGACATTACATACACATAAAGTAAAGTATTATATGACTGCTTCTTTTACAGAAAAAAAAATTTGAGTATTTAATATTTTCACTTACATTGAAAATTGTCTTTAACGTAAGATACTTTTTGTCACGACATAGATAATCATAATGAAAAACAAAACAATCATCATACAAATGTTATAAATTATAAATAATTTTTTATGAATGAAAAAACTAAAAACATAAATTTTTATTGCAGATTCATTCCAAGGATGTAAATAAATTCCAGCAGGCATACTGGAATCTACTAAAAGCTAATATAAATGGACTGAAAAAATTAAAAAAAGTAAAAAGCGCAAAGCCTAAAGCTCATTAATCAAATTAATATTTATTTATGTTACTTTTTTTTTAAACTGATCAAGTAAATGCAATTTCTATGAATAAATCAATCGATTATGTATCATAACTACTTCGTACATAGGTACATGTGTTCAAATTGTGTAATGTCTCATTGAAATCACTAAAATATATATTGTATGTATAATAATTTTAAAATTTCTCTTTAAAAAAAAACATTAATTTTCCTTAAAGCTTGATAAAAAATACTTCATTTTAGTTTAATTAATTTCATGTGATATTCAATACAATTAAAATTACAATTCTTGTTTCACTTGATCGGAAATGCGTGATAGATACCACGAATGCTGTTCACTAGGAGCTGTAGCCAATACTCCTTTAGTATTAGGATGTTCAGTTTCAGCGTTATACGGATAATGATCACCATTGAGATCTGTGAGAGTACCTCCTGCAGCATTTAACACTGCTTCTGGAGCACAAGTGTCCCATCTTTTACATCCTGAGCTTGCAAATACATAAGCGTTTGCTTTACCTTCTAATAGGAGCATTACTTTATGACCAGCACCTCCTACTCGAATAATTTCATCAGGTTCCATTGCGTCTAAAGCTGCTTGAACTGTTTTATTTGAATGCGATCTAAAATTTTTTATAAACCACCAACATAAAATACATTAACATGAAAGTTTAAATATTAGGAAAAAAAAATTTTTTCTTAAGGTAATATTAATACCGTGTAGTAGTGATTATTCGTTTGCCAGATGGTGGTGGAATCGGTTTAAAACCACCAATACCGGCTTTATCAATACCCCATAAAGTACGTCCTAGTGAAGATTTTTGTACATCTTTATAGTAAGGCTGATGAATTACACCTCCAACAGTTTTTTTCCCAACCGCTACACCAACCAACACTGTCACGTGGTCTACTAATCCTTGAGTGAATTCAGAAGTACCTAGGCATTTATTTATTTAGTAAATTAATATTATTACTAGTAATTTTTTTTTTTTTTTGGATTATTGTAATGTTAATAAATAATTTATAAAAAAAATGGATAGTAAAAATAGTGATTGCCTTTTTTTTACGGCACTTGAAAAAATTACCTGAAAGTTATGCTTCTAGACTAGAATACCCCCTTAACGCAATGATAAATACAATGATATTAAGCATTAATTTAATTTGATTTAAGGCTTCGATTTTAAAATTAGAGAGACATCGAAAAATAATTATGTTTACTCAATAATTCAAAGATAAGTACTTAAAAAAAATTAAATTAAAACTAAAAATAGTTACCATCAAGGGGATCAACCCAAACGCATACGTCTTTCGGAGAAACATTTTCTAGATAATCAGGAAGTTTAACCTTCATTACATCTGGATCTAAATCATTGACGATCCACTCTGGTGGGACTTGACATCGGGATGTTCCCTCTTCTCCAATTATCGTAATATCAGGAAACTGTCTGCTCAGCGATTCTATAATACAACTTTGTGCAGAACGGTCAGCTTCAGTTTGCAGATCATTTACTCCTTTATCAATAATATTTAAATCTCCTTGTGTGAATATTTCACGAATTATTTTTCCTGCTTGTGTTGCTGCTGTCACTGATGAAGCAACTAAACGAGTTACCAGTGGATGACACTGTGCCATTTTTATAAATTGGCCCTAAGAATTTTTTTATAACTGAAAATACAAACAACAATTATCAAAATGTATCGAACATTATTTTTTATTATTATTATCATGTAGTATATAGATACTTGTAAGTAATTAAAATAAATCAATTGTCTTAATAATTTGAATTTTTTACTTACAACAACGTAAATATTAACTACAGGAGAAACATAGATGTTTTTTTAATGTGTAAGTGTCAAATATGACAAATTTATGAGTGAAAATGACAAACTGTTTTTTAAAAAAAGGCGGTAAAATTTTATCAATATTTTTTTATTATATGATTAAATCTTTTTATTATTTTAGGAATTTTTTTTTTTAAATTAAGTAAATTAAATAATTATTACCTGTCTTAACAGATGAGAAATAAAAAACACTTCAATATATAATTGTCTTTAATATATAATATACTTCAATATATATATAAATGTCAATTTAAAAAATTTTAATAACTAATCAATTACAATAAGAAAGTAAAAAAATGCTTCTAAAAATTTTCACTTATAATTTTTATTAATTTTCACATGTGAAATTTTTTTTTAATAATTTAATTGCTACAAAATTCTAAAAAAATTTTTAATGTCTGTCAACTTCAGTGTTATCACATAATACTGAAGTTAGCCGTCAGCTGTCAGTTTAAAAAATTTTAATAACAAATCAATTACAATAAAAAAATGCTTTTAAAAATTTTCACTTGTAATTTTTATTAATTTTCACATGTGGAATTTTTTTTATAATAATTTAGTTGTTATAGAATTCTAAAAATTTTTTAATGTCTGTAAACTTCAGTGTCATCGTCCCACCAAAAGAATGAAACTCGGGTTTGTTCGGGATTTACATCCCTCTCCCTCTACCACGTAAAATTGATAGCACGACCATCTCGAACAAACCCGAGGTTAATCATCTTCCTAGGATGATTATATCTTTGTGCTCTTTAGTTAAACATGAAAATCCGGAGGTTATGTATAGTTGAAACTTTTACTTGGATGTTTGTGTAATATTGTAACATCAGTATGATTTTTTTATAACAATATAATCCTTTGACACTAGATACTGACGATTTACTTGGTAAGATAACACCAGAAGTTTATTTTAAAATGATCATTGACGTTTACTGTCAGCAATGTTATAACTAATTGAGTTATTTGATTGTTTAATAGGTGTTTGTTTAAACAGTTATTTATTTAAAAAAATGATACGTGACTGGAATTGGTGGAGATAGTTTCCAATATTACTATTCCGGTATGCAGAAAGAGAAAGATGAGTCATATTTATAACCGTATGAATCACTACTTATTTAATAAATGTGATTGTTAAATTATAACTCTTGTAGGGTTAATTTTTATTAACAACTTTATGATGACGACGACCATGTACGATGACTTCTATGAGCAAAGCGCCTGGTGTTACTGGGTCGTTTCTGTCGCAACATTATTGTCTTTTGTTGGATTTATTGTTGCTTGTATATGCAGTTGCAGACACGGTGAAAACAAGTATGCATTATTTTATCATTAATTTATTATAATTTAATAAACTAATAACACTTAGTTAGTATTTGATCCCATTTATAATAAATTGGATACTCAAATCAGGATAAAATTATTATTTCAACATAAATATGTAAAAACAGGAGCGAGTTTCTGGGACTACCGGGTATGGTAACAATCACCCATGCTGATAATGACGATTACGATGGCCAGCCAACATTATCGGATATCACACCAGTTGTTACCCAAGACACTGTGGACGGTGGAAAAAGGTGCCAAGTCCATGACCTGGCATGGCAGCATGATCCCTTGTATGCCTGACGATTACCATCAATTAATAATTTTCCCCATGACCCTTTAACAAGCTAATTAATACTTAAAATAATTTAATGATTGCTAATCTCTGTACTTAATCATTATCATAACTACTTTCATCTTTCGTGCTTCCCTACATGGTTTTTGTTTTCTACCAAAACTAATTTTAAAATAGTGGTCCACTAATTTCTTTATCTTGGAATATGTAACCTCATAAACTGTCGCTGATTCTATTAATTTTTACAAAACTCTCTAGTAAATGGTAGTTTGTCCATTGATGAATAAATTTATTAATTTATTGTATATTTTTTCTGTCTAGAACAAGTGGAGCAAACAGAAGTCTACCTGATATTCCAAAAGATCGAAACGTGGGTACTGATGGAAATGGAATTAGTTCGAATCCTCAAGATATAATCTACGAAGCCGCTGAAATAATAAACGACTCGTCGGAATTGTATGCCACGGTAAGAGATAAAAACTCTAAGCGAGATAATGAGAGAGGGACGCGAACAAGCTCGCAAGAATCTTCGTCGTTGCAGGAAGATGACAGCGTGTCACCCTATGCAAGATTAAATACTCTAAATTCGACGCCAGATGAACACCCGTACGCACAAGTACAAAGTGTCCAGAAGCCTGAAGTTAATCGGCAGAATAGTTTTAGAAATCCTAGTCAGATTACGGACAACGTTGCCTGTACGTCGAACAGTCAGCCAACAAATCCAGTGGCACCGCCTAGAACACGCAGATCATCGTCACACAATTCGTTGCTCAACACCGAAGTAACGACATGTGACATTCAGGCGGCAAATGCTATATCTGGAGGCGTACAAGCGAACCAAGATTTGCCTTATATGACTCCACCATTATTGATGCCTTTACCGCGGCCTCCGCAACCTCAACACAATGGACCGCCGCAACACTTTAGCGGAGATTCACAAGATTCTAATAAAGGATACACCAGTATCAGTGTACGTGAACCTCTTGCGAATATAATTGCTCAAACTAAAGCTGCACATCAAAATCGACAAAATTCTCGGCCTGTTCAAGACTCGCATTACGCTACTGTGTCCGATGATTCAGACGAAATGTACGCAGCTATTGATGAACAAGAAAAAATTTATACCAGCGGTAGCGAAACTTATGCGCAAATTCAGCCGATGATCAGCGAACAAAGTCGAGTTGTAGTACATGGAGAACCAGCTCTGCTTCATCAAGCACCTCCGAGGATAATTCCTGAGGAACCAGTAGTATTTTCTGCGCCCCAGCCACCCAGTGTTGATAGTCTTCGGCACGTCGCACATGCACACTCGCGTCAGGCTTCGTCTTCCAGTGCGACGAGTTCGATTGCTAACCCCGGATCTCCAAAACCTGAGAAGCGACAAGCTAACTCTCCGTTACCACCGCCCCCACCGCCTTTACCTGAAGGAACAACAGACGTGTATGCTCTCATTGATAAGCAACACAAAAAACCAGATGATCATCAAGCTCCGCTCAGTCACTCGTGTCTCGTTCCCGGTAAATCTGTCGAAGATATGTATGCTAAAGTGCTGAAAAAGAAACGGGAATCTGAAGAAGAACACTCAGGAGCTAATGTGCAAGTAAATGACGTTCAAGTTCCAGGAAAGAAGCTTAATCTCATAGAGATCAGTCGAGCCTCATGGTCAAGTCACGATTCTGTAGAAATAAACAAAAGGGAACTAGAGATTAGAGCGTCTGTTCCGCCAGATATTCTTAATCTCGAGTCTAGTATTGAGTTCAGTGCTGTCGCGAGGAAATACGAGTTAGATCGCGTGACTCCTGATCATGTATTCGAGCCAATGAGCACAATAACACAGAGGACAATAAATTCCGTGAGCGAACCCAATGATCCTAATTATGAGATGCTCAGGCCTCCGTATTCCCGAACTGAAGACTCGAAACTTATCTCTCAGCCGTCTACTAGTATAAGAAACGGTATAGACGTTTTATCGTTTTACTCTGTACCTTTTAAGCACCGCCAAGTAAGCAATGCCAGCAGTGAAGATCCAGGCTACGAGAAAGTAAGACTTCGCCGGCGTGCTGATGTCGATGGAGACACTGACTCCGAGCCAAATTACGAAAGCATGCCTCATGATCATGGCGAACCTAATTATGCTTCTGTTTGCCGTCCAGGTGACAGCGACACCGATCCTAATTATGAGTCCGTACATCACAGTGATCCTAATTATGAGAGTGTTAGGTACATGAGTGTTACTAAAAATTCAATCGCCGATCCACCCTACGAACAAGTTAACTCATATTCGGAGACACGATTAAACGTTGACGGATACGAAAAAGTCAAATCCAAACAAAATGATGATCCTAATTATGAAAAAATTCACAATACATTATCCAGAGAAAAAGATCATTTTAATAATACAGACAGTGCTGATCCTGATGATGATCAGTATGTTCAAGTTTGAATTATTTATATTTATCTATTAAGTGGATCATCATTAATGTAGTGAGGACGTCTTATAGTACAAGAAAATTAATTTTAAAATTAATAATTTTTTACATTTATATAATATATATTAACAATATATATATATATATATTAGAGATACTACGAGTTGATAAATCAAAGATTTATCATTTAGTCGTATAAATAACAGAATGAAATTTTTTACGTCTTTGCCATTAATATTTATATTAATAATTATTATTTCTGATAAGTTTTAGTATGCAATCATTTTTATAACAAAACGCCGTAAATAATTGAAATACTAATGAAAATAAATAAAAAATAGTAATGACGTATTTTAACTCAGATAAGACTGATAAAGACTTGAAGTGATAAATCATCAAGTGTACGATCAAGTTATATGAACACAACGAACAGATTAATATCAATTTGAACTAAATTAATCGCTAACAGATTTGATTTGACAAAAAAATTTGGTTATTATAATTTATAGGAAAAAAAAAATTTTTTTCTAAAAATTGAACGTTTCGATTGTAATTGAGAAAAATATCGAAAAGATTTTTTAGCGCAGAAAATCTTGTAAATAATATATAATATATATATTTATATTCTTTTATTAATGTTTAATGTCTAATTGCTTGTGCAGTATCATTTAATTGTTATTAATAATTGATTATTATTTATTTATTTTAACACATTCCATTTTAACATTTGAAATATCAAATTTTATTAATTGAAACTTTAAGGGGCACACCTAGTGTAACGGCCTAAAAAAAACGTGATTTTTGGGAATTTTTATTAAAAAAAATACTTTATCAATTATTTTAAAATTTTAAGAATATATTTATACATGTTTTAAGAATACATAATGAAATTTTTGAAGAAAAAAATTAAATATTTTTTAAGTTATCGTCGATCTCTAACGGCGCGAAAAAAAAAAGGTCCTTCACTGCTGCAGTGATTCCGGCCTTCACCGTGGATGAAATCTAAAAAAAAATATCTCGTTAAACTAGATAATATTGTCTGTACAATGACCTACGATAAAAAAAAAAAAATCAAAAATTGACAATATGGCGGCGTTTTAAAAAAATAGTCGAATTTTACCTAAAATTTTGGTCGTTTGTGGCCTGCGAAAATTCGATTTTTGATCAGATCAAAAAATCGATAGGTCATTGTACGGAGAACTATATATAGAACATGTAAAAAAAATTCGATAGTGATCGGATCATTTGTTTTTGAGTAATCACTGCAGCAAATTCGGAAAATGCTGTTTCGAGAAAAACGCGTTTAAAGATAAAATGATCGTTTCCACTGTTATAAGTGGTTTAAAATCATATTTACAGCTAATCTGCTATTCCAGGGCCATATAATACACCTTCCTCTTCTTCGAAAAGGGCTTGTTCAGCTGAAGAAGCTTTTCTTCGAGATGATCGATCTTCTTTTGAAGAAGCCCTTTGGCGATAATCAGCGATTCATATTCTCGTGTCGTCCTTAAGAGCCGCAAAATCTCTTGCTGCAGGTCCAACTATCACTCCCATTACATTGAATATCTTCAAAATTGACGAATAACCGTCATTAAATATTGCAGTTGCAAAATTATTTGACAATTCAATAGTTTTGAAGCCATTATGAAGATGCTTGGGTGAAAAGTGCCAAAGTAAACCGTTGTAGCTTTCATTGTTGTTTTGAGTATTGTTACCTTTACATCTATCAAGCAATTCATATCGAGATAAGTCTTCATAAATAGGTTTTATAGCTTCTTGTACTTCTGGATCCAGTGGGAGGTAATCGTGTTTAAATGTACTAGTGATTCCTTCAGCTTCCGCGCGGCGATAAGCGCACCAACTTTCAGCGCCTTCTGGACAATTTTTATGATTTGGGTTTTTGTCAGTTGAACAGAAATAATAAAATGTTGCCCAGATTGCTTTATACATTTCATCTACATTATCTTGATTCCTCATAATTGCTAAACCATAATATTTTTGGAGTTTATTTATAAAATTTACAGTTTACTTTTGTGATGTTTTACTTTTTCCTCCTAATTTCTTATTAATGTTCTTTACACTTCGGCAACTTGTTCCCATTCTTTTTTTCACATGTAGATAGCATTCCAATTTAGCAACAGGAATATCATAAGGATTCAAATCTATAAGTCCTTTGTGGGTAGCGCTATCACCATCACCAATATAGCGGGTATATTTTACACCATATTTACTAATGGAACGACCAAACATGTCTTTTACACGATCCACTTCCATTTTTGAGGCAGATCCTTTATGATTGACATCACATTCTTCATCGTGTAATGATAGCCATTCCTCATAATCTTCAGGTTCGCTATCTTTTTTTTTCTTCCAAAAACACAACTCTGACAATATGTAGATTTTACGCATGAATCAAGAATTTTCTTGCTGTATTTTCCTGCCAGCGTAACTACTCCAAAACGGGAAGTATGGCTACGTTTTTTCCAGGTACCATCGCCGCTAACAGTCAAATTTGTCTCCGAATTTTCTTTCTTTAATGTAAGCTCTTTTTCTTCATTTATAGCTTGCTGCATACTGAGCTTACAAACAGTTTCGGCTGCAATCTGTAAATTCGTAAAACATCCCGCAAAAGTTTGGTCGTAAAATTTGCATGCTAAATCCATTAATCCACAGAAAAAATTTATCCCATTTATTCCGATGCCCAATAGACGCATCACAGCAACAATACGTTTATTTATTTCAAATGCGTTATTAATCATTGGTCCAGAATTAATATACGAATTGCCACATTCACAAATAATAGCAATTTTGAACCCTAGGCCTCTTGAACTTGCTTGATTGAAAGTAACTTTTTTTTGACAGGTTTTACACACCACTAAATTACTAATTGCACTAAAAACTGATAAAAATTGCAAAATACAATATCCATGAGATGGGTCAATCACAACATTATTGTCATTATTTTGTAATAACTTTTCTGCGGACGTACTGGTATTCGCAGTAGATTGCTCAAATGTAAATCTATTTCCGGTAAACTTGCGTTTTTTCGCAATTGATCGATGCTTAGGAACATTGTGAGTTCCTTTTTTATTTGAATATGAAGATTGATCACTCATTTTCAAGAAAATAGCACGTGTAAAATTATGATGCGCTCGATACAACGATCACAATGAAACTAAATGTGTCTGGCTCCGAAAATAATTTACGTGGCAGTAAACGAAAAATTTCTAGAAATTTCTAGAAATTATTATAATGATATATTTTTGTATACCTGAGAGCCAACAATAGAAACTGGAATCGTGTTATAGGGGCTGGAAGAGACAGTAGACTCTGAACAATACTTCAGGTACGTCTCGCAGCTAATGACACTCTATCTGCCGAGCGGCTGCTCTTTAAAATGTTATAACTCAAAAACTATTTGAGATATTGATTTGAAATTTTAATATGTTATTTTTAAAGGTGTAATCTACCGAAATATGAAAAAAAAAAAATCGACTTTTTCGAAATTTCACACTAGGTGTGCCCCTTAAGGATTTTTTATATAGATTTTTTTTTTTTTAAGAAAAAAAATAAAATAGAAAAACAGAAATTTATTTTTTTAAATTTGAATAAATGCTCATCGAAATAAACATATACAATTCTGTATGTAAGGCCATATGAATGTCCCAGTGCAATTCTCTAATGAAAAAAAAAATCAAGAGTTTAAAAAAAAATTATTTTAGTTAATTGATAAACAATTCATATTCACGTATATTATAATGAGATAAAATTTTTTAAATAAATTCATTTTTTTACGTATAATATTATTGTCAATTTCACTTATATATCATATTACGATCAATGATAATTACCATTGATATTAACGAGCGTTTTTGGTTGAATTATTCTACTGGCTAATTAAAAAAATCTGTGAATAATTTTTCTTTTTCATTATTTTCTGTTTCTTTTTCTTTTTCACGAGTACATATATAAACGTCATTTACTTTTCATATAACTATTTATTTTAATTTGTAAAATATAAGATTACGTATTACTTGGAATGAAAATTGAACAGTTTGTTTTTTAAAATTAATATACGCATTATTTGTTGATGTTTCTTCTTGACTCGCTGGTACATAACAATGACGTTTTTTTTTTACTCAAATGTACAACGATATATTCGAATATGTATACATATTAGGGTGGGTCAAAAAAATCGAATAATTTATTTTTGACTTTATACTCTGAAAAATAGGTTCGTAGACACCTAAAAAGAATTCTCTCCAAGTATAAGCTCTTAATTATAACGGGAAGGTCCTCCGCTTTGCGGGTTTCTATTTTTTTCGAATAATCAGATAAAAAAATTTATATCTCGCTTCCAACTGCTTGGAAAAATATTCCGTGGCATAGATTTTGTGAGAAATTGAATGCTTTACAAAAAAGGTCTCTTATGACTTTTTCAAAAACTCAACCGATTAAAAGATATTCATAGTTGAAGTTTGGCTATTTTAAGGAAAATATTCGTTTTTATTATGAATTTTATAAGTCGATGAAAAAAAATTATTTCGGATTGCGGAACTCATGATTTTGTAGGAAATTTACTGCTCTACAAAAATGGTCTCTTATGA
This sequence comes from Cotesia typhae, assembly GCF_013202065.1. Lineage (NCBI taxonomy): Eukaryota > Metazoa > Arthropoda > Insecta > Hymenoptera > Braconidae > Cotesia > Cotesia typhae. The sequence goes on along the minus strand of NW_027423757.1, from coordinate 3,751,570 downwards.
TTTTTTGATTAAGTGAAGCCGTTACGAGATATTCATCGTCAAACATTAACGAATATCAATATTTCCAGTTTTTGATCAATAATTCGATAAATTTTAATTTAAACTATGAGTTTCAGGAAAATTTACATAAATTTGAGTTTCGATCGATAAAGAAATGTTATAAACAATTTTTTTAATATTGTTTTCAGTCTTGAGCTTGTTTGATTGCATTAAAACAAGAAATTAGAGCATTTTTTTCGACATATAGCCAATGATTAGTTTAATTTGAAGTGAATGACATATTTCTTTGTCAAATTTAATATGAAAAGTATTGAATCAAGTGATAAACAACCAGTATTTAACTTTTTTATAGATAAATTTTTTATTGAATTATCAATTGCAATATAATTGTCTATATTTTTAATATAACAGTACGCTATTACTATAAATAATTTCTTTTATTACAATTTGGGAATGTTTTTGATGTTCTTTGACAACTTGCAATAAGTACTGGAATTGTTCTTCATTTTTGTCAAGCATTGATTATATTCACTGACTAATGCAACAGCTCGCTCTGCTGAATCATTGACAACTTTTAGTTGTTGAAAGTATTCTTTATTTTCGAGATAACTCTCATTAGTAGGCCATAATTCAACATCGACATCAAGAAAGTCATACGGTAGATCGAAGATTTTGAAAAGATTTAATGACTTTTTAGACACAAAGTCACTCAGAGTTCTCTGCGCCAATGAATTCAAATCTTTTTAGCAATTACAAATCTTTTAGCTTTAGAATCTGTACCTTCACGAGTATTAACAGCTTCAACAATACTTTTTTTTACTTCTAATGGAACGCCATCGTCAAACAGTGATAAAATGGCAAGTTCATCGCTCAAATACCATAAGTGCGAAATCATTTTTTCACACGTAGCTGAAGAAATCAAAGGATTGATATGTTTGTACTCCAATAAATTTTTCATAAACTGCAAGTCATGATAAGCAGCAGTTGTTGCAGAAGTTGATGAAAACCAAGCTTTTAAATACAATGTGACTATAAAAATACAGAAATGACGAAGACCATGCAATTCTTTCTGAGAGAGTTTGAATTCATCTCTGAATAGATACATTTTCAAACTATAAATGGCCTTAGCCATCCATCTAGCATGATGAACAGCACCAGGACGTTTGAAAGAAATCTTTTCCTTGAGGCATTTCTCCAAGGAAAATCAATGATAATTCCAATAATTCTTTATCTAACTTATTATAACATTTCTTTATCGATCGAAACTCAAATTTATGTAAATTTTCCTGAAACTCATAGTTTAAATTAAAATTTATCGAATTATTGATCAAAAACTGGAAATATTGATATTCGTTAATGTTTGACGATGAATATCTCGTAACGGCTTCACTTAATCAAAAAATCATAAGAGACCATTTTTGTAGAGCAGTAAATTTCCTACAAAATCATGAGTTCCGCAATCCGAAATAATTTTTTTCATCGACTTATAAAATTCATAATAAAAACGAATATTTTCCTTAAAATAGCCAAACTTCAACTATGAATATCTTTTAATCGGTTGAGTTTTTGAAAAAGTCATAAGAGACCTTTTTTGTAAAGCATTCAATTTCTCACAAAATCTATGCCACGGAATATTTTTCCAAGCAGTTGGAAGCGAGATATAAATTTTTTTATCTGATTATTCGAAAAAAATAGAAACCCGCAAAGCGGAGGACCTTCCCGTTATAATTAAGAGCTTATACTTGGAGAGAATTCTTTTTAGGTGTCTACGAACCTATTTTTCAGAGTATAAAGTCAAAAATAAATTATTCGATTTTTTTGACCCACCCTAATACATATATATCTGCTTTATATTTTCATATTTGGAGACAATTTATTTATTTATTTTTTCTTAATTTGACCGTCGTATTTCTTTAAGGCGCGGTGTGATAAGTATTGATTGGCATACTTGGGAATGAAAGGGTGGGAGTGTATAATTATTCACTTTTTTTTGCTAAAATTATGTTTTCATTACATACGATCTCAATTTTGACAATTTTTTATTATCTACTATACTTTATTGATTACTTTAATTAATTATTAATATTTATTTTTTAGTCTTGCATTATTAATTCTCCACTCGAGCACGACAAACGAATTTTATTCGTGATATAATTAACTACAGACAAATAAATTTAAAATGATCGATTAATATTTATACCGCGAGGTTTGCTTTGTCAAAATTTAATTATTTATTATCTTAATAAATTTAAATCGATTTTATTTATTTATTTTTTTATTCAATCAATTTATTGTCCCGCGTTTTAATAATTTAATAAAACCTGTAATGTCAATTTTATAATTGTTTATTAAAAAAGAAGTGATTTTAAAAGTGGTCCTTGTATTCACTTCTTTATTTATTTATTCTATAAATAATATAATTATAATTATTTATTTAAGTATAATAAATGTTTATCCTTTTCATCAATTATTTTTATTTAATTTTACAAAATAGCGATGAATTGTAATTTCGCATATTTATTCAATTAATTATCGTCCAATAATTAATATTCGTTCATCATTTTATTTTTATTTTTTATTTATTAATTTTTTTTATATATTTATACTTCATGGTCAAAATTATTAAATTGGGAAGCACAAAATGTTATTAATAATGAGCTTCGCGACAGCAATTCGCGATACTATTTTAATTATCGAGCGACAATTCACATCTTCCATACTTTTCTCATTCAATACTTATCTCACGGACAATAATATTTATATAATTAAATAATTTTTTTCCTATCATACATACACACACTCTTATACTTACAATGGCAAATTATTTATATTTGATATCAATGATTTATTATTAATAAAAATTTTTTTTTCCATTAACCCTGTCACTTCATTAAACATAATTAGTATTTAAAAAATCTTCGCTGAATAAGACTGAGCAATTTAAAAAATTTTAATTTTAAATCAATGCAAAAATGTAATGGGCTATTAAGCTCTATACACATTCACTGTTTTTTTTTTTCTTTTATTATTGCATCAACAAATTTACACACGCTCATACTTTTTCATAAATCTAGTAATAAAATAATAGTTATTCATTCATCTATAATATTTAAAAAAAAAAAAATTATGGCTCGTGAGCAATTACGAATTTTATTTTATATTTTTCTTTCAATCTAAGTTTTTACTCAGATACAATCAACTTAATAAATAAATTGCTTTTACAATTTTTTATCGATAAAAAAATCAATTTACATATTTTTTAATTGATGAGTTAATTTATTACTTTAACAATAACAAACACCTTTTATTCGTTGCAAAAATAAAAATAAATTTATGAGTTTTAAAAACAATAAATTTATTATTACAAAATATATTACAATTTGAGTTATTGTGTATTCCGAATTAATCAATTAATTTAAAAAATTTTCATTTGATTCAATCTTTCACATGAAATTTTTTTTTTTTTTCCGTAATTGTAGATAGAAACTGTAATTTTAACTATTGTTAATATAATTTATAATAATAATAGAATGTCAGACGCCAACAAATAATCTAATATATAAATTATAAAAATTAGTAATGGACACTTGTCATACAACAGTAATTATTATAATAATGTTCACTATACAAGTAAAACCCGCATGAATACATAAAACTGTGTACAATGATGTTAATGAAACTGGTTATTTATTTATTTTATTGGGTATGATTATCACATTATTTTTTTTCTTCCATTCATACAGCAAAAAAGTAATTGAACACAGTCGTTCGATATCAATAAGTCTTACTTGACGTACTGCTTGCAGCTATTTTATTTATATACGTAGTTTTTTTTTTTTTTTTTTTTTTTATTCAATAATATTTTATTTCGTTTTATTTACCATTAATATTTATATATTTCATTTTATTATTAGTTATTTAGCTTTTTTTTTTTTTTTTTTTTTTTTGGTTTAGTTACACTATAAAATGTGAAAATTTGCATTTAAGAAAAATGTTTAATGCGCAATGAGCAACGGTTTTCAGCTTTTCTTTATCAATAACGTTCATTATCGTTAGTAGTTTATTACAGTTTTTGTTATTTATTCATTGTATATTTTATTATTCGTTTAATTTATTACTCTGTCCATTTTCAAAGAATCCTTGAATCAAAAGTTATCCAGTAATTCAATAATCCATGTGTTTATTAATAATATTTCATTATATTATAAATTTATTACACTTATAACGATTATTTTATATTTATCAAATACCGCTCAAAACTATTTTGCGCGATACGTATTTATATGAATAATGTTTTATTTCTGGTTATTTTTTTTTTGTTTTTTAATTTTTTTTCCTTCCTATTCAGTGCATAAATGTATGGTACGATTTTATTTATTTATAGTTTAGAATATACTTTGGTATAGCTCCAATGGCAGCGATTAATGTGAAATATACATATATACTTGGGTATTATTACAGCAATATTACCATTATCAATTTATATATATTTATGAGTATTGTTTTATTATTATATAATAGTAATTATTATATCATAATAATAAATATACTGTATTCTCTGTCTTTAGAATTTTTTCAAAGAGTATCCATCAATTTTCTACAACTTTACATTCTCTTTACAATTTTTGTTTTTTTTCGATAACTTAAAAAATTTAATTTTAAAAATTCTGAGCACGATAACTTTTATATAAAACAATATATGAGTTGTTGTTACTCGAAATTACTCGATACAATGAAAAAGCGTTTGATAAATGCCGGTGCCTGGTATCAGGAATAAAACCATTTTATTTTATTTTACTATACAAAATTTAGATGTGCGTAATTTGTACGATACTATTCATTTATTAGACTATTCGTATCGCTTTTTAGTTATTTTAATAATTTTCAATTTATTCCGTAACATTGATTCATTTCAATTTACTATCTAGTCATATAAATAATACCAAAACTAATAAACAATCATAATTTTTATAATAAATACATAAATAATAAATGAATGTCCAAACCCTAAGAGTGGACCCTCATTATCTATAAAAATTTTGGCAGACTAATTAATTTAAAATAATTTCTTTTCTTGTCGTTTATAACTTAGTTTTTTTTCTTTTTTTTTTTTTTTTTTTTTTTTAATTGTTTTTTTCTATAAATTATTATATTAATAAAAGCGTTTTCGCTTACCGATACATTACTCTTTTCATCAAATAGTGTACAATTACAATCATTATTATTTAGTGACAAGACAAATATTTATTTTAGACCCTTAACGTTAGACCAACACGACTTATTACTATACTACAATTTCATAAAATGCCTGTTCGATCGTTCATTATTTATAATATTTTCTTACAATAGCTCTTGGTCAACGCCACCGTATAATTTATTTATAATAACAATCGGCGGCCATTCGTCGGATTTTACATCTTCGATCTATCTAAAAGAATACCCACTCCGTATTGCGATGCTTTGAATCAACAGTATTTTTTTTTTATTATTATTTTACCGTTCAATGTAAAATATACAGCGTATTCAATTGCAGTAAAATGTATAAAAGGATTAAAATAACGCGTTTTTTTTTTTTTTTTTTTTTTTTTTTTCAAATAATTAGCAGGTACCAGCCTACGTACATCTGTTGTTTCATTTAAAATCTCGACTAATTGTTCAATGTGGGCATTTGTCCAATTACTAATAATCAATATAATCAAACACACTTTCACCTCACACTTTTCTTCTCAAAACAATACATAATGATTGTAGTAATAATTCATACATGAAATATAAAATGAAAATTAATACATTAATCTTAACACTACTAAACATATTAATACATCAAATGGACAATGATATAAGTACAAACATTATTGATAAAAAAATGATGGATTTCTAAACCATAATCATAACCCTGGTGTCCACGTATAATTAATCATTACTATATATACCCACGTAATCTGAACAAACGTTTTTACATTAATTATTTATTTATTTATTTATCCTGTTTGATGTGTAATTCAAATGCTGTAACGAAGATGATGGTATTCCTTTGATATGATGACAATAATAATTGATCGATATTATTGTAATATAAATGGCCATTGATGGCGCTGGATAATGAGCTGCCGAAATAATCGATTCGAGCAACGATGATAACAACAACATTAACAACAACAATTTTTTTATTACACTTTAGGCGCGGTTGTACAGTCTGCGTTTCATAAACACGTGCGATTAACACACGCTTTGGTAGTGGTTGACATTCATGATGACACTCGGAGTTGTAAGTATTATTATTATTATTATTGTTATAATAATAATAATAGTAATGATAATGATGATGATAATTATTGTTATTTTCATTATAAGTGTAATTATAATAATAACAATAATAACAATGATAGTGACACCAAATTAAAACAGTAGTGCACGATGGTCACGGAGTTTCGGGACTACTCGCATCATCGCCACATACATGCTCAATTTCACTCTCACTTGGTGGACTAGGCTGCTCCATATGATACTGATTGTTGTAAGTATCCGGATGGCTATGACTATGAGTACTTGGTGTTCGATGGAAGACGGTGTGATGATGATAGCAGTAACGCATGTCCTCGATACGCTGCTGAAAGTCATCGATGTTTACTTCTTCAGTGCGTCGCTTCATTTTACGATGACAGAGAAGACAGAGTGCGAGGGCTACTAGCACAGCAGCCGCAGCACTTCCTGCAGGTATTGCGTAACTTACTGGAGGCACTGATATTGCACCTGAAAATTTTATTTTTTTATATTAATTTATATTAATGTTGGGAATTATTAATTATAATCATTACGAATTGATTTTTTTTTTTTTTTTTAATGATTCGCGAAATAGTCAATGACTAAATAATGTTAACAGTACAATTAATTATTTTCGAATAATTAAAAAAAAAAAAAAATATAGTGGAAAAGTATTTTATCAGTGAAAGCAATAGTGGAAATTGAAAAATTGAAACATTTAGATTTTGATCATGCAGAATATTTTAATAAGTCAAAAATAAGCAAAATCAATTCCACATTCATTTAATATTAATCATGCACTTAAGGTGTGTGTTAATTAAGTATTGATTATTTCAATGTATATTTAATATATTACCTATAGATATTGTCTCGTCTGGATAAATTTATAACTACATTTGATTCAATGTAGTAAGTAAATTTTTTTTTTTTTTTTTTTTTTCAGATTTTTTTATAATCAATTGAATTTTGTTTTAGCGAACGTCCTCGAGATGATGCATAATTATTTGTATTTATTGGTGAATTGTGTGAGTAGACTCACGTGATAAGGGAGTTCATGCTATGCTGGAACGTTGGAAGCCACGGCAAGGCCTCAGTTGGTCACGAACACAAAGCACAGAGATAGAAGAAGCATGTCAGAGACTCCAGACAATGCTAGTGCCAGTGGGGCTGATGATGTACCTGTGAGACACCACAACCGTTCACCCATCATCGTTCGCCCCACAGATATAAATACAGAGTGAGTGAGTTAGTGAGAGAAAGAGAGTTATTTCCAAATTAAAATTCATTCATCGCCCTATCTTCTATTATTCTATTTGCTTTTATCAAGTACTAGATTAGATTCGATTCTTACTTCTCATTTCATCTTACAGTCGATCGCGGGAATTCAATCAACTCATCTATTTCCCGATTCATTTATTCGAGTATGTTAAATATGACCATCTTTTTTCTTGATTTTTTATTTCTCCTGGTAATACATGCTTTGTGCAGTATTTTATTACCATAATACATATTAATATGAGTATTGTCATTGCTATATCATCGAATAAAAAATTTAAATAGAAAATAGAAAAGAGAAATATTTTAGAGGAAGTGTTCAGTTCATTCACATTTAGATATTTATATAAAATATATAGCATTTAATATGTGTACTGTACGAATCATGTATTCCAGACATGGCATGCGGTTAAGATTAAATATGTGATCATACACGCTTAGATATATAGGTATATAAGGCAGGTAGAAAAAAAATATAGTCAACCGAGACTGCTTCTGTGATTACTCTATACCCATTTACGTACATAGTTGAAAAGTAAAAGACGTGAGTAGATAAAAAGTAAAGATATAATAAAAAAAAGGGTAGAAAAAAATTTTGGATTTATGCCAGATAGAGCCAAGATAGTGATAGTTATGATGGGATAGTTCAATGAGCGATAAAAATTCATAGGGCGATAGTAAAGTTAATTAAGAGATACATATATAAATATATATTTTAGCATTAACACTAATGGTAATGTTTACATCAATGTTACGCTGGATTTTATATATGTATATATATATTTATCGGTAATAGATCACGGTTTTAAAGCTGATCTCACGGTTATCATGACTCACAGTTCTCCTCGTCGCTTGTATCATTTGGACCGCAGTTGTCTACGTTATTACAACGTAATGTTTCTGCAATGCAGTAGTTGTTTCCACTACAGTGGAATTCATTCGGCTCGCACTCGTTCGCTTTATACACTTCTGTCCATACGGCGCGAAAACCTTTTTGCCCTACTGATTTGTCCGATGATATAAAGCTGTAATGAGAAATTTATTTTTAATTATTGTGATATTATTTAATAAATTAAAATTTCTTGATAGTCAATTAATATTTTAGTTCAGGTACCTGAGTCGCATATTATGATCTTGAGATAAATAATCGTTTGGACCGTCTGTCGTTTTTACACCACACAATTCAATTGGAGTTGCCATCGGCGATAACCACAATCGTAAAACAGCCGCGGGACATCCTCTGACTGTAATTTTAATTTTATTTTTTTTTTGTGCAAAAATTTTACTTTAAATTTGGAAAATTTTAGAAAAAACTTACCCGATTGTTCACCCTCTACGGAAAAATCTTCGAAATAGATTAATATCTGATGATTCGGACGTACAGATATAAACCAATTGCAAGTTTTACTCGCGAAATTTCGGAGAGGACTGTCGTAATTCTCTGGATGATTTGGTGTCATTATTACACCGTATTCGAGACTACTTATATTGGAGCCACAATCTGAATAAAAAATGTTAATTTTAATTTAAAAAAAAAAAAAAAAATTATTTTTGATAATAATCAAAGTAAAATTTACCGCCGAAAATAGACTTTGCGACTTCAAACATATAACGAGCTTTGAAACCACTGTAAACTAATTCTGCATCTGAGTGAAGAATAACTTTGACTCCAAGCGCCCCGAGATTCGATTCTACTGGACCTGGTGCAGAAGTTCCACAATATCTTCCAATTAATTTTTCCGTATTGTCACGATACATGTTGTAAATTTCTAACCAATCATTCTGACAGATCTCTTCTCTGTTAATTGTAAAAATATAATATAATACATAAGCATTAAAAGAGAATATATATTAATCTATTGAAATAGAAGATATAATAATAATAAAATAGCAATTAACCCATAGAATCCAGTAGTCGAATTTGATGGCTGAGATCTAACTTTAAAGTGATCAAAAACAAGAGTAACTTGTTCGTTTGGAGTTGCCAAGAAGAGATAAGTACAATTGATATCGCTCGGATAATTGCTTGGATAACGTGGTGAATTGAATTCACCTTTCTTCCGTGAGGAACTGCGATAAGTGAATGTGCAACTGCCGTCCGGTGCAGCCGTACCGGGTATTTTGTATTCTGTTTCGAAGCTGTATCTATTGACAATTCAATTAAGAACCCATTCAATTGCTTGCAGTACATTAAAAGCAGCCAATATACAATATATACATTGATATGGTAATGTATTTTCTATTCCATTGATGATTGATTATAACGATCAATAAAAAGAGAACAGAGAACAGAGTGAAAATTACATCTCACCTTGCTTTGAAACCCCGGCCTTGTTTAAGTTCACCGCTGCTGAATACCATGACCAGTCGTGGCCCGTCACTAACTACTTGGCTCGGATTTGTTTCATTACCACACAACTCGTAATCAAATTTGTCATACGAATCAGTAGCTTCTTGGCCTTTTAGATAGATTTTAAGGTAACCGTCAGTGCAGGCTGAGCTGAAATAATTTTATGAAATTTAAAAAAAATAAATAAAATATTGATATTTTCATTAACAAAAACTAATAATAAATAAAATAACTTACTCTCCTTTCGCTTCACCCTTGCTAATATCAAACGTTAAAAATTCAAGTTTCACACGTTCCAAATGCTGTGCATCTTGCATACCATATACAAAATAACGACACACAACTTTCGGAATATAAGGAAACGGATAATTAGGACTCACGACAGAGCCATTTGATTCTCTGGTGCTTAAAATTTTTTGGTCACACTCGGATCCTCGTATATGCATACCTCCTGATTTGTTTATGAAATCTGAAAGTATAATAATAATAATAATAATAATAATAATAATAATAACATCCAGCACATTATAAAACATACTCAATTAATTATTTACGAATCGTGATGTATAATATTGGAAAATAAGCAATTATAAATGAGGCCAAGTCAGGTCAGCTAGTATAATTACTATTCATAATTTTAGTTTGTATAAATATTGTATCGTACCTAATTTAACGAAGCCTTCAGAAAATTCAAATATTCCTTTAAAGCCACGATTTTGTGTGTTCGCAGTGCGCTGAAGTGTTGAAAATAGTACAGTTAAATTTGACTGCGAAGAATATAGCACCAGATTACGTTGTTGACCGCAGTAAGTCCCTATCACGGGAGCTGACTTTAAGTCAAGTCCATCGTACACCTTTACATAGTCGAATGGGCAGCTAGTTGGAAAAAAAATAATAATAATAATAACAATAATATTAACTAAAAATTATTTAAAATTTCAAAGATAAAAATTTATAAAATGTCTTACTGAGGACCCCCGTAGAAGAGATCAAAATCCCGAAACTCGAGTCTAATCCTCTGGCCACTGTTACCGATAAATTGATACCTACATGTAAGATTCTTGGGATAAGTACCAGGATATGTGGGCGAAAGAATGGATCCAGTACGCTTAATCGTTGTATTTACGACGAAAGAACACGGTGTGCCTGGCACTGGTGTTCCGATTTCATACTCAGCTGTCAAGTAATTAATTTTATATTTAATGCTTATACATATAGAATTGAATATCTTGTTGAAAGTCAAGCATCATGCTAATATCGCATCATGTAGTGATATGGAAATAAGTTTGTTATAACTTACAGGCATTGATGAAGGCATAACGACCGCTAAATAGAGTTGGTAGGGTGATATTCTTGTCAGTATAGAAACTAAGTGCAATCCCTCGGTAGAGAGATACTCGACGTCTCGGTGGTATAGGACCGCAGTATCGACCACCGAAGGGTGTCTCTATCAGCTTGGTCGTGTTATCGGATCGTATCTGCGTGTATACATCCATATACTCGTGTACACATCTGAAAATATCATGGTTTAGTTAGCCATTTATAAACATGTTTTATATTTTCATGCTTTAAAGCATTACAGATATAAGAAAATATATAGATTAGCGTAGATACTTTTTAAGAATATCAAATTCAAGTATGTGTTAAAAATGTAGTTTCATATTAAAAAAAATGAACACACTACTACATTGATGTTAAACAAATTCAAATGGTTTTACAATTGTACATTCAATGTCTGCTACGTATAATATTAAGTAACGTCAAGTCTTCCAATTTAGGTTTTAAAACTCATGAATATTAAACTTTCCATTTTGCCTTTTCGTATTTGTATTTTTTTGTTCAGTGTTTCTTAACATCTTTGTGACTACAAGGTATCTCTTGGGGATGTCTTGTAGTTGGATTAGAGAGTGTGTTAAAAGTATATATTTTATGTTATATGTAATAAAGTTAAGAAGAGTTGATAAGATTGTACGAGTTGTGTATAATTTACTGATGAAGAAAAGATGAAGCCATGAGATGGAATGAATTATTTTGGTGGTAATGATAATGATGACTATGCAACGCTGGAATGAAGAATTCAAATGTTTACCCAGGCAATTCCCCAACGGCAGATCCACTGAAGTAATTCCAAGCAGCAAACACAAATTACAAATCACATTAACTACAATTATACAAAAACACTATAAATTTCACATCTATAACACACATTTCCATTGTTATATTTTTATTTCACCAGACAAATTTATTCAGAGTTTTAATTTAATTAATTTTATGGCTGTTAATTCAAATAAAGTACAAAAAAAAAAAAAAAAAAGAGTAAAGAAATTTAATTGAATTGTAAAACAAAATAACTAAAGCTTTTAAATAAAAACAAATAGATATATAAAATGGAAATGGAATATTTTTTTCCAAATTAAAAAAAAACACACACACACAAACTCGCTTTTCAAATGAAATTCCAAACAGATGTGAAATTGCTATTTTATTTAAACCCATATTATTAATTTATTTGTCAACTGACTCTGGTGGTGTGCCGCGGAGACCAAATGTCGTGAAGACGACCTCGGCGCGCTGATAAGGTCCCGCTAAAAATGTATAAACACACTGCTGCGATTCACGTTTTGGATTTATCAAATACGGAGCGTGGAAAGTCCCATTTTCCGGGCTGCCTGGGACGCTGACAAATGTTTGGTCGCATCCTGGTTATAAAATAAAAACATAGTTGATAATAATTACAAGTAATAATATTAATGTATCAGTAATCAATAATTCTAATAATAAAATAATTGTAAAATCATTTCAGGGTGACGTACTTGATGTTTTGACAGTGGCAATAGGTCCCGGTGGTGGTGGAGATAGGGATGATACGTAGTCTTGCTGTGGCTGTGGCACATCAATTACCTCACGAGCTGTATTCCCATCAAGAGATTTGAAGTCGATGTCGAAATCAGTTCACAGTTCACAGTTCATTGTCGTATCGATAATTGTTGTGTATATTTAAGTAGAAGACACCAGTACAAGAAGATTCGTCCACCGCCACCGGGAACACACCACATACCATATTTATAATTTACATTATATTTTAATTATTAATAACAAAGTTATTAAGAAAAAAGTAAAGAAGAAAGAATAAGACGTCATAGAATAAAGATTAATAGCTTCATGAGGATTCTGTTAAATCTTTCAATTCTTTTTCTTTACGTGATAATTTTTACTGACCTGTGATGGCGTGTGGACAAAGTAGCAGGAGGAAGATGATGGCAGGCGAAACGAAACTACTCCCAGAGGCATGCCACAGTACCGAAGCCATACTGTGTCCTAAAATAATGATATTTTATTATTAATAATGCAATTTAATTTAATACATTTAATGCAGTTTGGTTAACATGCACTTTTGTAACTGGTATATATTTTATGCAAGTATGACCTTATAACGCTAACAAGCTTTTCTTAACCTGCTTTGATATTGTACTTGTCATTTTATACGTTTTTTTTTTTCCGCCTTTAATCTTACCATATCGTCAGTGTCTATTCCAGGACCAGGAACCACGAGGAAACTTGATCCAAGAGATCATCTGGAATACATGAATGCGATTATCAGTGATTTTAATTTATTCTTTAGCCTAGACTCTGTGCCTAGACGAGATGGAAATTATTCACTGAGCCAGAGTACCCTTGGCCTTTTTTCTATTGCAGTTTTCATTTTTGTCTAATTAAAAAAAAAAAAAAAAAAAAAAAAAAAAAAAAATTTCAAAGCTGCAATAGAACGTGTCAAAGGACCGTCCAAAGAAAATTAGAGTATATAAAATGGTTTAAAGTATGCACCAGCTAAAAGAAGAAATTCCTTTTGAGAAACTAAACATTAGACCGAGCAGATCCTAGGTCGGGGTGAATTATAGAGTACCAAAATTCACCACGCCCTCCAACAGTTTGCTCATATATATATATATATATATATATATATATATATATATATATATATATATATATATATATATATATATATATATATATATATATATATATATATATAATACTAGTTACTAGTTATGTATACATAGACTTATTGTATATAGACACTAGATATATATATTAGGATATAGTAGGTTTTCCACCTCTTGTTATCTTATCGTCAAGTACAAACAAAGGAAATTACTTTGAAAATATTAGCAACTTGATGATAAATTATTCATAAATTTTGTCAAGGATTATCTGGCAAATAAAATTCATCTTTAATGCCTTAGATAGTTTGTTATCAAATAAGTATTTACTTGATAATAAAAGACTGAATGTAGAAGACTAAAAGGAGAGATTTTAAAAACATTTTTTTGCCTCGGATATAATTTGCACGGTAAATTTACTTTTACAGCGTTATAAAAAACAGAGAGAGAATAATATAAGGGTAATAGAGTAAATTATAAATAAAAAAAATAGTTAAAGTTAAATAGATTGGATATAATAATTTCGCCACGCCCTGATTCCCAATATCATATCGTTCGATGAAACAAAATATATATGAGATAACATTAAAGCTAGCGACGACTGGACATTAATAACATTACTTCATCTTAAAATATATTGCCGACGTTAAATCTTTTTCATTATGTCTGCTGGTGGTAGGTCTCTGAGGTATTATTTTTTTCAGCGTCAGCAAAAGGTCTTTGATAGTTAGTTATAGTTAAAGAAGAAAAATCTGGAAGAATAAAATAAATCTGTTTTAAAAATAACCGAGTAAAGAGTTTTGATTGGATGAAAACATGGCCGTTCCTATGGGAAACTAGGATAGTAAAAATTGTTGTACAATCCATCAGTAGGCCAATCTTCTTGGAATAAATAAACATAAATTTAAAGAGCCTTAAAATAAATAAACTCTGTTTTATACTTTTCGGGTGTTGCTGACGTTGAGAGTATCAATAAACCGTAGAAAGAGATAGAAGAAATAATAGATGCCTTTGTGTGTGTCTATCTCAATTCTCTAGTTGTATGTGTACAAGGATCTGCAAAGGGCGGGGTGATAGGATACGAACCGCGCCCATGCGCTTGGCAAGGATGCCTTCGGATATTGGTCAATAATTAAACATTTTTCCAAAACTTTTTATCTAAGTACACCAATCTATACTCCAAAAAAAATAAAAAAAAAAAATAAAATCATAAAATTAATAAAGAAACCTTTGATGACTCAAAAATACAAAGTAAATATCCAACTTACCGTGACAGTGTTTTAGGCATGTTTATTAAGTATCGCCACCGTTTAAAATAAATTGTTTGAAAAGTAACTCCTCGTGGTTGATTGATCTTTATCCAGCTAAATATATCGCGTGGCTGTCTCGTGCCTCATGACTACCCCCACATGATTTTTACTGTTGTATTGGATTGTATTTACTTATTTACTTTTTTTAAGGTTATATTGTAACAGCGCTTCGACAATAAAATTGTCAATTATTGTCAAAATTTTGACGTTACAAATCAGCGACTAAAAAAGTTAAAATAAATAAAACCAATTAAACCATCTTGAGAACAGAAAATAATTATTTGTTGGGTTGCGAAAACTCATTTCTTCTCACTTCAACAAGATATATATCACGTTTATGGTCTCTTTCTCCAACTTACTGGTTACTGCTGCTGTTTTCAACCACGCTAATGAATTGGCCTCGTGTGAAAGGGGCGCATCATCATCATCATCGTCGTCATCATCATCATAATATTGTTCACCTATATCGTATCATCCAGAGACCTAATGAAAATTTTAACCTTTTACTATTTGTTTAAATATTTTATTCATGATTTATCATTTTAGATATCAACTCACTCTCGCCACCGTAAACACTGGATCACCATCAATTGTTTATTTTTAAAAATTAAAATTTTTTTTCCCGTAAGTAATGACAAATTTTATAAGTGGATTAAATTTTTACACAGATGTTTTATTGCAGTGAAGAAATAAATTTATTGTGGAATGTAGGATGAATATAATGTAATGTAATGTGCACTTCAGACGTACTGGAGTCTCTCTCCCTCGAATGCTGTACTATCTCTTCCCAGTTTTGGTTGATGTCCTCTCTTGAACGCGCGGGCGCTCGACTACCCTCCACTGTTCCTGCACCCCCGAGTTAAATCCAAACCAGAGGTCGCTTAAAACGTGAGGGTGGATTTTAAATAAGAGTGGGGAAGAATCAGCGGGAATGGGGTGCATGAACTAGGGTACGATCTCGTGGTCCACGATAATAGATTTATTTATAAATAAAAATATAAACTTTTTTTTATTTATTTACAAATTTTGTTTTAGTTTATAGTTAAGAATTTTTATTATTTTCTCAAGAAAATATTTTGTAGATTTCTTCTTAATTTTCAACAAATAATATTAAACAATTGTTAATTTTTTTTTTTTCTTTCAGAGAAAATGATGAGAGTTTAATAGTAAGTAGGACAAAGATGCGCAGACGACAGCGCGCTTCGCCACCACCCTTTAATTTCCACCCTCGATACATATGCGCTGTGAACGTGCTACACAGATTTTCTACTAGCCACTTTCGAGAAGAAAATAAACGAAACAACTGAAAAAATATATCTATAGATATCTATTGCTATCTTTATTTATTATTATTATTATTATTTTCAACAGAAGAGATAAAGGGAAAACGTGAGAAAAAAAATATAAAAGATTTGGAGAGTTTTGTTGACACACCCTCAATGGATTATATTTTTTTGAACTTTGTCAAGAGCAGTATTGAATTTATTAACTTATTAATTTAAGTAAATTTATGGTTTTAATTGTAGATACTAGTTGTGGAATTGGTGGGGTTGCAATGAATTGTAATTCGACGTGTATTTTTAATTAAAAAAGGTAATTCACATACAACTGTTTATTGAGACATGTAGAATACATCTGGTTTCATACACAAAATCTTTGACACGTTTTTTCTTTTTATCTATTTATTTATTTAGTTTATTTATAAATCAAGATCCTAGCCCGGGACAAAACAAAATAAAATGATGAAGGGAACGATTGTAAACAATTAATATAATTTTTTAAAATTAATTATTCTTCTTCTTATTATTAAATGTTTACTATCACTGTCTTAAACATTTCGACATTTAATAATTATTTTTCAACTACCACATTAAAATTAAAAGGCAACATTTTTTATTTTTAGTCATTTTTAGGTAAAATAATAGAATTATATTGCGGTTTTTAAAAAAGCAAAGCGATTTCTGAAGCTGATTAATTGAACAAAAAAATTGATGTATACAATTTAAATGTTTAAATAATAATAATTAGTTGTTTTAACATATTGTCTGTAGGAATAATTTTTATTTGACAAAAATAAAAAGTTTGCAGATAAAAGACATAAACTAATTCAGAAACTCACAAATAGAAGTTATAATAATAATACATTTTAACCGTGACAATTTAAAAGTTTATAGTTTATATAATAACCATAATTCATAATTAAAATAAACGATTAAGAAAAAATAAAACATAAACGCTAACAATATTTCATATGTTTTTTCAAAAATTGAATCAAACTTAAATTTTTTAATAATTTTTTTTTTTTAATCTTTATCATCTACAATTGTTAATGATTAACGCGTATCTAATTATTTTCATCTAATTTATTTATTTTTCATTTATTTAATTTGTTATTATTTTATTTTTTCCTAACTTTAATTACCGCAATAGAAATAACATGACATTTGTTGACAAAAAATGCATATTTTCCAAGAATATAATATAATATATAATATATTTATACATAGTTAAAAAAAAACACCTCGTCTTTAATTTTTTTTTCTCAATCTTTCGTCCACTCTCTTAAATTCTCGGGGCCAAAGTTTTTTTTTTTTTTTTTTTTTATTATTTAAATACATGTCACAATCGTTCCATTTAACGATTCTGTCATTTCAATAGAAATGACAGATTTAACTATCGTGTAAAAATTGTTTATTCATTATTTTACTTTATATTTTACTCAACTTTTTTTTTTAGTTTTATTCTTAATATTTTTTAGTTTTCTATCACTTTTTAAAAAAAAAAGCCCGCGCGACTTGAAAGAGAAAGAAAGATAAGAAAAAAAAATTCCATCGTTTCTTATTTTTATTATTACAATATTATTTTCTACTAATAATTATTTTATTTTATTTATTTATTTATTATAATAGTATCCCAGCAGATGCGGTTTTAAATCGCGAGTAAATTATAGGACATTGGCCAAAAAAAATAGAGAAAAATAATAAAAGTAGAAAAAATATATTAAAGGTATATAAAAGGGCGCGCGGTTCGTGGCGTGGTCAGTCTCACAGTGGTGCATTATCCTAAATGCGACCTTTAATCCCTTTTTTATTTTATTCAGTCGCTCTGACATTCGCGGGTTTGTGGTAATATTATAGTATATAGTATATAAGAAAATACAATATTTAATAACAGGTATACGAGGATGGGAAGAGATACAGGTAATAGGTAATAGGTAATGGGTAATGTAGGTGATGTTGGTTCGGAGCTGTGGGATCAGATTAAAAATTGAGAGTATAAATAGGAATGGGGTCACAGTGTAGGTCATTGGGGATAAAAAGTTCATGCAAAAAGGGTGAATATGTGATAACGGGTTGGGAAGTAGAGTGAGAGGATGAGGATCGAGGAGTATGCGAGTGTCAGAACGACCGTGTTCAACGGGCTAGGGTCAATATATACCTAGATCAGTCTAAAGTCTCGTCACCGTGAACTGCCTCAGCCTCTTGCCACTCTCGCGCGCGTGTGTGTGTGTGTGTGTGTGTGTGTGTTATATGTGGTTTCCTTGCCCCCGCAAGTTGAACAATCTACATGTTATATATTTATACAAATATATCAATTATAATTTTTCTTCACAATTTTTTTTTAACAAATTTATGACAAATTCAACTATGTAGTTATTTATGTTTTTTTTTTCTTTTTACTTTAAATACAATTCTGATCAATTACAATTTTAATTGCCTTAAAGAAGAATGAGAAATGAATTTTTTTTACTTTGAATTTATTTATCCCTTATATGTTTTGGTTTTTTTCCTTAATTTACTGCATTAGGTATGTTATGTTATGTTTTTTTTTTTTTAATATTATTTTTCTAATTTTTCATCGCTTATTTTTATTAAACGTTTTTTTTTTTTTTTTTTTTTTTAATAGTGTTTATACGGAAATATTTATCATGTCACAAAAACCCATTCAGTATGATTAGCAATAGCATCCTTATTTATTATTTTTAATATTAATATTATTATATCCTCAATATGATGCTCTTTATAAATAGGTAGGAAGGTAAAAATAGGAAAAAAAATTCATTATCATATAGTTTCTTTTTAGTTTATGTTTTAGAATATGTAATAACTTTTTTAGTTATTATTTTTTTTTTCTTTCACGGCCCTTTTGAATAAATGAGTAGGCTATATAATAATGATTAATTTTTAAAAGGTGAGGTAAAGTATATGGATTTATAATATATAATTAATTAAGTAATTGAAATAAAAGAAAAAAAATTTTTTTTTTTTTTTTCACGACAATACAGATCTTGTACAATGATTATTGTATAATACGAAGGCAAATAATAATTAAAAAGGCAGGGATACATAAGGAATTTTACTTATTACTTTTTTTTTTTATCTTTGCAGGGGATTATTAATTCAATCAATCATTAATATTATAAAACTAATTGCGATCTAACCCCCTTCCGTTAATTCAGATGATTATTAACTTCTAATATATAATTATAATAATAATAATAATAATATAATAATAATAAAAATAATAATAATAAAAAAGAAAAACGGTAATCGCGGTCAGGGGTAAACAAGATTATAATTAAGTAAAACATGAATAAAAAGTAACAAAACATGCTCATAAATAAGAGGGTTTGCGAGCGATTGATTATTATTTCAAATCTTTTTCATCCAGACATTTATCGCCGTATTCAGTATGCTCAGATTATATTCAAATGCATCAATTTCTATTTAAACTTACGATGCAAATCCCATTTACATTTACGTCTTTGTTAGATTATCCATTAATATTATATGTAATCAAAGTTAGTTCAATAGCCAATATTTTTTAATGATTATTTGATTATTACTTTTTTTTTTTTTTTTCATTTTCATTTTCATTTTAAAATCTTTACTCGGGTTAATCAGTTATACTTTCATATTTGTGCTGCATATACAAATCCATTATCTGATTGTTACTATTCTGATGTTATCTTGGGGACACAAGACCAGTGAAAAGAGGGGGGATCTTCGGTTCACTACTAAGATTTTAAATTGTATATTTCAATTGATAGTAAGTTAATATTATTATTATTATTATTGTTGTTGTTGTTGTTGTTGTTCTGATAATATTAAAAAATTTACGTAAAGTAAAAATGAAAAACTATTCGATTGTCTGTTATGTCAACTCCGTTTGCATTATTTGTTATGTTTTTTTTCGTTATTGTATAAGTTTAATTATTGTATTTTAAACACTCGGAAATAAACTTCTCAGCGGGTGCGTGTGTCTGCGTTATTAATCCATTAATTTTTACTGTTTTTTAAACTTTGTCAAATTTGTTTTTTATAATCTGCTGTCTTTCTCAAGTCCAATTTATTCAGATTATTGTTAGTGAATAATTGTCATCATCAGTTTTTTTTTGTTTTTTTTTTTTTTTTTAGCATTTGTATATATTTAAAAATTTTTTTCATTATTTAATCATTTCGTTTGTAATTGTTATTTTTATCTTAAATCTCCAGAACAGGGGGGATGTTTTAGGCTCCAGGGACAGGGACCAACTTACAACCCGCACTTACAACTCTTACTAATTAACTAACAGGCTAACAATAACAACGAGTCTCAACACTCAAAAAAGTCGTGCGCTTGTATGTATTTTTTTTTAATATTTTTTTCTTTTTTCTTTTTTTTTTTTTTTTTTTTTTATATGAATCTTTACTCTCATGCATAATCCCGTATATGCTTTAAGCAATACCTAATTATTTTTAAAATCAATCTGTAACTATCATTATCAATTCGGTTTCCAGTCGATTTCGAATTAACAAATTCGAGACGCAATAGTCACGTCATAATATTATTATTATTAAATTTTTTTTTTTATAATTTATAATTTTTTTTTTTTTGCTTTTAAAAACACCTCAACCCCGGATTTGATCCAATACGCATGAGGGAGGTATTTGACTTAATTTTTTTTTTTAACTTTAAATCGCATCTCGTAGAAAAATGCGTTAAATAATTATTTTAATTATAGTAATTATTATAAATTTATAGCGAAATGATCTAAAAAAATTTTTTACAGTACTCACTCTTTGAGTGGCAGTACTTATATAATTGAAATTGATTTTTAAAAAATGTACAATTTGCATTTTTTCTATATAAATTTGTCATAAGACATTTCTTTTACTTTAGTCTCAACACGTGAGCAATATTTTCTCTTTCTCAAACTCGAATTGATCACATAATCGCATATGAACTTGCGTCAATCGCGATACATTATTATTATTTAATAAAATAATTAAAAAAATTAAAAAAAATAGAAGAAAAAAATTAAACAAAACGTAAAAGGACATTTCATAGCGCAAAAAAACAATGATTATCCCGTTGTATACATCACAAGTTAGTCATTGTTTTTTTACCGCGGAAAACTTTCCTGAACCTTAATATAATAATAATAGTTTCACTGACTGTACACATTATAGACCAACAATAGAAGGTCTAATGGCACCTGAAGGTGCTTTATCTCTCAATCTTTTACAATAACGCATACATGCACACAGGGGGATGCACTTTAGATTTTTTTATATCTTATTTCTAGACGCGCTTTTGACTAACCACATACATTTTTAACAATTTTTTTTTTTCGTGGTCATTATGACGTCAGCTCATTCACATACATACATTCTTATAAATTTCAACGTACTCTCTTTCACGCTATTTTTCTATACTCATTCCTATCGCTTTTATCAATTTTAAAACCCGCCCCTATCCTTGCAGTGAGTAGTCTTTTCTCTTTATATTCCAATAAAAAACAAACAAACAAACAAAACGTTATTATTTTTTTTTTTTTTTTTTTACTCGAAAGACATTTTGCTGCAACAACCACAGGCTATCACGCATTTTTTTTTTTTTTTTTTTATTAACCGTTTCTAACTTAAATACGAACCATCACAAGCCAAAAATTATCAACATCGCTTTTATATCACTTTTTTTTCTTACAAAAAAGAATTTTTTCCGAATTATCAATTTTTTTTTTTTAACTATAATAATTTTTTTTATAAACTTTAAGCATATTTGCGCACTCTTAAACATCCTAAAATCACTCTCTCGCTTGGCAGTAAACAATGTGACAATGCAGTAGTAGTTACCTTACGATTAAGATATTACAATTAAATATTATCAATATAATAATAATAGTACGGGGTGGATGGGTGGTCACTCCGATGTAATAATAAAGTCCCAGTGGCACATCACTGTGCAGTAAAAATCACAACTTTGCGCGCGGCGGACGACGGTGGTATGTGAGGAGTGTGTGGCATAAATATTTATAATAATGACGTGTTTTACTTTTTAACGTATCAACTATTTGTTTTTTCATTTAAATTTTGTTTAGTTAATTTTATATTTTTTTTTTTTTTTTTGCTATTAAATACGACCTCGCGCGCATTTACAATTTTTTTATAATCTAATATTACAATTTTATAATTTTTTTAATTTTTTTTTTTCTTAATATTTTTTCATTAAACATATTCGCTTGACGACGTATGAGAATCAAAAAAGTTACATTTACAATTACAAATATAATTGCGAGATAAGAAGCAGTATTTTGACGGATTGATGTTACACTTTAGTCGCTTAATTTTAAATTAAAAAAAATTTTTTTAAATAAATTTTAAATTAAAATCTTCCTCTCTCGCCCACTAACAACGGATCATTCTTTTCATTCTCTCTCTCCTTCAAAAATCTCGCAGCCCTGACGACGAGCGAGAGGAAAGCTCGCGATTGAGCTTCAGATATTAATTTTTATTACAAATATTCTTAAGTTGCTTATAACAGAGCGTGTAGATACGTCCATCAATATCATATTTGTTATTTATTATTTCTCTAAATATCATTATTATTAATTTAAACTTTGTATCTCTTTGTTTTACTTTTGTAATGCTATTATTTTAACAATATTTTATTTGTTTTGCCTTATGAATTTTTGCACGTGGTCATTGAGGTCTATTTTAAACGCCTATTGGCGCTTAAAAGTCCGTCATATTTTTTTTTGTCCGTGAAATTACTTTTTAGATTAAAATATATATGTATATTTATATATAGATATATATATTTAATTTTTTTTAGTTATTATTATTATCATTATTTAATATAAATCAGTATATTTCAATTCGATTGCGTGAATAGTTCACATTGTGAAAAATAACCGGCGAAAGTTAGCTCCACGAATTGTATGAATCTTGATACCATTCATGATCGTCACCAGTCGCGGCGCCTGTTGCCCCTGATCTATCAGTAAAACCAACGCCACCACTACCACCACTGCCACCACCACCACCGCCACCGTTTACACTCGCCAATCCGTACGTATTGCCCAGTGGTTGTTGGGCGAGGGGCTGGTTTCCCCAGCTGCTCTGGAAGCGACGTTTAGATTCCCCCTGGTTCTGGTGACCCCCGTCAAACTTTCGTTTACCTGCTGTATTCACAAAATAAAAACAAATATACATTAAAAAACATGTTTCGTGAGAACTTATTTTCTTACAACTAAAAACTATTATTTAAATATATATTACAAAGAAAAAGGTTTTTTTTTTTTATGATGCATTAATCTTTGTATTATCTAAAATTCATGTTAAAAGATTAAATGTGAAACTGGTTACTTTGTAATTTTATACTAAATAAGTAACGAGTTACAGATTTTAATATAAGAGAACAAATTGAAAATTTATGTTTCAATTAAAAACTAATTACTTGATCATTTTCTTGGCTCACAGTTGCTCTGGATCTACAGGATGTTTTTGAAAGGGAAGGAGAATGAGTGTAATAAGTTAATTTATAGGTAGAGGTGTATGCCTAGGAAGCGGATAGCGTTTGGTGATTATTAAATAGTATCAACTGCTCAGCCAAGACTATAATAATTTTTAGCCGTGACATAAGTGAAGCTTATGAATATAGCTTAAATCTTAATGCTAATATTAATTAATTAATAATAAAAAAAGATTGCTTGAGATACAGACCATCCTCACCTGGTAAACTTCCCTTGGCGCGGACCCCCCCACGAACGGCTGGCCGCTGGGCCCCACGGGCCCCTGATGTTGCGGGGTTGCGTCCCCCCCTGACTTGGCCACGGGCTTGGGGGCCACCGACTACTCGGCCACGGGCCACCTGTCCACGGCCACGACCAGCCTATCCAAACAACACACCTAATGTTACCCCATCTGCAGCTTATTTTTCATTACAACTCCTCTCCTCATTTATTTTATAATATATAATAATTTTAATATATTTCTCCGAATTTGTCTTATAATTTAAAAGATATCTTTAAAATTAAATTCTCTCTCAGTATCGTTTTCTATTTTATTATTCAAGTTATTAAATAATAATTTTAATTAAAAGAAGAACCTTGAGCTTTCTAACGCATTTTGTTCTTCGATTTTTTAATTTAAATTTCAAAATTTATCTATTCATTTAAATGGCACTAATTTATTAAATATTGTTAATTAAATCTTGACGATTATATTAATTATGGACTAAGGAGGTTTTAGTTATAATTGCGCGACCCATAAGCACATTTACAATATTTAAAGAAAAAAACAAAAAAAATAATAATGTAAATAATAATAATAGAATAGATTACAGCGGTGCGGAGAGTTTGGCGACAGTATATAAGTCAAAAAAATAAAATCAAAATACATAATATTAATTGTGTTACATTTAATAAAAGCGATTAGCGATTAGCGATAACTAAATAGCAATTTAAAACAAAAAAAATATTACTAACCGCATGATGATTTTTTTAGTACTATTTCAATTGATTGTAATTTTTTTTTTTTATATTATTATTTGGTTTGGTCATATTGCATACAGCAGGATTAGTGGGTTATCCAACACACATAACATGTGTCAAAAGCGTACATTGGCGAAGGATTTTTAAGCAACTACTGCACTGCTAGCTAAAACAAAAGTCTAGTTATAAACAATAAAAACAAAAAAAAAATAAGCGGCGGTTAAGCAGAATTTATTATTCACTCTGTGCGCAATAAGCATTAGTTATTTATATGTATTACTGCTGAAGCAAGCGAGAGAGCGTGGTTGTGTAATTTGCTTAGTAATTTATTGTTATCATCGTTGATATTTATTTCCTATATTACAATAATGCACAAGTGTCACTCCTTTCTCATTCCCTTTCTCCATAACACCTGGTTGTACCTAATTTTGTTAATACATACAAAACAAAATAAAGTAGAAAATAATTAAAAATTATATTATTAAAAAAAAAATAATAATAATAATAAAAAGTTAATTCGTTAATAATGTTGAGGAATAATTATTAAGATGAATCTCCAAGGATGAAGCCAAGGTCTTCAGGCTAAACTGGATAAAAATTACGAAAGACTTTTCCTGAGTAAATTTACAGGTAGACAATATAATAATAATAATAATAAAAAAAACTAATAAAGTTTGTTTGAAAATACTCGTTGAAAGTTACTTTACTTTACTTTTAAAATAATGACTTATTAATCAAGACAAAAAAATATAATGAAAAAGTAAAAAAAAAAAAAAACTCCTCAGGAAAAGTTTTTCATTTTCTGTGAGTTGAATAAGAAAGACAAATAACACGATGAAATACTGCCAAAGGCCAGCTTTCTACTTGACGTCCATCAGGGATTACCTGAAACTTGAGACTAAGAGGAAGGAAACAGAAGGCAGAAAGAAAGAGTTTGTTATTAAGTGCATCATATCCGAGCCACGAGACGCTCTTTAATGTCGTGCGAATACTTGATTGTTTTTTTGGTTTATATTTTTTTTACAAAATCATAAGAAAAAGACTTCAACGGGATTTTTAATATTTTAGTAAAGATTAAAAGCTATTATTTTATTTTTAGTTAATGCTTGCGTTGGAATTATTTTTGCTTTTTTTTGCATTTAAGGAACTTGATAGCGTTAAAAAGGATTTATTGTTAATAACTATTTGTATTGAGATTTGTTAGATATTAAAAGCGTTACTCAGGAGACCACAAATGCACACAGGAAAGTGGAAAATTCTTTGCTAGTATCCCAACACACATGAAAAGGCTTCGTTACTTTTTTCTTTCTTATTTAAGAAAATACAAGTTGCCTGAAGAATTTATCCGTTTTTTTTATACTAAATACTTTTAGATTTTTTTTTCTCTCGTTGAATTTAACTTTTGGTCTCCTTTATATGAATGTTTGTTTTTCTTTCTTGTTTATTGAATGACTTATTTTTTTCCTTCTCTTTGTATTTTTTATCCCGCAGGTTAAAAAATTTTAAGCTTTCCCCGGTTTTAGACAAAATTTTGAAATGGGTCTAGCATGGCTCAGATATGATTCACGCAAGCAATTTGAAAGTGGCAATGTATTCGGGGGTTTGTTCTTTATTATTATTGTTATTATTACTACTCAAATTTTACTTATATTATAAATACTAAAAATACAAGTATATATATGAATATAATTGTAAATTTAATAAAAAGTTAGTTGATCAAGTAAAAAGTTTAAATAGAGTAAAAAAAGGATTTATTTTTTCAATTTGTTTCAGTCTTGATTTTTTTTTTTTTCACAGCCTCACACCGCTCTTTGCATAATATTAAAAAAAAAAAATTGCAGTTTATTTACATGTGCGTGAATAAATTGATGATAAAAAATAAACACAAGGAAAGTGAAATAGCAAGTGAACTAAAAAGTAGCAAAAGAAAAATTTGATTAAATTGTGAATTAATAATGAGTAATAGTATTTAAATATATGTGTAATTATTTAGCAAATAAAATACACATGAAAATAAAAAAATAAATAAATATAAGAATAAGAAATAATGGAAACATATCATCACAATCCCTTGCGTTTTGTGTTAGTGGATTGCACGAAGCGAGCACAAATCGTACAAATATTAATTAGCAATTGTTAAAGTTTGCTTTTTTGTACGCGATAAAATGAAGAAAAATAATAATGATAATAATAATAATAATAATAATAATAATAATAGTGAAAAACAGGCGTGAAATTTGTTAAAGTTATAATAAAGTGAACTGAAAATAGTTAGTAAGTAAATATGGACGCAATTATAAAGAGTATGAAATAATAATTAGGATTCCGCGAACACTGTGCCACAATCAAACTACCGCTGAAGTAAATTTAATTAAAATTTTAAATATTAACTTTTAAAATTAAATTTAAAGTAAATAAATTTCTCGAAGAACAATAAAATTTAAAAATTAATTAAAAAAATAATTAATAATTTTCATTTTTTTGATAAAACTTGTTAAAAAAGGCGACCCACCGGTTGAGGCTGCCTGCCCCTCCCTCTGGCAGGCGGCGGAGGCGGCGCATAATCGAAATAGTAATCTTCGTATCGATAATAGTCATCGTAATATGGATCACTGTAGCCACCTCGATAATCCCCATAACCGTAATAGTCGTAATCATAATCTATAAAAACACACATTACAAATAGACCCAAATTTAGCCACGACAGAATTATAAATTCCAATTTCAACAAGAGAAAGAAAAAAAAAAAAGGGAAATTTAAATAATTAAATTCTCTATTTAGTGATTACAGTTCATTGTTATCATTATCATTGTAACAATAACTTTAATCATTTATTTTTTTGTACTTAAATATGTAATCAGAAAACAAATTTGCATGCCGGGAAAAGATAATGTTATATAAATTACTTTTTTTGCCCTCCGGGCGGAAAGTGGCAACTTTCGTCCCGCTACGCTAAACAAAGTTGCCGCTTTCCGCCTTCGTCGGACAAAAAAATAGTATACAGCCCTTGGAAAGTAAAAAAGAAAACCTCAGATCACATGTTTGTCGACCTCGGCTTCGCCTCGGCCAACAATTACATGTGATCTGAGGCTTTTCTTATTTTCCTTCCCAAGGGGTGTAATATACTATTATGAATAATATGCTGGTAAAGATATTAAAGGAAATATGAAAAGAAAATAATTATTTTTCTGTAAGTTATTTGCAAAAAAAAAAAAATGAGAGAAAAGTTTATTTATACAAGAGAATATCCAATAGATATTTTGATAACGATGAGTAAAATTTTCTACCTATGCAGACGTTTTGCAAACGTAACGATTTTAACAAGGCATTGTCTTGCAGAACTAACGTTTGCAAAACAGGAAAATAAGGAAAGAATTCTACGCAACATTAAACCAGTATTTTTGAAGTATATTATTGAAGATCATAAAGATATATATACTTATTGAGGTATATATATATATTTTTTTTTGTTACATATTAAGGAAAACCTTGCAACAATTACCCTGCCACCATTATTATTTAAAATGCAAGTTAATTAAAAAGTAAATAGAGCAATTAAACTAAAACTAATTTTACTACAGTCTTAAAAATCTTTGGTAGAGTAGATTAAGATGGAAAAATATATATTGGTGAATAAAATTTAATAAAGATGAGAATAAATAAAATAAATGATAACTATCTACAGCTTTGCATTCGTCATTCAAAATTTTGCCGCTTACCTATTTCCTTGAGAGCTGTAAAACAGATTTGTTGAATTGGTTGTCGAATTATATTCAATTATCATTTTAAGAATATATAACAAAAAAAATTACACACGCTTATGTAAAAAAATTCATGGGATTATAAAATAATGTTCTATGATAATTAAAATAAAAAACGAAAACAAAAATATTCACACTAAATTCATTGATTAATTACTACCAGTTCACCAATAAAATTAAAAAAAAAATAAAATAAAAACGTTGTTTGTAATAAAAAATTTTAAAACAATAATAAAAATAAAAAAGTTGTAGACATGCTTTAAAGTCTTAGTTATCGGTGATTAAAAATATATTTAGTGAAGTGTAATGTGTAACAAGGTATTCCCTTTTGTGTTTAATGGCTTTACAAATGTAAGTCTTCAATGTCAACGATAACTTTTCTACTGGAGTTTATTATTAATTTACATGGCATAACGTATTTAAATGCTTTTACAGTAATGAAAAGGAAGTATAATAGTGTAATGGATTCAATGAAATGAATTCTAGTCCGGATTCATAAATTATATCTATCCTAGCTCTAAAGTAATGTTCAGTTTATTCACACTTAAAAAAAAAAAAATTAAAAGAAAGAGAAATAAAACTGGAAACAACAAAAAATAGAATATATGTATAGTTGAATTAAAAAAAAAAAAAAAATGTTGTTTGTCATGCGCGAAAGCCAAAGGTTTGTTGTGAAGTAAGTGAAGATCCCAAGAGCATGCGGGACTTTTTTTCTAGTTAAATTGATAACTTAATTAAAATATATTTTGTTAAAATTAAAAAATTGCTGAGCTCTTAATTAATAGAATTTGATTAAAATATCACAAGATTATTTTTTTTATGATCATTTGCGAGCAAAAAATTTAATTCAAACAATAAAATAAACTATGATTCTCTCTAAACAAATAAATATAAAATTAATGTTTTTTTTTTTTTTTTTAAATATATAAATAAAACGGAGATATATAATAATAAATCAATAATGATTAACCGATACGAGAGTTTGGCAAAAATAAACTGTTAAAAAAATAACTAAAAATTCTCTGTGTTTTGTTGAACAATAAAAAATAATATCAAAAATAAACTGATTGACATTAAATTATTCATTACGAAAACTGAGAATTAATAAGACGCAGTTACTCACTGTAGTCACCGCGACCCATAGGTGGTCTCATACTGCCCGAAGTGCCTCGAGGACCGCCACTTTGTCCGGATCCTCGTACTGGCATGGGTCCGCTTATCATACTGGGATGCGATGGTGAGCCTCTATATTATGTAAACAATAAATTTCCATTAATTTATTATTGATTTTCAAGCGAAAAATAAACTAAATTTACAAAAAGAATAATCGAAGGCTAAAAATAATATTTACCCTCCACGGCCTTGTAACATTTGCATCATTCTTCTTTCACGAGCTCGTAACATATCTTCTTTTTTCTTTTTATCAAATGGTGGTTTCGCCAATGCTACTTCTATGTGAGAACCGCCTATTTCCTTACCGTTAAGTTCTCGCATTGCCTAAGATGGAAAAAAAAAATAATTATAATGATGTTTAATCCAATAATGATTCATTTAAAAAAATATTTATAAAATAATATACCTTGACTGCATGATCTCTGTCTTCAAAATGTACAAATGCGTAGTCCTTGATTTTCTTCACCCTGTCGATTTTACCGAATTCTTCGAAACATTCTTTCAGCTTTTCTTCAGAACAATCTTGCGTTAGGTTCCTTACATACAGCACTCTTACCTGTAAAAAAAAGTAATCATTTAAATAAGCAAATAATTTATAAAATTAATACTGTTTAAATTGATGTTAGTAATAACTTACTTTAGCCATAGTTTGTTCATCAGGTTCCTCTTGAGGATCAGCCCAGTCAACTATAATATCACAGCCCCAGACCTTGATGCGACCTGTGCTGAGTCTTCTTTTCGCCAGAGAAGCTGATTTATGGGATTCATATTCCAAAAAACAGAATCCCCTATTCTTCTTTTTGTCATCTGGCGAGCTGTAGATAATCACCTCGGTCAAGCCAGCTACAGTTTGGAAAATCATAAAACAATATATAAACGAGGTATCCAATTTTGTTAAAAACTAAAAAAAAATGCTTTGGTCGTTTTTTTTTTTTTTTTATTTAGTCACGATCCCGGAGGTAAATATAAAACGCGATTGAAATTAAATTATTTTTATACAAAACTCGAAAATCAATCTCTATTTTTTTTTACTTAATGAATTGAAAAATTTTTCGCGAATTCGCGTTTTTGAATAAAATAAAATAAAAATGACTCGAAAAATTTAAAATATATTTATATTTATATTCAAACTACAATTAAATTGAAATTTACTTTAGATTTTCCGTATTTAAAAGAAAAATTTGACTTTTTTTTTTTTTTTTTTGCTATCGATGAATTTTAGGTAAACACGAGGCCGCAGAATAGCCATAAGTTTTAAGCAAGAACGACACAAACTTTATTCGTCAGCGGTAAAAATAATTCATTAAAGTCGCGAACTCAGTAAAAATCATGTTTGTAGATCGAGAAAAGGAAACAATTTTGATTTTTAAAAAAAGTACTACCACATGCATTGTTATTTAGTCGTTCGTGCTTCCTTTTATCTCGTCTCTATACTGCGACTTTTATTTTATTTATTAACCTCTCCTTCCTCTCAGTTTAAAAGCTAAACTTTGAATAATCGTTCTTGAGTTACTATTTTTTAATATTTATAAAACTAATAATATTTATTTATGAAAACTAAAATTTATTTTATATTATAAAGTGCAACGATTTTATATCCTACGACTACTGACGTCCGAGTGAAGAGTAATCATAAAAATGATGCGAATATAAGCTTCCACCAAGAGAACAAAAATAATAATAAAAGAGGGTATAGAAAAAAAAAAAATATAATCCCCGGTATAATTTACGGCGTACTGTCTGTCGCAGCAATAAAAAATAACATTCTCGGCATTACCCAAAGCTTTTTCTCTACAAAATGCACCCAAATCATTTTTGCAATCCTCATTTAAATCTAGTTACAAATATTTATTTATTTTTTTTTTTATTTCATGTTCAATTATATTTATTTTTCTTTAAATAAACACACAGTGCACACTCCATTGTGAGAGACCAGAAATAAGATATTTATAAAGTGAATAAATAAAAATAAAAATGAAAGTAAATAAAAGTGTTTATATTCTAATAACGGCCTCTCTGTGTCCAGACTCTGAGAGTTTTCATGCATCCTAATTATTTAAAACTCTCTTTGATTCAAACCGATTAATCAAAAGTATATTACATGTTTTTTAAAATAAAATATGTATTTATACAAATAAATAAAAGACACACTCCCAAGCAGCTATAAATTAAGAAACACAGTTTATGATAAATGATAAAAAGGTGTAATGAAAAAAGAATAGAAATGTTTTAAGAAATTTAAAAGAGAGCCGAAAAATAATAAAATAATAATAATTATAATAATAATAGTAATAATGTCATTTTAATGAGTTTTAATGGATAATAACAATTTTGTCAATGTTTCTGAAATTCTTAGTTTTAGTTTAGAAGAAATAGTTAGTTATGTGGGCATAGTGATAATTGAATTTAAAAATTATTTTTGAAAGGGTAAATGCTTTATTCTCACTCACGCTGACTCATTAATTAATTAATTAATTAATTTATCGACTCTATTGTTATTGTTAATTGGTTATTAACAACTTCTTTAAAAGTGATGAGTGAATATCGAGTATTACAGATACAAAGCTTTATTGTGGACTAAAAATAGTTGTGTGGTATTAGATAGAATAAAGTAAATGAAAAAAAATATATATATATATATAAATTTATATATATTAAATAAATAGTTAATTAATGGATAAATAATTATAAGGGCTGCGTATTGTTTGCCTGGAGCCCTTGTTTCTAACTGGTTTTGGTTAATAAATTAATTTAAAAAAAATGTATAAATAAATAAGCCCAATCGAAACCAAGGTCCAAGGCGAGTCTCTCTTTCACTTTAGTCACTTATTCTTATACTCTTCATCCTCCCTATTTTAAATTTATTCATTATCGTTCACTTTTTATTCATCAATATGATTATCCACATCCACTAACGGCAATCACACACCAGTCATACAAGTCCTTCTACTCACGCTTTCATGTCTAAAAAAAAAAAAAAAAAAAAAAAAATAAATAAATAAAAAATAAAAAAAACATTAACTTTTTTGCTCCGGTAAAACTCTGCCTGCAGATTTAAGGGCAATTTTCAACTTACGTGCGTGCTTTGTAAACTCTTCGAACAAGTCATCTCGGTCTCGATTCTTTGGAATATTTCCCACAAACAAGCGGTGATTGTTATAAGATACGGTAACACCAATCTTTTTGCCTTTCCGAATCTCATAATCATTCAGCTGTAAGAATAATGTGGAAGGAGAGTGCCAATTAAGCTTACTCTTTTTAAACTGATTCACGCCTGCTTATTGGCTGACTCGAGCGTGTTTATGTTTTTTTTTTTCTCATTTTTAAAACATTTTTTTTTTTTTGTATTTTTGGTTAATTGTAAAATTTTTGAAATAAATAAATAGGGTGGAAGGGTAGAATAACGCGTCAAGTGAACCTTCGAGGAATATTTGTTTTTGTTTATATATTATATTATTTATATATAAATTATTAATGAGTTTGTCAGAGATGGAGTGAGTTGTTAAGAGGCTTGGTGGGAAAGATTGGTAAGTCCGCGAAGAATTAGAGTGATGGAGTGATAATAGGATTTAAAAATACATAGATACTGGTATATAATTAATTTAATTATCAATAATTTTTAGTTAGTTGAGTATGTATATGATATGATGGGGATTCCAGAGATTACTATTTTAATGTCCTCAAACATGACTGTGGATGTGAGAGCAGTTGAATTTTGATTTAAGTAAATTAATTTATTGATGATAATTGAGAACGTATGGAGGTTGTGGGTGGTTGGGAGTGCCTGTCCGTTTGTTAGCGAGCCACACGCCCCAGCGGTCCACACAGGTCTCCCGTACCCCCATGCTCGAGGCTCAAGTCATGAATAACATTTTCACATTTTTCATAGCCAATTATTATTATTGTAAATACAAAATGGCTGTAGCTCACGGACAATTGTCAATCGATTTGCAATAAAATTTAATTTTAAAAAATATATCAATAAATAAACAAGAAAAAAAAAATGATAAAAATAATTAATAAAAAAAAAAAAAAAAAAAATTACATCTATAAAACCGATGCTGAAATTTTAATTTCTAGTTTTTGTTATTTTCTGATAATTACTCTTAATGCGTTTGTCTCAGAGAACGGCATTGGGAGAAGAAGGAAATTGGTAGAACAGCTAAGTAATGACAGTCGTAGGTAAGAAAAATAGAGAGAGAGTGAGATGGAGAAAGAAAGAGCGCATAAATAAACTAGTAGTAGCAGTATAGTAGTGATAAGTAGTAACAGAAGGTAATAGTAAGACTAGATAGAAAATGATACAATGAATAGCGCAAGTAGTGACAGTCGTGGCCGACAATACAACACTAGTAATAGTAATAATAATAATTATAGTAAGACAACTTCTATGTAATATAATAATAATAATAATAATAATAATAATAATAATAATAATAATAATAATAATAATAATGATAATATATAAGTGAGAGAAGCGGTAGTAGTAGTAAGTAGTAGAAATAGCAGTGATAACGACGATATAGTCCGACTGACCGCATTTTTGTAAAATAAAGTAATATTATTATAGTAAAAGTAATAATATGTATGTAAGAAGTAGACATAGTTGTAATAGAGACGAGCAGTTTCTGCGTAATACATCGTATAAAGCAAATAACTCATAACTCAACCTATATATTTATAAGAGGAAAAGAAGACTTGGACCAGAGAGGTGTTACTGTTCACTAATAAACCGAGAGGCAAGGAGGCTGACTAAGAATCGAAGGTGTCACAATTCAATAATTATAATTATAATAATAATAGTATTAAAATATAAATAATAATAATTATGATAATAATAAATATAATATAAAATATAATAGTTGAATAAGATCACGTGATCGTGTAAAGGCTCTCGATAGATTTGTCTTTGTTCCATACCATCTACAACCACTACTTAAAAGCTACCACTCTTATATTACAAATGAAAAAAAAAAAAAATAAAAAAATTTAATTAATTAATTTAAAACAAAAAAAAATAATAAAAAAAAAAAAAAAAAAAGGTAGACAGGTAGGTATAGGTAAGAGGTGTAGGTAGGTACACACGCCTCGAATTCACTTTACCTGTTAAATTACCAAATTCGTCCAAGATCTCCTCTTTGCCTTTTGACTTTGGTATGTTCCCGACGAAAAGTCGTAGATTAGGAACGCTAATGTTTACTTTCAGACTCTTGCCGGGTTTTATTTCGTAATTATCGAGCTGTGGGATGAAGAAAAACAAACACATGCCTAATTTTGTTCCAATGATATTCGTAATAATGCGTTAAATAATAAAAAAAACAAAACGTGCGAATTCAATTCGCGATTAATTTAGGAAAATATATAATTAATATATGATTAATAAAATAAGTAGAAATAAATTAAATTTTTTCTTTTTTTCGAAATAAATAAATTTCGATTGTCAATTGGCATGACCCAGGCTCATATTTTATTTTGTATAAATATATTCTTTTAATTTTTTTTTCAATGAGCCGGGTGACACGTGGCATGCGATTTGGTTGCTCGATTCTTCACACTATAGCAAACCGGCGTTTACGCGCAACATCCCTGTAAACAAATTTATGTGCCTTCGCGATATTTTTTCGTCACTGTCCAAATTGCGAACCAATTAGATTTTTACCCTTAACCAATTTATGTTTTTTTTTTGTTCTTTTTCATTCAGCAATAATATTTCTTTCCCTTTTATTAAAATTTTTTTTTTTCATACTTTGAGATACTTTTTGGATTTTGATTTTTCTTAATCGATCAGGAAGGTTCTCCACTCCCAATTTTGCCCACTGAGCAAAGAGGAGAGCTGGAAAAAGAAACTCATCCACAGGACATTTGATTAATAACATCTGTCACTGTTATCACGTATCTTGGGAGTTATTGGAAGTTGTCACTAAGTGTAATTCAAACATGAATGAATGTTTAAAAGGGAAAATATGAATGGACATGTTGTATAGTATCCATATGCATCAATATATGTATATGTATATGTATATTCATATTCATATACATATAATATCAGTTACTAGTAATAAATAATATTCAATGCATATGCATACTGTACACACTGATTATTAAAATAAATTATATATGTGTATGTGGCGTTATTGTGCGGACTTTTATTTGATCTGTGGATCCATGAACATTGATACTTGAACTCCTTAAAGACAATTGAAGTCACAACTAAATCTTTATCTGTCAATATTTATATTTATGATATACAATCGAACATGGAGCCACGTTATATCTGCATTCTTTTGATTTTTTTTTTTTTTTAACGAACTAAAAAAACTTAATGGTATAATTTATTCAAATAATTCAAAAACATAAGTTTATCTCAAAAGAATGCAAATAGCATCAATATTAATTTTGAATGATAATAAATTCTTTTGTATAAAAGAAATTAATTGAAGGATATCCAATTGGTCCGTTATAGCAATTTGTTAACTACAGGATAACGAAAGTTTGATAAATGTTATGGATGAAACGTTATAAAACTAAAATCTAGATTAAAAATTAATAATTAAAAAAAACATTAAAAAAAAGATAAACAATAAAAAATAGGATCTCTCTGACATAACAAATAATGAACATACCTCTCTGACAGCTTGTTGTGCGGCATCTCGATTAGTAAATGTAATGAAGGCATATCCTCTGTTGGTACCGGACATGGGATCCATCATAAGCCTCAAATCCCATATTTTACCGCATTTTTCAAAAAGCGGAATCAATTCGTCTTCATACATGTCTTTAGGTATCTTCCCACAAAATACCTGCAAGATGAAAAGTAAAAATTTAATTAAATACTATAAATTATTTATTTATTTATGTATCTTGTATAACTGATTTTAAAAAATCACTATCGATATAAAAGTAATGTTAAGTGTAATTATTTTAATGATTACGTACCTCACAACCATTTCCTGGAGTTGGGCCCTCCCAATTTGGAGGCGGGCCACCGTACTTTCGTTGTCCAGTGGTTACATCGAGTGGATATCCGGTTCTCTCGAGTATCATCTATAACAATAAAACCCCTCGTGAATTATTGTAAATAAAAATAAAACTATGATTCATGAATAATTGTTAAAAGAAAATTACGATAAAAAATAATAAATAAGTAAAACCCACTTTAATTTTGTCTTCATCCGGAGCTTTAGGCGTTGTACTAGTGCCCGTTCCCTGGCCTGCCCTGCTTTTTTGTCTGTAGGTCTTCATAACTCCGCAAAGATACGCCGATTTGTTGGACACATGTTCCAAATTAGATTCCAAAAATTGCGTGAGAACATTTAACGCTCCGTCAACAGGAAATTCCCTCAGGGCATCTAGGGCTCTTTCATCGAGATCAACATGGGCGAGTTTTCCAGTTTTGTAAATTTCATCTAGTTTAGCAGCCACTTTTTCATCGAGTCCATACTGTATGAGTTTTGCGAAATCCTCCGTTCTTTCGACGTACTCCATTTCCTCCTTAGACTGCTTTTCTTCCATTTTGAGTTCCCCATTTCCCTCGGCCATAGCTATTACAAAAACAACAACAAAAAACATAACATTAAATAAACAATAAAATCATTTTTTATTTAATTGTTGCTAATCTAATTAAATTCTTCAATACACTCTCTCTATCATTATTTATTTATATGTACATATACGTATTTTATCTTAATTACTCCATTATCATTATCATTCGCAATATTTATAGATGTATAAAAAAAATATATATATATAAATACGTATATATGAAGATAAAAATTCTACCAAAAAATAATATACTAGACTGTAATGCTTTTAAAGCCCGTCTGATGACAATTTGTATCTGCTAGTCTCTTACGCTCACGCACAAAGGCCCTAACTAATTTAAATTTCCACCTAGTAAATTTTTTTACTTCTGAAGAACGAAAGAGTTAAAACAGCTTTTTAAGGTTATGTACGCTTTATTCTTTTACAAACTGAACGTCAATAGTAAATCGACGCACTTCAAGACCAAGTGCATTTTGTGCATTGTACATACATATGACACACACACACACACACACACGTAAACACGCATTCACACATGCGAGACGAGACCTGACGCGCATAAAAAAGAAAAAAAAAAGAAGATAAATATTCAGCTAATTTTTTTTCGCTCCTCGCTTAAAATTTTAATAATTATCACAATAAATTATTCAATAAAACTGATTAAAAATGATAACCTGATAATTGTACTCCAAAAATAAGTTAAAAAAACCGTGAAGAATGGATCAGTATTAATAGCAAAAAATCCGTCGACGCACAGAGGATCCGTCCGAGAGATCGCAGACTTCCTTTCTTTTTCTCTCTTTTTTATCTCGCCCCGCTTCTCCTTCCCGAAGTACACGAAAAGAAAGGAAATAAAAAAAAACTTCATATAATATGCGAGCGTCACTTTTCCCGCGCTCGCGCCACGAAAGTGGGAAAAAAATTTCAGTTCAAACGGCGTGTAGACGGAAAAACTTGAGCACACACGAGTTTACCGGTCGCGAATTCACACGTTAGATAAATATATATATATATATATATATATATATATATATATATATATATATATATATATATATATATATATATATGTACATATATATACATCAGCACATTGATAACACCTATATTTAACTTTTACAACAACCGTAGTATCTGTAACAAAAGAAGATTAAAAATTACACCAGATTTAGCACAACATTTTTAAATATTATAATTTTTAAAAAAATATTTACCGAGTAACAAAACCGAGTAGAATTGAAGTATTGAAACAAAATAAATTTTATATATTAACTAAAAACAAAAAAATATCACTAGCACTAACCACGTCGTCAATGTGCAAACGTAGTATGGTTCGCAATTTATAAAAAATAATTTTAACAACCAACAGCCAATTCTATTCACTAATGGCGAACGTTTAACATAAAACAGCACCAACCGGTAAAATGAAGCGACGACTTAAACTCGGCGTGCTCTGGTTGTTCATCCAAAAGCAGCGTATGTGTACTCGTCACTTTAGGAATGCAATTGCACCGTGTGCACTCTGATCCGTTGGCTCGTTGCTGCGTTTCACCTGCCTCGCCGCGCGAGCGCGTCCCCGCGAATTTCTACGGTACGGCAGTTCCGTAACTCCGTTCTCTAGTCTCTATGCTACTCTGTCTTTTTTGAATTTTCTATATTATATTTTAATATATATTATATATATACATCTACGTTTTTTATTAATTCCTTTTCTATCTCATTCGCCTATGTCTATCTAAGTCTATCTCAATTGGTTCTATCGCTCGCGTTTTTGTTCTCGCTCCCGCTCGTAAGTTTTAAATTTGTCGAGAATTAAAAACCGGCAATACCGGGTGTGTAAATAAAAATATCAACATTTTACAAGTTATACCTTTAGTAAAATACAATTGCACTTAATTTAAATAAAACAAAAAAAAATTTTTTTTATATAAATATAATTATAAATAATATTGTTAATTTTTTTCTACACTCCTCTCTCCGTTTTCTGCGGGGAATTGGCGACAGAGGAGAAGAGAAGAATGGCAAACGTTGTATATATATATGTACATATAAAAATATGAACCTGTATTATTTGTATGTTTGCATGCGTGTATGGATATATATGGATATATATATATATATATATATATATATATATATATATATATATATATATATATATATATATATATATATATATATATATATATATATATATATATATATATATATATATATATATATATATATATATGTATATATAGGAGTACGTAGAGTGAAGACGGGGACGGGAGACGTCAAAACGTGATCGCGAAACTTATGCACGGGGTCCACAAAGCGACGCGCAAAGAGATACGCTCGAACCCAGAGGTCCCTACAGTCGACTCTACCACACAGCAGCAGCAGCCACCACCGTCGTCGTCGTCGTCGTCGTCGTCGTCGTCGTCGCCGTCGTCGCCGTCGCCGTCGTTGCCGCGCCACTGCTGGTTGGCCATTTACATGTTAGTCTGGCTGGCTCGTCAAGCACGCCTTCTCATTGGCCCGTGCGAAAACCCCAAGAAGAGTGCAAAAGTAAAATAAAAAATAATAATAATAATGACGATGATGATGATGATAATAATAAAATAAAATAAGAATAAAATGAAATGAAAGAGACGAAGAAAGAGAAGGAGAAGGAAATAATAAAAGAAGAAAAAAAATAACAAGAAGAATACGAAGCGCGGCGGCCAACGAATATGACTGAGCAGGAGGGAGCGAGAATAAAAAAGAGACGAGTGTATAGAGAGTAGATTACCAGGCGCGCAACACATGCAGTCTGGGGCTCTTTGCGAACAACGAACTGGGGGCCCCGTCGTCCGATGCACTCGAGGCTAAATTTCTTAGTGTATTGCATGCCGCGGTTAAAAACTTCTCCCTTTACCGGGCGTCTCTCCCTATGGTCACCCTCTAGCCCAACAACTAAAGCTTCGTATTCGAAGTTTTATGCACTTATACATTTATTTCGTTCGTTCGTTCTTTCTTTCTTTCTTACCACTACTACTACTACTACTACCAGCCAACGTTTTTAAATTCGTTCGCTCTTGGCAAGTCTTTTCAATGTATGTAATGTATGTATGGATCGTCAATGTTTGTGTTCAGTGGAATTACCACGCTGTACACTGATAACCGCGTGAGAACGAGCAATGCTATTTTACAAAGAATCTTTTTATACATTTTTACTAATTTTTAGCTTCAATGCTACAATTTTTTTTTTTTTTTTTTTTTTAATTTCTTCTTTACTCCAGAAATCATTCTTTCCCACAATAGTTGGCTAAAATTTTTTAAAACCGCCATTAAAATGCGATTGGAGCAAAAATAATAAAAAAAAGTAATTACCAGTAGTCAGAGAGTAGTTTTGTACTCTACGGTGAATTTAGGTATATTCTTCTCGGAATACTTTAGCAGAAACTATCAGATACTTATAGCAACTGAAAATAATTTATTTAATCGTAAATTTTTTTTTTTTTAGAATTTAATGGGAATTTTTAACGAGAATATTTGCGAGTAAATGAAGCAAAAATAGCATAAGGTAGAATTCTTAGAAAGTGAAAGTAGTTATGGTATGGATTGTTGAGAATTGCAAGGCGAGCAAGCATGTAGTGTGGTAGTCTGGCTTAAAGTATTTGTAGTAGTGGCTGTAATGATAAGCCAAGTGGAGCTAGTAGTAGTTGTTGTCGTAGTCAGTCGTTGTCGTAGTCAGTCGTTGCCGTATTTAAAAGTATATACACTACTACTATGTACTATATGTACTTGTATACGCGAATAGCGAATACGAATATAAGTTTAGAGAGTGCGTCGATAAACAAGAGAGTCTGGAAGTAGAGAAGGACTTGCGGCCAGACGGCGAGCGAGAGAACACCAACGAGAAACGAACGATTACTCAGTTACTTACTCACTCGCTCTTACATTCGCTGGCTCCCTCGCTCGTTCGCCGTCGTGTCGCTGACCGGACGTATTTGCACAT
The DNA here is from genome assembly GCF_013202065.1 of Cotesia typhae. NCBI lineage: Eukaryota > Metazoa > Arthropoda > Insecta > Hymenoptera > Braconidae > Cotesia > Cotesia typhae. Next base: position 3,710,214 of record NW_027423757.1, on the reverse strand, counting down.
AACCTTGCGAAAATTGCAGACGTCGGGAGGAACCGACAGTAAGAGAGAGCCAGAGCATAAGATTGAGAGAGACGCGACTACTCGACGATAAGGATAAACGAATTTACCAGACGGGCCTCGCCGCTTCTAAAATTAATGGCGAAGAATTTGCGCGCGCAAATAATATATATATATATATATATATATATATATATATATATATATATATATATATATATATATATATATATATATATATATATGTATGTATGTATGTATGTATATATGTATGTAAATATGTATGTGAGTAAGATCCGTGCATTTAACGTATATGTACAAATACAAATACAAATGTATGATTAAGTGTGTGATTATAAGTGTATGTATGCACTTTGTATCACACAAGTGAAAGTATTTAGTAATTAAATATACCTGATTGATTATGATATTTTTTTTTTATGAATTTATTTTAAAATTGATAAAAAAATTTCTTCCAGTTTTTTTTAAATATTTTTCTATTTGATTTTTGGCGGAGCAGAGCACCCAAATCAACACACTGCGATGCACATTGATGATAGTCACGAAATTTCAAGTATTGTCCGCTGTGTGCGGTACATATTAACACGTTCGACGAGCCACAGTATTTTAATTGATAATTTTTGAAAAATAAAAACGTAAAACAGAACACTTGAGATAATATTAATAACTTGAGCTTCTCCTGTCCTCAAAACTTTTGTCCCGATAACTTTTTTACGTCACGAGTCACCAAAAATTATAATAAAAATTAACAACAAAAAAAAAACACTGAGTAAGTTGATAAATCCAGTCGATGCTGAGTAATTTCACTGGCACGTCGAAGCTTTCAATTTTAACAAACAAAAATTTTATTAAAAAAAAAAAAAAAAACAAACGTTTAAATTTATTTTTTTCTTTCAGAGTTTTTTGGTGAACAATAACGGTGATGATAAACTTCCGAAGATATGATGATTTTAAAAAATCCTCTTCCAAGTGTGTAGTTTGTCCAAATGAAGATGATAATGATGATGATGATGATGATGATGATGATAAATAATAATATTATAAATCCAGGCACTTTGAAAACGTACGTGATTGTTAATATATATTGCAGTGAGTTAACATATATATATATATATATATATATATATATATATATATATATATATATATATATATATATTATATATATAATATATAAGTGTGGCACAAAGTCCAGGGCACAGCAGTGGTGTTTTTTGGGTAATAATCCTGCTCTCTCGTGTGGTGCCTACATAGCCGTGTGATGCATAAATTGGACTGTCGCCGAGAGAGCGGTGCAACGATGCAAGCCCCCGCGAAACGAAACCAGTTTGCCCGCTTGGGCTGCCACGGCGAGGCAAGGAGTTGCGCCCCAATCCAATCCGATTCAACCGCTAGTTCTCTTTCGCGGTATATACGACGAGCCCCGCCTTTACCAGGGCCGTGCCAATTTCTTATTCGCACCTTTGTATCGCGAAAAATTCATTAAGACCAACCTCCTTTCCCTTCCAGTAATTTTCAGTACCTAACAGCATGTTAAACTTTACCTAAAATCTCTTTATTACAATTTTCAAACAAATAAAAATCATTTAAACATTAAAACTATCCTTTTTGCAAAAATTTTATAAACAGACACTCTGTCTACTTCAGTGGTCCCAGCGTACTGAAATTTTTAAATCTACACATGCTTATAACTTAATAATTCAAATTCACATACTGATTTGCTATAAATAAGTATTAACGAAAACGAAAAACTAAACAAATATTTAAAATCCAAGATCAAGATGAGATGAGAGAGGATGTTAAATTAATAAAGACTTGGCCGTGAAAAAAAATAAGAATGATCCAAAGAATTTCAGAGACGGTCTACTCTTTTCTTTCTTTTCTTTTTTTTTTTTTTAATTCTATTTTATTTTGTTTTATTTTTTTATCTTCTTTCTTACTTCTCTTATTTTTATTTAAGTTTTATTTTTTAATCGTTTTCGTTTTCGTTGCCTCATAGACGTGTGTATAATTCGCAGACGCCTGACCTCGAGAATAAAAGAACCGCGTGCTCATAGTCTAAGTTATCCGCGTGTTGTCGACGTCTTAAACGTCGTCCTCGTAGTCGTGGTCATAGATTTAGTTGTATGCTGTATGTACATAGCCGGTTAGTTCATTCTCTCTTAATTTTTATTTCATTACATTGTTCTAGACGCACGCATCCGCTTCTCATCTCAGCGGGGTTCGTACGAGCTTAATCACATCACCAACGTTCTCTTATTTCGGTACCTAAAAATAATAATCATAATAATAATTATTTTTATAATTATAATAATAGCAGCAATAATGTAGAATCAGGTTTACGGTTTACACATATTACGGAAATCCGTATTTCGTGCCAGCCGGTAAACGTATACCATAAAACAACGTGTGTAGGGTGTTAATATGATCTAGGGCAAGCAAACAGGCTTGTAAAGGTATACATGCTCCTATACATCTCAATATACATATATATCCAAGTATGCATCGATGGGCTGTTAAGAAGAAAAACCGATTGATAGACAGTCTTAAGTAAAGGCTCGAGCTCGAGAAGTAAAGTACTAACCGTACGTATACCATGCATCAATACATCAGTATGTACGGCAATACATCTTTATATAGTAGGTATAATGTATGTTGTATAGAAAGTAAGAAAAGCCGTAAGTAGTTACAGCCGGCGCATCTGCTTTGCCAATATTTAATATAAGGACACAGGCGAAGCGATACGGCCCTGGCTCTGGCCGTGAGTCTCGTCTGGCCGAGTGTGTGCACCCGCGTCCCTTACCTCGCGAAATGAGAGCGAGGTAAGGGACAAGCCAAAGAACAAGGACAGATGCAGCTAACACACCGAGAGAGGTAAAGTCCCAGGGAGTGGAGAGAAGAGAAAAGGAAGAATTGAGGAGGCAAAGAAGGAGAAAAAAAGCACATACGTACGTATGCACTGAGTATAAGGAGGAAGAAGAAGAGAGGAGAGAAAGGGTAGAAGTACCGATAGTGGTGGTAGTAGTAGTAGTAATAGTATTGATGATGATGATGATGATGATGATGATGATGATGATGATGATGATGATGATGATGATGATGATGATGATGATGATGATGATGATGATGATGATGATGATGATGATGATGATGATGATGATGATGATGATGATGATGATGATGATGATGATGATGACCAAGTGAAGACTACGGCGACGACGACGGTGGCGCGAAGACGATTGCAGAAACCTGTTCTCATCTTTTCTGCTTTCCTCATGATTATTATCGTTGATCGAACGACTCCTTCGCTACGATGCGTTTTTTGGCTAAATCCTAAATGTATGTTTTATTTTAACTTTAAATTTGAATTAACCAGCTTGTACTTAGGTATTATTATTATTACTATAAATTTACCTTTGCATATGTTTGTTTCTTCTATTTTTGATTTTTATTTTACTGGAGCCTATACAAATCCAGATTAGATTATTCGCACGCTCACTTTGTTGAAACGGGCGAAGCGTACACTCTCGGCACAATGCACTTTTATTTATTTTTGCACACCAAAACCAAGTGCATTGTCGTGGGAGGCTTAAATTCAAACGGCCCCCAGCTTGAGGCTGTTCGATGCACTCTTCTTCCACTGCTGCTTCATTTCATCTCATTCTTTTTTTTCTTCTCTTGTTCTTTCTCTCTTGTCCGTTGTTCATCCGCGTCCTTTTGCAAACTTTTTACTTTTTCTGGGTATGGTCAAAGCTCTGCTCGATCATTCGGTTGAATCTCTTTTGTCCTACTAAATCGTTTGATCATACAGGTTACAAGTTATTCGATAGAAGAACTGGGTTACTACGAGCTTACAGATGTGCATCAGTTAAACTTTTATATTTTTTATAATTTCATGCAGCAAACCAATCATCACTTGGATCTTTATTTTTCAAATAAAAATTAATCGCAATTGATTTGGTTGGGAATAATTTTAGATTCATTTTGAAAATTTAATTTTTAAGCAAAAGAAAACCTTTGGGAAATCATGGTTGCACAAAATCGCAAAAGAATTGGCAACAGGTGTCAGTTAAGAGGGCATACACATAAAGAATTTAAAAGATCCAACGCGCTTCCGGCGGTAGGAGGGTTAAGTCCCTGGAGCGGGGAGCTGCTGTACAACCTCTACATGATAAAGAAACGCGGAGTACAGCTGTCCCCCGTATCCTCAAAAAAACTCGTCTGAATTTTATACGCGATGCAACGCACTGCGTTTCGTGTTACGCGTATGTACTCTTTACTCTCTTTATCTTTCTGCTTCTCTCCCCTACACATTACTCTCAAAAAATAACTCCCTCCGTCTGACATACACTTATACAAATAAATGGCCGTGTGTAAAATCATGGGAATATATTTTTGCAAATACAATATGTTCTTTTGTTTTACAGCTCTATTTTTTTTTTCTTGAAAATAAATTAGCAATAACTATTATTTTTATTTTTTAATTCATTGACCATTATTTTGAATTAAACACGAATAAAAAAAGGACTAATTAAAATTAGCTTGAATATGAATTACAGACTACTAGAGTATGTCTATTTAGAAAATAAATGAAAAAAGGGGAAAAAAATGTTGTAAGTTGATTACCCACATTTGTACGAACTGACAGTAGATTACAGAGGCGCCGTTAATCTCTTTGAGAGGCCATCGACATCAAGAAAATATCTTTATAAAATATAACACATATACTTCTATTCATAAGACTATCAACGATCAACCCAACTATTCATTACAAAATATATATACATAAACGTTTTTTTAATTTTTTGTAAATTTATATTATACTATATTTAACCGTAATTCTATTTTATTATTAAATCAAATTCAATTGGATATACTTGAAGAGTATGTCCAATTGATAAAAGCAGAAATGATATAAATGGTCCAAGTATACAAAAGTAGAGCAAAAGATGAATTCTCATACGTGAGAATCTTTACGTTTAATTAAAATACATTTTAAATGAAATAAAAAAAAAAAAAAAAAAAAAAAAATGTAAAGCTTGAATTTGAGAGATAGTACTGTAAAAATAAATCCAACAAAAGCCCAAGAAAAATCCGATTATATTTGAGCAAATGCACAAGAATAATATCTTAATGTCTGTCCACCTCCCAAGAGCTGTGTGCCATCTGCACTTGTTTCCCACGTAAATATATCACAACCCCTGATGATATAGAATATAGAAAAGACACAGAAGCTAAGAGACAGTACATAGCGTCACACGTACTCACATACTCACATTACATATAATATGTATAGATACGAGACACCCATACATTTATAATAAAATACTCTCAGGACTTTTCTCAGGATACAGTGGGTTGTAGGCAACCATGGAATAATAAACAGGAGCATTAGCGAAGCTGGATAGACCCCCAGCAACTCGTCTCATCTTTTTATTTTTTTTTATCCTTGCGTCACTTGACCGCTCTCGCACGTCCACGTCATTTCTCCCTCGTGCAGGACATCAAGAACTCGTCTGCTGAGAAAATTCTTCACTTCTGTTTTGTATGTTTTTTTTTTTCTTTTGGTTTCTTGTCTCGTTCACCACCTCTTCCAGTCTGTAATACACAGTAAACAGGGTAAGTTGAGAGTGTAGAAGTCGTGAACCTGATGTACGCCCGAAGGACAAAGGTCTTCTGCACCTCCTTTTCCGCACAGACCAAGGGTGAAATGGTTGAACAGTGTGGTACAGTGGTCGCTGTGTACACAAGAGTAAAAGAAATACATTTATACCTGTTATGAAAGACTGAAGGAGACAGAAAGGTCACATGAAGGGTGTAGTGTAGTATCCATAGGGGGTCGTTAGACCAGGGCGCTATCCTCATTACCATAACAATAACCTTCTAAATGTTATGTCCTCCCGTATTAAGTCACCGCGACTCTTTCCTTTTTTTCCTCGTTTCTTGCATTTACTCTCTGTTCTATCTCCGATGGGAACTTGGCTCCTTACTCATCTTCATCCTCATCTTAATCATCTTCTTCGTCTGGTTCTCTTCTACAAACTCTCTCAGCACAGCCTCGTTTTCTTCTAGCCTTCAACCCTTTGCTAGATATATCTGCGGTTTGCTATGAACACGCACATAACTACACAAATGATGAGATATAATATAAAACTAGTTCAAAGCATTTTTACAACGGGGCGTCGACCTTTTTTCGTTTCCTGTGTGTACTAATGTGTATAAGTATACACAATCTATTGTTAATTCTATTTTTTCATTTATCAAATACTGAATTTAAATCTAAAACAAGAAACTGGTTTTAATGATAATAATATTAATAATAATAAAGATACTGAAATTAACAGAAATCTAATAAGTTTTAGGATGATTTTTTTTGCTAAAAAAATTAATAATACTGAAGTTAGCGGTCAGTTGTCAATTAAAATAATTTTTTTAACAAATTAATTACAATAAAAAAATCCTTCTAAAAATTTTCACATGTGAAACTTTTTAATTAAATTTTTTTTTAGGAATAATTTATTTATTTAAAAAAAAAAAAAAAAAAAAATGACTATTTAAATGTCCGTTAATGTCAGCTTAACAAATAATAATAATAAATTGTCATACAAATCTCCGAGCAATACCATTTGTAACAATAGAATTGCATTTTTCTATATTGCAATTTTTCAATTATTTCCCCTCTATCTGGCGGGAAAAATCCCTCAAGCTGGGTTGCATTGTTAAGTTAGGTTATGTAGTCTGGACATGTTGCAGCTGCGTAATACAAATACATTTTTATTTCTTTCATTCTATTATGCATTACTTACTTACTTACTTAATTACTTACTTACTTACTTACTTGTACTTGTATATATAAAAAAAATCAATACAAAAAATAATATAATTATGTCAAATGCATTTAATTACCAGTTATGTTTTTAATATTATCATTTCTTTTAATTAAATTTTTTAACGATGACACATGTTTTTAAATTTGGGTGGAGCATGTCGACTTATCGCTCGAGCTCTCGATTCTATACCTCTGCTGTACTAACTTTACTTGGTAGTTTAATCGCTTATGTGTAATAATTTCAACAAAGTAAAGTAATTATTGATATTCATTCATCATAATTATATGTTAAAATACAGTAAGGTAATATTATTAAAATTGATATATTTATTAAATTAAAAATTGTTTCAGATTTTTTTAAATATAAAATTAGTAGTTGTTGTGGGAGTTGAGCCGACTAGACTATAGCTACATCAAAACATCATATATATGTGATATTGCATTCTAATGATTCAATGGAGTAAGAATCATCAGGGCGTGTTTATTCGGTAGGTCTACATAGCACGATAACCAACAATAACCGACAACGGACGCTCGTTTTGATATTAACAAGTGTGGGCTGTCATTGTGATTCACAATAATTATAATTATTAATTATTAATCAGGAACGCTTATTAGAGGTGCTGCGAAAGAAGTAAATATAAGATGTGTAATCAATGAAGTGGCAAAATAATAATTGTTGATAGAGAAAGTGCATAATTGTTAAATAAACAAGATACAATGGTGCGCTTAGCGTTAACAGTGGCCTACGTTCTGGCTTGTTTTAAGCTGGGCGTAGTCGGCCAGTTTGAGTGGCAACCAATTGATCATTTTGACGAAATCCAAGCTAGGGTGAACCTAGTTAACAAGGATAATTGTCAAATAAAAAGGGATAATGATTTATATTTGCCTCCTGATTCAGTTTCTCACTTGCCTAACATCAAGGATATCAATATCAACCCAGTATTCCCTAATAGAACTGGTCTATTGTACATCCACAACTTGGCAATAAGTCGTGCTTACTTTTGGAGTTACAGTTTACAGTCGCGATTTATCAGACCAGCTCTCAATGACACCTACGATCCAGGAATGATGTACTACTTCTTATCATCAGTCGCTGATGTATCTTCAAACCCTCATGTCAATGCTTCAGCGACTTACTTTGCACCCAATATGTCATTTACTCCAAGTTATCGAGGCTTCTTCAACAAAACACTACCAAGATTTGCACCAAGAGTCATAAGAGCTGATGACTTTAATGATCCTGTTCACATGGAGAGAATATCTACCAGAAATACTTTTACAGCTGATGATCTTGGTGCTTTTGCACCATCTAGTTTTAGTCTTGATTACACTAACGCGCTCTATCGAATTAATAAATGGTATTTATTTTAGTTGCTATTTATTTCAAGATTTGTGTCAATTATTAATTTGATTTATTTTACTTTAGGTATTCAGCTTGGTTACCAGATGTAAATCCTCAGAAAAGACATGACACTAAAACAACCTACCAAGTAGAAATTAGATATGCTAACAATACTAATGAGACTTACTCATTTCACGGTCCACCAGGTATGTTTAATGAATTATTAGTGAAAAATAATTGTAGAAAAGAAATATCATCAAAGGCTGGGTCGTTACAAATCTAAATTTCAATTATTTTAAATTAATAGGTACAACCAGTGTGACAGCCTAAAAAAAAGACGATTTTTGGGAATTAAAATAAAAAAAAATCCCGTATGGATTATTTTAAAATTTTAAGGGTAGATTAATACATATTTTAAGAATAGACAGTAAAATTTTTGTATTTATCTCTGACGGCGCTAAAAAAAAAGGTCCTCCACTGCTGGAGTGATTCCGGCCTTCTCCGTGGATAAAACAAAAAAAAATTCTCATTAAACTAGAAGATGTTTTCCGTACGATGACTCACGGACGAAAAAAAATATCAAAAATTAACAAAATCGCGGCGTTTTAAAAAAAAAATAGTTGAATTTTTCCCAAAATTTTGGTCGTTTTTGGCTTGTCAAAATTCGATTTTTTATTAGATAAAAAAAAACTGCAGGGTCAAGATATGGAGAACTATATACAGAACATGCAGAAAAAAATTTGATAGTGATCGGATGATTTATCTTCGAGTAATCACTCTAGCAAATTCGAAAAATGCTGTTTCGAGAAAAACGCGTTTAAAGATAAAATGATCCTATTCTACCTGCCAAGCGGCTACTCTTTAAATGGCTGTAACTCAAAAACTATTTGAGACATCGATTTGAAATTTTAATATGTTATTTTTAAAGGTATAATCTATCGAAATATGAAAAAAAAATCAATTTTTTGAAAATTTCACACTGGTTGTGCCTCTTAAATTAAATTAAAGATTTTTAAAATTGTTTGTAAAATGTTCCCAGACATATTAGTAACGGTTGAATGCTTTAATGTCATGTATTAAATGAAAAAAAATTTTCCCAGGTGCTGATGAAAATCCGGGTCCAGTAAAATGGACAGAGCCTTACTTTGACTGTGATCGTTCAAACCGTTGGTTAGTAGCTGCAGTGGTACCCATTGCAGATATTTACCCCCGTCATACGGCTTTCCGGCACATTGAATATCCAACGTAAGTATCAATTTTTTAGAATTTTCTTTAGTACTAGTTGTATTTATACAATAAATAAATAAATCCATTTATATGTATAAAAATGTAATAAAGCACCAGATGTTCGTTGGTCCGGGTGTCCACTGTTGGTCCAAGCTTGAAACACCCCAAGTCGTAACGAAAGATTTTTATTGCTCCGCGAGTGTCGCTTGTGTGTACACGACACCGTATATATTAATCATCCTTAATGAATTCACCGTGAAAGAAGAGGTCGCAGGGGGCCTGTGTACTCCCCTGTATGTGTATATGTACGTGTGTTTTGAACCCCAATGAAATGACGGTCCCAGTCAAATAGGTACGACAGACCGGGTTCTTGGGCTCATCAAGAAAAACGAGAGAGTCGAGATTAGAATACCGATAAAGATGAAAAATGTATAATGTCAATGCGAATAATATGACTATGTGGATTAAATGTTAGAAAGGATTAAGATTTAAATGACGATAGGATTGAATGCCATCGATTGTGTTATACTCGCGACTCAATCTCTTTTAGCTCAAGAGCGGTGGTCAAGTTAAGACCACTTCACAAAACCGCCATCATACAATACGTCTAATTTTTTAACCAGTTTATAAATTTTACTTTCTATTTATTCCATAGATACACCGCTGTCTCTGTAATTGAAATGGAGTATGAGAGAATAGACATCAATCAATGTCCTAAAAGTGATGGTAATAATGGCCCAAATCATTTCGCTAATACTGCTAAATGTAAAAACGAAACAACTGAAGTAAGTAATTACTGATTGTGATTTAAATTAAATTTTTTTTTCTTTTATCCTATTAATTATTATATTAACTAACAGCCTTGCAGTCACTATGTGACTTCCGTGACTTGTGAACTATAAATAAATAAAATTTTGCTTTATTAAATAATTACTTTTGTTAAATTGCACTGTACTTTTTAAATTATTCACATTTTTAAAGTTATAAGCTCATCCCGATGTTACACTCATCAAGAGCTTTCATTTGAGTACCCACATGCATTTTGATATATTTTTCATATACACATACACACACATATATATATTATATATTATATTACATATATATTATATATATAATATATAAATATATGAAAAATTGATGTGGGTACTCAAATGAAAGGTCTCGATGAGTGTAACATCGGGATGAGCTTATATCTTTAAAAATGTCAATAGTTCACGAGATACAAGGTCATTTCTTAATTATGTAACCTTGAAAAGACACAAACTCAAGTCGACTTTTTCAATGATACCAAATTTAACCATAAAAACCCATTTTATCACATAAATTCACTGGCTACAAAATTTTGTTTATTCTCTGAATAATATAGATTATATTTATTTATTTAGTGTGAACCGTTGCATGGATGGGGTAGTGGTAGAAGAGGAGCATATCAATGTCGATGTAGACCTGGGTATCGACTACCTTCACAAGTTCGTAGACCATACTTAGGTGAAATTATTGAACGTGCTACTGATGAGCAATATCACAATGGATTTGACTGTGTTCCTATTGGATGTATGTTTCGATTATACTTTAATTATTATTTATTGTAATTTACTGATAATTTTTTTGATGGAATAATTTGATTATTTATTTTAGACCGACAAGTACTACCGATTGAATGGCATAAAGCGCCTAAATATTTGAGAGATAAATACTTGGAAAGATTTCCTGAGTATGTAAATTCTACGGTTGGTCCTGAATCATTCCAAACACCAAAAATAAATATACATAACGTGCTATCATTCATGAGAAGTGTTAATGGACAGAATTGTAAATTGTACGTATTGATTAATTAATAATTTTTTCGATTAGCATTCTTGTATTCTGGTAATAATTATAGCAATTAATTGTTTTAGATATACCAAAGCGGATTTGACACTTCATGGAGATGTTGGTTACGGCAGTACGGAATTTTTTGAAAATCAAGCAAGAATGGCCACTCGTCTGGCTAACTTTATCAGTGCTTTCCTCCAATTGAATAACCCCAAAGAGGTTTACTCAGGTAAACGAGTACCCGACAAAGAACTGACGGAAGATCAGATGATGGGTGAAACTTTGGCTCTACTTCTTGGAGACACAAAAATTTGGGCTGCTGGTACTTATTGGGATCGTAATAAATTTACGAACAGAACCTTCTTTGCACCCTATGCCCACAAACCTCAACTAAATACAAGAAAATATTACATTGAAGACATTGCTCGATTGAACGCCACCGGTAAAATTATTTTTCTAGTTTATCAAATTAAGTAAATAAATTAAAAATTAATAAATTAAAAAAAAATTGAATTATAGATGAAGTCTACACCAACAAGCCTTGGTTCAAATTTTTGCAGCAACGATGGGCGACCAACTTTGATGAACTCGAAAAATATTATTTGAAACTTCACATCCGTTTTAACGAGACTGGCGAGTACCACAAGAAATTTGAGCAGTGTCCGACATCTTACAGGTGAGAAAAGAAATAAGATAAATGTTAGAAATGATATTATATATATAAAAAGAGAAACAAAACAATAAAATAAATATCAAATAAAAATCCTTTCTCATCCAACCATCATCTTGGATATTACGAATCACAAAATATACCAGTGAATACGTATAAAGGGATTATGGTTACTGAGTTAGGGGATAGCTTTTAAAATTTTTTCTATGTAATATATTTTAATGCTCTGGAACGGGCGGGTTGTCTCGTCTCGTCTTCAATGTTTAGGGCGGCAAACCTGAATCATGGTCACTGGACAACTCCGTACTTTGATTGTAACGGTAAGGTGAATAAATGGGTAATTACCTATGCATCCCCATTTTTCGGCTGGGACAGCTTGAGGCTAAAACTGGAATTCAAGTGAGTATTAACGTTTGTTCATCTCTACAAGTGTGAATGTCGCGTATATAGATATACATACATTTATACAACCCATGTAATATTTGCTGATGTAAAAGTAAATTGAGTGTGAGATAGTTCTCCCGGGAGCAAGTCCACGGGGGATATATATATTTTAAGAAAAAATAATATAATTCAGATGATCATATTTAATACTAAAAATATTTTACAGGGGTATCGTTGCTGTTACTATGAACTTGATGGATATGGACATTAACCAGTGCGACGATAAATTCCATGTTCCTAATGCGTTCAAGGGCACCCACAAATGCGACCGAAAAACATCATATGTAGGAATTTTTATTTTTCAATTTTAAAAAATGATTTATTTGTTATTTTATAAAATTAAATTTATTGTAATTTGTAAATAACTTTTGATGTTTTAGTGCGTACCAATATTCGGAAGAGGTTTTGACTTAGGTGGATACAAATGCGAATGCAAACAGGGCTTCGAGTATCCTTTAGAAGATCCAACGACCTACATAGATGGTCAAATTATGGAAGCGGAATTTCAGAATATCATAGAAGATAAAAAAACGAGAATCGGATTATTCAAATGTCGATTGGCTGGTACGAGCACAGCACAAGCTAGCTGCACACTCGTCATTTTAATGGCCATGTTTTTTATTTTCCGTGTCGCTCAGAGATAAATGATCAATTTTATTTATAATTTTTTTTTTAAATATTAACAAACTGATCCGTCCATTTTAAAATTAACAAAATGCCTATTTACACGATTATATATAACCAAATGTGCCTCGCGCAAACCAACAAATTTTTATAAAGATGTGTCTTAAAACTGTACAAATTATGTTCATAGACATTTTTAAAATTATAGTATTAAAAATAAATATTAAAATATTTTATTGTATGGAAAAGTTATACGATTTATTTATCACAAACTTTTGTTTGTATTGATTATGATGTTCATATAAATAAAATATTTTACAACAAAAAATGTATTTTAATTAATATATTAAGACTTACTGACTAATGAAACATCTGATTGATTTTCCGTTTGAATTTCCATAATCCAAAGACTCAATTTTCGTCACGAAATATCCAAACCAATTTGATTTATTAACCAAAATGTTCTAATGTCGTCAAAAGATAACTTGATATACAGATTTGACTGTATCTTGTTTAAAAACAAAAATAATCGTTGCTAGACTGTTACTGTTTCGCGAACGCTAACCTGCGATTGTAAAAAAAATTTCCCCGAAAATTACGCACGTCTGAATTTTTTTTTTTAAGTTCATATTTTAAATAAAGTAGCATAGATACGAAAGATATGTAAATTGATGAAAATGCGAAGCAATAAAGTAATATAAAAAAAAATAACATTAATTTTTTCAGATCATTTACCGGTAATTTTAAACAAAAAATTTCTAATAAAAAAAAATGAAGTCAGCATGCTTCCATTATTAACTGTAACATTTCGTTACTTCTCTTTTTGTACTAAATAAATAAAAACTCAAATAGTTTGATTATAAAGTTTTTTTCCAATATTTACATAGAATTTAAATAAATACATAGTAGAATTATTTTACAAACTTCTAACAGATCTGAAGCAATCTTCAAGAAAGAAAGATAGATTGAAGATAATATAACAACATGTAAATACAAATTTAAATTTTTAGCTTCCAGTTTGAGTTAAATTAGGTTGAATTATTGATCATTCTTTGGTTTTTTATCACCTGTATAATGATACTTTATGAATCGGTATCCTTGAGTTAACTGAGCGCCTTCATTAGTAAAATGGCAGGCAAAAAGTAGCAGATTTCTTGGCTGGACTTTCAATGAAAAACGCATAAACATTGCCGAGTAAAGACACAGCGCTGTAATAAAAAAAAATTAATTCACTGTATTAAATTACAATTTTATAAATTTAAGTATGACACTGAAATCAATAGACATATTACAATTTTTGTAACAATTAAATTGTTATGAAAAAAATTTAGTATCAAAATTGCACATGTAGAAATTTATAAAAAATGTAAATTTATTAAAAAAAATTGTCAATTTAAATTTATTAAAGTTAGCTGTTATTTGAACATTTTTTAATTTTATTTAATAAAAAAATTTGTTTCGAAAAATTATTTTTAAAAAATTGCATTTTTGATTTATTAAAATTTTTACATGTTAATATTTTTCTCATTTTTTTTATAATACTGAAGTCAGCAGTCAATTTAAAAAATTTTTTTAATAAATCAATTACAATAAAAAAATGCTTCTAAAAATTTTTACTTGTAATTTTTATTAATTTTCACATGTGAAACTTTTTAATAATTTAATCGCTATAAAATTCCAAAAAAAAACTTTAATATCTGTCAACTCCAGTGTTATATTTTTTGTCATAATTTATTTATTAAAAAAATGATTAAATATCTGTTAAATTTATTTGAATGTCAATTTCATTATAATAATTTAAATAGGTAAAAATACATGTTGCAAGTCATTGATAATATCACATACAAAAGATAATTAAATAAATTTAAATTATCTGATATTTTAAGTAAAATAAAATAAAAAATAACAAATACTAACCAAAGGTCATTTTACCACTGATGAACTTAGGATCACGCTGAATATCAGCAATTGCTGCTATCGGAATACCCCAATTAGCTATTGGACCCCAAAAATGTGTACTGAAATAAAAGTTAAGTAATAAATGAATAAATAAATAAATGAGTAATTTGATAATTGTGTTATCAGTGTTTTTATGTTATTTGTATAAATATTTACCTCATGAAGTAATCACGAGTCTCTTTGCTCGCCAGTGATTTCATTATTTTATTCATTTTTAATAAATTTTGATAAATTCCACCAGTTTTTAAATATTTTATCAGGTTTTGAGAAGCTAGTGACGAATACTTTAGATTTGTACGTCACTTGGGTGTTTTAATTGGCAATACACTTAATTATGTTGGATTTATCTTTATAACTTTGATGGCTCGTTTAATTGTTATGCATGTATGTAAATACATAAACTGATACTTAGAATATAGACGAAGAGGTTACTGGCCCTACTTCTCCTCTATAATTTTCTATCTTTGTCATTTGGTTGTTCTGTTGCTCCGAAGAACATATGACACGATTTTACTGCACTAGCGCAATAGCAAAAATGATCACGTGGAGTTTTAGCTACCGGGGTAAGTTATAAGTTTATTTAAAATTAAAGCTCTTTTAATTTTAAAGGGACTTTAAAATTTATTAAAGAAGAATATATATGTTGTTCTTTAAATTTAGAAATTTCATTTATTTTATGATACTTAAATCGTGAAACATCTGATAATTTTTTAGTTTTGTTAAAAAATAAATGAATATTTAAAAAAATTGCAATTTAATTTATCGGATGTTTGTTAATTTATGAAAATTAAGTTAGCCAACATTTAAAAATTAAAAAAATTTTTTTTTATTGAAAAATTATTTAAAAAAGAAATAAAAGAAAAAATTTCACACGTAGAAAATTTTTAAAATTACACATGCAATTTTTTAAAATATATTTTTTTTTTATAATTTAATTATTTAAAAAAATCAAAATATTAAAAACGTCGGCTAAATTTATTATTATTGTATGAAAGTTAATTTAGCAGACATTTGATTATTTTTAGAATTTTTGTTAACAATTAAATTATAGAAAAAAAATTTAAAAAAAAAAATTAACATCTAGAAATTTTAAAAAATAAAAAATGCTATTTTTTAAAAATAATTTTTTATGATAAATTTAATTGTTAAATAAAATCAAAAATTTTTCAGGTGACAGCTAACTTTAATGTCCTTATTATTGTTAATTTTAGGATCATGATTTTTAAAAAATTTTTTTTAGTTTACTCTTCAAATACACAATAGTTTCAATTAAAAATATCTAATTTATAAATAAAAAGACAAAAATTGTAAATGTCTCTGATATTAACAATTATCTAATAATTTTCATCACAAATAAATAATTATAAAGAAAATTGCAAAAATAAAATTCTAGTTATCTGACAATTTTTTTAATTTTTATAACAAATCAATTAAAATATTTTTGAAAAGTCGCACTAATAATTTTTATAAATTTCTACATGCGAAATTTTTTACTCAATTTTTTTTCACGATAATTTGATTGTTTTTACAATCTAAGAAATTGTAAATCGTCTGTTAATTTCAGTCTCAATTTTTTTTAATAATATAAAAAAAATTAGATATTGTACCTTGCATAGGTCTGTTTTTGTAGGGCTATTTAAATATAAGTCCAAAAAGGCCATTCGGCAGCCGAAATGGAAGTAGATTTCATTTATTTAAATTTTTATATTTTAATGAATTAAATTTATTTTCATTACAATTATTATAACAATTATGTTACATAGTTGTTATTTATTTATTCAATTTAAATGCCAAAGCAATCGCCGAATGGCAAAAATACAAAATAGAAGAGTATAAAGTACATGTAAGAGTATAAACAGATCTACTAGATATTTTAACAAGTTATTAGTAATTACATATAGCTTATAATAATCAATTCTGTATTGTTTTGATATAATTTTGTGAACCTAAAAA
Source organism: Cotesia typhae (assembly GCF_013202065.1). Lineage (NCBI taxonomy): Eukaryota > Metazoa > Arthropoda > Insecta > Hymenoptera > Braconidae > Cotesia > Cotesia typhae. The sequence goes on along the minus strand of NW_027423757.1, from coordinate 3,693,327 downwards.
GTTGTGTTACACATCTCGCTAGACATTTTTATATTTTTTGCTTCCAATAATTTCTGTGAATTATTTCCTAAAAGAAAAATCTATCTTTTTTTATTTTTCTCGTGGTTTTTTCTTTCATCTTTTTTAATCAATTATTTTTTCTTTAATTATGTTTTTTTATTTATTTACTATATATTTGTTTATTCAATTCATGTTTTTTATCAACCAACGATATTATAGAAAATCCAAAAATATATGATTTCTTAAGAATGATTGCTGCTGACGGAATTTGGGGTAATGAAGGTTCAATAATTGCACTAAGTCATGCGTTAGAAACTTCATTACTTATATTTGTTATAAATGGCATCACCGAAACATTACAACTAGTTATTGAAACAAAACCCATAACCATGAAATATTCAAAAGTATTGACAATGATTAATATGGACAACATTCACTTCTATGTTTGTCGATTAAAAAATGACATCAAAAATATTAATGAGTTTCTAAAAATTAATGAGAAAGAATTAAACAAATTTGCCCATATTGAATATGATATTCATCAATTACATAAAGAAAATTAGAAATTTTCTAACTCCATTTTAGAGAATCTGCCATTTGTACGAAAAAAATAATTAGTTCAAAATTTATTATCACTTTAAAAAACCATTTAATATCATTAAATATGATATCTGATAGAGATATCATATTTAGGTTTGAATCATTCAAATAATTTATAATCTCATTATGGCTACATCAAAATGTGTAAAAATCACCGTCTAAAAAATGAGGAGTTAGACAAATTGCTAATACCGTCGATATGAAACTGATACTCAAATATTGAGATACACGAATTTTAAATCATTCAAGGTAGCATATAATAGTGATTTTTGTCGCCCAAAAAAATCAGGTAATAGAGAAAATATTAAAGATTTAGTTAATTATTTTAAGTTAAAAATGACCTTTGAATATAAAATAATTGAAAAACAACAATAAATAAAAAAAAAGATTATAGAAATACAAAAAAAAACTTATGAAAACAGACAAAAAAAAATACTACAAAATAAAACAAAAAAAATATGAAATATTGAAAAAAAAAGAATAAAAAAATATTTTTGAAATGAGAAAAAACAATAAACCAAGGTAACGAATATAAAAATGACGAAATAAAGTGCTTTTTTTTTTCAAATAGGACGACAGTATAGAAAATTCGAACGCTAAGAGTAATTATCACTTACTTTTCATAAAGAATATGGAAAATATATGAATGTGTACACTCGATAAGAAAGTCATCAATTTTATCATAGTCATTACAATAAATGAAAAAAAAAAGGAACGGAAGTACTATACAGATGAGTAATTACAATTTAAAAAAAAGTATAACTAAAAAAAAAAAAACAATAATGAATAATTCATTTTTTAATTATTTCAGTTTTTATTTGAGTAAGAAGTAAATAAATAACTGGAAAACATAATAATATCAATTGATAGATATGATCAAAAGATGTAAAAAAATTGGATTATAGGTGAGAAAAAAAAAACAAGAAAAAAAGAAGAAAATAAAGAATGAGAAGCGTCAGGAACATTTTTTTTGATTGATCAAGAATGAGACCATATGTACAAGCGTTAAATATCTATACAATTGACTGGAAATTATAAACAAAATGTAAAATAAGTAATGATAATAGCAATAATATACATCTTCTGTTACAATAATATAATGACATCAAAACGAATGCAAAAGTAAAATTTCATTAAATCTGTCTGAAAAAATAGCTAATTTTTAGCCTAGACTGATAATAAGGTACACAAATTAAAGCTTATTTAATAAGCTTTCAGATGCTCTTTATAGAATTGTGATAAGATATCGCGTTCAATTGTAATTGCACGGAAATACGTAAAAATTGAAAATTTTTACGATTTTTGAAAATTTTTGAATTGCTCTTATTTTTAAACTAATCGACAGATTTGGCTCATCTTAGAACTTAACCTCGGAAATCGTCCTAAGAATAAGTATGTTACGTTTTATTGAGATCCGTATAGAATTACGGGAGTTAGAGAAGAGACACTGCCGATAATATCGTATATATATATATATATAAATACATACATATATAAACTTTTGAACCATATGCATTTTCTGAATCCGCTTGACGAGCTGAGTCGAAATATAGCAAAATTTTTCAAAAGTTCCGTCATGAGGACCAATGCAATAGTTAGATTTCTATGAAATCTACTAATAATTTAATAAAAAAAATTCACGTTTATGATTATCAGTGTGACATGTACAGAAAAGAAATCCAGTTATATTTACATAATATTATTGTATATATTAAACCAGTTTTAAACTTATAACTTTAGGTTCTGATTATTCTTGTAGCTGCATATAACATACTTTATCAATACAATTTATACAATGTGTTTGATAAAATTAAAAATTCATAAAAATCGTGATTTTTTATATCAGCGCAATACAATAACAGATGGATAAACTTTGAAACTTGATCTTTATCATTTAAAAAACATAAATAAATTTTATTATTGTTCTTTAAGGTAAAAGACCCAGTTGTTGACACTTGCAATTTTATTTTAATTAAAGAATACAAACTAACTCTAATAAAATAATAAATATCATTTTTAAATTATAAATTTCAAGATAATTTTTTTTTTTTGAGAATATTTTATTTTTTTAATTAGAATAAAAGTGCAGGTGTCGAACAACTAGGCCAATATTAATAATTGTGGCTTTTATCTTATATTTAAATAATATTATTTTTGCAATGTTTATTTTATACATTTAAATTTGCTGAAATTAATAATTAAAAAGTTACTAAGATGTAAATTAAAAGTCATTTTTAATATTCTTTAAATATTTTTTATTATTTATAAGGATTAATAATTTAATTATGAAAATAAATTATAATTGAAATTGTTAGTTTTATAATAAGATAAAATAAGGATACAATAAGATAATTAAATAAGAAAAAAGACTTTTTAAGCATATTAAACATAATTTTAATTTAGAACACACATTCAAAAATATTTACATAATATTTTCGTATATATTAAACCGCCTTATGATATATTTCATGGTTTTCTCGTTTTAAAAAATAATTACAAAGGGGGTAGGGGAGAACAAATAATGATAATAATCATAATAAAATAGCATAGCGGGGTTAAGGTAAAAGGGAAAAAATAAAATAAATGATATTACAAAATGTACAAGAGTTAAATTTCAATTTTTCTATACATAATTTAATCGCAGGGATATTTTATATATATATATATATATATATATATATATATATATATATATATATATATATATATATATATATATATATATATATATATATATATATATATATATATATATATATATATATATATATATAGGATGTGCCAAAATCTAACTTCCTTGATGGACCTTTTAAAATTGGAATTTTCAGTTCCGCTTTTGAAATCAGCTGTGTTTAGGCCTTTCCTAAGATATTTTGGGGTAAGACGATAAATTTTATTTTCATAGAATTTTTAGCAGGTTTAATTGGGCACTTCCGGCAAAAATTTGAATTTTCAGCGGAAGTGCCCTAACTAAGCTCCAGTTAAAAAATTCTATGAAAATCAAATTTATCGTCTTATCCCAAAATATCTTAGAAAAGGCCTAAACACAGCTGATTTCAAAAGCGGAACTGAAAATTCCAATTTTAAAAGGTCCATCAAGGAAGTTACATTTTAGCACACCCTAATATATACTATATATTTATGTATATATAATAGTACGAAACAGATCTTATTTTTTTAATTTACTTAAATTTTTTTTTTTATTTATTAATTTTTTTTTTTTTTTTTTTTTTCAATTCTTTATTAATTTGCCTTGCTCACTCATTTATTTTATTTAACTATTTATTAATCGAGCGCAAGTTTAAATTTATTTGAGCTGAGTTTAAATCTTCAAAAATTTATTTGCTTAAAAAAAAATTAGATAAAATAAACTAAAAACGCAAATACGACTATCAGTTAAATGAAAAATTAATTGACTAATAAATTGATCTCGTACCCTCTTGTTAAAAACATTTCATTTTATACAGTAAAAAATAATTTTTTTTTTTTTTTTTTTTTTTTTATAAATAATCATAAAAACAAAATCAAAAAGGCTAAAAATATAAATTTAATCTTGACGTCTAAACGATAAAATGGAAAAAGGAAAAAAAAATTTTTTTTTAATTTCAATTTCCATGTTGCACAAATTTTAAGCCGAAATTTTTCTTTAAATTCCTTTGGTATAAATTACTGATAAGAGAAAATAAAACAAATATATAAACACAATATATATATATATATATATATATATATATATATATATATATATAAACAAAATTAAATTCATACAATTTCCGATAACGCCGAAAACTCTCCCCCGGAGAGTACGACGCTCCGGGCCACTAGGTTTACATACTGAACCTGACTACATGTGTCCAGAGAGACACAACGTTACTGAATATTAAAATATCGAATTTATATAGATAAAAATTATATTGAAGAGCACTTGCGAGACCAAAAATATATAATATACATATGTATGTGTCTTATTTAGTTAGATGTAATCTCGAATAATTGTCGTTATTAATTAATTTAAAATAAATAAAGTAAAATGGATAATTTAAAAAAATTAATCATCAGAAATATTAAATTCTAAGATAAAAAGGCACTCTTAGCTCCGCTTATGCACCGGTTTAGCGATATATTATACACAATTCAAAGTGATTCTACTAAAATAGTTAAACCATTACGTCTGTACATGGTACATACATTGCAATTCATTTATTTTCTACAAACTATATAATATATATCAATTATTAATCATTATTATTACTATTATTATTATCATAATGATTTAATATATTTATCAAATCGATTGGTTTCACAAGTCTAAGTCAAATATAAAAAGCCACACTATATCACGTAATTATTCGATTTGTTTTTATTTTTAAAAACAACAAGGCCATTTTAAAACTTTTATAAAGTTTATTCAGCCAATTGCTTTCTCTAAATACTTATATATTTATATTTATATATATATATATATATATATATATATATATATATATATATATATATATATATATATATATATATATATATTTTTTTTTTTTTTAAATTATTTAATTAAACGTAAAGGCACATTATGATTAATTAATAATTACGAATTTCTACAGTAAAATCGTACTCTTAATTTCGCGTTTTGTACATATTGTAAAAAATATATATTTTTATATTTAAATACATATCTATTTTATATATATTTACTTTCGTTGTTTAAAACAATAATTTTTTTAAGAAGCTCACAGTTATGGCTTCGTATTTTAGTTTTACGATATAAAGTTTTGATTGCAAATTTTTAAAAAATTTATATTGCAAAAATTGTCACCGACTAACAATTGATTCACTGGGCAACTTAAAACGAAACCTCGTAATAATTGTTAAGATAAAAAATAATTATTTATAATAATAGTTAGAAAAAAAAAGTGATATTGAGTTTAGATCGATGCTTTTTTTTAATGAAAAATTATTATTACGAGTCTCATAAATTCTACTAAGCATCATAAATTCCGATGAACACATTATTTTCATCCACTGTAAGAAAGATTATATATTATCATTATTATTATTATTATCATCATAGTTATTGAATCATTTTAATTACTATCAGACGTATCTTTTGTTATATAAAAAAAAAAAAAAAAATAATAATAATAATAATAATAATAATAATAATAATAATAACAACAAACCAAATTTAAATAAGAGCCAAGTGTAGAGTATAAGCCATATTATTCTAATTAAATCGGCAATATCACAGTACTCGCAGAAACACACAAAACGCGCACTTTTATCCAATTGATTATTTGTTTTCATTTTTATTTTTATAGTTATTTTTTTCGTCAAAATCAGTCTATCTGATCAAAAATAAAAATTTTTCAAAATAATCCCACGATAAAATGTGTGTTTACTTAATTAATTACTTCTTTCTTATTTAAACATTAATTCACAATACAGTTTTAATAAAATAACCTAGCTAAAAAATATTAATTGTATTTTACCGTAAAAAAAATATTTTACGGTATAGTATGTAAATAATTCTCTTGATATTATTCCGTAGACTTTTTAAAAAAAAAAAAAAGTCTTCATGACTTGCTACTTGGAGTAAACTATTTATCGTGTTTTGACTATGTCAAATAAATCACGAAGGTACCAGCAACAGCATGATTGTCGAGAGTATTTTTTAAAAATAATTAATAATAATATTAATAATAAAAATAATAATAATAATAATAATAATAATAATAATAATAATAATAATAACGACGGCGACAACAACGCTTAATAAATATGATACAGAGTAATTTGTACCTACAAGATGTGGAGTAGTACAGGTAGAGATAATACGGCGTTGTGTGTCTAAATGAAATGAATAATTAATTTTTCCAGGCACATTGTTCTGCTTATGGCCTAATGTCATACATAGACTGGGCCTTGGTTGTCATTATCATCCAAACTTATTCGACTAGGATAAGGCGCACCACCACCGTCATCAAAAAACCGACGAAATGTGAATTCAAAGAAACCGTGGAAGGGTTTCCCGTTGTCCAGTAGCTCATCTGATTTATTTGAATCCGAAGTCTCCGAGTTCCTAAGCTTATCTGGATCCACGGGGTCAAAGTTGCTCGTGTCGGTTGGATACTGTATGCGCGGTATGTGCGGCGCGACCTGACGACGCAGGCCCTTCTCGAAGTCAATGCTCTCAAAGAAGGGATGACTCTTCACCTCATCCGCATTCTTACCGAGTCGACGGTCCGCACCCACACATAGCTTCAGGATTAAATCCATGGCTTCAGGCGAGAGATTAGCTTGCTTCGGTATGTGTAGTGTTGTTTCCCAATTTATAACCTACCATCATATTATAATATATTTATAAATATACATATATACATATACGTATTTTTAATATTATTATTTATTTTATTAATATTTAAATTTAGACTGTCTCGGTATTTTTTATAGTTATTTATTTTATTTATTTTTTTTATCTATTTATACGTTAAGTAAATTTACCAACCTTTAACTGTGTTTCGGCAGGGGTATTGGCAAGAAATGGTGGCGAACCAACTAACATTTCATAGAGAATGACACCGACACTCCACCAGTCGCACAACTGCGTGTAACCAGTACGTTGTAAAACTTCCGGGGCGATATAATTTGGCGTCCCGACTAGAGAATGTGCTAAACAACGTTGATGTTCACGGTGTCGTCGTCGCTCTAGAGGTTTTAATTGAATACAACGACACTCGTTGTTCCAGTCATCAGCTGGGTCCATTGAATCCTGCTTACTATGACCTAATACAAAATATTTAAATAAATAAATTTAAATAATTACGCAAAATTAATTTAGCAATAGTTATTTAAAATTATTATTATCAATGTAATGTTGAAATCCTTACCATTTTGCTGGTAATACTTTGAATTGTGAGTCCAGCGGAATCCTGTGCAGAGCCCAAAGTCTGTAAGTTTAATATGTCCATCGCGATCAATGAGAATATTATCCGGTTTGATATCGCGATGAATAAATGACATTTTATGGACACTTTCAACGGCACAAGTCAGCTCGGCAATGTAAAACCTCGCCAATGGTTCTTTAAAAATACCAAACTTTATTAACAGTGACATTAAATCACCACCTGGTATATAATCCATTACAAAATAAAGATTATCCTTGTCTTGAAATGAATAATAAAGTTTCACGACCCATTCATTGTCAGCCTCAGCAAGTATATCTCGCTCGGCTTTAACATGAGCCACTTGATTACGATTTAGTACGTCAGCTTTTCTAAGTGTTTTCATCGCGTAAAATTGATTAGTATCTAACTTTCTAACAAGTGTCACTTCACCAAATGCACCAACACCAATAGGTTTTATTTTAGCAAACATACTTTTGTCCATTTTAGCCCTCTTCAGTCTAATATAATTAGACTCCTTCTGGGAGAGCATTTTTCTCATTTGACACTGAGCTTCAGCACTGAGTCCTATTTTAGCCATCTCTCTCTCCAACTGAACCCTTCTGTACATCCGTTGGCTGTAAGATTTAACAACATTCTCAACATGCTGTTCCATGAAGAATTTGAACGCTTGAGGAGAATAATTCCTCACTTTACAATCTCTGCGTTCCTCTTCTTTCTCCTTACTCATGTGTTTGCGTTCAGGTATAGGTGACTGGTGTTTTATTTTGTACGGCGAGGTGGGACCACCCTTACCAGCACAGTTTTCCGGCGAAGGTGGATGATTGTTGGTATTCCTTGCCGACACAGAAGTCGAGGCAGTTGGTGGAAGCGGTGGTGACTCGATATGATGCTGTTGACAACTGTCGACAGGCGAGTACTTTCTTTGTAGAGGTGGATGATGTGCTACAGGCGAGGAACGTGGAGCGCTGGTACTCTCAACAGTGGCCATGGGATCTTCTGTTGGTGTACCGTACGGCGGAGGTGGTAGAGGATGATGCATAGTGCGTTGAGCTGCCAGAACCTGCATCGTTGTGGCGTAACTAGGCGGTTCTGTTGTAGGGACACCTAGGCTTATCGTCGCGGGTGTAGCAGCTACCGCAGCAGCAGTAGCAGCAGCAGTGGTATTATTAACTGGTGGATAAGCCGGTGGTGGAGGTTGTTGCTGTTGTTGCTGCTTTTGCTGGATCGATGTAGCATACGAAGGAGGTGGTGGAGGTGGTGTATTACTCGTAGAAATAGGCTGAGGCGAGGTAGGTGCTATCGCGGTCTGAAGAACTGGCTTTTGAACTTGAGTACTTTTTACAGACTGCATTATTATCGGTGGTTGGGTTTTAGCCTGCCTCGCACCCCATGCTTGAAGCGGTGTTGGCCGTGCCATTGATCCTTGAGTACTGGGAGGGACTGTCGACACTGTTATTGGACTTGGTGAACCAGCAGAAGTTGGTCCTGAGTAAATACCCGAAGAGGGACTTTTTCGATAGTCCTGTTGCGACTGAGTTGGACTCTGTCGGTTCTGCATCGACGCGCTGTAAGAGGGAGGCTGGACAGTACCCGTGGTCGAGGAGGGAACAATCGGGTATGGCGGAGGTGGCTCGACCTGAGTACTCGAGTTATTATTGCTTGTCTGGTAAATGCTGAGTGCTTGCATCTGCTGAGACAGCTGTTGTTGAACTTGCGGTCCGTTTTGTACAATCATGGGCTGTCGTCCATTGGATGAATTACTGGAGCTTGCAACGGGGCTGGTGCCACGCTGAGGAGGATTGACAGATCCTGAGGCTGAATTAGAGCTCCCCGGAGCAGCTGCTGGCGCTCGTGTTGGCACAACAGGCGCCGGGGACATTCGTTTGAGCATTTGTTGCATATTTGTAGGTACAGTAGGCTGACTGTAAGGAGCGTGAGGTGGTGGAGGCGGAGGTGGTGTTGAGCTGCATCTCGGAGGTGGTGGAGGTGGCGTTTCCCGCTCAACGAAACTATTCGGTGAGTATTGACGACTTAGCTGCGGATGTGGGCTTAATTCAGCCAACCGAGGACTGTCTGATCTTGAACTTCCCGCTCCGCTGTCCAATGCTGGACTGCCTCGTTGAAGACTCAGCTCCCGTTCAAGGCTTGGCTTTCTTATTAGTTTTGAATTTAGTTTTTGTAAGCCGTTTAGTGTTTCACCTTGAGCTTGCTTTAAAAAATCAATCGCTGCGTCTACACGCCAGCCTGTCATCTTCAAGGCACGCAAACTCATGTCCTGTTGATAGTAAATAAGTTAATAAATTAATTATTGTTCATTTAAAAAAAAAAAAAATAAATAAATAGTGGAGATATTTAAGAAATCAATGTTTACCTCCGGAAAACCCATTGCTGATATTTGTCCGACAATCTGTTGTCGTTGTTCAGGTTTATCAAGAGAACCAGAAGCACCCGATAGACCACTGAGACCTGATGCTGAGCTGACACCGCTGGTCGTCGAGAGAGTGGAGATTGTACTCGCGGCACTGGAACCTACTTCCCCCGTACCTCCGATATTTGCGAAAGGAAGCAGAGAATTACGAATCTCAGCTAGAGCTTTTTGATGGTATCCAGAGCCGCGAGTGCTTGACTTGCTGACAGCAGATGGATTCATAGTGGCCCATGCTAGGCCCGCTGGGACCTAGCTCCAATCCAACAGCAGCATTAACCTATCTACAATTAATAAATCACTGTTATTATCACAATAGATATTTTTAAAATCAATTTTAGATAATACTTACAGAACTATTTATATTCTATACTAATGATCCAAAGTTGAATGTTTTGAAGGCATGTTTGGCTGTTTTAATAACTTTATTTTCTTTTGTAAATACTCCAATTGTCATTTAAATAGTATCAACACTTATTATTGTAGTTCCATCAGATCAATAATATAAACAATCAATTCCCTTTGACATATTAAATATAATAATAGTTGTTATTATTATTTTTATTGTTATTGTTATTGTTACTGTTATTATTAAATGGATAGATTTTAAAAATAATCCATAATCCAGTGGATTAGTTTGATAAAGTGATAATTATAATTATCGTGGTGTCTGTGAACATAAATGAACAGTTGAGTGGATTAAATCCTTATATCATGAGTCAGACCATAACAAAAGCAGCAGTTAATTTTTTTGAAACAAAAGCATAATACATATTAACAAAGATAAATTAATATACGTACAATAAATAAAGGCACTGTTGGTGTGTCCCACTAAAATATTTATCCACAAGTAAAATAATTCTTGAGGAATGCAATTCACAAATCTAACCTATTACACATATTAATTGGACAATGACAAATTGGCACACATGACATATTGGATAATGTACTATTATTATTGTCGTATGATAACAAGTACAGTTTTTATTAAAATAATAAATAATAAAGGTTGGCGGATAAATAATAAAGAATCCGTGTTATTTTATTGTACTCAACTATGTGTACTAATCTGTGTGTGTCCCTTTAAAGCAAAGAAGAAGGCGATGCCAGAACAGAGTGTATGGCACTCGAGCATATTATCTTTTCACATTAACAAAGCCTCAAAATAACGTTTAATTGATTCCAATAATATATATCTTTTATTATTTTTCTTTTAGTTGAATTCCACATTAACGACGATCCACTGTTGTAATTATACCCGTGACAACAAAGAACGATACGGCCGTAAATTACTAAAGTAACAGGCAGCCATTTTGAAGTGCCACATTCCTCTACTGACTTGACACACTCTTTTCGTAATTTAACTCTTTGGGCATTCGACATCTAAATTATTTATAGTTATTTTAATATTTTCTTTTCAATTATTCATTATTAACAATAACTTATCATTATAAATAATAATAATTATTATTCATTCATTGTTATCCCTTAATTTCATTTATTTAATATTATTTTACGTTTATATTTAATTTAAGCACGAAAGTTCTATTTTATTTTTATTTTTATTTAATATTGTAATGAAGATTATTTTTCAAATTATGATAATATAAAAATTTAATTCATTTTGATTTATTTATAATTATTTTGGAATTATGTTAATTAATAAATTATTAGAATTTAAATATAATAAAATATCCAGTAGGGTGAGGAGTTTTTTCCTTAAGACCAAAATCCCGAAAAATTGCTTACCATCCAAGACGGTGGGTAATAAGGTTACGCGGAAAAACGATAGGTGGCGATGCTAGTATTATGAAGGAGCCGCAAATCATTTCAAAGCGAGGTAAAAAAATAGAAGAGGAACAAAATACGGAGCGAAATACTACCCTTAAGATTTAAAGCAGAGATTTTGCAATGCAACGAGAAAATTACGCACCCGTTTGGATTCGCACAGGTGAATTCGATATTGTTAGAGAAAATAATAACGATAACCAGCTGACTGAGGATATTAATATTAAAAAAATTATGTATTTAATAAAAATTGAGAAAAAAAATAATTTTTTTAATAAATTTACGTAAAACCCAAGAAATTGCACGCCCGTTTAATTTTAAACGGATGAACGTTATATTAGTTTTGAATATAATTAATTATTGAATAGTAATCAAGAAAAAAAATAATATATACCGCGAATATACCGTTCACTTGTTAAAAATTGAACGGGCGTGAAATTTCTTGGGTGTTAGGTTGAATAATTAAGAACTTTATTTTTTTTCTTGATTACTATTCAATAATTAATCATATGCAATACTCATCTCCCCTGCCAATTGATTATTGCAATTATTTTACCCGCGAATATACCGTTCACCCGTTCAAAATTAGACGGGCGTGCAATTTGTTGGGTTTTGCGTAAATTTATTAAAAAAATTATTTTTTCTCTCAATTTTTATTATATACATAATTGTTTTAATATTTTGCACGACTCATGATGCGAAGCATCAGAGAGTGCTTTACGATCGAAAAATTTTTTTCGCCTCATTTTGGCGGCTATTTTTACCTCGCTTTAAAATGATTTGCGGGCGGCTCCTTCATAAAACTAGCATCGCCACCTATCGTTTTTCCGCAAAACCTTATTACCCACTGTCTTGGATGGTAAATAATTTTTCGGGATTTTGGTCTTCGGGGAAAAAAACCTCGACCCCAAATTTTTCTTATAAATGTTCTGAGATGTCGTCACGTTCATTTGTCTTGTTTATACATTTTTGTTTATAGAATGACAAATAAAAATGAAAAAAATAATTATAACAATAATAACTGATAAGAAAGATGTACTTACTTGGATTAATTTATATTGTAACATTAAATAAAGTATTTTTTAATTAAATAAAAATATTAAACTTAGATAAACTTTATTAAACAAGATAATTATTTTTATATTAATTTATACGATGATAGTAGCTATTGATAATTTAAACTGTGAATATAAATTTTTTATGAAAACATAATTTAATTTATAAAATGTCGAAATCAATCGTTGTGGTTGGGTCTTGCATGGTCGATTTTATAAGGTAAATATTATTTTCATTGTTTTAAAGTTATGACATTAAAGTTAGCAGTCTTGGCCAGTGTTTAATTTTTTTTTAACAAAAAAATTTGTTTTGAAAAATTACTTTTAAAAAAATTGCATTTTTAATTTCTTCAATTTTCCATATATCAATTTCTTTCTCTAATTTTTCTTTGCGATAATTTATTTGTTAAAAAAATTCTTAAAATTATTCCATCCCTGCTAAATTAATTTTCATATAAAGTTAGCCGACTTTTTTAATTTTTTGAATTCTTTTTAATAATTAAATTAAAACAAAAAAATATTTTTTAAAAAATGCATGTGTAATTTTTAAAATTTTCTACATGTGAAATTTTTTTTAAAAATAATTTTTCAACATACAAAAAAATTCTAAAAATTTTTAGATGTCGGCTAACTTAATTTTTATATTATTATCTCATAAATTTACTTTACACGTTTAATTCATATTAGGAATAAATTTAATAATGATTTTTTACAGCAATGTTGCACGTCTACCTAAAGCTGGAGAAACCGTACTTGGCAAAGAATTTAAAAGATCTTGGGGTGGCAAAGGAGCAAACCAATGTGTTGCTGCTGCTAAGCTTGGAGCATCAACTACGCTGATTGCTTCTGTATAAAACATTAATGAATATTTATTCGAAAATTTTTGTACAGTCGATCATTTTTAATGTAATTTTTTGTTTATAGCTGGGATCGGATATTTTTGGAGAAGAATATTTTCAAGCTCTTAAGTCATTAAATATCGATACAAAATATATAAAACTACGAAAAGATATTAGTAGTGGAGTTGCTCAAATTATTGTTGATGATAATGGTAAGTAACTTTATTTTATCAGCAGTAGTTTTTTATTTCAGTATTTATTAATATTGATTTTATTTTTGCTAAAGGAGACAATAAGATTGTAATTGTTCCTGGTGCAAATACATTGCTGAGTCCTGCAGATGTTGAAGAAGCAGAAGATGCGGTCAGAAAGGCAGCTGTCCTTTTAGCTCAGTTTGAAACTTCTCTAGAGACTACTCTGCGTGCTTTGGAACTTCATAAAGGCCATGGTATATTTTGTTTTTTAAATTATTATTATTCGTATACTGAGGTAATGCTATTTTTCAATAACTAAACCCAAAAACTTCATTACAGGAATTTCCATAGTAAATGGAGCACCTGCTTTAGCAAATCCTGACTTAAATGTTCTAAAAAACTGTGATATATTTTGTGTTAATGAGACTGAGGTATCGGATCATTTTCCATAATTAGAATAATTGTTAAATTAAAGAATAAGTAAATAATTATGAATGAATTTTTTTTTATAGGCTGAAGTTATGAGTGGAATCGAACCACTGGCGTTAAAAAATACGCAACAAGCTTTGGATAAATTTTTTCAGCTGGGCTGTAATACTGTAATAATTACTCTTGGTGCTGAAGGAGCTGTGTTTGCATCTCGTGATAATCCAAAAATGATTCATGTTCCTGTTGAAAAAGTGAAACCTGTTGATACTACTGTAAGTTATAATTTTTGATAATTTCTTCATTTTAATGCTATTTACAATAAAAAAAAAAAATTATATTTTAAATTATTAGGGTGCTGGAGATGCATTTTTAGGTGCTCTAGCATACTTTATAGCTTACCATCCAAGTTTAACGTTAAAAGAACAAATTAAAAGAGCTTGTCATGTTGCTAAAGAAAGTGTTTTGAAAGCTGCAACTCAGGCGAGTTTTCCAATGAAAGAAGAACTGTCAAAAGAATTATTTTTATAGAAGAATTTTATTATTTATATTAAATAATAATATACATTGATACGTATGTTAATTGTTTTTACAATTTATTTTTTCTTTGCCAAACGTTCTTTCCTTTTCTTTACATGTTTTTTCACTTTGACTTTCCGCTTCTCTGCTTGCATTTCTTTAATTTTCTTCTTCCGAGCCTGAAATCAAAATTAATTAAAAAAATATTATAAATATTTAGTTCTAGATCATTTTATCAATATTTTTTTAATAAACAATATAGTTTACCTTTTTTTCTTCAGGAGTTTCATCTTTGCGTCTTATAAATTCATTATTATTATCATCATCATCATCTTCTTCATTGTCACAACTATCATCACCAGAACACTCTTCGGAATTATCTGACTCTTCGTTATTATCAGAAATATTGTTATCATCTGATTTCTCATGCAAATGTTTATCTTCAAGAATTTTAGGAACTTTTGCCGTTTGAAGATCGGCTTTCAACCCAACTAACGTTTTATAAATCAAATCTTGTTTTCCAGATTTAGCAAGGTCAATGTCCCGTTCAATATCTACGACTTGTGTAAGATTTTGCGGAATGTAAGCTTGTTTGAAAACTTCAACTTCAACAATTTTTGTTGGATCACTAAATTCTTGATCATTTAAAACGCTTTCAGATACAGCATCTAAATAATCATCCATATTTTCTTCAGTAACTGTGGGATCGGTAATAAATTCGAATAATTGTTTTACAGACATGACAGCGACATCATTTTTGCGGAAAAATTCAGTGATGTTTGTACAATCTTTCATTAAAAATTGTAAAGCCATCGGGTGATCGTGTTCAACTGCTTGAGAAACATCAATAACAACAATTGAGTCGTTAAAGTACAGCAAATTGTATTCACTCAAGTCAGCATGAACAAGTCGAGATTTATTGTAGATTCGCCACATCATTTCAACACATTCTCTGTAAAGTTTTCGTGGTTTTGATGATTTCAAAACAGCATCTTTGAGTTTCGGAGCTGGCCAACGATTAGAACCAATAAAATTCATAAGAAGAACATTACCACGTAAATAAATAGGATTGGGTGCTGATACTCCGTTTTTAATTAACCTTGTTAAATTTCTAAATTCTTTTTCTGCCCACATCTGGACCATTTTCCGGGGATTTCGACGACAATATCCATGTCGCCATCTAAATTCTCCAGTAACATATTTGTCTCGATCTTTAAAATGAAGAATAGACGTTTTATAAATTTTAATTGCCAGTTCGATACCTGTTTTCGATTCACCCCAATAAACATTTGCTTCCTTTCCTGTGGAAATACAACCATCAATTAAATTGATAAATCCGTGATTTAACATTTTAAATAATATCATTCTAGTTCGAGGATCTAAGACTTGTTCAACCGTAGCACGATCATGCTTATCTTTATTTCTGATTCGTTGGTTGTCTATTCTTTTGTTTGTTTCATTTAAAACATTAGCTGCACCATGTGGTATTGACAGTTCTTCATACTTTTCAATATTAATTTTATTTGAATATCTACGACATAATTTATCTTTTGGCTGATAGTTGGTTATCTTATTAGAAACTCCTTGAGCGTTTTTATTCGGATTAGAGTCTTCGACTTGACTCCTTTGACCATACTCATCGTAATAATCATATTCATAATCATCGTCGTTTATTTCATAAGAATCATCAAACTTTTCAAGATCTTCGTTGGTGATTCCTAATTTAGACATGTCAGCATTTAAATTAAATGGCTTCTCTTTTACATTACTAGACCTTAAAAAAAATTATGCAAATGTCAATGTTGTTTATTGCATCATAAGACATAATCAAAAGTAATTAAAAAAAATTTACAACTTACCCTATTGTATCTTCTTCAGCGTCACTAAATTGGCCTTCAACAATTTCATTGGCCATTTTTCTTCTTTTTTTTTCGTTAAATTAAGTTGATATATTTATTGTTATAAATAATATTATGAGTTACAAAAATATGTATGCTTAACTACAAGAAACATGTGATCACAAAATTGCACACAACCACGGTCTATGAGTGTATTTAAGTGTGTAAGTGCCTGCTCGTATTTATATGATTAGTATGACTAACTTATCGACAACGAAGAAGTTAATTCTTGCCACAAGATGACACCAAACTTCTGTTTTCGAACTTTACAAATTTTTTTTTTTTTATAATAGTTCACTGTGTGAGTTCCACGTGCTCTAAAAGCTTTCTTGAATTTGGTACACTTTGTCATTATCATTCTTAATCATTAGACTTATTTAAATAACTTATCAACGACTTACATGCAGTTTTTACGTTTTCATTTATTATTGGTTAATTCGAATAACTTTATTGAGGTTAGTCGTAAGAATTTTTGCTTAAAAAAATAATAACTACACATTTGTCAAAATGGTAAGTGATTTTAATCTAAATACTTTTAATTATTTAAAAAATTTTATGCTAATTGTCATATTTTAATGAAATGTTTTTATTATAGTCGGTTGCTCTGAAAAAAGGATTATCCAAACAAAAGAAAATGCTTCATCCCAACAGTAGAAAAGTAAACGCTATTGTTAAACAAAATAATAAGTTTGTATAATTCACTAATATTATTATTATACTTTTAGATTATTTTTTTTTTTATTTAGATTAAATGATATTGAAGTTAGCGGTCAGCTGTCAATTAAAAAAAATTTTTTTTAAAATTAATTACAATAAAAAAAATGCTTCTAAAAATTTTCACTTGTAATTTTTATTAATTTTTATGAAAATTAACTTAGCAGACAGTTGATAATTTTTGTAACAAATAAATTATGGCAAAAAAAAATTTATAAAAAAAATTGACCCTTGGAAATTTTAAAAAACTACAAATTTTTTAAAATAATTTTTTGGAGCAAATTTATTTGTTAAAAAAAATTAAAAAATTGTCAAGTGACAGCTAACTTGAATGTTATTTAATTTTCATATGTGAAACTTTTTAATTAAATTTTCTTTTAATAATTTAATTTTTATAAAATTAAAAAAAAATTTTTAATATCTGTCAACTTCAGTGTTATTGGATTAAATTTATTTGGTTTTTCATTATTTACAGAATAGTGAAAAGAGAACAAATGAAACAAACAGGTATGATGAAACAAAACTTAATTAGAGAAAAAATGTTGTGGTTCAAAGAACATATGAAACCAAAAATATGTCCATATACTTCAGAATTAACAGCTGAATTACTTGAAAAGTAAGTAAAATTTGCTAATTGGAAGAATTTAATTAGCACAATAAAAAATTGATTGGTTTAATTTAAAGGTAATTTAATTTCAGATATATTGCAAGGTATGATGAAGAACTGAAGACAATAGCAGATAAAAACAAAGTTCGTAATAAAAAGAATCGAAGTAATGCAAGTCGTGAAGATATACTTCGAATAAGTAAAGAAAGAGATGAAGATGAATACAATGGTTGTGGAATAGGTAAATTATTGGTGTGACGTATAATACAATTTCTTTTTGACAAAATTTATAATATTATGCAACTATTTTTGTCATTATTTAAATCTGATGATTTGATTAAAACCAATTTCACTTGTAGAAATACCCAACATCTTAAATTCAACACAGTGCGAAATGTTGCGCAAGTGGGACGGAGACGTGCGTTACCTTCCAAACTTTGTATTTCGACGCTTTGGTAGACGACATGTCGAGCAAAATAAAAAAATGTTAATGACCAATAATGCACCTGATACAGAAAGCTCGCCGGCGCAAAAAGACAAAGAAAATGAAGAGACTAAAAATGCAGTTAAAGATAAAGCAGAAATGGATGTTGACTAAATATTTTTAAATAAATAAATATACTTGTATCATAAAAAAAAAAAATAACCATTTTTAATCCCCACTTATAAATTATAAATTAAATGGCATAAAAAAGTTTTATTACAAGAGAAAATTGAATAATGAAACGGATAAAAGTGGCCTGACGACATTGTATTTTATGATGAGAGTATCGACGAATACCACAACAGAGATGGAGCAAGCTGGTGGGTCCTCAAGTGAAACTCATTAATGTAACTGAGAAGAAATTTTAAATACCTGTCGGTATGATCAGAGGTTGTATCTATACGGTTATTCATTCTCGTTGAAGACCAAGAAATTTTGCGGTTAGAGATGAAGAAGCCAGGGGCTAAATGTTACCTGTACCTGTATGTTCCACTGACCTAAATCCCCAAATCATGATTTTATACGAGAGTTCCCATATACATTGCTTTTTCCCTTTCACATTTCTACAGCATCATTACTTCTTCTGACATGCCTTAGCTTTGAGCTTATTGTACAATAAATATACGTTTCAATTTCTTTTTATAAATTTTTTTTTCTAACTTTTCGTCAAGTTTTATCCGAAACACTGTTGATTTTCAATTTATTTCAGAGTTTATGTAGTTTGTTTTGTAATTAATACTTTTATGGAATTTACTTTAGTATGTATATTATATTTCGACTTCAGTCAACTGTGTGAATACTTTTTTAGGACTTGAATTTCATGTTTTTACGTTATTTTTGTGGTATATTATTTATCATTGCATTGTAATTCAACTTTAATTTTTATGCAATATTCTAACCACGGTATTTATTTTTATCAACTAATAAATTTGTTATTCCGATTTAATTTTTTTTTTTAAAAGTGTTTCTTCTTTAGTTTCAATTATTTTATCTGAAATTATAAAAGAAAATATTGAATAAATATATTAAAAAGATACGATAAACAGAATATTCAAATTAATAAGTGTTAAAACTACTTCAATGTTAATCTAGGGCACGCTAATGGTAGTAACGACCTATCGATGACGTCTTAGTCGTGTAAGAATTTCTCTGTACACTAGGCGAGCACGATAAGTATACGAGAATAAGGAGTGAGAGCCGGAGGGGAGCCAAATAGTGAAAGTTAGCGATGCTGAGTGAGAAAGAAATAAAAAGAAAACAAAAAATGCATAAGTATGTATATATATTTGAAGTTGAATGCGATTTAATTTTTCGAAGAATATAGCGGTAGTATCAAATTTTTTTTTTTTTTACTGTGGATATAAAACAAATACCATGTCTCACCTAAACGTCGTACTTTGTTTCATAATGTTAAAAAATAGCGTATAACTTGTATGGGATTATAATATATAGAGCTATTTACCTTAACAGTAATAATTTGTCTTGCGTGAGCAAGTTAGATTGTTACAGTACTCACGCATTGTCACAAGACAATAAAACGCCAAGAGGGCAAAAGTTCGACCATGTATTTGTTCAGAAGTCATAATATGAGTATTAGTGTATTATTTCTGGCTGTATGCCTGTATGAGTGCTGTTAATTACACCAAGAAAGATATTTAGATAGTATACGGAGCAATGGAAACTGTAAAGTACGGAATAATCTTCAACGTCGCGTGCCAAGAAGAAATAAGTGCACCGTCAATTGTAATCTATGATGGGCCACTAGGTATAGCCTTGCGATCGCAATTACCACCTTTGCCTATGTAGAATCTCCTTTGCTAGATAAACTTGCGGTTTTCTTCTGTGAAGCTATGAGTATACACACAGCCAACTGTTGAATACACTGAAAGAATTAAAAAAAATGTAATAATATTAACAAATATATCAACTCCCTCGCAGTCTAGGAACCACAGTGGATCCACGGTGGATCCACGGTGATAGTGGAATCATTGTGGAGCCACAATGGAACCATGGTGGATCCATTGTGGTTTTGTGCCGTTTTGCCACCGTGTTTCCATTGTGATTCCATTGTGGTTCATCAGCGGTTTCATAGTGGATCAATTGCGTATCTATCGTGGTTCTACAGTGGTTCCACAGCGGTTTTTTTGTGGTTTCGTAGTGGATGTATGGTGGTTCCACCGTGGTTCAACAGTGGTCTTATAGTGGATTGATTGCGTATCTGTTGTGGTTCTATAGTGGTTCTACAGCGGTTTTACAATGGATCAACTGTGGTTGCACTGTGATTCCACCGTGGTTCAATAGTGGTCTTATAGCGGATTAACTGTGTATCTATTGTGGTTTCACAGTGGTTCCACCGTGGATGTATGGTGGTTCGTCAGCGGTTTCATGATGGATCAACTGTGTATCTTTTGTGGTTCTACAGTGGTATTACAGTAGATCAACTGTGGATATATTGTGGTTCCATCGTGGTTCAGCAGCGGTCTTATAGTGGGTTAGCCAAGCATCTATTGTGGTTCTTTCATGGTTCCACTTACGGTTTTACAGTGGAATTGTGACTATGCCGTGGTTCCACAATAGTTTTACTGTAATTGAACCACAGGTTGGTTCGTGGTTTTGTACTTGATTTATCGTGATTCAATAATGGTTCTACTGTGGTCGAACTCATGGTTACATCACGGATCAATCATGGTTTCATGTGATTCAATCGTGATTTCACTGTAGCACCATTGTGGTTTTACAGCGATTGCATAATAAGTCAACGCTAAATTATAGTAGTCGTTTTAGACTCCTAAACGTCGAATTGCCATAAGAATTAAATATTTAAAAATTAAAGGGGAACTACTAACTTCTTAAACTTTTTAATGTGGGATACAAATTGGCAAGTTATTAAATGCGGTGAATTTCCACTGTGATGTTTTTTTCAGATCGTACGTTCTGCGATCCGAAAATACGATTGTGACGATTTTTACCTTAATGGCTGCAAATTAGCGCGTCAGTGTGTGTGTGTGTGTGTGTGTGTGTGTGAGAGAGAGTTCACGGAATTTAGTGAATTAAATGCCTAAATAACGTAGTTTATTTGTCAAACCTTTTCAATCTGTCTGCTAACGAAATTCCAGACTTCATAATTAATGCTATTTCCCGAAAAATGATATTATATGTTACGAGCTGAATACAACTGAGTTATTTAGGAAACATAAAAAAAAATAATCATTTGAAGGAGCCGCTTGATCTACGGCTATTTTTCGGCTTCCCGCAATTAGTTCAATTTTTTAAATTAATATTTCTTTAAAAATTTCAAACTGTAATGTTGCGTTACTGATGTCATAAAAGCATATACAAGGAAAGGCTGCCAGTGAAGAGATGTAACTGCTTATGAATTATTTTTTTTAGAGAATAGAAGTGATTTTATCTGACACGTGCTTTGACGCAAGAATAATTCCCCAAATTAATTTTTTTTTGACGTCTACAGTAAAACGTAATTTTTAATGATAACATTTGAGCGAAATTTTCGTTTGAATTTCTGCGCATTTCAGACAATAATATGTCGATTCAGAATTTATTTCTACGACCTGAAAATTCTGAGATCTGATGAAAAACTTGTATTCTTTAAATCTGATAGAGATTAACTGCATACTTTGAAAATCATTAATTTTAAAAATGTGATTTTTTTTCAAATAATTTTTACATTTTTATTTAAATCTTTTATCAATGACATAAGCCTTGCAATACCATATCTAAAAAATAGTTTTTCATTCTATTCGGCATACCTAATCTATGATCGCATTTAAAAGAGATCGTTGTTTAAATTTCTTAACAAATATTATTCTTATCTCAACTTCCTTACAATGATTGATCTGGAGAACCAAGAAGGCCTGAAAAAAATCAGGAAAACATCGGAGAATTTTAATCTCAGTCCGAATTGATTGAATATTTTAATTACATGAAAATTCTCAAAAAGATTTTCAGAATGAATTGTCGCTCTAAGAATTTAACACCGTCTCAACTGTTATTGCTAAATTCCTATAATAACATTATTTTAAGAAAGAAGAAGGGATTTTAACGAATATATTCAAAAAATAATTCTTTTGATAAGACTTGTAACTTTTCGTCAGTCAGTCAGGGAATTTCGGAATTAGTTAATAGTTGCAAATCTAACCAAAATTTTCAGTTTTAATTTTCCCTTACACAATTTACGATTTCCACATCGTAAAAATGAAAATGTTTAAAGTCTGGTCCAACGCTAGAATGTATGATGAGATAGATTACGATGTTCCCATAGCAATAATTTTGGAAGATTATCTTTGAGTGTAGTTTGAGTTAGAGTGACCGTATTAATGTATGTTTTTTTAATGATTACAGGGATATGCAGGTACCTGCAGAAAAAAAATAATATACTATACACTCCAGGCTCAATAGATGATATTAATAAAAACATAAAAGCCTGGATTACAAATAAATTGCGTGAGGCTAGGAGGAAACCCAGGAATCAGCGTCCTTTGCGGGAATAAAATAATATTTTTAATTTAATTTATAATATTTATACTGTGCGTTATTTTTCATGTTTTTTTTAATCAATATATTTCTCAGTAAAAAGCAAAAATGATAAAATTAATGATTTTCCAAACTATCCCGGCACCTTCCCATTACTTTTAAATTCTGAGTGGTTCATATTCCACGGAGCGGAAGTGGATCAATCGTAAACCGCCATTGAACCACTGTTCAATGACAATGGCACCATTATAAATTCACAGTAAGACCACTGTTGATCCACAGTGAAACCACTGTTAATCCACAGTGGAACCACTATTAATCCTCAAAGGAACCACTGTTAATCCACAGTGGAACCACTGTTAATCCACAGTGGAACTGCTGTAGATCCACAGTGGAACCATTGTACATCCACAATGGAACTATTGAACATCCGCAGTGGACCCACGAAATAACCATTGCGTAACCATCATAGAACCACAGTGGCAAAACGGCACAAATCCACAGTGGATCCACTGACATTCCACAGTAGTTCCATTGTAAATCCTCTGTGGATCCTGTATGTAACCATGATGGATCCTCAGTGATTTTAAGACTGCGAGGGCTCTCTTTTGGAGAGTATTATAATCACCCTAGAAAATTAAAGAATATATATTAAAAAAAAATTTTTAGCAAGATCAAAGTTATTTTGGAGCAAGTAAAAATTTATTGGATCAAGAAAATTTGACCTCGTTCAAAAAATTTTCAATCTTCCTTAATATTTTCTTTAACCCAGAGAATTTATCCTCAAGTCTAGAATTTTTTTTTCCTGGGTGTTTATAGTGATAATCAGACTTATCTTTAACAATGAAATTGATGTTACACACTGATATAACGATTTATTAACTATTAATAATTTGATTTATTTGAAGATTAATAATTTAATTTATTAAATTTTAATAAATATTTTTTAACATTCAAAAAATATTTATTTGGGAGGAAAGTACATTTATTAATAGTTAATAAATATTTTGTTGAGTGAATTTGTTTCGCTTGGAATGTTATATGATATGAAGATTGCTTATAAACAAAAGTTATTTTTATAAATTATATTCCTTTATAACAACGTTTATTGTAAAATACCAAATTTTATCACAGCTCATTATTATCTTTTATATTTTTAAATATAAAAAAGGTTAATTTATTAAGCAAATTGAATTATAATCATGTATTCCAGCTATAGAGTTATAAAAAGTGTCAAATGAAAATTGCTATTTTTGCTTTTTTATTTTAAATAAATATTTTTTAACAGTTAACAAATGAGGAGTTGAGTTTCAAAAGGATATCTTTTCATTTTTGATTAATCGAAACAAAAAACTGGTTATCTTCAATTACAAATATTTTTATTGAACTTTTTCAATTTAGCTACAAAGTGCTGTCGGTTGTAAAGCTAGAATTCGATTTTCATTTAGAAATTTTTATAATTCTCGAAGTACATAATATTTAAAAGTTCAGAAAACTATTCTTTTAAAATATGAAAAGGTACCCTTTTAAAAATCAGTTCCTCAAATATTCATTAACCATTAATAAATATTTATTAACAGTTAATAAATTATTTATTAAATGTTAATAAATATTTATTGAACCATATAATGTTAAAAAATAATTTATTAACATTTACTAAAGCTTATTAAATATAAACAAATTCTTCTATCAGTGCATTTTTAAAAACTTTCATTTATACTTATATTTACTTGCAAAAAATAGCAAAACTAAAAGTCAAATATCTAAATATATTTCCAAAAACGTTAACTAAAAGAATATAAGTAATAAAAAATCTTAGGAAAACAACAATATAATTATATGGATATTTGTCTGAGTCTAATGATGTGACAAAAAGAAAATTGTATTACTAAATAGGAATATTAAACCTCTATTTCGTGCGTTAAGATAATAATCGGGTCTCAAGCGGTGGTTTTGCTGCTTTTATCTCATTAAAAATTATTATTACCTGATTATTGCTTATTGCTCGAAGAAAGTTCAAGTTGTTATTTGCTAATAAAGTTTTGTCAGAACTATACTGGTCTACGATGTTTTTATTATAACTTTCATGTTTGTGTAGAATTGAATCAAGTTATCATAAAAGTGATGCGATTCTATTGATTGAATAAGGGAGATCATCAGTCTTTACGTTAAGCAACTTTTTTATGAAAGAAAGTAGCAGTGTAGTATTATAATAGACATCATGAAATATTAAGCGTGAAAATGTAAATTGCAGTAAATGCGTGCACGATGTGACCGGTAGTTATGAAGTACAAGTATAAAGAAAGCATTTGAACGCGTTAAGTGGGAAAACCGGAAGCGCTCAAGTATCACAGTTACGCCTTCTTGCGTCATAAAATTTATTAATTTCCTTTCTTTTTATCATATCTTAATACTAAAACAATAAAATAAAAATATTATCGCATTTTTTAGTAAAAGCCGTAACTCTACAACTAATTTACTCTTACGAAGATAATATTCTAATAATTATCTATCACAACAAAAGAATTAGAAACAAGATCGCCCACTAGTTGCGAGTGAAAATTTTTCAAAACCGGTACACAAATCAGTGTAAGTTATAAAGAGTCGTGTGAAATTATAAAAGTTGATATATCTACATAGATGCATTTCAAAGAAAATCACCTTTGATGATTATACGCAAGTTAGAAAGTACGTCAACCAGATATGTCGCTAATGACATTTAGTAGTAATTATATGCCCATATTATTAATAAAACACGGAAAATTTTCTTTTTAATTATTAGCATTTTCAATCGCGATAAAATTGTTGGTAAATCTATGTGATACATTAAGTCGGTTAGTAGGAAAATATTGAAGATTGCTCAATGCTAGAATTATATCAGTGCGAGAGAGTTTTTATAAAATCAAATTTCATTTTTATGTCAACTTTTTTCCGTAAAATGGAAATAATCGCAGTTAAAGTTTG
Organism: Cotesia typhae; assembly: GCF_013202065.1. Lineage (NCBI taxonomy): Eukaryota > Metazoa > Arthropoda > Insecta > Hymenoptera > Braconidae > Cotesia > Cotesia typhae. The sequence goes on along the minus strand of NW_027423757.1, from coordinate 3,667,427 downwards.
CCAAGAAATAAAAAAATTTATTTATACTTTTATTAAAATTATAGAAAAAAAATTTTTACATTAACAATCGAGTTACAGATTAGTTGAACATCTTGAAATAGTCACCTAAGACGTTTTTATAAATATTAGCCCAAAACATGACACGATCATTAAGCATCAACTTTTTCATTGCAAGATCGTTACCGATATCTAAGTAATTTCCATTGGTTCCCATTGGTTTCCATTCAATTTTCGCTGTATCCATAGTGGTTGAAGGGTTCCTATACAATAACAAAATATTAAAAAAATTAACGACACACTTTCAATTAAATAATGGTTAATTAATTAATAAACAGTTACCCTTGCTTTGCGAAATTTGTCCACATTTCAAGAATTTCATTTGTTTTCTTTTCCTCAGGAGATCCCGGTTGCGGCTTATTTTTAAGAGCAGTCGAATAAAATTCATAAGTCATTTCGTCACCATGCATCACTCCTAAAAGATTTATTTTAAGGATAGTATTATTTTATTATCAATTTATCAATATAAAAAATTTTACCATCTGTCATTTGGAAAAATGTTTTTATCATCCCAACAGGTGAGTGAAAAGTGAAAAAGTATTGATAAACTGGTGCCGAGTTCCTTGAACTTATAATTTTACCGCTTAAAGCAGCACCATATATAAAATATACGTCCGATAATAAATTAGTAAGTTCCATCGCCGTTTCACTATTTACAGGTTTTTCATTAAAATAGAATTTTTTTATCGATTCACCAATCATTTGTCGTTGAGCTGCGTCAGTTAAATTTAAATCTGAGGGTATGAAGAGATCAAAATGATTGACAAAATTGTCAGCCGCTGGCAGGACCACTGAAAAATTTTCAATTATATAATACTGTCGAAAAAGAAAAATAATAATTAATGAAGTTTTAAATAAAATAGGCAATAAATTACTTGGTGTAAAAAGATCCGATTCATCAGCTGTAAGACCGAATATTATAGGAACATCAGAAATTTTTCCGGATTTTAACAGCTCCCAAGGAGTTGTTGGTAAAAATTTCTTCTGCCCATGATCTCCTTCAACTGATGGAACAAAAACATGCATATCGCCACTTAAGAAGTTCTGAAATTAAACACCCTTCATCAGTTTCATTAATATATTCATGAAATAAAAACTATTAATAAACTTTATCCTACTCGATTTTTAGCAAGTTCACTGGAAGCCTGAACTAAATCTTTGGTAGGAATCTTCGCCAATTTTTTCACCATCTCAGCCGTAGAAGTAGTTTCGATTCCAAATTTATCGGCAAGCGCCATGGCATTTTCTTTAGGATTAGAAGTAAATGCCCACGGGTTAACTGCTGAACCACTTTGCATAATTGCACGGCTGAATAGACCTTGTGACATAGGTGACATCACATGATATTGAACTGAAGCGCTACCAGAGCTCGTACCGAATAATGTTACCCTATCGGGACAGCCGCCGAAGTTGACGATATTATTTCTTACCCACTCCAAAGCTAATACCTGATCTTTCATACCGGCGTTTCCAGGTGCAATTTCATCCAGAGTATTAAGAAAGCCTGAAGGTAAATTGTTGAATCTTTATTTTGAACTTTGCATTATTTTTCAGAGTAATTGATTGAACGGTATCAGGCGTCTTGATCTCCCGACAAAATATCCCCAAGACAAAAAATCCCCGACAAGTTATCCTTCAAATTCGTTATAGTTATTAAAAATTATTAAAAAGCATAATGATAAAAGGGCACAACATGATTATAACTTGATTAAAAAATTAAATAAAATTTATCGAAAAATTTTTTTTTTGCCATAATTTGTAAAAAAAAAAAAAATAAAAAAGTTTTGTGTAAATTTGAAAAAAATAAAATGCCGTTAACATTTAAAAATTCCAGCTATTTAGGATTAATTGTCGGGAATTTTTTGTCTTGGGGACATTTTGTCCAGGGGATTAAAAATCATGGAACCTGATTGAACTACTTACCAACGGCACCTAAACGGAAGTTAAGCGTCACAAGAACAACATCTTTTTCAACTAAAAAGTCAGGGCCATATACGTCGTCATCACCAGATCCAGCGTTAAATCCACCTGGATGAAACCATACCATCACTGCACGTTTAGCATCTTTATTTAAATCTGGAGTATAGACGTTGATAAAAAGACAATCATCATCACCAACTATTGCTTGGCGAATCATGCAATAAAAAACACAAGTTGCACCATGACTTGTAGCATCTTTTATTCCACTCCAACCATCTGCTTGTTCTGAAATCTGTAAATCAAGTAATATTTATTTATTTATTTATTTATTTATAAACAAAAACTCTAAAATTTTTATATTAGTTCTAAGTAAAATATACTTGGAATTTATTAGCTCCAATATTAGGTTTTGCATAAGGAATTCCTTTAAAACTGTATACTGGCATTCCATGGTAAATTGTTGTAGATTTAATGCCTTTTAACGTTCCTTGAGGAATATCAAGCAGAACTTCTTCGTGGGCTGATAATGACTCCAAAAAGACGCAAAAAATAACTAGCTTTGATAACCACATTGTGAATTAATAGAAAAATTTCACTGCATTTAATCAGGTTTTAGAAGAATTCTAAGCTTTTATAGTTATGACTGACAATCGGACGGTTTAAATTAAAAAGAAGGGGAAGGATATCGTATAATGATATGCATTTATATGATACAGCATGACATGCAAAACTAAAACCTTCTTTAGCTAAAAATACATTTTATTGTGAAAATTTATTACAACTCTAGTAAGCCCATATATTTTTATCGGGTTTGCCAAGTTCATTTAGAATATACACTCAAATCAAATAATTATATTATATAACATTCAATTACCCAATTTGCGTTTTTATGTTTGTCAACGGAAAAATAACAAATTATAAAGAAAGATATTGAATAGATTTTATGAAGATAACAATTAAAAAATTTTCCTTTTGACAGTTTTTTATACCAAATCTTGGTTTGGATAATTTGATCTTTAAAAATTCACTGTTAATAATCTTTTATAATTTTTTAATATTTAATGATTTTACATGTATCAATTTAACACAATTATTATGTTATAAAAGATATAACTTCTTTTTTTCTGTGATAGAAATTATATAAAACATAATTGTTACGTTATTTTAAAATAATATTTCAAATGTTTATTACCTATTTAAAGTTTCTAACGTATATGCTTCTAATTATTAATACTATTTCATTTCATAATAACAGGTCTAATATATGATTACTTATTAATCTTATAAATGTAATCATAAATAATAGGTCATTATTTTATTATCTGACAATAAAAATTTTCTATAACTAAATGTTTTAACAAGTGACTATGAAAAGTATACGAGAGAAAAAATAATAATATCTATAGGAAAATAAATTGTAACCATAAAGATCTAATTTGATAGAATCTGACAGGTAATATATGTATCAAGCAGCATTTCTTGTTAGTGTAGTTTTGAATAGAAACGTCGATCATTGATCTCTATTAATAAATTGTAAAAGTGAAATTTCTGTCGAATTAAAATCTTTGTAACAAGAAAATATTTCTTGATTGAAGGATTCATTTTTATCGTGATCAAATTTATTTTTATTTCAAAAATTAATTGACATTTGAGAAATTTTATCTATATCAAATCATATCATTATTTTATTAATTTTTTTCTGATATTCTAAAAATAATTCTCAGTTTCTTCAGATATTAAAATAAAGATTACATACATATATATTTCATTTAAATACTTATTAATTTTAGTTTAGAATTACAAAATATTTATGACACTGAAGTTAACAGATGTCTGAAAATTTTTGATTTTTTTATCAATTAAATTACAACTAAAAAGATATTTTTAAAAAATTACACTTATAGTTTTTCAAGTTTTTTACAAGTAAAATTTTTTTTTAATTATTTAATTGAAATTTTTTCAATAAAAAATTTCTAAAAATTTTGAAATGTCGGCTGACTTCATTTTCATAAATATTTATACATAAGAGTTAATAAATTAATTATAGCGTAAATAATTTGTTAAATTTATAACAATAAATTATAATAAAAATAGTTTATGAAGTTTTCATTACTATAAAATCAATTTTTTTATAGTTAGTTTAAATTAATTTAAATTTGATGTGAAAAAAGAGTTAATTTATGAACTATTAAATTTTTAATAATAATAATAATAATAATAATAATAATAATAGTGTCAGATTTTAATTAAACATTTCTGATAGTATTAGTAATCCAACAAAATCTAAATTACACTAATGATAAGTATAGAAGATGAAAAAAAAAAAAATAATTACTTCTTAGGGCCAATTTTTCATGTTGACATTTAGACCAACCTGAGATTGACATTTATTTAAGTTGATCTATGCTTTTTATTTATACTACTTTGAATTAAAAATAATATAAATAAATTCCTATTGAATGGAAATCTCCGATTTACAAGGTGGCTCCTAAAATTAAAATAAAAATTTTAATACTTTGAGCTTCAATAGAAAGTGTCATAAAGAGCATTAAGTAAAATACCATTAATTTTCTTGGAAGTAGACAATGAGTCTTGATAATTCTACAAATGATGGTGAGCATGACGTTCAGTAGAATAGTTGATTCTGATGGGCATCAAAGCGTCTGCCGTGTGGTCACCGAGGAGTGTCGAGCACCACCTCTTCCGTGTCCTCAAATGTAGGTCCTCGGGTCGCTCCCACCTGTTGTATTGGCATTGGGCCAAGCACTTGACTCGGTTCTTCATTTGTCGAACTCTTTTTTCGAGTTTAATCCATTGAATGAGAGCCTTTTTTCAAAATAGTTATATTACTACAAGCATGTCAGACTTGATTTTTTCTTTTCCCCTTAGACTGATGTGTTTACTCTATAACGGATGATAGTGAAGTGCAGTAGGTGCTTTAGTTTGTCAACATATATACACATGTGTGTCTCGACGAGACAGTTTTAAATGTTTACACATTGGGATTTACAAAAGTATGTATACATGTGAAGAAATACGGTACTTGAAGTAGTCCTACTCGATCGACCCATACCTAGCTAACATGTACATCTCTTCTCTCTTCTCTCCTGTTTGTACATCTTAACATTCTCCTACTCTGTACATTTATACATTTATATATTATATACGAGAAGTTACAATATACATTAATGTATATATGTATATATTTTACGGATGAGAAAGAGAAAGAGGTCATGAGGTGAAAGAAGGTAAGAGAGGGAGACAGAAAAGTAGTAACGAAGCTACGGCAACTACTACAGGGGTACACCTTTCTCCAGTTGCCGCTGTTGCTGCTGCTACTTACCACAAAGACGAGGAATCGCGGATAAGTCAGTCCTTGCCGGGACATAGACTGAGGAAGTCATACATACGCGTCCAAGAAGTTACGCCTAATAATAAAAGTAAAAGCAACATTATTAGTTTTTATAATTTTTTTTTTACTAAATGACCAATTTTTGTAAATCATTTTTAATAATATTTTTTAAAACAATTTATCACCACCACTGAAGGTGAGAATGAGTGAATCGTGAAGGACAGTGTCCATGTGAGAAGAAGAAACACATGTATTTTTTTAATAATTTAATCGATAATAAAAAAATAAGTAATTGTTTATTGAATTAATTTAAAAAAATAAATAATTTTATTCCTTCGTGAGTGTGTAATTTTAAGGATAAGTGCAAGGTTATTTACTACCGAGAGAAAATAAATAATACTGATTGAAGAAGAGAAGAGAGCTAGTGGTATGGGTCGTGACATGCGGCTACCAGGTCGCAGACCTGATGGACTTTTCAAGTTTATTTTTATTGCTGCCTTCTTACTTATTGGTCCCACAACTTTAGTCAGAACACAAGGTAAGTCTGAAAAATAATAGAAAATAAATAAATTTAAGTCAAATTCACCCACAATAATTGATCGTTTGGTAACTAGTAATTTAATTATAAAAAATATATTTACTTATAAGTAAACTCACTGAAGCGATGAGATAAATGTATATAATAAAATGCAATCCAGTTAGTCAAGCTGTAATAAAATAATAAAAATATTGAATACGTGAGAGAGATAGAGTTAGAGATACTTTCAATCGTTAGCATCGCGACAGCTGTTTTCTCGACGACATATTAACAACCCAACCGATATTCCAGCGCGAAAATAAGTAACGTCTATCCCTGTCTTTGTATCTAAACTGCCGCTACCACTAAGTAACTTCCGGTGATTGTCCTTCGGTTTAACTAGTATTACATGACATTAATCGATGCTTTTGAAGGAAAATTGATAATTAAAATCGTCACTAAACATTATTAATTGATAAAAAATATTATTAAATTTTTGTAAAAATTAGACTAATTTAAGCCAAAAATTAATGTGTTATAATTTATAATAATGAAAATAAATATCGTAATGTATGTTAAAATAAATGTGAGAGTGACAGAACGAGGGAGACATTTAAATTGTTTACGCGGCGGTTGGCCTTGTCGGACATAAATTTTTTATTTTAAATCTCCAGATCTTTTACGTTCACTCGGAGACACAAGAATCAACCAGAGGAGACAAATAGCCAGCGGTTATACTACAATATATAAATATATATGAGTATTAAACCAAGCGATATTGCTTGTGCGAGTTGATAGTGACAAAATCACCAGAAATATTTATAATAATTTGTTTCAATGGATCCTTAACAAGCCAACTTTAGTTTTATACCTTTCGTTCGAATTCTTATTTGTTTATTTATTGATGATTGAATTAGAAGTAAATTATATAGCGCATACATTAATATATTGATGGTAGTTTATAGCTCGCATGCGACACATTCACTTTTGCGTGTACGTCTATATACATCAGGTGGAATTCCAGGAGCGTTTGACGATTACCAGGAGCAATAACGTCATGTCTTAACATCAATTGGCAGGTGACATTCTTTACATCATGCCACTCCTATACGTATGCGCAATCTACACAATTTTTTATCTTTTTATAATGCACTCAATTTTTTTTCCACTCTTTCTGATCTCCGTCTGATTTGGTCCTTACTACTCTCTTCTTAGTATCTCTCAAGGTCTCTGACTACTTAAATATAAGTTGCAAGATACGTTTCTCCATCGGGGAAAGTCGTGCATGCGCCAAAACGATCGACCGTGAAAGCTTACTGAAAACGATCGACTCGTCGATCGCGTTTTGCCTGTGAATAAAAAGAAAAAAAAAACAAGCTCTGGAATTTTTTACAATTTATTACTGGTACAGAATGACATAGAAATAAATTCACGAGAAAATTTATTGTTTTTACATATTTTTACGAGATTTATCTGATAAAACTACCTGCAAAGATTCGTTAAATTTCCGTGTATGGAAGAAAGTGTCATTAGAAGTTTATGTTTACTCTCGCAGACGCTCCTGTGGGTTATGATGAGGTAATAGGGAGCCACTTTCGAGTAATTGCTCGGATATGGCTAAAAGCCTGTGTAAGTGCAGGTAGCTGTGATTCGTCTCAGCATCAGACCAGACTAACTAACTTTTATACTCGTTAATTCCTCACTCCTTTTTTGTTCATATTTTCTCTTTTAAACTTAATTTTTTTTTCTGATTAATAATTTTTTTATCTTGTTCAAAAAGTTAAGAAAATACTAATAATTACTACCGTAGAAATATATTTCATATAAGTACGACTGCGTAATAAAAAAAAAAAACTCAAAACCTTTTAAAAATTTTTATCATAAGTCAATTCAGATGCTGCTTTTTATAGACAAAGCTTAGTACTTTCTGAAGACGCGTAAAAAAATTTCGGAGGGTCAATTGTTGCACTAAACTATTACTTTAAAATTTAAGTATGAAATTTTGGGCCTTTCGACGCAATTGACAATAATTTAAGAATCAAAATTTTCACCATAAAATAATCATGGTTTTTAAGCTTAAAAAATTCAATTTTATTATCAGTATGCAAGTGATGAGCGCAATATTTATTTAATGCAATATTTATGCACTGAAAAAAAAAAAAAAAAAAAAAAAAAAAATTAACTTGATTCAACAGAAAAATTCTTAAAGCTAGAAAATAATTTTCTCGAGCTTGATCGTCTTGATTCAAATAAAAAAATTCTTGAATTGAGAAATTTTTTAACAATTTTTCTTCTTGATTTAAGACAATAGAAATTTTCAAAATAATTAAATTTTTTTTCAGTGTGGTTTTATATTTTTTACAGTTGATAAATAATTTAACTCTTAAATTAAACCCCGGTGATGACACTTCTAATAGAGTTATTAAACCCAAGATGGATAATCGCTCTGTTTACCTGAGCATAATAATACATCTTCATTTCTTTAAAATCATTGAACCACGTACTGAGTACACTTTAACAGTTTAATAACAGTATTAAGCAAAAAGAAGAAGAAAAAAAAACCAATGAAATTATATGTTTACAAAGAGTGTTTCGTAATAAATATTATTGTGAAACATTAAAGAAATAAATATATTTAAAACAATACAGCTCATTTGTTACTAGTACTAGATGATATTTATTGATAAAATACAGAGTAGGGCAATAGGAAAATATAATAGTAAAGTTCAAAAATCCCGATAAGCTCAGCTTGATTCTCAATACAAACCAGTGACTTAGACTACTAAGACTGTGCCAGTTCACGTAATGTTATGCAACTGTGTTAAAGACAGAGCAAAAGAAAAAAAGCAAAGAACAAGCTTGGCCCCGTTCGATCCCCAAGACCCGGCGGGTTACTTGTGATTACGTGACTCGCACTCAGCAACCGAAGAAGTACAGAAAAGAGAAAAAGAAAGAGAGTCATACTCGGCGTTGCAGCCTCGTTTCTTGATCACGGAAATTGGTTCGTCGCTCATTCGCCGGTAGCCCGTTACATAGTTTTGCACTACATAAATCTATCGTAAAATCTAATTCTTAATTTTTTACTCCTCGGCAAAACTATTGAGTCAAGACTCTAGGCAGAACAATCGGAATTAATATATTAATTTATAAGTAAATCAACTGAATATAATAACAATTAATCATAACACAAGAGTGAGAAAGGGTCACTCATTGTTATTCGTGAATGAACTGGATTTTACTTCATTGATGGATCAATTCCATCCAATAGAACCAATCTCTGTAGTAGCTCGACAACTTTTTAGGTCCAATAAAGGATCAGGTTGGTATATTTAATCCGCTGAAGGCTAGACTTTAACTCAGACTTGGACTCAAACAAGTGTTAGATGATCATAGGTTCGTATAAGAATGTTCTTCAAGTACTAACACGTGTAGACGTCAGTTAAGCTGAGGAATTTTCCCGTTAACCCGACTTATAGTTGTTGGTTTAGTTCCGACGATGAGTGAATGAGAAAAAATATGAAAGAGCAGACAAAGAAGAACACGTAGAAAAGAGGTCTCATGATTCGATTCTGATGATCGGTCGCGCGTGCCTTTTTCAATTTACGATCATCAGTACTTATGGTGCTTGTTCTTTATACATCAGTCATAGTCAATTGCGGTTTCTGAGGCTTGGTTCTCTTTTCTGCTTATTTTTATTCTTCGCATTATACCGACGGTCAAAAATGATCTGCGATTTATTGAAAAAGTTAATTTATTTCGAAATTTGTTTGTTTACAAACAGACAATGTCAGATACCAATCTTGAATGAAATTATTTATCATTTCCTAATAGTCTGTAAATCTTGCAAGAGACTTCATCAACTTAGATTACATCTCGTGTTGTTGATGTAAATATTGTCTCATCATCATTAACTCAACCCCTCAGCAATCTAAATACCGTTGGGACTTATTGCAGGATAAAAAGATATATATTACTCTTTATACTAGAGAGAGGAGAGTTAAGAACTGAGAGCTTAGACCATTGCATTGGATTAGATTGCAGCTATAATAGTGACGAGAGAAGATTCGAAATGACCTTGGGCAATTAGTCGTCACTGTATTTAAAGATGTCTACCAATGTTCTTCTTCTTCTTATCTTACTTACACTGAATTTGTTTTCTCTCGTTTCACCGCATTTACCGTTGGATCAATTCAGACGATTTAATGAAGCTCGGCAATTCAGTATTAACTAAAGCAGAAACTTAAACAGTGATGGCACTTGGATGTGTCGCTTTAGGCCGTAAACATTTCACTATAGTTCTTCCAAATAACTTCCGCCTCTCAAGAAAACGGATTAATGAATTAGTTATTACCGTAAGAAAAGTTATTGCACTCTGTATATTACTGTATCTTTAAATGCTCAAGTCATACATAGATATTTGTTTATGGATGAATTAATGTTTATAATAACCGCTGAATAAGTAAAGCCACAATAAAAAAGTCAAATAAATTTTAAAACAATAAAAAAAAAATTTTAATTCACGCTTTTATACGCGGGAATAAATTTAAAAATTTATATTTGTAACGTTTAATTTTTACCACATGTTATTTATCATTCTGATTATTATATACACGCGAGATATGTTATGTGGATATATTAATGAATAAATAAAAAAATAAAGCAACTCTAAATATTTATATACAGGAGTAACTATGCGCTTGTATTGCCTGCAGTCTTACACTCTCTAGTAATTTTTATTGAAATTACTAGCTACTAGTTAACTTACTACCGTCTGAATTATAACTGTATTTATTAATATAAAGTAGTGTTATGTGTATATCAATAAATACCATATATTATTGATGATCCTGTCAATCAAATGAATTTCAACCTGTAGAAAATGAGTAAAATTCAAGTTATGTATTATTTTATGTAATCGATGTTGGAAAAAATCAGAGTTTTTATTATTTTTTTACAGATATAATTATGTAAATTAGTCATAATCAATTTACAGTAAATATGTGATTATAACATACATGATAGAATGACATTTAGTGGGAAAGAAAGATCGTAAATAATCTTTTGATTTAACGGGTCGCGACAGGTCAAAGACTGCAGGATTGCGCGAGAGCATATCGATTTTACGCGCGATCGCAATCGGATTTAATGCATGAACAGAGAGCTGTAAAACAAATTACTTGAGTCTTTATGGTACCATCAGTCATGTATACTTATTATATTATTTACAAAGTTAAATTAAATTACTCTTCTTACTTTTTCTTTGCCGGATCAATAGATACTATTCTTCCTTACTCTTATTTCGGTTTTCTACTATTTATTATAATCTCTATATACATCATAAATACTGACAATTAAATTTAATTAAATATTAAATTTGATTGGTAGTATGACTTTAAATCACTGACATCCTGTTATATTACCTATATACGATAAATATTATTAAACTCATTATTCAATCAGTGATTTTTAATTAACTACCAATAGAAGAAATCTGTGTTAAATTATATCAGTCCATCACTTATAGATACGTTCCCTTTTTGATAGCATCATAGATATAAATCATTTAAAAAGTAGAGAGTTGTATAAAATGAACATTTTAATAAATTAATTAAGAAAATATTCATGTCGATTAAATTTATACACTAATAAAACATTTGACTTAATTTATTTCTATTTGTAAAGAAACGCCTTAGGCAATTCACAACAATATGATTACATTTTTATGTGTAGAATGTTTAGTATTACTGATTTTATATAATACATAGCATTTGCAAAGAAAAGATATATTTAAGAAATTTAACAAATTAAAAAAGATTTTTAAATTTTAAAGAAAAAAAAAATTATAAAAAAAATTTTAAGGAAAAGAAAAACGTAATATGTTTGATAGTCTATAATCTTCCAAAAATGTCAATATCAATAGCATATTTGTTGATGACTTTGCCAATTCTTAATGGTAATTCCAATAGTCTTAGTCCACGCAGAAAAGTGTGGGTACAAAAAAATTTAAACTAAGGAGATCATTTTGAAAAATTTAATTTTTTGAATCAAGAAGAAATATTTTAGAGCCAAAAAAATATTCTTTATTGGAGTAAATTTTATATAGTTTAATACCTTTTCTGCTTTGCTCAAGAAAAAGAAATTCTTCAAAATGATCTTCGTTAAAAATTCATTTTTTTGAATCAAGTTAATTTTTTTATTAGTGTATCTATTTTTCCAAATCATTATCTGTCTCCAAATTAATAAAATTACTGATCGGGGTCAAAATAAATTTCGGAAGGAAAGCTCCACTATTCATTTTTTTGTACTAAAGATTTACAATTATTATTACATGAAATGTTCTGAATGAAATAAAAAAAAATAGGAAATGGAAGATGAATGAACAGGTACAAATATTACCAGCTACAATTAGTACACAAGTATGGACTGATCAATAGATGAGTGTGTAGTAGCAATTTATATGAATGGTATAGTAGTCCTGGCCTTATTTGACAGTATGTCCCTCGAATATTTGTGGCGTCAATATCGGAAACGGGTCGGTCGAGTTTAATCTAACTGTAAACACCAGTAGAAGAAGAATTAATCGTAGTGTGACGAAGTTGGTGGTCGTCGCTTACCTTTCGCGTCTCCCCCATTTTACTCTAGCACCAATGCACAATGCTTTCAACACTTGGTATACCAATCTACACTGATGTGACGTGTACATAATACTACTCTGTTAACTGTTGAGAGCTTATGTCTGACGGCTACGTGCAAATACGCGACATAACTATAGTGACACACTGAACCTTTGAGGAATGTGTTATGTTCCTCATAGTATGTATTTGTTCATAGTCCCGGTGCAGTTCTAATCATGGATGGTGAGGGTGGGAGTTTGTTGACTTTTCTTTATTTCCTCTTTGTTACAAATACAACTCATTCTTGGCAGCTTTTTTAATTAGACTATTATTATTTTTAATTACTCGATGATATTAAAATAAATTATCATTTTTTCTTCATTTACTGTAATAAACAACATTTATTTAATCATTCAACTTGTTAACAAATATATCTCAATTATTTAAATTTTATAAGCACTAGAATTTGAATTTGCGCGCGCAAGCGCGCGCCTGAATTTGAAATTTGCATATATTTTCATGCTTATGATATATTCGACAAATCACATCACGAATAAATTGATGCTACATACATTTCATCTTAATTTTATATTAAGGACTAAAATTCAAATTTGCGCGCGCCTTACTATAGCGTTTGCATATATTTTCATGCTCATGATATATTCGACCAATCACGTTACGAATAGTTTGATGCCACATACATTTCATCTCAATTTTATATAAGGATAACTTTAATAAAGAGACGAGGTTTTTTTTTTTTTCTTTAATGAAGAAACAAACATTTGATTAGATAATAAATAAAGTTTTAATTAATAATTTTTGTGACTTATAAATTGAGAACGGCTAAAAGTTCAAGATGATGTTATTGTTGAAGTCATCCCATTGACACTTAAGGAAGCCGTTATATAAACGATTAAAATCTCTTTCCTATTCTTCGCTCATTTTGTGTTCTCATTGCGCAAGGATACCTGTTGATATAATCTGTAAAAAAAAAATTTTTTTTTAGATTTATTTTATCTTCACATATCTTGTACTTTTTCTATTACCCACTATAAAATGATATATGATGCTATTATGTACACGCAGTAACTATTAAACAAACAAAATTTTTAACAATTCAATATTTTTATATTCTACTTTCAAGTATTGTATCTTACAAAAACAAAAAATAAACTGCTATTTAATTATTGGATGTTTTAAAATAAAATCACACATCGTTTTTTTCTGATACTACCGCTCTCGTTCTCAGTTCTTTACTTTACTTTGGGAATTCTGGTTCGAAATAGAAGCAAATAGCCGCTATTTCAATGTGAGTAGGTATATCGTGTAAACACAACTCAACTCGCCATGGGATATATTCCTGCGTATATGTACAATCGTATCCCAGTTTCGGATAACGGTTTAAGGAGTAACCGTATTTATATATACAATTTCTGATTCTTTTGATCAATTTTTTATTAAGTTTATATTTACTTTAGCTTCAGTATATAATTTTTCGTATCTATTTTGGTTAGTTGATATCTTAGAGACTGATAAGACTATTGAAGTCATTGTAAAAAAACTCATTCGTTATAAGCAATTTTATAAATATACTGTTTTATATTCAATTAAACTTACGGTTTATTACATAAAGAACTAAAGTTATGCAATTAAACAGTTATAATATTATAAGTTATAATGCATCGAAAATTTTAATAGCATTTTTAAGAAATGATGATTACAGGAATATAAATTTCATGTTTAAATATAACTGATAAACTTTTAAAAACTGTAATTATAAAAGTATTTAAACAGACCTGAAAAGCCCCAGAAAGGAATCGGGCTCATAATTTCAGGAAATATTCGTATCCATGAAATACTTCGATACAGCAAGTTTCAGATTTTTATCTACTACCACGTCTGAATAAATTGAAAAATACTGAAAATTGTTATTCTCTGCGTCTTGTTAATCGAATGATCTAATAACCAGATATGTTTTGGGGCATGATGGTAGCGTTTTGGAAAAAAAATAAGAGCCATATTTGTCCATTTTGATTTTTAAGCGTGTTACGATAATCGTAAAAATATGAGACTATTTTTTTTTAATTCTCCTTTCAATTCCCGACGAAATTATGAGCTTGGGAAATTTTTTTTAAGGGTATTACACATCGAAAAGAATTTTTTGCGCAAAAATCGATTTTTTTCACGATCAACTTCTAAAATTATAAAACACTAAATTTTTGTGAATATTGTATTTAAAAATGAATCAAGGACAAATAATTAGTATATCACTTTTACAATGAATAATTACTACAGAATAAATAAAAAAATAATGTGGGAGTACGTGGGCATCAGTTACAGAAGAATCATCAAGGGAACGTGTCTCTGGTCTGGTTCCCGCGCGAAAGACAACGTTGTGTAGTGCACGTTCTTAATGGATGAATTGAGCATAGAAGCGTGGAGAAGCTGGAAGATTTCGCAAAAGCATCGAGCTCTATGGCTCACTACACTAGTAAAACAAATATAATATATAAGAGTCGAGTTCACACTGAAGGGATACGAGAGAGAGAGAGAGAGAGAGAGAGAGAGATGAAAAAAGTTGAAAAAGAGCGAGAAAATATCATGATGTACTCTGTTTACCACAAAGAAGATTCATCCTCAGTTGTTACACAAGATGAAAGTGTACATGTCGTTTGTTGTTTTAAACACATTGCAGAGCAAATAATAACTGTTGCGACAAGAACTAGCTGCTTAAGATATAACCTGGGATTTGAAGAAATAAAAAACAAAAGAAAAGAAGACACGAATAAATAATAAAAACGGCTAGACACAAATAGAACAACAATTGAAATAAAACTAATGGGATTGGTAAGAAAATAATAAGCCAAGTGGAAACATAATGAGTAAAGAAAAAAATAAATAAAACAAGATAACACTATGCATTAGTACCCACGTTTATCTTTCTATTATTCTTTCTTCAGTGATGGAATAACTCAGGTGGGATGTAAGACAGATTTATATTGATGTCTGTGTACGACTACTGTTCTGATGGGTACCAATGATGTTTCAGTACAATGTAATCTTGCCAACGTATTTATTTTCATTATTAATTTTTTATTATTTTATATTATATACTTATTCACTGATGTATGCATAATAAACAGTTTATTTGCAAGGTAATTCACAAGTTTTAATAGTAAAAATGTGGCTTAATGATTCATGAAGATGACGATTGTTTCAATAATAATAAAAGAAAGTCCTCGATTGTCACGATAATTATAATTATTCTTATGGTTAAGATAATGATTAATTATTATCCTTATTTTTTATGTGACATATTTTATTTTAAAAAAGTCATGGTAAACTTCTATAAAGTATTATTAGCATTATTATGTATTTCCGTTTCTCAGATGTTACTTTCTGATTTTACGATCCAATTTTTGCGAGTTTAGCTCGGTCATAAGCATTTCAATTTGCAGTTTAGTCAGCTCGTTAAGTTTAAAACAAGTTTTTAGTCTTCGAAATTTGTACGGTTGTTTATAGATGGTAAATATATTTTTAAGTAACATGTTTCGTTGTTAATTAAATAATTAAATTTGTTTTTTATTCGTTTTTGAAATAATTCGACTAAGTAAGTAGAGCAAATAGTGACTGGCAACTGACTTCTGGTCTAGCCTTTTTCTGTTGTAATAAAAAAAGTTATATCTATTTGGTTTGAAAAAAGTTTAAATTGAAAAAAACTTGTCGATTTAACGTAATCTTTCGAGCAAATCAACCAATTAGATATACGATTATCTATTAAAGGATAAAATTTAATGAGAGATCATTTTATTGCTTGTAGTTTGATACAAAAATAAATTTGATAATTTATGACTTATGACTTATGTATTAATGAATCGACTAATAAGAATCTTCTTCCAATGGAAATTCAAGAAAAGACATTAGATATTTATTAAAAGGACTGATGTAACACGCGTACTTTCTCCGGACAAAATCGTCATCATCATCATCATTTTTACTTGTCTGTAAGTTAACTCTCTCAAATAACCCATGACCTGTACTTATTAATAAATTTTTGAAACGCATATAATTATATTAATTTAATGCTTTCATTCTCAAAGATTTTCGATTTCAAAATAACATCGCTTGTAGATATATTACAATAATACATGTAATAAAATTATAAAATAGTAATTAACACGTGTTGAGTTTTTAATCACTATCATTGTTGGAATAATACAATGTTACCAGAACAAAGTACCTTCTAATCGTAAACTATTATATTGACTCAAAGTCGTTGGATGGAAGAGGGTCACACTAATAATAATGATTGTCGAGAAGAGTATGGTACAAGTGCATGGTCCCGGTTCCAAGCGAACAGCTGACATTTCCCAAGTTTTTTTTTTTTTATTATTATTATATAGTACACTAGACTGTATTTATGCAGTTGTTTATTCATATACAGACTATAAATATACAAAGCGCACAAACATAGCAATATAAAATTCAAGATATTCGTGACTCGATCAATCGGTCGGTATTTCTCGCGCGATTAAACGCAAACGATTTCTCTCAAGTACTTCTGCAAGTTCTTACTAAAATTATATTCTCATCCTTGATGAAATAGAGCCATTAATAAATATAAATTTTCGCTATCGAAATAAATAATTGATTATACGTAGACGAATGATTTATTGATTATTGTTATCTGCGGTATCTTTATTTTAATTTTTTTTTTTAAATTAATATTAATTATCTGCATACGAAAAAATAAATATTATATACTTAATGCATGTTAAGTAACTAATCACAAAACAGACAGTGAATAGTATGAATATAAATATTAGAAATTTAATTATTCTTATATAATTTGCCATGGTGATGGATATGAATAATTAATTGCTAGGTAATGAAGTAAAATCTACTCGAAAATAATTTAGGCAAGTGAAAATTTCGTTTTTCACTTTTTCTGATAAATAATAACAAAGTTATAAAAATAAGAAATAACTAAAATTGAAATTTTTAATTTCATGCATTTATACGAATACATTAACGTTTTATTAATTAAAGAAACTGTTCCTTTTTCTCCAAGGCAGACGGTTGGCCTATAAGAAAATATTTATGAGACTACTTTTAAAGTTAACTCTTTTAGATGAAATAATAAAAAAAAACTTTATCAGAATTCGCCCATAAACACGGTTGAATAAAAATTCCATTTCTTTAAAAGTCGGTTCCAAAATAACAATAATACTCAAAGGATGAAAATTTTAATTGATAGTTATTTAAAGTATTATTTATTTCTTTTTTTTTTTTTCGTATTTCTCGAATTTTTTTATTATTTATTTATTATAATGACACTGCTTACTTATCATTTATATTTCGACCAAACCAAAAATCTTTCGGATGCTTTCTAAAAGTGAAATCAAGTTTATACGGCATCTAAACGTTATAGCAAGAGTCGACGGAAGAAGGCGGTGCGGTAAATAAAAGAACCGTGTTGATGAAGCATAAGAAGTGCGCATAGATCGTCCACAAGAAACAATTGCTGTAGTCTACTCAAGTATCTTGCAAATTGATGGTCTTAGTAATATAACTGAGATACATCTAAGCCTTGACATATACTTTCCTCACAAATTATTTTTTTTTCTTGTTTTCTATTCTTCTAATATTTTTTTTTAAAGTTAATTTATTTTGTTGAAATGAAAAAGAAATTTCAACAATTTCTTTAGCATCCTTAAAATCTCACTACTATTATTTATCTATAAGGAATAATTACTCAAACCTGTCATTAATTTTTTTTTGCATTTAAACAAAAAAAAAAAAAAAAGAATAGTCTTGTAAAAAGTTATTTAGAATAAGAATATGGTCGATAATTAATTTTTCACATCACTTTGATTGATTATAAAATAATTCAAAAAATTTACATGAGAAATTTTATTTTACCTTTCCAAAATGAAATATTTAGTAAATCCCGAATCATTAATTATCTATCTAAAAAAATAAAATGATATGAAGAATTAATTTGAATATAAAATACTTGAAAATCATTTTAAACTTTTACGGAATGCATTAATTAAATATAATATTATTTTATTTTATTTTCTACAAGAAGCATTCTCTTGTTAATCTGTCTATCGTGTTTAAGTCCATAAACAACCGACCAATGAATCACATCTTTGTAACGCAACAATAACAATCTAACGAATAGCAAAAATGCCTTTTTTCCATATCCATCTTTATAATGGTAGCAAAATCTTTAATGAAAAGTGACGTAGCTCGAAATAGTTGCAAAATATATACGAGTATAATATATCCTTGTTTATTGCAAACTTTTGTTTACTTTTCTCTGTCATTTATACCAGCAGCGTTGAAGGGACCGGATACTTACGCTCGTATTCAAGAATTGAGGCCACACAGGAGAGTTCTCCAGAATCGCTGGTGGTTTCACCGATACCGCGGTCTATGTGTTGGTTTTGCTGACGACTTACGCACTCGCAACTATATTGCAATCTAATACAACATAAATACTTGAGCTTAAATAAAGTATAATGATCTATCTACTATTTTTATTGATTTGGTATCGGTGAAAACTTTACACTACCTGTGGAATGTGCATCTCTATCTTTTCAATACATGGGAAAGCATTTGGTCGTTGACTTAATGTCTGGTTCACTTTGCAATCTCGTTCATATCAAAGACGAATTGAGGTGAGGCTGCGAGAGAGAAGGTACGAAGAGACGTTCACCTGCCATTTTACTTGAGTCATGATTATCCCAAGAAAACGCCGACCGCTCCCTTATACATCTTGATAATTGTGAGAAATATTTGTCGTTCATGTAAATTTTATACACATCGGCTTTTATTAGCTTCTAATCACTGATATCGGATTGATTTAATTTTTCATTTTTGATGGATTTTTGGTGAACCATAGTGTTACTATCCTTTTCGATTCATTCAATCTAAAAAAAGCACGTGAATAAAAAATTGAGTTATACTGCTATGAGAGTTTTAATTTCTATAGAAATATTTTTATGAAAATAATTGCAAATAGGTACCAATTTTTTACATTGTTCAATTTTTGTTCAAAATATTTCGAATTTTTTTGGATCCAAATTAAATTTTAAAATTATATTAAAATATGAAATTATATTAAAAGCATAAAATTATAAAATTTTATTAAAATTATATTAAATTTTGAAATTATATCGAAAAATTCACTCTACAAGACAACATTTAAATAATTAAAAATTTTAAGTTGAAACTGTTGATTTAAAACTTCAACGGCTTTCATTCAGAAAATTAAAAAAAAATTTTTTAATTTCAGCGACTCACGGATTTTTTTAATTATTATTAATAATTATATAAAAATTTTAACCATCTAAAATACTAACTTAACCTTGAACGAAGATTATTTTAATACTAATTATCCAACATAAATCAACTTCTCAGAATTTGGAAATGTAAATTTCTTTACTTTTGCCACATGATTTTAAAACCGGACAAATTTGTTCAATAGTAAAAGTTTTTTAATGCAATATAAAACTTTTATATATAATTACATGATTTGAATATAGAAGACACAGCATCTTCGAATTTTAAATGTCGTACGGAGAAGTTGGTACGTTAGAAAGTCCCCTCACAGTTTCACCTGAGCTAAACATTCTCCGATGTAGCGAATCCAAAAGAAGAAGTCATTCTTCAAAAGAAGAAGTCAGTCGAGATTCCACTCTATGATTTTCACATCGACATCATTTCTTCTCGCGTCCTGACCTTTGAACTTTATTATCATCTGTATACTTTTATAAATAAGTGTCAATAAACTCATCGATTTGCCGCCATCAATGCTGTCCAGCCGACACTCTCTCTTATTTTAAATTTGTGCATGTTAATTTCGAGACTACGTCAGACTCGCTCCTATCGACGTCAGTGATATTTTAGTCTCAGATAAAAGGGAGAGAATGTCTTTTTAACACTGGGCTTGGTCCATTGCGCTACGACCCACTGTCATACATTCCATTCTCTATCATTTTCTCTCATTCACTATTTTTTTATTTTAAATAAAAATATAATAAATTTCCAGATTTATGCACTGATAGAAAATTTATGTTGACTCAAGAGATATTTTCTTGATCTAAGAATTTATTATGGAAGACAAATGATTATTTTGCTTTAAGAATTTCTTGTCTTGATTTAGATTTTCTTGGCTTAAGAGCTATATGATCTTCAATCGATACATTTAGTTTTTCAACCAAAATAACATTATCGTTTAAAAAACTTAAAATAATTCATCAAAGTATATTTCAAAAACTAAATAGTCTTTAATTGTTATACCGAAAAAAAATTATTTCTTGGAAATAAGTAAATTAATGACTCAAAAAAAATCCATTCTTAACACAAGTCGGTAACATCTTGAATCAATGTTATCGCCTATCTTGAACCAACCCTGATAGCCACCTTACCTGTAACTTACTGTCAAACTACGTCCGCAATTTGAAGCTAACTTGACGGAAAGAGTTGGTAAAGCAAGCGATTAACTATTAGTTACCTATAACTTACTCTGCAAACAGACGTCAAGACTTGCTGTACAAGTATTTCTGTCAAATTGTAATAAAGTTGAACGGAAATTTAACTACAAGTTTGATTGTTAACTTGTATTCAAGTTTCGGCCGTAGATTTCCGTCAATTTGCTTACAACTGTTGTCATGTAAAAAATTACCGCTAACTCGATGTCAAGTTAACCGTAACTGCTAGAAGCCAACTACTTACTGAGAAAGCGCTGGCTATCAGGGAAGAGACAAAAATTCTTGAAAGAAATATATCTATATCTAGTTTCAAGAGTTCAAATTTTGAAGAAAAAAAGTTTCTTAAATCAAGATTATTTTTCTATCAGTGTGTGTATACACGCGCTATCTAGCCCATAAATCTACCAAATCAAATTGTCGAGTTTAAGAATTGAATATCCAGCTATGGACCACCACTGATTATTGTTATTTTTATTTTTTTTTTTTTTTAATGAGAACGGATACTTGTCAAATCATAACGGAAGTTCTTGATTTCTCTATACAAACACTCTCGACTAATTCTCTTTTCGCATTCCGTGAGCTCTAAAAAACGTTATGATGTATGTAATTTATTGTATGATGTAAAAACTATATATTAGCAACCAGAATTGCGCCAAGTACGATATTAAATTACCTTTTCACCTTTTTTGTTTGCGTATTTGGCAATAGTTTTAGTTTTAATACAAAAGATATGCTTTATAGCTGTTATAGTACTATTAAGGTAATTTAATATTGCTTAGGATTAAAATGGAATTGTTATGAAAATATGTTCAATAAGACGTCGTTTCTTGTTATAATATAGAGCCGAATTTTTAATATAAAAGTAAACAAATATTTAAAAATAAAAAAATATTCTTTATTTTGGCAACCTGGATTCTCCCATGGAAAGTATTATATTTTGCAGGAGATTTGGGCCGCCAAGTAAACCTAACTTGGCTACTGCTCGCCTGGGACAGCGTTAATAAATTTCTATATATATTTAAAATGTATTATGTAGATTCCTACTATTTCGTAGTGAATATTTATTATTTTGATGTGCAAAGTATATCACCGATATATATTGCACTACTAAATAATAGAAATCTACTAATTCAATTTAAGAGAAATTGAGAAGCTCGTATGAGAAGACAATAAAATTTGGTTTTCATTAAAAAGTAAAGAAAAAATTAACAAACATTAAAAATTCCCACACAAAAAAAAAGGTTCACTTGAGATGTCAAATGAAAAGATCAAATAATATTGAATTATTTTTTTTTTATTCAATATAATTAATTCCACGCCGAAATAATATAAAATGGGTATCAAATGTTCAAGAGAAAATTTTTTTCTCAGCTAAAGTAGGTAACGCTACTTCCCTAAAGTATCTAAAAATCTTGATCAAATATAAAAATTTATTGTATCAAGTATTTATGATAATTTGAATTAAGAAAAAATTATTTCTACCAAGAATATAATTTCAAGAAAAATTTTTACTTCGGCCAACACAACTTCGGTCTTCCTTCAGACACCCGAAAATTTTCTTGAGCCAAGAATTTTGTTCTTCAGTCAAGAAATTTTTCTTTCTGAGCATAACTTTTGATATTTTAAAAGCAAACTTTGTATAGCATAAATGATTAATTAAAAAAAAAATTATATCAAATTTTGTCTCCTTCATAATCACATAGCGGTTCAAGTACGCTACATAAACATTAAGTAAAGAATATATGTTTTTATTTTATCTTAAATACTTGGTAATTTTTATATTATAATAAAATATATAAAATAAATATTATTTGTTGACATAGATTTTAAATTAAAAAAAAAAAAATCTTGAGCCACATCGATGAAAAATTTATTATTGAATTATCTTAAGAATTTTTAAAGTTTAAATTATAATTTAATTTCAATAATGGAACAGCTATTCTAATAGGATGCTTCCAAGCGCAGCCTACTCGAGGAGAAAAGCCACTTCGATTAGTAAGTCCCCAACGCAAGTTAAAACTTTCGCTCGATTTCATCTGGAATTCTTGGCTCATTAAAAAAAAAAAAAACTTCGTACATTTTTTTCTTGCTGTTTTCCAATTTTATCGAAGCGGTCGCGGTAGCAAATAAATAGGAGCTGCCTTGCCAGGAATATTTGCATGAATGAAAATCGCACGTGCTGAATTTATTCGTGATTCTTCTCTTAACCTGCTAAAAGTACTTGTTCGATTCTTCTCTACAACGGCCGACACTGATGACCGAAGAATCAAGTGAAGGAGAAGCCAAGGCAGCCACTAAACCTGGTCAGTATGTCGCGGACCGTTATAAAATCCCTGAGGCTACTTTTAATTCGACAAGTATCTTCTGCATGTACCTATCACATTTATGTTTTATCTTCTTTACCTCCTCCACGTGATTTAAAGTCTTTTTGCTTCGGATATATCATTAGTTTATTGCCAGATCGCCTGAGTGCGGTTCAGTTATGCGCTCGCAAATCTTAACTCAGTGATTTAAAGTCTTAGATCAAGATAATCAGGCCATTGAGATAAAAAATTATGAGTTATTATTATTAACTATTGTAATTCTTGATGTGGAAGGCAATTAATATTATTAATTTTTTTCTTTTAACATATCATAATTATAGTCAGACATTACCCTTGATCATCAATGGCAAATCAAGATGCTCGTGGCATTAAGTCATTTACTTTTATAATAAGAAGTCATAATTAGAATAAATGTTGAAGTAAAAATAAAGAAATTAACAGAGTTGATTTTAAGATCAATCAATCATTCTCGCCGGATATTAGATTTCCCAACCGGCTTGGCAATGATAACTCTTGGTGGAATTTGTCCCCAATACTTTTCATGTGGTTTATTAACACTTAGACGTATACTTATTATGCTATTTCTAGCAAAACATTTTACGATACCACTATTATTTAAGATTTTCTTAAAATGTGAGTTGTAAATGCTTAAAAATAACTTTAATTGTGCAAAAAAATGGTTTTTTAAAGTGAAAAGTATAATATTTTTTATTTATCAATAATCAATTCTTTATATAGTAAATAGTAAATGGAGTAATTTTTAATTAATTTTTTTTTTTTTTTTTTTTTTAAATAAAAATCAATGTATTTTTTGGTTTTAAGTTTCAAACAAGCTGAAAAATAGTCCTTCATTCTCCTTGGAAATCTTTATTCTATGCATTTGATATTCATCAATCAATTTATTGAGCACTTAATGATTTTACAGTTGAAAGAAATGTAAATTTTTTGTAATATCATATTTTAAATGTTTAATAAAAATTAATAATGCCTAAAAAAATGAAAGTTTGAAAATTTTTATGTTAATGGTCTAAGTAAAGAAGCATCACTACATAAATTGATGACTGCACATTTGAATAAAGAGTCTCCTGTATTCTTGGCGATAATAAAGAAAGTTTAAGAAAATTGACGTAATATACTAGCCGTTTAACCATAAACGTTTTAATTGCTATACAACGAATTACTTAGCGTCGGAGCCATTTCAACGTTGGTTAGTAGAGCGATAGACCGTACTTATCATCATCGTGGATCTTTTCAAACCAACTTTTATCCTTTGCAGGGTAAAAGATAAAAAAGCGAACGTTTTCCGCGAGAATAGACATCCGCATAACTAATAAGTCGAATTCAACGACAAAGAGCTGTCTTATTTCTTTTTCTTGTTTCATCACCGTCTAATTTTTCTCTTTTACACAATTTTCATTCACACACGTTTTTCAATATTAATATATTTTTCTTCATTAATATATACTTGAAAGTTAAATCAAGGATATGGAATGTGCCCTCATTTAAATAATCTGAAATTAATAAATCAAATATCGTACAAGTTAAAAATGAAAACACGATGGAAAGTATTTTCACTTGTAATATTACCACAATCATGCGTATGTAGACCAGAGAGTCTTTGAATGTATGTCAAATATACGCCCAGTCGACCTTGAAGAAGAGAATTAGTATTTAATAAATCAGAATAATTATTTCTTATCTCCTATAATTTAAAAAACAAGTTGTTCTGCGATTGAATGAAATAAAATATTAATAACATAGCGTTATTCATGGATGAAAGTTGCTAGAAACATCGGTATCATAATTAACAATCCCTTCCTTCTTTCGAAACGGCGTTTGCATTGCAGAATATTTATCTAGTAAACGTTCTCATCCGGTATAGGTAAAGTAGCCAAACAGTATCCTATAGATATTGTAGAAGAATTACAGGAACCACAGCCGTAGAAAGGGTTGTAATCAAGCCGATGACTATTTCATTTTTATTATTAGTCGAATTGAGTTTTGAAAGTGGGTTTGGCCTGCCTCTCGAATCTCGCAACCTTGACGTTTTTTTTAAACTTTGTTTATTCTTTCTTCTCCTCAATATTATTGCTTTTACCATCAAAATAATGTGAGCTTATTACAATGAACCAACTGCTTGTTAATCTGAAACAATCTTCATAAAAATTAAAAAATAACGAAAGAAAATGCAAACAAACGTTGAGGCTTTGTAATTTTTATTTTTACAGCGATAGACGATAAATGCGATTATGATTGTGAAAAATGTGATGTAAGTGTGAATTAAATTATAACAATTGTTTTTTAGTGAATTGTTCCGTAACAATTTGTTTTTTTTTTTAATACTTAGTAGCTGCTATACTATAAGCAGGTGAGAAAAAAATTAAAGTAAATTGAATAGAAAGGAATTATTATGATGTCAATCGGCAATTACAGTGACTCAGGGACGATTGGTATCAGTAATTTATATAAATATTCACGATTTATAAGGCATAATGTTTTATTTATGATTATTTATCTAAGAAATTAAGGAGAAAGGTGTATAATCCTCGATGAAAATCTAGTAATGTATTTAATATTCATGGTAAAGAACGACCTTCTGTATCTATTGGGTATATATCTCTCTTTTTCTTGTCTTAGAAAGTCTCTCATAAGTTTGCTGATATTTGGGTCGAATCTAGAAGTGATTAAAGAATTCGTGTTGATCAGCTATACTGGCTCTATGATTAGTAATAAATTTACCTGTATCATTGTTCCGAATTCAATCCAATTTGGTTGGTATCGATAGATAAATATAGATGCCAGTCATTCTAATGATAACTTTCAAATTTTTTGTATTGAACAGCGAAACATTTGGCCTGTTCTACATTTGCTTGAATTTTTTTTTAAACATTCTTTAAAAAGTATGAATTTTAACTAAATATATTGAGTTAATTTGTTTTAGTATAATGTTGATGTAGTTAGATGGTATTAAGATATGATGATTGAAAAAAAATACCCGTAAACAATTAAGTAATCAATATTGTAACATTTAGCTTTTAAAAAAATGTAAATTGACATGTCATTAATGATTAATAATATTTATTTGTTGACGAATCTAAAACAATTTTTTTTACACAATAAATTCTTCTCATATTTCGAACTGTTAAATTTAAATAGACAATTCAAACAGCTCTAAATGTTGTTGTTGACTTCATTCAATTTCTTCTTGCATGATGTAGTGAATTTCATGTCAAAAGGCAAAAGGATAAAACGAAAAGTATCATCCAACCTCTTGGAAATTTATTACATCTTTTCCTTTCCTTTCGGTAAAAAAAAAACAAGCACTACTGTACATCTGTAATTAATATTATTCATTATTATTGTATTATTAAACTTTGTTTTTGTGTTAAATTAATGAAAATTTTGTTATACCGTATTATACGTCAAGATTCTCCTAAAATTATTTATATATTATTTTTCATAACTAGATCATAATATGCATGGCATCTTGTAAAAATAACTGGTGTAAATTGTAGACTTATCTCCGTCTATCAACAAATGTGTAACATACTCGTGATTCCATATTTTTTTATCTTACTCTAACGATTTATTATTTTCTTCTTCTTGTTTTTCATTATCAATCAAACAAATATAATTATGCAGAAGTTAAAATAAATCTCACAATATTTGTAGTGGTAGAAAACAATTAATAGGCGTATGTTGAATTATTTTACCGGTGCTCATCAGTTTAGAAAAGTTTAGTAAAACATAGTTGCGATTAATTTTCAATACAAAATCCCACTTATTTTTTTTTTTTTTTTTTTTATAGTCGAAATTAATTTATTGCACAGTTAATTTTTCTAGTGAATTTACTAAAATACTAAACTGATATTTTTTGAAACAATTAATGCAAATAGTTTTTAATCATTCATATTCATTAACAAAGCCAACACCGAGTATGAACTTTTGACAACCTATATAGCAGAAAAACAAAAAATAAAACGGTTTTATGTGTATATTTTGAGAATTTTAAAGTAAAAGAAAATTTTTTTTTCAAAGATTAGACATTAGATACCGAGAGAAATGTTGCAGTAGATAAAATAAAAAGACCGACGGCTTTAAATTCAATTGGATGCATTGTTTGGAGCATAGTGGTTGTTATAAGATTGTGTACTTTTTGCTTTTTATCCCTTTTAGTCAAATCGTTAACATACTCCCAGCCAGATGACCACTGATTATACGTCAAACTATTTGTCTAATGTATAATTATTAAAATTGTCAAACTGCGTAAAATTCTTATTGAAAAAACAATGTTAAGAAAATATTGAAATATTTACCACGTGAGTAAATTCGTTACCATACCAACAAAAAACGAATAACTCTCCCAAAGCAATTGAAACAAATACTGCGAATTGCATTACTCTGAAACTGTTATTTAAATTCTAAAATTAAAAAATCAGATATTAAAAAATGATGAAATGAATTTATTTAATTAAATAAATGTAAACAGTCATACCAATATTATTTGAAACCCACATAAACAGACAATAGTTAAACTAGCTGAAAATTGAAGTAATAAAAGGAGATTGATTGTTATATTAACGTCGATTGTAAGTTTGAGAAGTCTTTGATGATGTTTAATACAGGTTTTATATCTCCAGTTGAAATCATCGACACTGTTCTCAGATTCATGTTTTTCAAAAGCAACAAACGACTTTATTTCTAAATCTTCTGGACTTAATTTTAAAGAGTCATATTGATTGATAAGATTCCAAGTTTCGTTTATTGAAACTATAGTAGCACGTTTTACCAATTTACTATTACAGTTTTTATAATTCGCTGCTAAAGCTGTGAAATGGATAGTTGTCCATCTGATTAATGCAATTACCATTCCATCAGTTGCAATTATAATTGCAAAAAAGTATGATTCTGAATAAATCTGAATGAATGCTACTATTTCATAAATAGGTGAATGATCTGTTTCGAATGGATAGAGAGCTTTTATAAGTAATCCTGGTTTTTGTCTGAGCCCAAAAAATATAGTTGCAAGCATAAGAAAACCACATGCTGACATAAATAATCTAAGTTCCATATTCTCCTGCTGAGAATAGCTTTTGATATTCATTACCATTCCTCTATCTGAAATTTATATTTTAAAATAGTTAGTTTTATGATTATTTTATTTTTCTACACAGAAAAAAAAAAGTCTTGAATCAAGCGTAAATTTTCTTAAATCTAGAAAATCTTAAGGACGTTCCAAAAAAAAACCGCTTCCTTAAATTGTTTTGAAATTTTGAGTACTTATACTCATAAGTATCTTCTATACGCAGAAACTTTTTTAAATAGTTCTTGCGGCACTAAATTTTGAAATATTAGCATTTAAAATTTGTATATTTTACATACAAACCTTATGCTGACCGACGTTCAAGCGAACGTTTTATTATATATCAATCGTACTTTTCTTAGGATTGTTTTAAAAAACTGAGAATCATTAATTGAAAATATATTAATTATTTTTTATCAAAAATAAAATAAATGAGCGGTATTCATTTCTTTATAAAAAATGTTTGAAGTTAGTGACTTTCGATATTTTACGTGAGGAAGTAAGTGAGCGATAGTCTCTAAAGAGAGGCAGCTATAACCTATTGGTGTCTTTTTCTTGTCTATAAACGTCCTTAAGGAAGATGGAAAATTTCTTGAATGAAATTAAAATTTCTTCAAGTCTTCCTTACAATTTTCTTGGTTCAAGAAAATTTTTTTTTCTGTGTAACATAATTAATATTACCAGATGATTGTTGCAATATATCTATTGGAATTAATACTTTTTCGATATGATCTATTATGCTATTATAAGATGCTGTAAACTTTACAAATTTTAAAAAGGACATAGATCCACCAATAAACCATCCTCCAACATCACCGAGTACTTCTAAATTGTCCTTGTGATATATAGCAAGGGCAAGTACCGAACATAAGTGAATCGCCATAACTACGTAATTAAAAGTTCGGAAAATAAAATGTAATATTTTCAACAAAATATTTGCTGATGGTTGTAGCGGCCAAACACCACAGTATCTGCAATAAATAATATTCATTATTTTATTACTCTTTCACTTAGTTAGTTATGTAGTGTAAAAAAAATTTTATTAAGTCATTTTATCATTTTATCATATCACATTATATGATTATACCTCAAGACATAAACACAAGTGTCGACAAATCGACGATGTGGATTAGGTAATCTCCCTTCCATGATTGAAGTATAAATATAATTTATTTCCTCAACGTAAATACAATTTCTTTGTTATGATAAGACGTAAGGGAGTGAAAAATATTATTTTACAGAACTTTTATTATTAAACGTTTTGATAATAGTAATTTTATATTTTTCTTTGTTTCCAGCAATAGTAACATATTATTACAGTATATATTATGTATTCAATAATTACAGAGGGGTTGTTGAAAAGAGAACTTATGTTAAACGTTCATTATATTTTTAGTAATGAAGAATAGAAAATGGGTGCATAATAAATTAGTTGACGGAAAAATCATTGTCTATGCGGCACCAGAAAAAAACTTAAAGGGTGCGAACTACTTTTTGACTCTACCCCACGTCAGTCTATACTCAATTTCCATCCGATTAATATTGATATTGTGGTCATTCGCTAACAGCAAAGTTAAAGACCTTCACAGAATAATTATTACTATCAATTTGTTCTATTTTATACTTTAATAAGCGCGAAACTCCATCTCTAAAGAAATAAAACAATTCAAACCACGAGTTACTTTTATACTGTCACAATTCATAAAAAAAATTGTAAAAATAAAATAATTAAAAATTTCATTTAATAACTGTGTTTGTGACAATACACGATCTGTTAGTGTTAATAATAATAATAAATTTTTTTGAGTAATTAATTTAATTTAATATCAATTATTTTGAATTTAAAACAGATTGAACTGCTAAAAGCTTTCACTCGAAGCTATTAATGATTAATTATTGATATATGTAACTAAGTGTTGGATATCTCTTTGCTTTTATTTTATAAGTAACATAATTGTTTATTATTTTTATTAGAGACTCTTAATTTTTATTTGTCTATGACTACAGATATGTTATTTATATAAATCTCACGTTCTAGTATACTGTCTTTTTACGTATATAATGAACACTGCATCGCAATATAAAGCCAAAAAATTTATTATATATAAACATATTATCTATATGTAAATTATAAAGTTATTTCCTAAATAATTCTCGCTTACTTCAAGCTATTAAGCTACAACTATATGAGCTACATTAATTATATTTTTATTTTATTTTATTCATTTCCTCTTTTTTCTTCCATTTGCACATTCTCATGATGACACAACTTACACAATTGAGTGATTCCGCATTCGCGTAATCAACGAACAATGAACGATTTAGTAGTGAGAATGTTATATGCATTTTAATTGTATTATTTTTCCGTCTTCGCTTTTAACTGACACTTGTCAATTCACATGTTTTTCATTTTTTTTTTGTCGTTTCCTATGCCAATGACATATACACTGTAAAAATGGACCCCGAGAATACTACAGTGTACACGGAAAAAAGAAAACTCGAAAAATTACAGGATAAAATGTAAAATCGGTCCCGTCGTAATCAAAACTAGAAAAATTACAGTTTGAAATAACATTTTTCTAAATTCAATTTTTTAATTTAATATTCAGAGCTTTCAATGTAAATATTACATTCTACAATGTAATTCTTATAAAATCTGTAATAATTACATTTGAAACTGTAATTTTTTCAATTTTCATCACGAAGCGCCACGTTGCATTATAAACTGTAATTTTTCGAGTTTTCTTTTTTCCGTATAAAATTTTAATCCGTCTACTTTCTGTTATCTGTGCAAGCTGTTGATTTATAATTAATTACATAAATAAATAAATGATAAATGACTTAAAGAGGAAAAAATTTTTTTTTCAAAATTTTAATTTTGTCCAAATTAATAGAAAATTTTTTTTTCTCAAAAATTGAATTTTTGAGACTTTCTCATCTATTTAGGAGATAATGACAAAATTTTAAATAATTACTTAAGTTTTGACATGAGGACTAATGTAATAGATAGCTTTCTATGAAATCTGTTTAAAAAATATAAATTATTAAATTATTACTATCGAAAGAGGATTAAAAATGCCATGTTAACACCTTGAATAAGTTATTTATTCAAATTACTTCTTACTGCTATTCGGAGAACTTCAGAGTTTTTTCATGTATAAATGGATGTATTCTACATATATTACCTACCTATATTAAAACATACAGGCAAGGACATAAAAAATTGTCCACCTACTTTTTTAGCGAAAAAAAATATTAATTAGATATCTGTGGCATTTAAATTGCTGATACCTTTGCTTATATATATTATCTCGGTGGAGTAAAAAAGAGAGTGTGAACATAAAAGAATTTATATTTATCAACTAACGGGATTTGTTACAAGGCCTTGAAATGACCGCATTTGTATACCAGCATTATTAGCCAAAATTTTGCATATTCTAATTATCAATCTCATTAAATATTAAACGATATAATTTTTGGTTATCTTAAAGTAAACAAGTAATTTATTGATTTAATTTATCGTTTTATTTCTAGAATCAAGTTAAGTGCTTTAACAAATAACATAGTAACCGATACTTCACAGAAAGGCACTCAATATATATGAGAGTATTCTCTGCAAAGAGAGTGGCGTAAGATTCATGATCTTTTAAAATGATTACAGGATTTAATCCACGTTATTTTATTATCATCAGAAATATGTACTTATAAGTTTATTACTGTTTTAATGTTGTTAGTATACTTTAATAAAATAGCATAGCTGTACTTCAATATTAAACTTAAAAGATGATAGTTGTGACTCTCGTGTCTTGGACAATTAAATTACTTGAATTTATTCGATCACAATAAGCAATTGCGTGAGCACGTGTTTTGCGTGAATGTACAAACAGATAAATAAATCGTCTCGTATATCGGTAGTGTTGAGAATACTCTCGATGCGAGTTCTCACGATCCGGTACTTTCTCCACTGTAGACTACAAACATTATGTTGCAGCCCAATCGACAACTCGATTGGTTCAATACACAGGTGTTTTCATTATTTTAACATTCAATTTATAAATGCAATTTTTTCTTCTCCAAACAATTGATACAAAATTCACGGAACCACTTGACCTATAAATTAATACCCATATTCTGCACATGAGAATAAACGATTAAATAAAATATAATGTTATATCGAAAAAATTTTTACTTAAAATTATTATTATTATTATTATTATTATTATTATTATTTATTACTCTCTTGTGCTTGACCAATTTGTAAGTAAATTTGTCAATTTTCATTTTGCAACATGCATCTTATTAACTTCAAATTCACTTGACACTTGAACTTATAAGTTAGCAGCATCTGTTGTACGGTATGTTGCAAAATAAATTACTGAATAATTCGACGACCGTTTGTCGTCGAACGTGGCGATTTCTCTCTCATCATCTCTCTTGAGGTGTTCTTTTAACGGCTCGCCCATGTCACATAATCACTGTATACTCGTATTTGATGTATGCAACTAATAGAAATTCGTGTTGTATATATTTATAAATGTACTGCATACACAACCGTACATACATTTATTTATAACAAGATAAACTGTAGATTCAAAAAGGCGCATAACTTCTATTGTTAATACTTTTTATATTATTGCGTACATATCCTGCTATCTCGCATATGTTCTAACACCGAGTCGCTGACCGGGAAATGAGCGCATTGCCCTAAAGATATTCTTGCTATTCAATTGCATTAACTCTTCAGACGTAACTTTATTATTAAGTTTAATAAACATTTCATCATTTATTAGCAAGATTCATAGTTCAAGGACTTCTAATCGTGCCAATTTTATTATGGTGCTCGAACAGTTGCCAGACATGAGTTTTGATGAGTAAAAAAAAAGTCAAGTAATCTGACCAAAGATGTCTAAGATTTTCTTGTATCTGTTCTACAGCACGTGGGTTGCGGTCACGAGGACTCAAGGGACAAATGATGGTATTTCTCAGAAAACTTGTTTTTTTTTTTTTTTTTTTTTTTTTTTTTTTTTTATCTCAACATCCTCGAATAGCCATCCTTCTAGTGCAAGCGACGATTAATCGATCGGTGCGAATGAATGAACCAGACTCGACCTGGTAGCCTCGGTACCCCAGTCTACTCTCTGACTATAACTGACTAGACTGTCCTCGACCAACGGACATCTAACTATATATGCCAAGTTGTGTTTACCAGCGCTCCTCGATCCTTTCCATGCCACACCCGGCCGACGAGCGGAAGATACTTAACCAGCGGCTATTGCCGCTGATTATGATGATGATGATGGTCTAGTGTCCGAGAATCTATTCAACCTCGTCGCGTACCTACTGACCTCGCTTACATTCGAGTTGCTCAATAACCGACTTCACTCTTTTCTTCTCTTCAACTACTGAACTACATCATTTATACTTCAGAGCATTATTAAGAAAAAATTAAATACTATTGATGATGATATTAATTAATAGCTTTTTGATTTACAGCATTCAGTAAAATCAAACAGTTAATGTTGGAAGTTATGGATAGGTAATCGTGATTCATAGGTTTTATATTTATATATGAAATACACAGTGGTTAACATTCATATATTAAGTCTTTATTTAAAATTCTACATTCTACAATTAATATTAAAAATGGCTTTTTATTTAATATTAATGTCAATTTGATAAAATATAAACTCCGATGAGGCGCGCAGTAGCCTATCGGATCCAGCTCTTAGTAAAATACTAAAATAAAAATAATTTGTAAAATAAGATTCAATTTTTGCTCAGAGAAATTCAACGGTTAAGAATTTTTATGCACACTAAAAAAAAAAAATTCGCTTGATTCATGAGGGAAGTTCTTAATTTAAATCAAGAAAATCTTTTTAAAGAAATTCATAATCTTAATGCTTATGAGAAGAAAAATTCTTGAATAAAGATTTTTTTTTTTATTTAAGTAAATTTAATTTGATTCAAGAATTTTTCTTCTCAATTCAAGGCAGTAAAACTCTTCAAATTGATTTTCTTGATTCAAGAATTTCTCTCTTAAATTGAATTAATTTTTTTTCAGTACTCTTGAATAGATTTTTTGTTATCTAAGTTGCATTTCTGTTATTTTCCTAGCGATGTGTGTTAAACGTTTCTGAAATCGCCTTTAATGTTTTTAAAATAAAATTCCATTCATTTGTCAGCCCACTAATGAAGAAAAAATTCAAATAAACTTATCGATAATTAGTTGCAAGGTATAATGCTCGAGCATTCGGAAGAAATGAAAATAAAAATTTTTTAATGACTGGAATTTATATTTTGCACTTTGTTAAACAAAAATAATGAATGTTAATAATCTGAAATAAGGATAAATAAAACACCAGAAACGATACGTAAAGAAGAAAAGAGCAAAAAATGTTAGTTTACCGGCGAGACGCGCAACCGAGTTTTGCGCTTGCCAACGTGAGTCGGTCAAATAACTGTATACGTCAAGTAGAGGGTCTGCGACGTCTTCGGTATTGTCTAACGATCCCGTGACTTGAACGTCCTCTCGACCTTCTCCAATTTCCATATTTGTTCATTATATCAACACATACAACTCTTCTGCATTGGTTACGTATCCTAAATGCAAGATTCATTTTAGTTCTATTTGACCTCGACATTATCTTCTTTTTCTTTAAGTGAACTCATCGTAGACGTGAATGGTCTTCACGGTCAATACTAATGTATTGTAAAAAAAAAAGTATGTACAAGGTCATTTCGAGTCGCTGATGAATCTTAAAGTTTCTTGCCCCATTTTACACTTCTAGAATATACAACATGCTTTAACGGTCTGTTGAGTAATAAAATATTTAACTGAGACAACTCAAGTTGTAATTACACACGTTCATTACAATTTAATTATAATTAATGTGTAATTAATAAAACGGTTTTCATGTTTGAAATGAAAGTAAAATTGTCGTTTTTTTACTTTCAGATGATGCAGTATCACAAAGAGATATTCCCGGCTCGGATAAAGATGGGCGAAATGGTAGGTCTTTTTCTAACTCTTTGCAGAATTATTGCATGGTTTAAGCGGGTAGTTATAATTGAAATTGCATGATTTATGCCAACAGTCGCACCACAATAGTATTCTGAACATAATTATAACTTACTGTAAGCAATCAACTTTAAATTAATTTAAAAAGGGAGTATCTGTTAACTTTTAATTAATGTATATTGAATTATTAAACTACCGTTTTTTGTGTGCAAAAAAATAAAATAAGTTGTGTTATCGGACAGTTGCCACCTGCTTGCTCTTCTTTTCCGCTCTTAATTTTCGTCATTTAATCTCTCAAGATTTCTCTTCTCTTGCATCATCATCTAGATATATTGCAGAACAAAAGTCATACAATACTTCTTAAGAATTTTTAATCTCATTGACGCATAATGCAGTTCTTTTTATATCTTTTCTCTTTGTAAGATTATATTATATTTTTTTTTTCTGTACATAAACATATCCTGATTTCATTAATATCAATCATATTTCATTTAACTAATAATTTACTTTACCATCATCATCTTTGTACTTTAGTAAATTTTAATTCTCTGCAACTAACTGATCTGATACGAAGCAATTATCAAAGGATGTCTGACTGTAAAATTAATACTCTAAATGAATATATAAAATAATGAATTGAATAAATCTATACATGCATCTACTTATTTACTTTGAACCACTTACAATTAATACAATAATAGCAATGTGGCTTAACTTTCTTTTATTTTATTTATACATACTCTGCATAATACAAATTATTCAAAAGAACTATTTCTCTATTTATTTTGTTTATAAATTACTTTTTTTTACCAAGCAATTAATCAGTCGATAACAGTAGCCTTAAAATAAATGATTAAATAACTGATAGATCGGCAGCTTTGAAATATTTCATTAATTTAATTAATTGATAATGTATTAAGTGTATAAAGTTAAAGGGAAAGGGGGGACAATGAGTCTTCTAAAAATAAAATTTTTCCATAATTCTTTCACTTGTCTTTGGTCCGTAAATTTTTATCATCAATACGATCCACTTATAATTATAACATTTAGAAAAGAAGTAAACATACTTATTTTGCCCCCCTTTTCTCTAATTATCTAAATATTTTATAAGGAGGTGGTTAAAAGCTTCGATGGAGCATAAAAATAATTTCACATTTACATACACATGAAAATAAATAAATAAACAATTTTTTTTTTTTTTTGGGCTCGTCTACTAAAGTTCGTCTCTCTCTTTTTTTCTGTTTCTGTTACTGCTCCCGCCTGCCATGTCCCTGCCTCTTCAACTTCTTCTCAACAACTGTGGATGCCGTCTGTCTCCAACGTTCGCCCGCCACCTCCGTCTCTCCGATACTACTTTTACATATAAATATAAAAATAAAACATATAATTTTTAATACAACACGTAAATGCATTTACTAACAACGACTTTTGTACAAAAAATGATATTTATTATTATAATTATTTTTATTACTTATTGACTACCAAACTAAATAATCTTTAATGAAAATACTTATAAAACAATTGTATAAATGACTTGACGAAAATTATTTACTTATATATTTATTTAATAATTAAACTCACAGACTTGACAACAGTTCTTCTTGTATCCGCTCGTCCAGGTAAATTAGGTTCTCCTGTTGGGTTAATTGGAAAAACAGCGCGTACATTTGTTCAGGATGGTGCTAGTACAGAATATGCGACTCAAGTTGTAGGTACAACATTAGACGATGGACGTGGTTATGCACGTATTTTATCCACATCAAGTCGTGTTTTTTACGATAAAGATAATAGTAATAGTGATCCTAGTTTATCAACACCAGAGTCATCAAAAGTTAAACCGTTTGTTGTCTATCCATCACGAGTTGCGCCACAAGACGAATGGAAACTTTTCGGTGGAATTATCGAAGAAGAAGACTCTTCATTGACTGCGGGTAAACGTGAAGAAGCGATAATAAGACAAGAAATATCATCATCATCATCATCTTCATCAAGCAGCTCTAATGAACCCCACGATCAAGAAAATGATATATTTGAAATGAGACGGGAATTTAACGTTGATAATCAAAGATTTAAGCCTGCCAAAATTCGCACACCTAATTTACCGACGTACACAGTTACACACGGACTCATTGGTGCCCATTCTGGCTTAAATGAAGATAATGGAGAAGAAACGAGGAGTTTTAAGCCCCGAGCACCGAAAATTTTTAAACAACCGGCTCGTCCAGTTGTTAAAAAAGAAAGTTTACGATCTTTCAGTACAGTTACTTACTATGGGTTTGCTGATTTTACAACGATAGTCGGCGACACAGTTATCGTATTTTCACCAAGTACTTCTCCTGCTCCTTCTCCTCGTCCTGTAACGAAAATCACAGGTGATGCGACTTTGAGACCCGGTGATGGAAGTGCTGTAATGATTCAACCCACGAGCACTATGCAAAATGATAAGACAGCAGATCCACTCTTGGATGCTATCAATGGACACAAACAACCAGAATCTAGTGTTTTGACGCCTAGTATAGTAGAAGAACCAGAAGAATTATCTTCTTCTCAATCTACCCCTCTTCTTTTACTTCCTGAAACAGAAAGTCTTAAGCCGACTGGGTTACTCAAGGTTGTTGACTCAACGACTTCATTAGATGGTACAACAACACATTATAAAAGCCTTATTTACGGTACATATGTTGGTACAAATTACGCTCAGATTATTCACACATCTTCGAATGTTTACTTTTTCCCTGATGAAGCTACTGTTTCTTACGATACGACGATTAAACCTGAAGAAGATACAGAGGAGCCTTTGACAACTACAGAAATGGATATAACGACAATAAATCCAAATAAAGATGAAACGCTTTCAATTTCCGGTGACAATAATGAACTGACTACACCTCTAGAAGAAACAACAGAAAATTCTGTTAACATTGTTCAAACGACTCCAATGGAACCGGAAATTCCTAATGACATTGTCGGTGATCCCCAAGCTCGCAGTGTTAAAGGAGGTTCAGATAAAAATAATATTGAAAATAGCGGTAAAAAACTTGACTTTGCTACTAGATTATTACCTTCTACTGCTTACAAAACATTTACTTACTTTACAACTTTCTTCATTCCTGATGAAACAAACAAAGATATTACTACAACGTCAGTTAAATCACGAGAAGTCATTTCTTCTGAAGTATCTTATCTTACGGAGTTAATTTTACCAAGTACTACGACTGATCTACAGTCATCAACGACATCCACAGGAACACCAGAAACACTTTCCGTGGATGTGATGGTTTCATCAGTTACTACAGCTACAACACCTTCAGTAGTTTCAGAATCGACGCCTAAGGAAGAAAAAGATGAAGATCCAACGACAAAACGAGAAGAAATTGAACTTATTTTCAAAACTCTCTACACGACTTACACTTATTTAACGACGTTCTTCCAAGAAAGTACATCAAGTGTTTCTAGTCGTGAAGTTGTCGAAACGAATGTTGTAACTCAGACTATTGGACCTGATGGAATATCTGGAGATGTTGTTGGATTGTTTAATGAAGAAACTACAATTTCTCCAACTAAAATTGTAAGTACGATTCAATCTTCAACCATTTTGGTACCTGAAGAAGAAGAAGAAGAACAAGAAGAAGAAGATTCAGTGACTAATTCAGTTCTTACAACTCTAGAAGGTTCAACAACTGAGGCTGGCTTGACGACTTTGCAGGATCTAGAAAATAGTAAAACTACTATCGAAGACAGTTTTGATAAACTGTCGATACTCGAACCAAGTCCTACACCTAATGTGGTCACTGATTTACCTAAATACGAAACGAAAACTTACTTTACAACTTATACTTATTTCACAACCATATTCGTCGACGATGAAACTGAAATAGAGACAAGAACTGAGGTCTTCAGTAATATTATAACAGAAAAAATAGAGCCAACTGCTGTAGTGCCACCACCACAAGAAACTTCAATTAATCCAACAACGCCTAAAAGCGCGCCTGCACCTCCACCAGAAATTCTTGCATACTTAGAAGCTTTGAAGAAACAAAAGTCTCAAGAGGAGGCTTTGAGGGCTGCTAAGCAAATTCAAGAGGCTGGAACAGATAAAACTACCATGAAGCCTGAAGAAAATAAATTAACGACCATTGAGACATTAGAAGGTACTACAGAAAAAGTATTAGTCGACGGCGAAGTACTTGGTTCTATGATAACTGATGTGATTTCTTCATCGAGTTCTACAGATGGACCAATACTCGAGCCTTCAATGGAAAAAAGAAATGCTGGTAATGCACCTGACGATCAAGAACTTTCAGAGTCAAATAATCACGAAGTAGAACCACCGCCTACGCTTCTTCTTCGTACAAGTTACACAACATTTACATACTTTACAACAATGTACAAAGGTGAAGCGAGCAACATTGTGTCTCGATTAGAGACAGTTACGAATGTTGTGACAGAAACGATAAGGCCCACACCTGCGGTTGAATTACCGATAACTGAAACAAGTACTCTTCCTGTTACTTACTTTACTACTTTTACATACTGGACGACATTTTATCGCGCTGGAGACACGATAACAACCAGCCGGGAAGAAACTGTAAGCAACGTAGTTACTCCTGGTGTGTCACCGACTCCAAGTGTTAAATTGGGTGTTATTATGACTTATAGACCTGATTCATTCTCTAATGATGATGATGATGAAGAAACGACAGACAAAGCAATCGCCGATAATGAAGTTATGGAACAAGAAAAAAGCACTAGTCCTATTCCTTCCCCCAAAGAAATCATTTATACTACGCCAGAAGATTTACCAGTCATTGATGTATCAACGATCAATCCAGAGCCCACAACATACTACACAACTTTTACGTACTTTACTACATCTTATATTGGAAATGAAACCATTCTTAACTCTAGATTAGAAACAATTACAAGTGTGGCACGCGGGGATATTCTTAAACCAACAGGAAGAGCCATTGGAACAGTGCCATCACAGCTGCAGGATCTTGAAACAAAAGAAAAAGTGCGTACTGTTGAGGTGACGCCCACAAAAATAGTTGAAGAGCCAAAGACAGGTTTAGTATCAACAATCAAGTCTAGCGAGGTTGGTAATGGAACTACAACTCACTACTCTACAGATATTTATGGAACGTACATTAATGGATTGTACGCTCAGGTTGTACAAAGCACTACAAGCTTAGAAACTCAGCCTTCAGCTTCAAGTACTTTAGTTTCATCAACAGCTTCTTCAGCTACTCCAGCTCTTCCTACTGGAATTCTTTCATTAAACAAAGGTAGTATTATTGACGCTGATAAAGTGACGACTGTTTACTTTGCTACTAGCCAAATTGGTACGCTTATTGACGGGCTTTACGCTAAAGTTATTGAAAGCACTTCAAGTACAAAAATAGATGCTGAAAGAAAAGCTACATTGAAACATCCAGAAGAGCGTCATAGAACTGGATTGGTGAGACTTATTAAAGGACAAATAGAATCTGATAGTGTAACTATTGTTTATCAGTCTAAAGTTATTGGAACAAGCATTGAGGGGCGATATGCACAAATAATTGAAAGTACATCTAGTTACCTTCAAGGCTCAAGTACAGTTTCTCCGACAGCAACGACATCATTTTTGGCTTCTCAAGCACCAGGTTTCCCATCTCCTACTCCAGTGGTGATTCAATCGTCTTTATCTGAAGGAAACCAAGATGATAATTCAACTAATGAAGACGAAAATGAAGGAGGTGAAGAAGAAGATGAAGAAGAGAATGAAGATGATCAGAAACCAAAGAAAAAGTCTCGTCTTACTTACCCCGGTCGTAAAAGCACATTTACTCCTGCCATTAGACCATTTTTGTCACGAAGTAGACCGACGTTTAATCCAAAAAGAAAAGGAGCACAAGCCGCTACAACCATTACTCGTACTGATATCACACCCACAATAACGGCATCATTAGCGGCCACTAAAGGTAATCGTTTTACGTCTTCACGAAATCGACCAGCTATTTCAGCTAGTTCAACCACTTCATATAATGCTTCAAAACGTTTTTCTGGACGAAAAGCTTCAGGGAACTTATCGCTCACCACTCCCTCAAGTGCTCGCAGTAAAAACTCAGGCAGATTCTCTCCTTCATCGTCGTCTTCTTTCTCTCGACGAGGTCCTAGTTCTGTCCGTGGATCTTCAGCAAGGCCAGCTGTTAGAGTATCCAGTTCGGCTTTCGCTGGATCATCTTCAAGATTCAGAACTGGAATCAGACCATCTTCAACATTACTTAAGCCGTCTCAAACTCTTAGTCCGACCATACCCCCAGTAACAAAATCTGATGATCAAGAAGATGAAGCGAATGAATTTACTACAACGACTTTCGTAACAGAAGAGACACCTTTTCCGACAGAATTTGAAGACTTTGAAGATACTGCCACTACAATACCGGTTAGAACAACCACTGAGTCTTCAAGAAGATCTACTAACCCACTTCTTAAGTACCGAAGACCATTAGCTCCAGTATCTCGTGGTACTCCTCCACCACGACGAACTACTAGTTCATCCACAACAACTACTCCAAAAACTCCA
This sequence comes from Cotesia typhae, assembly GCF_013202065.1. Taxonomy (NCBI): domain Eukaryota; kingdom Metazoa; phylum Arthropoda; class Insecta; order Hymenoptera; family Braconidae; genus Cotesia; species Cotesia typhae. The sequence goes on along the minus strand of NW_027423757.1, from coordinate 3,625,476 downwards.
ACAGGTGGTCTTCGATCGTCTAACGCTCGATCACTTAATTCTCCAACGCTTCCACCATTCTCTCCTCGTTCTAGAGGTAGTAATCGTCTTTTCCCACCTCGAAACTTCATAAATCAACGCCAACTAGACCCAGTAGAAGGGCTGAAAAATCCTGAAGATAACGATGATACAAATCTTGAAAATGAAAAATTAGTAGAAGAAATAGTTGACAACGATTACGAAGGTTCAGAAAACAATAAACGACGTCGTATTCCCAATAAAAATGATGTATCCACTACAACATCAAGACCTACATATGGTAACAGATTTACTTCCCAAAGAAGAAGATCAAAACGTCAGGCACCTCAACGTGGATACGCAAATCGATACCGCAGACCAGGAAATCTTTATAGTTCGGCCGAAGACAGATCGGATGACGAAACTTTTGACGACGATGATGAAACTACGAAACCTACAACTCGATACACTATAAGAGGAAGGGCTCTTTCATCCAGAAACAGTGCTAAAAGTAGTACTGAAAAATACTCCAGTGATTCAGGAGAAATTTCCAATACGCGAAACAGAAGACCAACGAATACCCGAGTAAAACCTACTCCTACATCTTTAACAGGAAGACAGTTCACTTTACGAGAAAAAAATTCTTCTTACAATAAACGACCTACTGTCAAACAGGACAATCTTAGAAGACCGAATTCAAGAGTAAGAACTTCGGGAAGATATACAACCGAGTCTTATGATTCTCGAAGAGGTTCTACATCCTGGACATCGCCAAGAACTCGAAATATTAATCGAAAATTACCAACGAGAGGCAGAAGTTCATCGCGAGAAGATTTAACTAGAGACGATATTCCAATTACTGTGACTCATTATGTACCAACAGAAGTCACTTTGCCTGTAGTAAACCATGGCACTACTGAATATCGTAGTATCATTACAGCTAGTCCAAGTATCGAAGTGGTTAACCCGGATGCTTATAATACTGTCACCGGTGGTGATGGGCGGCAACTTCTTGTCCTTAACAGTGAATTAACTTCATTAAACCCACTTGGTCAGACTGAAGTAACGCGTTTTCTTTTACACGGTACACCTACCTCCCGAGTATCGTATACATTAACTACAACTCGTGGTCGGCGTGTTTCGCAATCTACAATTGTACCTTCAACTGTTTATTCTGTCGAAAATGTAGTATCAACTATTCCAGCGTCATTTAATAATCAAAATAATCCGCTTGCAAATATACTTTTGTCACAATTGCTACTAGGTCAATTTGGTCCTAAGGCTCCGAATTTCGGAAATATTCAAGCACCTAACATTCAAGCGACAGTGATGACTCAATATAACGTTAGAACAACCTCTTATGTGACAACAATTACTAAAGAACAAAGTACAATAGTACCTTTGACATTTAGGGGTAAACAAATTCTAACAACTCTCGTTGATTCAATCACAGATGTTGTCACAGCTACTGAATTCATTACGGGTACAATAGTAGTTACTCCTACAGCAGTACCAAATGATAATTTAAACTCTCTTCTATTTCTTCTTCAACAATCCCCTCAAATCCAACAGCAACAGCAACAAATACAGCAACAAATCCAACAACAAGACCCGCTGTTTTCAGTTGCACCAATAACCAGTCAAAGCAATTCACTTCCTGGTGAACTTGAGCGTAAGCATCAACCTGCTGATCTTGATTACCGACCTGAAGACGATTCTTCAGCGTCAGTCGAAGAATTTGATAAACCAGTAGCTCCTAAAAAGCCAGAAAGTAAAAACGGAATTGCTGAAAAAAGAGTGGAAATTTCTTCTTCAGTCTTGTCGATCTCAAGAAGAAAACGTGACTTGGTTGATGAAGTAAAAGCGTCTATTCCGCCGTTACTTTATCAGGCCCATTCTGAGGCTACATCTGATCTGAGTCCCAGTGAAGAATTCATTGGTGCACATACACCGACCCAGAGTCTCGAGAGCGTTGTGGGTGACGTCGGACGGCACATTTCCACGTCTATCCGTGCCTAATCCCTTCCTAATTTATATTTTTTAACTTTTTTTAATTATTCATAACTTAACTATTATTTCTTTTTATACCCAATAAAAAATAGCTTATATACTTTAAGCCAAATGTCTTACATCTCAGCTTACCGTTTAGTTTCCTTTGCTCATTTTATTTAATTTTAGACGTAAGTCTGAAATACATGATATTTGGCTTTAAGTATCAAGCTGCTGGAAGAAATCTCTTCCAAATCCTCCAAAGATACTCTCATCCATCTTCTTCTATTCTTTGTACATTTCTTAGTTTACTCGTTTCCAATTTCTCCTTTTTTAATTATTATTATCATTATTATTATTATTATTATTATTATTATTATTATTATTATTATTATTATTATTATTATTATTATTATTATTATTATTATTATTATTATTATTATTATTATTATTATTATTATTATTATTATTATTATTATTACTTTTACTACTATCATTATGATTCATACGTTTCTTTTTTTTCTTATCTTATAAATTTACATACACTTAAAACATTTTAAATCCTCAATTCCTTCAACTCAATATCCTTTATTGCCGTACGTGCGCCCACACACTCAACGAAAACTCCCAAAAACAGCTTGTGACAAAATAAAATATTCAAAAAAAATTATTAACTACTGAAGACAGTCGGATTCATTACAATATACACGATGACACGCTTTAACGCTGCGCTAAAAGCTTATACTATTTTAATAAAAACATAATATATGTTATTACTGTATTATGCTGGTGATTGATGCACGTTTTTGATAAATTATTGGAAAAAAAACGACAAGACGTGGTCTTTTCAGATGATGCTATTGATGAACTTAAATATTCAATTGATGAGCAAAGTAACTACAATGATAATTACGATGATCTTGATGATGATTATATCCAGACTAAGCGAAAAAAAGTGATACGAGTTCGTGTGCCACCTCACTTTTCTGGCAATGGAAAACCTGAAAGAGCACACAAATATACAGTAGTGAGGAAACGTCCGCTTGTACCTTACACAAAATCTTTCTTACCCGAAAAAACGATTCCACCATCGCCTCGGAGGGTTGTTGTAACACGTGTCAGAAGCCTTGGTGCTCGATCAAGACATTTTGGTCATGATGATTCAATTTACTCAAGCAATACACCATCGAAACGGCACAAAGTTACTGTTACTCGAACTAGAAAATTGATTCCAACTGCAAACATTGAATTAACACAGACACCAAAAACTCGAGTGACTAGAAAGAAACTTGTGACAAGACGACCTGTTGCTACATCAACTCAGACGTTTGCTATTATTACGACTGGATTTTATGGAATTCCCGATAATGAGGATGAGGATGAAGACGAGGATGATGATGATGATGATGATGATGATGATAATTATAATAATGGTAATAACGAAGGTAGTGTTGAAGAAAATGGTAATATGGAAAATATTCAAGACGGAATAGAAGAGTCGACTAAAGTACCAGCTCTTGTAGGTACAGTTAATGAAATTGAAAAACCAGACGTTGAGAATGTAAAAGACGAGGAATTTCTAAATAAGTCTGAGGAAGAAATTCCTGTAGAGCCTAGTACAATAAGTGATGTAACACCAGTAATTATTACCGACAATTTTTATTTCCCCGCTTTTTCCAACAGTGAAGAAGAAAATGGTGACGAACCAGAAGAAGATGACAATATTTCTACAACCGAAGAAATGACTCGAGGTGAAATTACAGATGATTCGCAAAAGCACACAACTGAAGAATCTGAGGATGAAAAAAATAAAAATGCTCAGAGTAATGAGAGTGAAGAATTTACAACTACTGAAGAAATCCCAGTAACTGAAAAAATAGAATCAAACGAGTCTTATCTCACAACAATTGGAGACGTTGAGTCAGTAGATATGAATTCTACGACTCAATCTAGTACAACTAATATAATTCTAGAACCATCTTCATCATATTCTCCGGAATCGGAACAAATTTTGGACTCTATGGAAAATACCAATAAAAATTCTGAAGAAGAACTGAGTGTTGTACCATTGAAACCTTACACTGAAACTTCTTTGGCTTCTGATTCTTCTTCTTCGTCGTTTTCTTCCTTACAATCTCCAAGTCTTGACATCAATGAATTTTTAATGAGTGATGTGCCCAGTGTAATTCCACTGGAATCATCAATGAGCCAAGTTGAAGATTATCAATCTCTCCAGCCAACACAAACCTTGCAGATTGAATCCTCGGGCTCAAGCTCAAGCGAAACAGCAGCAATAACAACTACAACAACATCATCATCAACAACAACAACCACAACAACAACTTTTGTCAGCTCACTTACGCCGGAAGATATCGAAGCTGGTCTTTCTGACGAACTTTATTTGTCATTATCGAGACCAGATTTTCCAGAAATTGCTCCTTCGCAATTGCCGAATAGCAAAGACGAATCAAAAACGAAAGAAGAAGATTCTTCGCGTTCTTTATTAGCGTCCTTAGAACCTGAACCAACTCCAACTGTTATCTTTACCGAGACTATTGTTACCTCAACTCGATTAAGAACTTATACTTACGTTGTCACGAAATTAAATGGACTGGAAACTCAGGTGACGTCTTCAACTACTGTTCGACCGCGCGTGACGACACTGACGCTAACAGTACCCGTAACAATCATACCCTCCTCAATCGACAATGTGGAATCTATACGTCTCAGCACCATAACAACTGCCTCGCGTCGAGAACCCGATGGTGAGTACTCTCCCAGTTCCTTAAATTTCATATCAAGGAATTTATTCAGTCAACGAGGCTTTTCCAAATAAAGTCCTTAAAAATCCATCATGCCGTAAATATTTATAAAATATTAAAGTACTTTGATCTAAAAATATATTTCTAAAAATTAATTCTTTATGTAAAAAAATTTTCTGTACAAAAATTTCTTGTCTTTCATTTAATTGTTTATTAATTTTTTTTTCTAATTTTTATGTTAAAAAATCTTTCAATCAATCTGATCTTTTCTTAATTACTTTCTAATGTAAATATTGTAAATTCATTATCTAAATTCTTTATATTCTGTATATAAATTCCTTTTGTCTATTATAAATGATAATTTATATTTTAAAATAATACTCTAGAATCTAGAACTAATAAAACATCAGATATTATCTTATGTATTAACAGAATAAATTTATTTAAATATAATAAAATAAAAATGATTATCAAATAACAGGACAAGAAATAAGGCGTGAAACGAGAATGATGAACGAGGATGCAGAAGGTGAAGGCAGAAGACTAAATTTAGCTACAAGAGTAATGTCAAATGGGGTAGAAGTCATAGTGGCTGGCCCTACACCAGCATTGCGGTGGGAAAATTCAAATCCACAGCCCACACTTACTCTCTCTGACGAAGTTGTTATGCTCATGCCTCAAGAAGATCCTAACGAATTCGTTACCAAGACTTGCACAACGACATTTACCTATTTAAATACAATTACTAAGGATGGCACGACAATCGTTTCGACCGACCAACAGGTAATTTATTTTATCCATTATTTTAAATTTATTTTATTTGCAATAAAATACTCGTAGAGCAATCCAACGATTCCTTAATATAATGTAAAAAAGTAAAATAATCTACGTGACAAAATTAATAAAATAAATCCTATATTATATACGATGAATGTTATTCTTCAAGGTCGTCGCGAATACAGCCACAGAAGAGCGCCATAGAAAGCCAGGATCAGAGTCTGCAGCCGTAACTCTTGCCGCTTCGCCCACTCTAAGAACAGAGGTATTCAAAACAACCTACACGTATCTTACATTAAACACAGATCATCCGGACGCAAAGAACGCTCTAGGAAGCAGCCAGAAAGTAATAACAAATACAGTCACCGCACCGCAGCATTATTTAGATATGATTTTAGAGCCTTCTGAAGCATCACCACCTCAAACAAATACTTATCTCAGTACTCGTGTTCTTGAAAAGACATTTATTGAAGACGGGATTACAAAAATAGCAACTATGAGTGATACTATTACTCGTCTTATTATCACTGAGTCTGTACTGCCTCCGCCCCGTCCAACTAGTGTTACTACAACTTTAACAGCCCTTGATAATCCTGAGGATACTCTTACTGATATTATGAAGACATATTACATCACTTATACTTACTACAACACTTACCTTGAAAAAGGTAGTAGTACCGTAGTCCGAACAAATGTCGCTACTTCAACAGATGTTGCCGTGGAAAAGGTGAAGAAGACTGGTGTTATCGATACACAAGTAACTGCAACACCAAGTCTCGAGCCTATTAAGATATTTGCTACTAAGACTTACTTAACAACTTTCACGTATTTCACCACGCTGCTTCAGGTACTTTTTTTATTATCTTCATTTCCTTTAATTATTACTTTTCAATGAATATTATAATTACTGTAATAAATAATTATTCATTTTTCATCTTTATAGGCCGGCCCTGATGGTGAAACTTCAACGACAATCTCCTCGAGATCTCATGTTGTAGAAAATGTCGTAACAGAATCAATAGCTCCTAGTTTACTTAATGCTGGTTATATGAACTTTTTGACTACATCTCATCACTCAGACTCGGTTAAAAACGTCGTTACAGGTTCGACAATTATTTTCTTTGATGAAGAAGATCAGATTGATTCGTCCAGTACTAGTACACAAGTCCAACCAACAGCTTCTCTAGAGGCATTAGAATCAACTGTAGAAAATTCAGAAACTCCAGTTATTCAGTCTTCCGATATAGAGTCAGAGCCACAGAAAGATGAACCAGAAAAACAACAGAATGAACAAAGTTCAAGTGATTTGGATACTAGCGCGTCTTCGGGGATTACACACAACGAATCATTGAATCAAGACAGTAATACTGCTGAAACTAACAATGGACCTAATCTACCAGTTGGAGGTGGCTTACTGAGTCTTGGATCTCTTGGAATAAATGGTTTGTCGGCTTTGGGACCCGTCATTACTGCTATGGCGGGGCTTTTGAAGGGCAAGCCAACAGCCAATCGTAGGAATGATACTATGTCACAACCTTCTAATCCTCCTGCTCATCAAGAGCATCAAGAAGCTACCACTCAGCGATCACCGATTTACATTCCTGTTGCTGATTTTGCAGATGGTGACATCGAAACAGCGGAGAGTCAAAATATTGTTGCTCAATTGGCTAATCTGAACTCAAATTTTATACCCGAAACAAGGCATAAAGTTGCTGCGAGTCTTGTTGATGGAATCCCGATATCTCCGGGAGAGGTTATAACAGCAAATAGCGATGTGATTATTGGTAAGCCAGGTATTTTAGCACCAAGACCACCACAAAAGTATCTTCAAAATGGAAATGAAAATCAAAATCAAAACTTTGGAATGAAACCTCCACCGATATCAGTACCAAATATTCCGGTTCACCCTGTTTTGGAAGTAATTAAAGATGAAAGACCTGAGCCCACACGAAATATTCTTCACGGCAGTTCTTCAAACTCCAAACGCCCATCAAAAATTCCTCATCATTTAAATAATGAACCGACAAGAAGTGGATTAAAGCATGATATTTTAGAAAATGATCCACTACTTAAACCTCCGGGGAGAACAAATATTGAGAAATATGCTAACCCAAGTATTAACTCAAAGGAGCCCGAATGGATTTCCAATATCTTTAAACGACCTTGGAACTCAAAAGATGGATTAATGCCTCCTCCAGTACCGCCAACACCTTCCAGAATCGATCAGGATCTAAATTTTTATCCACCCCAAGACACTCAGCCGTGGATAAATCATCCGTCAGATGAGCAAAATAGCCGGTCACCTTGGGCTCACAAAGATCCAATAATTACTAATACCAATTTAGAAAGCTCTAAATTGAAAACAGAACTAACACAATTGACAGCTTCTGAGCCAATAGTTCACCAAGTTCCTCACGTAATAGATCGATCAACTGGTCAACCATTGCTTGTAAACATCCAACCGAGTCAAGTAGCTAATGTCGTCATTCCTCAAGGTGGCACACAGGCTCTTATTTTTGGTGATACCAGTGAACCACACATTAGTGGGCAGTATTTTGATGATCCTTCACCTTATCCAGAACCAGAAAGTAATCCTCCAGAATATGGTGGATTTGAAAAACAAGAAAATAATCTATCAGACTTTATGATTCCACCAGCACCGCCTTTTAATAATTATAAATCGCCTTTTCAAAAGCCACATCAACACACTGTTTCTTCTCCTAATAATCGAGTTTACTCAAAATTTCCTCGACCACATGATAAAATAGAAATACATACAAATCGACCTGAAAAGAGACCATCTGATGTGCATTTGATTCAACGGCCTGAGTCTCATGGTCAATCTAGCCAAGGTCAAGTTCACACTGAAATTTTAGTGCACCATTCATCTGATACATCAAATTTTCACAGTAATCTCAGACCTCAATCAAATCAACATCAACAAGAATTTTCGCCTCCACGAAGAGATTACCATGTACCGACTTCAAATGAGCTTCCACCACGGAGAACCACGGATATTTCTCCACCTACTGAGATGTCTCATCATAATTATCATCATCACCATCATAGATATGGATACCACCATGAAAATCCAAACAGAACAGCTGCAAATGATATTCTGAAACAAAAGTGGAAGAACGATAGAACGAAACCAAGAATTACAGTTGTTCGACCGAGACCTGGGGTGGAGCCACCAAGACCTACTAATTATCCTAATCCCGATAGAACTTCAGGATTTGGAACAAAGTTGAAGTATCCTTATCGACCTTCATCTCATACTGCTCAAGTTTCTCATCTACCGCAAATTCCAGTTAGCTGGCAAGATGAAACTAAAGTTGAGCAGTCTAATACTAATTATCAACAACACAAAACTCAAGAACCGCAAGAAAATCTTCCTATAGGAGTAATTGGGTACAGAAATCCATTGATCGGAAATGCTAAAAGACCTATGCAGCAGTCTCCGCTTCAACCTACTAATTATCAACCATCACCGCCCCAACATCACCAAGTTCACCAACTGCCTCCGGATATAAGCCCTCCTGTTATTCAGAACTTTGGTCAAATTCTTCCTCATCCAGATGAACCTGAAATTCCTTGGTCCGATACACAAACTGAAGCTGGTCCTGATTCAACCGCTGAAGAGTCTGAAGAAAGTTTTAACTATCACAATGAAATGATCAATAAGAAACATGATAAACAAGAACAACAACAGCTACAGCAACATCAACAGCAGCAACAAAATCAACAACATCAACAGCAGCAACAAGAACAGCAGCAACAACAACAACAGCAGCAGCAACAACAACAGCGAGAGCAGCAGCAACAACAACAACAACAACAACAACAAGAACAAGAACAAGAACAACAACAACAGCGAAAGCAGCAACAGCAACAGCAAAAACAACAAATACAACAGCAGGAACAAGAGCAACAACAACAACAACAACAACAACAACAACAACAACAACAACAACAACAACAACAACAACAACAACAACAACAACAACAACAGCAGCAGCAATTTGAAAATCATTTTATTGAAGAAAATGAATATAATGAACCAATTGAACCGATTACGTTTGAATCAGAAATGTCTGATAAAAATAAACAAGAAGAAAAACCTTTCAACATCCTTGAATCATCAACAACAAAAGCTGAAACTATTGAAGAAAATGTTTTCTACCAAACTCAAACGGAAATTTCACCAGAAAATCAAAACAACAATAATTACGCCACTGTAAGTGTCTTAAAACCTTACGAGATTTTTGAAGATAACTCCGAAACGGATAATCAAGAAAATAAAAATATCTCTGACGATACATTAGACTATGATGTAATTCAAGGTGTAACATTTGGTGATAGAGTAATATCAAATTCGGATGAATTTGAACGTAATGATACAATTGACTTAAAAGCCCCGACTATGATCCCTCATTTTATTCCTCAGGAATCGACGAAATTAAAATCATTCCAGTATCAAAAAACTGTAACACCACGACCAGTTTTTGAACAGAAACGAATTTCTGTAATACAGGATCCTAAACATCTTAGCGGCCATGCACGACCTGCGATAAATTGGGAAACTATACAGAAAGTAAACAATGAGAATCATTATTCCAACAGAAGAAATTTGACATTTACACGAACAAATCATTCTCACGGTTATTCCTATTTTAAATACGTTAATACTGAAAAGATTCGTACTCCCGAGCTTAATTCACCATCTGCAGGTACTCGGGTTCACCCAGCGTACCCACATATTGTTACTAAACCAAGACCTGTACTACCAATTCCAATTACTATTTCTTCTGACTCGTCGTCCAAACCAAAAATTTCTCAAAAAGAAAAAAATAATATTAATAATAATAATGAAGAAATAACATTACATTCCGAACGACCTAGCATCCACATGCGTCCGATTATTATTCATGCTAAAGATAGAAATCGCGAAACTCTTGAAACTGCTTATCAAACAAACTTTGCAGTACATGAAGATGAAAAGAATTTGCCAAATAAAAAAAGGCCTCAATTGAATAATCAGAACAAAAATTCAAATGAATTTAAAGTTTTGTCTCAAAATATGATGCCTCCACCACCAACAAAATCAACAATTAAAGATAATATAAACAACGACAACGCTGAAGGTGATCTTAAACCACCGCCAATTCCAGAAGATGTTGTTGGAATGTCACCGCCTCCAGTAGTAATTACAACCACAACTGCAAGACCTACATCTACAATAATCAATGACTCTGGATTGAGACCACCGCCTCCCAAGTACATTCCTTTAGATTCTTCTAAAGTCGTCGGAGAAACTCCGCCACCGCCACCGTCACCACAATCTCCGCTATCAGTACCCAGTGTTAATATGGTACCACCGATAATTCCAAGACCAACAAAATCTCGGCCATTCTTAATAGAATTACTATCTCAAGATATGGTGCCACCACGTCCGCCTGTTATTGAAAGTTCTAGGCCAATCGAAATTGCTACTGTTAGACCTGCGATTGCCGTATCCGGGTCTATACAAATTGCAACCGCAGTAGCTACAAGTCATATCCCAGTAATGCAAGATATTGTTGAGTCTACTATTCCAATTATTCACGGTACTGTTGATCTGCCGGTTGTGATGGACGTGTCAGATATTATCAAGTCAGTAGAAACTAGAAAGCCCGAGCACGTTAGTGTTTACACCGTTCGGCCTTTTGAAACGAAACAAGCTTCAAGGTAAGATTTTTATTTATAAACAACTATTTATTATTATTTTAATACTTGATTTATAGCAATTTATAATTTTTTTAGAGTATCTGTTCAACCTACGGCTATACTTTCAACGAATTTAATAATGCCAACACGTCTAAAATTACCACAAGCAGAGTCTAGTTTATCAACGAAGTCTCCAATCCAAATCACCAGACTTTCGTCTTACGAGACTTCAAGACAACCATCAGTTGTTCTTGAAGCAAGTCGTCAAAGTATTTCATCTAGTAAAATTAATTCGACACAGTCTTTGAAACATCGACCTTATACTATAAAGCAAAGTATCAATCCAAGTGACGTCACATTTACTTCAACGGCCAAGAGAAAGTACGGTAGCTCGTCAACTAAATTCCATAACATAATCACGAAAACGTTAAAAGAGTATGCTGATACTAGAGTATACAAGAATACTAGAAATGTAACAACCACGACAATGATGACGACGATGGAGATGAAACCGAAATCTGTTACTCACTTCAAGACCTTGACGGTTACGAGAACAGAAACCTCAGTTGTAGGTTCACCGCCTACAACGCGAACGCTTTTATTGACGCATACTATGACGTCTACCATCGTGGAAACTGTTACTGAAACTTTACTTCGACCTACCAATGTAGTTATTACGTCAGTTACGACTATTCTTCAACCAGCAACTCGGTTATCATCTTATGAAACTTCTCCAGACAATATGGACTCGATATTTGTCGTAATGAGCGATCAGAATCCTCCAGCAGCGGACGCTGAAGAAGTTGAAGCGGAATATGGAGGTGAAGAAGAAGTTTCTCTTGATGAACAAGATCCAGCTGGTAATGAAATCCATCGTGTGTTATCCGGTGGTATTCTGGGAGCTCCCGTTGTTCCTCATCGCCCGAGTACTAATCAGTGCCAACCAGAATGTCGAGCGGCAAAGTCTGAAATGTGTGCTTTGGTAGCCAGTGAGCCTAGATGTATATGTCGTCCAGGATTTTCACGTATGTTCTTAGATCGTCCCTGCAAGCCAACTTATACATACACACTCCGCGTAGGACTTGATCGTATCGGTAGAGAGTCTGTAAAATATGATCATCCCATTAATGATAGTTCCTCTGCGTCATTCCGAAGATACGCTGGACCAACACGAGAAGCTCTTGATAGAACTCTGATGCAGAGTGACTTGAGGGATATTTACAGAGGCCTTGATATCGCTGGATTCTACCCACATCCACCTCGAGTAGAATTCCATCTTCAATTGAGCGATAACACTAGTGAAACTCGGCTCAAAGATGTATTGAAGAAATATTTAATAAGCAGTAATTATAGTCTGGGTGGAACTGAAGTATTTGCATTGAGAGACTTTGATTCTATTGACGCAAATGACTTCGATGAATGTTCAACTGAAGAGGGAGGACCTCATCACGATTGCTCGCCTCATGCTGCATGCTTTAATTTACGTGGATCTTATCAGTGTTCATGCAAAGAAGGTTGGGCTGATTTGTCAGAAAATTCAGCGTATCCTGGAAGAATATGTTCTCAAGCACCGCTCGGCTGTGCTAGTTGTAACTACAAGGGCCACTGCGTTACTAATTCTCATGGTCAAGAAATTTGCGAATGTTTCCCATGGCACAGTGGTCAGCGTTGTCAAGTTAATTTGAAAGGTAAATACTGCTTTGATTTTTATTTCAATAGTTGATAAAAATAAAAACTGAAATTAACTTATTTATTTTTAATATTTACAGTTACGTTGATAGTCGTAGTGACAATTGGAGCTATTTTACTCACTGCGCTTGGACTCGTTTTAGCTTTAACATGCTTGCGTAATCCAAACAGAGCTAGAAAATCGGGAGACAAAAGAGCTATGATAAGTACCGGAGCAAGTGGTGATACAAGCAGTGAAGGAAGTGTAACGGATCTTGCGATTCCTCATCACGTTCCTCACGTTCTCCCTCCGCCGCCAAGATCAAATGCACCGATTCCGCCAAGTGTTAAAAGACCCAGAAAAGTCACTAAACAATATCGAGCTCCAAAAAAACCATCTTTTGCTGGAACACCAGGTAAAATAAATATTTCTTAATAAATTTTTATATTTAGTTATGGTAATAATAATTAAAATTATGTCTGTGTAATTTTTAGTTCCATTAAATGAAACAGCCAACACCGATCGTACATTGAGTGTAATGATTCCTCGAGCTAAATACCGATCTGGGCCGCAATCGCCTCAGAACTATTCAAAACCACCTATGAGTACTTTTGCCGTGGAAGAACATAAACTGATAAATTATCTTGAAGGTGGTCCGCCAAATGGTAATCGTAAACCAAGTCTTGCTAATACTGCTAAAGATTACGTAAAAAGAGAATACATTGAAGAGACTGGAATTAGAGTGGTAAAAAATGCAGCTGCTCCTAATAATGGCGCACTTGTTAGTGCTGGATTTCAAGTAATAAAAATTTATTTTAATATGATTAAATATAGAACTGACAGTTTTAAAAAGAAGGTTGAAACATAATTTTAAATAATAGGTGTCGGCAACGGTACTGAAAACTACTGATGATGGCGAATCAACACTGGATGACACATTCGAACCGTCGACGTTGAAAACTCTAAGAAGTACGACGGATTTTCAAGACGGAACGTCGACTCTCGGCGCACCTTCGATTCAAACAACGACGAAGCTACTCCCTTTAGATTTGGCTGAAGAAAATTCAAGTGTTGGACGATCATGTTCTGGTGATACATCTATCAAACAACCATCACCGAGTCGAGGTTCTAAAGATACTCGGGATGCACGTGACAGTGCGAGTGAGGGTCCTATCACTGCTGAAAGAGATCTTGGTAGTACTCTGCGACTTCGACATACTCCTCTGTATAATCCAGATCGAGCAGTAAGTATTTTATTTCTAGATTTATTTTTTAATTTCTTGTACTATTAAATTGATAAATTCTTGATCCGATCTTTTATCTTATAATTAAATGTCTTAAGATTATTAGGTAGAAGATTAAAATATTTTATTGCAACATAGTAAGCGTTCTTTACGCTAATCCTTTTTTTAATATTAGGTAGAGATAACGACTTAAATCTAGTTCTAGTTTGTTTAGCATTGTATTGATCTTTATACTCTTGAAAATAACGCATTAAATTATTGATTTAAAAATTAAACTATGCTGAATTTTTTAAACATTTATAATAGAATAATTTTTTTGTGTTACAGATTAGTGATCGTGATTCCAACTTTGATTCACTATAGAGTTGATTTACTCGAAAAGTGAAATTCGTTGTTGCCAAATAATAATTAAAAGAAAATGTTCAATGTTATTGTTGTAATACAGTTTAAATATATATGCCCTCGTACAAACACATGTGAAGTATATACTTAAATACATTTATGTGAATGATGAGGTGCAGGCCATATTATGAAGGTGATTATGCCAGTCACTGTTGCGTCGTTTGTTCTATGTAGAAAAAGTCTGATGTGAAGCAATATTATTCATCGTCTTCACTACGCCAGCCTATTTATTTAAATATATATATATATATATATATATATATATATATATATATATATATATATATATATATATATATTTGTTATAATATGATACATCATTTATATTAATATATTTCACGATCAATAAATAAGCGTGTCTTTAAAATATTTACCGATGATATAAAAAGTAAAGAATTATCTATAAAAAGTCAAATTAAGACAAATATCTCGTGCCAAAAAATTTATTATAAATTTTCAACTATATTGACTGTTTTGATTGTTAGATTTTGATATTTTAATGTCATATGATTATATGTGGGATTCATTATATATTTAATGAAATTGAAGAGATATATATTGAATTTGTTATTGTTATTGTTTTGTTTTGTTTAACTGAATTGCTATCGAGTCTGACCATGTTGCTCGGCTTCGTTATTAAATTTATTTGTGAAAAATAATTTACAATTATGCACATTTGCATTGCTGAAAAATTTTCAAAATTGAATAATAATTTTATTATTATTCTTTCAAAAATATTAATAAATGAAGCCGAGCAACGTTGCAATTTACGATTCATATTAACCATTAATATTATTATTATTATTTTAATTGTGGGTGAACGAGCAGTACTAATTTATATTGAAAAGATTTAAAATGACAGAAAAATATTTTTTTTTCAATTAATTTTATATAATTTTGGGAAGTGAGATTTCCCTTTTCGGGAGCGAAAATATGATAGGATTTAAAATATTTTATAAAATCAATATATTCATATAAAATAACTCGACTACCAGTTTAACACTTGTCTAATTAAAAATGGAAAGATTTAAGTTTTGTTTTTATTTCTATTCACAAAAATGAAATTTATACTAACAAAATTCCTACGATATATGTTCAAAAATAAATAAAAGACAAGTATAGTTCCATAATATTGTCATAGCTGCAATATATAGAAATGTAACATGCGCATTACTTAGCATGAGTATTCTATGTATGCATGATAATTTTTTTTTCTTTTGTACATAACTACCTTTCCAACTTTTATTATACTTCGTAAATATTGTATTTTTGTACAATTATAGCCTATAGCCATGTATTTTGACAATAAAAAAATAATACAGTTTTAATAATAAAATAATTTTGTATTTTTTTACCTCTTATATAGTTATATATAACCATCATAGTTACATATAACAAAAAACGTATTGAATTTTAATTATTTTGCAAACGACAAATTTTTGCTCCATCTTTTTTATGTTCAACTTTTAGTTTTTATTCATTTTCATATTTTATAAATTATCTGCATATGGCGACTTCTTAGGGCTGTCAGAAGTGAAAAATTTTTTTTTGATTATTACATAGGAAATTCAATGACTTATGACGAAAAAAGTTTTACCCTTACTAAATATCCTAAATTTTTAATTTTAAATTCTACCGTTGTCAACATTACTTTCGTTTTACTAACGAAACAGAGCGCCATCTTCTGTGCGGAAGTACCAAAGAAGAAAAAATTATTCAGCATTCGACAGAAGCGACATCACTCATTCATGCACACTTTTTGCAATCACAGAGCTGACCAACTCACCCAACAAACGTTCTGGAACGTTTATTTTCAAATACGACTTCGAACCGAGTGGCACGCTGTTGTTCAAAGTTATTCAAAGTTAATGTTCTTTTTACAAAGCATTTTATTTATCAAATTTAACTTTTGCTTGAACAAGTGAGTATTTTTTTTTATTCTACAAATAAATTTTTATATTTTAAAATGTAATATATTTTAAAATGATGAGAGTGAATTCAACCGACAGCTAATTTTTGAGAATTTTTAGATTAATTTTAACTTAATGGTTGTAAAAAAAATCTAAAAAATTACATAGAAAAAACTTGCGAAAATTTCCATATGCATTTTTTTATACTATTTCTTCGGTAACAAATAAACAGTTTATAAATTATTAAAAAATTATCAGCTGTCTGCTAAATTTACTCTCATATTAAAATGTCATTAAAGTTAGCCGACGTTCTAAATTTTTTAATTTTTTTTTTAATAATTAAATTAAAACAATAAAATATTTTTAAAAAATTGCACTTGCAGTTTTTGAAGTTTTTTACCCATACAAATTTTTTTTGATTTTTTTGTAATAATTTTTTCAATAAAAAAAAATTCTAAAAATTTTTAGACGTCGGCTAACTTTATTTTCATTATATTAAACTATAATAAAAGTGTAATTAATTGAAAAAATTTTCCAATTTTGTGTGTTACAGATTTCCAAATATAATTTATTTACTTCTCGAGAAAGTTCAGCAAAGTAATAATTCACGCACGATACTGGTGAGTTTCAACCTAAAATTGTTCATTTTTTAAAATTAAAACCAAGTTAAATAAACCATGGCAGTAGTACAAAGTTTTGCTTTGGCATCTATAACATCCGCTTACACTTATTCTGAGGATGAAATTGATGATTTTACGGAACATAATCAACAGGAAAAATCACCTATACACGCTATCATACCAGAAAGTCTTCAAAAAAGTAATTCCTCAACTCCTGAACAGTTAACCATGAAGAAAGAATTGGTATCAAATGATAAATTTGACGAGGACGACTTCCAACTTCTACCAACGTCTACAGATCCATATCCACCAGAATTACAAGCAAGGTTCAATAATTATATCAAACTTTCAGAATCAAGTGGTTTAGATTTTAATACGGTGATGCAAAATCGGAAGAAATTCAAGAATCCATCTATTTACGAGAAACTTCTTCTTCACTGCGGTTTAGATGAATCCGGTACCAATTTTTCATCCAATTTATTCGACCGATTCAACTGGGGAAAAGAAGCTCACTATGATCAACTGGATATTGCTCAACAAAAATCAATGAGTCAACTGGAAAAATCTAAAACTCAAAGTGCAAAAGTTGAAATTGTATCTGGTGTCACCAAACATCCTTCTCCCAACGGTGTTTTAGTGAATAAAAACAAAAGTAGTAATGTTCATAATATTATTATCAGAAATAATAATAGTAAAAATAAAAACTTAGCTAAGTTTTTAGGTGCAAAAGATTGTTCAAGTAGGAAATCTAAGTGTGAATTTAGTACTATCAATTTCAATTTTAAAAGACCGCGCTGTTGACATTTATGTATGTTCATTAGAACTCTATTTATTTTTGTAAATAAGCTTATTTTTTATTAATTTACAATGAAAATGAAATTAGCCGACATTTCAAAATTTTTAGAAATTTTTTTTTTTTTTAAATTTCACTTAAACAATTAAAAAAAAAATTTCACATGTAAAAAACTTGAAAAACTATTAGTGCAATTTTTTGTAAATATCTTTCTAATTGAAATTTAATTAATAAAAAAAATCAAAAATTTTTAGAAGTCTGCTAACTTCAGTGTCATTAATTTACAACATTTTATAATTATAAATTAATTTTAAATATACATTTTTTAAAATTTTATAAATTAATTAATTTATTTATTTATTTATTTATTAAATTAATTTATTCATAACATTTTTTATCGTAAAATACAATTGATTATCGTATGCATCATTATAATGTTCTTGAAAAAAAAAAATTATAATTTACCAATAAGTAATACTTAGCCATAATTTTTCAATTTTCAATTCTATTATTCTTTCATTTCTTATCTATTAGTCTGTAGTTATTTAAATTTATGATGGTACTTTGAAGAAAAGTAAAAGAATATTCAAGGTAGCTCATTGAATGTCTCCTTCGGCCCTTTGTAAGAGGATCTAGGGACATTCCTGTAATCATCAGTCTGAGGCCTAAGTACATTTAAGGGATTAAAACCCAAATCGCTGGATGGATGGGTCTATTATAAAAAGTAAGTAAAGATATTTGAACTTAAATTGACAAATATTTAAATAATGACAGAGAACAATAGTTAAAAGAATTTATCTTGAACAGAAAAATTTTAGAATATTAAACTAACTAAATTTTAAATATTAAGATAAAATGTCAGGTAAAATCTCAGACAATGATCACTTAAGTAACTTCTAACGATAAAAATTGAATATTAAATAATAAATTAATTTTGTAATTATTAGACAAATCAAAAAATAGAACTTAATAGTTAGACAATCTATTGAACTTTTAAATTAAACAAATACAAATCGATAATATTTTATAACAATGTAGCAAAAAAAAAATGATAAAAGGGTATTAAAATTTTATGCCGTAAAATAGATGGCGGAGTTCCTGAGGTGGTCCACCTTTACAAGCATGGAATGTAAATGTCATCCATACATGCTTTTAAATTAAAATAAAATTAATTTAAAAAGAAATTAATAAAAATTAATTTTCATTAATAATTTTTTTGAAAATAATAATTTATTTTTTATTAATTGAAATATTTCAATAAATAAAAAATTAGGGCCAGTTTTTTAATCCGAGATAAAATTTTATCCACTGTTGAAATATATAAATATAAATTATGGCAAAAAAAAAAATAAGAAAAAAACAATTGATATGTAGAAATTTAAAAAAATGCAATTTTTTTAAAATCATTTAATTGTTAGATAAAATTAAAAAGTAATTGAGTTAACAGTTAACTTTTATGTCATATGTCTTTGTATCAAAAAAAAAAAAAAAAAAAAACTTATTATAATTTAATAACATATAATTATAATTATTTCATACTTATCGATACTCTGATTTCTTATCTATTAATTAATAGTAATAATTAAATTGAAAGAGTAAACTTATTAACCTATTCTATAAAAGTTCATTATAATGAGTACTTTGACATTATCAATTTTTACAATGATTAGTTTTGACAAGTTCGAGATTTTTTTTTCTTGAAAATTTTATGAAAATAAAGTTAGCCGACATCTAAAAATTTTCAAAATTTTTTTTTATTGAAAAAATTAAAAAAATTTGCACGTGTAAAAATCTTCATAAATTGCAAGTGCAATTTTTTAAAAATATTTTTTGTTTTAATTAAATTACTAGGAATTCAAATTGTGCGCATACGCGCGCCTTTATTCGACCAATAAGGAATCAGTAACCATTTTTTCGATTACTATCGATTAGTTTTCGATACTAAGTTAACTTCAATTCAATCATCAATTTTAATATATAGGATTAAAAAAAAATTTAAAACGTCGGCTAACTTTAATGAAAATTTTATCTACAATACCAGTTTTTCGAACCATATTTTTTGTTAGGCCAAAGTTTTTTTTACTGTGTTAACAAAAAAAATAAATTTATTTTTAATAAAAAATACATCTTATAAAAAACTTTTCCTAAAAGGTAATTTAAATTTTTCCTTATGTTTTTTTATATCTATATGTACACTCTTTCAGTCGATAATACAGATTTATATGTAAAACATTCATCATGACACCCATCAATAGATCGCTTTTTAATTTTGGAAGAAATTTATTGTTATCTCAATCAAAGCGATCAATATCAGTTACTCCAGTTAATAATTTAAAAGAAAGTAAGTTATTAGTGTCAATATATAATTAAATAAAATCATAAATTCTTCTACAAATGCAAATAAACCTAACCTCGTTTGGAATTCCCAATCACTCAATCAATTTATAATTTTGTTTTTTAATAATAACATCTTTATTTTCTAGTTATTGAGAAAAAAGAAGGCAAAACATTAACTATTGAAGCTAAAATAGTTCCTGATCCATTTCAACAAAAATTGTTCAAACCAGCTGAAAATGGAGCATGTTCTCTGTGTGCTGCTGGTGTAAATGTTACTCATACGGTAAATATTTCATTTTTATGGATCTTTATAATATTTTATAAGTATAAGAATAAAAGTTTCATGTATAATAAATCTTATTTTTCCAGGACGTTTTAATCTTAAGTCAATTTACACGATCAGATGGTCGCATACTACCAAGAAGGATCACCGGTCTCTGTAGAATCCAACAAAAACGAATTAGTGTCATGATACAAATGGCTCAGAGGGCTGGATTAATGACTCTTCACCATAAAAATGGAGGTTTAGGAAAATAGGTCCCTATTCATTTAATACTTACTTCGATGAAACAACAATTAGAAAACGATATTTCAATGCTGTATACCGTGCCTAAGTGCATTTGTGATACAGTTTTTCACACATTTTAGCAACCTATGTAAATAATTTAATAAAAAATAGGTTCAAGTTAAAACTAAAAGACCAATAATTATATATTATTTAAATTGTTTCAATGTAGAAATAGGTGCTCCAATGATTTAATTATATCGAGTTTGCGCATATTTTTTATTCATATGTTACTCAATAATGGTAGCGCTAGAATATTAATTTCAATAATAAACCATTGATATACTTATAAGATTGTACGTTTTTATAATAAGAGCAAAGAAATTAAAAAAATTTTTATGTTTATTTTTTTTTTCAAACACTCTTTCTAGTATAAAGTAAATAATTTGCCACCTGAAATCATGAAAATAAATTTAGCAAATATTTAATGATTTTTAGAACTTTTTTAACAAATAAATGATAGCAAAAAAAATTGACATTTAGAAATTAAAAAAAATTAAAAATACAATTTTTAAAAATAATTTTTTGGAATTAATTTTTTTGTTAAATAAAATTTAAATTTTATTTAGTTATTTTTGTTATTTTTTTATATGATTCTGAAGTTAGCGGTTAGCTGTCAATTAAAAACATTTTTTTAACCAACTAATTACAATAAAAAAATGCTTCTAAAAATTTTCACTTGTCATTTTTATTAATTTTCACATGTGAAACTTTTTAATTACATTTTTTTTAAATAATTTAAATGCTGTAAAATTCCAAAAAAAATTTTTAATGTCTGTCAACTTTAGTGCTAATTTTTTATTGTAATTGATTTATTAAAAAATTTTTTTTAATTAACAGCTGACTGCTAACTTCAGTATTATTAATACTTAATCAATTATTGATTTTAAATAAGTTTGAGTAAAATTTATTTAAAAATAAAAAAACAACATTTAAGTAGCGTAATTTGGAATAATTACTCGCTATTCAATTGATTATTGAATACTTGATAAATTAATTAAAAATATGAATTGAACTCAACATAATTTAAAAAAAAATTAGTTTTATTTTTGTTTTTATCAAGTAGCGCCACCAGGTGGTGATATCATGAACACGTTGACTCGTGTGTCATTTCCCCCTCTACTTCTACCTTACTCACCAACTCTGTTTAGTTTGGTTTTCATTGTGTAGATATACCGTCAATATTGTCCTAGGATCCAGCAGTGAAATAAACTGCGAACGTATTTAACTGCGTTCGTTTATTAATTTATTGTTGTTTAAGTAATAATAAACCAGTATGGCAGACAACGAGCAAAGAGCATTGCAGCTTATGGCGGATGCCGAGAAAAAGCTTAATTCATCTAAAGGACTCTTTAGCTCTCTCTTTGGGTAAGTAAAGAGTGTATCGATTTGTTCAAGTGTGCGCCCGATTAAATCTGTTCATATTTCAATATTGAGGCATTTGTTACACCATACTATTGATGACGTGACAATTTTTTTCTAAAAATAAATAAAATTAATTTTTTTTCCACCCAAACGTAAAATAAGTATTTTAAAGAAGAGACTCCAATATTGAAGGCTGACATTTAAGTTTCATCGCAGCGGAGTATAATGATTCCTGGTGTGTCAGGGTGTGAGAAGTTTTATGTTGAGTATTTACGCACGCGCGAATGACACTTGATTAGTAAACAATTATTATTTGATATAGTTAATGAAAAAAATTAACTATATCAAGACACAGCAATGATGAAAATATTTCTAGCAAGTTTGTTACAAGAAATATAATATGTATCACATTAATGCACAAGTTAAAAATTTCTTATCAAGGACATGACATTAAAGTTAGCAGCCACTTGATAATTTTTTAATTTTATTTAACAAATAAATATTTTCTAAAAAACTATTTTTAAAAAATTGCATTTATAATTTTTTAAAATTTCTTAATGTCAATTTTTTTTCTCATTTATTTTTGCCATAATTTATTTGTTAAAAATTGTAAAAATTAATAAATAGCTGCTAAATTAATTCACATATGAAGGACATCTTTTTAGCATGAAACACATTTTAGTTTTTTTAAACATTTACAAAAAAAAAAAAAAATTGACATGTCTCTATTGATAGTGACACGTGGAATGTCAACTTTCTTTTTCTAATGATTTTTTTTTTGCTATTGATTTAGAAAGTCCGCCGATAATCCATTTTTTTTATTTCCTAAAATGTAATGAGCTATATAAAAACTATTGTATTAAATTTTTATTCTATTACTAGAACTTCGAAGGTAGATGAAGCAGTAGAATGTTATCAGCGGGCTGCTAATCTGTTCAAAATGGCCAAGAAATGGGGAAACGCTGGTAATGCCTTCTGCGAGGCTGCTAACCTTCATATCAAAGCTGGAAGTAAACATGACGCGGCTACAAATTATGTTGATGCTGCTAATTGTTACAAGAAAACTGATGCAAATGGTAAGAAAAGACTTGAGTTGATCATTTTTTTTAAAGTTACTGAATAGAAAAACAAATAAAATTTTTTTTCTGTTTCAGAGGCTTCTAGTTGTCTTTTGAAGGCAATAGAAATTTATACAGACATGGGAAGATTTACAATGGCTGCTAAACATCATCAAACCATTGCTGAGATGTATGAAAGTGAAGCTGTAGATTTAGAACGCGCTGTCCATCATTTTGAGCAAGCAGCTGATTATTTTAAAGGCGAAGAGAGTATTTCATCCGCCAACAAATGCCTTTTGAAAGTTGCTCAGTACGCTGCGCAGCTTAAAAATTATGAAAAAGCTATTCAAATTTATGAACAGGTATTTCATAGCATACAAATTTAGTTGAACTTAACAAGACGACAGAGTGTCTGATTATTTGTTTTACTCTATTTTCAGGTTGCAATGTCATCACTTGAAAGTCCGCTACTCAAATATAGCGCAAAAGAATACTTTTTCAGGGCAGCTCTTTGTAACTTATGTGTAGATGCACTCAATGCTGAGCATGCTATTGAAAGATACAATGAACAGTATCCAGCATTCCAAGATTCAAGAGAATATAAACTCATAAAGGTATTTAAATACTGCTATTTTTTTTTTGTTAAAATTAATTTAAAATAGTCTCCGGTTCGTTAAATATTAATATTCTATAATACTATTTTCAGACATTGATTGAACACCTCGAAGAACAAAACATCGAAGGTTTTACAGAGACAGTTAAGGAGTATGATTCAATTTCGCGATTAGATCAATGGTACACGACGATACTACTTCGTATAAAGAAACAAATTAATGACAACCCTGATCTCCGCTGATCAGTATTTGTAATCGTTCAGTGTATTATGTCATCGGTATTCTTCCTCTCCTTACCATATGTATATTTTTTTCCATTCAAAAGTTTGCTTTCGAAAAATTTTTATCAATTCATTTCTTAAGAATTTTATTGAAGTATTACTACTCTTGTTCACGGTCCATCCATTAAATGTTCTATATTTTTGCTGTTCTTTCTTAAGATATCTTTGAGTTATCAAACTTCTAAACAGACTGCAAACCTTAAACCTCGCTTGATAGTATAGTATATTAGTTGATCAATTAACTAGATTAAATTTGATTGATAATGAAATTTAATGAATAAGTAAAACAACTATTATCATTATTATCGTTATCATTATCATTACGATCAAGCAATATAAGAGCATAAATGGCTAAAAAATTACCCTAGGAAGAATATGAGATTTGTTTTATTTTATACATTTTTCTTTATATTAATGTTATAAATTTAAAAAATGTTAATGGATATTATTTATTTTATATTAATTGTTTAGTTATTGTATTGTAATATTTTATAGATCATAATTTTAATTTGTGTCAGCAAAGGAAAGTAATTAAAATAATATAATAAACAATTTTACTCTAAAAAATGGATATATATTGAAAAAACTCAATTTTACTAGTAAATAATAAAAATTACTTATTACATTGCTGACAAAATTTAAATAAAATTTTTTTGCATTCTCACTGCTACCCAATGCATTGCTATTGCATATAAATATTAATTATTATGTATGTAAGACTAAATTAGAGGAATATAATTCCTACCAAGATCTGGGTAGTATAATTAACAAAAAAAAAAAAAAAATGCATAAATTTATTAGAAACAATGAAATATCCGATTTTAAGGTATCACGTATCATAAGGTAATGAGGAAGAATAAAAATCATTCATTGACTTCATTAAATAAAACATTTTTATTATTAGGAAGGAATTAATCTTCTGGCTATAATCAATTGTTAAATAATATATTGATTGGACTAATTAATTAATTAAATAATCGTAGGTTTTACCCACAAGGAATAATTGTATTCCACTAATTATTATTATTATTATTATTATTATTATCATTATGTACTACACTCGCATACAAGACAGCCGATAAACGTATACATGTATACGAGGATTAAAAATAAACTTATAAAATTAATTCGATTATGTGACGCATTTAATTGCTGAATAATTTTTCAATTAATCTTTTATTTTCTATTCAATTATTACAAAATTTAACATATTTATAATTTTGATTCATTTCTTGATTTAACAGCAGCATCAACAACTTCTGTTAATTTTTCTAAATCCTTAATAATATACCTATCGATATTAAATGTATTTACAGTGTTAGCAAAATATAAAACATCTATTTCAAATTGTATCCTTATTTTATCATCATCAGTAACGCCTTGCGTTTCTGTTGTTGGCATTTTTGATGATTTATCACGATGTATTTTGAGTCTTCTAAGACTTTCTTCCGTCTTTTGAACTGACTCGAGGACATTTTTAACCGATGAATAATACTGTTCACTCAAAAGAGATAACGTTAACTGGAGCCAGTGAATTACAGCACCAGGAACGATATTTTGATACGTTGAATGAAATTCTATCAATGCTCCGAGAGCATTTTTTATGTAAGCACAAGGTTCAGTTGGTTCCCTATTCGTTCGCCTATATGACCTCGGAATATCACTAACTTTTTCAATTCCGGCGAACTATTTGCTGATAATTCTTGAACAATTTCTTCAGATATTTTTGGTAAATCAGATAATAAATTCGTTTTCATATCATCTAATGATTCTTTTAATAATGTAATAATTTTCGTCTCAGGAATATTGAGTTTTCTTACTACAACGTCTAAAAGTGTTGGTAATTTTTTTGAAATTTTTTCTAGATCAGTATAGAGACAAACAAGAAATTCTAATCGATTTGGTGGTTCTGGATTAATTATATTATTATTAACAGCTACAGGCCTAGCTTCTTTGATCCACGACTGTTTTAATGCATCAGAAATCCACGTTCTGTAACGAGAAAGTATTTGAAGATTCAATTTCCAAAATTGATGAAGTAATTGTGAAATAAATATTCCGTCCGACCAAGTCTTCATCAGGCAATCCCACGTAGTTTCACTTCCGTAAAGGGAAAATTTATCTGTATCAGTAGGATCCAAATTTGTAACATTTATTTTGATTGATCCTTGTGATACATTATGACATAGAACTTGCTCTACTGAACCAGCAATTTCTTGGAACCGAATTTGAAAGTAAACTGGTAAGTTCCATTTTTTTATAAATTGTATAAATAATGGATGACACTTTAATTGAGCAAGATTATCGTCATTTTTACACTTCTCTTGTAATTTATTGATAAATTCCAATGATTCTGTGTAACGTTTATAAAATAAATCGGGATTACCGGGCGCAAAAATTTGTTTTAAACGTAACTCGATTTTTTCTTCGACCTCTGACCAAAAACTATTTACAAGAAAATTGAAATTACGAGTAGTCGTTATATTGAAATGAAAAGTAACTTCCAATAATTTTTTCAATTCTACGTCCAATAACTTCAATAATTTTTGATAAAGTTCTTGAAGACCAAGTAACTCATTGTTAATATTTTTTTCCACAACAATGTCTTCGATTAATACTCCAACAATTTTTTTTCTCACTAAATATTCTGCTTTATCAATCTTGTCCAATGTCACATAAATTCTAAGACAACAAATAAGATTATCAGTAAAATTATCATTACTTTTAATACATAATAATAGTTGTGAATCGAGGCTATCCAATAACTGAATTTCTAAATTTTCACAATTTTTCTTCAAATCTTCTGACATGTAATCTTTGCATCTTGTCATATGGAACCTCAACTGATTAAATTCTGTAGCAGCCCGTTCTAAAATATCCAATTTAATTATATGGGACTCTAATATTAATTTTAATTTTGATGCAGATTTATAAACACGTCCCAAACTATGCATCGACTGTTTCAAGTCACGTATACGTTGATGTTCCTTCAGCCCGTTCTCCATGTCCTCTATTGCCGTATCCAATGTTTGACATATTTGCATCACTTCCTCTCGTAATTGTCCAAGAGGTGCTTGCAAATGGTTTATTACCTTATCAAGACCAATTAAATCTTTGGATAAATTTACAAAATCAGCATAATCTTTATTTATGAGCTCAATCATCGCTGATCTCAAAATCTTCAAATAAACTCCAAGATCATCTCTCATCGTTTCTAAGCTTGCATTTTTTCTGTGTTCGTGTAAAAAATTGTCAACATCGAAGTCCAACTAAAAAAATAAATTTCAAATTGTTATCATGACATGTAAAGTTAGCTACTTGACAATTTTTTAATTTTATTTAGCAAAAAAATTAGTTCTAAAAAACTATTTTTAAAAAATTGCATTTTTTATTTTTTCAAATTTCTTGATGTCAATTTTTTAAAAAATTTTTTTCTTGTCAAAATTTGTTACAAAAATTTAAAAAATTATCAAATATCGGTTAAATTAATTTATGACATTAAATTTAGCTCTCACTTGACAATTTTTTTAATTTTCTTTAACAAATAAATTATAGACAAAAAAAAATTATTAAAAAAATGAACTTGCAGAAATTTGAATAAATTTAAAATACAATTTTTTAAAAATAATTTTTTTGTTAAAGAAAATAAAAAAATTGTCAAGTGACAGCTAACTTTAATGTCATATTTAATTTTCATATTTTTATCAAATAGCTTTTAGGTTAAGCACAAAAATTACTTACTGCTATAAAATCTTCTGCTGTGAAACACAAATCACTTGGAGCCGGTGGTAGAGTAAAATTATTTTCTGACATATTAAAAATTTTTTAAATCTTCAACTAATATTTTTCTGTTTACTTATTGGTATCTTTTTCTGTAAGCTTCAACAAATGTTACTTATTTTATATATTTATTCATGTATTTATTAACGAACTATTTAATTTATACTTTCAAAAAATTTGTAACATATATGCAAAAAAATTTTATATATTAACACTTGTCATAAAAAAAAATAAAAAAAATTCACAAATCTCTAGAATATTAACAAGTATACGTAATACGTAATAATAATAACACTTCAGTATAGATATGTTTACAAAAGTATGAAATGAGGATTTTTATTTATTTTTTAAGTATTTTCTGTCATTAAAGTAAAATATACTACAGTTTAATGAGAAAATTCACTATAGTTTACATTTAGGATCGCACCCTTTGTAAACACACATGGCAATGACAACTGTAAATACATACGTGGCAACCCACTATATACATTGATAAATGTAGGTAATTAACAATTAAATGACATAGTGTGAGTATCAATGCGTGGCAACTTGACGTGGTTATCGCCAACAATCAAGAAATCATAAGATTAACCGACACTTATGTTCTATAAGACTTTGGAACAAGTTTAAATCAAAACATAGCTGAAATCAAAGCCAGGTATTTACAAATAAAATATTTTAAGTAGTCTACTTTAACAATTCTATAAGTTTCATCATTAAATTTTGTTTGTTGTGATTTAAAAAAGTTAATTATTTGCAATAATATTTAATAAAAATAAACATGCTGCTAAGAAGATTAATTAATTAAGCAGTTGGAATTTTTTTATTTATTAAGGTTGATCTTTTTTTTTTTTTTTTTTTTTTTTTTTTTTTTTTTTAAATTATAGAAATGTTTTGTTAAACTATTTTGCACCAAAATATGCCAGAAAAACGAAAAAAATGGGCACACTACGTGCACTGATTCTTGTTGGTGGATATGGAACACGATTGAGACCCTTAACTCTTAGTAGACCTAAACCACTTGTAGAGTTTGCTAATAAACCAATGTTGATGCACCAAATTGAAGCGTTGGTAAATAAAATATTTTTATTTTTATTTTTAAATACTACAATTTATAAGTTATAACTCTTGATAATTATGCCAGTAAATTATTTTATTTTAGGTAGAATCAAATGTCACTGAAATAATATTAGCTGTATCATATCGAGCTGAGGAAATGGAAAAGGAACTTACAGCAGAAGCAGAAAAACTAGGCGTTAGTCTTATCTTTTCACATGAAAATGAACCTCTGGGTACAGCTGGTCCTATCGCTCTGGCGCGTCAAATTTTAATGACAAGTGATGAGCCGTTTTATGTTTTAAACTCAGATATTATTTGCGATTTTCCATTTAAACAACTTTTAGAATTTCATAAAAAACACCGTAAAGAAGGTACGATTGTTGTAACTAAAGTTGAAGAGCCGTCTAAGTATGGAGTTGTTGTCTATGAAGAAGACGGAAAAATAGAGAGTTTTATCGAAAAACCTCAAGAATTCGTATCAAATAAAATAAATGCTGGTATTTATATTTTAAATCCTAGTGTATTAAATAGAATAGAATTGAGACCTATGAGTATTGAGAAAGAAGTATTTCCGGGAATGGCTAAGGATGGACAACTGTATGCAATGGAACTACCAGGCTTTTGGATGGATGTAGGACAGCCTAAAGATTTTTTAACTGGTAAAATATAATTAATTAAATATATATTCAAACATTATAAAAATACAAAATTATTTTAAAACAATTTTTAATTTTTTTATCTAACTAAATATTATTTTTTATTTAGGAATGTGTTTGTATCTTGCATCATTAAGAGAAAAGTCACCAGAAAAACTGTACACAGGCGAAGGCGTAGTGGGCAATGTCCTTGTCGATCCAACAGCTAAAATCGGTAAAGACTGTAGAATAGGTCCTAATGTTACAATTGGACCAGGTGTTACTTTAGCTAATGGCTGTTGCATTAAACGTTCAACTCTATTAAAATGTTCAACTGTTAAAGAACATGCATGGCTTGATGAGTAAGTTTTCTCTTATTGTATAAAAATATTAAAAGTTGATAATCAAAATATAAAGTGAAAATAATATTTAATATCTTCATCTTTTTACGACTAGATGCATCGTCGGATGGCGAAGTGTTGTTGGAAGATGGGTGCGAATGGAAGGAATTACAGTACTTGGTGAAGATGTTATTGTCAAAGACGAGTTATACATTAACGGTGGACAAGTACTTCCGCACAAAAGTATCGCCATATCTGTTCCTGAACCACAAATCATCATGTGACAATTTATCAATTGTAAAATTTAAAGATATTTTTAATTATTTTAAAGAGACACTTGAGTCTCTCTGCAAAATACTTTTTTGTTGCCAGCAAAAATTATTTGACTGACGTTTATATAATTTTTACGATAACAATTTTATAAATCAAATTTTATTTTTTTTTTTTTAAATTACTATCTAATATTTAAGTTTAATTGGTAATCCTCTAACAACAGCTGCTGCTGAAGTCATGTACTGCAAACAAACTTTCTTTGCGTTAGCAAAAGCTCTTAAAATTTCTGGCTCCTGAGGTTGTTCGAACTCATCTATTTGTACGTCCTTTTTAAACTCTATAAAAAAATATTCATAAATTATAAGTATATACGTAATAAATTGTATAGTTTTTATGATTTATTTGTATATTTTTTTAAACACTTACTGAGTACACCACTGACCCATTTATCAAGATTCACATGAGTCCAAGGTCTGGGCGCTGAAGATGGTACCCAATTACTTATAAAATTTGCAGTCATTTTATCGATATCTACATCAGTTACTTCCCAAAGCATTCCGAGAATACACGGACTAGAGGCTGTTAAATATTGATTGCTAACTCCATAAGGCGGAAAACGTCCACCAATAGGCATTAGTTTAACACTCGAACACCCAAATAGTAAGACCGTTGAGTTAACTCGTAAGCGTTCTATTTCTTCTCCAGAAAAGAATTGAACACCATTTCCGTGGCCATTATACATCAAAACATCATAATCTGTCAATGCTTTTGAAAATTCAGTTTGGTCAGGTGTTTTATTATAAATCCCTTTCCAATCTGACAGCCAGTATTTTATAAATACTTTTAAACGTGTTTCCATCGTTGGTAAATTACTCTCTGGGTTAACAATAAAAGTACCCAATTCTTTTTTATATTCAATCACTTTACAACCTTCCTCTATGGTATCTTCATGTTCTTTAAACATTGCGTAAACTAAGTGGACACATGAAAATCGTGTAACAGGTTGTTTTTTTAACAGATTCATTGCTTCGATAGGTAGATAGTCCATATGCTGTTATAACATTAATTCCATTAAAACATAAATAAATACAGTTAATGTGATATACCAACCTCATCGATCACTAAAATTAACGTTTTTCTTTTTTCATTTTGGAGTTGTAGAATTTCTTTTTGTCTTCCATGGATGGAAAGAATAATATTGTTAGCAAGTTTTGGATTATCTTTTAGTACATAATTAACCGCTCTTGCTATTTCTGACTTCGACAAACAGTATGAACAAGTAGTAATTTTTTTCAATAACCATAGGATTTTTAAAGACACCTTTTTGCTATAAAAAAAAATGTTTGAATATTTATTTAAAGTTTAATTTAACTGAGAAAAATTAATTAATAACATACTGAGAAGAGTCATCGACTATAAGTTTATCAATCATTGTATGCAGACTCTCAATTATATTTGATGGAATTAACGGATCTGCTATAAATAATATTCTCCATTCTCTTAACCAAGTATTTTCCATTTCTTTTACTGCCCCCTAAAAATTAATAAATGAAATGAAGATTAATTTATTATTTTTTTTTGCTCTCAAAAAAATAAATACAAATTATACCTCCATAATGTTATTTTGCCTGGCTCTCATTCTCCAATAATGGCTAGGATTTTGGTATTCCCCTTTCAAATCATCTTTATTTTTCGCCAATAATTCTGTAATTTCTTTGCAAATATCAAACATATCGGTGGGTGGCTTAGGCACTGTTATACAAAATGGTTGTAATAAATTTTCACCAGTAGGTAAAATTGTTATGTGCATCGCATGAGTCGTTACCCCTGGCTTACATGCTGTCTGTGGTTCGTATTGCATGGTTATTTGAATCATGTACCATTCTAAAAATAAGATTGTAAATATAAATACATGTGATAGTAAAATATAATTATTAGAATACTATTTCAAATCTAGGAAGTAACTAATGTTTGCTGCTTATATGATTATAATTAAACAAAAACAAAAAATACTTACAAATTAAATAACACTGAAGTTGAAAGATATTAAACATTTTTAAAGAATTTTTTTATTGTAATTAATTTGTTAAAAAAATTTTTTAAATTGACAGCTGACCGCTAACTTAAGTATTATACAAATTAAATACCTTTAGGAAGTTCTGATAGTTTAGTTTTTAATGAATTTGGCCCATCAACTGAATTAACATCAAACTCTATAAACTCGGGATTTATACCATAAGCTTTAGATGCTGTGAAAAGTTGTTCTCTTAAATCAGCTTTGATGTATCGAAAATTTATTTGTTGCCTATGAATAACAGCGTGAGCTTCTACTAAATGATTGACACCCATTATCTCTTCACCAGCCTAAAAATTGAATAACAATTGTTATGACACGTGCATAAAAAATAAATAATAATAGTGATATTTTAATCTTACAGCAAAACAAGAAAGAGCCATCATTCTATTCAAAGCAGCATATTGAATACTTTCCATAGTAGTTTTTAAACTCAAATGATTATTCAAATCATTCTTAGATTTTTCATAAGAGTCATTAGCCGGAATAATTTTTTTTAACACTTGTTCTTGCTCTTCAGAGCTGAGTGTGCAATCACGCAGAGCATCTCGAATTTTATTATACCTCAATGTCATTTTTAAGTGTAAAAATTAAATCAATAAAAATTTAAATTACAACAAACATTAGAGAAATAATTTAAATGCAAGTATTATAAGTATGCCAAAGTAATATATATGTTATTTGTTTGTTATGGTTTACATTATAAAATCACAAACAAAAACATGAAACAGAAATGGATATAACGGTTCGTATTAATAGAGAGAATTTGGCGATAGATGGCAGCACTGGTAAATTTCAACAAGACGCTTGCGACGTCATGCACAATAATAGAGTAAAGTTTCTCGTCATGTAAAATTTAAACAGTTGAGGGGGTATTCTAACCACAAGATGGCGTACACCGTGCGACGCTACTTTTGACGTTCGTAAGTGAGTTTTGTTAAATAAACGATAATAACTAATGAAGCATTTTGGGCCGTATTTATTTCGGCCCATTTAAAAAAAATCGAAAACGGATAATGCGGTTGTTAGAGTTTTATTCGAAAGTACCTGAATTGACAACCAATCAGAATATTGATAATAAGAAACGTAAATCGTACTTGGGGCACGAGGACCCGCTATTGGCTAGTTTATGAGAGACGATGATGGCTCCGTGATGGGAGAACATGGCTGCGACGCAAGCGGAGAGCCAACAAAACGATGTAAAGTTGAACGATAGTGTGAAATGCAACCAGAAAAGAGCACAACTTAGTGGTAATAGTTCAAGTGTTAGTGCTAAACAACAGCTGGATCAGGAGCCGGCCGATAAGGTAACCCGGGGCGCGGCCCAGCTGCTCAAGTATGTGAATCGCGGGGACGGCGACTCAGGTTTCGAGATGAGTCAATATCGTGAGGACATTAGTGGACACACCGCTGGTGAGGTCAAGTCACCCCGGGAGGTCATACAGAATCCTCAGGAATCAACCGGTAAACCAGAACCTCACGAGGCACCTGGTCATCCAGGGCACCCAGGTCATCCATACATTGGCCCGAACGTACCAAGAGATTATTCTGATGAGTATGCTGGTAAACCTAACGACTATCCTAGTAAACCACCAAACGAGTATCCTGGAAAACAATTGGATTATCATTCAAAACCCCCGCTCAATGAGACCGAACGGTCTCACCATCCAGATATGGATGACCATTACTCGGTTTCGAAAATAGAGCCACGGCTTGCTCATATTGGACCTGGTCCTGGTGGTTTTCCAGGGCAACCGAGATTTCTTTCTGGCCAAAGTATATCCCAGGCCACTGGACCTACTCCAACACTCAATCAACTGCTTCAAGCAACAAGTTCTGTGCACAGGTTTCACGCTAATTATCCAGGAATTGGACCAGAATCTTATCAACAACCCTGGCCGCCGATGCAGAGACCACCAGTTGTACCACCTGTATATCCACAGCCTGGACAGAGACCTTCTCAAACAGTAAACATTTTTTTTTTTTTTTTTTTTTTTATTATTAGTTTTAAATTCATCGTAAATCATTACTTTGCTGTTAATGAGAAATAATAATAATTAAAAACAATGTGTTATTAAATTTATTTATGTGAACACATGTTTTAAATAATTATTAATTTTATACTCATTTATTATTTTTGTTTATTCATGTGCTAACATTACACCGCTAATATTCATTCATAATATCTGTAGGGATCTCCAAGGTTACATCCAGGACCTGGTGGTCCCAGTTCATCTACTCCAATGCCATATCAACCGTATACGGCACGCTATCCATCACCAGCACGATCACATTCACCTTATGGACACCATCAAGTGAGTTTATGTCTTAAAAACTAACAACTAATAAATCAAAAGTTTTTGTGATAATATCAATTGCTTGTATTGTAATTGCATTTGTCAACAATGTAATTGCTTGTATTCACAATTTTATTTTTTTTTTGTAAAAAGTAGAATTACTCTATAGGATTGTTTTTTTGTTATTGTAAAAATTTTCGAATGATTTACAGATGAATTCATATGCTGGGCAAGGTAGCCATCCTCCAACTCTGTATCCAGAACAACGTGGTGGATGGAACCAAGCGGGACCACCTAATGCACCTCCTCCACCGCCGAATCAGGTGAACTCTTCGAGTCAATCGCCACAAAGAACGCTTTCGCAATCACCTGCTCCACCACCTTCAGCTTCGCCACAGCCACAATCTGGTGGGCAACAACAGGTAATAATTGTGGCATTTAAATAAATCAATTTTTAAACCTAAAATAATTATCTATTTTAATTTAATTCAATAAATTATTTACTCTATTTTAATTACAGAATTATCATAATATACAACGATCAACGACTCCAAATACTCAAGGAATTGATTCTGGGGTAAGTCAATTATTTACTGATAATTATTTTTATTTAGTATTTTTTTAATAATAGGTATAGAAAAATATATAGGAAAGAATATCTTATTTACATATTCAGAATAATAACAGTAATAAATAAGAGAATAAAAATAACAAAAAAAAAAAACATCGGAGTACTTGAAATAATTCAAGATCTTTAAAACATTCTCTGGCAAAAACCTTCTTCATGCTTCACGTCACTGTCTGATCCTCTCAATTCCAACGTCCGTTCAGAGGCACGTTGTTTCGCGCGTGGACGACGATGATGTGCAAAGAGAAAAGAGTGAAGCGAATGGATGGAGATAAAAAAGAGCATTAGACCGGATAGTAGTAAGGCTCATGAGATGCTGGCGAAGAAAACGAAGATGACGCGGAATATAGTAAAATAACAAAACGAAGTAGAAAACGAAGAAGAAGATATAGAAAAGCAGCAAGAAGACAACGAAGAAATTGTGATTTTTAGACCTGAGCGAATGGCGCTGCATCGGTGGGAGCGGTCGTCGAGAGCTCACGGCACAACGATTGTCAGTGTGAGAAGTCTGCAGTGGAGGAGAGTACATACAACACAGATCCCGAGAGAGGAAGAACGAGAGAGTAAATATCAGAAGAGATATATAATATACATCGGTACGGGATGAAATGGAAGTGGTTTTGGTGTTATGGAAGTGGTGATGACGGCGACGACGTCGACGACGACGAGAACTTGCTTGATGGTGGCAACGCAGTGGTTGGTCTAGGGATGATGGTGGGATACCGACCATGCCGTTAATACAGACAGAGGGGAATGTAAATACACGTATATATATATTAAGTATATATACGTATATATATATATATATATATATATATATATATATATATATATATATATATATATATATATATATATAAAAGGGACTTGTATAGTTCGATTAGGGCGCGAGCTGCGCGGCCGCTGGAGCCCCAGATATTAGCGCCTTCCCTCCGTTCTTCTCGCTGCACATGAGCGAATCGACGGCAATGCTGGTTAAGAGAGGGTACTCCGGAGAAGGGATCTGCCGGCAGGGGAATAACAGACATGGCGGCTTAACCAGAGAGAGAGATAAAACGAGAGACCGGCAAAACATGAGTGCGTGCTTCGCACTAACTGAAAATTGTAGAGAATGAAGGGGAGTCGCATTTCGTAGCTTGAGGGAGAATGTTTTCTCTCTCAATCCTCAATTCTTACTAGCCTTGTCCTTCTTTCCCTCGCTCTCTCCCTACTCTCTTAACCGCTCGCCTGTAGAGCGGCATTATTCAAGCACACTCGGTACCACGTTTTCTATCCTATCTGGCTGTCATTCTATCTCACTCTTCTCTCTTGCCAGCGCGCGTGTTTCAACAATGATTTTAACATCGATTTTTTGAAGCACAAGTCATATAGAACTCATATAGAACAAGCCCCTGTCATGTTTCATTTTTTTAAAAATCTTTTTTTAATTTTTTAACAGTCAGTTTTTCTTGACCTTTAAAAAAATCTATATTTTGGCGACACACTTTGCAATTTTTTATATTAAAAAATTATAATCAACAATGTATTTTTAGAAATTGGATATCGCTATATAATATTTTTTTTGTCTTTTTAATCATATTGATTTGTTGGAGTATGTTTTAGTTGTTATTCGTTGTGAAAATTAAATTTTAATTAAACAATTTTATTTTTTTATCGATTGAGAACAAGAACTAAAAAATACTCCTCTGAATCTCAGTGTATTAATATTATTTTTGTCACATTATATTTTATACGTGACAATAGAAAAATTGGCCAATCACTCATCAACTACTTTGTTCTACCAACTTGAAGTCATTTTTGTAACACTTTTAAATAATTTAATTTTCACTTTACTAATATAAATTTATTCTAAAAATTTTAATTATAAAATCTATTGCCAGACTGAAAAAAAAATTCTAAATAATATTGTGATTGATGATTTTAAAAGTTTGCCGCGTTTTTAAAAAATGGCCGCGGTATTACGTAAAGACACGACGCTGAACGAGGCTACACGAACGCCTGTCGCGCCACAACCACACAAACGCCCTCATACGATTGAGGTGAATTTTGTAACTGTCGATCTGAACATTTTGTCGTAAGCTAGAGAGAGATAGAACTAATGAAAATAGGAACTGACAAAACAAGATACAATGTGTAAAAGCGAGATAGAATGAACGACGAGCGAAGCGTAAGGCTAGAGGAAGCAAAGAAAAAACGTTTGCGCATCATAAATTTTTTCAAGCGATCCCTGATCTCTTAGGGTAATAAAATCACGTAACCAAATATTTAAGTGAGCATTTTTTATTTTATTAAATATATTGTGAATAACCGTTAAGTTTGTGTATGTAAAAATAATACTGTTTGTAGACCGTAGAGGATTGTAGAATATTGAACTATCGATGCACTACCATGCGTGGCTGCTCCCTGGTGGTAGTGCCGCCGCCGTTGTTACTTTAGTTTAAGTATAGTGTTTCTGGTTCTGGACTTGGTTAAATATATTGAAGATTGGAGATTGGAGCAACAGCTAAACCAGACAGACAAATTAAGGATTATTCATATTATTTCATCTATATTTTAATAGCTTTATTGTGATATCCAAAGTGAAGTGAGCCTGTTACACCAGTCATCACCAGCAGCACCATCACCAGTAACTAAAGCTTCAAGCTAAAGAGTGAATACTGTAATAAAGTGGTGTATAGACAAGTGTGTGTTATATGAGAGAACGGGCGGTGACTGCGACGATAGCGGAATGTCAAGGAAGAACACACCCGTGGCTCGGTTATGATCGACGTAGCAACGTGAATCAAGACTAAAACTAACCAAATAAATTTTTTTAAGGAACACACACAAATTGGTTAGACATTATTCAGATTGGTGATAAAGGTAAACTTTTGTTTTCGCGTGTGCGCGACCGGTGGGCTGTGCCGTTTATATTCCTCCCATTCGCTGTTCTATTAAACTTTTCTTTTTTTTTTTTTTCTGCTTCTACATTTTCTTTCTCTGTTTTTTGCCTACAAATTTTTCCACAAGAAAATATATAGAAACACGTCGTTCGAGGACACGCGTTCACGAGGCGAAGTTCCGAAGGATAAGCATTATTTCTCTGTGTCAGTGTCGCGTGCACACGGTTTAGTAGCTTGTTTTTTTTGGTCATCATACATCTCTTTATTATTGTCTTACGTATGTATATATTGATAACCTTTTTTTAATCCTCAATAATATGTGGTTGGTTTTTTAGTCTAAAACTAGTGTTTTCGTGTCCCACGTCGTCGTTGTAGTTATAGTCGTCGTCGTCATCGTCGTCGTCGTAAAGCCAATTGAGTTTGGAGTATAAAAACTAAAAATGAGGGTATGCTTGTATAAGTGAGTGATCATCAATAAGTTGTGTGAGTGTATATGTTGTAAGAAGGAAAAAGTGTAAGTAATAAATAAGTTGTGAGTTAGTACAAAAGTTAATGTATTAACGAACCAACACAAAGAACATACGTGTGTGTATTGGAGAGAGCGAGTGAGGAACGATACTAGAAAAGTGTGTGTATATACGTAAAGCTAGAGTTGAGTGAGAGAGTGAGAGAGTAAGGGAGTGTAAAAGAGAGAGGAGAGTAAAGGAAAGAAGAGTACATATTGAAGCGACGACGACATGAGTTAGTGCCGCAGAAAGGAGACACATTGCGCCGATTATCGATGAGGTAATTTTCGACGGGGTTATCGAGACGAATAGAGTGAAAAAAATAAAAAATATAATAAAATGAGAGAAAGAAAGTGCAATTGAAATGGAATCGGAACGATAGAAGTGAGCGCCAACGGCTGTGACTGTACCTCTGGCACAGGACAACACATCGTTGCCATTTTGTATTTCTACGGAGCCTTTATTAAATCTAACACTTTATTATTTTCATTAATATGTTTCTTCGTTATTTTTATTTATTTTTCATATTTGAGTGTTTCATAACTATACTTAATGTTTAAAGATCATGAATTTTATAGTTGAGTATTTTTACGTATGCTCCAATTGGATCATTTATTTGCCGCTCACAGTCATAATGCGATTGTCGTAACCTAACCTGAAGTCTTAAGCTCCTATGAGCTGGTATATATATATATATATATATATATATATATATATATATATATATATATATATATATATATAGATTCAAGATAACGTATATAAAATTGCGTTTGCTTAAAAAATAAATACTTGTCACAAAATATATATTTGTTACTTATATTTTTGTGTGTGAGTTTTATACTTTACTTCATTTATTCTTTAAATATTTATGCCCTAGATTTAATGTCAAATAAAAAATTTTTTTTTAATTAATTTGACAAATTATCACTATTTTTTATTTAAAAAATCTAAATTTTTTAATTTATTCATTGTAGGAACTCTCTGGTCAAAATAGTAATGACAGTTCGAATGGACCCGCCGGCCCAGGAACTCCAAATTCCCAGGGGATGAGGCCTACCCCTTCACCTACCGGATCCACGGGTTCTCGGTCAATGTCCCCCGCCGTTGGTATGTTATTAATCAATAATTGTGAAATTATCAAAAATGTCAATTTAATTGTAAGTAATGACATAATCGAACATTGACTGTAAAATTTAATATTTATAGGCCAACAAAACGTTCAGATGCCTCCTCGTCCCTCGAGCAGCCAGTCAGATGGTAGTGGCCCAGCACGAATGAGTCACTCTCCAATGGCTACTCAAGGTAATATTTTTTTTTTCTAATTTCTGTTTATTAATTAACGTTAAAGCGCCGATTTTTAACAATATACCACTTGTTGATTTTTTTCTACTTTGTTTTAATTCATGAACATCATAAATACATATTTACATCACTATAATTATTAGTTATTAACGTATTCTTAGACATCATGAAGAAATTAGTATAATTTTTTTGTAATTAAAAAATTCGATGAATAAATTATTTGAATATTCAAAATTAAACTTGCTGAATCAAAAATTTATCAATTGATCTTATTTTTTTTGTTTTATTTATATTGTTTTTGTGTTTATAGGAGGTTATCAACAGCCTTTAGGGCCATCACCGCATATGCATGGTTATAAATTAAATAGTAGCGGTCCTGGTGTACCAACAGGACCTGGACCTACTGGACTAGGCGGAATGGGTCCAATGGGCAGTGGTATGGGATATGCGGCCGGCGGAGGTGGTGCTGGCCAACCCGGTGGCTATCCATCACAAGGTCCTGGAGGATATCCGCCTCCACGACCTCATATGCAATTTCCCCAAAATTATCCACCTCCTACGAATTCACAACCACCTCCTAATAATCAGTATCAACCGGCCAGACCGAACAATATGGTGCAATATCCATCTTATCCGGTAAATTTATAATAATATTAATAAACTATTAATTTTTGGTAAATCTGTATTTTTTAATAAAAAAAATAATTTTTTTTTTTAGCATAAAATGGGATTCAATAGTGTATCACCAGGTATGCCACCGAGCCCAGGTCCTCCTCAAGGCTATGTCTCTGCAGGTGGTGCAGGTTTAGTACCTCCAAATGCACCAGGAATGGGTGGTGGTATTGGCAATATGGGTCCACCGACAAGTTCAATGGGTCCACCACCACCTTCACCAAATCACATTGGTAACCAACCAGGTCCACCACCACCGCCGCCACCACCTGGTCCATCAAGCGGGCCAATGCATTCACACCCTCCCGCAGCTACACCGCCGCTTAATCACGAGGGTAGTCCTATGCCACCGCCAAGTACGACTCCAAATTCACATCCGGCACCAGCAGCCACACCAACTAGCCAGAGTTCGGCTGATCTCGCGGCTGAGACTTCTAATGATAGTGGAATAACTACCACAGCGTCAGGCACCGCGGCAATTAATGTGACATCAACATCGAGCGGTACCGTTACATCAGTCATTACGACCGGCCCAGATGGAACGTCAATCGATGAGGGATCTCAACAATCGACTCTGTCAAATGCTTCAGCAGGTATAGCATCAACTTCTGGTATTTTGTTTTACTGTTGAATGTTAAATTAAAAAATTAAAGTACATAATATGTACTAAGTACTAAATATGTATTTAGATATAAGTTTTAGTAAATTTATATTAATAAATCAGTGTCTTTAGCATCTGGTGAAGATCCAGCGTTTACGCCAAAGACCCGTAAGGAAATTTTTAACGCCTACCACAGTCATCCAACAACACCGCAAAGCACCGTGC
Source organism: Cotesia typhae (assembly GCF_013202065.1). Lineage (NCBI taxonomy): Eukaryota > Metazoa > Arthropoda > Insecta > Hymenoptera > Braconidae > Cotesia > Cotesia typhae. The sequence goes on along the minus strand of NW_027423757.1, from coordinate 3,584,109 downwards.
CATCGCCCGGAGCCGCCAGCATCAATTCTGTCCATGAAGAGTACCCGGATATTAACAGCCCCAGCTGGCCCCGTACACCCGCCAGTCCTGTATGTTTTTAGATTTTATTTTATATGAGTGTTTTTTATATTTTGCATGCTTTCGTACTTTTTTTTACTATACCTTAATAATTATAAATACAATTAATAAAGGCTATTTGCCGACAATTATATTTAATTCATTTAAGCAAAAGACTTAACTTTCTTGTGTTTTACAGGTGTTTAACAGTCATGTGCCTCAAGACCCGTACAGATCTAAGGTTATTATTATTATTATTTATATTAATATTTATCATAAATTACCGTTAGTATTGCTATAGGATTTCAATTTTACTTTTTTGAGTAATATTTACTAACTTTTATCGAATGACCAGTTATTATTATAATAAGCAATTTTGTTGAGAAAAAAAAATTGAACTCGTCACATCTATTCAACAGTTATAACAAAAGCTTCAACTTAAATACTTTTTATGCTATTCAATTTAAACATTACACTCACTTCGCATTACAAACAAACAACATACGATAAGTATTAATGACAATGTGTACGAGTTTTACCTCGCATAATCGATGACACTTTGTATTGCTTTGGATCATATGCATGACGTAGTTTTGCTACTCCACCACATTATCTTGCATTTCCTGCTTCATTCATATTTTGTCCACATATTTACTTATACTTTTTATTTTTTTTTTTTTAAATATGGTCAATAAATTATAAAAAAATTAATATATATGGTTAATTCTTATCAAATTTATATTTCAAATTTATCTATTGATATTTGATATTAAAATTATTATTGATGTTTATAATGGGTGTATCTTATAAAAAAAAAAAAAATATATGTGTAATTAAATTAATTAATGTAAAACTTTCTTATTAATTTTAGAACAGAATACTAACTCAAGTATGTCTATTTCAGAAATCCGATAGTTTGGCCAAGCTATACGAAATGGATGATTCGATAGAACGAAGAAATTTCTTAGATAAACTAGTGGCATTTATGGAAGAAAAGAAAATACCAATTACAAGCTGTCCAACCATCTCCAAGAACCCCCTCGATCTATTTCGACTCTACATCTACGTGAAGGACAGGGGAGGCTTCGTGGAGGTATGCAAGGTGCAGTGTAGTTCCATCTAGCCCTCGGTGTCTTAATGTTTTTTGTTTTTTTAATCTGTGTTTCATGTTTATGTTTGTTTTTTACTCATAATTTTTTTGTTGTAAATTGTTGTGGTCTTTCTATTTCTCGATGTACTACCCAAGGTATCTCTCTATTGACTTAAGTCACTAGCAGAAATGTCTTGGTATCGCGCTTGTGTTTTTAATTTTTTTTTTTTTTTTGTCGCACGTTTGAGCATGATAATGATTAGTTTTCACGTTTTGTTTAAAATTTTTATATGTAAAATTGATCAAACACTGATCATGATCGGAACAAACCAAAAAAAATTTTTAATTCAGTATCAAGACAAGTTAAGAAAAAAAATTGCTTAACATGTTTCTCTTAAAATAGTCGCTCTATGTGTTTGGAAACACCATAACACCTCAAACCCTGGGTGCTAAATGGAATTATTCTATTATTGAAAAGGAGATATAGAAAATTGTAATAACAAATACGATTACGGTAATCTATTTAGATAATATCTAGTATTTCTTTTTTCAGCTGTGTTGCATGGAGAATAAAATGTCATATTTTTCTCTCTGGAGTAATCACTTGTTAATTTTTTCATCAATTAAAATTAATTATTTAAATTATGTTTGTGTTGAGAAAAAATTAACAGTGACTATTCCATACAATTAAATTTGGTTCATCGTTAACATGGTAAAAACGATGTAAAAAAAAAATTGTTTGAAAGAAAAAAAAATATTGACATATTGTAAAATAAGAATACAATGTGTCAATAAATCGTATGAAATTTTGGTTAAAATTCTTATGAATTAGAGATTGCAAATTTTTTACTGCCATGATTCATGATTTTGTGTTGCCAATTTATTTGATTCATTTTACTTATAAAGACATTTTTAATCAATTTTCTATAGGTCACGAAAAACAAAACGTGGAAGGATATAGCAGGTTTACTCGGAATCGGTGCGAGTAGTAGTGCAGCTTATACGTTGCGTAAACATTATGCAAAACATCTACTTCCCTATGAGTGTCATTATGATCGTGGTGGAGTTGATCCACAGCTAATTATCAATCAGGTTGAAGCTGGTTCAAAGAAAAAGGGTGCTAAAAGTATGGCATCTGTACCGTCACCAGGTAATAATTCAAATTATTTACTAAACACTGAAATTCATCAATATTCAATAAATTATTCATAAAATTTTTATTCACATAACCATCATTCCTTTTTCTCGTAGGCTCATCTAATTCTCAAGACTCTTTCCCTGCAGCTGGGTCGAGTAGTGCATCAATGGATGGCTACGGTAATTATCAAGGCAACTATCAGGGTGGCAATCAAGGTGGTCCGCCATCTGAGTATACACCTCCGCCGCCTAGACCACCTAGCCAAAGCAGCGCGCCTTCACTTCATCAAGGTATTATCTCTTTACTCTATAATTTAATAAATTTTTTAGATAAAATAATAATATTATTATAAAATTAAAAATATAATTAATTATTTTAAATAGGAATGCAACAAGGAAATTATCAGAATGCGGGATCGTATCAAAATTATCCTCAAGACCAATATATAAGACCGCAAGCTCCTTCGATGGTTCAACAGGGGGAGTTTAATCAACCATACACACCGCGCTCGCATTATCCCCCTTATGCGCCGGACGCTGACAGGTATAGTATTGTCTCATGTCGTAGTATCTACCAATACTCGAATTACCATAAGATGTGTCATATCAACTAATTGGATTTAATTGTAGAAGTTACCCCGGCGGGAACATTCCACCTAATAGTGCTGGAGGTCAAGACATGTATAATAGATATAGTGGAGGACAACAACCTTCGGGATATCCCGCTGGCTCTAATCCTGTTGGCAGGAATAGCAGTTACCCCACCTCAACACCAAGTCATGGAGTTAATGCGCCACAACCACCTTCTACAAGTCAAACATCTTCACCCTCTCAATCACCTGTCAATCCAACTTACTCATGTCCACAAGATTATTACAGACAGGAACAGGTAATGGTTTTTATCTTTTAAATCAGTTGAATTATTATTTATCAATATTTATTTTGATAATTTATTAACTATATTACAACGTTTATTATTATTAGGGTGGGTATGGAGCACCTGCTGGAAGCCAAATGTATCCTGCTGGTGGAGCAACGAACAAAAATATGCCACCACCACCGCCAGGCCCAACGCAGCCTAGACGTCATCCCGACTTTGCCAAAGATCAGCAGTATCCTCAGTATAACCAACCACGGTCTCCGTATCCAGGTAAATTAATTCTTAATCATTTATTACGAAGTTATTTATTTTATCGCTAAATGTTAATTTTTTAAATGTATGAATTTTCAAAAGTACAACTTTTCAAAGAATTAAAAAATTTTAGATTTTTATGAAAAATTAAAATTACGTTGTAAGGTTAATGACCCAGTTATTGACACTTGCAATTTTATTTTAATTTAAAAAAAAAAAAAAAAAACAAATCAACTCTAATAAATTAATAAATATAATTTTTGAATTATAAATTTTAAGAAAATTAGTTTTTTGAAAACATTTAATTTTTTTAATTAGCATAAAATTGCAAGTGTCAAACAACTAGGCCAGTATCAATAACTGGGTCTTTTACCTAAAATTAATCTAAAAAAAATGACAAATTTTTTTTGTTAGTATTTACTATATTAAATTGAATTTTTTTTTCTTTACTCTTGACAGGGTGGCCAGGGGCAACTAATCAGTATAATCCTGGCAGTGCGAATAACAGGGTACCTTATCCAAGTCAACAACCTCCACCGCAATCACCGCAACAACCACAACCACCACCTTCGCAACCTCCAACCGTTTCAGCTAACACGGTCAGTCCAGTTGTCGGTAGTATAAACAATAATACTCCACAATGGGCTAGTCAACAACCTGCAAGACCGTCATCTCAGCCAAGTATAAATGCAATGCCTCATGCACCGCCACCATGGGACAATCGTTACTCGCATCCACCTTCTTCTCTTTACCCATCACCTGGCTCACATCAGGTGAGGGCTACGTTACTGGTTCGTGTTATTTTTTATTTTTTTATTATTTCACATTCATATTATTGTTATAAAATATGATTTATTGATTTTCTAATTTGAATATGTCTATTTCGAATTTCAGAGTCAATTAAGTATGAATCCCATAATTAATCAACAGTCAGCACCTAAAAGAGAAATGACATTCCCACCTGACAGCGTGGAAGCTGTTACACCATTATTATACAAGAGACGTAAACTCACACGCGCTGATGTTGCGCCCGTGGAAGCTTGGCGAATTATGATGGCATTACGGTCTGGACTCCTTGCCGAGAGTTGTTGGGCTCTTGATGTACTCAATATACTTCTATTTGATGATAGCTCGGTAAGTTTCATTGTAAAAATATTCTTTTTTTCGTTCACTATTTATATTATTCTCTGATGTTTTTTTTAAAACGTAACCTTGAGATATCTAGGATTATGTTGAAATCAGAGAAAAAGTACAGCAGACAATTGCTTCGAGTTATTCTAGTTAGCTTTGTGAGTAACACGAATCTCAAACCTGCTACAATGATTTCTCACACTTGAATCATCAAAAAATTTATATTAACAAATTGATTAACTTTTTTTTATTTATTTTTATTACAGGTAAGCTACTTTGGTTTGACAAATCTTCCTGGATTACTGGATGTATTACTAGAGCACTTTTCACGTTCTCTTTCTGATATGTTTGATTCTTCGATAACAACTGATGAAGATCGTTGTGGATTTGATAAAAATGCAGATAGTCCTGAGGTCGATCTTGGAGCTGTATCGCGTCCAATTGATGCAGAAGATCGTACAAAGCTACTTACTACCTCGAATTATACCTTCCTATCTCGACGTGGACGACCAGTTAAAATGGTGCCGCGTGACGACGATATATTTGTATTAGATACTCGTCGGCCGTGGGATCATACTGACGTTGAGCCAGAGGGTGAACCCTGGCAAGTCGATCCTAATGACACAAAATATATCATAACATGTTTTCAATCTGAAATTGGTATGGCACCATTTGCAAGGCATTTGAGAGATGAAAAACCACCCCTTTTACAGAAAGAAGTCGAACATACTGAAATTAAAGAAGAAAGTAAATCAGATGCGTTACCTGAAATTTTAGAATGTCACAATAAACCTGTTGAAACTCCTGACAAGTTGCGTGAAAATGGTGAACGTAAACATCAGACGGAGAAAAAGAAAAAGACAAAAACGTTGAGTGATGTTCTTTCGAGGATAAAAAAGGAGCCAACGGAGATGAATGATCTGACAAGAGAGCTTTTTGAAAAGAAAAACGACGGTTCAAAGAGAGATTGTGATCCTGAGAGTAAGCCAAATAATAATATGAGCGAACACATTGTCTTTTCGAAATCAGAAGAAGACTCACTTCCAACTCCTAATGGCCTCAGTGACTCAGCAAGTACGTTTGAATCTGAAAAACGTGAAATAAAAGTCGAAGAACCGGAACAAGAAAACGAGGACGATGCAACGAAGATAACAACATCAACAACAACAACAACAACATCTCCTAGTACGACAACAACAACAACAACAACAACAACAACAACAGCAACAATAAATACAACAACATTTAGTTTGACAACTACAACTGCAACAACAACTATCACTACAACTACGACTACTAGTGAAGAAGAAAATAAAGAGGGACCAAAATTAAATATAAGAGATCCGGCAGGTACTCTTAAACGAAAACGAATAAGTGATTATGAAGATGAAAGTTATTCAAGAGATGAAGCGAGTCTTTATCTTGTTACTGAGAGTCAAGATAGTCTTGCACGACGATGTGTTTGTCTCTCAACAATACTTCGTAATTTGACTTTTATTCCTGGAAATGAAATAGAATTCGCAAAGAATGTCACTTTTCTCAGTATACTTGGTAAACTTTTACTGCTTCATCATGAACATCCAGTGCGAACGCAGAAAACCAGAAATTATGACCGTGAAGAGGACGCTGATTTTGCTGATTCTTGTAGCAGTCTTCAAGGTGAAAATGAGTGGTGGTGGGACTTTCTATATCATATACGAGAAAATGTTCTTGTAATGGCAGCGAATATTGCTGGTCAGACAGATTTAAGTCAGCATCCTGAAGAAATATCGCGACCGGTCTTAGACGGGCTTCTTCATTGGGCTGTGTGTCCAGCAGCACATGGACAGGATCCATTTCCCACGGTAAATTTCGCAAGTTCGCTATCACCGCAAAGATTAGCCCTCGAAGCGCTCTGTAAACTCTGTGTCACCGAGAGCAATGTTGATCTGGTTGTTGCAACACCACCTTACTCAAGACTTCAGAGACTTTGCTCAGTGTTAACGAGGTTACTTTGTCGAAGTGAGGAACAAGTGTTACGTGAATTCGGTGTTAATTTATTACACTTCCTCTCGGCAGCTGACAGTGGAGTAGCACGAACAATTGCTCTTCAAACACCATGCGTAGCACTTCTTGTCGCGTTTATTGAACAGGCTGAATCTTGTGCTTTAGGAGTCGCTAATCAGCATGGGTTAACTGCTCTGAGAGATAATCCAGAATCAATGGGTACAAGTCTTGATATGCTGAGACGTGCAGCTGGTACTTTATTGAATCTCGCGAGGCATCCAGATAACAGAACATTATTATTACAACATGAATCGCGTCTTCTAGCACTTGTTATGAGTCAAATACTCGATCAGCAGGTGGCTGCTATTGTTGCGCGTGTGTTGTTCCAATGCTCTAGGGGTACGTAACTTACATGATGAAAATTTAATTAAACTTTAATTGAAGGATATTAATTCATTGTTTTTATACACGCGTTTATATTTTACGGGTTATTATTATGGACATAAGACATAAAAAGGTATATTCGCGTGTAGTGTTACAACAAAGACTATTAACTTTCGAGTGAATAGAATGATTCAATAATTAAGTGAGTGAATATCGTGCTCCATGACCGATTAACCTTCACCATAAAAAGATATATAAATATATATATACCCTTTGAATTATTAATATATATCTCATGAAGGTCAACTAATTAAAGTGAAACTAATTGTGTAATGAAATAATAATTAAAAAATAAAAAAGAACTTCTACAATTTTTCTGTGTCTGACAGTGCAGTTGTAGTTTTATATCGAGTTATTAAAGAAAAATAATAATTAAAATTAAAAGAAAATAAATAAATCATTTAAAAAGTAAATAAAATATTAATTATAACAATAACTATATTAAAAAAAAAAAAAAAAAAAAAAAAAAAAAAAAAAAAAAAAAAAGAATTAATGCTGATAATCGGTGTTAGCATATTAGGTATAAAAGTGGTCTGATGTTTACCATTTATATACCTTCGATTTGTGAAATTGAAATAATATCGATAGTTTAAGATATTTCATAATTGATGAAGAGACTTTTAAGTAATGAAACAGCGTTTGCATAATAATGATAAGTATGATAATTATAATAATATTAATAATATATTAATAATGTATTAATGAAAATGAAAAAAAAAAAAATACACAAAAAATACAAAAAAAAAAGATTTAATATCTTAATTTCGTGAATTAAATTACCAACAATAAATTGTCACTGTGAACCAATGGTGCGACATTAAATAATGCTAATTATTAATTTGGAAGATTAATGATTAATAGATACGCAAGAAGATGATTAAGAAATGAAATGAAGATTAAATGACTAGAAGACGAATAATAATAAAAATAATTATGAAATATACGTCGATTGACGATTTATTATAAATGTTACAATAATATAATGCAAATTGTGCTGTAATTAGCAAGTAATTAAGATATTTTGTAGATAACGTACACTTCCATTGAATCTTATTAACTATTTCTTTTTTGCGTCTGCAATATGCAGCAGCTGAAGAAAATAACGCGTGGAACAAATTTCCACTAAAAGTCTCACCTTTAGTAAAAACAGAAAGATATAAAACAAAAAAAAAAGGGAATAACGCAGAAAGAACTTAGTATTGACATTGTAAACGAGAGTGAAAGTGCGAAATAGTAGAGATTTAATAAAAATATAATATTAAATAAAATAAAATAAATTAAAATATGCAAACGAGATATTGAAAATAATAGAAAGCGTGAAAGAGGGGCATCTAAGATCAGCGTGTTGTGCTTATTTATAATCATGGACAAGAATCAATGCGGTTTGATTGATGTTGATTTCATAAATAAAGTAAAATATTAGAGAAACAAGTCCGAATGGGTGATATGTCATTTACACATATGAGTAATAATAATATTTAAATGATTACGCGTTTGTGTTTGAGTCACAAATAATTAAATTTCCGCGTTGTGTATTAATGATAATTGATGAAGATGATGATGATGATGAAGAGGAGGAGGAGGAGGAGGTAGTGGAGAAGGAGGAGGAAGAAGAGTATAAGTAAAAGGATAAAAGAAAAAGAAAAGGTGAAGAACATGAAAAAATATTTACAGACATATTAAGGGAAATGAAAAATGATAGATGGATTATGTAGAAGGAACTCGCGTCTGTGTATGTCTATTCTCACGTGCTTAATTGATCCGTAGATAAAAAAAAAAAAACAAAAGAATAAGAGGAAAAGAAAGCGAGGAGATAAATTTATGCGATAAATGAAAATCGATGTATAACTATTGGGGTATAGGGAATAAAATGATTTGTAAAAAAATACATACGAAAAACAGCTTTGTCAACTATGTTAAAAGTTAACACATAAAATATTCAAGTAATTCAGGGAAGTTGTAAGCGAAGTGTTTAGTCTTGACTTTTTTTTTTTTCTCTTTGATAATTATTCTTTTTATTTTTTCTGTTTCTGTTCCTATCGTTTTCTCTTTCAATGCTGTTGTTAATTAATTCTTTGTATAATTCCGTTTGTCTTTGATTTATTATTATAATTATAATTATTACTATTATTATGAGTATATTATTATTATTATTATTATTATTATTATTATTATTATTATTATTATTATTATAATTCTTCTGTATAATAGAACTCACAATGGTTATATTTAAGAGACAGATTTAAAGAGAAAACGAGAAAATGTATGATTGTATTTGTTTATGTATGTAATAGGGAGAATGTAATGTAATAATACATTTTTATTATTGAATGAATTAAAAAAATAAATATAAATAAAAAAATAGTTGAAATTTCATTTTGTGAAGATAAATAAAGGTTAAAATAAAATAATAATAAATAATGTATGAATGTGTCTAATATGTATGTAGAAATCTAGAATGATAAACAAAGAGAATCATGTTATATTTTTTTCCGTAATTATTGAAATATTTAACAAAAATCATAATTTAAAATTTTTTTTTAAAATATTCTTTTTCTTTTTTTGTGAATTATATGACAAAAACAGTTTAAGATTTTGCAGACTGTAAAAAACCTAAAAACGAAATTATTAAGCATGAGTATGATAGAGAGATGAAAATATTAAAGGAAACATAAAAAATGGGCCAAGTGTTAGCTTTTATTTGCATATTTAATTCTCAAAATTGTATACATATAGATGTATATTTATTACATGTATGTATATAATTAAGTGAAGTATATAAACACATACTTAAATATATATACATATGACGATCTCTATCTTATTAGAAAGTTTGGCCAGCAATCAAGTATATAGATTACCATTTTATTATGACTTTTTTCTTTAAATCCTCAAATTATATTAATTTTTATTTTGATTCAATTTTTTAAACTTTTATTTTCGTTTAATAACAAATATTAATTACTTTTTTTGTCGTTATATTCATAATTATAACTTTTATGATCATGGATGGAAATATTTACCTGACCCCTCCGCCTCTTTATTGTAATTCAAATGTCGAGATAAATATCAACAATTAATTTATTATTGGGATCATATGGTTTATTTTTTATTAAAAGTCAGCGAGTAGTTTACAACACAATAATAAAAAAAAATAAATAAATAAATAATATTCAAACAAGTACACGCGTGATGGTAATACCGCCTATAAATAAAATTACGATCAGTAATAAAAAAAAAAAAAAAATGATAACACAACACATACTTTCCCTGAACCTTGGCTTACTCTCCAGTCCCCCAAAGTATCCTACTATATAGACATCTTAATACGTGTAGCTCTTAAATTATTTACTTTAGTTCGAGTGGAGATGCCTGTAAGTGTAATTTACTAAGACTTTTTGTAAATAAATTATGAAATAAACTAGATGTACTTTATCCAGAAATAATTGTTATTAAAATTATTCAACACCGAATATTTTATTTTTTTGATTGATTAAACTTAATTTTTTTTTTTCAACTTAAATTAACATTTATAAAATTTTCCTTAATTTCATTTGTGTTTAACTGAACACGTTATACAGAATTACATGGTACAGAATAAATACTTTTTTTTTAATACAACATATACACAACATTAAAAAAATTTTTTATAGCAATAAATAATAATTAGAAACTTTTTTCTTGTCTTATCCTGATCGGTATCTTGAATTTATCATATTTAATATCATGGCAGTATTTATTTTTTGACTGAGCCATTTCAATGTCGTCGTATCTTCGCTCTCCAAGTACCAATCTGCCGTAGTCTGTGATAAAATTTGATTCTACAACCCAGTTATATTAATTACAATCATTATTATTAAAATAATAAAAATTTATTTTGTAATTACCTGTGATATTTTATTCACATGAAGAATAAGTTTATTTCCATCAACAACAGGTGGTTCTATAAGTTCTTTAGTTTCGATGGACCATGCAACGTGCCAAGACGCCCAAATGCTGCATCGTTTTTCCACGAGATAAATTTTCCTGGAGTAAATTAAATATTTAATTTCATACATTCAACAATATCATAATTATAGAATAAAAAAAAATATTTACTGTAAAGACACAAGAGCTATGTGTTTTCCGTCATTAGAAAGTGCAGCATGAGCCCAGTAAATTTCAGCATTCGCATATTCACTCTTTATTATTGTGTTTAAAAGATACATTCCACGAGCTTTGTAAGTTGAGTATAGTTCTACTGCCTAAAAGAAAAAAATTACACACTTAAATAATTTCTTAATTATGAATTAAAAATATTAATTTAAGCAATCAATTTTACCAGGTACGGATTAATATAACGAGGAAAGCGTATTCGTGATATAAAATTATATCCCATTTCTTGAGCTCTTTTTATCGTGTCTAATATTAAACCAGGTTGAATTCTTAATGAAGATTTTCCGTCCTCTAATTTAGATATTCCAATTATTCCTTTGCTGAGAGCTTTTAAAGAATATTTTAATTCTTCCTGATGAGTATCTAACATGAAATAATTATTAAACAAAAATTAAAATTCATATTAATAAAATTATGTACAATAAATTATAATATATAAAATTTTACTATCTGATGGCTTGACTATCAAGCCAGACATTTCTAATTCAACACCGATTGAATATGATCTATCCAGTGTTAACGCCGATAACGGAGTGTCTGTACTCTCGAATCGTGAAATTTTTCTCTGTAAAAATTTATAAATTTTATAATTTTATGAAGATTTTTTGTTGTTGACATTATGGCTGTCCAGTTTTAAAACACAGTCACTGCAAAATTTTAATACCTGATTTTTTTCACTATTGCTGCATTTCTGATAACTTTTAGACCTTAATTTCGAATAATTTTTTTTAGCAATATTTACATTCAAGTATTTTTTATTCATAAATCAAATTTTTTATCAATTTGGCGCGCAAATTTATTTTTTAATAACCCAAGCGTCACAAAAAAAAATGTTGACTCTTTGATAGATTTTACTCAACAAGAAATTAAAAAATTAATAATTGTCAACTTAAATTTAACAATAGAAAATTTGTGTCGCTTGCATGGAAAGAATAAGATGACACTGGATATCATCCCAGATTATACTCAATGATATCTGTGGTGAAAAAAAATTTCAGATCGTACCTAGTATAATCCAGATTATACTGTGTAATATCTGGATTATACCCATTGTAATTTGGATTATACTAGTTACTATCTGGATTATACTCATTGTAATCTGGATTATACTAGCTACTATCTGAAATTTTTTTTTACTCAGTATAATCTGGGATAATATCCAGTATTATCTTGTTCTTTCTCTGTGAGAAGAAAAATTTTTAAAAATCTTCAAATTGTCAATTACTGTGTTTTGAAATTGGGCAGCCAATTAACTCAGATAATAATTTTATTTTACCTTATTACGAGATGTTTCTGTTTCAAATAAATTAATGTTGATAATGGGAGTAAATAGGCCGTCCATACACGAATATCCTAAAAGGTATGCCACGTTATAGCTGAGTTTCTCAGCCGTTTCATCGCCCTGTATAACTAAAGTATCCGTGTCATAGAAACTATCTCCAGGGCATTTAAAGTTGTAGCTATAAGGATTACCCAAGACTGTCATTGACAGTATTAATACATTAAACTGATGTCTCAGTTCGGATTTATAATTTTTCCATGCATCTAATAACCATTCTTCATTGTCCATCATAGTGTCAATACGTTCATAGTGAGGTAACCTGAACTCAGCTTGTTTTAAAAATGTTCCTTTGTTGGCATATGCAAACATCATTCGAATAATATTACAATAATCCATCGGGTCTTGACTAATAACTCTTGCTTCAGCAGACGCCAAAAATTTAACATGCAATTGTATAGGTGCAATATACACAAGTTCAATAATATTACTACGATTGCGATTCTGTTTATCTGGCAGACAAGGTAAAGAAACATAAACATTCGATAAATCGGTTTTTAATCTTGATGCAAGTGAATGTTTAGTAGCGTCTTTTTTTTTGGGAAATAAATCTTTGATCAATCGGATAAGAAATTCTTCTTGTAAATTAACATGAAACTCGCGTATGATTAAATTTATTTTTTTGTAAACATCATGAGTACTCTTAGTTTGTTTTAAACAGAAAAATTCAATGCAGTGTTTCAATCTTGGTATTCCTGAGCTATTACTGAAACATTTTTTTGATCCAGGTCGAAGAATAATTGGGATAATAGCATCATGTAATTGATTGTCAATTTGTATCCTGTGAATATTTCCCTGTACGTAGGTCAGTGTATTTGATTTTCTCAAGTGAATCCAAATCCCAGGTGAATATGTGCGACGAAGTTTACCAAAGAACGGTTTAGTCATGTGCATTTTAGCAAAATTAACATTAATATAATTATCAAACTCAATATTATTGGATGAATTTTTGTATTTGTCTTCCATCCATGCGTTAAGTTCTAATGTCAATGCTTTCCAACGTTTTCCAATGTCTAATTCCCAGTGAGCAGCTGAATCTGTTATACTAACGTATGCTAATTCCCGTCCGTTTGTATTAGGTATTTGCGACTCTGCTATAATACTTAAACCAATTCCTGCCAGAGCTAAAAATACTTCATTTTTACTGCACTCAGGGTCCACAAGACTTTTAGCTTTTAAAAATGTATTTTCATCCTGAGTAAACATTAAAACTCGTTGTTTCTTTTCAGCATAACTTATCCAATAAACAATAGCTTTATTTTTTTGAACTTTCTCCATAGTTGGAGCATTAGCCTCTGCCTCACTGTCAGAATCATCACTGCTACTACAAAGTGACGTCGAATTAACAGAATGCGCAAATTTAGTATCATTTGGATATTTTTTAGTAATAGAATTTGAGTGAGGCATAACTGGTGATCGTTTTAATGTTCGAAACGTAACAGTCTCTTGTCCGTAGCCATCAGTATAAAATTGTGCGGTATAACTTTTAGTTTTACTATTGTAAATATTCCATACGAGTTCTCTTATTTCTGTAGGATCATCCCACGTATAAAGAACACTTTGGAAAGGACTGAGTAAAGCTACTTGTCCTAAATTAACTTGATTTAATTTTAAAAATAAATCATCACAGAGATTATCAACTCGTACCGGTGCATCTCCGCACTCGTATTTTTCAAAAATTATTCGGAAAGGAGAATTATTTCCTCCTTTCACATCAACGCACAGAGCTGATCCATTTTCCATTCTTAGGACAATTTTTCCAATGTTAGTAAAATCAAAATGCTGGGATACTAGTTGGCTGTTCTTCCATTTAACTCTCATTCTCATGGACTCTGTGTAAGGCCAGAATGCGGTACCTTGTCCTGCTGGCAAATCGTTCCATAAATCAGCATCTTCGTTTTCTTCCATGAACCTTAAAGCTCGTTTGGTATTATTTTTCACGAAGAAATAAGGTAAAAAGGTTACAATTTTAGTAAAATTTGGTGATAATGTTGAATTAGCTATTTCTGCAAGTATTCTGTACTTTCGTTTACGTTCAACGTCTTTGCAAACTATCAGAGACATTGAACTTATTGCATCCAGGCCAAATGACATTGACCAATCCGATTGATGAACTTTTAGCATCACAAGCTTACGACGATTTTTCTTTTGAGAAAAAACTATCAAGTCTTCACCAGGAATTTCGACGGTATTTGACAAAGTTTCCTGTAAATTATTTTATTTTAATTAATTAATTAATTACAACATAAAAAAAAATAGTTATATTGATAAATTACTTGAATTTTCAAAGGTAATCCCGTTTTATTAATAATCCAATACTCGGAATAAATAACAACTGTCCAACTACTTAGTTTATTTAATTCAACACACAACATAAATGGCCTCCAAACAGCATCTGTATCGCCGTCCGCAAACATTTTAATTAATTTTCTCTCTAATTCTGAGTTTAATTTAAATGTTCCAGCCCATTGGGCACCAACGTAACTTTTAATTTTAAAATTAATCGTAGTGTCATTGTCACATTTTATTGAATAAACATTTATCCGTTCTCCTGGTTCGATTCTAACTTCATAATCTATTGATGGAACATCAACGTCAATAACAAATGGTAGTTTATTATCAAATACTATAGGTGGAACAATGCTGATGAGATACTGTGGCACTTGGCAATTAATTCTCTCGAATTTTGGATGCTCAGTACAAGTTACTTTAACTCCAAATATTGAGTTTGAATTCCTATCTTTAGATTGACAATAAATATCACGAGGAGTATTTAAATGCTCACATAATTCTTTCCAGGATATTCCGCGGTCACTTACTTGATATTCTCTGTTATTTATAAATTAAATTTTTTTTTGTTATTTTATAACTTTATCAAAATTTTATTTATTAAACTTACCCAAAATGTACAGGCATGATATGAATGGGAAAATGATAAGTAATATACATAGGAACATTGTAAATATCATGAGGCTCAATGACAGCTATCCTCATACTGTCGTCAAATGGATTTAAAGTTTCACCAATGTGCTCAAGTTGTAATTGCTCAGCTAATTGTTTTTTGTAATACAGCCCCAACATATAAGAGGTTTCATTACGAAATTGAAGAGGCGATCGAACAGTTATTGTTCGATGTAAATGGTGATTGGTGGTTACTTCAACAACTAGATGATATCTAACGTCGTGCTTTGCCGGACGTAACGGTATTAATTTATATCCTTGCCATTTAGGACAAAAAATCACTGATTCTTCAAAGTCTATGCAATTGATTAAAAAAATAAAAATTAATTTTAAAATTAAGCAACTATAATTTTTTCATAATTCTTACTAATGAAAGCATACCATCAATGTAAATCCTTAGACTCTCTTCGGTCAAACTGTTGTAAATATTGACCGAAGATTGATCAGGAAAGATAACTAAATTATTAAGAGAATTATCGTAAGACTTATCATCTTGGTCCATAAACCCGTATTCTATATATTGTTCACCAAAAATATTGTTCTCACTCTCAGGACTACTTGGAGCACTGACAGGAGAATCATCTTTAATTTTGAATTCTTTACTTGCTATTAATCGACTAATATTATTACTATTTCCCTATAAATGACAATATTAGTTACTAAAAATATAAAATTATAAAAAAAAGAAACTCTTAATAAATGTTTTTAGCAAAATTACTTTTTCTTCAGCTCGCAATTCTATCTTACTAGTATGCCCAATTTTGTTAAGTAAATTCAATTTTCCAACATTTGTAGGAACAATCGGAATTTCCGTACAACTTTTTGAAAATAATTCCAGAATAATATCAAAAATATCTATAGTATTTTTGGTGACAGTGAAATTAAGCCGCTCTTCTGCATTAATAATAATATAGTTTGCCCAACAGTCACTTTTAATTAACGTGTGGTCATGTAGGCAGTCATCTAGTAAATAATACAAATAAATTATAAGATAAGAAAAAACCATGAAATTTCAAAACAAAAACATACTTATTTCAGTCACATGATCAGGGGTTAATTCAAGACCTTCGTCTTCACATTTACTAGAACGGTCGGAATCACTGTCATCATCTTCGTCACTTTGATCTTTTGTAAATAAATGACTAAAACTCCTAGCTAATTTTTCAGAACCCTCTTCTTCGTTAGAATCTGAATCATCATCGTGTTCAAACGTGTACTCTGGTACTGAAATTTTATCAATAATTTTTTTTTATAGTAGAAGATAAAAATTTCACTAAAAATATTGATAAAAATGAATCATTACAACTTATTTTTGACGTAAGATTAGAATTGGGTCTTATAAAAATCATATCTTCGTTACTTTGATCGTCATCACTGTTGTAATTTTCAGTTCTTCGTCTTTTTGGTGTTGATTTTTTTATTTGATTCCAAGAGTGACGGCAGCAGGAGCTAAGCTCATGTGCTTCAACTTGATAAGCCTTTCGCAAAAAAAATGAAATTTTTAATTATTAAAAATTAATTTTTAAAACTTTTAAAATAATTCATTGCGCACTCACTCGTATTGTCAATTCCCATGGATTATAAGCAACATCGTCTTGTGTACAGAGTTCAATTAAAGGTTCCCAATTACCTCGATTGTGATTATAACAAAATGCATGAATTTTTAAATTAGATTCAAGTTGAAATCTATCATCGACAGAGCTGATTGTAGCACCTACTTCAATTTCAACTTTTATCATAGGAATACGTTCAATAGTTTCTTCCATTTCAAAGACCAGATGAATAACAACTGGTTTCAAGTTAAAAATTCTCACTCGTGTTGAGTGTTCATTCACCAACGCTGCTGAGTTGATCAACGAATCTGTAAATTCCTAGATAAAAATCTGCATATTTTAATTTTAAGAGTATTAATAGATATAACTTACGTTCCTGACTGTTGCGTTTACAAGGGACCGAAAAAATTTTCTTTGGAGACCAGAGATCGATGTGCGAATTTGATTCCAAGCTTCCATTTTTGTTATCAAATTTGGCATCGATGATTCGAAAAATTCCGGCAGCATCGTTCAAAATCTACTCAAAACAATTTAACATTTGATTTTTTATTTATAGAAAAATTAATTTTCATTACTTTAATTATTATTAAGGTCTAATTATTAAGCATTAATACCACAACACAACGTGCCGTTCACGGATACATTAAACATTAATTTTTGTTTCTAAACGACGACAAAGCTGAGACACAGACAAACGATGCTCACTTGGCTGAATGTGCAGATGACTCCGGCGGACAGATGAATATTGACTGGGCTCACATCGAGACATATTTGCGCTCGGTCGTCTGGGGATTTCTCTTTGGCGCTGATTTCGATGTCACAGGGATGTAGCACAGATTGCGGTGCTTGACGACGATATCGCTCTTGACTTTTGCTTTTAGCGCAGACGTTTGACAACATACATACAATAGATGATATTCCTGCATGACGACTATACTCGATTGTTAGCTCTGCTTGGACCAGGATCGCATGGGCATTGCTAGCTTTCAAATTTCCAAACAATAAAACTTCTGGTTTACGTACTCGTATAGACACCGATGTACCTATTGATAATTTTTCATTTATTTCATTTTAACTATTATTTTCTTGTAAAAGATTATAATTTTTATTACCTGATTGTTCGGATAAATCTGTTGCATTTTGAGTTGAAAATCTTCGGAATACTTTTTTCTTCTCAACAGGATTCTCTGCATGTCCTTCATACGCTTCATTGACAACACCTGTATCTGGTGGTTCAGCAGGCAGGGAATCAACAAAATAACGAGTTAGCTGTAGTAAAAATGGAATTGATAAGTTGAATCGAGTTTCTTCAATGAGCATATCAATGCACTGATCGCCTGCTGGAGCTTGTGTGAAAGTAAAGTCAAATACTGGTGGTTCGGATACTGAGATACAAGATTCAAAATTCAGTCCTGCTGATTTTGCTGGTGATTGGATTATTCTAAAATATCAAGTATTATTGTTACCATCATTTTTATTGTTATAAATATTATAAAAAATAATCTTGGTACACGGAAAGAATAAGATGACACTGGATATCATCCCAGATTATAATCAGTGATATCTGTGGTGAAAAAAAAAATTTCAGATAGTACCTAGTATAATCCAGATTATACTGTGTGATATCTGGATTATACTCATTGTAATCTGGATTATACTAGCTACTACCTGAAATTTTTTTTTACTCAGTATAATCTGGAATGATATCTAGTGTCATCTTGGTCTTTCCATGTACGTTAAAAATTATGCGTACTTGCGAATTACTGTTTCTTCTTTTCTTGTGTCTTCTAGAATGCAAGTTCTTAAAGAGACTTTCATACTCATACTTTTATTGCTGTATAACTCAAAAGTCATGATTATTTCACCAAGAGTAAGCTTTCCTAAGCCGTCATTCAAGTCACGTACTGGCGAACTCAACACCTGTTGTAATGATTAATTAAAAAAAAAAGATTAATATTCAACATAACTTCATTTTTTATGACTAACATAAATTTTTGTAAACAAAAAATCAATTAATAAAAATTAAAAAAAATAATAAATAAAAACCTTACATAACTTTAATGTCTACGTAGAGTGATGCAAAAAATGGTTGCTTAATACAAATTGTAATAAATCATACTAAAAATAATAAATAAATAAAAATAAAATTGACAAATGAAAATAGATGACTATACAAATAGGTAAGTACCTCGTCTGAGTCTGTAAACAAATTAAATTGTAATCCATCAAAAGTAATTTTCATATTTATCTCACGAATTGGATTTCCATCTTGAATAAAAAAGACCTCGAGTTTTTTAACCGTTGCTTCATTTTCGAAATTAATTTTTTTTTTCAAAGATTCATTGGCAATTGTATCATTTTGATGAATTGCGATTATTTTTGATAAATTATCTTCCCAAATGATTAAAATTGACGCGAGATCTTTCTGACTTAAGTTAATCATAAGTAAGTCCACTGATCCAATAATCTCACAAAGACCGTATATTTGAAGTCCTGTTTTATTACGACATTCAATATTTCTCTTTACATCCAACCTAATTTGAACAGGCTCTATAATTGGTTCCTTAAAAAAAAATGTTATTTTATTAAATGTAAAAAATTTCATTTTAAATTAAATAAGCAAGTTATAAGATGAAATAAATTTACTTGGATTTTTAAGACACCAGCGAGTGTCATGATAGCTCGTGACAAAGTCATAGAAAAAAATTTAATCAAGATATTGTCCAGGATAGACGAATAATTTTCCCGAATGCTTTCATCAGTGGTTCGTATCTTTTCATTTATCTTAAAAAAATTTTCAATCGTCAGAATGCCCAGATCTAAAACTATGACATTGGGCACATCTCTTGCCTGCGGCAAAAGAAACGTTGGGACTTGAAAATCAATGAAAATTCGTAATTTCGTGGCACTTTTTCTCAACTCTTCAACACTCCAGTAAACAAAAAGCTGAGATGCCTGAGTCGGCATAATTGATTTAATAAGATGTATAAAAGGTTCTATAAAATGCCGACAATCCCGAAATACTTCTGATAACAATATACAATTTATTTTTCCAAATGAAAGCTTAAAACTTCCATCGGTTTTAACGTCGTCGCTCGCTTTCATTTCAGATGCTGAATAAAGTTTGGGTGCATGTCTCACATACTTGAGATCAAATACTTTATCGTCGTCAGTAGTAAGAATTTTCGAGTAAAGGGTAATTTCACTAAGATCTTCAATAGCAAGCCCACGAAGGTATGCTGTTAATATCATTCTCTCATTCGCGTTATAAATGCAGTCACTTTCTAATCCCAATACACGAATTTCCATAAGATCCATGTCTTTAGTACAAAGTCGCAGTACAAATGTATGAAGTCTCGCCGAATAACTGAGTTTGATAGCGCCAGGCGGTACCGGCGGATCGTCTTCATTTTTTTTTAAGAAATTAAATGCATACTTTATTATTTCAATGATATTCGGTATCTGTCCAGGAAATGGTATAGTTTTTAAATCGTCACAGTAGTCTTTAATCTTAAGAAAAGCTTGTTGGTGAAAAACAACATTAAGATTACGTATATTGAATACTAGCGATTGTTCAATGCTCTTAAAATGTGATTTAAAATCCGGACAATTAGCTCGAACTTTACGATAAGACATACCGATAATATCATATGAGCCGTCAGTTGATATAAGCTCAAGATAAGACCCTGTAATTCCGGCGTTTGTTTTGTCAGCAAGAACAATAGTACCCACTCCTAGCTGAAAAGCTGGTCCGTACTCCATTATTGCAGATTCCAAGTAAAGTGTACAGAGACGTAGAATTAAATAAGGTTTTTCTCTACCGTTACTTGTACTACATGCATGAATACACAATTCACCTATTACTATTCTAAGTAACAAATTAACATGATTGTGTGGTGAGATGTTATCATCAAATCCAGAATAATTGACTGATTTAATCCACTGTTCAAGATCTTCTTCACTAAATTCCGAAGAAGAAACAATACTTTTTTCCGATTCGGTCATTATTGTTGATGGTAAAACAGTAGAATAATTAGACACGTCTCGGCCCAAAATAAATGATGACAGAGCTACGATTGTTCTTACACGAATTAATTGTTCAGATGAAAGTGAAATAAATTCACTTGTTTCTTCTTGAATTTTTAGTAGACTTTGTCGGAATTCTTCAATGTCATCAAGATTTGGTATCGATATTAGATTTAAAAATTCATTGAAACAAAGTAATTTATGCTTAGATAAATTTATTTTCAATGTAGAAATAGATACGTTGAGCTTTAATTTTGGTAGCAAACGATAATCAGGTTTAATACTAAAAGACACGGTAACATTTGATTGTATTTTAGGTATAACATGATTTTCAGAGTCTTTCCAACTCCGTGATTCACGCCAATCATCACCAGTATGACATATCAACATTTGACTATCAGTTAAAACTATATGAATACGATCATAAAGCAATTCTTCTAATTCCATTAGTGTTGCATCTTCTAGTTGTACTTCTACAGCTTGTAATTCTGTTTTAAGCGTCATTCTACCTAAATCAAGTATAAGAATATGCTCTCCTTCTTGTATAGAACCGTTATCCGGGAAAACAAAATACGGACCTTTAATATCTAATTTTAGATTTATTCTTAATCTTCGATTCATTATTGAGTTAATAAGCGTAATACATTTACTTTTTGTTCTTTTATAGCCACGTTGGAGGCTACACGCTAAATGCTGAACGTGAGATTTATTACGTTTAAACAAATTGAATATTTCTAGCATTGCGTATTTGTGATAAGTTACTTCAAATGCTTCTAATCTAACATTTATGTCATAATTAAAGTCCGAGTTTGGCGGATTTTTTTCAAAATCTATCGCTAAAAAATTAACAGCCGCATTCCCTGTTAAAATATTATCCGCTGTGACAAGAGGTATCAAGTCATTTTCTGACGAAGCTCCTTCAATAACAAGACTTTCAGCACGAGCTGATATTTTGTAAGCTAAGCATTCAGGTCGAGTTTCTATGCTGGTTAAAAACTGTGTTATTGTTGTCACAAGAATTTCACGATCATTGCTGAATAAACTAAATGACCAATTAGCTAATGTAAAATTGTATTTTTTTTCTATATATTTAGGCATTAATTCTAGCTTAAATTTAGACTCATTGTTATTTGTATTATTTGGCTTCGGACTACTCGGTATACCGCAAATTTCTTGAATTTTTTCACAATTAACAGCAAGTTTGATGTTTGATCCAGACTCAACAGTTACACAATCCGGATAATTTTCTTTTAATTCAATTTTAGCATGTTCTCTTGCAATAATAATATTTAAAATTGTTAAGCAATCTTCGTACTTCTGTAAATCTAATTTTAATTCAGTATCATTTGGTCTTAATAAACCTTGTATAAATGTTTCTTTATAAACTTTATAATTTTCACGGTGAGTTTTTATATATTTCCAAGTATAAGGCCTAATATTTTGTTCAAGAATAGCTGTGCAAGCGTAGTGCCACCAAGCTTTTGAGTTTTCAGATATTTTAACGACTGGGTGACATTTTTGAATTAATTTTGTTCTAAAAAAAGGATGAATGTATAAGTAAATGATTTTATAGAAAAAAAAAAAAAAAAAAAAAAAAAAAAATTCTATATCAAAAATAAGTCAACCTTTCTACGGAGCCTTGCTGAAGTGATTCCCACAGTAAACAAAATGCAGCAAATTGCTTGTCGGATATTTGCATTGCAATGTCTTGAAGTACAATGTCAACTAACATTCTAGCAGTTTGTCCTTCGCTACTTTGATTCATAATCACTTTGATTTTAGTTGTAAAAGGCTTAATAACTAAAAGTGATTTTAAAAATTAATTTTAAAGAAATTTATTTTTAAAACATATTTAATTTTAAACTTACGAAATTGAAATTCTTCACTATTTATAGCAAAAGTTCTTAAAGAACGATGCATAACTGCTTTCCAGGCCAAAAGATTTGTAAAATCCCATATTTTTGGATAAAATGGTAATGAAGAATTTCCATTTGGATTTAAGTATAAACTAAGGGATTCCACGCGTATTAATTGATATACTGATGTTGAGGTAACTGGAGTAACGCCAGGTTTCCATTTGCTATAAAAAAAATCAATAAAATATTATTTATAATAACCGATCATTCAACGGCAAAATTAAACCTATTTACGTTGCTGAAAAAAAAGTTATTTTGAACGTACTTGTTAGTAGTAGCCATAGAAAAACTTTGCAGACATAATCCACAAGCAATTTTAAAACCATCAGAAAAAGTTTCTTCATATCTTACATGAACATTATTTACTGTTATCTGAAAATTTTTAACAACTGATGCCATCAAATTGTCAAGAAGGCCCGAAGGTAATCCTGCAACATTTTATTTAATTTACTACAAGTCAATATTGTATTTAATAATCAAAACTATTTTTTAATCAACTGAAACCAAAATTGTTTAATGAGAAAATTGTATATTGAGTAATTAACTGACCTGAACGAAGTAATCCATCACCTTCCAAATCTTCCAAGACTTTCCTCTTTGAGGCGCGCATCAATTTTTTTTGTATTTCCGGATCATAAATCCCAGACATTGACGGTACAGTAACAATATAAATATCCTATAATTAATCAAATATACATGTCATTCTATCATTAATAAAATTATTGAGAAAAATATATATAATAGCAAAGCAAATGAAATTAATTACCTCTATACACAAAATAATTGGTTGAGAAAATAGACCTGCCCATGGTATTTTTAAAGATACCTTTCCAATAATACCAATCTCTATTCTAATCGGTAACCCAAGCTGATACTAAAAATAAATTATTAATAAATTAGTCAATATAATGAAAATTCATTTAGCAGATATTTAATTAATTTTAGAACTTTTGTTGACAAATAAATTATGGCAAAAAAATTAAAAAACAAAAATTTACATGTAGAAATTTAAAGAAATTAAAAATGCAATTTTTCTTAAATAATTTTTTAGAATTAATTTAATTGTTAGATGAAATTAAAAATTAACCAAGTAACAGCTAACTTTCATGTCATGTCAATGTAATAAATTTTAGGTAAACCATAATAAAAGTAATAAGTAGAAACCATTCTATGAAACTAAAATTAGCAAGACATCTGTCATTTTTTGGATTTTTACAAGTAAATTACTACTAAGAAAACATTAAAAAAAAAAATTACATTAGCAATCTTATGAAACGTTTTTAAATAAAATTTTTATGAAAATTAACTTAGCAGATAGTTGATAATTTTAAGAATTTTTGTAACAAATAAATTATGACAAAAAAAAATTATAAAAAAAATTGACATTTAGAAATTTTAAAAAACTACAAATGTAATTTAAAAAAAAATTTTTCTTGGAGCAAATTTATTTAAAAAAAAAATTAAAAAATTGTCAAGTGACAGCTAACTTTAATGTCATAAAAAATAAACATACCAAGGCCTCTGGTTTCAGCTTAAGATCCGTCAGGTACGTTTCACCTGAGAATATTCCTACATTAAATTGTTCAGTGTCAAGATCCTCGACATATCTTCCTAAGAGACGATTTAAAAAAGCTGCCACTGCACCCTCAAACATTGTTCAGCTTGTATTTAATATTATAAATTATATTCACAAAATATTACCCAGTGACCCAGTGACAGCAATTACATACACATATATCTGTGATACGTGTGTTCTATACTATGTTCTATTACTCTTACTATCTTTCTTCTTAGCATAGATTGACAGCAGAATATTTTGGCAGCAATAAATCAACCGCTTGTCACTTGATTTATATCGTATACAACGACTTAAACGAATCTGACGACACTCGGTCATACTCGAGGGTAACTAGGTGTATTTCGTTGAACTGTAATCCCATAACCTCACCGAAATTATATCTTTCTACCCTGAGTACCCATGTAATTTTATTTCTAAACTCCTGACTATCTTTTCATACTATTCGTCTCGGCTCGTGCGCCAGAGCAGTAGACTATCTTCAAGACTTATATTGATTATTTTTTATACATGTATAGTACGCATATATGCTAAATGATGATTGATATTTCTACGCATGTGTACATACAATAATTTATACTTACTCTCTGGTCTTTTGTGTATCTTTATTCTTCAATAAACTTATTTTGACATTTTTCCTCCCTCAAATATTGTCAAATAAAAAATTTCTATATATTTATATATATTATGTATAACTTTCTGATCATGATGATGATAATAGTAATAATAACATTCACTAAAACACACTACATGAAGAATGCGGTAAAAGATTAAACTTTTCCATTGCGATGAATTTTTTATTATAAAAAATTTTATGTATATTAAAAAGTAAAAGTTAAACAAAATCAATAAATTTACGACATTAAAGTTAGCAGTCATGAGAGAATTTTTAAATTTTATTAAAAAAAAAAATTAGCTCCAAAAAGGTATTTTTAAAAAATTGCATTTTTAATTTTTTAAAATTTCTAATGTCAATTTTTTTGCCATAATTTATTTTTTTTTTATTTTTTTGTAATAATTTTTTCAATAAAAAAAAAATTCTAAAAATTTTTAAATGTCGGCTAACTTTATTTTCATTAAATTTAATATTTTATGAGTCATAACTTTTTAAATACTTAAACTTACAGGTGTAAAATGTTCTAGTTTTAATTGAAGATGAGCAAAGAAATTAAAAATTTCAAAATCAAGATTTTATTATCATGTTTGTTAATACAAAAATTTTATAATTAAAAAAAAATGTAATCAATTGCAAACATGTTTAAAAATTACACTGAGAGGAAAAATTTCTTTCGAAAAAAATGAGCGATGTTATAAAAAGAAATGATTTTTAAAAAATTTTATTTCTTAGCTGAAGAAATAAAAATTTTTCTCACAGCAACTTTCTGGTTAAAAAAAAGTTTTCTAAACTTGGTAAACATCATTTTTGGATAGACAGCTTGCAAATTATCATCAAAAGTTATTTCTTCCCAAATCTAGAAAGCGTTTTTTTTTTTAACAAGAAAGTTACTGTGAGAAAAATTATAACACTGAAGTTGACAGGTATTAAAAATTTTTTTTGGAATTTTATAGCAATTAAATTAAAAAAAAAAAAATTAATTAAAGAGTTCCACATGTGAAAATTAATACAAATTACGAGTGAAAATTTTTAGAAGCATTTTTTTATTGTAATTAATTTGTTAAAAAAATGGTTAAAATTGACAGCTGACCGCTAACTCCAGTATTATGAAAAATTTTGATCAGCTTGGTTGAGATTCGACCCTTGCTGTGAAGGTTAAGATTCTTACAACCCAAAAAGACCCTAATGTACCACTCCCAATAATTAAAGTCAGATATATAACCACAGCAGTTAAAACCGACTCTAAATGAAAATTAATTATAGAAAAAAAAAATTTATTTCTTAAGCTAAGAAATAGAATTAGTGGAAATCTTTTTAAAATTATTTCTTATTACAATATTGCTCATTTTTTTCAAAAGAAATTTTTTTCTTTCAATATAGATGTCATATATATATATATATATATATATATATATATATATATATATATATATATATATATATATATATATATATATATATATATATATATATATATATATATATATCTATTTATTAGAGTCTGTAGAAGCTATAGTTGAAAATTCAAAAATTGAAAATTGAAAATTTATTATTTTTGATACCTACCCCCACAACATCCTGTGGGGTGATCATGAAAATTAACTTAGCAGATAGTTGATAATTTTTAGAATTTTTGTAACAAATAAATTATAGTAAAAAAAAAATTTATAACAAAAAATTGACATTTAGAAATTTTTAAAAACTACAAATGCAATTTTTTCAAAATAATTTTTTGGAGCAAATTTGTTTGTTAAAAAAAATTAAAAAATTATCAAGTGACAGCTAACTTTAATATCATGGGGTGATCTATCGTAAAATTCGTTCATAGACTATTTCTACATCTTTTACAGAAGATTTCTATCAAATTTGGAGTCTATAGGAGCTGTAGTTTAAAAATTGGTATTTTTTATTGTTAACGCCTCCGCAAACCCCTTTGAGGGAGGAATTTCTTAAAATCCGTTCTTAGCTGCCTCTCCATGGCAAAAGTAATATTCTTACCGAATTTGAAGTCTCTACGCCTTATAGTTCCAGAGATATCGCCATGAGTCACTCTATACTCAAAAATCTCATGTATGTATAGATTAATATTCAAGTTGAATAATATACAATTTGTTTTTAAAATTACATAATTTTTTTTATATCAACCATTATTATTGTTAATAATAATTATGAATTTTTACTAATAAATTGTGTCGAATAAATTTAAACATCGGATAAAATCGGTAATTTTCGACTTATTGTAAGCCATATTTAGTTTTTCAGCTGTGTACAAAATAATAATAATAATAATAATAATAATAATAAAAGTTTGGTGTAAACGGTGTTGTTACTCTGAATTTAGTGACATCGATGAGAAAATGGTTTCAACGCGGGGTCCGAAATTCAAATTCTGTGATGGTGAAAAAGTTCTTTGTTATGAACCCGATCCCACAAAAGCTAAAGTACTCTACGATTCAAAGGTAAATAACAAAATAAAATGTTAATTATTTGGAAAATAATCCTTAAAATACCTTAAGTTCCCGGCATACAAATTGGCGCCACAAATGTAACCTCCAATTTAGCAATGTCAAAGTTTACTTAATGATTTATGATTTAAATTAACGTTAATTGAACAAATTCTAGGTTTTAGATGTGATTGTTAACAAGGATCAACGAGGTAGAAAGGCAGTTGAATATTTAATACACTTCCAGGTATATATAAACATATATATCTAACCTGTATTATTAAACCGGACCTGGGATTTGTGTTATTATCTATATCTATTGGTGTTGTTGTTATTGTTGTTGTTGTTTATACAAACAAGATAAAGTGTTTAATGGTAACGTAATTTATGATTAGGGATGGAACTCGTCTTGGGATCGGTGTGTAACAGAGGAATACGTTCTAAAAGACACAGAAGAAAACCGACAGTTACAACGGGATCTTGCTCAGAAAGCACAGTTACAACTGTACGTATGTTTTATAGGTTTAACCTATAAATATATTATATTTGATTGCGTATCAATAAAAAAGACGAATAATAATTTAATAAATGGCTTCCAAAAACAGAGGAGCATATTTATATCGTCGAGAACGAAAAAATCGCACACACAGACTGGCTGATCGATTGTCCGGTGCAGGCATTGAGTCACGTCGACGTGCTAGAAGCGGTGGAAGTCGCGCCACTTCTGGCACTACATCTGAAGATGGTAGCTCAGGTCAACAGGATGATTACGATACCGAAGTACCTTCAACGAATCCAATAATATATATCATTAATTTATTAATTAAAAATTTTCTTTTTAATTTTTTATTTGAATAATTTTTTTATTTTTTTTTACCAGGAAGTTATCACGGAAGAAGATTCTGAGACTAGTTCTAACTTTGGGGAGGAATCAAGTGAAGACGAGGATAGCGGTGGCGGAGGAAGCCATCAGTCTAGCGGCAGTATGAAACCTGGTGTTGATCTTGATATTGGCAGTACCCTAAGGAGAATTTTGGAGCAAGATTACGAGCTGGTAAATCATAAAAATAAACTGGCTGTTCTACCGGCACAACCAACCGTTTGTAGTATTCTTGAGTCCTGGGTTCAGCATTTTACTACGACACAGCTTACAAGTATTCCTGAAAAGCCTCAAAGGAATAATAGATCTAGTAATACTATTGAAAAGACTGTAAACGAGATAAATATTTGCCGAGAAGTTGCTGATGGTTTGAGGATATACTTTGATTTTACGTTGCCAGAATTACTGCTTTATCGAACGGAAAGGGAGCAATACAATGCATTTAAATCGTCATTTTTACTCGGTGAACATCCTATTGATATTAAAGAAGAAGTTATTGAGTAAGTTTTTATTTATAATTCGTTAACTTATATTTATATCATATGCTATTTTTACAATGCGTGTTATTGACTTTAATTCAATATCATAATTGTCAGACCATCGGAGGTTATTGTCAAAGAGGAGCTTGAAGATTCTGAGTATGCCCATTTACCGCCCTTTAGAGAGCAGGATACTGACGTCGAGCAGCCAACCAAACCTATCTCATCAGTCAAACGGAAATTGAGGTCCTCGCGTGTTAGCTCCGTCGACGATGCCAGACAACTCAGGTCGTCGGAAGAAATTAAACAGGAAGCTGGGAATGTTTCCAGCATTGCTAGCACTAGTTCTCGGTGCTCTAGCCCTCGAGGAGTTACCTCAAGGTATCCTATAATACCTCCAGCACAGGTTGTTGCGTTGCTCAGTGAAGCTAACAAGTGGAGGCTTATCCCGAAATCTAATAAAAATGACGGAGCGCCAAGTCCTTCGACTTATTTCGGAGCTATTCACCTTGCTCGACTGTTTGGTAAGTTATTTTTATTTAATTTTGTAGTTTTATATTAAATATCAACTGTAGCTGGAAAATTTAATCACATTTATTTTTTAAATATTTCAGTAAAACTTCCGGATTTGTTACAAAATACAGATATGCCTGAAAAGAAATTAAAAGTGTTGTTAAAATATATCGACATGTTTTTAAGGTATGTTATTCATTTTTCTGTAAAAATATTAATTATTATTATTACAATACTTACTGTTCGTTTTATTTTTTTAGTTATTTGGAACCACACAGAGAATGGTTCGGTGAACAATTTTATATGCAAGTAGACAGCCAGTCACAATGAATATAGTTCAAAGGTTAATTTTAAACTAAAGCCAAAAAAAAAAGTTATAATCGATTAATGACTTGGCTGTCGAGAAAATCACATGACTTTTAAAAAATTAATAATAGTTTTAAATAAATGATATTTTTTCCATGTCACTATTCATAGTTTTTACTTTAATTAAAATATTCAATAAATATTAATGATACGTTAAGAAATTATGACTGCAATTTTGCAAAATATTAAATTAAATTTTATTTTTAATTAAACTTTTTTATTTACCACATATTTTCGTACAAATTATTTATTATATATTATTATAATCCCATATAATTTTTATATTATATTATATTAATCTTATACTTTTATTTGTACTCATTTTATGATTGAAAAAACATCCTTATTCACAAAATTATATAAATGTTAAACTCAATAGCCTAACAATCAATATTAAAGCATACATCCATACATTTATAGATTGAGTTAATTCTAATAAATAACAAGACCAAACACCTAGAAATTATTAAACAATAAATTAGTAAATATTGTAGCATAAATACAAACGTTTTTGTTAGAATTTTAATAACAATCCATAAATAATTTTAAACCATAATTTTCTAAGATTTATATTTTTAGTAATAATATCAATTATTGCAATTATGATTTTTAAAAACTTGTATTATTTTTATGAAAATGAAAAAAGTGTTTATTTTCTTTTTTTTTTTTTATTAGATTTGATCAAATAAATGATTTTAAAAAAAATAATTATAATAGTCTAGAAAATCCGACTTATTCAATGATTGTAATTTTGTTATAAAATTTTTGTAAATATCGAAATTTTTTTATTTTAATTCATAATTTGATATGATTACTTAGAAAAATTATAAAGTGAATATCACTTTTCGAACGTACTGTACAAACTCAATTACCATAAAAATTTTTTAATTAATTTATACTACCGAGTGGAAATAGTATCCGAGTCTTGTCTTGTTGTAAACGTATCATTACTATCTTGTGGTGGTTGTTGCTGAGACTGTGGCTGAGGAGTGCGAATAGGCATTCCCATGAACGTAGGAGTATTTCCATTAAGTGTTGACCGTCTAAGTCTCGATGACGGAGGAATACTTAGTGATTCTCGAGGTTCATAATACCTGAATACACCTTCACCCGGCGCCAACAATCCGCATTTTGGCAATTTAAATAACCACTTATAAGTTACGTACCACGTTAAGATAGCAATAACTCCACCAATGAATTTCTCAATCATTATATGATAGTACAAAATAGTAGAAACCAGCATAATATCCCAGAGCAGCTGTTGAAGAGTCATTACAATAAATAATCCTCGTAACCAAGGTGTAAATACATTATGAGCTTTCTTGAGAAATCCTAAATCAGTGTCTGACAAATTTCGTAGCATGCCAGTGCTCATTTCATTGGTAGTACGGCTGTATTCTTCTTTCATGATGAGATCTCTGATGCCTTCCCATCCAAGAAATGAGGAAGCTTCTTCGGCTAAAATCAAGCTCGAATATATTAATATAAATGTGTGACCAGAAATGTCAAATCCACTCCAAAATTTACCCGCCTGCAAGCATTTAGTTTTTGTCTGCAGCTGTAAATCTTTCGTATTCAAACACCTTCCATGGTTTGTCTCAATGAAATGGAAGAGTTTGGTCCATAATAGCCAGGCTGCTGTTGCTAAAACAATTCTAGCTAGATGTTTTACCAGAATAGGACGTTTTCCACAGCCTAGTGTATGGGCTGTCAATGCAATCCATGGTATCGTCACTGTTAATAGCCATCCCCAGCCCCATTTGACGAAGTAACGATTGAATATGTTGTCAGATCTTGAAAAATAACTTTTAGGCATAGGAATAAAGTCAGCTATAAGTGACACTATAAAAATAGCACCGCAATAAATAACAATTTTTAATCTTGGTTCAAAGAGCAATGATTTTTTACATAAATGAATTACCATACTAATAAGTATAGCACCTACAGAGCTCGGTGGTGCAGTAGGTCTTGTTCCCCCACGGTCTTCCTGGACTCCAGAATTAGGACGAAAGTTCATTCCACGTGATCTAAAACTACTCCCGGGTGAACCACTTCCCGTAGAATTGTGCAGGGGTCTTCGTTTTGATGGTGCCATGATGATGCTTTTGTATTTTTATCAACGTCTTCGTCTTCGCCGTAACACGTAGTCACTTATGATCATAGCGTAAATACAATACTGGTTTTTTGTTATTTTTTATTTTACTTTTATGTTTATTTATTTATTTATTTTTTTTTGTTCAACTGTAAAATTAATCACTTTTCAACCAGCTATTTTAAGTTTTTAAGTGAAAAACTTACTGAGGTATATTTAGATAAATAATTTATCAGAATGCTGTTATAAACAGTCATTTAAAAACTAAAAAATCACTCACATACGCTACTTTCAATCACGGAATATAGTTTTTTCTTTTTTCATTTTTATTATATAGTCCAAAAGTACACTGGTTACAAATATTATTGGAGTGGGGACATCTGGACATATGCCTTACAGCAATTTTTAGAATAGTGGGATAAAATTTTTTTTTTCTTATGAAAATTGGAGAAATAGAATGAGTATACATTTCACTGCCTCGTAGATAATATAGAGATTTTTGTTATTGACATATTTTTATAATTAAAATTAAAAACGCGCAATATTTAAAATTAGAAGTGAGAAAATTAATAATAATGAAGTTAGCAGTCAGCTGTCAATTTAAAAAATTTTTTAACAAATTAATTACAATAAAAAAATGCTTCTAAAAATTTTTACTTGTAATTTTTATTAATTTTCACACGTGAAACTTTTTAAATAATTAATTACTATAAAATTATAAAAAAATTTTTAATATCTGTCAACTTCAGAGTCATTTTAAATTTGCTATTTCCAATAATATTGATCCTTTAACTTTTTTTAATTATCTACATTATTATGTTTTATTTTTCACATTGATTTAGATATTTTTCAATTTTAGCTCTAGGAAAATTTAATCAATTAGTTGAAGATGTCAAAATAATAAAATAATACTTGTTAAAATTTGATTGTTAAATTAAAAACGTATCAAAATATATTGAGAAAAAAAATTCTTCAAAAAAAAGCAATGTTGCAATAAGAAATTAATTTATTTTAAATTTTAAACAATTTTATTTCTCAGCTGAAGAAACAAAAATTTTTCTCGCAGTAACTTTCTTGTTGAAAAAAGTTTTTTAGATTTAGCAAAGAACAATTTTGGATGAAAATTTACAAGTTGTTTACCTAAAATTATTTTTTACAAATTAAAAAAAATTTTTTTTTTTTCAACATGTAATTTAAGGTAAAAGACCCAGTTACTGACACTGAGCTAGTTATTTGAAACTTCCAATTTTATTCCAATTAAAAAAATAAAATATTCTCAAAAAACCAATTATCGAAAAATTTATAATTCACAAATTGTATCTATTAATTTATTGGCGTTAGATTTTTTTTTTAATTAAAATAAAATTGTAAGTTTCAATAATTGGGTCTTTTACCTTACTGTGAGAAAAATTTTTATTTCTTCAGCTCAGAAATAAAATTGTTTAAAATAAAAAAAAAAATTAATTTCTTGTCACAACATGCCAATTTTTTTCAAAAGAGATTTTTTCTCTCAGTGTAATGTTAATTTTTTATAATTGCTAAAAGTCGACTAAGGTTATGAAAAAAACCTCGTTATTCAAAAGTTTACTTATTAAGGAGCAATATTATTTTTTATTCAAGTTTGTATTAAAGCTGTTTATCAGATACTTAATTTATTGTTATTTTCTCTGCATAAAAAATTTTTCGTCAACTATAGCGTCTCAAAATCAGGTCTATAATTGTTCTTCATTCTTAGTGTTAAAAAACTAGGTAATTTACTTACCTGAATGATGTTTCTTGTAGTTAAAAATGTTCAAAAGGCAATTTATCGACCTTAAATTGAATTTCGTTTAAAAATTTACATCTTTCTGAGCTTGAAAATTTAGTTTTAACAATACAATCAAGCTTGCTTCTGAATTTTACAACACATAATATTTACTCGTTAATATTTATTTCTATATTTATATAATTCATAAATGCATAATGTGTACATCGGTATACATCATGTGTGTAAATTTTAATAGTTAATAATTTGTCAATTATTTAAACTCTTATTCTCGAGCATTTATATATATTTATATATTTAATATATTTTAATTATAAATGTTTACATTTATATACAGATTATTTTAATTAGTATTCTTTTAATATATAATTAATAACATTGTCAACCAAATTGTCATAGCTAGTTACTAACGTACGAGGCAAACAATTTATAGATTAAATTTATACGCACTTTCTTATTATTAAATAAATATTTAAACGTTTAATTATAAATTATATGTATATAATATTACCTTATAATATTAGTTAAGTTCATACAATTTATTCATATCTTAAACATATATCTCACTTATTAATCGTGTGTCTATTGAAGACTAAATAACATTCAAATGCGGATCACAGTCTGTCTCTGCACTCGTCGAATCGACCAAACAATTGTTATTTTTTCTGGCTAATTAAAAAAATTTTTTTTTAAATTTTATTACTTAAATAAATTAATTATTATAATGTTGTAGATAAAATAAGTATTCAAAATTACAATTTGCATTGTAATTTTATATTCGTGGATACATATTCAAAGATTTAGGTTTAACTATATATACATACTCTCTTTGGACGTAAACTTAAAATTATTAATTTATAAATTTAGCCTTTAATAATTTAATTAATTAATTAATTAATTAATCAATTATAATTTATAATTACACTCTGGACGTTATCGCGAGGCATTCCACAACCTGGCTTAAGGTATACACGGCAGACGATAAGTCAACGCTCATCTCTCACAACCTAAACAAGTTTGCATTGTTATTATTGATAAGAATTAATTACTAATTGAAATTTATGTAATAAACGAATACTCAAAAATTGTCTTTCACTAAATAAGTGAATAATAAATTGTAAAATTTATTTTAATCTCTATAATTTTTCAACAGTAAAAAAATTTATAAAATATTATGAAAATCATTTAAAAAATTTTGTAAAAATTGTGGTCCTTTTTGTTCAATAATAATTAAAAATTATTAGAGATATATTTTTTTTTTTACGTACAATAAATAAAATCAAAGTGATTTTATTTGATAGTCAGACAAAGATATTTAAAAAAAACAATGGAATTGTTTTGAATAATAAATTTTTTGTAATAAGCCGCGACCGCCCTTAAATTATAATAATAAATATTTTTCACAACGCGCACATTATAATTCTCTATTATAATTGCAACGATTTGAATTAATATATTCATTTAGAAGCTACACAATCGTGAATAATAACACTGCAAGTCACTTATAACGAAGCGACATAATAAAAGCTATACATAATAATTAATCTAGCGTTCTAGGCATTCTGCAAATATTATTTAATTTTCATTTTCTGCTTATGATAACTGAATTAATTTTTTTCTGATTGTAGATTAATAATCTATGATTTTTTGATCAAGTCGAAATGTGAATACACAATATTTTTTTTTTTATAATGATATTGATTGATATGGTACAATGACGCAGGCTAATACAAACATTGAACCAGAAAAATGTTTTAGTCAACAATGGGTATACTCATTATATCAAGCAAAGAATATCAGTATCATTTAAATGTCTTAATAAGTAATTTATATTTAAAAAAAAAAAAAAAAAAAAAAAAAAAAATTGTCTAAAATTGAATACATTGGGTAATATTGGGCAGTTACTATTTCACCTATTTTTTTAAAATAGAAGAAAAAATGTTTGCTTTGGTTCCACGTAGTTTTTTTTTTAATTATTTTTTAGAGAATAAAATTCTATGGCAGTTTTTATAATAATATTTGTGTGATCTAATGCACTGGCGTTGACCTGAACGCATGGCTAACCATTTTTATCAACAATAATTTATATATTATTCAAAATTTAATAATACGCTATACTTATATTAAATACTGGAAGAAAAAGTACCTAAATAATAATGTCCTACAGTCACCGTTATTGAATAGGCCTCGTTGGTAAAAATAGTCAATTGTCCAGACTAAAAACTATTTTTTTAATGTAATGTATTTTTCAGTTGGACAAGAGCTCATAGATGATTGCCACTTAATTATCTTTAACTAGCTTGCGAATGAATTATTGGAGCACCTCTGTGCAACATCGAAGCTGGTCGAGATTTACGGCCACTTGGTGCTGTCACATTCATTACTGGAGGCTGATGCTGATTCATTTGTTGATTCATAGTAGATTCTCTCTTTGGAACTTCCGGAGGTATTTGTAATACTTCCATGTACTCACGAATTAAATTAGCAATTTGGAAAGCCTGCCATAACAAAATTAGTCATACATTAATTTTATGTTAAAATATTAAATCAAGTATAATTTTATATTCGAGTCGTACCTGTGACGTAGTTAAAATGACTTTGCTTTGTTTTTTATCTGTCCCAGTAATTATCATAAGACAATTAAGTGCAGGACTGTAACTTAAAATACTGCTATATTCGTAGGTACATAAAGCATTCCTAGATCGATGCTCCAATAAATGAAGTCCTTGTTGATCAACGGCCAGCCACAAAACTCTAGGCCAATTTGACGTAAATGATTGCATTACATCAAATATTGTTGCTTTGTGAAGTGGCCATGATTGTATAAGATTCAAAAAAAATTTTTTGGCTTCAAATGGTGTCATACCACGCAATGATTGATGATGTTGGACCACGGCTTCAATAGGAACATTCGGCACTATTCGTGATGGTAGGCAGTGATTAGCGATTGTACGTAAATCTGGATGATTTGGAATATCCTGACAATCACCCAGTTCCACTTGTGCTTGTAAGGCAGTAAACATAATCTGTAATACGAAAAAAAAATTTACTTAATAATATTTTCAATTAAAATAAAATTTTCAAAGTTTAATTTTTTTTTTTAAATTAATATGTAGCAATCCTTTATTAAAAAGTTGATGTGACGTTTTCATTGTTGTCGCTTTTCGTTGTTATGGTGACTAGTAGGGTGTACCAAAATGTAATTTCCGTGAAGAATCTTTTAAAATTGGAATTTTGAATTCCGCTTTTAACAGCAGCTGTGTTTAGGCATTTCCTGAAATATTTCGTGGTAAGAGGATTTATTTGATTTTCATAGAATTTTTAACCGGAGATTCAATTTGGCACTTCCGGCCAAATTTTGAATTTTCAGCGGAAATGCCCAAACTAAGCTCCTGTTAAAAAATTCCATGAAAATCAAATTTATCGTCTCACCTCAAAATATCTCAGGAAATGCCCAAACACATTCCTTGTTAAAAGCGTAACTTAAAATTCCAATTTTAAAAGGTTCTTCACGGAAGTTATATTTTGGCACACCCTAGTGACCAGTATGGCAACGGTTAAATATTAATGAGTAAAATTAAAAAAAATATTGATTAATTAAATTGTCAATAATAAAAATTTTAACCGAGGCGCGCAAAGCACGTTTGATTTTCTAGTTTAATAAATAAGTAATTAAAATAAAAAAAAAAAAAAATGAACTTACAGCTTCCATCTCAGTAATTGGGTATCTATCAGCACGAAGATCATGTAGGACTTGGTGATACAATAATTCTTTCTCTACAGGATCATCAAGATTCATGTATTGATCTAGGAATAAATGTTTCTTAAAGAGAAACAAATGGTGTCCGTGTTTTCTCGGCACTTGTTGTCCTTGTTGGTTAGCACTGGCTGTTCTGTATCGCTCCCATTTGGACATAACATCAGCTAATTTTTCCTCAGGAACTAGAGCTCTTTCAGTGACTCCGAGAACTTCGTAAATAGCGTACCCCAGAGCAGACTCATGAAGTCCAATTTTAGCTTTAATAATTTCCATAACATCACGAGCAGTAGCTGACGGATGGAACTCGACAGCATGATACTGACCATCCATAAAATGAAAACGTGCGTAAATAGGTCTTCGATTAATCGTACACATTATTTCTTCGCGACTTGGAGGCCATTGTCTTCTTCTAGTTCCTTGAGTTTTGTACAGGCACTTTTCAGCGAATCTCGCATACTTGCCTTCTTCAGTAACGTAATCACTGGCACATCGTTTCAAATGAGCGATCAAGTATTTTCTTATTATTTTTTGTGGCGGCAAAATAACTGAACAGGCGAGAGACAACAGAGCCCAGTGTCTCAAATTTACTCGGCTATTTGGATCTGGATGATCTGTTGCTTGTTTTATTAATTGAAGATACATTTCACCTAAAAGACTTTCCTTGCGCATGCAACGTTCCATAACAGTTTGAATGAGATTAACATGTTCATCTTCAACACTACGAACTGTATCGCCGTTTTGTCCAAGTCCTGCATAAGTCAAAATTAATTGGAAGACACTCAGAGCTACTTGCTCTTCAGAGTCTGGTAATTTAGTTAAGCTCTGTGGTATTGCCTGCCTACTAAATGCCCAATAAACATGAGGGAATCCTTTGTAGGTTTCACCGTGATCTGTATTTGCTCCGTGCTCTTGACGTAATTTTTCAATTCGGTGTTTCGATAGACGACGTAATGTATTACGAATAAAACCACCACCAGTGTCCTGAGGTTTTCTCAATATCTCCGAGTCGACTAGAGTTCGACGACAGTTAACTAAATTATGATAAAGTCTTATTCTATCTTCATTAGTCATACCTTTGGCTTTTTTAGCTGGTACTTCTTTTTCGGTAATCCATCCTGCCAGAGCAGGACAGTAACTTACAATTAAACTACCGATTTCATTTTTTTGAGGTGTCTCAAAGACAAAACACTTGTGAGAACTATCAGGATTGTGTCTCAATAGTGATAAAGTAATGAAAGAATCACTCGGGTCAAGCATAATACTTTCTACATCTTGATAGCGGTATTCCGCAAGAACAAATTTATCCTCTGGTTTTATTAGCATGAGACCATCACAATTTATACCCAAAATCAATTGATTCCCATAAGACCAATAGCCACGATAGGTAACATTGTACATTGTAGTACCGTAAAGGGGATACTGCATTACACACGAGAGATATAAAACTTTAGCAGTAAGTTCTGAGCGACCTGCACCGTATTGTTTGTGAGCTTGAGCTATTATTGGCACCCAGACATCATCTCCACGAGCACGACTGATGCGATAAGGTAAGAAGCTATCAACCTCGCTGTAATAGTCAAGACGATCATTGTCTTTAGGATCTCCCAAGGCAACTTGAGCTTGAAGACCAGCCAGTTGAAGTGCCACTTTCTCGGAAACCGGAAAATCATCACATTTAACAACATTATAAACAGCTTGGGCATACAGCATATTTACTTCCACTGGATCTTGAGATAATTCTCGAGTATTACGGAATAATCGACGCTTGAAGACAAAACGATTATCACCACTACCGAGAGTCTGATTGCTGCCTCTTCTCAGTGTCGAGAATGAAGATTGGGATGTGTTGAGTTTACATTGCTTCATTTCCCATGCTGCAATTACGTCGTACAGATAATCATGAGCACGGACATGTTCCTCACCGTCAGGTTGGCTTTGGTAAATAGCCCAGCCCTCGAGAGATCGGAGACTCAGCTTTTCAGCTAGTTTTGCTGCCGCATCCGCAGCAGTGTCTGTAGGATGGACATCAATTGCTTTAGTTCTACCATCAAGGAAGAAAAATCTACAAACAATTGTCCCCAGTCGTCTCATTGCCGCAATTTCTACTGTTGACGGCGGATACTGTCGACAAGATACTTTTGTATTTTTGCAATTGTCCACGCACCATTGGACATATTGTCTCAGTTTACCTTCTAATGCAAGATTTTTCTTTAAAAAGGAAACAAAATACTTGTACAGTAATTTACTCGGTTGAAATGCAACTATGGTTAAACAGAGAAGTAGCCATACACGTTCGGACCACTCTACGTTGGGATTGTTTGTCGCTTGACGAATGCATTGAACTAATATTTCATCACGAAGCTCTTCTCGTTCAATACCGTGACCAATTATTGTCTGAATGGTAACAATCTCTTGCTCTAATTTCATTTCACCCCGTAGATACTTGCAAAGGTCCCGAAAAACTGAGCATGCGAGATTAACGTTGTCAGGATCGTACATGTGGATATGAGAATTCGGAATACTGGAGCCTTTGTAATAAGTAACCATCTCATACTTGGGAACAAATTCAATGCTTTTGCCGCGTGATTTTCTGGTCAATGTCGCCATAATTGTCCCTTCCGGTGAACGTTCATGACTATTGAAGTAATTCTGAGCAAATTCAACGATGTCATGATATGTGACTTCATTTTCAACTGGCTCTTTCTTTTCTTCAAGCTCCATTAGTTTTCGTTCAACTCGGAACTTGCGGCGCTGTTCACGTTCTACTGGTTGTTGAGTTTGCGGAAGCTGGACCCCTGGCGTTACCTGTGATAATTGATCATGATTCTGCGGTGAAGTTAACTGGTGATGATGATGATTTTGATGTGAATGATGATTATTTGAATTTCTTGATTCAGGTCGAGATGGCGGACTCCCTATTGATGGTTCTTTAATAATTTTGCTGACTGGAATAGGTGGAGGAGATCCACAGCTATCACCGTTGATTATTGGATTAGCATTACCATTTATAATAATAGGACTAGTTGATTCATTTTCTTCTCTGGGTAATACTGATTCGTAAATCGGTTCTCCAGTTTCCGAAGATGAATCTCCGTTTATGGTGTGAGGAAGCGGAGGCGGTGGAGGCGGAGGAGGTGGTCCTGTAGGTTCTGGTAAACTGGGTTGCCCTAGTTTTCCTGCACTTGGTGTTAATGTTCCATTACATTTGTCATCTGGTGAATTCAAATTCGACATCTTTGACTCTGACTTAGCTATCAATTCCATCTCCATCTGAATAACATTTTCCAGTTCAGCATCTAAGTCTTCAACTAATTCATCCATTCTCTCGCCAATTTCATCAATTGCAAGCTGATTACTTTTAGTTGACTGAACATCAGATAAAAATGAAAAAAGATTGTCCAAGTCTACAGATTGTATTTCTGTCGTTGCCATCTTTGAGTTTAATTGTTCGGCCATCTGGGACAATGCAGCAATTTCTTCTTGTGCTTTTCTGTAAAATTAAATTAATAAAACGTTAATATTTTTTCTAGATTTTTTAAATTAAATTTTATCTCATACAAAAAT
This sequence comes from Cotesia typhae, assembly GCF_013202065.1. Taxonomy (NCBI): domain Eukaryota; kingdom Metazoa; phylum Arthropoda; class Insecta; order Hymenoptera; family Braconidae; genus Cotesia; species Cotesia typhae. Next base: position 3,543,127 of record NW_027423757.1, on the reverse strand, counting down.
TAATACTGCCAAAAATGAAAAAATCGCGCATTAAATCATGCTAGAAAATATATAATACAAAAAAGCTTCATGATTATGAATAATTAATATGAATTATAATAAATATATAAATATATGTATTTATCTCTTGTTGTATAACAATACAGAAGCTTCAAGTTATCTCGCGAACTTACCCAGCTTCCATCCCAGCAATACCATTGTACTGTGCGCTATAAAGCACAAACGAAACGACCGTTAAGTCTTTTCCTATTTAGCTTATTTTTACGAGTATCTGATAATCTTTACTGTACAAAAGAATATTTTTAAATAAAAATAAAAAATACAATACCTTTGACTGTCTTCAAGAGCTTTCTTATCTTCCATCAATCTTCGCTCCTCTTCCATTCGTTCCCGTTTTCTCATTTCTTCATCTACTCGTCGCATTTCTCGTAAAGCAGCTGCTACTTCTCGTGCAAACACTCCTCGTAAATGAGATTGAATTACAATTGCCGCTCTTCGCTTTCTTATAAACATTATACGAAGTTTCCAACCACGATAGGCATGTTGGACTTTCAGCGCTGCTTCTCTTACTCGTCGATACTCTATAGTAGTAAAAAAATCAATAAAATTGTAGTAAAACATTGAATTTAATTGAAATAAAAATTTTATAATAAAATATACATGATTATTTACCTTTTCGAATGGTGTAAGCTCGCCAAACTTTTTGTATGACAATAGCATTTCTGGTAACCATTTGATTCCGAGAATCTTCTAGTGGTTCGTGTACATAATTTCTAAGAAAAACTTTGGTTTTACCGATTTGCCATTCAGTCTCTGGAATTCCTTGAACTTTTATCAAACACTTGGTGGCTTCTTTGTCATCTCTTGGCAACATTGTGTGGCCTTTGACAAGGCACCGATACCGTGCAACAAAGTCATGAAAAGGCATGTGGACAGGAAAACCCTCTTTGCGGATTCTAATGATATCCAGCATACCCAAATATTTAAGTTGGTCAAGTACCAACTTTTCATCATAGTGATTAGCACTTTTATTCATATTTGGCTTAATACACCTGGCATACCAAGGTGTCGTAGCTTGTAATACATCAACAAGAGCTTGTAATTGGTGTCTAAAAGAATCACAGAGCGTCGGTTTACCTTTAGTCGTGCCACGAGACATTGTAGCTGAGTTTCCGGCAGCTCGAGCTACTGTACATCCCAACAAATCTTGATATGCCGTTATTTCTTGCACGAACTCATTTGTACTCCGTGACATAAAGTCAAAGAAGACATCCTGCTGAACATCCCGATTTTTGTCAACAAATCCTTCAACAGTATATGTTACGCAACCAGCGTAATGTTTAACTCCGAATTCAGTTTCCCATTTACGGCGATCCTCACCCTTAACAAAACACGGATGAGCCTCAAACTCGGCGTGTAAATTTGTCAAGTATGCTAAATCAGAACCTTTTGGCATATGACATTGTTCTGTCAACAATTTAAGTACACATCTTGGTGGTTTTTCAATTAATTCTAAACACAGAGTATTGTCTGTAAATGTTATATGAGAGTATTGAATTTCTTCTTGGCGATAAAGTTCTTGTTCAATTGCGAAGACATAGTGATTAAAAAATTTGTGAAGCTTTTCATTGGTATAATTAATACAAAGTTGCTCAAAACTGTTAACGGCAAAGTTTTCAAAACCAAAAATATCAAGAATGCCCAAAAATCTTGAGCTGTCTTGTCCTGGATTTGTGCAATTATTTATGTGATTTATTAACCAAGCAAAAGTTCTTGAGTAGAGAGCCTTAGCCATAGCATTTCTGTTTTCTCGCGCCTCTTGCACTTTAAGTGGTATCTCAGTGATGTTACCACGTACATTGATCTGTCGTACCAAAACAACTCGAGTAAGATCTTCAATTTGTAGACCTAATAATGGCGCCACCTTGCCAACTATTTCAAGATCCTCACTGGTTAATTCGCATCTTTCGCCGTCTACATCTTCAAAGTTTAAATTACCCAGCCACAATATTGCCGATAACACCCTGTAAATACCTTCACACATTTCACTTGGTACTTGAAGAACATTAAATGCTAATCTCAATGCATCTAATTTTTTTCCGTCCGATATACCATCTATCTTTATACAACCAGACTGATTTAAATACTTGTAAGAGCTTGCCGGTGCAAGCTTGTACTGTTCGGCAAACTCTTTGTCTCGTGTTCCACCTTCAACTAGCTGATAAAACACGTGATAGTTCCGTTCGCCAGGACTTTGAAATGTGATACGCGATTGTTCAAGTAAATAGTCTTGAATAATACATCCTTTTATCATCCATTTGTTATCGAAACATACTTGCATAAATTTACCAAATCTCGAACTATTGTCATTTCTTACTGTTTTTGCGTTACCAAATGCTTCTAATATAGTGTTAGCTTCAAGAATTTGTTGTTCAACCCAAGTATCGACGTTACTTGTCACAGAGCATAAATATTGTAGAATAAATTTTGTTGTTTCAGTCTTGCCAGCTCCACTTTCTCCTGATATTACACATGATTGATTGCATTCGTTGTCTTCCAGTGACCGATAAGCCGCTTCGGCAAGTGCAAAAACGTGCGGCTCCAGAGCACCCATTTTTTGACCATGATAGCGATTCACGTAATCCTGAAAATAATTAAAAAAATCAATTCAGTGGTTGGATAAAAATCAAATAAATATAAACAATAAAACCTATTAAATTTAAAATAAGAATTTTTTAAATGAACAACAACCCTTCCTGCTCTCCCTATTCCACTTGGTTTTATAAAAGGAAGTGTCAAGTACTGAGTACCCTTTTCCCCTTATGAAGTTCTCGCTTGAGACCTTACTAACCCGATTAATCGTAGTCATTCAATATCTCGCCTGGTATAAACCATTTTCACTGGAAACCTATCATTTCCTAAAGGATACATACATACATACATACATACATACATACATACATACATACATGTATATATTTATATAAAGTTAACTGAAACCCAATAGGCTTGATATACGACCAGGCAATCGAATATAAAGTAGTGTAACCCGTTTTACTGTCAGACAGTTTCTTTGATCAGGCAAAGGCGTAATCTAGTTTAAAAATTTTAAAAACCAGGGTGTGACCTTTAGATTAACGACCCTCAGCGTCATCACCGACGACCACAGTCGACGTGGCAACACTCTCCAGTTTTAGCATGACCGAGTTATTTTCATTTCCCTCGTGTAAAGCTCTAGTGTTTTTTCCTTTTTTTCTTTTTTAATTGCTCACTGATTCTCTTTATTTGCTTGCGTCCTCAATTCAGCTGTTCTAAATTGATCTAAACTGTAAAGTGTCTCCTGACTCCTGACACTTTAGCTGTTAGCCGCAATAAATTTATCAAAGAGATTAATAAAGTCTCTTTTTACAATCAAGAAAATATATATCTCAACATTCCTATTATTATTTTTATGATCTTAGTATATAATTGATTATCGCAGCAAAATGTGCAAAGAAATAAAAGATAATTGATACAAAGTACTGGTAATGATAATACCGATAATGGCTGAGGCTTGTCCTCATTTACGTCAGTGCTCCCAAGCAAGTATCATCGTGATTAAAGCACAATCTGCTGGTTGAGTAGATTTGCTTGCTTCTACTTTTATAAATTATAAAATACATATGGGGACGTTGGGAGGCTGAAGCGGGCATTGACTGATGTGCAACACCACAACTTGTCGCCTAAGCTTACATGAAAACCGAGTGGAGGCACTTGTGAAAGGCTTAGGGAAGTCAAGAATGCCTCACTTCTTTACTAGGTCATTCTCGTTGTTATTCGTTATTCATGTATGGTATATATATATATATGCACATACATATACATACACAGACTAGGTTTCTGCACCCAGAGGAGCATTTCCCTCACCGGGTAACATTTAACTAGGGATGAAAAGATTATAAACGTATGATTGCACAATAGTGTTACCGTGCGTCTGATTTTACGTTTTCGTCTCTTGAAAATAAAGAAGAGGGTGATGAATGAGATAACATAAGATGATAAAAGTTCTTTGAGGATCCTTAAATAACTTTTTTTTTATTATTTAAACTTAACTTTTTATCACGTGAAAATAAAGCTGAAAAAAATTTAACATGAGCATTCTCATTGGGGTTAGTGTCCCAGGTGAGGTTGCATACTCTATGTATACTCTAAAGTTTGACGAAGGTCTGGGTCGAGACCAAAATAAAAGGTGTGGCAGGTTATACAAGTGCGCAAAATCTCTGACTCAGATGTCATTCTTTATATCATGGTTTCATCCTGATCAAAAGGGAAGTGTCTATATACGAGGATGTGGTGGAGATTTATTCGTTTTTGCCGGAGGATATCTTCCAGGCTTTAACTAATTTAAACCACAGAAGAGATAAAAAAAAAAGAGCATAATTTAGAAATGTAGTTTCCTGTTAAATGAAAATAAAGGATCAAACGAAAGCTGAACGGGCTGGTTTCCACGTCGGAACTCCGAATCTAATGTGCGCTTCGACTGGATCAATACGCAGGGGCGTGCACCACTCTGCGTACTGCCCTTTTTCTTCTATGATACTCTTGTATCATAGAGTCTTGACCTTTTCCCATCTACATCTTATCCTGCTCCATGGGTCGTCTATAATAAATTAATTTAATATTACTTGAATTGATAAAATATCATTTCTCAGTTATTATGATCATCTATCTTCATTTCTTCCGGCACTTTTTAATATTGAAATTACTTTACAGTGTAATTTGATTAAAGGCGAGGCTACAATTTAATTTTTCATTCCCTGTAATGTATTGGAAAAAAAAAAATCATAAAACTACTGTAATAAATAAACAAACAGCAGATATTAATTATCATTTTGACACAGTTTGACTTCTTTGAAGTTAAGATTCTTTATGGCGTCCTTTGATCCTCTCTTTGATAACCCTGAGGGTGAAATCTCAAAGTAAAAATTCTTAATTTACAACATATCTTCTTTTACTATAAATGCTTTCACTTTTAGATACATTTGGGTTATTTGTGTGTCAAGTAACAGGATTCGTAAACATTTATGTTTACATCGAGATTTCGTTGTTTTTTTTCCTCAACTTTCTCTTTCTTTACAATTTTAAATAATTCTTACATATGAGGTTCAAAGCTAATGTGCCCATTTACTGCAGCCCTCGAATGTCGCCGCCTCGCCCTTGCTTGTTCATTCTCTCTCACGATTACGTTATATGAGCACGCAACGCACAGCGGAAACACGCCGATAGTCCTGACGGATGCATAGTACGTGACATGAGATTAAAAACAGAAGTTGTTTTGTAGAATAAAATGGATCAGTATTTATAGAAATCAATTAACTATTTAAAATACCATCAAGATCTAATTTTAAAGTCTTTTAGCGTTTGATCAATATCAAACTGAATGATCTTGATTCATTTTTAATCAAATTATAAATATTCAAGGTATAATAATGGAATGAAAGGCGTCGAAACTAAAAGTATCTGTAAATTTATGAATGTAAAGGAAAAATAGATTCTTATATATAAAAGATGAGTGTATATTTCTTGAGAAAAGCTGAGGTGAGTTAAAATAGATAAACAAACAACCGAATAAAAATTTTATATGAGAGAAATTCATGTTTTACCACGCGAACTAATATTTTTTGGATTCTCGCTGAAAAGCTCTACTTCTGAAAAGAGCGAAACACTCTATAATCTTGCAAGATGCATTATAAAAGCTTAATCCTCTTCTTGATACTTTTTTCGTAGGTATCAACAAACTCTTGCTTGGAATTTAGAGAAAAATTTCTGCCTCCCATATGATTCGTAAATAAAGAGAAAAAACCCGGTCATTCATAGCTCAAGACTTTAGATTTTTTCAACCTAGAAAACTTTGTCAAAGCGATCACTAAGCTACACTCGTATATCGTCTCGAAAGCCCATCGTCACTTCCTGTTTCCTGTTTTTATGGCAAACGCAGTAGTACGATAAAAGCATCCTGCAGAATATACAGTACCACTACTGACTTAGACTTTTTCTCTCTCTCTATTTTCATTATTTCTCTTTTATATTGTTTCCACGTTCTTTTTTTTTTTATATTCTTCTGAACGTATTTATCGATCCAATCACCAATACAATTTTATAACTTTCTCATTTTTCTTCAATTTACTAAATTTAAGGTATCTGATTTACGATAGCTTGTTGGCATTCTTTATCACGAAATTGCAGTAACTTTATTAATGGAATTTCAACTATGATGAAAGAGAAATACGGTTGAACCTTTATATTACAGTTATTATTTATGATTTTTCATGTAGAGCTATAATATTGTTGCAACGATAGTCGATCAAACTAGTAAACAAGTACTTAACATACTATAGATCTGAAATACAATCTATCAGTCATTTGTTGCTCGCTCATGTGTTGAACACTTCATAAAGAAAACACAACGTGTGCCACGCGCCTTGTGTGTTAATCATTATCTATTCTACGTAGGTACTTCCGGTCTTTCCAGGCGGTTACTTAACCGGTTCCTTTTACTTTTTTTAATTTTTTTTACCGACATCAATCACTCCTAGATCTAATAATTTAAGCTTTATTGTGTTACAAAATAACATATACTCAACTTATACTATCTACGGCTTATTAATAACTTATAAATAACAATCTAAAAAATAAATTTAAAAAAAAACTTTCTTACCATAGTGTAAAAGTCAACTTCTTTGTATGGATTCACTGCGACTAGAATAGAACCCGTGTATGTCTGTTGATTGTTATATCTGAGTCAAGGAATCAATTATTTACAAATATTTATAAAAGTTATTTTTGATATGTCACCAGTCTATATCTAATGAAACAATATAAGCAGTACTTGTTTATGTAATATAAAAAGAATATAAGAAAAATGTTGTCTTTGGCGTATTTGGTTTCTTTTTAGTTAAATTCAGTATTATTAGAAAGATGATGACCTGAATTTGTGGGTTTTCAAGGTTTCATACGGTTTTAGCGATAGTTAATTTATTATTGAGTTTTTGGGATAGCTTTAAATATATTTAAATTTTGCGCTAAATGTTATTTGTTAATTTTTGCACAAAAAAAAAAAAATTTCTTGAACTAAGAAAATTATAAGGAAGACTGAAGTTATTTTGGAGCAAGAAGAAATTTTTCTGGCTTAAACAATTTAACTTCGTTCAAAAAATTTTTACTTCATTTAAAAAATTTTCAGTCTTTCTTAAGATTTTCTTGATTTAAGAAAATTTACGATTGACTCAAGACTTTTTTCTTTCTGTGTGTACATGTGAATGTTGTTATAGATCAAATATTAATCCATATGATTAAGAGAATAAGATAAATTTTTATTTTAAAAGGTATTTATGTTTAAAACTTTTATATTATTAGAAAGGTCATCACTTGAATTTGCCCCTTTTCACAATTGCGTATATTTTTTAGTGATGGTTAATTTTTTGATTTTTTTTTGTGGATCAGTTTTAAATAATTTTTTGGCTCAATTAATTTTTGAATGTTAACGTTGGTTACATTAAAATGTAAAATTCTGAATAGAAAAAATGATAAACATTGAAGTTAAAATAATTAATTATTATACTTTTAATTTTTCGACATTACATGGCTTTTGTTACGGTTTGAAAAGCTATTTTTTCTATATATCTGTAATTGTAATATTTTAATAATAAATATCATACATAAAAAGTTAAAGTCACGATTTTACTTTTTAATATTGTAGGTATTTATTATAAATCAATAATTATTTATTTTTATTATAGTTTAGATTTTTTGGTGTAGAGTAAAATAAATCATAAAAATTTAACGCATGTCATGGCTGTAAAAAGACTTTTGAATAGTCTAATTTTCATATGCCTTGTGGTATTATATCTTTAATCAAGCACAAAAACTGTGTCGTAAGCGGCAGAATAAAGTATTTTTTTTCTTTTAACAAGGCACAACGGGGGGAGTTTTGCATCAGGACACCCTGCCAGTAAGAATTGCGAATTTACTGTTTCCCTTGCATAATAATATACCAAGTTTTACTATATGTATGTACGAGTAGTTGTTGTAATCCTGTAGCAGTTTTGTTATGAGTGACGTCACACACTCACCACCCCGAGCCAACCCCAGCCTGGACTATGAGTCACTGGTGTATTGTACCAAGAGGGTAATACACCCATAACCGTCATCGCTCTCGACTGATCGTCGAGGGAGCAGTCGTTTGTTTCATGCGATATATACGCACTGAAAAAGAGGGTTTGCCAAACTTGGTGGGCCACTCACCGCCCGAAATATTATTTCAACTTTAATCCGTCGTTCATATTAATATATATCTTGATGTTAAAAGTCTTTCTTATTTATCATCAAGATTTTATACATCATTTGACAAAAAAAAAAAAAAAAAAAAAAAAAAGATATTATTGGACATATGCCTCTTTGGGAACCTAATCGATCACAAATCAATAGCACCCCATCCATGTGTTCATCTAGACAGCCGGTAAATCACTTAGGCCAACAAACTGATGATGGTGATGATTATGTTTACTTTTATAGGTTGCTTGTAGTCTTTACTTTTCATTATATATCCTCAAGCTTGCTTGTTATCATGATATTGACCTATTTAACTTTTATTTCAACCTTTTTTTATTAGTTGTTCGCCAACTTTTGTGTGTACTCTATAAGTCTAAGGATGCTTTCATTTCCGCGCACTGACAATTTAGCAAACATTCTCTTCTGTGAGAATTTTTATTTTAAACTGGGAATATGTAGCTAAAAGTTAACTCATAGTCATAAGCTTCATGATTCTTCGACGAAGCTAATTGAAGCTGGATAAGAGGGCTTTTGCCTCATGACTTTGTCTCTTATATCCATCGCTGGCTCACTCAGTTGCAAGAGGGCTCAATGAGAGCATGAGAGTCCACCCCTCATTTGCACCGACAAGAAATAAAGTGTCCCGGATTGTCCACCTCAACGCTCTACAACTCGTCCCACTTACTATTTAGCTCGCTTTAGTTGACATCCAACCTCATCTACTTTCATTCTATACTCTATACTTTACTTATATTTATCTTGTATTCACTGTCGATTTTAGGTGACCTAAAAAATTATCTGCACTGGTTCCGACGTTTAATTAGATTACATTCCGATATAATGATATTTCCGGAGATACTAAACCATCTAGTTATCTCGAAATTTCCGCGAGAAATAGGAGAGAATAACGAGGATAATTGAATACTGGCAATAATCAGTTTAGATGTCGTAGATTCTTATAATATCCTTTATCACCTATTCTTCCATTCCCATTCAATTCTCACGATTAATAATATTCAAAATAAACTATTAATTTTCTTTTATCATTTAAAACACAATTTTAAAAAAATACTAAAATACTTTACAGTGTCGACAGGAAGTTTCTCATGGTCGTATAGTGTAAATCTCATTGTAGATTACGTAATCTTGATGAAAGAAAAAAAGTTCAGCAGGACTGAAGTTTCATTTGATAAACATTAATTTATTCAAGTAAATACTCCACTTATTTTTTTACACGTTCTCAAATGATTATTCTTCTTTTTGTAGTTGTAAAAGACATTGTTTTTTATTTCTCAAGTCTCAACTTTAGCTACTGAAGAATATACTTAACGTAAAACAACACTTCTGAAGTCATTTTATGCACATGTCTGTACTTCGGAACCCTCACTTGAACTTAATCTCCTTTTTCCAGTGTCAAGTGTGGAGATTAAGAACTCTAACTCTCAGTAGTTTACAATTTATTTGCTCAATTACGCGAGGCCTAATTAATTTTTAACTCAGCAAATTCATATATGGATCATTACATACTGAATTAACAGGTGTTAAAAATTTTTTTTTTTTAATTAGTTTGACATCTTTTTTAATTTTTAATTTTTGACATCTTTTTGTAGGTATAAAAGACGATTTCCTGTATATTTTTAGGCATTAATAGGAAGTTTAAAAATATTCATTATTCCTGATCAATTCTTCATAATCTAAAATTTTATAGGATCTTTTTTTTGCATCTTGAAATGTAGTTAAAAAAATCTGAACAACGATTGATCCTAAAGGCTATCTCTAGAACTTGCCACTATATACGAGCTTAAAACGATTGAGAACGACATTGTCAATTTTTTTTTTAATATATCTTGAATTTTAGACTACAAAAAAATTTTTCTGTAACTTTTACTTATTTTTTCAAGAGTTTAATTGTGTTAATAACATATTATGCTAACCATTCAAGGTACATAACTTTTTTGATTCGTTGAGAAAATATGATTTTTTTTTAAATCTTTTTAAAGTTTTTATGACTTTAATTGACTAAAAAGTATAATTTTAATACATTAGCGTTTTAATGACAAAAAAAAAAATGTTATTGTTTCAATCTATAATATTCTTCAACGTATGAAATTGTTTAGTTGAGTTATATTGTGATCTCTGATTTCTTATTCTTCTTTTTCTTGTGTATCGGGTATCACGCAATGCATTTTTTTAAATGTCTTCTAAACCTTTCATCTTTTGAGGACGATCATTCAAAAAAGCAGCCATAATATACATTCTCAATCATCTTTAGAGGAATATTAGGTAAGCGTCTTTTGATGCATACAAAAAGATGTCAAAAATTCAACTAAATAAAAAAATATAATTTTTAAAATCCGATGATTTGGTACAGGATGACCCATGAATAAACTTCTAACTAAAATTGTATATATATAATGAATTGTATTTTTGTTGAAGAAAGACTCCGAAAGTACTTAAAGTAAAACTCATTAAAATATTTAAAATAAGAATCTGTTAATTGAAACAATAGGAAGAACCTTTAGTTACTTCAATTGCTAACGTTGATTGCACTAAATCAAGTAATCGTAACCAGGAAGTTGATGAGGCAAGCCAACTAAATTGTCCCCATCAGTGAGCCTTTCCTCGTACAAATATAAGTACAGAGAATTCCGCGCCAAATTGGACGATTTAAAAAATGTTATTTCTTGATTCACTTCTTTGCTTAATTTTTTTCTGTCTATTAACATAGTTTCATAGCGATAATTTTTTTTCAAAACTGATCATGTTTACAGTTGAATTTTTGTTTTTTTATTGTTAAATCGTATGATTTTAATAATTGTTAATTTTTTTATAATTTAAAATTTTATTTTTCTATTAATTCAATTTTGTAACATGATGTTTTTATATTTTTACTTTTAATTTTTTTTATTATAAAATTCCCATGAAAAATTTAATATAATAATGATAATTTGGAGATGATAATTTAAATTAACAGTAATTCTTAACGATTCAACGGATCGACTAAATTTGATATTGGGGATTCAATTTTCTTCATATTATCACCGTAAATTACATAATCCAGGATAAAAAAAGGCAAAGAGTGAAATCTTTGGAGCTCTATTAGTCGTGTTATTATCTTGTCGTAGTTTTCCAGTCAGCCGCTTTTAGTTGGCACTTCAGCCTAGTTCGCGACCAACAAACTCGATCTCAAGATGAATGAACTAACCTCCAGGGTAGTTCAACCAGCTGACTACAGAGATTGTCACCATGGTAATTCACGCCAACCCTGGGAGAAATGATACCCCACCCCAACTTTGTATAATTTATATACCGTTTTGTGCTCGGTAATAATTTTTATTCTATTTCTACCTTGTATTTACTCTTTTTTACTCTTTATATCCTGTTCTATTTTGTCTCATTTTACTCTTGTTTGTTTATTCAATTATTTACACATATAAACAGAACCGAAGTTATATTTACTTCCCAGAGAGTTTAGTCACCAATCTTCATAATGTTAACTAAACTTCCAGTTATACTTTATTACTGTTTGATTTTTCTTTTTTATAGAGCCACGTTTTAGTAAATAAGACCGCTGCAAAAGTAAATAATAACTGAAGGAAAAGCGTATAATAAATTAATGAATAAATAAAACGAAATGGTGAATAAATAAGAATATTACGATTGACTTATTAAAGGATACATAAATTTGGTCTCTTTTGTACCGAACTTGGAGGTTTCGGTTAATACCACTCTCATCGATGTCGCTGATGATTGTCATGTCCGGCACTCCGGCTTCTGGGCTGGAGCCTGCAACACAAAAAAATAAGAAAAAACTTAAAAGATGCTGAAATGTATATAGCTTGAAAAAAAAAAAAAAAAAAAAAAAAAAAAAAAAAAAGTATAGCAGATCGTCAGACAAAGTGTCATTGTGATGAGGACACGGCAATTATTGTTGACGAAATAAAAGAATATAAAAGATTTTGTACAAGCAGGTGCGACTAAAAATTCTTAATGCACCTGCGTGCGCTCGACAGCTGCTTAAATCTCAAGGACGTACGTGGTTTCCTGCTAATTTTTCGCGATTTATTTTTGGGTGATACTCACCCTAATTATCTAGCGTTATATATACTGTTATACAAGTATAAGAGAAACAATTATAACGGTATACATGTTGGTTCGTATGTTTGTAACAATAATAATAATGACTCTTCTTTTAAAATTTTTAATTTTGAGTATATACGTTCTTTATATTCAAATAATTTTTTAGCCCTTATACTTTCATGATCATAAACTGGATTACGTACGACTACTAACGAACTTCCCACGAATAATTTTTTTAGCTTATCCGTTTCTCACGGTAACGTTATTCAAGGAATGAAATTCTTTACCATATCATGACTTCATGACACTGCAAATAAAAGTTTGCATTAAACTTGGGGACTTGCTACTTTTTATTCACATTTAGACTTACTGGTGCTTATTTTTATTCGTCCTTAAAAATTTTTATTTTATTTTTATTTTTCAATAGTCTTGATGTGTATATATGTGTGGTTTTTTTTTTTTTTTTTTTTTTTTTTTTTTTTACGTCACAATGCATTCGAGACTACTATTTGTTATTGATAAATTCAGTCTGGCGGAATATAAAAGGAAAGTGAGTGAAGAAAAAAGTATATAAATTGAAGGAGGATCTGCGAGGATAAAAGATTTGAAAGTAAAGGACCGACCGATATGATTTTAGAATTGGAAAATTAACAAAGCAATAGCCTGGAGCGACAGATTAATATCGCAAACAATTTACAGAGCTTTTTCAAGTGCAAAAATCTGTAATTAAACTTTTAACTACAATTATACTCATATTAATTACATTACTAAATATCGAATCTTTAGACAATTAAATTTTATAATTTACTACACTCCAGTTCCGGTTGCAATAAAACAAAACTCAACATCTTTATTTGTTTTCTTCGAAATAATATACATATGTGTATATTAGGACACATTTCCGTCGAAGGCTCCAGGAAGGGAGTTAAAATACAGAGATAAAAATAGCTGATAGTATACACAGATGACACATGGTAAATTTTTTTTTTATTTCTTTCGAGGTTCAAAAATATTATATCTAAAGAAAAATTCAATATTTTTTTACGAATCATGATTTTTAGTGACTGGAAGCCTAGCGCACACTTGTCTTTTTTTATAATATTCTATCAAATCTTTATTATTCTATGTATATGCTTAGTATACATCTATAATATTTTATTGTATTATATGGAGATTCGGATGAAATTTTTAGTAGAGGAGTTCTAGTCTAACGTGTTCAGGTGTCGTAACCAAAAAGGGAACGCAGGTATATAGAATTTTAAAATGAAAATCCGTCTCAACTTACGACTTATTGGTTGACCATCTGTCATATCAAACTTTCCTAGTTCACAAAAGAAATACAAACATAAATAGTTTTAACCCACAAGACAGACGTAGATTTTAAATGAACAAACTCGTTAGTATTATTTTTTACATTAAAAAAACTTAAAATTTTATTTATTAAAATTTCGTTAAAATAAATAAAAATTCATTTCAATTAAATGTTCAATTTAGTTATTTAATTTGATTTATTATCAAAATTGTTGCAATTTTCTAAATCATATGGTAAAAAAAACAAATTTAATTTTGTTTAAGAAATTTTTTTTTGTTAAATTAATTTTTTTTTTAAATTAATTTTTTTTTATTAAATTAATTTTATTTTAAAATAAATTTTATTTTAATTTATAAACATGTATAGATAATACTCACACTCCATGTTTGTAAAGGTAGACCTTCTTAACTAATATATATTCTTTTTAGATTTTTAAAAAATGCATTGAAGCGAGACGGAATTATTAAATAATCTGAAATGTGATTATCTGAAAAACGGATGAAACCGAGTTGATTCGAAAACCTTGAGAGCATATTAAATCCGTCGCAATGCAGTTTGTGTTTAATTATTCGTAGCACCAGTGGCATTTATATGACATACAAGAGTATTTGAGATGCTGTGATATTCAAAGTATACATATATGCATCTACGTATCAGTCAAAGATGTAGAGGGTGACTTGGGCATGAAGCTGCTAGTTATATATCAGCTATACTGTCTATAGTAGGAAAGCATCTACTACAGTAGTGTATATTGCACATATTCTAGTGTTTTAAAGTGAAAAGAGAATGCAACACAATTGCCCGTAAGTCAGAATAAAAGTTGCTGCAATGAGTTCCCGCAACCCTTCAGGGCAAACCACATGACGTGTGTCCTCAACTCCCCGGATTTTTTAATGTCTTTTTATGAAAGTAAAAGTATAAGTACAGACGTATATACATAATAGAGTGACGAGAGGCTAATGCAACAACGAGAATCTCGCCCTCATAGACAATTGCCACGTGCGTTCAGTTAATAATAATCCTTAAGGTATATTAAGTATAATTTAATATATCAGTAATGATGAGTTATCTCAGTTATCTTATTTGTCATACAGTGAATAGTTTTAAAAAAATGTACATTTAATTACAGAAAACAATTAATGGAAAAATTTAGTGAAAGTGTAATTTTAAATTACATAACAAAAGTATTTTGAACTGAGTCACGAAGGCATTAAAAGATTATTTATCGTAGGATATGATATAGAAATAAAACTGCTTAAAGCCATATCATATTGATGAAAGTGTTTCGTTTATACATAAAGACGCTGTATATAACATGTTAGAGTGACGACGGGATAGCGCCTGCTTGGTTGAATTCATTCTTTACGTATGTACCTGGTGACTCATATCATATATAGAAACCGAGATGTACATTCCAGGGAAACCCAGGATGCTGAATGATGACTCACATCTCGCGCATCTTCAATATTATACGAGATTGAGGTCAAACAACTTCTCACATTTATGATATATATTTATAAATATATATTCTTGGTGTGAATGACTTTTAAAAATCTGTAATAATGCAACATTTTAAAAATCTTTCCGAGTGCATGACAAAACAGTAATTAGATTAAATAAACAACAAAGGATACTTTTCTTTGTGATCTAAAAGTCATTTGAGCCAAGGTAACCCGATGTTGATGTTGTTGTCAGTATTGATATTAATGATAATGATTAATAGTCATGTCACTGAAAATATCCTCGAAATTTAAAGGAACTTTAAATTCCGACTTAATAACTTCCTGTCAAAGGTTTTTCTTTGATAGTCTTTGTACTTCACTTGATTTACATGTGGTGAAGAAAAGAACATTAACAGGAAAGTGTCAAAGAGATAAATACGAAACCACATCATCGCGGTTAAGTTTAAGTGATCGAAAACGATAACATGATCTATTTATAAATATAAGCTGAACTATTATTATTGTCATACACCCTTGGTTAAAGCAAAACTCAAGGTTATCAAATATCGTTTGAAAAATAAATCTTTTTTTAAATATAACTGCGGGCTTTTTTAGACATCAAAGCACTTTAAAAACATCAGACCCATTGACACATTTTTTTATCCACCTTTTTATGTCAAAAAATTATAACCGGTCAAGCGTAGAATTCTACTTAATACTCTAGTAGCAGCATCAGTAGCAATAGTATATTAAAATATATGTATAATGTGAAAAACGACCGTAAAAAAAAAATTGTGTGAAAAAATAAATGTAGGGAAAAAATATGTAGGGAGTTTTTATCGTAGTTAACCACTTGATAAAGAAAAAATGAAGCTAAATAATCTTGCGCTTATCAAAACTAAAACAGTCTGATTTATTACAATTGAGATTAATTCGCGTGGAATTAATAGATATGTGTAAAAAAAAAAAAAAATAAATATCTCAGAGTGCATGTCACGTTCATGAATGGAAAAAAATAAACATCTTTGATTTCGTCTGGGAATTCTATAAGTGGTATCAACACGTTTTAATAACAATAAACAATGAAATACGAAGTATCTTTCCGTCTTCTGGTCCCCAACATCCGTACTTCATCGCGTTGTCATATCGCACGGACAAGATAAGATTATTTCTTGCGTTTCTTCACCCGGACGGATTATTGAACCGTAATGCAGGTAAAAAAAATTCGAACAGTCGACTCGTCTTCCTCTTTTTTTTTTTTTTTTTTTTTTTTCAACTCGAGGGGATCCTTGAAAAAACGTCCTTCGACTTGCCAAAGTCTGGGCACGCTCACTACTCCTCTTGTCTGCTCTTGTATAAGGTCAACGCCATTAAAGCATGTTAGGACTATATCATCAGAAATATATCTACTCTAATTATACATATAATCTAAAAAAAAAAAAAAAGAGTCAGGCTAATTATGGATGCAGGAACTTAATTATAAATAAATGTATGTGCATATATTATTGATGTTACTCATTACAGTCATTATTAATAAAATCGACTTCCGATCATTTGTTGTTGACTTTGGTCATTACACTTTGTGATATGCATAACGATATTTGTAAGCGCTTGAATAATATTAGGGATTTACAAAGAGATATTGCTTCGCAAATAACCCTTTACTACACATAACCATTTTACGTTTAGTTCTCATCCTTATCCAATCGTATTCATGGTTCACATGTAGATGTACTTATAAACACAATCACGTTTAAAATGTTGCTGAAACTCCACCCCAATGGTATAAAATTATCCAGGAGTATAATGTATAAATGTTCGTATGTACAAAAAAAATATTTGACATCCCGTTTAATATTTAACTTCTTTAATTACCAGTCAATAAGAAAAATAAACGAATTAAATGAACAAAAATTAATTTAAAAAAAAAAAAAAAAAAAAAACATGTCAAATATATAAATGAAAGAAGTAAATATATGAAATACAAAATTTGGTTCTGTCAAATAAATTGAGGCTTAAATAAATAAAATGTGTTTTTTTAGAAATTCAGATAAATAATTGATAAAAGAAGGGATGGTAAATAATGAACTTACCCTGTGTAAAATGCTTGGCAACCATGGCGAGTTAGTGATGAACGTTTTTGAGCATGTATATATCCAACCCCTGTTTGGCACTTGAGGTAAACTCTAGTGAGCGCACTCGGTGACAATAAACTTCTTTAAATCAAATCAATTGCACAATTCACATGTTTGACACTGCATGTTATTTTAACAATAAATTTTCATTGTTTTTGCTTCTTAATTTATCAGAATAAAATTACTTGGCAACTATTTTTTACGGATTGACCACTGTAACAGAAATCGTTAAAAAATAAATAAATACAAAAAATCGTGGGTGTTTTAAATATTAAGGGGTGTAAAATTCCGCATATAAACAGCAAACTACATTAAAGAGAACCCACATGCCTAACAGTTGCCACCCGACTGACTGTGACTGACGCTCAAGGCGTTTTGTGTCCCGTGCACGGCTGCGGCTGCTTTTCCTTCTCCCCTCTGCCACTACCAACTTCCACTGCTTCTATTACCGGAACAATCACCCCACTATTATTGTTATTATTTAGCCACCGCCACCCAATCCCCCACATGGTGTTTGCCTTTACCGACCGAGATTTTAGTTTTTTATAAATATCCTAAAAAGCATTATCTGAGACAGGTGGCACTATCATCTAGACTTGGAACTTAGATTTCAGAAGTGAATTTCTAGCATTTAGTTCTAATTATGTTTGCACAAATTAATCGGAGTATGCGGGTACACAATTATCTGATATATTGTAATTTCTATGATTGGTTTAACAAATTAATTGTGATAGAAAAATTCAACTTCGAAAAATTGTAAGAAACTATGAATCAAATTTTTTAGCATTAATTTATTATATTACTGAAATTAGTAGACATCTGACTATTCTTGGAATTTTTTAGAAATCAATTATTGTACAAAAATATTTATAAAAATTCACACTTGTAATTTTTCAAAATTTCTGCATGTGGAATTTTTTTTGCTAAGTTTTTGTCATTATAATTGAATTATTGTAAAGATAAAAAAATTTTTAGATATTTCTGCTTGATTTAGTATCATAATTTTTTCCATTTTTTGAGCGTGATATTAATATAATTTTAAATGACACTGAAGTTGGCAGACATTAAAAATTATTTTAAAATTTTATAATAATGCAATTATTAAAAAAAATTAATTAAAAAGTTTCACATGTGAAAATTAATAAAAATTACAAGTGAAAATTTTTAGAAGCATTTTTTTATTGTAATTAATTTATTAAAAAAATTTATTAAATTGACAGTTGACGGCTAACTTCAGTCTTATAATTTTAATGGCTATTAATTTATTTCCTGTAATAATTAAAACTTAAATAATTGAACTTTACAAGAATTGAAATAAGCTAATTTTCTAAATTTTTATGTAAAAATAAATTTTATTTAAAAAAAAAAAAATTAAATTTTTACTTCTCAATATCAATGTCAAAAACTCTAATTTTGATAGGGTTTGTTTTTTATATACACAAAAAAAAATTTACTTAAATCAAGTGAACAATTTTGAAGAATTTTATCTTCTTGATTTGAGTGTAAAAATTCTTAAACTAAGACATTTTTCTTGGTTTAAGTGAATTTTATTAAATTCGAGAATTTTTCGTCTTGATTCAAGACAATGAAACTTCAAATTAATTTTCTTGATTCAAGAATTTTCCTCTTGATTCAAGTTAATTTTTTTTTTGTCAGTGTATACACAAAAAACAAATTTCTTGTGCGAAGAAAATTTTAAGGAAAACAAAAGTTATTTTGGCTCAAGAAACTTTGACTTCATTCAAAAAATTTTCAATCTTCCTTAATATTTTCTTGAGTCAAAAAAATGTACACTCCAGTCAAGAATTTTTTTTCTCAGTGTATGTATATCGATACTGCCATTCTGCACGGAGAAAAAAAGAACAGCACTGATTACTATTTAGTACAGTAATCAGTAGTATTTTGGAAAAAAAAGTGGTTAAAATGCTTGAGACAGTAGAGAGCGCTATATAAAAACTACTGGCTACTTTCTGTATATTACAGAGTCGTGCGCTGGCATTAACCAGTCGTGTCTCATACACCACTCTCTACTGTCTATGAATACTTTTCTAATATTTGTATAAAACAGTAACCATTGATGTTTTATTTTCTCCGTTTAATACATTGTATCCCACAAAATTTGACATATTGATTTTTCTTTTAAATAGAATCACAACAATATTATGCAAGTCATATTAAAAATTTAAAGGTCAAATAGTTTAATAACTATTTTTAAATAAACATTTTCATCCATTGAATTCCATTTGAACAATGTTAAAAATGAACTGTTTTTACCGTCTGCTGTAAAATTTTTTAAATGTGAGATACGACGTATTAGAATGGCAGTATCGATATATATTTTTCCTGCGACATTGAACACGGATATTATGTATATTATTATATGTTTATGATTTATGTTGATATTCGGCGCCAACTAATTCATGGTGGCAGTATAAAGACCAACAGCTATTCATTTTTTCTACTGCACAAAAATACGAAATATTATGACTAAATTGTACACTTTGAAAACGACTTTATCATATTAACTTAGTGTTAATTACATTTACATTAGAAAACATTTAGATTAGTCAACATGACGTTTGATAGCGTGATGTATTAATGTGTCAGGTTTTCTACGATATAATTGCTATGACACACGCTGCATTCCTGAAATAATATAAATTTTTTAAATTCCAAGGTGAATGTCTTAACGATCTAAAAATACGAAGAGACTTATTTATATACCACAAATGACAAGTATATAAAAATAAATACATAGCAAGAAGTATATAAAGAGAAAAGATGAATTTAGTAGAACTTGTTACTTATTCGGAAGTAGAGGAAATGTTGCTTCGTGAGCGGAATATAAATTAGACATAAGATGTATCTCTATATTCACTCCATTTGTCGTACGCAAGTTTACTTGTATATTTCACATTTATTTTTATATATAAGTTAATTGGAATATTGCAGGCATGATTACGTCAAGCTGTGATTGGTTATGAATCATAAAGAATCGTTAATATCGCATAATTCCCACTCATACTTTCTTCAAGGTTTCATTTTATAGCCTCTCGTTTGAAAGATATCGATTATAATAAGAACTAAACTAATTCAATTTTGTCGATTTAGATAAATTGATTTGTTAACAAGATACTTAGGCTTAAGTATAATTTCTGAAACAAGTTAATACTTTACATTTTATAAAAAATAACATTTTTTTAGTGAATAAAGGAAAGTCTGATTTTGAAAAACAAGTTTTTTAACCCAAGTAACTAATCCGTTATAGACAGTAATTTCAGAAGTTAAGTAAACTCGATCATATTATTTTACATTATTTTATTATGCATATACAGACTAACAACTGTAAAAAAGTAATAAAAAATTATTGGCATTTGTAAAACATTCAACGCCGAAGTAATAATTTAAAAAACTTCAATTTCTGAAAGAAGTTTTGACGGAACTTGGAACAAAAATTTAAAAAAAAAAAAATGCTATATTTATAAAATTTTAATGTAGATTTAAAATTGATTCGAAGCTATAAAAATAGACAATAGAAATAACAAGAGTGAATGCTTGCGGTTTTACAACACCACAACGTGTACACAACAATAAATACTATAACTATACTTACGACTGTGTGATACATAAGCATATCTATGACAAAATAATAAAAGTGTAGATTACTTAGATGTGGGTGGATTTCTGCATTGAAATCCCTTCCAGCAATTGTCAAGAAGAGAACCAGTTTCATTCTTCATCTCATCATCTCTTTAGATTCTTATCGCAGTCAAGAATTTTTTACTTTGATGTTTATAAATAGATTACAAATAAGTAAACGATACATATTAACTTCTGTTCTATTAAAATTTTTTTTTCTTTTTTTAGTACTAAGAGTCCGTCATACAATTCAAGTATTGTGATAAAGATCTGACAAACCGAACAAATTAAAAAATTCAAAGTTTCTTATCTTATAATCGCTTAATATTAGTAATTTCGTGTGACACTGAAGTTAGCGGAGGTCTGAAAATTTTTTATTTTTTTTTATTAATTATATTATGATTAAAAAGATATTTCTAAAAGATTACACTTATAGTTTTTCAAGTTTTTTACAGGTGAAATTTTTTTTTTAATTATTTAATTGAAAAATTTTTTTAATAAAAAATTTATAAAAATTTGAAATGTCGGCTAACTTCATTTTTGTAATTTCCTGACACTGAAGTTAGCAATGAGGCTAAAGTTAGCAGACACTTGACAATTTTTTGATTTTTCTTGAAAAATAAACTAGGCTTAGAAAATTGTTTATAAAAATGTCATTTGTAATTTTCAGAGCTTCTAAAGATGAAATTTTTCAATAAAATTTTTCAGAACTTCTAATTTTTTTTATTTTTTTTATTTCTTGCATTAATGAAAATTAACTTAGCAGATAGTTGATAATTTTAAGAATTTTTATAACAAATAAATTATGGCAAAAAATAAAATTTTTAAAAAATTGACATTTAGAAATTTTAAAAAACTACAAATGCAATTTTTTAAAAATAATTTTTTGGAAGAAATTTATTTGTTAAAAAAAATTAAAAAATTGTCAAGTGACAGCTAACTTTAGTGTCATCTTGCATTATACATCGGAGTAGGAGTTTTTTCTTAATTTATTTAAGTAAAAACAACAGTTAACTAACTTTTGTTTTTTTTGTTATGTTTATTTTCCCGCCAACAATTAAAACTTGTCTATTACAATCAAACCCGACAATACCGGCAGACGAACGCATGCGCTAGTGAATAAAAATTTTTATTTTATTCATTTTATTTTACTGTTGCAGGTATATACATCACTTATACTTCATCCTTTTTCAATTGTATCTCTTTCCTCTGTCTTTATTTCTCAGCAAAGTCTCTTGTACAACTGGTGCTAATCTATCTCCATCCTCTTGGCTCTCATTCTCTGTTTCTACTCGGGCTCTGACATTGTACGGATGTGTAGACTGTAAAATACATTAGCAGCTGGTGGTGTTGCTACATTTGTCAGTCAGTCCATACCAGTCTCCAGTTCAGAGTAGTCTATCTATTTACTTCTAATCCTGATGCATATTAGTTATTCGTTTTATCACGAGCATATACTAGAAAAGAGGACGACGATGATGGTTGAGTGTGGTCAGATTAATTTTTCAACCACCGTACTAAAAATGACAGTGTGTATGCTGCGTAGTGATGTTAAACCGCATAGCTACGTAGCGTAACTAAAAAAACAAACCAAGAGAAGAATAATTAATAAATCACCATACACATTCGCCTCGGGCTACGTTTCTAAGTGCAACAAGACGTCCATGCCATCATATTGTCAACCATGGCTTCGGTGAAGGTGGCTGTAAGGGTCCGTCCCTTTAATAAAAGGTATTTATTTATTTTTATTATTTTTTAAATCGTTAAATTTTAAATTTTTTGTCAGTAAATGCTAACATATTGGAACGTTTAAAGCCACCAATTTATTAAATGTCCAGTATACTTTATTGTTTTGTTTAAATTCACAGCTTACACCGAATATCTTTTTTCATTCCTGGAATCCCACCTGCCATCGCTTCAACTGATACACTTTGTTTTCTGTTTTTGTTATTATTTATTTTTGTCCTCCTAACCCCGTTTACAAAATTCATATGAGATTTCTCCATCGTCCTTCTTTGATAATTAACTTCTTTTTTTTTTATTTATTAAATAAATAGTTTTTTAAATTTATGACTTTCATTAACAAATCAAGATATTAATTTAATTTATTTGACGACAAAAATATTTATATTTAACAAAAAAAATTTTTTTTTGCTGATAAAATACATAAATTATTATTTTGACTGATGAATGAAGTGATTAAATAATATCCGTTCTATTTTTACAATTACGAAGAATAGATTGACATCGTTATTTTTAAATTGGTACTACACAAAAATTTTATTTAAAATTTAGTAGTAAAACGGATAGTAGACTAAAAATAAAATTAGATATTTGTGAAAAAGAGACAGAGATAGAGTGCGTCGTCAAAGTATAAATTAAATCTGTTATAATATTGCCAGTTGATTTATACATAACATGATGTTTTTATTCTAGGGAAGTGGCCATGAATGCGAAACTGATCGTTCAGATGGATGGCAAAAGGACACGGATATATAATAGCAAGGTAATGTATAATGCAATTCTAATATTAGTGAACAGAATAGCAGTTTAAAACATCAAATATTATATTTAAATTAAGTAGGTAATATATATGCTTATATATGTACGTCTGTGCTACATATAAGTTTTACTTGTCATCCAATAATGTATCAATAGATTCAGCAGGTGGCTGTTTGACAACTGCGGTATTATTATATCTACTCTAAATCAAAGCTTTAATTAAAAAAATTTTACTGTTTTAGATTGACTATAAATAACAAAATTTATCAAAAATAATTGTAATTAATTTTTTTAATTATCAAATAAATTAGTTTATTATTTTATCTTTCTCAATAAATCATTATCTTTTTGTTCAATGTATTTATTTCTAAGTATTATACTGAGCATTATTGACCTCAAGACGTATTAATAACGGTAACATAATACCTATAGCTTAGAATATCAAAACACTGAAAAATATAAAGCCAATTAATATATAATTTATTATTATGAGTAACAGAGGTTAATATTCTAATTGGTGAATTAATCAATTATAGTAGATTGTATGCAGTACCATTTTTAGAAAAATAAATTGTTTTACATTAAATCAGCTGTTGTTGCGGAGAAAGTTGCAAGAGTGTTGAAGAGAAACTAGTCTTATTCGATTACCACATTACTCATTACCATTAGTTATTGGAAAAAAATAGCCGCCAACTATTGTTAACTTTGATGTTTCTGTTGAACATTAGGTCATCAGATAAATATATTCAAAATAATAATAATATTGATATTATTATAACTTAATTATTAATGATTAGTTATATTAAATTTCAAGTTTATTTAATTAATATTACTGTTTTTATAGAGTCCAGGGAACTGTCGAGATAATGATAAAGAAAAATATAAGGATTTTACATTTGATCATTCCTATTGGTCTTATGAGCCTACTGATGAAAATTATGCGTCTCAAGAAGAGGTATGATTTATAATACTTATTAAAATAATGACAGTTATACAGATATCCACTTTGTTATTGGTTATCAATAGGTAATGTGATGATTGATTAAAATATATATTAACAATAAAATAATTAAACGACACGTACATTCTTACGGTTTTTAAACATTAAAAAAAGTAATATTGATGCGCAATAAGGCATGCTTCCGCACGTATAGTCCAAGTTCAGAATTGTAATCATGACACGTCACAATACGATCGCACCGTTTAAGGATTCGATCAACAATTATTCTTTCCGTTTCAGGTGTTCTACGATCTCGGTACAGACGTCATAGAAAGTGCCTTCGCAGGTTACAACGCCTGTGTCTTCGCCTACGGTCAAACGGGTTCCGGCAAAACGTTTACGATGATGGGCTCGCCGGTAAATGATTTTTTTTTTTAATTTCATTGTAATGACTTTATTACATATATTATTGTTTTTCACACCCAAGAATATACAATGAAATTATTATAAATTAAAATATTACATCATTTAATAGGAGTCACAAGGCCTAATACCGAGAATATGTAAGACATTATTTGCGAGAATGGCAGCTGGAAAAGATACTGGAGCTTCGTATAGAACAGAAGTATCTTTTTTAGAAATTCATAATGAAAGAGTCAGAGATTTATTAAGGCCTGATCAAACCCCATATCACTCTCTCAAAGTTCGAGAACATCCAAAGAGAGGTCCTTATGTACAAAATCTCTCAAACCATCTTGTCTATGATTACTCCGATATTCAGGTGATTAAAAATTCATTAGAGCAATAAAATTTTTGTTTTTAATCAAATTATTTTTATTTCTGAATTATTTAAAAACAAGGTCTTTAAAATTATAAGCTACGATCTTTGGTTGATTACATGGATTATGTTGATTTCTAGGAATGTATGGTGAGAGGAAACACGCACAGAACAACCGCTAGCACAAATATGAATGATGTAAGCAGTAGAAGTCACGCGATATTTACAATAACTTTTGTCCAAGCTGGATTTTCAGAAGGTAATATGCCTTCTGAAACTGTATCAAAAGTTCATCTTGTAGATTTAGCTGGAAGGTAAAAATTTATAATACAAATCTCTATATATTTAGGTATATTTAATAGAATCTTTTGAAACTTAATGAATGAATGGATTGTTTTCAGTGAACGAGCTAATGCTACGGGAGCAACAGGTCAGAGATTAAAAGAAGGTGCGCACATAAATAAATCTCTTGTTACTCTTGGTTCCGTAATATCAGCGTTAGCCGATATTAGTTCTTTTTCGGACACAAATAGTTCGAGAAGAAATGTTTTCATTCCTTATCGTGATAGTGTACTCACGTGGTTACTCAAAGACTCACTTGGTGGTAATTCTAAAACGATAATGATTGCCGCCATAAGTCCTGCTGATTGTAATTATGGTGAAACATTAAGCACACTAAGATATGCTAATAGAGCTAAAAATATTATTAATAAACCTACTATTAATGAAGATCCAAACGTTAAACTCATTAAAGAACTTAGAGATGAAATTATGAAACTAAAATCAATGATTGGAAAAGACGTGGTAAGTATTTATAATTATTTTTAAAGATTTATTAATAAAATTGATATTAATTTCTTTTTTTTTTTTTTTTTTTGTTTATTAAATAGAACATAGAAAGACCACCGCAACAAAAGGTTCTTTTAGCTCAAATTCATGAAAAACAAGAACAAGAAAAAGTCCTTACAGAAGAATGGACTGAAAAGTGGCGAGAAACACAGATGATACTTCAAGAACAACGGGCATTAGGATTAAGAAAAAGTGGAGTTGGTGTAGTTTTAGATTCAGAGATGCCACATTTAGTTGGTATCGATGATGATTTATTGAGTACAGGAGTTACTTTGTATCATTTGAAAGAAGGAAAAACCTTAGTGGGAACTGAAGAAGCTAGTACACTACAGGACATTGTTCTGACAGGTGCAGACGTTGAACCTGAACATTGTATCGTGGAACTCGATGCAGGTGTAGCAACTCTTCATCCTCTTTCACCTCACTGCTGGATTAATATGGCTCAAATTGATAAACCAACACGATTATCTCAGGGTTGTATTATATTACTCGGTCGAAATAATATGTTTCGATACAATGATCCAGCAGAGGCTGCTAAACTTAGAAAAGAAGGTGGAACAGGAAATGGGAATCTTCAATCGACGGTTGTTAATTTATCACGTTTATCTTTGCTCAGTTGGAGTGTATCTGATCTTAATGTATCTTCCTCCAGTGATAATTTATTAAATTCAAATGAAGATTTACGTGCATTTGAAGAGTTAGAGCAACAAAAAGCTGCTCTAATTAAAGAAAAGGAAGACTTTAAGGTAATTTATTACTTTTGTTTGTTTGATAATCTTATAATAATGGATTTACGTGATGTTAGAAGAGTATTACTTACTGCAATATAATTATATTTTTGTTCTGTAAATAGAAAGAACAAGAAGAACGTGAAGAAAGGTGGGCAGCAAGACGTGAAGCGCTTGAGGGCGCACAGAAGGAACTTGAGAGAGAATGGGGCGCACAATGGAAAGAATGGGCTGATGCAATAGCTGCTTTGGAATCACGACAACGTGATTTACGTACTAGACGACGTGCCTTGGAGCAAGAACGACGCGACGAGATGACACAAGTAAGTGACTTGGATTCGCCGTCTCCGGATTTACTTGTAATACCAAATAAATATCAATTATACTTGGTCCTCGTTGTACTCGGTGTTCTCATATGTTTATCCGGCAATATCATCATATACTCGCATGTATGTCCTCTGGACATGTGACGACAAAGTCACGTTAAAGTCTTTCAAAATTTAATCGACTGCGGTGTATCCATAAAATGACCTACAAATGACGTGACATATAAATTGTAAATTATGTTTTTTATTCTCTAAGCTGGACTAGAGAATGATTTTAAAATATTATAAAAAAATTAACCATGAAATGGTAGCAGTTAATTCAAAGTAATATTAAGAAAGCATTTATTTTTTGACGACTAATTGGAATCTTTACAAATTCAATTTAAAAGAAAAATTATTTTTTTGTGCCTGACAAAAATATACTCATTAATTGTACATAGCATTACATACTAGTATAAATGGCGAAGATATTGCCGGAACAAATGAGACGTGATATGTTCTATTTATTGTAGATAAATTTATACAGAGAACAATGGAACATATAATTTGTAAATAGTTATTGAAGTCATTTATTGAAATTGAGAGAAAATATAAAAATCTTAATGGGTTTGTTATGCGAGGAGAGAAATGATAAGCAAAAAAAAAAACATTGTTGTTATAAATATATATTACTCTAATTGTTGGTTAATAAATTTTTCTTACAAATATTGGCCTTGAAGTATTATACAAATGCACTCACTTCTTTCGTATGTTATATGTGTTATGTATCAACGCGTTCCCTTTAAATGTAAATTTTTTTTCTCTAATTAATTTATTTCATAATTATTATTAATATTAAATATTTAAAGTTTCACATTAACAAACCCACTCTTTGTCTGATTTTTCGGGGTACAAGTAGTCGTATTATTATTTTTTTGAATCTCTGCATCTCAAAGTTGGAAAAAAAAAAGTACACAATTCGCAATGTAACAGCAGGTAAGATATTCTGATACGATTTGATCCTTGTAGGCCGCATGTATTCTTTTCACAATTATAGTTATTTTCATTCTGTTATTTATTATTATTATTTAAGTTATTTTATCTATAAATTATTTTTATGACAGAAAAGCTTTGATAAACTATTATTTATTTTTGTTTATTGAGTTAAAACTGTCGTACAAGCGTTGTTATTTATTATTTTATCCGTTACATTTTGTTAACGCTACGGTATGTATGTGTGGCTAGGTAGAAAATTTGTGTAGGGAAGTCTCCTCTCTACGTACCAATCTACAGACAAAACTACGACAATTCGAAGAGTTCATAAACAACCAAAATCATTTGCAGAAACACCAACATTCATGGAAAAAGGTAAGACACAGACTGATATATTTTTTCATCGCTCATCACTAATGCTCGATCGAAAAAACTTCTCGGCTTCAGTCTTAAAGAAGATACCCACTTATTTATATATTTTTTTTAATTTATATGAATCTCATAAAAATTTGTAATTAATATTTCATTTTACAGACAGATGATGCAGTAAGTAATGATAGTATGCCAGAATCATGGTCCAATTTTAACGATCAAAATTCATTGGATGCTATGAAAGAGCTTGTGAATCATCATGTACATATAATTATTATCAAATATATTTTTACATAATTATTCATTTTGAAAAAATGTTAAACTAAATTTTTATTTTTCAGAAAAAAGAATTAGCTGCTTTAGAATTTGAACTGCAGACCAAAGTTAAATCTTTAAGTGAACATCAAACGAAAGTTGATAAAATGGAAGAAGAACTATCGGAAATGACAGTTAAACAAAGACAAATGCTGTATTTAGAGGTAAAAAAAAAATAAATGAATAATTTATTTATTAAATTGTTTTTGAAAATTGATTATTTTTATCATTAATTTATTATTACAGTATGAAAGTCAAGAGATTACAGAAAAAAAAGTTCAACTCGCTAAGAGAACTCAAGATCAGCTTCAAGAAATTTTAAAACGCAAGCAAAGCTTGACATTGAACTTAAAACGAGCATTACCGGCTTCTCCAGGACGATCAAGTAGTAGCAGTGATGTTCTTTCAAGCCATGATTTAAAATCATTTCAAGATGCTTGTAATCGTAAATTAAGAATAGCTTCAGCTCTGTGCTTATTACCGTCTGATTTACCTAGTTCATCAGACACGACTGAAACATTCCATACAGCAGCAGCTAATTCTCCAGAACTACGTTCTTTCTTCCCTGAGATTGATATTACGGAAGTAAAAGATACTGAATCAAATAAAATTGTGGAGGAAAATAAAATCAATAATAAAGAAGATAGTAATGAATATAAAAACCAAACAGCTGAAAAAGTTCAATCCCCTAATTTGTTACCTACGATAAGTTTAAATCCTACGGATAATAATATTCAAATCTCCCCAAATACTAAATTAAAAGAAGAAAAAGAAGATGAAGAAATAGTAATAGAAAAAATACATGATAAGGTTTTAGAAAAAAAAGTAAATTCAAATATAGATGAAAAAAGAGAAATATTTATCAAAGATGATGAAATTGAATCTCAAGAAGTTGCTAGTATAGAAATGCGAATACAAGAAAATAAAGAGATGAAAAGACTGAATGAAAAGATCAACCAACAGAGAATGGTCGTAATAAAGTGCCTGGAAACTAGTAGTCCTGCTAAAGATGATCTTAATCAACAGATTTTAGTCCTTCAAGATCTTCAAAGACAGCAGATCGAATTAGAAGTATGGTTGTTGAAACAGGAAAAGCGATTTCAAATACGAAAAGGAACATCTCAAACAGAACTACCAGTTAATTATGGTGAAACTGAGTCTGAGGACGATAGTAATTGGAATTTACCATCTGGAAGTAATCAACAAGAGTCCGATAGAGATACCATAAGTGATCGTATGGATGAACAGACAACAAATCAATCAATTACTCCAAGGATACCAACGGCTCGAGGATATTCTTCTGTTTATCTTACAGTAAGTACAAAATTTAGTATTAATTAATTTGTTCAATTTATAACTTCAATCAAAATAAGTTATAACAAGACAAACAAATGGCGTACCAAAAAATTTTTTTCGTGAATCGACGTAGTTATGCGTAAAACGGGCAGAAACAACATTTTTTTACTTGAAACGTGTAGAAATGACAAAAAAAAATTTTTTTCAAATTTGAAATTTTTTGGTACACCCTTATGGCACTCGGGGTACCCACTGGGGGCCATAAAAGAGTACAAAAAAATTTTTTTTTTGGGAAACAACGTATTTTTGTTTTAAATGCATAGAAATGATGAAAAATTTTTTTAATTAAATCAAGAAATTATCCCAAATTTCAAATTCCAAAAAATTTTGATCAAAGTTAATTTTAAATTTGAAAAAAAATTTTTTTCATCATTTCTATGCATTTAAAGTAAAAATACGTTGTTTCCCAAAAAAAAAATTTTTTTTGTACGCCCTTATGCCTTTTCAAGGGTATTTTTTTCGGGATACGCTCTTATAGCATCAGTAACGCGAAATAACAAAGAAATTATTTTTGTTCCAGAGTTTAAATCGTGGAGATCGTTTAGGAAGTCCTTATGCACTTTCTATTACCAGATCGTTGCCTTCCTTAATACCTAGCGATAGTACAGCAGACAATATCATAAATATGATAGTTACTGTGCCGTCATATGTTATCCGAGGTGCTGGTTCGTCCAGTCATTATGAGTATGAAATACGAGTGGTCGTGCAGGATGACAGTTGGACACTTTTACGTCGTTATCGGCGGTTTCGCGAGCTTTGTATCTACATGCGTCAGAAATATAATGGCAAAGTATGTGATATCAAATTCACGTTTTTTTTTTAAGTAATTAATTAATTAATTAGTATAATATTCAATTGGTTTCATTTTAGGTGTCTGCAATTCATTTTCCACCGAGACAAGTATTTGCAAAATATGAAGTGGTCGCGCGTCAACGAAGGAAACGGCTTGAAGATTACTTACGACGACTCATACAAGTTTGCTCCGAATTGCCAACCTGCGAATCTCTCTACAAATTTCATGGCAATCTTTGTAATATAGACAAGCAATCGTTGATTGAATTTAGTCCGTTTTTTCGTCGTGGGCCATTTGAAGGTATTAAATTTGACGGTAGCTAAGAAAAAATAATTGAGCCTCGTTATTGGCTCATGTTATTTATTTTCGTATTTGTTTTTGTCTGATGAA
This sequence comes from Cotesia typhae, assembly GCF_013202065.1. Classification (NCBI taxonomy): domain Eukaryota; kingdom Metazoa; phylum Arthropoda; class Insecta; order Hymenoptera; family Braconidae; genus Cotesia; species Cotesia typhae. The sequence continues at coordinate 3,511,888 of NW_027423757.1, read as the reverse complement.
TTAAATAAGTAGTAGTTATCAATTTTTAAATCATGATATTTATTGTTATCTTATTTGAGTACTAGTAAACTCATAAGAAATCATTTTTAAATATTTACGAAGCTATCGCGAATTGTTAAATCTATTTTAATTTATGACAAAAGTGCACAATTTTTTAAGTTTTAATGGGATAAATATTCAACGGTAGCCTCATTATATTAGTTTGGCATGTGTATAATCGTTTAATCGAATTATCAGTATTCAAACTATCAATTAAGGATAAAATAATCGTTAATTTTTTCTTTACAATGAACCAATCAATAAAATAAATTAAATTGTAATCATTGACCTGATCTTTATACAATATATATATATATATATATATATATATATATATATATATATATATATATATATATATATATATATATATATATATATATATATATATATATATATATTTCAAAAATAATATTAATAGCGATAGGTACCAAAAATAGACATATTTATTTTTTGGATGAATTGACAGCTTTTCATGCAATTTTAGATGAGTCGTTATTTTGACGGAAAATTTAATTTTTCTAATCGTTAGTCTTGACATTGAATAAATTTGTACAATAAAAATTAAAATTCAATACATACAGAATAAAATTATACTGCTGTTAATCTTGCTCTTGCTAATTATTACTAAGCAACAGATAAAAATTAAAAAAAAAAAGCATGGAAAAATCTGCCACTAAAAAATTTTGATTGGACGATAAAAAATGCTTAAAATTAAAATATTATTGAATTCACAAAAATTTGGAAGTTTTAAATTATTTATAATTTTAATTAATAGCTATGTATTTAAATAGGCGTAAAAAATGCAATAATATTTACCTTTAAAAAAGAATTATATTTGAAAATGTTATAAATTTTTCATAAATCTCTAGAATATTGATCGAAATGATCTCGCCTAAACCATTATGAGCATTAATAAGTAAAAAAAAAATGTTTACTAAAATTAAATTTCAATAGTAATTATGTGGTCTAATTATACCAAGTGCATTATCATAATCATTCCCATGGCTGTGCAATTCTTTAATATCTGTCAGTCCCAGCGTTTTATAACGGCGCTAATATGTAAACTTTTATGTATTATATGTATTGTTATGTATAAATAGCAAAAAAAAAAAATACAATATTTACTGTATACTTCATAAAACATCATATCGGGAATAATCTCTTCCAATTGCTTTTTTTTACAATGTGATCTTAAACATTGGACACTATGTATATAAACAAAGGAAATAACATTAATAAATTCTTATTTTAATGTTATAAAAAAAATTATTAACCCTGTTTGACAGTTAATTAGAGCAAATTCAGTAATTATTTGTTAATTACAATTACATTTAGTCAAAAAATTTTAAATATAAGTTTTCATATGCATAAATGTAAATAATTAATTAATTACAAGTCTTGGAATTAATAAGTCTTTTTTATATATACTTATTGTATATATAAAAATTAAAGCTAAATAAATACTTGTTCACTTGCTAAACTATCGGCAAAAGGAGCAACAATTACGCGAGTAGCAAAGTAAAATATCAAACCAAAAGTTATTGATATAGGTAATGCTGGCAAAGCTTTTTGAAAGATTGCAAGTAATAAAAGTGTTAAACAAAGCCCAATAAGAATAGCTACAAAACAAGCTAATGTCGTATTCCAATCACCATAGCTTGATGCTTTACCAACTAAAACGCTGTAAAAAATAAAATCACCGAGGCCTAATTTAACACCACGTTCTTCATCAGGAACATTTCGTTGATACTGCTGCTGAGGCTGTACTTCTACTCGTCCAGTTAACTCTCCAGTGCGATTAATTTGTTCAACTCTTCGCGCGCTGCGTTCATCTTTTTAAATAGTACAGATAATAACAATGATTAATAACAATACTTAGATCATTCTTATATAAATAAGATGGAAGTATAAAAATAAATTAAATTTTTACCATGATGGTCTACCCAGTCTCTAGTGAATCCGGCCTCGTCTCCACTTACTGATGCAGTATTATTTCTTGTTTGAGCTCTCGCTGGCGACTTTACACTATCTCCTGCAGTAGATTCATCATTGGCCATTGTTGCTGCTCCAATGTATCCAGCATAACTTATAGTAAAACTGTACATTATTGTTGAAGAGTAAATAAGAGCTGGGAAAATCGGTTCATTACGTTCTTGAGCCATTTCTACTAACACCCTCAGTGGACCATTAGGTGTTAAAACGGCAATTAAGTCTAAAAAGTAAAACAGAATATTTTTTTTTCCATTTTAACTGTACAATTGAAAATAAGAAATTGTCTAGACGCTGTATTACCTTTTCATAAACTTTTGAGGTCGGTGTACAAAATTAAATTATTTTTATGTTTTTTGATCCGAATATCGCAGTTATTTTTTCGAAATTCTGGGCCATCAATTGTTTATAACCATTTCTTTAAACAATTGTTTAAAAATAATTTTTTTGAAATTGGTTATTTTTTTTTTTTTTTTTTTTTGAGTATTTTGGGCATTTTGAAGACGAAAGTTACTCTTATAAAATTTTCCTAAAGTTGATAATTTCTAAATTATGAATTTTTGAAAATCAAAAATATAATTTGTAATTTTCAGAGCTTCTAAAGATGAAATATTTCAATAAAATTTTCTTGCTATAATTTGTTTGTTAAAAAAATTCTAAAAATGATCAGATGTCTCTCAATTTCAGTATCATGCGATATTCGGTTTCAGCGGGTCAAAAAACATAAAAATAATTTAATTTTGTACACCGAACTCAAAAGTTTACGAAAAGGTAATACAGTGTCTAGATTAAAAAGGAAGAAACTTACCCCAGATACTAATAACAGCCAAAACAAACCACGCCGTCCACTCGGGTAAGTATTTTATAAATACTAAAGCCATAAGAGCGGCAATAAATATTAAATAAGCTTGTTGAAGGGCTAGCGGACCCTGCCAATGAATACATATCATTCCAACGACTCCAAAATTCCATAAAATTATTGCCAGTGTAATAAAATCCATTGGAATGTTGTAAGCTTTTAATACTTCTTCGCAATATAGCGCCGTAAAAATAAAAAGCAACATCAATGAACTCATTATCAACCAGGCATGGATAAATTTATAAAATTTGTATTTGTAGAGGACGATTAGCAGTACAGTCATGCAAATTATTACGAACATTAAAATCATTGCATTGGCAGCTGCTTGCCAAACTTTAGTACTAGTATCTGCTCCATCATCGTGAAACGGTGTGTAAATTAAGTATTCTCCTTTCATTGTATAAAATGTTATGGAACTGATAGTCGCTACAACTACCAGCATACACAACGAAACAGGAACAAATAATTTAATGACATGAGTCGCTCCGTATTTTAAACCTTCTTCAAACTCTTCTTGCTGGTAACTGGCTGGATCATCACCTGGACCGAGAGGTGGAGCATTTCTAGAATTACTGAAGAATCCAGATGATCCTGGATTTTCTACGCGCACTTCTGGTAAACTTCCATCCTAATAAACAAAGTTTTTTTTTTAATTAATCTTCATAAATATTTTTAATCTTAGAATCTTGCTCACGTCCAGAAAAATAATAAATAATTAAAATTGGTCACAGGAATTCAGGACAATAAATTTCAAACTACGTGTTAATATTAGTTAAACGTTTCGTCTTTTTATTCGGACTTCCTCAGCAACTTAATCATACTAGTTCAAAGTTAGGACTTCCTAACAATATATTTTAAACTTTGAACTAGTATAATTAAGTTGCTGAAGAAGTCCTAATAAAAAGACGAAACATTCAACTGAAAATGAAAATTAATTTAGCAGATAGTTGATAATTTTAAGAATTTTTGTAACAAATAAATTATAGCGAAAAAAAAATTTATAAAAAAAATTGACATTTAAAAATTTTAAAAAACTACAAATGCAATTTTTTAAAAATAATTTTTTGGAGCAAATTTATTTGCTAAAAAAAATTAAAAAATCGTCAAGTGAGGACTAACTTTAATCTCATAAAATTAACTTAGCAGACAGTTGATAATTTTTGTAACAAATAAATTATGGCAAAAAAAAATTTATAAAAAAAATTGACATTTAGAAATTTAAAAAAACTACAAATGCAATTTTTTAAAAATAATTTTTTGGAGTAAATTTATTTGTTAAAAAAAAATTTTTAAATTGTCAAGTGACAGCTAACTTTAATGTCATCAACTAAAATCAACACGTAGTTTGAAATTTATTGTCCTGAATTTCTGTGACCAATTAAAAATTTTTTTAATTTTTATTCTAAAACTAATTTAAAAATCATACTTCATAGTTGGTGGGTGGTTTTGCACGATGTTTTCTCTTTTCACTGACCAGACCAGAGCTGTCAGTTCGTGTCTCAGCTACATGGGCGTCCATCAGGCTTGTATATTCGTCTGGAGAATCGTAATTACTCTCATCCATTAATTTTCATAAATCCTTTACAAATAATATTTATCCAATAAAATACTCCTCCCTATAGAGGAGTTAAAATATATTTACAACTTACAATCACATTAAATTACTTTTATTGTTACAAAATATGTTTGTTTTTTTATTTTATTATAAATTCAAAATAAAATTATATTAATTTACCTAAATGATACTTGAGGAAACAGCGACAATTAAACTCCAATATTGAACATTATATAAGGTTAATAAACTAATTTTACTTATTTGAAATAATAAAAAGACTGTTAATTGTGGATGACAGTTCTATTTAGGTTATAAGTTATATAAGAAAAATGTCTGGATATTTTTAGCAATTTTGCATTTGTTAACGAATTCACTAGATGTCATAGCGGTTGAAGGCTCTGAAAAGTTTCCTCAGTTGGCCACTGTATAGTGTGGCACTGGGATAGTTATTCTGCGGGTCACTGTGCAACAACAGTAGATATGTCAGAGACGAATGAAATTTTTGTCAAATTACAACAATTTCTAATTTTTTAACTGTTGTCTATAATATTTGTTTAATTCAAACTTACTGTCAGAATGTAAAGTCAAGTAGCAGAGTAAGTTGCCATCAACTATATCAATTTAATTTCAATAAATTAGAAATTAAAAAGTTAGCGTTATTTTAATAATTTTAACTTTTGTAAAATTTCATTTGTCATATCCTTGTCTATTTAATTAATAATCATAATAATTTTCAGACCTGTCGAGATATGATAACAAGTAAAGGGTAAGTAAGACAACAAAGTTCTGTCATAAAAATTAATTTAGCAGATATTTAATAATTTTTAGAATTTTTTTTATCAAATAAATTATGGCAAAAAAAATTGACATTTATAAATTTCAAAAAATTAAAAATCTAATTTTTTGGAACTAATTTTTTTGTTAAATAAAATTTAAAAATTCTCTAGTGACTCCTAACTTTAATGTCATAAATTTAGCAGATATTTGATAATTTTTAGAATTTTTGTTAACAAATAAATTATAGGAAAAAAAATTTTTTAAAAAAAATTGATATCTAGAAATTAAAAAAAATAAAAAATGCAATTTTTGTTAATATTTTTTTATAATAAATTTAATTGTTAAATAAAATTAAAAATTGGTCAGGTGACAGCTAATTTTAATATCATAATTCTGTCTCACAAGTTTTAGAAATTTATTACACTTGCTATGATACTGAAGTTGACCGTCAGCTGTCAATTTAAAAAAATTTTTTTTCACAAATTAATTACAATAAAAAAATGCTTCTAAAATTTTTCACTTTCAATTTTTATTAATTTTTACATATGAAACTTTTTATTTACATGTTTTTTTAAAAAATTTAATTGCTACAAAATTCTAAAAAAATTTTTAATGTCTGTCAACTTCAGTGTTATCACTTGCTGGAAATGTCAAAAAATATATTTTTTTCTTTTTTGAAGAGGATTGATTAAATGTTTGAACAATTGAATTGAAAATAGTTGAAATAATTATGAAATTATGACTGTTTTATTAATTTGTCTAAAACCGCGAATTATGTACCCAGTAGAATGTTGATTTTAGAGAGAAATTTAAACTGGGAACGGTATGTATGTATATGATAGTTAAATCACATAGTATGTGCCGTGGAATTTTTGTGGACGTAGAGTACAATTAGGATATCCCCGAGTAGGCTGTACTAGGTAGAGTCGCCATGGCTGAAGCTGGGAATCCCCACTCTAGTTGAAACACGTTGGATAGGCTGGTAGGAACCCTATGTTGAAATGAAAGCACCAACGAACTGATAGGGAATCCCACATACTCAAAAAAGGAACTGGAATGACAGGAGCCAATCAAGAGGGCGTATTACCGGGATTGGTAGAATTGGACCAATGGTGGGGTGTCTGGTGTGCTCTTGTAGAGTCCCCTCTCCCCAAGTAAAGTCCTCTCATACGCAAAAGGGGACATCTCATCACGACTCTTGGTACCAGGCACTTCTCCGTAGTGGGCACTCCACTCATCGTGTCGTCTACGGGTTCGTGAGGCTGTGAGCCGCCCGGGCGAACGAGCGAGCAAGCGAACGTTGGTCGAGTGGGTCTAAGCGGCCGTGAGGACCTCTCCAGGAACCTAACAGTCCTCTCCATTCATTCATCCATCCATCCAGCCAGCCATCCATCTATCCATAGAGCCGCTCCTCTCTACGGAGAGAGAGTGTATCCTCGGTGAAGGTGGAGGCGAAGAGTAGAGTGGCACATCGTCTATCGGCAGAGTCCAAGGACTTGAAGACCCTCTGGGTGATTTCAGTCGGCCGCCGGCCGGCTCTGCCGGCCACTCCTCGTCCACGTGCTTTTATTTTATATTCCTTGGTCAATTTGTAAATCTAAACAGTGTTTAATGTCATACCAAGTGTTACTGTGAACTGGCTAAATTTGTGCGGACATGAGACACGTGCTACTTGTTACTCGAGGGACCAGGACGTCTGATCATAATAAGCCAGTATGGCTTTAGCTACTTAATATCATTATCATATAGTGACTTGTTTTTATTTATATATTTTTAATAATACTTTGGTGACAAATGGTGAAATTTTATTTTTTTTTTTAATTATGCAATAGTGCTGTTATATAAGTGCATTGTGATTAACTCTAAGGATATATATCTTCATTTTTATTATTACCATTAATTACCTAAGTACTGACTTAAAAACAGTAAGAAGTGTCATTGGTTTTTTTATTTTCTTTTTTTACTTAAAACCGTATGATATATTATTCTTCATACGTGTTTGATTACCTATCGCTTAATAACAGTTGGAAATTAATAATTAAAATTATAAACAATAAAAAAAAAAATAAATTACCCTGAAGTATTTAAACGGCGTTAATTTCGCCGAGATGAGCGGCGGCAGTGGCGGAGGTGGAAATGCTGGGAATCAAGGTAGCAATAATGCTACAAGTTATCACCAACATCAACAACAGCAAAGCCAATTGGAGCAAACCGGACTCCTGCCGGATCTCAATGGAGTCGATTTGGCGATGAGCTTATCCCCAAAGCAACATACGTCTCACGTACAAGGAGGTGGTGCCCATTCAACGCCGTTCAGTGTAACAGATATTTTGTCCCCAATAGAAGAGTCTTATCGTAAATTGGAGCTTGCAGCAGCAGCAGCTGCCGTCGGAGTTGGTGTCGGGGTTGTATCACACCCTCAAGGTTCACCTTATACAAACGCTTGTGGCGCTAGAGTTGGTGGTAATACAGGAAGTTCCAGCGCTAGTAGTGGAAGCCCACCGCTTCACGGTGGTTCAACACCAGGAGGTAGTACACCAGGACCTGTTAGTGGTGCAAACGGTAGTGGTGGAGCCGGTTCGGCTATCGGAAATGGTGGAATGAGTGCCATGGGTAATCCTTATGCTACAATGCAATTAACTTCTCAGTATCAATATTGTGCGGCCGAATTATCGCCCTATCATCATGCTGGGCCAGGCGTTGGTGCCGGGGGTTCTGCTTCTGATCCTATGAGATCACATGCTGTTTCCTCTCATCATCATCCCTGGTATGCACCTGCACCACCCACCACTAATGATCCACGATTTGCCAGTGAGTATAGTTGAATTTTTATGTTTCAGTCCATCAAATTATATATATTATGATATCCAATACTTCCCATTAAACATAAGTCCTAATTATATGCCAATTTTTCATCAATTTTTATATAGCAGGAGACAAAAAAATATAACCTAGGATAGATTTGTTCGCTCTTCTTGAATATTGAACCAAGAAAACAGATTTTCTTGGGTCAAGAGAAATTATTCGTAACCTAAGAAATTTTTCTTCAAATAGTTTTCTTGGCCCAAAATTTTCTTTCTCTTCATTCAATCTAACTTTTTTCCAGTGTGATAATTATTTTTATACAGTAAAAAATTTTGCGTCATTACGTCAAAAAATGTTGTGTTAAATATTTAACACAATAAATGTTAAATTTATACATAAAAGTATTAAATATTTAACACAAAATTTTTTGACGCATTGACGCAATATTTTTTACTGTGTATATAAATATTATAATCCGTCAAATCGTATCTAACTAATGATAATATTGAATCGCTTTTATTGTCCGCTGAAAAATTTTCTAAATGTAAGATACATCTTATCAATATTTAATCCATCAATGAATAGATAGAAGAAAAGTTTACTCGATCAAAGAAATCTTTTAGGAAATTCTAAATTTTTTCAAGCTAGAAGACTTTTTCTTCTAAAACAAGAAAATTTTACTTCCTAAATCAAAAAAATCTGTTTTACTAATTTTAGTGAAGTTTTAAAAAAAAAAAAAATATTTTTCAATCTAGAAAAACATAATTTGACTTCAATAATTTACTACTTGGAGAATCTACATTCTAATTAACAAATTGTCTCACTCAATATTTCTAAAGAAGTGATTTTTTGAAATTTTTGGACTATAATAGTCTGAAAAAATATTATTTGAGTAACCTCGACTAAAATTTTATCCATGCATACACTAAATATTAAATTGATTTTGAAATACAATAAAAAATTTTTAAAATATTACAGTTTTAGTTCGCGTAAATGAAGAATTTTCTGAAATGGAGTTAAATTTGCTAATTATTAGAACGTCGATGTATAAATGGATATTTATCTGACCACTATAATGCTGTAGGATCTTTTTTTCAAAATAGGTACACAAATGTCTTATTCAAGATACAATGAGTTTCTGTAACAGTCCTTTGTCATGTCTATGTCATAAATGTTGTCATTCTGAAGCAGTTTAACACTCAAAGTAGTTTATTTTTCGATCGGGATCAGTTCTTAAATGATTGAGACGGAAGTTCGTGCTTTATAACTGGTTCTAATATAGAGAGTGCAGTATATTTAGTATAGACTATTATATTATACATAGCAACTAAATGAAGTGCAAGAGTCAATTTCAGCTATCAGGTTTTTCTTTCAGTGTCCACATTGGAAAAGACATCTATGGTCTGTGTAAATACGCATATTTATTTTCGGACAATCTTCCTTGTCTTTTATTTCCGTACGCACAATTTTTATTTTTCTGCTATGTATATAACTACATACATACATATATACATATATATATATATATATATATATATATATATATATATATATATATATATATATATATATGTATAAATATAGTAGTTAAACTATTGTCATCGTTATATTTCACCGACCAAAATCAAATATCGATTTGCTGACGCGTGGCGAATAGATGGAACAAGAGATTTTAGTTAAACAAATATGCATGAAAGCTCTTATACTACTTTCAATGTATACAGGGGATAGAATCCTAAGTCGCGGATTCCATGTTTCAAATACTCTCTCTGCGTTCGATTTTTTTAGCTCATTCAAACCGTTTAAATCGCATACAGTAAAGCTAGATCTTTTATTATTCAGATTATTTATTTATGTTTATATTCAAAATCATTTTAACGATTGTCATAGTTCACAGTAAAAAAAAAAAAAAAAAGTACAGCATATATTATTTTTGTTAACTTATAATAATTTAGACTCAATATATATACATCATAAAAATTTGATTGTATTATTTGATATTAACATAATACGTGTTTTATTCTCAAAAGTTAGTTAACGTGTCATTTTAAATAATTTAGATATCTTATTTTGAATGAAAGATGTTATCCCTTTTAAAAGTTTTGTTTTTCTTATTTTCATTCTTAACTTTTAGAGTTGGTTGGTTGCAGTGATTATTATTATAATAATTCAGATTTATCCGTGGGACCTCCCGTGTCGAATGACCAAGCAATTCTTCGGCTCAAGTCGTTTCATTGTTAAACTGTCTAACATATTTCCCGGCGATTGACGAAGGGTGTTGCTGCTCATTCCTCAACTCAGTAGCTTGAACTTAATATTCAGTTACTATTTTCAACGTCTCATTATATACACATATTTTGTTTTCATCGTTTTCAATCACTTCAGAATTCAAGTGATGATATTTTTGACTTATTGTACTCATGATATACCATTGCGTCATTCACAAACTTTAACTTAGTCATTCAATAATATCCCTTTTTTATAATCAAGGTAATGTTATCGATAAAAAATTATCATTATTATTATTTCTTGTATCTTTTGGAGAGAGGTCATTATATTTGATGCACATTTTTAAAGAAGAATATAGTTTAATTAAAATTTTGATTAGTTTAGGATAAACGCCTTAGGATTTTTATAAGAACTTACTCCAATGAAATTACTATCAATAATCGGATGAAACTGTACTCAGCTCTAAGATTTTGTATTTTTTTATGCATCTCTTCTACACTCTACATATTTATATAACCTGAAATTATCTCGCACATACATACTGTGAGAGCATATTTGTTTTTTTTAACTTTTCCATATGTTATAAATAATGCATTAAAACACAAATGTTTATTTAAATACCAATATTTGGTAGCAATAAAGAACAAATAAAAATGTAAAACCTCATTTTTATCTTGAAAAAAAATTCACATGTACACAAAAAAAAAATTTCTTGAACCGGGAAAATTATAAGGATGTCATTTTGGAGCAAGAAGAAATTTTCTTAGCTTAAAAAAATTTAACTTCAAGAAATTTTAACTTCTAAGAAATTTTCAGTCTTTCTTAAGATTTTCTTGGTTTAAGAAAATTTACGCTTGACTCAAGACTTTTTTTCTTTCTGTGTATACTTCCAAATTTTATTTAAATTTATTATTTGATACTGCTTTTTATAAAGAATACACAACTGTATAGATTATAGTGTTTCGCTTATGTATTCTATCTATATTGAAAAAAAAAAAAAACTTGATTCAAGAAAAAAATGATTGAATTAAAAAATTTTTCTTGATTTAAGAATTTATCTATTTGATTTAAGAAGCACGAAAAAAATGAAAAGAGAAAAATTACAGTTTCAGATTGTAATTATTACAGATTTTGTAAGAATTACATTGTAAAATAAAAATATTACATTGAAAGCTCCAAAAATTGACATTCAACGTTTTAATTTATGAAAATATTATTTCGAACTGCAATTTTTGTAGTTTTTTATATGAGGTGACGCTTATTACTGTCTATAATGTAATTTTTCTTTTTTCGTGCGGTGAAATTCTTCAAAATGATTTTTTTGGTTTGAGAATTTTTGTCTTGAATCAATTTTTTTTTCTGTGTGTACACGGAAAAAAGTAAACTGTAATAAATAACAGTCGATTTATAATAAGTAATGATCAACTGCTAAAAATTACCACTTCAAACAGTAAAATCATTATTTTACTATTCACATTGTAATATTTACAATTTAAACCTTACAATTTACTCTTTACATGGAAGAAAATACTATTTCAAACAGTAATATTCGCCATGTAAATGTCTAAAATGTTAAAGTATAATAATTAAAAATTCAGACTTTAATATTTATCATTTCGTACCTAAAAAATGATGTTATGATATGTAAAAAGTATAGAATAAAGTTAGTAAATTTCTAATACAAGCAACGTCAATATTTACAATGTAAAATCGTAAATTTTAAACGCACAACTAAAAATCAAACTGTAATTATTGACTTGCTTAGACTGGTAAAATGTATATTTTAAAAGTATAATTTTTACTGTTTGAAATATTAAATTCTCCTAGAGTGAGACCCCCTTCTCTTTCATCTGAGTTCCCCTTCTCTTCATAATATGGACTATATATTGAAATGGCAATTTCTACTGTTTGAAACTGTAATTTTTAAAGATAAAAGAGTCGTTATTTACTATAGTGATAACTACTAATTACTTATTTTGGATATTAAATTATAAATTGTGGCTTTTATACTTTCTACATTAAGTTCTGTAATATTTACATTTTTGCCACCCTGATGTCCGCTTTACTGTTTGAAACTATAAAAACTAACTGGAATCCGAGTGAATATTACAGTTTACTTTTTTCCGTGTATGTATCAATTTTTTGTAACATGTATTAAGAATCAAACGAAAAATTAAAATAAATAAACAATTATTTTATTTCTAAATAAAATATAATAAATCTCAATAATGATGTTAATTGACATAATAATTTGGTACCGAAAAAATATGTTTTGCAGTTTCGCGGCTAATGGGAGCTGCGGGTGCTGGGAGTAACATGGCAGGATGTTCTGTGGGCCAGTCGATGTCAGACGTTGGCAAGTCATCGGGAATGGGTGTAGGCGTTGGCGTTGGCGTCGGCGTCGGTATGGGTGTCGGAGCGATGCAATTTCCCCTGGCACAGCGACGAAAACGACGAGTTCTATTCACTCAAGCTCAAGTTTACGAACTAGAAAGGCGATTTAAACAGCAAAAGTACCTCAGTGCACCTGAACGAGAACATTTAGCGTCTCTTATTCATCTGACACCGACTCAGGTAAAGTGTATTTTATTTATTTTAAATACTTACCTACATACCTATTACATTATATTTGCGCTCTTGTATCTGCTGTCAAAGTTCGTGCGCTTAATATGGTCATTCAGAACCACCCACGTACAAGCTGTATTTATTTACATATCACACAAAGTGATACAAAGACAATGAAAACGACAAGTATGAAGAAATAGAATACTAAGTGGACGGGATATGTATTGTATAATACAAAGGACGATAACTAGTTACCTAAGGTAACATGATGCACGTATGAGTGCACACGTTCTGTCGAAGATCAATTACTCTACTAGCAGATTAATTACTGCAGGCACATAGAATAGAAAAACTACCTGTGTGTACTCATATCTATTTACATACATACTAGTTCCTTTTATTTTATAAATTTCAAGTAGTTCTCCTCCACATGAGTTTTCCTTTAATCTATTTCACCATCGTCTGATAAAAGTATTCAATAATAGCTTCGACATTTTTATACGTTTAAATTTTTTGTTTATAATTCTGATTTTTTTTTTTTATCATATAGTAATAGAATTATTGTAATGATTCTATAAAAAAAATAGTGAATTTTCAGTAAATTCTTACCCAACTTTTAAATTACAACAAAATATTGAATTTTTTATGATAAAATTATTGGCTATTTTAATAATAAAAATTAATTTTTTAAAATATGTATAGCTTATAGATTTGAACATAGTAAAATAATTGTACATTCTACAACATTGATAGAAGGTTTATACCCAGAAAAAAAAAATTTCTTGAACCAAGAAAATTGTAAGGAAGACTGAAGTTATTTTAGAGCAAGAAGAAATTTTCTTGGCTTAAAAAAATTTAATTTCGTTCGAGACATTTTCAATCTTCCTTAAGATTTTCTTGATTTAAAAAAATTTACGCTTGACTCAAAACTTTCTTTCTTTTTGTATATATTTATTGAAAATTGAGAATTTGTTATAATTAACAAAAAATTAAACTTACATTTTTATAAAAGCAATTGTTTTATATGTAAAGTATAAAATCTTGAAAAATTTTCATTAATTCTTGTTTTTATATCAAATTCTCAGAGAAAATAAAGGATTAGTATACGGAAAAATCTAAAATAAAATGAATAATAATACATTTTTAATAAATACTATTCAAATAACAATAAATATGATTTCAAATACTATAATAAAAGTAGTTAATGCAATCTGTATGTCTAAATGTTGAAGTATAATAATTTTTTAATATTATACATGTTGCGTAAATTTTTTAGTTTAGTTTTTTTGCGTTTAATTATAAATTATAATTAGGGAAATATTTTTTTTTTGAGTCATTTAAACTTTCACTGATGCTTTCTATTATTATAGAATTCAAAAACTTATTATTCGATTTTTTTTGGCATGTTTTTCGAAGTATCTGAGCCATCAGATTTAAATTATATTGGAAGAATTTAACTATTTTTCTTTTTAATAAATACAAAGTCAATAAAATTCAAATATTTTCTATAAATTCATATCTTTTTTATTGTGTTTTCTTGAATGGAACAATTCTTTTGACAAATTATATTTCACAGTGTAATTAAGCAACAATTGTATACAAAAGAATAATTAACTGTGGCCCAGATTATTTTATTTAAATCACGAGAGAAGTTTCGCTTGATATTTACTTTGAAATTCTTTCCATAGTTTATTTTCATAAAAAGTGTTCATTTATTAAAAATAACTTTTCTTTAATCAAAATATATGTATATAACATATTTTGATAAAGAACTTATCTATTTCTATAGTAGTAATACAAAGCTTTAAATTAACGGTAGTAATTATATGTTATTACAATGAAAATATTAACTTTTGACTGATTTGCTATAGTACTCTCGAGAATCAAAGTATCATAGAAGAAATATTTTAAAAATTTTTACATACAGATGTTTAAATATTTGTACTTAAAAAATATATTTTCTTCCTTTTTAGATTCAAATGTTTCTATAAAAACATATATCTATGCAATTGCTTTAATAAAAATTTTGCTGAGTATAAAAATCACTCTTTTTGTTAACAAATCAATAAATTCTCATTTTTCATCACTTATTTTAAATAAAAAGTATCGTTTTTCATCGAAAAATAATAAAGTTTTTATTAATAAGTAATGACACTTTTTCGAAATTAAATATAAATTCAGAGAAGTATATCTAAATTAATTTAAATGAGATATTCAAAATAATTCTTCTATAGAGTCTGACAAAAGTAAATAATTATTAGGAAGTTCATTGGTCACATCCTGCGTTCGTGATCCGACGGTCTCCCCTTCATTGTATACGTCTATCAGGCTGTCTACTTACTGGTAGTCTGCACGTCTCTTTATCTGATATTTAATTTCCATGACCTTGTCAAAATAAAATATTAATATATTTTTTTGTATTATTTTAAGTATTTAACATTGAAGAATTTTTTCTTAAACTAACACCGATAAAAAAAAATGCCATAGATTATTATTCAAAAAAAAAAAATTTTTTTTTAAATTAATACTGAAAAAATCGGAGTTTATTCTCTGAAACATTATGTGTGCTAATCATTCATCTTCAGATCAATGATCATTGAAAACTTGAAAAATAACTTGAATGTTCAACTTCTTAAAAAAGATAAAATTTATTTATTTCTATGAAAGTACTTATTGATTATCAAGGACGCCTGAATATAACTTGATTGCAATCAGAGATTATTATGAATAGAACTAGAGGATACTTACATAGTCAATTTTATGTACTTCCTGACGTTTGAATCGGTAATAATATTCACAGATTCATGAATGAAGAGATATAGATGCACGATTATTGGCTGTATTTTTATTCTGGTAAATGAAAAATAAACGTCATTTCAGAAAAAAAATCTCAAACCAACAACATAATTTTCAATCAAGAACAAAAATTCGTAAAGTAACTAAAATATACTTAAAAAAAAAAAGTGTCTCAAGAACTTTTCTGTTCAATTCAAGATATTTGAACTCTTCTTAATGATTTTCTTCGTTTAAGACTTTTTATTTTAAGTCAATTTTATATTTCTATCAGTGTACATGAGTTGTTAAAACAACGCAAAGGGAAAAATATTGTTAAAATGAACATCCGTATAGCCAATTCAGTGTTTCGTCACTTTCCTCGCAATGGATCGTCAAAATGACGACTGTATCATTATTTTAGGCATTGAATTCACTTGAATTCAGCTATGTAAATCTTCACGTTGACAAAACAATGTCTGTTTTAACGAAGGTGTATATGTTTACCAGAGCTACTCACTATATGTTGTAACGGGTATTTTTCCGGTTTTTTTCAAATAAATTTAATTGCCGTAGTAATTTAGTCAAGGCTTTACCTATACATCTATATCCCCTAGCTCGAATAAAATCTCGCCGGAGTCCAGGATCTTTTAAGGGATAACTTATTTTACTTATAAATAAATTTGGAACCTAATTATACTTAATACTCTATTTATTTAACAAACAAAAAAAAACAACAAAATTGAAACTCAAGTTTATAAAATTTACAAGCGTTATGTCAAACTTTACAATATCGCACATAACCCGCACACAACATTTACTTTCCGGCTCTCTTTAGAGCCATCTGGTGGCCAAACTCTGCCTACTACCTTTACACAGTAGTATTCTTCTTTACCGACGGTTGCGTTTTAAATCACGGCCCTACCTGCCCCTACTCCCATCTGGATACTTGAAAAGTAACCCTTCCCGGCCCTATTTACCCCTAGTTCCCTCTGGGTGCTTGGAAAGCAACCCTTCCCGGCCCTACTTACCCCTAGTTCCCTCTGGGTGCTTGGAAAGCAACCCTTCCCGGCCCTATTTACCCCTAGTTCCCTCTGGGTGCTTGGAAAGCAACCCTTCCCGGCCCTACTTACCCCTAGTTCCCTCTGGGTGCTTGGAAAGCAACCCTTCCCGGTGGCCAAATTTCCCCCAATGGATAAGTCAGCACTTACCTGGTTCCTGGTCGGAGACAAGGTAAGAGTTCCTTGGTTATTCCTTGGTGAAGGGTCTTCTACCAGAAACAAGAACCACTGGAAAACTTGGTTGCCTTTCCCGTCGATAAAAATCGCTTTTGGCATTTCCCAGACCTTTCTCCAAGAGTGAAAGATCTGGGAAAATTATCGCCATCTATCGCTTTTCGCCAAACTTCAGATTTTTTAATTATTTAAATCTGATCAAATATTAAATTCACTCATTAATTTCAACAGATTACAATAAATTTCATACCAAATCAATTCCATACAAAAGTCGTTCGGGACTTAGAAAAAAAATAACATTTGCTAAATAATAATTTTCACCAAAAATAATTTTCTATACAAAATTACAAGAAAGTAATTAATTACATAATTATTCAGATCTTTTGAATCTGTTTGGGAATTTTAATTAATTCTTTCTTTCAGGTAAATTAAATTTTTGTTCTTTAAAAGAACAAAAATTATCGTCACGCGGTTTCGCTTATATGAGCTTGCCGGTTTTTACTGCAAGCGAACGAGCGGCGGAATTCTTCGCCATCTCTCGCCGCGGTGGCGTACTCAAACATTCGCGCGCATTTTAAAATAAATCTCAGTCAAGTATTTAAAACTAAATAAACTTTTTCATTAAACAAAGAAATGTAAATGAACAATGATATATAAAAAAAAACATCTTTAGTATATTAAATATACTCCGGTATTAATAATGACAAGAACGATAATAATAGTAATAATAATGATAGTAATAATAGTAATAATAATGATAGTAATAATAGTGGTAATAACGATGATGACAATAGTAATAATAACAATAATAATAATAATAATAATAACGATGATAACAATAGTAATAATAATTCTGTTGCTCTGCCGTCTCGCTCGCACTCGCCTTTTACCATCACAATGTTTGAGTTTAACAAATTAATCCTTAAATCAGATAACCAAATTGTTATTTAGACGAAACGTCATCCGAAATTACGTTGGATACACTGAAAAAAAAATTAACTTGAATCAAGAAAAAAATTCTTAAACCAAGAAAATAATTCTGAAGAATTCCATTTTGTTCAATCAAAATCAAAAATTCTTGAATCAAGTGAAATTAACTTAAACCAAGAAAAATTTCTTTGTTTAAGAATTTTATTACCCAAATCAAGAAGATAAAATTCTTCAAAATTATTTATTTGATTAAAGTTGATTTTTTTTTTGTGTAGTCATTTTGATAGAGAGAATGTAAGAAAGATATGATTTAAAAAAAAATTATATAATTTCTCTAAATCATTTCATGCATGACTTATGTCAAAAATTATTATACATTTTTCTAAGTGATATATGATATGATTTTGCCTATTACCCATATTTATGCGTAAATATATTCAAGAATTTAAGAAGATGAATTAAAAAATGTAATGCATAAATTAATATGAGTACATATTTGAAAATATCGATTTACAACGATTTAGTTATGCATAAGTATCCTTTACTAATAAGCTTTAAAAGTTCTTTACCTATAATATACAGCGTGTAACTTAATGATTGAATTTAGAAGAGATCTTTTTTTAATGTTCATTCACAAAGTGTTTTAGTTGTAGATAGTGAATCGATTTTGTTGAAGAAGACTTGACGATGTAGTTTTGCATGGAATCATTAAAATTGACAAGTGGACTTGAGCGCAAACGAGCGAGCAAGCGAAGTTGAGGATCGCGTTGGAATTAATGAGCCATCGATGTAACGGATCTCGTCGTTGAAAAGCTTCTGTGGGAAGAATCTTCACTCGATCATACTTCACGAGTACTCGTGCCCTCGATTTTGAAGCAAGTGAAGGATACTTACGCTTTATCCGACTGAACCTGCTGAAAGAATAAAAAAAAACCCTACGCGTGTCTTTATAAAACAAACAAACGTCACAAGCCATCTTCTTTAACTTACAAGAAAGTTTAACTCTATTGGTATGGTGTTTTCTCTAATCAATCATCCTTATCCACACACAAATTATAAACATTTAAAAAGCTTCCATCAACAGCCGCATTGATGTTTTTATAATACTCAACTCTCCAGTCGATAAACTCTTCCGATGTTAAAAAATTAATGAATATACAAGCAATCGAGTCGAGTGTATAATATATATCAACGAATGCTTTACGTTTTACTTTAACAAAACTCTTTTTTGGTGTACGTGGCTTCGATATCGTGGGACACAGATGCAGTCCTCCATTTTGTCGTGGCATTGTTACTCTAAGTACAGTCTCCATTGTTACTGGGCAACCACTCTAGGCATTGTTAACAGTGTTGTTATTATTATCGCTACTGTTGCGCAGACGAGAGAGAATAAGAGAGGCGACACATGACATATAAAAGACAGAAATTGCCATTCGACGGTGCATTATATAAAATGTACAGACTGAAAAATAGTTACCCTGAAAATTTTGTCGTCTCTCTTATTGGTTGACGAACCAGCTGCTCTTCGAGTGGGGCATTACATCTAAATTATTATCACCAGTAATTTTTTATCATTTTACTCGATACACACTTTTTCATTTTTAATTCACCATTATCACTCTAAGTCTATTGTAGCTCTAATTTTTTTTTCAGTATATCTTCCAATGTGTGTACAATTATCGGGAATTATAGAAAAAAATCTCAAGTAATTATAATTAAAAATTTGATCAATTTTCTATAAACAAAAAAATTTACTATTTTTTTTTTACTCGAGAATAATAGATCGTAGAACATAAAATTAAGATATATACGTAAGTTGAATGAAAGCAAAGATTTTCTAAGTAAACTATAACAAAAAAAAAAATATATAAAATAAAATAAAAGAACGGAGAACAAGCAAAGCAAGTACGAACTGGCTTGAACGGGGGAGAGCAAGCTATGGCTGTTCATACAACATTATTTTTCTATGGGGTATGAGGAGGGTAAAATGTGAAGTTGAACAAGCTAGGTTTTTCGGACGCGGTGCTGGAGTTTGAGCTACACAGTATGTATGCCAATGGCGGATGAATCTCGCGATTCAGGTACGTGGATAATAATCATAGTAATGGGTTTACCTACCACCGAGGCCGACCCTGATATACACCCCAGCTTTGCCTTACGCCCCTCGATCTGCCAAAGTCCAAAGTGTTCATACCGCGAAACCTTACTGCAAATTCACTCCCTTCACGCCATCAACCAGTATCAAATGTTTGCAAAGCTTACTACTACTCTTCATTTATTGAATACATTTATACATTTTACTTATTAATTGAAATTTTATTAGTATCCTTTTATATTTTCTGATAAATACTACACAGAAAAAAAAATTTCTTGAACCAAGAAAATTGTAAGGAAGACCGAAGTTATTTTGGAGCAAGAAGAAATTTTCTTGGCTTAAAAAAAATTTAACTTCATTCAAGAAATTTTCAATCTTTCTTAAGATTTTCTTGATTTAAAAAAATTTACACTTGACTCAAGACTTTCTTTCTTTCTGTGTATAAAACAAAGAATAATTTTTTCTTTAATATGAGTCTATTTAAAATCTAGGGAGATTTGATATTGACTAAATAATTTATGATTTTGATCTTAATCATTCAGATACAAATTGAATGAGAGAAACGAAGTGCATGTAAAAATGCATATTCAAAATCGAGGACGATGTAATGTGGAAGCGCGTTCATTAAAAGCATGCAACTACCAAGTGTGAAGTATATAGGACCATAATAATCTAGGGGTGCATATATTGCAACCGCAAACACCAAGAATTTCCCTGAGGGCTTTGATAACGGTGTCTTTTGGTGACTTGGTGGCATTTTCAGTTACGTTATAAAAACTTTTAAATTTCTACTCAAACAGCTTTTGATTTATACGTCAATGTAAATTATTCAACGCAATCTTACAAAAAAAAAAAATTGTGTGTCAAAAACGGTGAGGCTGTGTCTCTACACACGAAAAATTTAATTAATACAAAGGACTATTCTATTTAATAAGGACTTTTATAATAACTACAGTATGACAGTATTAAAGTTTCAATACTAAGTATAACAATTAAGTTAAAACTTCTAAATCTATTTATAGTTTTTGACTCGGAGACTTGGACTTGAAATTTTTTGAGATAGAAAGGAGAAAAAATTATGTCCTGTATATTTTACCATAACATTCCCGATCTTAGACTCTGAGTATGTCGACTTTGAAAGAAAATTCTTTTAAGCAGAAGTCATAGTAATCGTGGATTTTAAATTTTTCCAAAAAAAAGATTGACTAAAATTTGTCTCCGCGCTTTTTTAAATTAAGAAAAACATTTTTAAAAATTTAATTGTTTTAAATCAAGCAGAAAATTTTTTGAATCTACTGAAATTTACTATTTGATTCAATATATTCAAACTGTTTATTTCTCTTCAATTAAATTAATATTTTTACTATCAGTATATTTATTGTATAATAGCTGTTACACAGAAAAATAAATTTACTTGAATCAAGTCAATCATTTTGAAGAATTTCATCTTCTTGGTTTGAGTTAAAAAATTCTTAAACTAAGAAATTTCACTTGGTTTAAGTACATTTTATTTGATTTAAGAATTTTTTGTCTTGATTTAAGACAATGAGCTTCTTCAAAATTATTTTCTTGGTTCAAGAATTTTACTCTTGATTCAAGTTAATTTTTTTTTGTGTACCATATTCAAGAATAAATTACACAAATGCATACCAAAAAAAAAAAAAAAAAAAAATTAATTGAAAAATATTAGCAAATAGTTAACTAGCCAAGTTTTCTACAATAATATTTTTGGGTGGTACACTTCCGAACAATGTTCAAAAAATTTATCTAGCAATAATACTCCAAAATAAACACCATTTCAAAAATAAACCCTATCTATTTGTTTAACAACTATTTTTTCTCGTGCCTTTATCATATCTTCATATGAGGCAACTTATACACATCCTATGTACATACATAAGAATAAACAAGAATATATTTATATACTTTATTATCTCAAAGACACTCTTCTATTAACTAAATAAATACAGAATAATCAATAATCACAACATATATCATACCTAAATCCTGGTATAAAAACATTGACGTATCACATTCTTAGTTAATTTCTTGACATGCCAAAATAATTCACGCCCCAAGAAACATTCTCTATATATTTATATACTAATAATGGTACTCTTATCCATTATAGAGAGAGAGTTAACTATCGGAGTTAACAACCACACCGGAATGACAAATATTTTCGCAGTAACGAGCTTGGTATTTTGAGTAAAGAAAAACAACAAGTCTCACCGTCGTCAGAACAAACGATTATTGTTTCGGTAGGTGAACACGAACAAGCAACCAACTAGCCCCTTTGTGATTTGAATTGTAGTGCACAGAGCACGAAGTCTTCATGCCCGGGGCATCCAGAGTAAGAATTAGGGTGGTGTGTACATGCACAAGTCTAATATAACGACAGTTATGTGTCGCAAGTTGGCGGTGGGTTCAATTGCCCGAGGAGACCGCGTCAAGTAACGATGAGGGTGTGCGATATAGATAAACCCCTGATGCTTATAACGTCAACCCCCTATCAACCGATGTAGCCACAGTATAACTACGTTAGACTAACTTGATCAATTGCATCCACTTGGTTGCCTACATACGTATATATATGTATGCCAATACATACTCTAGTAATGCTATAACTTGAATTGACATTAGTATTAGCTGTTGAACATTTCCAACAGCTACTCATCTCTTCAATAACATTATTCAACCACCTGTGTTTTGATTAATGGTTCTATTGATTTATGCATCAACTTATTGCTAATTACGGTTTCATTACTTTAGATTTATGTTGGAAAATATTTTTATAATAATATACAAAATTGTGTATTAGCATAGCAATTAAGGAGTTTCAATATTTACATTTATATTACACAAAAATTAAAAAAACTTTGCATTATCAGAAGATGTGTGGATAATAAATTGCTTGCCATTAAAATTTAAAATTGATTCTCTGCACTGTTTTTAATAAATTAATTTTTGAATTCGCTTCTTGTTCTCATAACGATACACTAATTTTTTTTGATGCAATGACAAAAAATTTTTTAATATTCGATTAATTATTTATAAGCCTACTTCTACAGTAACAGAGAACTTTTTTGAAAATTTCCATTTATTGAAAATATGGGAACGGTACTTTATTAATATTTTACATTTAATTTAATTAAACACAATTATATTAAGCTAGCTTTTATCCGCGGCTTCGCTCGCGTTAAAGCCCTTAGATAAACATCAAAGACCATTGCATTTCAATAGAACTGAATCAATGTGATTCTAATTTTTTGACAAACAATTTTTTTGTCTTTCGTAAAAAATAATTTTTTTTTTTTTTTTAATAAAAAGTATCCTATGTTACTTCTAATACTTTCAAAAATATGTATACAAATTTTCATGATGATCAGTTAAGTTGTTTTCGCGTAAAAGCGTAAAAAATACATTCATATTTATAGTATTAGTAAGAATTAACGAAGAAAAATGTTAAATATTATTTAACACAGAATCTTTTTTTTTTTGACGCAATGACGAAAAATCATTTACTGTGCCGTAAGGTGATGAGTAATTTATTCATACATCTTTCAATAACAAAAATTAAAAAATTTTGGTATAAAATGAATATTGATTTCGAAACTCCTAAATTGCACAGTTTTTTGACATGCTGTAGTAATTATATAGGATTAAATTTAATAATGGCCACCAGACAAAATGTTTAAACAGCAGCTTATACCCTCTATTAGCAAAGAGTCATCTGTGTGTTAAGTTAATTTTTTAAAAACAACACCATCAGGCACAGAAAAACGTAAAAATATTTCTCGTAGGCGTTTCGTTTGTCTATTTGTCTGACTTTAGTAGAATAAACGTTAGTGAGAAGTTAATCGAGGCTTTCAGTCCTGATTTTTGAGCAAACTCAATAGCCCGGCGCGTCTCCTGCTGTGCAGAGTAAACATTGGCAGGTATCTTGCAGGCTAAAAGAGCTGATGCTGAGAACACTTTTACTACTAGCATTTCTAAATTTCACTTATTGTAAGTATAGTGAAATAGTTCTTTAAGTTGGAGTTGTATTAAAAATTTGAAGCATATGATTTGACCATATGTATTTAATTAAGAGGATGAATGAGATACAATGAGTGAGTATGCTGGTTCGATAATATTAAAATTATTAAAAAGAACTTTTGATCCGTAACTCATGGTCCATTTAACTGAACGCTTATGGCTCTGAGTACTTTGGTTAAGTTTTCGAGGTGGATTTGAGAGACAATAGCATACATAACTACCAGAAGTACTAGAGTGAACAGACCAAAAGCGAGTTACAACCACTTGAAGCTTACCAGCATATGGTGGCCGTTGGGAAATTTTTTTTTCACTTTATTTATTGAATCTATTTTATTTTTATTAATTTTTTATTCATTTTTAATTCAAATAAAAACACCAATTTATTATTTTTATAGCAAAGTTAATTATAATTATAAATGTTTTAAAAAATTTGCTTATAAAAATGAAATTTAAAGAACAAGTTTTTTAATTTTTAAGATTTTCCATTTTATATTTTAATAAAAAAAATAAATTATTAAAATATTCGAGATTCAAAAATGATTCACTATTTAATTTTTTTTTAAATTGTACTTTTAACAATTTTCTGCGTTGATCATAGTTCATTAAGTCACAAAGCTTATTACATATAAATTTTAATAATGAATTTTTTGATTATAAAACTATACACAGAAAAGAGCCAAGAAAATATTTTCCTTACTAATTATTTTCTGGAACGAAAAAAAAAATTTTTTTTGACAAGAAATTTCACTTATTCCAACAAAATTAATTCTCTTGCTTTAAGAAATACGCATCTTGATCCAAGAAAATTTATTTAAGTCAAGAAAATCTGCTTGTTTTGAGAAAATTTCTCTCTTGCTCCAAAATATTAAATACCTCGATAGAAGTAAATTTTCATAAATATTTTTATTGATTAACATGTCAAATGGGAAGATCAAATGATATTGAATCATTATTTTCATTTAATATTCAAAATAATATAAAATGGGTATCAAATATTCATGAGAAAAATTTTCTCAAGGTGAGAAAATTTTTTTCTCAGCTGAACCAGGTTGCGCTGCTTCCCTAAAGTATCTAAAAATCTTGATCAAATATAAAAATTTATTGTATCAAGTATTTATGATAATATGAATTAAGAAAAAATTATTTCTACTAAGAATAGAATTTCAAGAAAAATTTTCACTTCGGCCAACACAACTTTAGTCTTCCTTCAGCCACCAGAAAATTTTCTTGAGCCAAGAATTTTATTCTCCAGTCAAGAAATTTTTCTTTCTGTGTACACAAAATATTAAAAAAAAATAAAAAGATAAATTTTACACATCTTCAATCACTAGTACATGGTTTTAAGATTAATCACACAATAATACAAAAGACATAAAATATATTGAGTCGAGAGTATCATTTTGGTTGAATACCTAAACGAAAAGCTAAAATGATAAACAATGAATGATTTTGTCTTGCCGACGGATAGGATGAACTTAAATCCCGTGGATTAATCATTGTGATGCTGAAGTAATGTGGGATTATAACACCGCCCTGTCATAAGCAGATGTTGATCCGATTCCCATGTCCACACGCTAGGCTTCCCTAATCGCGTTCAATTGCCGTAAAAGCGGTTTTAAGCAGAGAGCAACTATATATGGAAGGATCGCTAAAGAGCAGAGAGCACATATACGATTCCGCGCACGAATGATCGTTAAAACTTGTTGAATTTATGCCATTCATTCTTTTTTGGATACAAATATTATATTTTAAATAATGTTGCACTTAAAGTTTTTTTCTCATCAGACAGCAGTGACTACTTTTGTCGTTTTTATTTTATAGCTACAAAAGCGAAAAACTGATTTTGCTGAGTAATTTTGACTGAAATTTGTCAATAAGTGCATTTAAGCGTATAATAATAATGATGAACAATTTCAATTTTTTTTACACCTAAACTTTTTTGTTTCAAGTTTGATAGACAACATAATTATTTAATTTCGAAACATTCTTTCAAAAAAGAAAAAAATTTTTAACATAAATATTGAAAAAAGAAAAAAATTATACTCAATACAAAAATTGTATGTACAAATAAAAATTTAAAAATTAAATAGAGTATAGAATTTAATCAGGAAAAAATAACAAGGTACGTTTACAGGAGTAGAAAATGAAATGTGGATTATAGGCTTACGGTGTAAAAATGTCAAAAGTATAGAAACTACCTCGAATCATCTTGTCAAAAATGTCAGTCCTAAAAAAATAACGCACGTTTTTACTTGACAATAGTTGTACATATTACTTTTATCGTGTATAATTTTCTACGTCCAACATTATCATATTCATATTTTTTAATAAGTTTGACATTGTGTGTTTCAGGTTAAAATTTGGTTCCAAAATCACCGGTATAAATGCAAAAGACAAGCCAAGGAGAAAGCGATGGCAGAACAAAATGCACAAAATCAAGTAAATATCTTTTATTTATAAATTATTAATTTTAGTGATGATAAAAATATTCATTAGAAGATGAAG
This sequence comes from Cotesia typhae, assembly GCF_013202065.1. Classification (NCBI taxonomy): domain Eukaryota; kingdom Metazoa; phylum Arthropoda; class Insecta; order Hymenoptera; family Braconidae; genus Cotesia; species Cotesia typhae. Next base: position 3,485,492 of record NW_027423757.1, on the reverse strand, counting down.
AATTTTAGATCAAAAGGTTTTATGTCTTATTTACATACTATTTATTCTACCCGAATAAATATATTTCAATATTTATTATCGAAATAATATAAGTCATATCATTTTTTCTCGAACTCATTTGAGATATATTTAAACACACAAGCTTCAGAATTTTGTATTAAATTTTAGAAAAAAAAACTTTTTGTTCTGTAAATACATTTATTCAAAAAAAATTTGATTAAATCAAGTAAAATTTTTAATTATTTGTTCAGAAGAAATGTGTGTTTATGTGATTGGTGGGTTTATTTTGTTTTCTACGAAGAAGTCGACTTAATTTAGAATATTTATTCAGAATTGAAAATTTTTCTTTAATCAACATTAAAATATTAAGGCGTAAATCAAGAGTTTATCGATAGTTTATACATAGAAAAACAAATAAATTTGAATCAAGGCGAAAAATTCTTGAATTACGTAAAATTTACTTAAATCAAGAAAAATTTCTTAGTTTAAGAATTTTTTTACTCAAATCAAGAAGATAAAATCCTTCAAAATTATTTACTTGATTTTTTTACAAGTAATTTTTTTTCTGTGTACATACAGTATATAAATGGTCAAATTAATGAGAGCTTGTTTTCATCAAAATTTTTTCGAGGCGTAAGCTGAAACATAATCACTTATCATCGTACAAATATATTGTTACTTTAATTTTGTTTTGGTAAAAAATTTTGACTACTTAGTACAACTATTGATGATATAAACACAACAAAATTAAATTAAAAGGATTGAAAGTGACTGTAAAATACGTCAGAATATCTTCAAAAACATATAAAATTTATTGAATAGAAAAACCAATAGGTACATAGATAAAGTTAAAAATATCTTCCTTATCATCATAAAACCTCTTGAATAAAATGATAAAGATAAGTAACAATGAAAAAATTGATCTTTCATTGTGTCATCGATAATAAAAATTTCATACAGTTTGATATATTCCATACGATAGACAAATATAAAACGAAAAATAAATGAGAACAAATGTGGCTTCTATTGAATTCACTGCCTGCAAAATCACAAGAAGATCATACCGATAACGCAGATGTAGCCTAAGTGTATATGCAGAAGCACGCATCAACCCTAAGCATACATTATCGGGTGATTTTATCATAAGAATAAAATAAAAAACGAATATATATAATTTAATACATAAAGATATTTTACTGAATCTGTGTATTGACAGAATAAATTGACAATAACGTTCTTCTTGTAAAAATCTTCTTCAAAAGCTTTTATTTCACAAAGTTTATTAAATCGATAAAAAGCGGAGATGAGATCCATCTTACAGATATAAATGTCGTCAACATGATTATTACAATAATCACAAAGTGAAAGCAACAGTTATTGTCAAGCATCATTTATTTACTATTATAAAATATTCTATTTGAAGTAAAAGTGTCAGGATAAACATTTTAGATCGATCAATACAGTTAAAATCTATAAACAGAATTATGTACTAATCATATGAATGGTAGACTACAAAATATATGTATGTAGTATGTAGTATGTAGTATGAAAAAGGTATATCAGCGGTCCGATCAACATAGCCTTACGCGCCCGAGTGAACAGCCGCCCCATAATTTACTTGTTAGTATTCCTGGCGTGTGTGCGTTTTCCTTCCTATAAATATATGTATCCCCCTACAACTTAGATTTCAATTCCGGACTGTGGGTCTTGTTTACGCCGACTGGCTTTATCTTGATCAAGCTCAGCGATACGTGCAATTGCCGATCTCCGCCTTCGTATAACACGCTTGTGTTTTCAACTTCGTTACGACCCTCTTTGCCAGAGGCGTTCCGTTTACATGACTGCTAAACCTAGCCACTCTATTATACCCCAATTTGGCTATTCAACTAATTACGATCACTTTCATTTAATATAATATAAATCACACAATTATTTTTATACTATTACTTTTATTATATCAGGATATGGTTATGTTCAATGAGCTATATAGAAGGATATATATTCATACAACGAATGTACGCAAATATTTAAGTAGTGCATATAATATTGCTACCTTGAGCATTTTTTCTATTCGCGACGACTGTATAAATTACCATGTGATATTTTTATGGATTAAAATAATAGTTATGACTTGTTGCGTTTATTCGCATACTTTTTTTATGTTAGATTAACTCTTCGTTGGTAGCGCTATAAGCGAATCGCCGGCTAACAACTTCTCAACCTATAAAGACTCGCTAAAGTTTGAGCGAGAAACTAAAAAAGACGCGACCAACGAAGGGTTAATTAAAAAAAGGACTAAATTTACAATCGTATCGATGGTTTATATTTAACCTGTTAAATTGGTAATTTTTTTGATCCTGAAGATCCTGGTGATCCTCTGATCGGGACACTAGGATAAAGTTATCAAATAATAGTATTATCATAAGTCCTTAATGCGTATATAAATTTTCCAAGTTATCAGATGTCTTTAAGTCGATAAAAGCGACGTCGATAGATTCTGTTACATTGATAGATAGATGTGGGGGTCAAATGAAAAAAGTTTACTAAACTATTAGTGATCAGGAATCATATATACTTTCGTATAAAAATCGCTCAGATATCCAACTTTAGCGGTTGGTATTACTAAAGTGTACTTCTTCCTAAAGTAGTACGAGCATTTGAATGGCACTCCTATCATCGAGCCATGATGTGAAGTACATCTTAAAATTGTGTAACTTTTGAATCAAGTTTTTTTATCATTCATGATCATCAACTTATCCTTTTCGATATAATATCCATCTGAAATGATTCAATATGTAAACATCAAGGTGTCTTTGATCATTCAACTATCTTAAATTTTTAAGAGATTCACAGAATTTTTATGCGCGTTCGTGAAATTTAAAATGATCAACACACAATCAAGATATTTTTTATAATAATAAAAAAAATCTAAATAAATAAAATGAAAAATAGGGAGGTAGAATATGATCGCGTGCTAACAGCGATCGATGACGACGTATACTAGTTTGCAGTGCTCAGATTTTCAATTTTTTTCCCGTTCTTTTATTTTATTTTTTTATTCGTTTTATTTCGTTCAACTCTCCCTTCTGCTCTTCACGTACTTGCAGGAGGTAAAAAAATCTCAAGTACCGAGAGGCAAGCGAGTGAACGAACGTAACTTAACGTACAGAGATGAGGGAAAAAGAGAAAGAGCCACGAGTTGTTGCGAGGGGGATGAAGAGGAAACAGGGTGAGGAAACAGCCTCCGTTAAGAGCCTTCCGTCGCCATCTTGCCGTAGGTACAGTCACGTTCAGCAGCTGGCGATAAACCTTGTATTTTTCTCATTAATATATTTTTTTTTGCTTCCAAATAACATATTATTTTCTAATTTATCCACTCTGCAATCAACTTACTGTAAAATAAGAAGAAAACTAAAAACGTAATATTTTGAATATTTAGTACATTAAGTAATTACACACAAAAAAAAAAAAAAAATTTCTTGATCCAAGAAAATTATAAAAAGGATCAAAGTTATTTTGGAGCAAGAAAAAATTTTCTTAATTTAAAAAAATTTAACTTCGTTAAAGAAATTTTAACTTTATTCAAAAAATTTTCAGTCTTCCTTAAGATTTTCTTGATTTAAGAAAATTTACGCTTGACTCAAGATTTTTTTTCTTTTTGTGCATAGCTAATCTGTTACGTATATTGTAATATAACCTCGTACTTAATGAATAAATTTTCACACAAGATAAATCAGTACTATTTATATATATATGTATGTATGTATGTATGTATATATATTGATACTTATCACTCACTTTACAGACCACGGTCATTTTCGCCGGATATCGTTTAACACGCGTTCAAGTGACTAAAGTGGCATGACGCGTGACGCGAGCGGACCGTCATACATTTAACGTAATCATCAATCTGTCAACTTCAAGTGCATTGCTATGCTTATGCACTTATTTCTTCTCTTTCGAATCGTAAATGTGACAACTACTCTCTTATTTGATAATGAATCTTATTTAGTTTTGGCTGTGTCATGTTACACAGGAAAAAAATCAACTTGATTCCAGAAGAAAACTTAAATCAAAAAAATCATTTTTAAAAACTTCATCGTCTTAATCTCAGTACACAGTAAAAAATTTTGCGTCATTATGTTAAAAAACTTAGTGGTAAAGATTGTTGTGTTAAATATTTAACATTTATATGTGTAAATTTAACATTTATTCCGTTAAATCAACACAAAAAAGTGTTGAAATGAAAAAGTGTTAACATAAAAATTTTTAACACAAAATTTTTTGACGCAATGACGCAAAATTTTTTACTGTGTAGAAAAAGTTCTTGATCTGATAAATTTTTCTCGATTTAAATAAATTTTATTTGTCACGAATTTTTCTTTTGAATCAAGTTGATTTTATAAACAAAATTCTATCAAATATCGTTGATATTAAAATTATTCTATGACTAATTATATTCTATGACTATAATATATATTCAATGACTACCATTCGTTAAATTAAAATTTTCTATAACATAAAGCATAAAATTAAGTAAAGAAAAAAAGGAATCAAATTTTAATAAATGCTTCAATGAATGGTAAGAGTTAAAATTTTGTTAAAAACAATTTAATTGATTTAAAAATTGAAGATACTCATAAAAAGTATGTTATTTTTTCACTCACAATTTTTTTGCTCTAACAATATGGACTGTACAAACAATGATGATCATTACAATACATACTTTTATTGACCGTCGAATTCGACCGATAACACGCTGTATCCTGATGAGAAGAAAAATAACTCTCATTGAGTACATGACACATCGTAAGAAATTAAAAAAAATTTCAATGCCCTAGGACTTTAAGGAAGTTATCTTATTTTCTGCAGAATAATTTTTTAAAAATAGATTATCAGAAACTAAATATTTATGTACAAAAAAACAATGTTAAAAAATAGTTTTTTTTTTTTTTTTTTTTTTTAGTGGTAACACATAGTTACAAGAAAGTGAGTATTTTTTCTTATACTGAGAGAAAAAAAAAAGTTTATTTATGTAAAATAAAATATTCAAATATATTTAAAAGATTAAACGTTCGCGAGGTTAAGTATGCGGTATAAGTAGTATAAATATATTTAAAAAAGCTCAACCGCAGTATGTGCCATGAGAAAAATAATAAAAGAAAAGATGATAATAATAATGATAGTAAAAAAATGTCGAAATATATAAATTGATGGATAATCAAATACACGATACGTGTATAAATAATGTGAGAATAAGCATAAAATGGTCATCGTGGCATCGTCACCCAGCTCACATCAGTAAACAGAGTTGTTATTAGAGCGCAGCGGGAGCGAAGAGATCGAAGAGGAATGTCATGTACTCGATGTTGATACAGCTGAGTGGTCCACCGGGTTCCACAGGTACAGACGTTGATGTAGCGTGCTCGGGCTTCTGTTTGGCATACCATTGGTATGGGGCTAACGGCTATGCTATGTTATGTATGTATGTATGTATGTATGTATGTATGTATGTGTTGGAGAAAAAAAATAAAATAAAAGAGAGAGAGGCTGTGAGTAAGAAAATATTGTAAGTATGATAGACAAAGACTAAGAAAAAGAAATTACGAAGAGGTCTTGTATGACGGTAGCCACCTGTATTTATTCTTAATGAGATGATTCGTCTCCTTGAAGAAAAATTTCAGTACGTCGTTTTTATCCACATATATGCTGGATCGTTTCTCTTTTAGGTATAGATTTATTTACATGCGCGCCCACGTTTTATTTGCTTGGCACACGATAAACGTTCTACTGCTAGCCAACCGTTTTATTTTATTTCGTTTATTATATTTTTATTGCTTGACGTCACTTAATATTTTCAAGCAAACTTTTAAAAATCGCCTACTGATTTTGACAACTTTGTATATTCAATTCTCTATACATTATCTTTAATTCATTATATTTATATGGTGCATATGGGTCATTATTTCATTCGAAATTAAAGAATCATATTTTTTTATTCACCTGAATTTTTGACATATTCTTGTATAGATCAAGAAGAGCTTGCTTTCAAATTTTCAGTCCGTCATTTCTCATAATTTGTAAAATATGAATTTTTTTAAATAAAAAAAAATAATGGTATGGAAAATTAAAGAAATTCTTAACTCCTGATTAACTCATCATAATTTTAAAGTTATGGAGTTATTTTTTGTCTTGAAATTTAATTTTCAAAAAAAATATGAAAAAATCAAATTCTTATTTTTTCAATTTTAAATTTTGAATTTTTTTATTTTTTTTCTATTTAAATATATGATATATTGGAGTACAAAACGATTTTTTCTCGTGATCATGTAAATTAATAAAATGAAAAAAAAAAAAAAAAATAATAATAATAATTAATTAGCCCAGTCAAAACTTAACAAATATGATTACATATTATAAAATAAAAGAGAAAAGTTGAATTTTTTATTAAGCATTGAAAGATTGTTGTTGGCCGATATTGAATGTCGATTTTCGATATTTAGATAAAATACAATTGCAAAATTCATAAAGACTGTATAAAGTAGATAAAAAATTATATTTTTACACTGAATCGAGTGAGTTCAGTATGTTGAATGATACACAGAAAAAAAAATTTCTTGAACCAAGAAAATTATAAGGAAGACCGAAGTTATTCTGGAGCAAGAAGAAATTTTCAATCTTCCTTAAGATTTTCTTGATTTAAGAAAATTTACGCTTGACTCAAGACTTTTTTTCTTTCTTTCTGTGTAGGCACAATAGTTTGGTATTAACTATAATTTTTTACTGTGTAAACTAAAATTTTAGCGGAATATTTATAAATTAGAATTATAATTAAAAAAATAAAATGATTGTCTCATTGAAAAGGACGTGTTATTTTAAATAAGCTGATATTATCTTTTGAATTTACGTTTCCCATTTTTTAAATTAAAAAAAAATATTATTTGGAAATGACTATAAGTATTTTTTGAAGAAAAAAAAAATTGTATCGATAAAAAGTTTTAAAATAAAAATAAATCTGATTACAGAGTGCCAGTTCACCTCGTCGGGTAGCAGTCCCAGTACTTGTGAAGGACGGAAAACCTTGTGGCAGCGGTGGAGGTGGTGGAAATGAAGGCAGTCGAGGTGGACCAAGTGCTGCATTAGCGAGTCCGGCACCTCATATGACAGCAGCATCAAGTCCTCATGGTACTCATCATGGGGCAAGTGTCTCCCATCATTCAGTTGTCGGTGTTAGCCATGTTATGTCCTCTAGCCAAAGTCTCCAGCACTGTTCTTATACAAGGGCCGGTGCTCAACAAGGCATGCAACAACAACAACAAGCCCAGTGCGGGGCTTACTTACCGCTCCAGGGTAGAGCTTGGTAGTGCGCGCCATCCGCGGCGGGGGCAGCGGCCTACGCCAATCCCTCCGTCGCAGGCCCCTGGGCCCTCGCCGCGGATCCGGCAGCGTGGTATACTATTCCAGATGATAGCCCGTAAATATAAAAATCACCAATTTCCAATTAAACATTTGTCCCTTTTAATCTATAAGTATGTTATTATATTGTAAAAATTTTAATCAAAAAGTCTAAAACATATTTGTAAAAATTTTCAAACCGGTGAAAGTTTAAATTAATTTTTTTATGTAATATCAATTTGAAAGTATCAGAACTTGTAAAGTTATTGAATTAAATATTAATCAATTGCGGTGATATAGGTTTTACCAGTGATTAGTTTTATTTTTTAAAACTATCTATACTAAAGAAAAAAAATTTTTAATTGGACGAATTTTTAAGAGATTTTATAAAATATACTTCGATCAACGTAATAGATATAGACTTAACCCGGAAAATACCGATGATCTAAGATTATTATTTTCATTCAAATAAGTATTACAATTTTTTGATGTACACGGAAAAAAAATTGTAGCCATAACGGCAAGTAGTTTTGTATCGCTATATTTATTAGTTAAAAGAATATTCAATACGATTATCAATAAATGTTTTTAAGCCCTTCAGGTAGTATAAATTTTTTTTTATAGTTTTCTCGGATCAAGTAAATTTTTTTTTTCTGTATGTTTATATTTATATCAAGTATTTTTTTCCAAAAACATTATATTTACTTATTTGAAATTGAAGTTACGTGAGGGAAAAAAAACCTCAAATTAATAGTTCTTTGTTATTAATTTTAATGAATCAAATTTAAGTTTTGTAAATGTAAAAAAAGCTTAATTTTGTAGGTACAAAAACAAAGTTTTGCTACAGCTACACGGAAAGAACAAAATGACACTGGATATCATTCCAGATTATACTCAGTGATATCTGTAGTGAAAAAAAATTTCAGATAGTAACTAGAAAAATTCAGATTATACTGCGTGATATCTGGATTATAATTATTGTAATCTAGATTATACTCATTGTAATCTAGATTATACTAGTTACTATCTGAAATTTTTTTTCACTCAGTATTATTTAGGATAATATCCAATGTCATCTTGTTCTTTCCATGTACAGCGTTTTTTCCGTGTACATATCAAAAACTCTCATCAATCAACAATTAAAGAGAATGTATGTAATAGACTAAATTGAAATTGTTCCTTATTATAGAGGAATTTTAAAAACAATTTTTTAAAATGATGTTATTGTTAACATCTCTAAAAATGTCCATGATTATTTTTATTTAAAATAAATAAAATAATGTAACTAAATTGGTGATTACATATGATGTATATATAAGTAAAATTAGCTTGTGAAAAAAGTGTCATATAGAATAAAGTATTAAAGGGATAAGAAATTATGAATCAATGAAACTGGATATATGAGGTACGAAGGGATTCGAATAAATGTAATTCGGAAAAGAAAAAATATTTTTGTTTTATTTTAAAAATATTTTTTCTTAGGACCTCATGTATGCTGTAAAAATCGGGCGCATAGAAAATTTGATTTTTTTTTTACAACTTTTTTTTTTATTTGGAATATGGTGATGAATAAGAATAAGAGAAGACATGTAAATATAAAAATCCTCGTCCCATTCGAAAATACTTACTGGAGATTATTCTCGACGTACCAACGAATTTTTAAAATTTGATTATGTGATGAGGTGTTATACAAGTAATGTTAGAAAATTAAATAATTATTGATATATTAATATAACAATTAAAATAAAAAGAGAAACAAATAATTAAAATAAAATTAAATAATAATTCATAATATAGTGGGTAGAGAATGTGAGGGTAAAAATGAAACTAGTAGAAATTATTAATATTATTATTATTATTATTATTATTATTATTATTATTATTATTATTATTATTATTATTATTATAAGTATGACGATTATTATTATTTCTATTTCTATTATTATTATGATTATAATAAAGTTTTGTAAATAATTAAAAACAAAAAAGAGATATTAATAAAAATAATACTAATACGGATAAAACAATGCTTATGCATGGTATAAATGTTATAATTTTATTCATTTAATTTATAGGAATTATTTATAGTTTATAATTATTGATTATTATATTTGTATTATTTGAGGAATGAATCAAATATTGAAATCCTTCTGCGTATTATTGATTGTACTAGCTCCACAATGCCAATAAAACTAAGAATGTTTCATTACATTTTGCGTGTTTTTATATACTGACGAGTCAGAACAATACAAAAAGCCTTCTGTTGGTTACTTCGAAAGTACCATGGAAACCCCTGTCAAATATCATCAACTCCCCAACAACAATCCGTTTACGAATATACCAAAAGGTAAGCCGATCTTCTCGATTCAATAGCTGGTACATATTCTGCTTTATATCTCAAACTTCAAAAACATACCATTTATCAATTACTTATATTTTTTTTTAACTATTTGTATTGTAAATAGATTTTTTTTTTAACAGTAATAACGAAATAATTTTCTTTCAATTTTTTGTATGTTTAATTATACTTAGCAAAAAATAACTATTCTTAAGAATAATTTTTTTAGAATTTTTTCTTTTAGAAGAAAACCGAAAAATAAAATCAAGTTTTAATTTTTTTATAAATATATTTCAAAATACTTTACTTTTAAAATCACTTAAATAAGTTTTGAAAAATTTGAGTCAAATTATATACAGAAAAAAAAATTGATTTAAATCAAGTAAATAATATTTTGAAGAAGTTCATTTTCTTGATTTGAGTACAAAAATTCGTAAACGAAGAGATTTTTTTTGGTTTAAATAAATTTTACTTGATTCAAGAATTTTTCGTCATGATTCAAGATAATTAAACTTTTCAAAATTATTTTCTTGGTTCAAAAATTTTTCAATTGATTGAAATCAATTTTTTTTTATATATAAAAAAAATTTTATAATTTTTAAGTTTACAATTTAAACTTAAATTTTACACAAAAAAAAAATAAAATGTATTAAATTTAATAATATAAAAAATTAATAAAACTGAAGACTTGTAGATTTTCACTAAAATGTAAAAATAATGTGTATGTTTTTCTAAATTTGTATTTAAACATATCTTTACGTCAATAGTTTCCTTGGTTGTCCAGATATTAACACACCAAGCAGTATATTACTATTATTATTATTATGATTATTGTATTTAATGTGTATATAGTAGTGTGTGGAAATGGATCGCCGGATGCAGTAGTCCAGCTGTAGCAGAGTAAAATATCTGCGGGAAATATTATAGGTATATATTGTATGTGTGACTACACATATATATTGGAGGTGACATACGAGGGTGTGCCTGACAATGACAGGTCACCGACGATGCTTCTGGTGGTCACTCTTATACACGTATCCTATCGCACCCTTAGTTCTCTTGGTTCTCTTCATTCGTAACGCGTTCTAGAGCCCACCATTATCATATTTATTAACTGCCGTGCACTGCTTATATCTACACCTATTCCGGCTGGCATCGCTGTATAATATAATACATGTTGATGACAGCAGCACGTGGCAAACTACCCATAACCCAAGGCTTCGAGTACTTTAGATTTGTTGTCGTTTGATACGATTATCTTTTTCCCACCTTCCTTTTATCTATGTCTGTATTATATTATATTATATTATATCTGTCTAGAAAAAACCACATTTCATATTTTTTCACTGACCTATACTCTCACCACTCTTTACGTTTTTTTTTTCTTTTTTTTAAGCAATATAAATAGTTTGGAGTTATATACAATAGTAGAGCCTTGAAAAATAATCTCACTTAAATAAATCAATGAGTGGATTGTTTTGGAGTATTGTAAAGGACTAACCTCTGCATTTTCATCTCTAGCGTCGTTGTAAATTCATTGGAGGAATGAGGGTAGGAAACAACTTAAACACGCACCCTTGCCTTACATCCATGAATACGCAAGACGAAATTATGGGGTTGTTCTGACGTTCAACGGTCTAAGATGCTATACATATATTCAGAAGGAGTTTCTCAATCGAAGGGCATGGAACATTCCTTCATGAGTATACTTGTGCACAAATGCTTAATGTTTGTCAACTCGAAATATATTCTCTAAGTAACAAATCTATATTTTTCCTTCTATTAATTTAATTTTTTAATATCAAAAAAGGAACATATTATTTCTATTTTTTCAAAATTAATAATTCAAATTTGAGAAAAAGTTTTTACGACAATACATATTGAGTAAATCTTACACAAAAAAAAAAAGAAAGTCTTGAGTCAAGCGTAAATTTTCTTAAATCAAGAAAATCTTAAGGAAGATTGAAAATTTCTTGAACGAAGTTAAATTTTTTTAAGCCAAGAAAATTTCTTCTTGCTCCAAAATAACTTTGGTCTTCCTTACAATTTTCTTGGTTCAAGAAAATTTTTTTTCTGGGTATAACTTCTTTTTTTACTTAAAATTTTTGAGTAACTTTTTTAACTAAATTTTGACTCATACTTTATATATCAATAGGATGACAAATTTTTTATTTATATTATAAGGTATAATGTTTAGAGTCACGTTAAAATTATTGAATAGAGATTTTTCATTTTTTACACAAACAAAAATATTTTTTTCAAGTCCGAAAATAATTAGAATTCATAAAATCCTTCATATATAAAATGTTTTCATTTTAATTATACGAAAAATTTTTGTTGCTAAATTTTAAATGTTAAATTTCATAAAATAAAAATATTATAATTTCTTTTGAGATTAATTCGAATGTTTTAAAAAATATTTAAAACTTAAATTAATCTCGATAATATTTAATAAAAAAAATAGTTTATTTTAGTAGAGTAAATGAGTCAAAATTTATAAAAATATTCCAGTGACAACGGAATTTACCATAGTAAATTGTAGAAATTTTAACAAAAAAATATTAGTATCTTTTTTTTTAAGATAATTTTATCTTCACTCTATATTCTTTTTTTGTATAAATTAATTTCTTGTACACAGAAAAAAAATTTACTTGAATCAAGTAAATTCTTTTGAAGAATTTCATTTTCTTGATTTGAGTAGAAAAAATTTTCTTCTAAGAAATTTTTCTTGGTTTAAGTAAATTTTACTTAATTAAAAAAATTTTTTTTTTATTCAAGACATTGAATAAAACTCTTAAAAATTATTTTCTTGGTTCAAAAATTTTCGTCTTGATTCAAGTTAAATTTTTTTTCAGTATACTATTTAAAAAAAAAATCCAATTGATATAAATATATTAGTAGTATTAGTAAAAGACGCAATAAAACAGAAAAGCTAATGAAAGGTAACAAGATGCGAGTATGGCATCAAAAGGCTCTCCTAAGCATCAAAAGCATTCCAATTGGGATAATAGAACGAGATATTGACACTTGACGATTCGCGTAGTAATTGCAATGTAGCACCCCTTGGGGCAAATCAACGGAGAATAAATACATGCTACACACGCTACGGGAATATTCATTGCTCACACTGTATACTGTAAGAAGAGAGTTTATATGCACCTGTTTGTATCTTTACCCTCGCTGCAGCTATTTTAACCTCACCCTCATCTAACCACGTAACCATGACTACCTGCATCTTTACCTCGAGGGTTTGCGTTCATAAATTTAACGCTGTGCGATGCAATTTGAGCTATTGCCTTAAATTATAAGTCCGTCATAAAATAAAATATCAGTTAATGTAAGTTTTTAATTAACAGATTATTCTTTTAAATATTCTCATCCCCGACAAAGAAATTTTTTATGCATAATATAATTAGTTTCAGCACATGGACATGAAATATGGAAACGTGATGATTCGATAAAAAAGTGCAGCGCAGGCTCAGCTTCAGTCGATTATACTTCAGTGCAGAAGTCGTACCAATATGATAGCGTCGATGGTGGTATTATTTCACGTTTTTTACTCCAATATATACCTATGAACATCTATATCTGTATACAGAATGTAAAGAGAGAGCAAGACATAAAGAGGAAGAGAGAGAGAGAGAGAGAGAGAGAGAGAGAGAGAGAGAGAGAAAAAGCGGAAGTGGATGGTGGGAAGTGAACTCCGCCTATTCCCGCTCTGGTCGAAACAAGACCGCGCCCAACAGCTTTACCTTTGTGACTCTCCGCTTCCAGTGACTTTACTCCTTCCACTTTAGCCGTTGCTCGTCGATGCGCGAACGCGTCGGTAACCCTGTTAAGTAAATTGCTTCGAGGGTGGCAGACAGGGTTGCGTACTTGCATGCTTTGACTGCTGCAGCTTGCAGGGTAACTTTAATATTTCTGGGTATCGTGTCATCATCGAATTGTCTGTCTGTTGACCGGAATGTATTGAATTTTAATGAATAACGAATATCACCATTTCATGACAATCAATATATAAAATAAAAAACTAACGTATTTTTTTACTCTCTGCTCAAACATTTTTGCTTATTACGAGTTTGTTTTATTCTTCATTTTTTTTTTTTTTTTTTTTGTTAAATTTACTCAACTGATAGTTAATTATTTTACATACTTCTAGTTGAATTGACATATTTCAAATTGATGTAAATTAATCAAAAATATTATGTTATTGGGACTTCTTCAACACACTGATAAAAATTCACTTGATTCAAGATAAAATTTTGAACCAAGGAAATCATTTTGAATTTTGAATTTTTGGATCAAATTCTTGTTCAAAAACTGTTTTTTAATTTCGGTAAATTTTGTACAGTTCAAAACTTTTCTGTTTGATTCAAGAAATTAAAATTATTTTTTTTACAAAATTTTTTCTTTTAAACCAAGTTAATGATTTTTATCAGTGTAGATCTATGTTTGATTTTTTATGTTTTCTACCATGAAATCTACACTGAAAAAAAAAATTAACTTGAATCAAGAAAATCATTTGAAGTAGCTCAGTGTTTTAAATCAAGACAAAAAATTCTTAAATCAAATAAAATGTATTGAAACCAAGTGAAATTTCTTAGTTTAAGGATTTTTCATCTTAAATTAAACCAAAAAGATGAAATTCTTCAAAATTATTTACTTGATTCAAGTAAATTTTTTTTTCTATGTATCGGTTTAAAAATTAGAGACATCATTAAGAAAATATCTAGAGCGTAATGTAATCAAGAATAGTGCGTAATTGAATGTAAATTTTATGTATTAATACGTGACTTTCCTGTAATTTGAATTAACATAAGATATATACGTTGTACTGAATTGATATATTTATCCGTATAACCATTGTCAATGAAACAAAGGCGTTAAGTATAACAATGAGCTTGAACTGATAATAGATATGAAGTAGGCAAACGAACGTTGAGAAACGACGGTTATAAATTTGAAAATATGTCATAAACTTAAGAAAGGGTATTCATACATATATAGAACATTTATATATAGGTAGCGCATATTAGAGCTAGTTGATAACTGTGGGACCGGCAAAGTACTTGTGAATCTATTAACGTGTACTCGATGGTACATTGTTTAATACTTATGTGGAAGGTGTAGAGATCTAAAATATTCGTGCCCAAAGCTTTAGTACAATCGGAGGTACTTGACGTAGATAAAGCGCAAAAGCAAATCTTTAACGTGGAGCTCTGCATGTGGCTCTGTATGGCGTATGACGGTATGACATGCCACTAGAGTACTAACGCGGTCATTCAACATGTCAAGATCGGCTTAAGCCACACTTGAGATTCTTAAATCGCAATTGGTTCCCACACACAGTGTTGCCACCAAGGGTGCACGAATTTTAAGTTATATTATACTTGTGCCGGAATAAGATTTTTGTGATGTGAATTATAAAAATACCTGAAGGCTTGCAAGCCTACTTTTTCCAGACCAGAGTATCGATATTTCCGCGAGACTGGACAGTCAACCAAAGAGAGTCAAGAAGTCGACGTAAACGCGACAGGGGGTGCCAGACTGTAATGGGGGGCCCCAGTCTCTCCGAATCTCGACATGAACACCCATGCGACTCCTCTGGGCTTGCAAGAGGCAAGGTATGAGGAAATTATCGACAACTGGGTGATCTGCGCGGGAAAAGTCACGGGGGGTCGCTCTCTTCACCTTATTCTTGTGACAATGCTACTAGCAGTTCCTATACATTGATATGCTTGCGTGTACCCATACGTGCATCAGCATGCAGGTCTGTTTTGTTTTGTTGTACCGCAGTGAATCATGAAAATTACTTTCTTCTCGTTCATTTTAAAATGTCAGTCAATAAAGATCTAAATGTTTAATTTTTTTTTGTTTTTTTTTTGGTCTAATACTTGAGAGCTGAGATTTAAATCCAATCAAGTAAAAAGGTGATCGAGGAAAGTATAAGAGACAACTACTATCGCTACTCACTTGAGATGCTGCTGAGAGTTCTAGTGAATTACAGAACAATTAACCCTCAGCGGTCTCTCCTTATTTTATGGCATTGGAGGTCTTTCAATTTATTTTTCTTTAACAACTGATTTTTTATTTGATTGATACATTGGATAGTGTAATAAAGATTTAGTTAATTAATACGGATATCTACACACAGAAAGAAAGAAAGTTGAGTCAAGCGTAAATTTTCTTAAATCAAGAAAATCTTAAAGAAGACTGAAAATTTCTTGAATGAAGTTAAATTTTTTGAACGGAGTTAAATTTTTTTAAGCCAAGAAAATTTCTTCTTGCTCTAAAATAACTTCAGTCTTCCTTATAATTTTCTTGGTTCAAGAAATTTTTTTTCTGTGCAAATTTGAAACACTTAAAACATTAGTATATACTCTGGTGAAGATAAAACATTTTACGTGAAATTTTAGTCTGTAGAAAAAATTTTACAACCCTGAAGTCGAGACTTATTGAAATTCATAAGCATAGCCGTTTGATCTCTGACGTTATTCAGCTGTACTCAAAAAGTACGGACTTAATACGGCAATACCTACTTATTAAGTTGCCAAGAGATAAAAGTTGTATAAAAAAAACAGAATATCTTTAATATGTTGTCAAAAAGTAAAAAATTTTTTTAGTAGTCAAATAAAATAGTTTATCGATTGCACAGGTAAGAATTTTTCGTTCGACTTTATTCCTAAATATTCTTACTAAGAATATCTAACTTAAATCTTTTTAAAACACATTAAATGTCTTAGAATAACGTGTAATTGTTTTTCATTAATTAATTTTTTTATAGGTATGAATAATATTATTCAATTAAAGTAAATTTGACAATTAGTTTGAATCTATCAAAACATTTGTGTTATCTGGATGAACGTACAGAAAAAAAAATTTACTTGAATCAAGTAAATAAATTTGAAGAATTTTATCTTCTTGATTTGAGTAGAAAAATAATTTAACTAAGAAATTTTATTTAATTCAAGAATTTTTTGTTTTGATTCAAGACAGTGAAACTCTTCAAAATTATTTTCTTGGTTCAAAATTTTTTTCTTGATTCAAGTTAATTTTTTTTTTTTTCAGTGCGTAACAACCAAAAGGAATCTAGGTTAAAAAGTAAAACTATTCCATTATGTTTTGTTTAATGATGGCTTTTTTAATACTAAAAAATTTTTTAATTCTTAATTGAATTTTATATAAAAAAGTAGACAAAAAAAAAATTTTTTAATATTAAAAAAATACAATCGATCATGAAATAACAAAAAAATTTTTATCAATAATTTTTTGCAATTAAGGTTTACACTAATGAAAAAGTTAACTTGAATCAAGATAAAAAATTTTGAACTAAGAAAATCATTCTAAAGAATTTGATAATCTTGAGTAAAAGCTGAAAAGTTCTTGAGGCAAAAAATTTTTCTTGATTTTACTTTATTCAAAAATTTTTCTCATTCAAGATAATAAATTTTTTCAAAATGATTTTCTTCGTTCAAAATTTTTTCTCTTGAGCCAACTTAATTTTATTAGCAGTGTATATATCACTACTTTTTTTATTACATAGAAAAAAAAATTCTTCGTGGCATAACTAATATTTTTGAGCCAAGAAATTACTTAGGAAGACCAAAGTTATCTAGAACGAAGTACAATATTATTGTCTCAAGCAAGACCATTTGTTTATGCCCCAAGACGACTTTGATCGTCCTGAACAATTCTCTCGATTAAAGTAAATCTTTCTTTCAGTGATAAGGATAAGTATAATATATTCTCGAGGTATTTTTACAGACGTATAAATATACATTGCGGTATGTTTGGTGCTTGAAAATAATTTAGCAAAATAAGGGAAGGAAAATGTATGAAAAGTAGTTGCGATGACGTTCTGCGAAAGGGAAGAGTTTTTTCATGGAAAAATTTAAGTGGAGAAAATGACAAGGTATAACGTGACTCTACACCTGGACGTTCATCGCCAAGGGCACCATACAAGAGTACTCCTGTATCCACTTGATAATTCAACCACCCAAAAGAGTGCCTACATTCTCCTCATTCGAGAGTAGTATATGTACGTACAATAATTTAAGCTTATTCTTTTTAGTTCCTCTCGTTTCAGCATTTCACGTACGAAAACGCACGTGCGTGCCTTTTTTCCTAATAATACTTGCTGTTTGTAGTGATTCTTGTTGTGTATTATGTATATGTATTTATATGTACACATATATGCACACTCTTTAATAATTTTTTGCCGTACACAACATGCAGAGGGCAAGCACCAGAATTCTACCCCACGGATACGAACCACTCGAATATTCATTGCGACGAGGATTCGTGCGTATAACTGGCATGGTCGAGTCGGTATACCGTTTGTCATCGTCAACGTCTCGTTCACGAGAGGAATCATCGATTTTATGAGAGAGGAAATCCGAGGCTCGTTGACGACTACAAGAGCATTGTTCACTGGTGTTTGAGTGTGCACTGATTTTTTTTTATTTTTAGTTTTATTTTTCATTTTTTCTTATTTTTCGTTGTTCCATATTATATTTCAGTACTTATTTCGAGTTAGTTAAAATGACAAAGGCAGACGGAGATTTTTATTAAGCACTTGAAACTTTTTTTTCCTTTAAATTTATTGAATTTTAGTAGTTTCATAAAACTCCATACTTATACAATATTAAAAATTTAATTTTATAAATTTATTAAATATAATATCTATTAAAAAGAGTAAGACTAATAAAATACTTTAATTGTCATAACAAATATATTGATTAAAAAAATTTACTTGATTCTAGAGAAAAAATCTTGAACCAAGAACATTATTCTGAAGGATTTATTGCTTGATATAAAGTAAAAAAATTTTTAAACCAAAAATAACTTTTAAGACGAAGAATTCTTTTGCTCGATCGAAGATGATCGGGGTTTTCAAAATAATTTTCTTGGCTTGAGATTTTTTCTCTTAAATCATGTTAATTTTTTTATCACCATGAAAGCTTCACTATAACCACGAAATGTGATATTAAATAAAATTGATGACATTTGATATTTTCAATTATTATTATACTCTAAAAAAAATTAATTAAATTGTAGAGAAAAATTCTTAAGTCGAGTCAAGTTTACTCAAAAAAAAAATCCTTTAGAAAAATTTTGAGATTACTCATAACTCCTAGAACAATGATCCAAATTAAAACTTTTTCTTTCAGAACTTTTGTTTTTTCAACTACTTTTCAAAGAACAATAAAAAAATTTTTTTGAAAAATTTTTCTGTTTTTTATTAGTTTCAAAATTTCAAAGTCGTTTTGTGAAAATCATACACAGAAAAAAAAATTTCTTGAATCAAGAAAATATTAAAGAAGACCGAAGTTATTTTGGAGCAAGAAGAAATTTTCTTGACTTAAAAAAATTTAACTACGTTCAAGAAATTTTAACTCCATTCAAGAAATTTTCAATCTTCCTTAAGATTTTCTTGATTTAAGAAAATTTACGCTTGACTCAAGACTTTCTTTCTTTCTATATACATATTTTGATTTTCTTGAAAATTTTTTATCACAAATTACTATATTTTCCGTAACTTTTTAGTCCTGAACGGTCTGAACGTGGGATCTTCGAGGTAACTAATTTTTTTCAATATTTGAAAAAAAAATTTATTTTCACTTACCATTATTAATTCTCATTTTATTAAAAAAATTGTTGGCCTATTTTAAATATTTTAAATACTACCCGCAGATATTTTTTCTCTCATAATTTTTATAAAAAAAAATTCCGTGATATTTATAAAAATTACAAATATTTTTTATTACTTTAATAAAACTTATGAATGGATTTATTATATTGTGAATTATAAAACGATTAGCATTACACGTATATAAGATATAAAAAGTAAAAAAGCATTGGAATGAATGTCTCTCGTCTTGCGGTTGAAGGAACATCAGGCATGTAGCAGCACAAAGGCCATGGACTCGGTTGACGGCAACTGAGTGCCGCATATTACGCTATCTAAAAATTTTGCCCCTTTCACTGATGAAATAAAGCACTATCCGCGCCGAGATCTACCCTTCGTCAGTGTAGATGTGGTCTACTTGCACTCTAGTCCTTCACTCCTTCCATCAAACCTCTTTATTCTCGCGTTCCTGTGTCGACAGGACACAATAAACCCTCTACATCCCACTAAAGACCAAATATATATCCGTTTATTCTACTCTAGCTGAAATAAACAGCTTCCCCTTGATTTAAACTACAAAAATCTCAAGGTTTTTTACAATAATGCATAAAAAGTAAATAAATAAATATTAAAAAAAAATAAAATAAAATAAATAAATTAAAATACTGGAGAAAGGAAGTCAGTTATGACTTATGACGGAGAATTTAATCTGCATCAGGTATATAAATCCTTAGGGAGAATTTAAGTTGATGATAATCCAGAGTTAACCCTCAATGAATAGCCACCCTCATTCGTGACCGCACGTACCAAAGTTCTTTCTTGCAACCCTTTAAGGGTTTATAAGTAACAGAGGCTTAGCTAGTACTCTATGATTTTGTGTTTTAATGAGAGATATGATCTTACAACTTATTAAAGACAAGATTAGGTAATTGTTTGCTTTTTAAGTAATGCAAAAATATCGTTGAAGGAAATTTTTTTTGCCAATCGCTTAACCGACTTTTTCTACATAGTGAAAAGTTTTGCGTCTTTTCGTCTAAACAATTTTATTTTGAACTTACACATAAAAATTTTAAATAGTTAACACAAAATTTTTTGATGCAATGACGCAAAATTTTTTACTGTGTAACCCAAAAAATGAAAAAATTATTGCCAAAGTCATTTAAAAATTTTAAATTGTAATAATCTAAAGCTAAGAAGACGGGTAAGTTTTTTTTACTAATCTACTTTTATCATAAATATGAGAACAATAAAATTTTCATATCTTCAGTATCGTTTTGACCTAGCTTTATTTATAAAGTTTTTTAATGACGTTTTGCATTAAAATTTGAATGTTTTTATGCGCCCATTTGGTTCTAAGAGTTCAAATTTTTTTTTTTTATATTGAATATGAAATTTGAAATTTTTAATAATTTTAAAAAATTCGACAAAGTTAAATTAGTGACAAAATTGACTTTTCTTTTTGAGTAGCCGCCATTTTAGGAAAAAAAAATTTTTTTTCAGTTTTGTTGGTTCATGAGATAGCGACATTTGTACTAATCAAGAATCCATCATTATTTTATTTTTCAGATCACCTCAAGGGCAGAAATCATGACGACGAAGACTTAAAAAAGTCTTAATTTAAAGTTTTTTTTTAAAGTTAAAAAATTCTCTGAATATCAAATAAATTCTTTACGCTCAAAATATGTCAGAAAATGCCCAAACACAACTCCTATTAAAAGCGGAACCTAAAATTCCAATTTTGAGAGGTCCATCATCGACGAAGTTACATTTTGGAACACCCTACTAAACATACTTTATAAGTCTACTGTTGTATTGCTATTTAATAATAGATTTAAATTAATGCACTTACACGTAATCGTCACTCTGATATTAAGGGATTCAGTTACTGATGCAAGCTGTTAGGTCTTGGTATAAGAAATCAATAAATAAATAAACTACTGTTTATATTGTTGATACTTCTGATAAAAATTTACGGATCAGCAAGATTTAAAAAACTTAATTTTGTATTAATAATAATTACCTCACTTATCAGTTTGGAAAATAACTATAGGTATAATAAATACTAAAATTAACGCATAATAGGGCATGTGTCTGGCAAACTGATGCGGGCTATCGGAAGTATCGTCTCGAATCTTTTTGGTGCGACGATAAAAAGAAATAATAAAGATGAATAAATTATGCGGGCATGATTGTTGCGAGCTGAAAATTTATAAGACCGATATGGTACATGTATGTGTGTGGTAAATCTAAAAGTTGTATAAACTTTTGGCAGAAAAGTCTATTATGAATTATTACGTAAAAAATTTGAGCTTTTGTTTTAAACGCATGCTTACTATTGCGAATAGCCGTCAACGTTGAATATAAGAATAGAATTCAGAGTTCAGGGTGACGATGGAGAGACACGAGAGAGGAAAAAGAACGAAGAACAGAGAACAAGAGCGTTGCTCGCTATTGTTTTCTCGAGTGGCACTCGCTGGTTCAATGCACGTTCGCTAGCTTCTACTACTTGGCTGTACCACCAGATGTGCGCTTGCTACCAACTCCCCGCAGACTGTTTGGTATGGTACTACATGCCTGCTGTGGTTTTTCGTCCTCTTGCCTCGTTTTTTTATTTTTTTGTAAACTTTTTTATTATTTAAACTTTTATTCCTTGCAAAAATTAAAAATTACGGTATAAAGTTAGTAGCTGGTTGGTACTCGTTATCTTTTGGAAAAAGGAGTATGCAGTATGTTGGAATAAATTCAAACTTTTTATCATAAAAATAAAATTTCAGAAGCTGTACACTTTCTAAAAAAAAAAAAATACGATAAATATAAATAATTATATTATTGTAGGAATATTTTTAAATTTCATCAAAAAAAAATTTGAATACAAATTATTATTATTATTCAGTATATTTTTATATCTTCTTCATTACAATTTAAATTTCTATGATGAGTATTTCCAAATATTTTTACAAATTATCAAAGTTTACAATTTTTCATATGAAACGATTTATGTTATAAAAATAAAATAATTTATCGATAATAAACATGTAACATAATACTTAATTTTTTTTTTAAATGAGCCACGGATCTTAATTTTTTTCTTCAATAAAATAATGAAGATATTTTACTATTTAAGTGATAGTTTATTTATTTTTTCTGGTAGATTATAGTAATAAAAAAAGCTTATATAACTACATATATATTTATACAAAGGTAGACTTCATTTGAAATTAATTTTAGATGATAATGCTTACAATGATTTAATGTTTTTATTTAAATAGTCAGTAAAAATTTTTATGTAATTTATTGACAAAAAATATTTGATTTCTCCAAAAATCAAATATTCCTATAAATAAAAATACATGAAAGTTTTTAAATTAGTTATTAGTCGAAACTCGAAATTCATCATTGGTTAAAATGATGAAAAGGCGTATGCTATGTAAATTTTTAATGCATACAAAATAATATTTTAGGAGGTTAAAAAATAATGGAAATTTCATCATCTAATTGTCACAAGTTATTGCATATTGTAAATTAGGCCACTTAGACTCTGATCTTTTGAAATGGAATAATTTTTATTCCAAATTATTTGAATTAATAAAACTAAAATTGTAAATCTCTAAATAAAGACTACCTGGTTGTATATACGTCAATTAATTAAATTGAATAATAAATTTAACATTTACAATAATGATGTACAATTAATGATAATATTTGTCTAAATATTCTCATGAACACACAAAAAAAAAAATATCATCATCTTAATAAATTGATTTTTATTATTATGCATATCTTCACGCTTGATTAGTCGATTTTGAAAATATACATCGACAAATTAAAAACTTAATATTAAAGGACAAATATGTACTTAATGCTAAAATATGGTTATATTTAACTTATAGTAAAAGTGCTTACTAACTTACAGAAAAAATTCAATTGCTGGTTGTTGATAAAAAAAAAATCACCAAGATGATCGAATTAAATAATTCTTTAATACACTTGATACCCAAACCAATAAATTGCATTGAATTGTACTCATAGGTACTTAATATTTATCGATTACGCCTGTGTCCTGCGTTGCCGCCATAATGATTGTACGGTTTATTCCTATCCTGATTGTAATTTGAGGAATAATTACCCGGCCCTTGATGATGATTGTTTAAATTGTTTCTGTAAGAATTTTGATGGTGCATGTACTGCTGCTGCGGTTGATTCGATTGTTGATAACGCTGTTGATATTGTTGAGCGGTCGGCATTCCATATCCACCAACCCAAGGTCCAACGTTATTGCGTGACTGATAATTTTGACGATGACCAGAATTATTACCAGAATAACTCGAATAACCACTTTGACCTGACGATGTTTGATAACCACTTGAATATCCTGCAAAATAAATCAACAACATTATATATAATTAATATCAAACAAGCTTGTCAATTATAATAAAAAATAAATATACATTAATAAGAGTGACAGTAATCAGTATGTTGATAGTTCAATTTTATCGATTATTGCAGTTATGAACAGAAAATCAAATTGATAAATTTCATATCAGAACTGTAATAAATAATAATAACATAACGATTTACGCAATGATAAATATCCTTGAATATGGAACAAATTTTATTGGCTCAAAAAAAAAATTTTTTTTTCCACTAAAACTTTCCACTAAAAAAATTGAAAATTTTTGAAAATCGAGAAGTTATTGGTTTTACTCCGTTTTTCGAAAATCAAGTTTTCTTTAGATCTCGACGTTTTAAAGTCGTAGGAAGCTTCCGTGACTATTCCCGCGATGGTGTGTATATAAACCTCTCATAACTTTTCAATGGCTTGACCGATTTTATCGCAGTCGGTGCCATTCAAAAGGGTTTGACCAAACTTAGATTTTGAATATAATTTAGACTGATTCGGACTAGTAGATTTTAAAAAAACTAGGAAAAAAATTTTTTTCAAATCTGTTTTTTTTTTTTTAATAACTTTTAAGCGGCTTTACTGATTGATTCCAAAAATTAATCAAATCTTAACGTCAAAAAACCACATCGATTTTCGTCTAGCCGGTCAAAATCGGTTGATTCATTCGTGAGTTATCGTTGACGAAAAAAATCGAAAAAAGTGATTTTTTTTAATTAAACCGGAATTTTGGGTCTGATCAATTTTTTTAAAAAGTATATCATAGAATTTGAGAAACTGCATCGAATACTTCCAACTTCGTGAAAATTGTTTCATTCATTGAGAAGTTATTGCGGTTTGAAAATAAAAAAAAAAGTGTTTTATTAAATTTCTATCAGACTTTTGAGCTCGAAGAGCTTAGAAACGTCATAAGGGCAATTCTATAAGTCTTAAATATGGAATTAGCTGAAAGTTACAGGCATGGCTTTTAGGGTCAACCCTTTTCCTAATTTCTTTTGCTTCAATCACCATAAAAATGTTAGGAATGCAAAAATTTACTGAAAACATGAAAAATCAAATTTTTTTGACAAGCGCCCTTCTAGCTTAAAAAAATTTTTTTCTTAAAAAAAAAATTACTATTACATAAATTGTAAAAACTACAATACAAAAATGATTGATGCTATTATAAAACTCTCTCCGTGTATCTAAATATAATTTTTGTCAAAAGTTTATACAGTTTAGATAACTCTGTTTTTTTCAGAAAACAAAATGATTAATAATAAGCAGCTTACGTTTCGGCCAACAATGAATTATCATTTATAATAATACAGATTTGCACGAGTGTAAAGGATTAATATGTGTATTTTTTTAGAGAATTATATATTTACAAAATATTCAAAAGGTAAACTGGTCTCAGTACTAGACATTGTACGTGCTTGATTGAAAGATTGGTGAGTTAGAGTATTAAAGAGAAGTTTTTAAGTATATATATATATATATATATATATATCATAAAGTAATAGTAGGAGTCGAATTGTCGAATCTTCGTAGAGTAGGAACAATACAATATTAGAACTGAATAGGAGCGTGCCGGCGCGTGTCTCCTTCATATGCGTATGGCGCATTGGGGGCACATATTTGTCAGCATCATGAAACGTCATAACACCGCGTGTTACGCGTTGGATGCTAATAACAAATTTGTCAAATGGCTAGAGAAACACGCGTCTCTTTTTCAATTTATGTCGTTAAATTTACATCTATTTATTGTGTACCACCTATTTTAAAACAATCGTCAAAGCCAAATTTATTTTTTTAAATTACATAAGAGAAACTGAACCCTAGGTATCCTCTTATTAAAAAGTCGGTTGATAAATTGGCGTGATTTTGAATAAAATATGAATTTTTATCGCCTTGCTTGGAAGTAATAAATAAATAAATAAATAAAAAACATTGAAGGAGTGAAGGGTTAGAAATAGTAGTGTAGCATCAGCAGCCGTCGGTACCGGTGACGCATACTAATCGCATAACTCAGCTCAATCGAGCTCGTAATAGGAGGCGATAAACACAGAAGCAATATTATCCAAGGGGAAACTTAAACGTTTAGTATCTTTCTCTTGCTCTCTGACTCGCGGCAACAATAACATCCCCCATGGATTCCACGAAGAAACACACGGGGGACCGGGTAATCCGTTCTAGATCGAGCAACAAGGGAGCCGGAAGCTTCCATGGTTTACGTGTCGGATCATCCCTCGTTATTGTTGCATTTATGATAATAACCTTCACGAGCAACTCGGGTATACCAACCTATCGACCTTCTTGCTTGTACACTCCGCAAATTTTGGGTGGCCCGTCGGGTTCACTATATATATATATATATATATGCTAGTAATAGTTGATGATTGTCGTCATCATTTATTCACATTTTTCTCGATTTCTGGGATTAAACCAGATAAAATTTTTTATTACCGGTGGGTATTACCGCGTAAGGTATTTTTTGGGATTGAAAAATTTTTAAACGGAAGAAAAGTATGTTTCATCCAAAAATAATCATTATTAAAATAATGGAGAAGGAAAACTTAAGATAAAAATTATCGGTGCCAATTTTTTTAATTAAATGCGCACATATTTTTAATTAAACGTAAAAAATCAAGAAATAAATCTTTATATCTATGCACGATCAAATTATAATGACAAAACAAAACTGATATCTACACAGAAAAAAAAATTACTTGAATCAAGTAAATAATTTAAAAAAAACTTCATCTTCTTGATTTGAGTATAAAAATTCTTAAACTAAGAAATTTTTCTTAGTTTAAGTAAATTTTATTTGATTAAAAAATTTTTTGTCTTGATTCAAGACAATAAAACTCTTCAAAATTATTTTCTAGGTCCAAGAATTCTTCTCTTTATTCAAGTTAATTTTTTTTCTGTGTATTATTAATGTTGAAAATAAAATATCTTTCATTACTAAATATTTTCAGTCATTCATTTCTTCATCATAATACAGCCGTTTATTTTTTTAATGACGACTAGAATTCAAATGTGCGCGCGCAAGCGCGCGCCTTACTATAGCGTTTAGATATATTTTCATGCTCATGATATATTCGACCAATCACGTTACGAATAGTTTGATGCCACATACATTTCATCTCAATTTTATATAAGGATATTGTGCGAAAAGTTACTTGGATGACGTTATTTAATTACATTTATTTGTTTACGAACTAAGTGGATGGGGCTTTCGGCACTCGTGTGTTAGCACACGCGCTTCGCTCGTTACGCAGACATACCCGTAGCCAAAAGCTTCATTCACTCAGTTACATAATATGGTGGCAGCATGGGGAGGATCCAAACGCTATCACATGAAATTTATAAATTTTCAGAAAAAAAATCGATCAAAAAATTTAGTAAATACACAGAAAAAAAAATTTCTTGAATCAAGAAAATTATAAGGGAGGCTGAAGTTATTTTGGAGCAAGAAGAAATTTTCTTGGCTTAAAAAAATTTAATTTCGTTCAAGAAATTTTCAATCTTCCTTAAGATTTTCTTGATTTAAGAAAATTTACGTTTAACTCAAGACTTTTTTTCTTTCTGTATACTTAATAGATTTTTGGTTTAAAGAATTCAAAAATTGGAATTTTAACTTTTGACAGGCAAATCAAACGTAATAAATTAACAACTTACGATCGATTTACAAATTTTTAAATATAAATATTGGAATTTTAATTAATTTTTTTAACGAATTAATGATACCTAATCATGATATTATTTTTAATGAAATAATGATTCCTAACAAAAAAATTAATTTAAAAAAACCCATAGATTATCAATAGCGACAAAGATTATTTATAATGTGTTGATATTCAAAATTTTAATTTATCTCTTGACTTTTTAGAATTGTCAATTAAATTCTTTTAATTTTCATTAAAATAATTGGCAAAAAAAATGGAAACGTACTCATAAATATGTACCGAAAATTGTGATAATAAAATAATATCGAGTGAATAATTAAAACGTGACTTTTTATAGTGAAATAGTATTCTGTTTAAATTAACGAATTGGCGTATGAGATAGTTTGAGTGTGACATGACGAGTCGGGAATTGATGCCGGTGCCGGGTTTCGTCGATCCACATACATCCGAGTATGTAAATTTTATACATAAATACTCTGAACAATTTATACATATATACCAGTCTATGTACATATTAATCTATATATATGTATATATGTGCACATACAGTGCGCCTACCCACTATGGACAGTGGATTGGATTGGATCGCCGCGTCAGCAATACAAACACTCGAAGCTCGATGTGGGTTGGCGTCTGCCTCTCGGTTCTCTCTTGCTCTTGTTTCCAACTGAAATTACATTTTACCGTGCGCATTTACCCTGCCACAGACCGTTTCAATATCGTTTTTTTTTCTCTTTTTCCATTTTTTAACCTCTTTTATTTCTCTTTACTCTCCATATATTTCACTGTACAGCGATAGCGCACTAAAACCAACTTTATTCATTATAAATTCATTATGATTTTTTTATAAACAGATTTTTAAATATATAAGTTGGTTTTAAGTTAGCTATTATAAATTATAAATTATAATTTATAATGTAGGTATTTGTGTAATGGCCGCTGATGGCCGGAGATGTACACATCTATAGAAAGATTTACATTAATGACGAAATGACGGCATAGCGAATTAAATAAATTTAAAATGTATTAAAAATACGCTGAGAAAACTATGCTTACTTGGAAGAAACGTTTATTTAACTTTGCTTTTACTCACACGATATTTACAATATTTACTTTTGCATAAGTAAACACGTGTATTAAGGCGAGAGGTACCGGTTAAGTGGCAGGAAGAAGCAGGCCTGAATCAAGTGGATAAGAAAAAATAAATTTCAATAATATGCTTATGCGAATACTTATTCAATAGAATAGGAAAAAAAAACCTCTGACGACTACTGAATTTTTCCAAGAGTGTCTTATGTTCCTTGTGTATTAAAACAACATCTTAAATAAGCTAATAAAAATAATCGTCAAGAAAACCGGAGCAAAACAAAACATGGGAAAATTGAAAGGGAAAAGTACTCCGAGCAGAGTAAAACACTCTTTTTTCGATAAGAAATCGTTTTTGGTTTAAGATTTATTTACATTTTTTATTTTTGTCCAATCAATTTTTAGCAATTTTTTGCTTTTATTGTTAATTTTAGGATTTATAAAAAATTGAATATTTTATTCTTCCAAAAATTTTATAGAAAAAATTTAGTAACCAAACTTATTTTCAATGAGTCACCATAATTTTACTCTAAAAATACACCCACGGAAAAAAGAAAAATGGAAAAATTACATTATACAATGTAAAAGTGGCTCGTCGTAAAGAAAACTGGAAAAATTACAGTTTCAGATTGTAATTATTACAGATTTTATAAAAATTACATTGTAAAATATAATATTTACATTTTAATGTAAAAATTATAATCTGAAACTTCAATTTTTCCAGTTTTCTTCACGACGGGCCACTTTTACATTACATAATGTAATTTTTCCAGTTTCCTTTTTTCCGTACAGAATACAGATTCAAATAAAAGTTTTAGAATTTTTCCAACTAATTAAACTAGAACCCCATTTTGAAACTGTAAAACTTTTTTTATGATTAAAAAACAAAATCATTCGTAAACATACATAGTTAAAAGGTAAACGTGGTTAATAAGATATGAAAAAAGAAGTGAATAATATAATAAGTATAAGATTGGACTGTAAGTAAAAGCAACGAATAAAAAAAAATATAAAGCAGATTTTTTCCTCTAATATAAGTTACAAGTATGACATGGTGTCTTGAGTATATTTCTATTTATTTTTCTTCACCCACTCATTATCCTTTGACCAGTATTCATTTTAACTCTCAGAATTGCACGAGCGTCATCATCCACAGAAGTGAAGATAACTCAACTCAAGAAATTCTTCATGTAACGAAGTTAGTAATGTATATAAAGATCCTCGAAAATGCAGCTCTCCACATTTTAGTGTCACATAACTTTAAAAGTTGAGACGATGTAGAATGAGACATTTACATCGCCGTTGATTTAATTCAGTGATTTACTCGAGAGGAAAATACATCTTGTATATCCACCGAGTCGTAAGGGTGTTCAGCAAACCATAATTTGAAAGACAGCTTGAAAAGCTTCATAATTTCTACCTTATACTCTGGTTTTTATTATAGATTCTCTGAATCTACTTTATTAATAAATTTATTATTATTATAACTAGCAACGTTCAATTACTTAAATAACTACCAAAAGTTACGAATAATAAATAAAAATATTTTGGCTTGGTGATATTTTGATTTTTTAATCACAATGTACATAGTTTGGACACTTTTGGAATATATTTAAAAAATATGAATGCTATGGCAGGATTAATTACTAATAATTTAACGGAAAAAACTTTTAGAGACAACGAACTATTCATAAGTGCTTCAAAAAACTTAACACGCAAAATTTATAAAAATATATATAAAATCATGAAAAGGCAAAAAATTACGTTAAGATCTTTTCGATGATATTAAATTTAATGGTAAAAATGAATTCATAATTTTCATTTTAAAAATTTAGATGTCAAATTGTTTAATAACCATTTTTCATTCATCAAATCCTGCACAGAAAAAAAAATTTACTTGAAACAAGTAAAGAATTTTGAAGAACTTCATCTTTTTGATTTGAGTAGAAAAATTCTTAAACTAAGAAATTTTTCTTGGTTCAAGTGAATTTTATTTAATTCAAGAATTAAGACATTGAAACTCTTCTTAATTATTTTCTTGGATTAAGAATTTTTTTTTTTTCAGTGTATTTAACCTCATGTTAACTAATTTTAATCGTTAGTTGTAAATTTTTCTAAATATGAGTCAAGATATATTAGAATGTGAGTATTGATATAAATTAGAAAATTTTACCGTAACTAATTTTGGAGTGTATTTAATGACCGATATTACGAGAAAAAGCTTACACTGAGTTATTAGACACTTCAAAGACAGAGTTAGTGATACCATGAGACATGATATATTTTTACATCAGTTGCCATAGTTACTAAGAAAAATACCAATTTATTAGTGGATGAAGACATAAAAATACTTCCTTACAAAAGGAAGATACATTGCAAGAGCGCGTACTAAAATATCAAAGGTCGTTGGCAGACTGAAAAGTAAAATAGTTCTATAAAAATATGTTTAAAAAAAAAAAAAACAAGTGGAGAGACTCGATAGCAATATACAGAATAGTATAAAGTGTTTAACCCTGTACGTCAAAATTTTCGATACTAAACAGCTAAAATCGACAAATATAATAATTTAAAAAATAAGTAAAAGAATATTTAAAAAGTGAAGATCTATCGAATGAATTTATATTGAAAGTTGTGGCAATAATTTTAAGGCATTAAATTTGGCGGGCAAGTTTAAAAAGATGAAAAGAGTTAAGTTATATAAGTATAAAAGAACTATTAACACAATGGGAGGTAAAAAGATTTAAAGGGCGTGAAAGAGTGATGCGATTGCGCGATAATAAAATGCAAAGGATATTCGCTTAGTCGGTTCTCAGTTCGTATATCTCGTATACCAACATCCGCGAAAGGATAATATAAACGAAGAAAGAGAAAAGAGAAAACGGCGCCACGGTTTTGCAACTACGTCGTTGTCG
This sequence comes from Cotesia typhae, assembly GCF_013202065.1. Taxonomy (NCBI): domain Eukaryota; kingdom Metazoa; phylum Arthropoda; class Insecta; order Hymenoptera; family Braconidae; genus Cotesia; species Cotesia typhae. Next base: position 3,454,063 of record NW_027423757.1, on the reverse strand, counting down.
ACCAATAAATTTATCGAGCGGGTGTTGGCATGGCGACTACCGGACAGAGCTCGGTTGGGTGGCTCTGGAGGGCGATGAGAGGGTACTCGAGGATCCTCTAGGAGGCCGTCATACCCCAAGTAGAGGGAGAATTGCTGGTATCTAGAGGGAGCGAATGTTGAGCTGAATGAAGAGGTGAGAAAGGGAGAGAGTGAGCTTTAAGCAAAGGACAAAGCTAAGTGCGGAAGGAACAAAATCTAGAAGGGGAAGAGTATCGATTTCTTGTGGTGATCCAATCAACGATGGCGCCTTCCGCCAATATACCTTACCAAGCATTACTGACAAACTTCTAATCAGCAAAAATTTCTTTCATTTTGTTATTATACTCTTGAGTTTTTTTTTACGTGTTGCCACGGCTAAATTTTTAAATGTAGAGCTTTTGTATTTTGCATAATGTCATAGATATAAAATAAGTATTTATATATATACATAGAATTAAAGCTTCTTCCTTTGTATAGATTGTAACCCCGGTGAGTTTAAAAATTTAAATACCGGCAATATTTTTTTCAAAGGTTCATTTTATTGACGCTTTTAACATTTGAAGCAGACACTCCAAAACAGAACTTTAAAACTGACACGGATCAAACTGACCCCACTCGAGTTTTGGAATTCGATACCTCAAAAATAGAAGAATTTTTAAAAAGTTTTGTAGATAAAAAATTTTACTTTCAAATTTGATCATTAATTCGTTTGGAGTCATTATAAAATATCTTTGGTCGGGCAAATTTGAGTGTCGATATGATCTATAATTTGATGTTCAAATACTAATAATCAAGTTTCGAAATAAATAGATAGATTTGTTATTTTTCGAATAATTATAAAAAAAAAATAAGTTATTAAATTTGTAAATTTCAAGATATTATTTAAACTTTTTTTAAAAAGATGTATGTGTGTTTATTGACAAATTGAGACTGACTTTACGGGATTCAAAAGATTATCAACTTAAATCACTTGAAAATTTCAATGTAAATCAATTAAAAGAAATTTGAAAAATCTTGAGAAAAGCATTTTTAACTACAAACATTGTGTTACTGTAAATAAATATGTTTAACATAATATTTTTAAGCTATATAAATGATAATAAAAAAATAGAATTTTTTTTTTTGTTTTCAATTAACATAAAATTCGATAAATCAATTTATTGTTAATGTAATTGATTGGAACATTACTAAAATTTACATTACATATCATTGAAATGCTTTCTATTAATTAATGATGGTACTCCAAAATAAGTAATTAATTGGATTTTAAACGGTAATAATCACTCACAAACATTTAGCATCATAAATAATTATCAATCAATTCTAAGCAGATAAATTAATTTAAAAAATAAAATTATATGTTATTTTAAGTACTCATATTTTAATATAATTTATTTTTTAAAAAATCAATAAACTTTAGAAATATTAGCAATGCAAAACTTTAGCAATATTTAAATACTAATCACTGCATATTAAAGACAATAGTTTGAAGAAAAAAAAAATAAAATTATTGTACAACATTGAAAAAAAAAAAACTATTCTGTTTTGATAATGCTACATTAATCCATCGTTAAGACTAGACTAGACTACAGAAATTTTTCACTCATTCGTTTTCTCGACTGCACCCTCCTCAAAGAGTAGAGCTTGATAATATGAACCGTGTACTGGGCTACTGGGCATTACATATAGTTAGAAGACTCGGTGAAGCGCAGACTAACTCAATACTAATCCCTTCGATATTGTTCCAAAACAATGCTACAACAATCCCTAATTCGTTCCGGTTTTACGAATATCTTTTCAAGCGTACCTAATGTCAAGTCAATGTTTTTACAGCGTTTTTTTTTAATAAATACTTCGAATATGATTGAAAACTTTCTTACAGAATATTGCAATTAAAATATTTAAAAATTGCAAAAGTTAACTCGAGCTTACTCCTTAAATAATTTATATGATTGTTGTAATAATATTTCATAAAAGAAAAAGGACTTCTGTATGCTATAGATTATTTTATGAAATATACCATAATTAAATTGAAAAATCTAAATAACTAAATTAAATAAAAAATATATATTGCGTTTATGCAACTTTGATATATAAAATTTGAAGTGAGCTAGAGATTCATACATGAAAAAATGCAAAAATGGAAAGTATAACGATGAAGGATTGTGGCATTGTAGGACTCTCTAGTAAAGAGTTCTCTCGAACCTACTTCGGTTCTCTTTTAAGTCTTTTCCACTACTCATTTATCAAATAAATCAACATGGCTACTTATACACCTACTAAGCAAAACATTTGATATACATTATCTCTGCACTTCAACCAATCGATTGATTACATCAGTTATTAGTTATTTTATTACATTTAATTATCAATTACTCAAGTAAAAAATTAATTTGACATTTCATTACTCAAATCAAATTTTTTTTATTTTTCTTATGATTACATTGTCTTTTGTCCAATTTTATTTAAAAAAAAAAAAAAAAAAAAAAAAAAAAAAAAGTAAAGTTTACTCAAATTTTGGTTACTTTTTAATATTTAAAATGGTAAATATTATAATACAAGTGATTTGTAATGATTACTGTAGTGAATAACGACTTTCACTCTCTAAAAATTATCACTTCAAACTATAAAAAACGACAAGTCAATAATTATGTCGTTTTTATCGCTATGTTTAAAATATATAATATGTTACCTTGTAAGTGTTAAAAATTTTACTATAGAAATTAATTAAATATTCTGGATATTGTTACATATCATACGATACTCTTTTATGTGCAAAACGATAAACGATAAAGTTAGAATCATTAATTATTATACTTTAACTTTTCCGAAATTTACATAACTATTATTAATGTTTAAAATTCTATTTTTTTCAATATAATTATTGAATTTTTGAATTATTAATTAACTGGTTAAAATACTTTTACTGTTTAAAATAGGAAATTATTATCAATTGACTAATATTTATTATAAGTCCATTGTTTATTCATTTAAGTTTAGTTTTTTCCGTGAGTTAAAACTTTTAAAATTTCTTTAAAAAAAATTTTATAAAAAAATTCTGTCAGTAATTCCATTAAATGAAATAAGAAATGACTTTCAAAAGTGCACTTACTGAACCTTTGTTCTGACCCTTTCAAATATATTCAAAGAGTATGCTTGTAGACGAGAAAAAAAAAATGCATATTCTCATTTTTTCGTAAGTGATATTTCTTATGAAATTCTAGTAAATCCATTTTATAAATTAAAAGTTAACGATATAATAAGAATTTGTCGATAAATTAGAGTTAATTTTTCTAAAATAAAAAAAAAAAACTTTACCATTAGAAAAAAAATAACACTTTCCATAAAATAAACAAAAGTTATAAATAATAAATAAAAAAAAAAAGAATATGCTTCCTGCATATTTAGCAAAGTGCATGAAATGACGTCCTTAGCTGATCTCATCTCACTTTCGTTGTTGAGGCTCAGTGACTAATGGCACACGAAGGCAAAGAGTGCGATACGAAAAAGAAAAGCGTCGTCAAGATTTGTGCTACGTCCGCGGCGCCTCGAGGGTTTTTTACCGTGCAATCGTGTACGTTTCTTCTTGGTACTAAGTACATATAGAAGACCAACGCGCGTAGGTGTAAGAATCCCTTTTTGCGTGTTAGTGTCGCCAAGAGCCCTTGCTTTGACTCCAAACTCTGAGTCTGACTGAATGCCCCTCTATTTTTTGAGTACGTGCTTCTAAGTGCATCCTGATTTTCTCGAAGTTCTTTCATTATGCGCTTACTGTTCACATTTTTTTCTTTCATTTCAATTCATCTTTATAACTTTTCCCTTTGTTTCCATCTATGTTCTTCTATTACACGTTTTAATTCTCAACTTTTATCATACTTTTCATAGTCATCAATTGATACAAATACTGTTAACGTATTATTGACTCACACATTACTTGTAACAACTTTTTTACGTCTAAAATATTCATTAAATTTTCTGGTTCTCTGTTTTTAACACTTTTTATTCACTACGTACATATTCATTTTTATACAGAAAGAAAATACGGATATCTACACACAGAAAGAAAGAAAGTCTTAAGTCAAGCGTAAATTTTCTTAAATCAATAAAATCTTAAGGAAGATTGAAAATGTCTTGAATGAAATTAAATTTTTTTACGCCAAGAAAATTTCTTCTTGCTCCAAAATAACTTCGGTCTTCCTTACAATTTTCTTGGTTCAAGAAATTTTTTTTTTTTCTGTGTATAAATGAAAATATTGATAAAAAACAAATTTATGATTTTTTTACTCAAAACTTTAGTGCAAAATAAAATTAATTGTTAAAAAACGACATCAACCTTATTTATGCTCATAAAAAGATCTAAAAAACAATTTAACTTATTCAGATCTTCAATAATTACCAAAATATATCCCAACATAAAATTGAGATGAAATATATGTAAAGCCAATTTATTCGTAATGTGATCGGTCAAATATATCATAAGCATGAAAATATATATATAAAAAAAATTGTTTCATAAAAATTCCGTCGAAAAACTGCAAAAATTACAATCTTATAATTTGCATAAATCTGACAATTTTTTGATTTTATTTAAACAATAAATTATTACTAACAAAACATTTTCAAAAAATTTCATCTATCATTTCTTGGAATTTCCAAATGTAAAATTTTTAAAAATTTTCTTTACATTAATTTATTTGTTAAATAATTCTCAAAATAGTCAAATCTATTCACTGATTAAAATTTGTAGCTTTGATAATCAATAAATTTACAGCAATCTTTTTAAATCTAAATTAATAGATTATTATACCATAAAAAAAATTTTTCTTTTAGTGGAACTTTAGCAATTTAGAACATAAATTGGGAAAAAAATAATTGATGAAAAACGGCAGTCAATAGGATTTAGTTGAAGATAAATACTACATTAGTATAAAAGAAAAAAAATAGTAAAAATTCAAAAAAACAAGCATGAATAAGCACTGCACAAAAAAAAAGGAATATACACCAAGAACCCCTAGGATACCAATGAGGAGTATCTTAGAATAGTCGAGAATACTTCAGTCGTATCACCCTCTTTCGTAGCCATCTCTTCTCTGTTCCTTGTCAGCTTCCCACACTCTTTATTTCTGATCTTTCTATTTCTTCTCCATGATTACTCGTTTTTTGCTGTCAACATGCTGCTTCGTTTTTTTTTTTTTTTTTATTGTTAGCAAAAAAATTTTCATTTCGAACAACCAAAAACAATATTTTTATTTGATGTTAAACATCAGGGTCAAGAGGCTGGGAATTTTAACAAAAATTTTAACAATAAATAAACAGATAGAAATATTTTTTCTAGGACAATATTTACTTTTTGTTTATTTATTCGGTGAAATAGGAAAATATCCACAGGAATGTTTGGGTATCGTCTATCACACAAGTAGAGAACGAAGTACCAAATTCTCCATTGGATTTTTTGCCTAAACTCAATTGATGAAATTTGATAGGATCTTGTGGTTGAAGATGAGTCAACAAGGTAAGATTCCTCCTCTCTGGCTACTTAAAATGGTCTGTAGGCGAGAGATCCTTATAACTTCTAACGCCTGAAAGCGTCAAAGGATCGAGAAATTTGATAGTTCCTTATACCTTTTTTATCCGTTCACTATTTATGGATTCTATTACATTTTTTACAATGGTTCTTTTTCATTGATAATTAAATCGATCTTTAAACCATTTTATTATTGTTACTTTTTTAAAATAAACTTTACTATCAAACTAATTTTTATTATCAAAAATAATTTTTAATTACTACAATCACTTTAAATATTCGTAGAATTAATCACCGTTACGCATTATTATCGTTATCATTATTATTATTGAAGGGCTACAATAGATCCGCTATTTTATTCGAGGATATTCGATGCAGTTATTTCACTTCAAATATTTTCTCGGATTACAAATAACACAGCCCTTTTATCTTTTTAAACTCATTCGAATTTCAAGAGTATAAATTAATTCAATTTTTAATCATTTGTACAGCAATCAAATATTTGATTATATTTTCATTTAACAATTAAAATGTTTTATTGCAAACTGGAGATACATGAATTCAAATTTCTACGAATTCTTAACATGTTTCAAAATTTTTGATGATCAATTTGGAGCCGTACTAAAATTCCTCAGATTGAAGCAGGCAGTATCAATCATCTTAAAAAATTAAATTTTTATATTTACATTGAAAAATAGAAAATTTCTGCGTGGATTCAATCTATAAAAATGAAATAGAATCAAAAGCAAAATTTAACATTATTTTATAAAAAAAACTCTCAAAAATGATATTATTAAAAAATAAAAAAAGCAATAAAAACAATTTCAAAACTCGTTAGAAATTTGATTAAATTGAATGCCTTTAAATTTTTCAGGTCCTTTTTTCATTTTATCTTTTTATATTGTGATCAAAAGCACGCATGAACGAATCGACATCGAACAAGCGAGAATAAGCGAGGTCTCTAGTAAAAATCCGATTGGATGGATCATCCGGAGACGCACAGTAGCACAATAGCCGCGAGAAGAGTCCTCTCTACAATCAGGTTCCTTCACTCGACGTGGAAATGAGGTGGAAAACCGCACCCCGCCGCGTTTTACCCATCAACCAACTTATTTGTTCAGGAATCTTCAATCTGTCGGATTTATGCTTTATGTGGTTTTGATATAACCATTACGACTCAACGACCTATAAGGTCCATCTGATTGTGGCCACTAACGCACCAACGCATATATTTTTTTCCAATCTGTCAATGGGGTATTTTTTATTTATAAGTTTCAGAAACTTCTTCAAATCCTATCCTTCATGTATTCTCGGATTATATACTAAAGCTTTGTTTTAAACGACTTAACTTGTAGATCGAATAATTATGAAGAATAAATTCATTAATACCACGTTGATTAGAAAAAAAGTGCTCCAATACTGTAATTTTTTTTTTTCTGTTTGTAAAATTATTTTTTAAAACATATTTCATCCATCAAACAGAAAAAAAAAAAACAATTTTTCTAACAATAAAATCAAAATTTCATTAAATTAATAAAAAAAAAATGAATCATAACTAATTAATTTCTAAGTCTTAAATGCACCAAACAAATAATATATTTAAAAAAATGCATAAAAATCTAATTTCTTGATTTTTAAAATAAAGTTTCCGCTTATAGACGAGAACCAAATCTTAAATATACTGTAGAAATGATTAAAATATTCGATTCAATCCAGTAAAAATTAACGATACTGTCAAAAGTGTTATTTAATATAAAAAAATCTTTACAACATCAATTGTACGATTTTTTTACATGATAACAGAACCTTTTTATGTTCACTAAACTTTATTATAAAAATTAATATAATTTTTAATATCGATCTAAATAAAAAAATTCAATTATCTATAAAATCTTTAGATTTATTATTCATTAGAGGTATTTGTGATTAAAGCGAAGATAATGAAAATAAAAGTAAATCACAGGTGTACGTTAGAGACTGAATCACCAAGCAAAACATAAAAGATTGTACCTCACTTAAAAATACCTTTTGCATTACGGAAACACGGCTCATTTAATAACATCAAGATCATTTCAAATATCTAGGTTGGTTTTTACGGCATTCCGCGCCATTGCAACGTTTTATATTTTTAAATAGAACATTACATCAAAGAAAAATAATAGTAAATAAAATATATATATATATATATATAACAATGAAATAAAATGGTACGGTTTTTTGTACATAAAGCTCTTTGTACTGACTAATAAATCTGCTGCTTTAATAGTTAAATGTCTGTGGATACGGACTAATTTGCGAAAGCATTTACGTAACATTTATAAAAAAATAATATTCATGTTAGTTGAGATTATCAACTTTTCGAAACCTGAAAATGATTTTACTGTGAGTATTTATGATAGAATAATTGGAATAATTTTCAATAGAATATATATGACAGAGGGCTTTCTAGAGACAAATGTAGAAGGAGAAAGCGGGACATTTAAAATACAATACAGCTCAATACCGTGGTTAAATTAGCCGCGAGACTGGTGTTGACGCTCGTCACCCTTGGTGATAGTCGCGTGTAGTTGATATGACAGAAGGGCGTGTGATTTTTACGTGATTAACTTGCAATGGAATTGCATAAATTCATAACAAACCTATTGTCGTTACAAAAGAGTGATTTTCTTTTTTAATTTTTTCAACCACTGAATTTATTGCTGAGTATACAATAGTAAAAAAAAAGTTCTATCTATTGATCGAAATAATTACGTAAGATTTAAAATATTGTAAATTTTAATTAGACTGAAACCCTGGAAGTAAATCATTAATAAAGTGATAATTATATATTGTAAAAATAAGAATTTTAGTTATTGCGACAAATACCGAGCGAATATTTGGAAAAAATAAAAAGAATTAAAAATTAGTAAAATTTAATTAATTCAAGAAAAATATCATGGTTTAAACACTTTTTTATTTAATTGAAGATAATTAAATTCTTTAAAATAATTTTCTTGGTTCAATATTATTTGTTTTAATTAAAGTTAATTTTTATATCCGTTCAAGTATATAATTTTGAATTTTTTAAATCAATAAGTTAAAATTTATGAAGTTTATTAAATTGATTAAAATTTAAATCAATAAGTTAAAATTAAAACATAAATTTATTTGGAAATTTTTATGCTGGAATCGAGAACAAAACAAAATGGATTTTTTTTGCTCAAATGATTTATGTAAAACTGACATACATAAACGAAATTAATAAATCTAACTAAAAGTCAGTATTCAAAAATTAATTTTCTCTAAAATGACTATTTTTTTCAAAAGTATTAAATATTATTAAATTTAAGTATCTGACTTTAAAATAAAAATTTTGTAAGTACAATCGATAAAATAATAATTTAAAATAAATTTAAAAGTCAGAAAGAATTGAAACAAAAGAAGTCCTAAACATGACACTTTTCTTTTATTATTGTACGTGATAGTGAAAAAAATAAAAAAAGAAAAGTGTAGTCAAGTGGAAACAGTGAAGTGAAGTACGCAAAGGCTTAGCACACGAGAAAAAGGGAACCGCCCTTGCAACTCGTACTCTCTACTCAGTGAAGTACCAAACTGGCAGACAGTCTCACTAATTACGCTGTGCCTCATTAGTGAGAAAGTCCCTGGTAGCTTGGCGGGTACGCGAACACGTACGACCTCCCTTTGGCCTCGTTGAGAAATTGATTTTCACTTCTCTTATAAGGAGTGAAACAAAATCAAGGAGATACGAAGCTTCTGTGAAATGTGAAGGAGGTCCCTTAGTCAGCGCTCACTTTTTATAATCCACACGTACTAAACAAAAAAAGATTAATTATTAGTCTATTATTAAACTTATCTCTGGTACGTATCATCAAAAAATAAAAAAAAAATTGTTTTTTTTTAAATATTTCTCATGAAAATATGAAAGTAATAATTCATAATTAATACTTAAAAAATTTTTAATTCCTGTATAGGAAACGAAAGAGAATATAATTGTTTAAGTAAAAAAATTTTTCTAAATGTACTGTGGCTGTAATTCAGTAGTTCAGTAGCATTGAGAAGGCAGAACTGAAACCGGTGGCTTGTCTGGGGCACACAGTTCCGAGCTAGCGTTACGTCGAGTGTTTGCAGTCCACTCGAAGCTCGACCTGAACGAGCCCAGTGAATTGGGACCTGCTGTAGTTGGTATCTACCAGCAGCAACCATCATTACAGTATTGCTACACCGATAAAGAGAATAGAAAGAGAGTTAAGAACCAAGTATAATTTGTCTAACGAGGGTCTCCTCCACCTGTCATGTGAATGAACACACAGAGATGGATGGATAGACAGATTGTTAGATGGTCTCTTCTATATATTTTCTTTTATTCATTTTATCTTTTAATCATTTTATTTCAATAAATTTTTTTGTTTTAATATATATAATATATATTTTTTATGAATAAAAATAAACCGAAGAACGATTGAGTTATAATGCTGTGAGCTTTAAAAAAGTTATTTCAAGACCCTAAATATTTGATCCTTAGTAAACTCGAATAAAGTATTATATTTATCAAGTTTTATGAGTGTAAAAATATTTGTTAAAAGTTTTATGAATACTTAAAGTATTCCAAAGTTATTTTTCTTTTACCTCGAGCGAATAGTAAGCTGTAATAATTAAATTAAGTAAACTAATAAGAAGAAATAGTAGCTGGAGTTAAAGAAGAAAAATGTAAAAATTTTATTTGTAATTAAAACAAAAAAAGAAGTTATTATGTATAATTGATTTTTTTTTTTTTTTTTTGTAACTTTGAAATTTCGTAATGGCGTGAGATTGCAAGAGATCACAATGGATCAGAGTTTGAAGTGATCGTCGATGAATACGAGGGGTGTAAAAGGCACATTGCCAGCTAGAACTCGAACAGGGAATATTCGCTAATTGGATAATTACGGCGTGCACCGGGTTTGTTTTATAATTGGACAAAACGTACAAGCAACGTATTAGAGCCGTTTGATCGACGTGTTAAACAACGAAACGCTTGGAGTCACGCTCTACGTGACAAACTACCCTCACAGCTAATCCAACAGCAAACCTCTGGTCCGATAACCACCTCCACCCCTGATTCATCAAACCCTCTTTCCCCATCACTTGTTCTATTCTCTTAATTTTTGTGTTACCATTCATATTAAATGTCAACAAATAACAAACTAATTACATTCTGTGTTTTTTAGTGTCCAATTGTACTGATTATAATTGAAAATTAATTACTCATAAAGAATAACTTTCTTAGTATATGTCTAGAATTATTACTTTATATACACAGAAAAAAAAATTTACTTGAATCAAGTAAATAATTTTGAAAAATTTCATGATCTTCATTTGACTAGAAAAATTCTTGAACTAAGAAATTTTTTTTTGGTTTAAGTAAATTTTACTTAATTTAAAAATTTTTCGTCTTGATTCAAGTCAATAAAACTCTTCAAAATTATTTTCTTGGTTCAAGAATTTTTCTCTTGATTCAAGATAATTTTTTTTCAATGTATAAATATATATTATTTTTTTATTAAAACTGTGATTCGTTTCTTTATATTGAAAAAGAATAATCTTTATGCGCATTTTAATTATACTTTAGTTAACGACGAGCTGGGAATAAAGGAAAGTAAATACAAACAGTAAAGAACGATTGACTGAGTGACTGACTGGTAAATTCATGGGGTTATAAAGGTCTCTTTCTCATCCCATCATTAACGCACCCTCGCAAATATGTATGCGCAAATACTAGGCCAACCTTTCAAACTTTTATTTTCTAATTTAAGTGCTATTATTAATCAATAATTCAACTTTTTTTTATCCGAGATACAAATAGTATTTAAAATTAACTCCAGTTCAAATGAATAGTCATTTTCATGAATTATGATTTTAAATAATAAATTAACTTAATCAACATTGTATATTAAAATAAAATAAATTTGAAAACTTACCACGAGGCTGATTGTATGAATTTTGTGGAGCAGGAACAGCTGAATATTGTCCCTGGTTTCTGTTGACATGATGTCCAAGCATCCGATGTCCTGCATCGCCTAATGAACCTTTATGTGTCGGCGCAGAAAAACCGGTCCTTGGTATCCATGGATTTTTACCATCACGATTATGCATATGTTCAAAATCTTGTGGTTTTAACACACGAGGAGGTTTTTTAACGCCCTTGAGTTGTTTAGTCGAGAAAATGTGATGACTGCTGAATGCTGGATCACGGAACCTTACACTGAAATATCAATAAATTATTAGTGTTATTTAATGTTTATGAGACTTGTATAAACGTAAACCAAATTTCGTATTCATAAAAAAAAAAAAAAAAATATTACCAATAAACTTGATTATTTCGAACTGGTAAGCCGTTTATCGGTGAAGGTAAGGTAGCTCCTTCATTGACACACTCCTCGGCTAATAAAACAGTACCTCGCATTCCATCAATTGATATTTCAGTCTCAGTGTTGAAATCAACTTTATTTTTATAAAGTCCTCTTATCAAATCATATCCACTGTTACTGGAGCCAATGTATAATTTATCATCTCCTCTAATGTTCCGTTTTACTAAAATAAATTAGATAAAATTAAATTAGTTTTGTATAATAAATTTATACAAACATATTTATAAAAGTAAAGAAAATATTTTACTTACTTTCAGCATCAGTGAGACATTCGTAATAAGGTTCTAAAGCTTTGAATAGCCTCACTTCATCAACGAATGGCAATAACGCAACGCCTTGCCAAGCAAATTTCTTTCCATTAAGATCTATTTTAAAATCTTCCGGATAGAAATCAATGATCGATGATTTAGGATCACTCATCAATGCTGCCCAAGGTTTAGGAACGTGACTACTACTGGCTGCTGGAAATACTCCCATCAATTGTTCCAGAGGTCGGAATGGTACAGTATCTTTTTCAAATTCTGTTGAGAGACCATTAATATTTACAAAATCACTGGCAAAGGGTGCATAATGGTAAGGAAAATACCACTTCCATGATGCGCATCCTTGATAATAATAACGTAAAACCCAACATAAACCACGGACGTAATGGAGTGCTACTCTATTCCTAAACTCAAGATTTTCGGCTTTTACATCAAACTTAGACTCATAATAACGGTCTTTGAAACCATCTTCCCACAGTCTTACTTCGTCATTAGCTTGGTAATCTTCTTCTTCTTCTTCATCATCTGACCCTTCACGTTTACGTTTAGCTCCATGATTATTTTGATTCTCTGGTACCATCATTGCTTGTAATCCAGTGACTGCATTTATAGTTCCCAACGAGCGTTCAGCGGCACTTGTATTGTAATTGCGACCTTGCATACGCATTTGATAAGCCTTATGCCGAGCATTTTGGATAGGCTTGACACTCTGACCTACCATTGTCGGGGCGAACTGACCAGTAGGAATCCAACTAGGTTTGAAATTGCTGATAGCTTCCAATCGTCTTTTTTTTGTTTTTTCACGTTGTTTAAAAGCTATTTCATTAGCTTGACGATTTTTAAAAATTTCATCTTCCATTTCACCCAAATCTGATAAAATTAGTTGTACTCTGTCTAAATTGACATCACCGCTGTCTGTTAAAAATCCACCTGTTTTGTAAACTGTTTTTTTGTACAAATTTACAAGTCGATCTATTGCTCCTTCTCTTATTTCAAGAGACGGTAAATGTGGTAGAAAATCATTTCCTACGAAAAAACACATAAACACCCAGTCATCAACAGCACGTTCAAAATCATATTTGAACGGTAAATTCGGCATTTGTAATTCACGCTCCAAATGTTCACGTAAAACATTCAACCGTACAAATATAAATGAACATTCAAACCCAAATGCCATTACTTCCTTTGCTTGATCTGGTTCAGATCCAGTACAATCTTTCATTTCATGTCCTAACTGTCCACAAATATCACAAGGACGGGGTTTGTTAGGTTTAAATTCCTCACGGATAATTGTAAAATTAGGCTCATGCGTTGCCAGTCCCAACATTATCAAATCTGCGTCAGCTCCACATAAAACATGCTGTGTGTTAGGGTCATGATCGGGCTGTGCCCGTTGTCGCCGGATAAAATCCATTATTTTGTGCTCTCCCTCTCCAGGTACATTTGCATCACTCAAAATAACTTTGATGTTCTTCCATCCAGGGTCGTTATTTAATCTTTCATGAATGTAATAATGTAAACATGCTGATAATCTTGCCATAAATGGAGTACCCTAAAAATAATTATTTAGACAATATTATCAAAAAATAATAGCTACTTCCACCTTTAAAAAAAAAAATTAAATCTATATTGCTGAGTACTTAAAAAAGTTTTACAATAACGACGTAATTTTACAAGAATTTTTTTTAGGTACAAATAGAGTCATTCAGTATTCAATTAACTTACAAACTTATAAACCAATTAAATACTGAGACTGAGCCAGAGCATTTTATATACTTACTTATTACACTAAATACAGACTTATTACTATTACTATTACTTATAAGTGTTATTATTAAATATAATGTAACTATTATTTTTTTTTCTAATGGAACCCAATTAATGGATTTGCTGTAGGGTTTAGTGTATTGTTTAAAATCTATATAAATATAGAGACTCTAAATTTGGTAGGAATCTTCTGTAAGAGATGAAGATATAATTTATAAACGAATTTTACGATATCTCACCCCCACAGGGAGTTGCGGGGGTGGCTATTACAATCAAAATTTGTAATTTTTAAGCTATTGCTTCTATAGACTCCGAATTCTCATTTCAAATATTTTTCTTCATGTCAATTATTATATGAGATTAAACTTAGCTGTCACTTGACAATTTTTTTAATTTCTTTAAAAAAAAGTTTTGTTCTGAAAAATTATTTTTAAACAATTGCATTTTTAATTTGTTAAAATTTCTACAAGTCCATTTTTTTTAAATAACTTTTTTTTTGTCATAATTTAGTTATTAAAGAAAATTTTAAAAATTATGAAGTGACAGCTAAATTTAATGTCATAATTATGATTCATTTTTAGAAAAAAAGCCACACGAACGTTAGTGATTGCACATTGAAAGTTACAATGAATATTAGCTAGAATAATCGGATGGATAAAAGGTACAGGCTAATTCGATGGAATTTGGAATTTGTGCAAGTCAAAACAATACTCCAATTAAATTGCAAGTTTAGATCTAAAAATACAATTCTATAAAATTCTCAGCGAAGCGTAAAGGTAATAGCTAGTAAATAAATAAATACTAGTAGTCATATAAAAAATAATCATTAAACTATTGAAAATATAAAAAATTATAACTTACAGGAGTAATACAATTACTGTCGAAATGTTCTTCTTTGGGTTTTTCTGGAGGTAAATAAGCACCTTTTAATGCTAACTCTGAACGGATTCGATTCATTTCAATAATTTTTTCGTTTGTTTCTTTTGATGCACGAAACCTCCTAGATCTCTGTTGATTCATTTTAGCTCTTGGCGCCACTCCATCAATAGCCATATATAAAAGTTTTCGCGGTCTTACGATACGAAATAGTCGGTCAATGCACTCAAAAATAGCTTCCATCATTTCGTCCTCATTTTTAGGTGCTGGTTTATCTTCAGGATGTGTACAAGGATGAATGATACCATTCATATCCAAGTATAAATTATCAAATTCAACTCCATTGGGATTTGGTTCTGTTGTGTTTATCGGCACTTGTACACCATCTGCATTTATCGGCTAAAAAGTAAATAAAATTTTTTAATATAAAATTATCTACACGAGAAAAATATAACCTATATCTTTAAACAAAAATTTTACCTTTTGTTCGATGCACTCAATAATTAATGATGGATATTTACGGCTTAACCAACGAAAGAATGCTGGTACTCCCATTTTAACACTTTTATTTAACTAGAAATATTATTGTAATACACAAAAAATTATTGTATAATTTAAAATATTATTTATAAATCCGGTAATGTGTGAACAAGTTTAACCACAAATATTGTGTATATTTTTAATATATCAGGGCAACTATGATCGACGCCATTTGTGTAGTGATTTCATGAAGACGCCCTGATAGCCAGCGCTTTCTCAGTAAGTGACCTCCCTGAATTTGGCACCAAAAAATAAATTTTTTAAACTTTTATTTAAACAATCCGATTGTCCGTCGTTTGTCCGTCAATGTCCGATGTAATTGTTTATTTGTCCGATAATTATTTATTTATAAACAATTAAACAAATTTTTACTTGCAAGATAGCACTTTCTTTATCAAATCGATTAGTTTTTTTTTTCATTTGATCGGTAATTATTTTTTATTGATTGTCCGATCAATATTTTTATTTGTCCGATTGTTTTTCTATTTTTAATTAATTTTTTTGTTAAATTAATTTTGAATACGTAATTGTTATTGCGCATGCGCGAAAGTATATGACGTCACAGCAAGGACTGCCATATTTATTTACATCTATTGTGAGAAGAGCGTTCTATTTAATGATTATAATTATAATTATTATTATTATTATCAATGTTGTTGTTATCCACAGATTCGGTAGAATCTGGCACCAAGTTCCGTTCAAAAATTCCGTTGTAAACGGAGCACCAGACTACCGACTGCGTTTACTGTAAGCATCATGTTTTTTAGAGGTTGCAAATTTATTTTTAATTCTACGGTCCTTTTTTTCCTTAAATTTGTATTATAACGGTAGTTCATACCTTATTTTCCTGATATTAATTGATTATATCCAATTATAACAATTAATCTGCTTAATATTATTAAATTTAATCAGCACAAACTATAGCAATGCAAAAATTTCGATCCTGACTTTTGTTCAATGGGCAAAGTGATCTGCCACAGACTAAATAATTCGAGAATGCATAGTAATCCTTCGATAGATGGGAAACTACAGTTAAAAAAAGATATTTCGCAGCTTGGATCTACACTCACCAGGGTACACTGGAATTCTTTCTACATATACTGTAGCTTCAAGTAAACTCCAATCTTGAAGGGACTCACACACATATGTTCACACACACACACACCTATAAGTTATAGGTAAGGTGGCTATCAGGGCGAGTGCAAGTAGCTCGGTAGAAACTGAAGGAAATATTTTTGTTAACCACTCAATCGGTAAATTATTTCATCGACCGATAAGTTACCAATTATAGATGATCATGTTTATTCTCAGAATTATCCAGTCACGACGTATAAACGTTTACACTTAAATCAAGGGTTTATTTATTTAAACAAAATTTTAAACAAATATATATGCTTCAAAGTAAGAATACTAATGATTTAAACCAGAAATATATATGACTATAGTTAGCTGTCACTTCACATTTGTTATAACTTTTTTTAACAAATAAATTTTAGCAAAAAAAAAATTATTAAAAAAATGGACTTGTGGAAATTTTAATAAATTAAAAATGTAAATTGTTTTAAATAATTTTTTAGAACAAATTTTTTTGTTAAAGAAAATTAAAAAATTGTCAAGTGACAGCTAACTTTAATGTCATAAATATATTGATCAACTCTTATAATTTAGATGAAAAATATGAAAATATATCATTTCGCGCGTAAATTTGAATTCTAATTTCCTTAAATATTACTTAAAATCAAAAAATCAATAAGTTCAAAAAATGCATACTATGTTGCGATAAAATACGGTAATAAACTACCGTTGAATCTGAAAAATCTAAATGTTAAACCTAAGTGTATCCGCAAGAAGATTAGTTTATGAATTATTGAAAATTCGATACAATTTAACTTAATTATTGTATTATTTTGTATGATACAATAATACAAAACTGTATGCGTTTTTATAAATTGTATTTTTATATGTTGTATCACAAACTTAACTCAAATCATATTTTTGCATATTCTGATACTATGCACAGGTGTCTTGGCACTTCTATAGAATGGGCCGGAATCAAAACTAAATAAATAAAAATAATAATAAACTAAAAAGTTTTAATTTCAAACGTCAATCTATACTTATTGTTTAATAATAAAACATTACAACTTATAAAATATCAAAAAAATAAAATTAAAAAAAAGTAAAAAGTGATGTAAATAAATATAAATATCACAAAACGCTTAAATCACACCCTTTCTTTCGGTTAGGAATATGCGCTTCTGCGATTTTCAAAAATTCTGGCCGCTTAAGGAGATTATAAGCCAGTGCAAGCATTTGTAAAGCTATTCGTTGAACAGCTTCAATTCCACAACTGAATAAATCCTGACCTAATTCAAGAGGCGTACCAAAATCACATTCATCTGCTGCTATTGTTGCAAGCCTTACAACTTCTTCTAATTTACCCAGATATACTTTGATGTCAATAATATCTGCCTCTTTTATCTGATGTAATAATTTTATTAAGTGACCTTTAATAAAAAGAAAAAAAAATAATTAATATAATTTTTTATCTACCCATAAATAAAAATATATGCTATGATAATAATTGCAAAACTTACTGTCAGTTAATGATAACTGTCTATATCCCAATTGTGTTTTTTTATTGTACGGGACAACAACACCAGCACCGTGCAAAGTTTTAGTGACGACTTCACGGTTGCGTTTTTGCATACCAGCTGAATTTTTCTCTAAGCTTATATCATGCGTTTTAGCATAATTTTTCAAGGTTTGTAACACACGAGAAATTTTCCCCTTCTCAAAAGGATTAGCAACTTTTTGACGCTCTTCTATGTGAGCCCTAAAATGCAAAATATTAAAACAAATAGTTATTTAATATACGAGGCAATGTACATTTGTTTTATCAGTTTTGTATGTACATTACTGCACTGAAAATATTTGGTGCCACTGGGACTATTTTATAATCTTTATTAGCTGAATTTTTAGCAATAAAAGTAGGCTGTGCCTTGCTTTCATCACGCCAATATCCATAATGAAGTCCATCTTTATCATTTCCTTTTAAAATAGTCTGAAAAATACATTAGATTATTGTTAGATCCAATAATTAAATTGAATATAATAATAATATCACGTTACTGATGCCATAAGGGCATATAAAAATTATACGCTCTTATGGCACCCGGCAACCATAAGGGCGGGCGGATAATAAAAATTCTGTTTTTTTTTAAGTCCAAAAAAATTTTAGTTTGGAGAACATTTTTTTCATTTCTGCACATTTCGGATAAAAATACGCTGATTCTCGAAAAAAATTTTTATACGCCCTTATGGCATCTGGAACGTGATATGATACTAAAATTAGCCGATGTTCAACAATTTTTTTTTTTATTAATTAAATTACAAGTAAAAAAATACTTAAAAAAATTGCACGGATAATTTTTCAAAACTTATACGTGTGAAATTTTTTCTTTTAATTTTTTCATTAAAAATTATTATAAAAATTTTCATATGTCGGCTAATTTAATTTTTACATTATAATAATTATAATGAAGAAATTAAATAATCATATACCTGAAATTCAGGTGGATCATAATAGTATCTCCAATGCCGTAAGTATTTTTCTTTATCATTGTCAGAGTACGTTTTTATTTTATCCAACAAAACATCATAAGGACCAACAAGCTTCAAATCAACACTTCTTAAAGCTGACTGGGGATCATCTTTAGACAATGAGCAACAAAATTCATAAAATTTGTAGAAGTCATCTGGCATTTCTACAAGGAATAAGTCTAAGATAATTTTCTTTTTATCAACCACATTGTTTACTCCTGATGCTGGTTCTCGAGAATGTCCCGCATTAAAATCTTTATCTGAGTCTACAGAAGTATCAATGGGTTTTTTAACGGAAGCTTCTTTCATTATTCTTTCAATATCATCTTCATCACACACAAAGTCATCATCGTCGGTGGAAATAGATGGACTTGGTGATATTCGCTGTTTATCTACAACTGGATCAGATTCATTATGTTTGTTATTCTTGAATTTTTTCGATGATACAGATTCATTACTTTTGCACTCATCATCTACTTTACGTTTTTTACCTTGTTCAGCACTATCTTCAACATCTTGAGCCTACAAAAAAATTTGTAGTAATAAATAAATAAAAATTACAGCGTTCTGATGTATTAAATTAAATGAAAATTTAGTTAACCGACATCTAAAAATTTTTATAATTTTTTTTTTATTCATAAAATTATTGCAAAAAATTAAAAAAAAAATTTCATTTGTAAAAAACTTTAAAAACTATAAGTGAAAATTAAGTTAGCCGACATCTAAAAATTTTTATAACTTTTTTTTCATTAAAAAAAATTACAAAAAAAAAATAAAAAAAATTTTCACTTGTAAAAAACATGAAAAACTATAAGTGCAATTTTTTAAAAATATTTTTTTAGTTCTAATTTAATGAAAGAAAAATAATCAAAAAATTGAAAACGTCGGCTAATTTGATGAAAATTAACTTAGCTGATGGTTGATAATTTTAAGAATTTTTGTAACAAATAAATTATGGCTAAAAAAATTTATAAAAAAAATTGACATTCAGAAATTTAAAAAAACTACAAATGCAATTTTTTTTAAATAATTTTTTGGAGCAAATTTATTTGATAAAAAAATTAAAAAATTGTCAAATGACAGCTAACTTTAATGTCATCTAATTTTATTGTTATTCAAATTAATTGTAAAAATTAATCATCGCTTAAAAACTATCATACTTGTTGAATTATCGGCGGATGCTTGTATTTTTCATGATGTTTTGGATTTTTTTGATAACAACTTGCGCCGTACTGACAAGTAACACGTGGATCATTATTAAATTCTTCAAGTGTGTTCGTTGAATTATTATCCATTATCTACTGATATATCTTGCTTATTAATTGATCAAGCCAAACCTATAAAACAAAAAAAATAATTAAGTCAAAAGAAATCAATCAATGTCATTTATTAAAAATGTTAATTAATAATTATACTTACCCAATTTATTTGTTGCGTAATAGTAACAATATAACACTAAAACAAATTTTTAAAAACTGCAAAAATATAACGACAATTCACTACAAAAAATTAAACGTAGTTGTTTTCATTGTCACTGCTACCAGCTAACGTGATGCTGAAATAAAAATTAATTCGGTCTTTTACTTTATTTGATTGGCAGAACTGAATATGTGAAGCATTTTCAATAAAATTACAACGCGCGGCTTCTATTTAGCATGATTTCAGCGCAATTCTGCGGTTTATTATAACTTTACTTAACAGTTAAATCTTTAGTGTCACTATCTTACTCGTTTTTAAACTAATATTAAAAATGTTTGCACAAAAGGTATTAAACATTTCATTTAAACTACCACATACTATATATTTAAAATAGTTAATTTTACAGTCATGTATTTTTCTTATTCATATTGATAAATTTACAGGTTATTAGCCGCACGTGCCAGCAAGTGAGCCGATTGATGCCCAAATTTATTTCTAGTTCTGCAGAAGCAAACAGATTAGAAAAAAGTATGTCATTTTATTTTTTCAATTGCATACTTAGTTTGATTAATTAAATATTTTTATGCTTTTGTGTGATTCTAAGAACATAATAAATGTTCAAGGTTTAATCTAATTCTTTCTATGGAATTCAAGTAGCTGAGGGCTAGTATTTTTTTCGAACCAAATATTAAATACTTATTCAATATGACAATATTAACATTTTAATTTTTAAATATATGTACTTTTTAGATAATACTGAAATCAACAAACATCTGACAATTTTTAGAATTTATATAACAAATTAATAACAATACAAAAAAACTGATTTTCAAAATTCGCACTTACAATTTTTTTTTATCATAATTTAATTGTTATAAAAATGTTTGTCATTTATGAAACTGAAGTTAGCAGACGTCTAAAAATTTTTGATTTTTTTTATTAATTAAATTACAACTAAAAAGATATTTTTAAAAAATTGCACTTAAATTTTTTCAAGTTTTTTTATATTTGACAATTTTTTTTTTTTAATTTTTGAAGTGAAATTTTTCCAAAAAAAAATTTTTAAATGTCGGCTAACTTCATTTTCATTTGTCATTGTCAATATCATATTTTGTAAAAGAATAAAATGTCCAAATGCTCATTTTATTTATATATTGATACTGAAAACTGGTAGACATTTAACAATAGTAATTCTGTCAATTATTAGTTCCATGTAAGAAAAATTATGATACTGAAGTTAGCGGTCAGCTGTCAATTTAAAAAATTTTTCTAACAAATTAATTACAATAAAAAAATGTTTCTAAAAATTTTCACTTATAGTTTTTAATAATTTTCACAAGTGAAACTTATTAATTAAATTTTTTTTTAATAATTTAATTGCTATAAAATTAAAAAAAAATTTTTAATATCTGTCAACTTCAGTGGTATGAAAAATTACTTTAATAGAAATATAAAAAATTTTTGATGTAATCGTACTTTCTTTTTTTGAAATTAACTATTTTTTACAATAAATAATACTCAATTATTTTTTTATGACTGGATTGTTGTCATTTCAATAATTTGCTATTGTAATTTTTCAGCATTAAATCAGGTTTGCTTATTAGGAAGAGTAGGAGGTGAGCCACAAAAAAGAGGAACTGAACAACACCCTGTTGTAGTTTTTTCATTAGCTACCCATACAAACTACAAATATGATGGAGGTTTGTAAGAATTTATAAAAAAATTTATGAAAATGAAGTTAGCCGACATTTCAAAATTTTTAGAAATTTTTTATTGAAAAGAATTTCAATGAAATAATTAAAAAAAAAAAATTGTCACCTGTAAAAAACTTAAAAAACTATGAGTGTAATTTTTTATAAATACCTTTTTAGTTGTAATTTAATTAATAAAAAAAATCAAAAATTTTCAGACGTCTGCTAACTTCAGTGTCATCAAAATTTTTGTTTATTGAAATAACAAAAAATCCTAACTCTTCCTCTATTTTTCCAGGTGATTATGTACAACGTACTGACTGGCACCGAATTTGTGTATTTAAACCGTATTTACGTGACTCTGTTTACGAAAATTTGAAGAAAGGCCAACGTATTTTGGTAAATGGAAGATTGAGCTACGGTGAAATTAAAGATGATAGTGGAAATCCAAGACCCACAACTGCTGTAATAGCCGATGAGGTCATATTTTTCCAAACGCAAAAAACCGATGGATAGTTTAATTAGAGTTAACAAAAAAAAAGAAATAAGTTTTGTACCAATGTTATTTCTTACTTTCTTCTTTACGCATTTTTTTTTTTCTAAGAATATGAATTACTGTCTATAGTATGTATTAATATTTTTTAAGAATTTAAATAAGTAAAAATCTTGATAATAAAAGGATAAAAATAAAAATTGGTAATAAGTAAATGATTTTATATTTACATCGTTTGGAATAAATCCATAACAATTACAATATAATGAGATTAAAGCCTAAAATTTTACAATTGATATATTTTGTCTTTACATGTTAATTCTGTCTCTTATAATGTATAATTATTTAGAAATATTTTACTTTACTTATTTAATTTATTTTTCACAACGTTTACAATTGATGAAAATTATATACTTTAGTCCTTGCATCTTCATAACAATTATTCTACACTATTTAATTATCTAACGGCATTTCGTTACTTAAAATTGTTATGGCCGTTAATGTATAAATTATATACATTTTTTATATATAAATGAAAAAAAAATTTTTTTATCTAAACATACGTATATATTTTTTATTCTTACACTGAATAATATTATGCTCTTTAATTATAGAACTTATTTTATTTCTAAATCATTCATTTTATCAATTTAATGAATGAGAAATATTTTTATTACCTTTTTTTTTATCTTATAGAGATCACAGTATACAAGAAACCAGATATAAATTTTTTTTTCCATCAAAATTCATTTCCACTCATTATTCATTATTATTTATTCATATTTAATTAATAATTATCACCTTTAGCGTATTTAGTGGAAAAATACAATCCTATTTATTTATTTTTTCTTCCTATTAATCACCAGTTATAAATTAGTTTATTTTTCAAATCAAATATGAAATAAAATGACAATTATCTAATTATTTAAAATAGTGACTTACAGAAATTTTCAACTAAACATTCAAAGAGCGAACAAACTCGATTTTGGAATGTCAAGCCACTAATTTATTACATTTTATTTAATAACGCATACAAATTTCGAATAAAAATTTTGGTATTAAAAAATATACATATCTATATATATTCATTTTTTTTTATATTATATTTTAATGTATTCATTTTTTCATTTATATTTATATATCTTTATATATTTATATATGAATTTAAATATAAATCTGGCCCCGAATTTTCATAAAAAAATTTAAACTTTTCTTTTTAATATATTTGTCTTCTTTAATTCATTTCATTTTATGTAATCATTATTATTAATATTAATATTAATATCATTATTATTATTGTTTATTATACATTCTTCCGTTGCTTAGTAATTACATTTATCTTTTTCAAATTCTAAATATAAATCTATTTACATTTAAAATATAAATCTTATACACTACAATATAAGTCTATAATTGATAAAATTGCAACCTGCCAAATATATTTGCACGCACTGCTTTAAAAAAATTTTTTTTGTTACATTATTCTCAAGAATAAAGTTATATTTCTCCAAGATTTAGTGCAGTTAACTGGCGAGCTTTTAAAAATACACTGTAATAATAAAAAAAAAAAAATGTGTACAATAAAATAGTAGCTTGATACGATAATAAACAACTTGAAAGTACACAAAAACATAATCATTTGTCATCTATTAGTAAGGTAACATTCTTGGCACAGATATATCCCAGTTAGCGCGGATAAATTTTTAACTTTGTATTTGTTTTCTTTATTTTTTTTTGTTTTTTTTATATTTTTTTAATTTTTTATGCTCACGAATCAATTTATCTCTAATATCTTTAAAACTATCCTAAATATAATCCAATTTACTTATTTTTAAAATTTTATATATTTATAATCACGCATACCATTATTTTTCTGTCGATAGATACTTATTTCTTTGAGTATATTATTATTTTTATAGCTATTAATATTTTATATATATATATATATATATATATATATATATATATATATATATATATATATATATATATATATATATATATATATATATATATATATATTTAACGTTAGAGTGATCACTTTTTTTTGTTTTTACACGAGTGAAAACAACAAGGATGACTTTGACTGGGTTTTGAGCGGGACAATGTAAAAATAGTAAAAAAATTTATGAAACTTTCAATTTAACCGAGAACAAACATTTATATATATATATATATATATATATATATATATATATATATATATATATATATATATATATATATATATATATATATAAATTTGTTTGTATTTTTCTTTAATACAAATCACACTTAATGAACGACAATATCTGATCATACATGACCCGATCTACCTAAAAGATATTAAATACAACAATAAATAGCATCACATGGATGGGTATATAATCTAAACAAATATAATCATATATGGGAAAATACTATCATACCTGACCAAGACTATCGATTGGCACATTTGATATCACATAAGGTCATATATGAACATATACAATCATATATGAATATCAATGGATATCATTACTATATTCATAATACTTATTGCCACATATTTTTACATTTAAGATACAGTGTAAAAAAAGTTACATACGCTCAAATATTAATTTACAAAAGTTCAATTTTTTCGAATTAAAAAAAAAAAAAAAAAAAAAAAAAATTAAATACATTAGTAAGAACGTACTAATTTATTTTCCACTATATGAGGCTCTTTATTGCTGCACGTAATATCAAATCATATGTAATTTGAATAGATAAACGCGAATATTAATTGCCGCATGTTATACATGTACAGCTTGATATGCTAATATTTATTTATAATCAATCAATGTATGAACAGATAAATATGAGTATATCTTATAAGAGATAAACATATATGATCATATATGTAATAATAACTATAATAGTAATAATAATAATAATAATTTATACATATATTTACAAATGTAAATGTAAATGAAAATGTTTTCCTCGATTAATTTATAAATTTCAAAAATTGACAATTTTTTTTTTTACGTTTAATAAAATGAGAGTGATAATATATCACGGTTGCACTCTAATAACTGATAACCCAACTGGAATCTCATATGGTAATTTGGAAGATAAAATTTTTTTCTAATTTTAAAAATGAAAACTATTATATTCAATGTAATAGTAAGAGCGTTTAAATTTAAAGTGAAGGTACCTGTCAGTTTATTCACTAATGTTCAGAGCAACTATGGCAAAACGTAGCTATACAGTGCATTTTTGAGGTACTTTATCCTTATAATTTAATGTACGACAATCAACAACTGAGCTTGATAGTCCCGAATTTTGCAAATATAACGCTAAAATATAAATTGGGTCAAAAGTTCTATGTGAAAATCGTGTCGGGCCTGATCATTGGAAAGAATTGCAGCCACGCTAACCGTTTGTCTACAGCATCCGTTTTAAATAGTGATGTTCATCGATTATATAAATTAGTGGAATCTTGTTATTGACTTATTGACGCGAGAACATTGTAATTTTTATATAAAATGCCAATAAATTAATTTTAAAAATAATTCTTTTACCGGCATCGGAGGACGTTTATTTGTTTAGTTTATTTAATGTTTTTGGTTTTTTTTTATTTTAACTATACACATTCAATGTTTGTAATCATTGAATACGAAATATGATCGATTGTCGGATTTAATGAATCAGTCTTGAATAATTAGATTCACTTGGGCATAGCGACGAATCATAACTAGTGAGTTAAACTAAATAAAAAGCTCACTTTTAATATTTTATACTATACAGTCGCAATAGAGCGACGTTTAATGCATAATCAAGCGTATCCCTGTTAAGTCTCGCGTCACTTCCTCTCCTCCGGTTCTTGATTAGTTTTAGCAAGATTGTATGCATGACTGCGATACTTGGCAGGTGGATCAAGGAGAGGAAGAGGCTGTTCACAAGAAGGTTGATTCATACTCGACATTGAGAGATCAGTTGGCATGTCTACTTCCGGTTCTATACCATTTATGGAAGTGGGACTTTCTTCGTCCGGTTCTGATTTTATTCGCATTTGTTGTCGTAATAATGATATATTTTTAATATTTTTCAATTCCGTAGGATTACGAAGAAATCTATAAAAAAAAAAAAAAAAAAAAAAGATTAATAAAAATTAATTAAAAAAAAAAAAAATAAAAAATTAATGTGTCTACATGAATATACGTAGCTATCTACTATATACATGCGTTGTTATCAGAGAAATAAAATTAATAGCCGTTAGCTTTTTATACTTACTGATAGCAGTGACGTTCGCCTTGAACTTTCCTAAGTATATTAACACGATAATAATAACGCAATGCTCTGCTCATTTTGTCGTAATTCATAGACAAGTGATTTTTTTGTATCCCCCAAAGCCGTGCAAGACCTGGCGGATCAACTATTTTAAAAACTCCAGTTTCTTGACTTTTCCACGCAATGTAATGGGTGTATCTCTGTGATGGATCGTTTAATAGCTGTTGTAAAAAATCCCAAAGAAGTCTACCATCTAAAAAGAAAAAAAAAATAAATAAAGAAATAAAAAATAAAATGTAAGTAGAAATAAAAAGTTAATGAAGAAATAAAGCAGAAATAAATGTTTATCCATAAAAGATATAAACATACTCGTATTAGGTTCAGGCGAGTCGCTGGGAAAAAACTCTCGAGCAGTAGAAGCAGGTCGAAATCCTCCAGGCGTGAGTGGCATTAATTGAGGTGGCAATGTGGGACTGGGTTGGTCCTTGACGCAAACTTCGCTGAGTCTCTGAGCCGTGAGAGCGGTCGGTGTTGCTGGTGGACTACTGCTACTCTGATGATTATCCTCATCCGAATCACTTCTATACACTTGAATTTGATTACTCTCAGTATGACCGGGGGATCCCGCTTGACTATCAACCGATGGCGCCGGTGAGAGTGTAACTGAATTGGCAGACATAAGTGAGGCAAGGTTGGCTGCAGCATAATGATTTTCTGCCCACGTTGGCGTCGGCGGATGTGAGTGAGGACTCAAAGGATATGCCGAATGTCTCGTGGGCGTAACAGGACTACTTGGAAGACATCGTTGTAATTGATTGAAATCTCTTGCTAGCATCCCGAGAACATTATGAAGAACATCTCCAGCACCTGGACATCTCTCACCTAAATCTGACTTTGTTAACAGACACAGGGCTTTTCCATTCATTTGAAACATGTCCATGTCAAACTGCGGCAAGTCAAATTCACGTTCTGCCCATCGTAAAAATGTCGCGACGTCATCTCGCGACCACACTCTTGGGTCTGAAGCTGTAAATACAATAATAATCAAAACATTATTTATCAATATCAATCATTATAATCGATTAATAGATTTTAATTAAAATTTTATTACTCACCTAAACTTGATGGCAAATGAGTTTTAAAGTCCAGTAGAGGACTTTGAGGTGGGTGGGAGGGAAAACTCATGGTCGGATATCGCCATAATAAATCCGTGGGACTGAAAGGTAAGGATATCCCTGGTGGGAGACGGGAATCCATTCCCGTCATGCCGCCAGCGGCTGAGACCGGCGGTAGTTGCGGCAACTGAATCGTCGGCAATAGTTTCATAACACGACGTTCACACTATCACCTGGCTGCAACACACAATCAACAATAACATCATCATCAGTATTATTATTATTATTATTATTATTATTATTATTATTATTATTATTATTATTATTATTATTATTATTATTATTATTATTATTATTATTATAAATGCCATTAATATGACTACAATGCAATATTACAACATTACTTAATAGTTTTAACTAAAAGTCATCAGGATCTTAGACAGAAAGAAAAATTTCTTGATTGGAGAACAAAATTCTTGGCTCAAGAAAATTTTCGGGTGCCTGAAGAAAGATCGAAGTTGTGTTGGCCGAAATAAAAATTTTTCTTGAAATTCTATTCTTGGTGGAAGTCATTTTTTATTAATTCAAATTATCATAAATACTTGATATAATAAATTTTTATATTTGATCAAAATCTTTAGATACTTTTCTCATTTTGAGATAATTTTTTTCTCTTGAATATTTGATATCCATTTTATACTATTATAGCATGCAATTTTACATATTGAATGAAAAAAAAATGATTCAATATTATTTGATCTTCCAATTTGACATGTTAGTCAATAAAAAAAATTTACTATCGAGATATTTAATTTTTTGGAGCAAGAGAAAAAATTTTCTCAAGGCAAGAAAATTTACTTCTATCAAGAACTAAATTTTTTAGAGCAAGAGGTTGAATTTTCTCAAAACAAGAAGATTTTCTTGACTTAAATAAATTTTCTTGGATCAAGATACGTATTTCTTAAAGCAAGAGAATTAATTTTGTTGGAATAAGTGAAATTTATTGTGTCAAAAAAAAAAATTTTTTTTCGCTCAAGAAAATAATTAGGAAGAAAAATATTTTCTTGGCTCAAGTGAACCTTTTTTTATGTGTATTAACTATTTTACAACACAACTTATTGATATTCTTAATATCAATTTTGTTGTCAAAATTTATTAGATTGTAGTATTGAATTTCCAGTTAAACCTATTGCCTGGCAAAAATAATTTCGCGTGATAGTATTGTACATAGTATCGCAGAATGCGAAGGCCTTAACGATAAGTTTTGTAAGAAATGTTGCTACTACACTGGCGGTAGCAGCAGGAAGACCAGTATCCGTTCTTGTCCCGGATTTACATACCGCATTTCCATCGACGTCGAAGGTGCTTCCGTTTGTTAAAGCAGCCTCTAGTAATATATACATACATAAGAATAAAATAAATAATAATAATAGAGGTTTTTTTTAATTACATCGACCTCGGAGTTTAAAACTTGACTCTGACAAGATTAATCTTTGTTATTTTTTAAAAGACTGATGACGAATGAAGTCATCTCGTCAATTGGCTTTTTTGTACCAATACTGACCAATATTAACCCCACTTAAATTGTTATTACAATTCACTCATTAAAGCTTTAATAACAATTGCGTAAAATTTTATTCTTATTATTTTTAAAAATTAACTCTAAGAAAACTAAGTAGTACACGCATGACTTGAATATTTACGTGTAACTATACATCAACGTTAAAGTATCGCTATTGGAAGGCCATGACGTGGAAGATGGCAATTTCCTGGTGCGAGAGAGTAACGCGAGACAACGGCATATCGACCTTCGCGTGCCGGGAGTCCGCCTTCTCTTCATGCCCTCTTCTTCTCTTTTCTCCTACACATCAACATCGTCGTCGTCATCATCATTATCATCGTCGTCGTCGCCGTCGTCGCTTCACCTTTCATCTTACTCCGTCTCTTTTTAACATACATATATAGTCTTCCTTTCTTCAACTCACTTCCCTTCTCTTTGTCCTGTACCTTGACGTTACCGCGAGCCCTGTACATTACTTATACTTAACTTACACTCGCTCGCATTCGTATCGCTACTTGGATTCTTACGCAAGAAAAAGTAACAGACCAGATTCTCCTAGTATAGTTGTGTGGTGTTGAGTTGAGTCAAGTCTAGAGTCTTGTGTAGCGGGTTCTGTTCTTCGTGTGCCAGAATTAAACTCGCACACTTCTTTTTAGTATATTTACAGACTTTTTTTTGCTGCATTGCATTACATAGAATGTTAACACTCTGGCTTATGTCAGTCAAGACTTAACAGTAATAACTATGAGAAGCTGTTATAATTATAAAATCGACATGAAATTACATTACATTACTTTTTTTTTTAACTAAATATTGCTATTTAATTTAAATCTTGTCATAAGCATTTTAAATATATTTACTATAAATTATTAAGTATTTAAAGTTAAAAAGACATTACTAAAATTACATTTTAAACTTGGTAAATAAATCATACTATTTGATTTTTTTTTTTTTTTTTTTTTTTAAATAAATATATATAAAACCAGTCGATGAATAATTAAAACCGGAGAATGACCATGTGTAAAAAGAAAAGAAAAAAACTAAAATGAAAAGGAAAAAAAATCCGGGCGATACAAAGAAACAGAGGCACTTATGTAGTGTGTAGGATCGAGGGGAATACGAGGTCGACATACGGGATCGCCTTAATCGACTTGTCGGAAGTCGATACAGCGAAAGGTCCCACGTTTGAAGCGCGACCTCGTGGTTGAACGAGCTGTGCTGGTATATAAGTAATATATATGTAGTATTATATAGATTTATACATACATACAGTAATATACAGTAAATCGCATATAGGAGCGCTTAAGTGTTGTTACTTCTTACTTCTTAACTGGACCAGCAGAGCTAAGCTGTATTAACAAGTATGTAATGTAATGTATAAAGTCAGGCAAACTCATACCGGGTTCAGGTACAGGTATTGGTACAGGTACAGGTACAGGTCGTCTCTCACCACTGTACCGGCAATCTTACAACCGTATATATAAATTATTATGATGATTATGGCTGGAAATAATAGAGGAATAATATATATTAAGTAGATTACCAGAAAATAATAAAAGTAAAGTAATATAAACGGATAGGAGTAGATAAAGATAAAAAAGATAGGGTAGGCGCGCCTTAGATTCTGTTAACTCAACTCAGTTCATGTCAGAAGTTCGTAACATGGTTTATTCATACAGCAACGCGATAGCTTTACATAATGCATATCGGGCAACCAACGGCAATCGGTTATAGGTCTTGCTTTCTCGCGAGAACGCGTAAGAATGGCGCAATCCGGAAGCTAATAAGAAATATAAACTTTTAAAGTTTATAATTGAGAACCGCTGACTCGATTCCGCGATACTACGGGCCTGTAGCTGCTGTAGCCTTTTAACTTGTCTGTTTGCTACGGTGCACGATCTCGTAAGAAGTTACGCTCCTGGGAAGAGTAGTGACCTCTTCTTCTCTTCCTACTCCTTCTCTTTTATGATTCTCTCATTCCGTCCCTCTCTCTGTCGTCTTCATTTATGCCTAAGGGGCTCTACACGGCTTAAATGGCTTTAATAATGTCACTTGTGCAATTGTCGCCGCGAAAAATAATAATAATAATAACAATTATTCTTTAAATTATCATTACATTTTATTTTTTATTATCGTCACTTCCTCATTTTCTTAAAACCTTTTTTTACTGATTTAATCATTCAAACTTATTCCATTTCAAAATTATTTCAATTATTATTTTCGACTAATAATAGATTTATAAATTTATTTAATTATTAATATAAATGTAGAATAAGGAAATTGTGATTATAGAACTGTGAAGCAATACATACCAGCGATTAAATGTTTAAACGCTGGCGCCACGTGCAAGCAATTGTACAATACAAGTAGAGGTGTACTATGATAATATACAATACAGTATAATAGAGGAAATTATTTCATGTGGATTACACAGTATGAAGATATTAAATACGTTGAAAATATTTAAAAAAGAAGAAATAAATAAAAAGAGGAATTGGCAAATAGTGGGAGAAATATGTAGACGAGACGAAGTCAAACCAGGAAGGTCCTTGACGCTTTGACAACTTGAGATTCAAGTCAAGCGATTTATCACAACATACGGATATAAAACTGCGTAATCCGTTCCTCATATTCCCAGCCGTCAATTGATCTTTTATTCCTTATCGCAATAATTCCACGATATTCACTCAGCTCATTTTTTTTTATTTTTTATTTTTCTCATTTCTCAATACATAAATGTACATATTTACATATACATATTATATGCAGTATGTAGGCTCAAACTCAGTCGACACCCTTCCGGGTTCGTCACCTTTTTCTCTTTGCTCTACACAACAGCCACCGCACTTAGTCGCGTTAAAGGAGAAAATTTCTTCTCACGGTGGCGTCATCGTGTTAGATTAAAATAATATTTAAACAGGTGATATAACCTTTTGATTTTTACAATAAAACTGAATTTTTTTTTTGGTATAATTATAATAAAAATCATAGTAATAAATTAAATTGAATAAATGTCTAATAGAGTATAAATACAAAAAAAAAAAAAAAAAAAAAAATACACTGAAAAAAAAATTAACTTGAATCAAGAGTAAAATTTTTGAATCAAAAAAATAATTTTGAAGAAGCTCACTGTCTTGAACCAAGACGAAAAATTCTTAAATCAAATGAAATGTACTTAAACCAAGTGAAATTTCTTAGTTTAAGAATTTTTTAACTCAAACCAAAAAAGATGAAATTCTTCAAAATTATTTACTTGATTTTTTTACAAGTAATTTTTTTTTTCTGTGTACATATATAATATAATTGAACTAACAATTTTAGTTTTAATTGTTGGTAAATAGACGAAAAATTTATCTTATCAATAAATTCAAGTTACGCGGAGGTCAATGAGAATTTTATTATGTATCTTGGCAATTGGTATTTTATTTTCGACATATACACTGTAAAAAAAGCGGTGTTAAAATGGACTCATTTTAACACCGCTATGTAACACCTGGATATTAACACCGGTGTAGCGGTGTTAAATCGGTGTAATAACGGTGTAACAGTAGAATAAATTTACACCGTATCGGAGTATGAATATTACATGATCCATAAAACACAATTATTATTCAATATTTATCAAAATGAGACAAGTAAAATTGATTTAAAAATTTTTAATTTATAAAATTACGCAGAAATCGATTTAATGAATGTTATAAAACAAGCTAACAATATAATGGATGTTTTAAACGTAATAAATTAATAATTTGATAACTTTGCTTTTTTTTTCTGATATTTCATTTGCACATAAACTCATATTGTAACACATAGTCTCCCATAGCTTACATAATAGCATTATATTATCATTATACAGTCAACGCTCTCTGTATTTAACTCACCCGTACAAGACCATTCTCTGTATTTGACTCGTCCTTGTCCATAAGAGCTGTGTAAAATCGTCAAATATAGAGGAAGAATGTGGTCAAATACAGAGAGCGTCGACTGTAAAAGAAAATTCTTTGAATTTCACCGTGAATGGGTAATTCGTAAATTCTTAAATTGTCCCAAAAACGTCCTAAAATTGTCCAAAAAATTTTTCATCCATTAATTACGGGACAAATCTACAGCTGTGTACTGATAAAAATTTTAACTCGACTCAAGAGCAAAAATCTTGAACTAAGAACACCAATTGGAAGAAAATGAATTTCTTGTGTCAAGAGGAAAAATTCTTGAGTCAAGATAGATTCTCATGAATTAAGAAAATTATCTTGACTCAAGAATATTTCCTCTTGGCTCAAGAAATTCATTTTCTTCCAATTGGTGTTCTTGGTTCAAGATTTTTGCTCTTGAGTCAAGTTAAAATTTCTATCGGTGTGCAAAAATAAATTATCTCTTTGAATATCATTTAAGAAACGTTCAAAATGATCGTAAAATTGTTCTAAAAATATAATATGTTTCAAATTTGTTGTAAAAACACTCTAAAATCCTCCAACAAATTTTCCACAATTGTCTCAAAAATATCCGAAAAATGTCTTAAAAATATTCAAAATTTGTTCTCAAATAGTTAAAAAAATGACTTAAGATTATTCAAAAAAGGTTCCACGTAAGATTTAACGACAAAATTTCAACTAAATTGCTTCAAATAAATTGCATTGATTCTAAAATTATCTTAGAAATATTCCGAAAATCTTAAAAAAAAAATACTTAAAAGTTATGAAATAATTACTAAAATGCACTATTTTGAAGTTTCCGATTATTCATATGATGTTCTAGAATTGTCCTTTAATAATGGTGTTAAAGTAACACGGATCGAAAATTTACATCGAGAGAATTTCACATCAGTATTTCACCCATTTTTAGATCGAAATTTTTTACAGTGTATATATTTTAATTAAAAATTTTTATCGACTCAATATTTTATTATTTCAAACTTTTTAAGTTAAATATTTACTTTTTTTGATTATTTATTTTTAATTATCAAACATAAAAAGTTTAATTATAAAAATTGTGTCAGTCAAAATATTATCAACACCGGAAAATCTATAACACCGATTTAACACAAAAAAAAAAATATTTACACCGCGAACGGTGTTACTGCTACACCAATTTCGGTGTTGAATTTAATACCGGAATTATTAACACCGTACACCGCATGGATTTACACCGGTTTTTTTTTACAGTGTATGGCGCTTGCTTATGAAAATAAAATATTTTAAACATTGAATCGATTAAACGGATATCTTCTTTTTACGTGAAAAAATTTTTAAATATCAATATCTTCCTCTTTTATTATTTTTTGTATTATTTATTTCCGATTATTAAACATGTACGGTTCTATTATAAATATTGTGTTAATTAAAATAAATTTATGCTTCCGGAAAATTTATAACACCGTTTTAACACCGAAAAAAATATTTACACCGCTAACGGTGTTACATCGGTGTTATTATAACACCGATTTCGGTGTTAAATTTAACACCGGACTTACACCGGTTTTTTTTTACAGTGTATGGGTAATTAATATGATTTAACTTAAGAACGAGTCTAAAGTCCAAAATGTTTTGTTCGTAAATTCTTGGTGCGTAATGGTGATAAAATAAAATAATAATTATACATATAATATGATGGGGGCAGTTACTCGGGTACTTCTGATAACTACTCGGGTAAAATCGTCGACGTGTGGAGTAGACTAACATAAGCAATGAGCAATGAGACATGACGAGGACGAGATGGTACGCGACATCACATCGTTGACACAGCCAACGTGCGGTGCATGGGGAGACAACACTACACATAACAACACGAGGAGAGCTTTCAAAAGAGTCTATGTTACATTACCCATACTAATACCCATCTTCAATTCCATACTGTATTTACTTATGTATGTATGGATGGATGTACGTACGGGTTAAACTACGCTAGTTACGCATGCGCATTATTACACGGATAAGCATAATCATTGGCTGTTAGTTATGCATGCATCACGTAAACAATACACCAATCTAACGATTAGACTTTAACTAGACTTATCTATTTTTTTTTATTTATTTTACATTTTAATCTTATCTAATTTTTGTATTCATTTTTTTCTCTTACTTTAAATAACTAGCTAATTTTAACACAGTAATTGTTAATTGTATAATAAGCATTATTATAATAATTACTAGCGTAGATGTAAGTGGATAAAAGTTTGCAGGAAAATTTTAGATGTTTTAATGCTCAAAAATTAATGTTTTTTAAAACGTTTGCTTGGAAAGTTTACACTTGATAGTCTGTAAGAAAAAGCCTTATAGAAGTCAAGAGGCGCCAGTATGATGATGTTCGGGGTCGCCGACCGATACAGGGTCGCACACAAGGAACCAAGAATTTGCGAGACACACATACCAACATTATAGCTTCTTCCTACGAAAAATGACGCATAGGGAAAATTACGGATGTCTTATTCAGAGAACATCTTCGATTTTAAATAATCAGCAGTAATTCCTGCAATTCAAACCGCTACCGGGAAAAATTATTATCATTGTTGTTATTTTATAATAAAGTGTTGGTATTAGATTTTACGTATCAGATAGACATATTGTTAATCATTAAATATTGTTTTTTGAAAGTATGTTTCAAGTACGAGGACGTAGCAAGATAATATTGTAATTATGTTTAAACTTGGTATAGTTTATAATTTAACGATATCTTATCTCATGCCCCAAGTGTTTTTGTAAAACTTGGTAGACTGTCTGATGATATACCCACACAAACTTGTATTTTGTTATCGAAATAATATTTTTATGTAAAGAAAATTATTTAAAACGTGTTACACATTAACCCGAATAGGAATGTTGAATGTGTACACAAATATTTGGATTATTATTTTTTTTTTTATTCACTTTACGTACGTGACTGTTATAACAACCGGAAGTTTGTAAATTTATTGATTCTATCTGTTTTATTCTTTAGTACTTGTATTTTATCAAAATTTTATTCTACACGAAACCAACAAATTTCTTATTGATTACTCATTATTATTATTATGATTATTATATGAATAAATATTATACGCACTGTGTGTATAGTGGTGTAAATATATGATAGACTGAAAAAATGGTAATTACAACTCAGAGAACCGTATACCAATTAACGCATGGTGATTTAAATTACGCTTACTTGTATTTTCAACGCCGAATTAATCAACATAATCACCTTTTTTTATTTTATTTTTTATGAAATATAATTACATTGAAAAATTAATATCTTTTCTACAGAGCTATTTTCTAATTGTTGGACTCATGATTTACAGCCTGAGGCTTTTTATAACAATCTTAATTAGACAATAATTTACGACGCATTGACTGTAGTTACTTTCAAAAATTTATCAACGTTTTTGGATTTAAAATTATTGATAGCTATGCAGAGATGTTATATAGCTTATTCAATATTAGGCTACGAAAAATGTTAAATCTTCAGCCTCTAATTTTTTCGAAAATTTTCGAGTGTTGTTTTTTCTTGATAATTTTTAAAATTAATAATGAGAGTTCATTTGTATTAGTATTGTAATAAAATCATCAGTACAAAGCATTTTTTTATTCATAATGTAAATTTTCAATGGAAAAAAAAATTATTTGTTTTTTAAACTTAAGTGGAACACGATATGATATATAAATGTATATTTTTTTTAATTAATTTGAGGGGTTTTATTCTCTTGTAATCTTGAAATAATCAAATTTTTTTTTGCATGTTTTGAATGGACATATATTTAAGAATATTGTCCAAAAATTTCAGATTGATCTGGCAAATAGTTTCAGAGAAAAATTTTTTTCAACTTAGTTTAAATGGTTTTAATGATCGAAGAAATAAGGTTTCTGAAAATAATTTTCATTTTTTAAGCCACTTAAAAGTGTAAATTTACTTGTAAAAAAAAAAAAAAACGATTTTTTTCTTTGAGAAACCTATTTTATAAGTAAATCCATAAGAAAACAAAATGTTTTGATTACTATGAGAAATTTAATCATTGTGATCGACAAAAAAAAATCTTATAAACCAATATTATATATATAAAATTTATAAATATGTTATTTTTCTAGCAATCAAATGGAAGACAGTTTTATGATTCCATTGAACTATTTTAATTTCAAAATATTTTTATGATGATTCATAAATAACTGAAACCGATAACAATAAACCTCTTTAAAATTATCGAACAGTTATTACAAAAAAGTATTGAATCATTAGTGTTATTCTATTTAATTTACCTTGTTAAAAAATATTTTGAGATCATTGTTCCATTGACTTTATAAATTAACCGATAACAATCGACAAAAACATCCTAGAATTTTGAACTAATTAATTAGTGTGTTAACTTAATTGATAAGAAATTTATAAAAATAAAATTATTAACCATTTAATTTAAAATTAACAAATCACTGGTCCGTAGATATTTAACGATGATAAAAAATAAAAACAATCAAGGGAAGTAAAAACTCAAAAACTCCAAAAAAAAAAAAATAATGTAAGCAACCTGTTACACGTGGTCTAATATGTTGGGATGACTGAGAATCACTGAGGCCCCCACAAAGAGAACAGCGAGGCCGTTGGTGCACGTGCAAGCGAGTAACATCAACCGGAAGTCGATAAAAAGCCCAGTTCACCCTCGTCACTCAGCACCAGCTTCTCGTCATGGGAACGGACCTCTTCAGCAAGCGGTCCAGATCTTAAAACCTGCCTGAAGCTTGAAGAGGATGCCTCCTCCCTTTCTCCCCCATCTCATGTCCATCCGACCATACGACCATCCATCTATCCTTTCAAAGTCGGGCTGCTCCACCTTCTAACAATTTACATGGAATATCGTATGGTATGCTTTGGTATGGCATGGTATAACTTACTATGTCTTGCTGTGTCTTCTATTCGAGCCTCTCTTGTGCCCTCCGTTAAAAAGTCTTCTTAATTTCACCCTCGGCGTGTAAAAACACAACACACACGCAGTTATTGTATCCTTAGATCCTTATGTTACTATCCATGGATCCCAAATAGAAGAAGAGCCTTTACTATATATAATACGTATGTATCCATATACTAAACCGTAAAGTTCCTTGTATGGCTTTAGTCTCA
The DNA here is from genome assembly GCF_013202065.1 of Cotesia typhae. Classification (NCBI taxonomy): domain Eukaryota; kingdom Metazoa; phylum Arthropoda; class Insecta; order Hymenoptera; family Braconidae; genus Cotesia; species Cotesia typhae. Next base: position 3,415,470 of record NW_027423757.1, on the reverse strand, counting down.
TCTCGACAAATTCCGACATTTTTTCCTCACTTGATAGATCCGTTATGTTCCCTATACTAAGCCAAGTGTTCTTTAACGGCACTAACGTTTTCCTTTGACTAACTGAACGTTAATACCTACACTTGATATCTGATTCTCAGAACATCATACAAAAAAAAATGTCTAATCATTTTTAACTTTTTTTTTCTGACCAGACATCCACATTATTTTTTTTTATTTCATTTCATTTATAATAGCCCAATTGGCTTAAACAACTTGACATTTTTTTACCTTATAAAACACTATTTTTAAATTGGTAACTGATAAAAAAAAAAATTATTTTTTTTAACAAGTTATTAAAGTAAAAAATACTTCTATTGAAAAATTTTATAACTCAAAATATGAACGAGTATTAAAAAAAAAAAAAAAAATTATCAAAAAATTGTTCGAGTAAAGTACCGCTGAATTGATGAAGGAATTTTCGGTGGCTTTTTTTTATATATAATATACATAAAACATAATAAAATAGTGTATTGTCGTGTCATCTCACTTTTATGCCCCACCTTTAACTTCACGCTCTACTCAACCTATATTCGAGTAAAAGCTTTGTCAGGACTTCCGAAGAACTTGAGATTAAAAAGATTCTTTATCCTGTTTACATCAATCATAAAATCTAATAAAATAACTAAACATATATAGTGTTAAGGATGAAGAAAAAGAAGAAGAAATTTAAAAGATTTCCAAATAATAAAACACAATTGTTGATATTAAATGCATGTAGCTTTTTTTGAGAGTAAAGATCAGCTTGATATTTTAAAAGACGTGATTTATTATCCAGATATATAATACTCTGCTATATCGAGTAATAAGTTACGACTTAGTAAAAGACTATGTGATGTAATATGATGGAATCGTTCCGACTTTCTTATTTCCAGTTTCTCACTTTTTTAGTTAAACTTGTTCCTTTTTATTCTTTTTTTAATTTCCTGTTTCGTAAGACGGGATTACATAACGATTCATCGATTCGACTGTGGCCAACCCGGCTCGAGTCTCTTGCGCTTAGTTAATTCTTACGCAATACACCCGATTACTATACGTGCAAGACCTGTTAATGATGATAATCACTGGTATGCAAGAGACTTGAGACAACACTGACAAGTATTTCATTTTCACACCAATTCTATTCTATTCATTAATATTGAATTAATTTTCATTGTAAAATCCACTTTTTATAAATTATCATTATTGCTTTTCGAATGTTAAAGGATTTTAGTTTGTACGTTTATTATTTCTTCTTAAGCAAAATTTAAAAAAAGCGGAAACATCAGCCAAGTGGTTGTCTACGACAGTGTGCTTCCTTCGGACCAATGACGAACTGGATTAGAGTTTCCGGGAAGTGACTTCACGGTTGTGGAGGCTCACCTTAATAATTTTATTCCTCTTTCCTTTCTTTGCGCATTAAAGATTTCACCAAGAGTGCAATGAAGAAATAGATTAAGTCAATTTTTGTTTTTTTTCATTAAAACTCAAAGCACTTGTAATTGATTAATGTTATTTAATTCAATTTGTCTAATGGAGTCAAAGATTAAAATTATTTATAAAATTTATAATCTTATTTAAAGAAGAAATTTAAATTATTAATTAAATATTGATTGATTATATTTTAAAATAAATGTTTACTTTCTAATAAGATTTTTATATACTTTTTTCCACCTTTAATAAGGTTATTAGAAATTGTTATGATTATGATCGATCGTTGAGTAAATTATTGATTATTAATTAATTTTTCAATAAAAACTAATTAATATTTAATTAAATAAAAATGTAAGATTTAAAAAAAATTTTTTAAATAAACGATAAATATTTCTAAAGTTCAATTATCTGAGCAAATAAATGATTATTGATCGTTAAAGATCGTCAGGTGGTTGTTAGTAGTTTTAATAGATTAGCTTATGTGTAAATAAACTCAAGTCATAAATAAAAAGAAAACGCGGGAGGAAAATCATCTCTAAAAAGAAAATAAAATAAAGTCTATATATTATAGTTATGTATTTATGTATGTATGTATCCGTATACATATACGTCTGAAGAATATTTCAACAACTATTTGTAGGATGTATAAAAGGAACAGTCGAACTCTACCTGCATTTACCTGGGGTTGACTACCTGCTCTAACCGACATCTCAAAAACTTGCTCATCTGTGCATTGAGTCTAGTGGGTGGTTGCTACTAGAAAGAGGTTCGACATAAGAGTACACATACAATAGCTTCATCGGGCAAGGCTGAGAGGATTTTTAAAATATTTTTTTTTTTTTTTTTTTTCAAAACAAGAAATGAAGAATTTATTGTATAAATGTGACTGAGCGTGAGAAAAGATTTTGAATTTATCTTATCGAGATAACAAAGCCACTATTCATAACTATTTTTATTATTATTATATTTTTTTTTTTTTTATTTAAGAAGAAATTATTTTCATAATCGTCCAGATGTTTTAATCATAGCTCGTAATATACATATTTATTATGTCTATATATGTACATCGACATAGCCATAGACATAGACACATGTGTAACGCTTAGCTGTTATGTTCTGGATTCAAGTCTAACGAACTTGGCGATGCGTTGGTCTCTCGCCCAAGCTTGACTAAAATATTAAATATCTGGTTATAAAAAAAGCTATTACCAAAAACCATTTAAGAAGATATATTATGAATCTTAGACACTTAGATAATTTAAGTGTTTAAAGTATTTAAAAAAAAAAAATATTTAAATAATTATTAAACGAAAGATTTTTACTTTTGAGATAATTGTTGATAATCTAAATAAATATTTTTGGTATAAATAGATAAATATTGATCTATTTTGGTTATTTTCTCTAGGCTTTAAGACTTTAAGCGAATTAAGAAAGGATAGTATATAGGTGTAAATAGCCGTCTGGTACCGGTTGTATAAATATGCCAGACGGAAGTGAAGTACAATAATAGAATCTAAACGTAGATCTGACCGGACAAGAGATGAGGAAGCTAAATACCAAGAAGGCTACATCACTATAGAATAATAAAATATAATAATTACTTTTCATCATTTTATGTTATAATTATAGTCATTATTTTATAAATTAAATAATTGATCTTCAATTAAATAATGTAATAGTTAATAGTAAATAAAAAAAAAAAAAAATATATATATATATATATATATATATATATATATATATATATATGAAATGTAATGTAAAAAATAAATCTTTAAGGTATGTATGAATAAAAAATAATAATAATAACAACAGCGATGCAATATTATGTGTTTACTACAAAAGAATAAACTTGAAGCGGATGAATACAATGAAGATAATTCTATGATTTTTTTCCTTCTTTTTATCATAACTTATATATAATATATTTTGTCCTTTTTTTTCTCGCTTTCACGATTCACCGACTGGTCGTCTCAAAGTGCATTCTCCGAGAAAACGACGAGGGGCCGGATGCCATCCATCCATGTGATGTTAGATTCTCCTTTTGCCCGGGTTTTCGTCTCTACTCTCATCTTATATCTGCTCTTAAGCTCAACTCAAGTTAACTTGGATATGAAAGACCAAGATGAAATGAGAAGAGAGCAGAGAGTATGCCACAGAACTGAGAAAGAGAAGAGGATACAAGAGGGGTGAGGAATGAGGGGTGAGAAGAGGGTCCAGAAACTGGGCAAGAGTCGACTGGGCGTTCTTGTCTCTCAATACCACTTTGCCTTTATGTACATCTATACCACCTTTAAAAACCAACTAAATAAAAAATACAAAAAATGAAACAAGAAAAGAAACGTATTCGTGACGCAGATCCAAGGTCCGCACTTCCGGTCCGGATACTGGACCGGTTCTCGCCTCTCTTTTCCTCTACTCCTCTACGCTATACAACAAACTCTGCTAAGTCATCGAGTACTTACAATGCTAACCTCTCTCACACTATATACTCTATACGTATGTATTAAATCTATAATATAAAAAAAAATAAAATAGCTACAAGTATGTAATATGAGAACTAATATTCGTACCGGATGGAACACCGTTATTTATCTCGCTAATTATTTTATTATCAATCCATTAAGCTATATGATACATGATGCAAAATGCATACACATCATTTCTTCTTATATTTTAAATAATTAATTTAACAATATTATCATTATCATAAATATAAAATAAAAACACTCAATAGAGGTTAAAATAATAAATAAATAAAATGAAAAAGGAGCAATAGATCATAGGAACAAGGCATTTGTTAGTTTATCTTGATCTTAACGAGCAATGTTCCCCCAAACACGATCCAACTCTCAGATCCGAGGAATCTTCAGTATCTTTTATATACATCTGTATATTATACCTCTAGACTAGTAGAGAAATGTACTTTTTGCCCGAGTCGCTTCCTCATCGCCCTTACTTCCGGGTTCCGGGTTCTTCCGGCGGTCTAGTCAGAGTTACGCCTCGAAAGCCCTTTTCAACCCCATTTTATCTCGTCTCTCTTTTGCTCTCTCTCTGCTTTTATCTCTTAGGTCGTCTCTCCTTCTCTACACTACATTGACTTCAGTTCACCCTCTTCTCGATACTTCTCTACACTGTACACTGTGTTAGTGTAGCTCTCCTTTTCTCTTTTAGCCCCTAACCCCCTTCTTCCCTTCTTCAACATTATCTCGTCGGTATGAGTATCCCCTGACAAGGCATCACTACCAGGAGAGGGTGGACGAATGGAAATTCACGATGAAACGCATGCTACACTCCAATGAGATCGATAATAACAACCAGAATTGTACCACCAGCTATTTTATGTATCCAGTTATATTTAATCTTTTATTGAAGCTATTATTGGATAACATTACTGTCATGTTGATGCTCTATATGTGTCTCGTAACTCATGTATTTACTTCATTTTTTATTATGCTTCAATTAATTTTTTTTTGTTAATAATTAGCATAGGTATTTTTTTTTTGTTTATATAACTCGTAAAGTCATTTATTAAATATCTTTTAATTGAATCGTCAAATTAAATTTTTATTATTTTATATTTATTGTTGTTGTTGTTGTTTTTATTATTCTTTAGAGCATACGACTGGTATTGAGAAATGTATTTTTGTTTCAGAAGGTACCTATTTTCTACAGCTATTAAATAAAAGGGCGAAGTACGATCGATAAAACGAGATGTAGAAGAGTGTGGTGTTTATTGCAGTAAAACGACAGAAGGATACGAGTTAAATGGCAAAAAAAATCAAGCTGTGCCTGCTGTTATACTTTCATCTTGGATTTATGTAATATTGCACATTGAACATTTAATACTGTATATTTTTAACTATAAAAACTTGGAGCGCTAAATTTAAATAAAAAATATTTAAAGTAATTGTTTACATTTTGTTATTAATTATGTTATTAGACGGGTGGGTGTTTTTTAAATGTTAATTCCCAGCGTGAAAAGTTTATCCAGTATGATTGTAAACGGAAGGAGAGATAAGACAAATAGATAAGGAAGATGAGTAATTATATAGCTAAAAATAACTATATGCGAGACTTGCTGTTTAGTTTGTCGAGTTCTTCCGGCATTACAACTTATATACAGGGGAAAAAAAATGCTAAATGTCTTTTGTGAGATTGTCCCGAAAGATGGCAGCTCAAGCCAACAAAGAAAGCTATTTTATATTTTATTTTCTTTAAAAGTCTAATTGTATTTTTTTTTTTGTATAAAATTGATTTTTTTTTTCTTTTCTTTAAATGATAAGTCAAAGTTAATTTTCTTGAAATCTAACTTAATAACCAACGAAGTAAACTTTAATTTAAATAGCTCAATATATTATATGTAAATAGCAAAAACGATCGATAGCAAATGCTTAAAAGTTAAGACTTTAAAAATTAAAGCGTCGCGTTAGATAATAATGACTTAACTTTTAGTTTCATATCTATGAATATCGACTTATTGTGCTTGTCATTTTAAATTTATAATCTACAGATTTAATAATTTTAAAATTTAATAAATTTTCGTCTAGTTCTATTTATAAAGATTATCTATAAAATTATATTTGAAAAAAATTTTTAAATTGAATTATTTAATTTTTTCTTCAGTCATTAAATTTTTGTCATCAAACATATTATCAACTTCAAATAGTTTGATAGACTGTAATATCAAGTATATAGCTATTTAAAAAATAATTTGAGATACCATGATATTATACGGGTTCTTATTAAACGGGATAATTATAAATGTCTGTTTTATGACACTCATTAAAATTGTTACCCGCGTTATTTTACTGATGTTAGAAGAAAATATTTAGCTATATAATAGGATATATCTACAAGAAAAATATAATAAGGATAAGAACGGAGAACAATGACTGTAAGCATTTCCGTTTCAGCTTAATAGCTTACGTCACGGTTTTTATTTCCTGACAATCGATTATAAAAAGATTGATGATTCGTACGAGTGCACCACAATCTCAATGATCAGATGTGATGTAGGATCTCTCATACCATTTCGATAGGTATATGTGTATATTAAATATGTACCACACATACACGAAAGTCGCTTATTATACACGATTCATGAACGTGTTCATGTTCGCACATAAACTGTGTAAAGGGTAAAATTCAAAAACAGAAAGTCACAGCTGTACATATAATAAATTATATATATACAATCTGATTTAAATTCATTTGACATATCTTCTCTCAATTCAAATTTTATTATTTCTTTAAATATCAGCGTATAAAAATACAGTGTGATAAAAAATCATTCATTCATTTTGTTTATTAATTAGTTCTTTAACTTTTCATACCTATAAAAGAATGTGTCAATTAGAATAAATAAAAAAATAAATTTATTAATATAAATCAAATCATAAAAATAAGAATTACCTTGATTCTCAACTGGTGTGAATAAAATCCGAGAATGAGTGTCACTGGCCGCTGTCTCGCCGTTGCGATAGACCGTGCACTTTACCACTGTTCATTGGTCAATCTGGACGACGAATAAAAAACAACACGTTATTCCTTGAGGAATAATAATATAAGATTGATAACTCGCGGAAGCATACTTGACCAAAACGTTCTTGCTAATTATTTCTTCCTTTTACTTCAATAACAATAATAATAATACTAAATATTATTTTTGTTATCACGCTACAATTATAAACAATGGAATTATTATTCAAACACAGGCATGAAATAATTATAAACTTGCGAATTTACAATAATAAATACGTAAATATCACATTTGTTTCTGAGATACACGTAAGTTTTTTTTTTTTTTTTAATTATTTATTAAGACAAAAACTGTCTTGATTGACACTTGAATAAATGATAAAAAAGCACTAATTAAAGTATCCTTGTGGTATCACTAAGAGTCTTGATAATTATTTATAGTTTTGATAGTACTAATAGTAATAATGATAATAATAATAATATTTAATAGCTCGTAATATTTTCACACACAGAATAGTGAAGTTAAAGTAGTTATTGCGGACGGCACCAAACAGCACCGTCACTTGTTGAGGTTGACGAGCGACTGAACTGAGAATCGTCCAAACATCCAATCGTCGCGCCACTCTCCAAGCGGCTTTAGGAAGTGTCGGATGGCGGAAGGTTGTCCTTTCTTCCCCACCTTCCTTATTCCATGACGGCGATGGATATAATACCCGTACATATATGTATATTTATCCATAGTGTGGAGTAATCTACAAGTAAACGCCAAAGAGTATTAAGTACGACAGCGAAAGAGTAAGAGAGGAAGGAAGAAAGCTCCCTCGCAGCTCAACAGTAAATACATACACTCTTTACACTTTGCTGTATACACAACACGGTATTTTATTTTATTTAATTAAATAATTTAATAATTTAATATTTAGCTATTAGTTATTGTTATTACTTGTCATTATTATTATGTAATACATATAAATTTACTTTACACTTGTGAAGAAAACAAAAAAAAATCATAATTATCTTCAACCCATCAGATCATTTTAGTTGTGAAAGCATGAGATATATTGGCCAAAATGTCGCGATCCCAAGGAACGGAAATACTCGAAGCTGGACTACGAATCAGCCCGACGACTCCCGAGTAGGAGTAAAAAACAGCAGCAGCAACAAGCAGCAATGAACATCAACAACGCCAGTAGATACGAAGCACCAGTTGAACAACTATACAACATTACCAGACAGAACGTGGTGGAACGTGATGGTAGGGGATTATAAGGGGAATTGTCGACTGGGTGAAGACTTCCCCGTAGCTTCCTCATACTGCTTCATGATACACAAGACTATCATTGTATACACAAATATATTTGCTGTATATATATATATATATATATATATATATATATATATATATATATATATATACATATTAGTGACGACAATCGCACGGTTTTAGTCTTTAGTCTTTATCTTTTTTCTCACTTACATATCTATTATCTATTATTGCTTATCTTCATATATATTATAAAATTTATATTACTTATTCTTATAAGTGATATTTTTTATTTGTGTAATATATAATACATATTTCTTCCTTACCAATTACTACAACTTTTATTTATCTTAATCTTTTCTCTCATTATTTTCTTCCTCTCTCTTTCGACTGTCACGTGCGGAATTTATAATATTCTCATCGGCGATCTGTCTTACGGAAATTGTACCAATCTTCACGATGCGGGCAACGCTATCGTTCCACGCTCGTTTGACCTTTTCAATTTGCGTGGCGCAATTGATTCAAATGTAAAGGCGTTTTTTTTTTTATTTTTAATTTACAGGATTGAATGTGATTGGGACATGCTGGTTTTTTATTTTTTATTTAAATAACTACCTCGTCTCATCAGACACATCGCTTTCAAAATTGCTTGGGTCACTAAATGACAATTATTTTGTTGACTGATGAACATGATTTAAATGTATATATTTATAAATTTAAACGATTATAGTAAGTAAGATACTATGTGTTGCTTAAATTGTTGTGATATATAATCACCGGGATTTATCATTTCAATATTGACAATATTAATATTAATAAGAGTAATAACAGTTATACAATAATACACAGGAGTATTAACTATAATTTAGTGACTTTTTTGGTTTAAATAACTTGTTATGATTTATTCGATTTTACAACTTGCTGTAAATTTATATAATAATTTAATGATGGTGAAATCTTACACCTGTAGCAATTTATTTACAATATATCGTGGGCGTTACATTCACTTTTATTTAATTGCAAAAAAAAAAGAAGAAAAAAGAAACGTTGAACCCTAAATGAAATTATAAATTTACAAATATCACGTTTTATATTTTTTACTTCAATACAAAAAATAATGATAATAATAATAATAGTAAAATATAAAAAAATGTTTTTTCATTATTGTTATTATTATCATTATTGTATGATAGAATAAATAGCTATTGAAAAAATTTAATCCACAATGTAAACATTTAATTCTTAAAATATTTCGTTTTAGTGTAGAGACCTTTTCCTTTCCCCCTTATTATTCTTTTGGATCCGCATTGCATTCTTTCTTCCACATACCACACGGCATAAGTATATCTACTATAAGATCAGATCACAGGTCGTAAGGTTTATCTTGTCGGTGTCTTTATTTTTTTTCTTTCCTTTTCATCCCCGCTTTTGGAGCAAAACCATTTCTCTTTCTCCTCTCTCTATTCTGTTAGGTTTTTTATTTTGGAATGAGATTTCCTCGTAGGAATCAAAAGACCAATTTTTTGGTGTGTACGATGTGTATAGTCCCGACTCGGGGATCCCGAAACTCTACTTTCAATATACATATATACAGTCGAATTGAAGGGGGATGATGTAGATGAGAGAAGAGGGGGTAAATTTAAAGCAGGACAGGTAGTCTGAGACGCCCACAAACCTGTTTTACCTGTTATATCTCATGGCTGGCTTATGAGTTCCAGCTCGATGTGTTGCAGTGGTGGTGAAGGTGGTCGGCCGTAACGTCTCCGATGATCAAGGTGCAGGAAAGGATGTGGTGAGGCTGCTGCTCCTGCTTATAGGTGACGAGGAATCTTTGATTTTTTTCCCAGGCAACTCAAATGTTACTCCCCATTCTACCAAATAATTATCTTGTCATTTATCCTTTTTTCTAGCCATCAATATTATCTATGCCTTTATTTCAATTATTGTTATTAATTTTAATAATTCATAGTATTATACAAAAACCAAAAAAAAAAAAAAAAAACTCCAAAATGTCATTCTACATTATTTTTTCGTTTAAATTGATAATTATTACCATTAACACAAACAAAACGTACATATTTTATAAAAAGATCCTAATTATTTATTTTATTTTATTTTTTTTTTTTTTTAGATCTTAATCTATTTAAAAAAAATAGTTTTGACGTTTTAAGAATATGGGAAGATATATATGTATGCATTAAGGCTTAACTATACAAAAGAAAGTGAAGGAGGTGCGGCATTAGGGAGTGGACGAAGCGAAGAACTATGAGTGGATCATCCCGGATGCACCTTCATAGTCTTCAGTGTCTCTTGATATAACCCGCAGACCATCAGAATCAGCATCATCATCATCATCATCATCATCATCATCAGAATAATCATAAAATCCTAGAGTGCAGTAGTAGTAAGTTACGCGTGACATTCCTAACGAACAGCGCAACCTGTCCTGGTTCTCTCCTTACTTCGGTCGAGAGACCTGAAGAGAGGGTCTTCATTCTCGACGGCCTCACCGCATCGGAATGGCGTAACGGGCGATTTATACATGCCGCAACGTGCAGTCCGATGTTGTAACCCAATGCAGGTCTTAGATCCTCGCGCCCTTTCTCTTTCCATTTTTTACTTACTTATTTATTTATTTCTCGTTATTCACCTATAGCTAATACCTCACCTTTCGTGACTTAAGGTGCATCAATGTCTCTGTATGCTAACAAACATTCATTGACTTTTACTTTATTGTTTACCAACAAGTCCTATTAAATATAAATATTCAGACTCATTATTGACGACCTAAGAATAAGAAAAAGATGAAGAGATTACAATATATGTAATATATATATATATATATATATATATATATATATATATATATATATATATATATATATATATATATAGATATATTTACACAACAAAAGTTTGTTTGACCCAGATGTAGGGTTGTTTAATTTCCTCGGTAACTTCCGATAACCGTCTGATGTTTCCGTCATATCAGGGTCGAAGTCAGTGACGTTATACGTTGTTGATGCCAGAAGAGTCGTTAGAGACCGTTCGTATTCGCGATGCTCCCAAGTTCCGGTTCCGTTAGTACACAAACTTTTTACTTGTGGATGTATACTACCCCTTTTCCGTTTTCTCGCTACTATTCTTCCTTCACTTCCGTTCACTTCGACTTCCTTACCGTCCAGTGGGAGTTTTCCGTTTCCTTGCTCGTTTATTATTACTTTGTACATTTTTATTCTTGTTTTTCGTTTCGTTTCGTTATATATGTACAAACTTTTTACCATAAAATAAGAAAACAACCGAAAAAAAAAATATCAACGTAAATGCTATTGTTTTTTTATTTTTTTTTATTACCTGCGCAGGATGGATTTAATGTATTATGTAAACATTTGTTTTTGTTATTGTTAGACAGTGATCACTTAGGAGGTTTTTGTTTTGTATGGTCAAGGCGAAGAATCAGACTGTTAGGATACGATACGAAAAGTAAAGAACAAGCGGAATTGAGGTTCATGTAACTTCCTTTACTTTTGACATGCTCTGTTGACTCCCTTCCTCTCTCACAGATTGTATGACAGAGTGTCCCAACGAAATAGCCACTCACATCAATTGCGATATAAGATTATTTCAAGTCAAGCTATTAAGAAAAGGTGTTGTTTCTTACATTATACTATCTGTTTTTATTCACACAACACTAACAGAGATACAGATACCTATCGTTGTAGTGGAATTTACACAGAAAACAAAATTACCTCTGGATTATTTGTTATTTTTTAATTTTATGTGAAAGTATTATGTAACTAAATCGCTTTTACTATTCCGTTCATAAAAATTAAGACATTATATATCCAGTTCATTATTTTTGGTGACTGCCGCTCTCAAGTCATTTATTTAATCTCTCGTAACCTTTGATTGAACATTTGTTTATATTTAAAATTATAAGCGGAAAAAAGAAAACTCGAAAAATTATAACATATAATGTAACGTGGCGCTCCTTGATGAAAACTGGAAAAACTGGAAAACAGTTTCAGATTGTAATTATTACTGATTTTATAAGAATTCCATTGTAAAATGTAATATTTACATTGAAAGCTCTGAAAATTAATATTCAAAGTTTGAATTTAGAAAAATGTGACTTCGAACTGTAATTATTTTAGTTTTGAATACAACGGGACACTAATTACTATTTTTAAAGTAATTTTCCGAGTTTTCTTTTTTCCATGTACACAAAAAAAGGTTCACTTGAGCCGAGAAAATATTTTTCTACCTGATTATTTTCTTGAGCGAAAAAAAATTTTTTTTTTTGACACAAGAAATTTCACTTATTCCACACAGAAAAAAAAAAGTCTTGAGTCAAGCGTAAATTTTCTTAAATAAAGAAAATCTTAAAAAAGACTGAAAATTTCTTGAATAAAGTTAAAATTTCTTGAACGAAGTTAAATATTTTGAAGCCAAGAAAAATATGTTCTTGCTCCAAAATAACTTCGGTCTTCTGTATAATTTTCTTAGCTCAAAAAAATTTTTCTTTTTGTGCAAAAAAATTAATTCTCTTGCGTTAAAAAATACGTATCTTGATCCAAGAAAATTTATTTAAGTCAAGAAAATCGTCTTGTTTTGAGAAAATTCAGTCTCTTGCTCCAAAAAATTTAGTTTTTGATAGAAATAAATTTTTTTGCCTTGAGAAAATTTCTCTCTTGCTCCAAAAAATTAAATATCTCGATATTTACGTCGGCCAACACAACTTCAGTCTTCCTTTAGGCACCCGAAAATTTTCTTGAGCCAAGAATTTTGTTCTCCAGTCAAGAAATTTTTCTTTCTGTGTACGGAAATATTGACCTATTTTCAATAAAACGACAAAAATTTAAATTAATGAACTAGCAATAAAATAAATATGTAATTTTAAAACCATTAGATACATTAACGTCGAGTATTTAAAATTTTCCAAGCAAGTAGAACAAATCAATCGTGATAAATGATAGCAGAAGTTAAATAAATGTCTTTTTCATCCGGTTTTAATCTCAATGGAATTTTTAAAGCATAAAAGTTATTTCTATACAATTATACGTCAAATAGGATTAATTGAAATATTTTTAAAATATAACTTTCGATTTTTCTTTAAGATTCTGGCCTTGGAACTGAAATTGCGTTTTTAAATGTTAAAAAATTATAAAAACCTATTTTCAAACAAGTCATTTTATGTATAGAGATAATATTTTTGATTAACTTTGGAATAAATTATATTTTAATATAATAGTTAAAAATAATTTATCATTCACTTTAACGATCGTACTACATTTCAATATCTAGACAAAACGTATATATACCAAAAAATGTCAATATATATTTTAAAATTTATTTTAATCTCAATTTCATACAATAATTCGAAAAAGTTATCAATATAAAATCATACTTTTAATGAAAATTTGAATTCATGGTTGAAAAGTTCAATAATATTAAAATTTTTTATGAATTTATTTTTGACTAATCGATTTGTCTGTCTGGCAAGTTTATAATTATCGAAATTATTTCAATTAGAAAAATTTGCTGCATTCATTACATTTTATAGATAATATTTAAGCATTTAATTATATTCATTTTCAAAATTATAATTAATTAGAAGATAAATAAAAAAATTAGTAAAATATGTAATTATTTTGAATAAATATTATTATTTATAATATTTTATTACAGAAAGTCAGTTAATTAAGAAATACGATTTGGTCGTGATGTAAATTTTGTTCTTTATATGGATATACATCAAGAATTTTCTCATTTTATTTTTTTACAGAATTTTATTATCTCATCTACCCTTAATTTATATCAAATAAACGTTTACTATTTATTTAAATAATTTGATATTTAATGTATATTTAATAGATTTAAAAGAGTAAAATAAAAATTGATCAATCTTCGGCGATATAAATAAAATATAATTTGTTAGGACATAAAAAATTTTTATATCCGTCATAAAGTTGCAATAGTTGCAATTGTAAATTTTAATTTAATTATAATACAGTGTCGCCACAGTAGCAAATCTAGTGGTGAATTTATGAATTTCAAAGGAATAAAACGCACAACAACTCCCTGTTGGTATTTTCCGTCACTATAAAAATGTGACCGAGTTTTACAGCTGATATTTGTACTCTACTGTCTCAAAAGCCAAAAAATAAATAAATAATCCGTGATTAATACTAGTTTTATTGATTACGTATGTTTGAAGTTTGTGGCATTTACATTTTTTATTAATATTACACTTTCTGTAATCAATTAATATAAGAAAAAATGCATTGCGAATTTTTTGACAAGCCATTTAATTATGCCAACGACATCACCTGTTGTTCGTGTAGAATCCAAACAATCAATAGTGATTAAATTTTTTAATACTCTTATTTCTGCGGATTAATAAAAATGATTATATTTAAATGCCATGATTTTATTCAACAAAGTTTTTAATACCCAGGTAAATAATTTATTATTACTGTTATTTTCATTTAACATGAGAAATCATAATGAAAATTAACTTAACAGATAAATTATAGCAAAACAAAGTTATTAAAAAAATAGACTTGTAGAAATTTTAATAAATTAAAAATGCAATTTTTTAAAAATAATTTTTTAGAACAAATTTTTTTGTTAAAAAAAATTAAAAAATTGTCAAGTGACAGCTAATTTTAATGTCATGTAATTATATATTTTTTTTTTATTTCAGATGTATTTATTTTACGAGAAAAATTGCGATTCATAAATACATATTTAAACGTATTAAAGGAATATACATAATAATAATAATATTAATTATGGAGCAAGTAATACCAATGAGCTGGTTGAATAAAATTTTCTTGATTTTAAGTTTGGTATGTGCAATATTTTGTCTGATAATAGAACAATGGCTCACTGTAACATCATTATCTATTTATATTTTATTGATATGGTGCATAATTGTCATAATAATATCAACTTGGCTTAGCTGCTATATTTTAAAAATAACATTAAAAGCTGTCTCACCATTTAATATCGACCCAGTAGATAATGTTATTAAAAAAATGTTAAATATTAAGCCAGATACCAGTAATGATACAGTGATATCTCATGAAAATTTGCTTAAAAATAACAAAGAATTATCGAATGCAACTGAAGAGAAAAATCTGGATAGTAACAACAAAAAGGAGACTAAAATTAAAGCATCTAGCAAGAGAGAGGATATTGATAAAATAATAAATGAAATTAACGATAAGTTTATTGTTAACTGGTACTCAATTATAAGCGATGATAAAACATTTGATGAAGAATCCAAAGAAATTCTCAAGACAGTTTTTGAAAAAATTTACAGTAAAATATTATTGATAAATAAAATAAAATTATCTCATAAATTTGCAGATATATTGTTATTGCATTTAAAAGAATACAGACGTGCATTACGTCGCGTTGAAAAAGGTAAAGCTAAAAATATTGAAGAGGCTTATAGGTGTATACATCCAGGTTCCCGTAGTAACTCAACATTAGAACATACTCTACATAGTATTATCACAATAATAGTTCGTGAATTTCTTCAGTTAGAATTAACAAGTTCACTACCATGTAAATTATTATTATCAATACTTGCCAAAAAATTGTCTCTAATACTTGATCAAGTATCTTTACCTCAATGGATTTTTATCACAATAATTAATTATATACAATTAAGTGAAGATCCAATATCATGTAAAGATAAAGATGATGGTGTGATATCCCAAAGTTTAAATACAGGTTCAACTTCAGCGACTGCTGTAGTGATAAAAAGACAGTTGCCAAAGACAGTATTAAGTAATGATAATAATAATCCAGTTATTGAAATAACATCACCAAAAATAGTTACATCTTGTAAGAAAACAGATCGAATATCTTTGTGTCTTGACGGTCTTTCGACAATTGGACACAAAGGATTGTGGAATGACTTGAATGACGTACAAATTGATTATGAAAATTCTGATAAATGTGACGATGATCATATTTCGCCAGTTTATGAAGAGCCTACAGACTTTGCAACGACAATAGCACGTTTGAGAAATTTACTTCAGCAGAAATCTACAGCCAGCTCTCCGTTGCCTGTTGAAGAAAAAACTTTTACGTATGACTGTAATCAGTTTTTCAATTTAGTAATTCCATGGACTGAGTTTCACACATCAACTGATGGATCGCAACAATTACTTTATTGTATTCAATTTGACGATGTTGAACAACACGGCGAGGACATGTTTGAAACGACAACGGCTACTGTAAGACGACAGTACGTTGATTTTGTTCAATTGCATAAAAGCTTAGAAGAATTACCAAATTATTCGGCCGTCATGGCGGAGATACGTTTACCAGATGGCGGTCGCTTGGAGATGGAGAATTACTTAAAGACACTGTGTTTAAAATTGTCACCCGATACACCAACGCAGTTGAGACATTTTTAAGGCCAAATAACGGTGGTAGCAAAAAGCAGACGCAGTGGCTCCAAGATTTGATAGATTTTTAGCTAAAACCGTAACTGGAGTTTTTAATACTCTAAGAACTGTAGTGCCAGGTTTCGAAATGGACCAAGAAGATGACGGTGTCCCGATGCCAACACTTATGCCTTTATCTGACATTCCATGGAGATTCGTTGAAGATATTAAGTCTAAGAATATCGCTAATGAGTTAGAAATTTTATTAGCCGATAGAGTAGACTATTGTTCTGTTGATACTGCATACGAAGCTGTTGAATCTGTTGAAGGTGATTGTGATTCAGAACTTCTTTCACACTGGTTAAAAATAGTCAACACACCTTATGATGAAGAACTCGAAGAATTAGATAGTAAATTAACAATGACTTGTATATGTATTGATTTAATTTGCGAAATTTTAGCGGGTATTGAAAGTAGTAATACTCTAAGACAAGAAGCTGTTGTTAGATGGACAAAATTACTTTTTGGTAATATTACTGAGCCATTAATTAATGAATTTATTTTAAATTTTTATAGTTATATTGATTTAATGTCAATATTTTCGAATCAACAAGATGATACTTACAATGAACCTATTGATAGTGTTGAAAACAAATTGTTTGTTATATTGTCGGCTAAAATAACGAGAGAACTTAAGTTTATTTTTGGTGAGAATGATTTTAATAAAATTATTAAATTTATATTACAATCATTAGAATGTAAAAAAGTTAATCTTGATTTATTGCTACAATTTGTTGATATTTTAGCATCTGAATTATTGATGGTATCTAAGTCTAATAATTTAACGACATAAATAATTTTAGACAAAGCATTTATTTTTTTATGTTCTACTTAAGAAAAAAAAAAAAATCAGTATGGAATAAAAATGTCTAAGTACCTGATTGCACTGTCAAGAGAAAATGGAGCGACTATAATTATCATTATAATAATATCTTAGAATAAGTGATTGTTATAATCTTGTATTATTTTTAATTTAATCAAAAAATTTATTTCCATTTTCTCTATTGTGTTACCATTTTATATTTTATAGCTAACTTTTTTTTATAATATTAAAAATAAATATATTTTAATTCTCACAAGAAATCTCATTACTAGTTGTATAAAAAAAGTGTAATTGATATTTTTTTTTGTTTTTACACAAGTCTCATATCGTTTTAAATTACAATAAATCAGATATAAAGCTAATCACATGAAGAAAAAGAATACAGTACAATATGAGATACAAAGAAAATGATCTATTGATTATTATATATTTATTGCTTGAAATGTTTTCACTTCTCTAATCCTTGGAATTGTTATCAATTTGATTTTTTTGCTTTTCAAGTTGTGCCCTTTAGAAAGAAGAAAAAAATTAATTGATTACTATTTTGTTAAATTTTTAAATGTTGAGATTTCTGAGACTCAATGCAAACATCACTCAAATTAAATATTTACAATATTCTTTGTATTTTTACACAAATATTTTTATTGTTTAGAAAAAAAAATAACGCATTGTGCCATTAACTATTTATGTAAGACAAAAATAAAATTATTAATGAATATAATTGTTTGATTATTTTTTATAATGCTTTAACTCTAAAACTTAATTAACGAGTTAGATAAATAATAGTAATTTTTTTTTTAAATCAATCTTTAGAAATAATTAACTATTTTTGAGACAGTTGGGACAAATAAGTGCCGAACTGTTAAATGAAATAACGGTACGATCAAAATTGCAATCAGGATGTAATACCTGGAACAAGATACGTAATATTAAAAAAAAAAAATATGTGTATAATTAATTCATTTAGTTCAACACGAATCCAAACTATTCTATCATTCAATAGAAAATTTTATGTTAATAAATTCAAAATATGACACTGAAGTTGACAGATATAAACATTTTTTTAAATATTTATAGCAATTAAATTGTAAAAAAAATTAAATTAAAAAGTTTCACGTCTAAAAATTAATAACACTGAAGTTGACAGACATTCAAAATTTTTTTTGGAATTTTATAGCAATTAAATTATTAAAAAGTTTCACATGTGAAAATGAGAAAAAATTAAAAGTGAAAATTTTTAATTAAATTTTTTTAATGTAATAAATTTGTTAAAAAAAATTTTTAAATCAACAGCTGACCACTGACTTCAGTATTATAAAAATTAATAAAAATTACAAGTGAAAATTTTTAGAAGCATTCTTTTATTGTAGTTGGTTTATTAAAAAAAAATTTTTTTTAATTAACAGCTGACTGCTAACTTCAATATTATTTCGAAATAAAATTGAATTGAAATTCAGAATATTAATGACACATTGACGTAGCTTGTTATTTTTGGTTTAGAAAAAAAAAAAAAAAAAATATTTGTCGACGTAATGCTTGCAAGACATCAGAAAGCCAACTCCTGTAGCTGAAAATTAATTTAAAAACATACCTCAATTGATGATTAAAATCATCCTCAATATCATCATCATCCCAGTTATCCTCCCATACACTTATATCTTCATTATCTTCATCCTTTGCTGTCCAATCTACAGAAAATATATGAAAAAGCAAAATTAGTATAAATAAATGAATCAGCACATTAGATATCACTGTACTTAAATTCACGATAAAAATTACCTTCAGCAGGAAATTCCTCGAACTCATCATCTTCTTCAAGTAGTCCTAAGTCAACCTTAGTTTTGTCTGCTTTGTTGTCAGTCATTTTGAAAGAATAATTATCAAATTTTGCAATAACAACAAACTCTTATAAATGCAAGATCTTTTTGGATCAGTTTTAGTTGCAGGTTAGGGTAGACAGGAACATTAAGGTATCTGCACAATGAATTGTAAATAAAATTTATCCTGCGGAAAGTATGGGGAGATACCTTACTACGCCGTATTTTATTCTCTTCTATCTTGCACGTAATTGGTAACGGTTTAAAAATATTCTCCTCAACCTTTAATACTATTGGTTAAAATTACTTTGACTTGTTTCTTTGTTCGTCTGACTACAACGACCTCTACAATGACGTCTGTCACGAGATGTCGGAAAAAAATTAATCTATTCGTGTGATTGTAAATTTAAATTGCAAGCTTTACGCGGGCGCTCTTA
Source organism: Cotesia typhae (assembly GCF_013202065.1). NCBI lineage: Eukaryota > Metazoa > Arthropoda > Insecta > Hymenoptera > Braconidae > Cotesia > Cotesia typhae. The sequence goes on along the minus strand of NW_027423757.1, from coordinate 3,395,731 downwards.
TTTCAACCAATAAGGAATCAGTATTCACTTTTTATAATACTGAAGTTAGCGGTCAGCTGTCAATTTCAAAAATTTTTTAACAAATTAATTACAATAAAAAAATGCTTCTAAAAATTTTCATGACAATAAAGTTAGTTGACATTTAAAAGTTTTAATAATTTATTTTATTGAAAAATTATTTTAAAAAAATTAAAAGAAAAATTTCACATGTAAAAATTTTAAAAATACACATGCAATTTTTCAAAAATTTTTTTGTTTCAATTTAATAAATAAAAAATTAAAAATGTTGGCTAACTTCAGTATTGTAAAATTTTCACATGAGAATAAATTTAGCAGATAATAATTCATTTAAAAAAATTTTTTAACACATAAATTAATGCAAAAAAAATAAGAACAAAAAATTAACATTTAGAAAATTAAAAAATGCAATTTTTCAGGATTAATTTTTAGGAACAAATTTATTTAAAAAAAAAAAAAATAAAACAATTATAATAGTGACAGCTAACCTTAATGTCATAATTTTCACTTGTAATTTTTATTAATTTTCACACGTGAAACTTTTTAATTAATTTTTTTTTCAATAATTTAATTGCTATAAAATTCAAAAAAAATTTTTTAATATCTGTCAACTTCAGTGTTATTAATTTTTCGATTTTTTCGATACTGAACTGACTTCAGTTCAATCATCATCAATTTTATACTTCAGTAAGGACCGTCACAACACACGTTTGTGACGTCATATCACCAACACTACTAAATCGTAGACATAGGAATGTGTTTTGTATTCACACATGTATGTATACATTGTGATGATCAGTACAAAGCAAAGCATACCAAGTAATGGTATGATTTGTATGACGATAGAATGAAATATAAAATATTTTTATTAATTTACATAAATAATGAGTTATGTATACTTTGAATAATTTTTTACAATTTCTGACTATTTATTTTCTTTACTTATTTACTAATTAAACTTTTAAAGTGTTTTTACTGCGTTGAATGTAAAATTTTATTTATGAGTTCATCAAGTTTAATATAAACAATCAGGTATATTTCTTTGTTTTTAAATTTATTAAAAATTTTTAATAATCATGAATTTGCAGAGATTTTGAATTTTTAAAAACAGTAATTTTTTTTTCTTTCATAAGAATATTTATTTTTTATTTTATCAGGTATATGGAATTTATTAATTTTGAACTAAACAGTGGAGATGCATTCATCACGTACACCAAGGAAATTTCCTGTTTTTGTATTTCCTCAGAGTATTACTTTTTATTTAGATGATCAGTCAACACACAAACAAGTGCTAACACTTTATAATCCTTATGAATTTCCAGTTAAATTTAAAGGTAAGTTGATTAAAGTGCATAAATTATTTTAGTAATAAATTTTTATTTACAATAATTCCATATTGAAACTTTTCAAGTGCTAAGTACTGCTCCGAATAAATATAAAGTAGTTGATCCTGAAGGAACAATTAAGTCAAGATGCTGTGTGGATATTGTTGTAAGACACACGGCTTTAATAGTTGCCAATTGCAATGTAGTAGATAAATTTAGGATTCAGATGCAAGAACATCCTACAAAACAGGTAATTATATGAAAAAATATTTTTTTTATAATTTTAAAGTAATCAACTTGATAAAAATTTCGAGTTAGAAAAAAATTACATTTCGCCAGAGTGTTTAAATTCTTAAACACTAATAATATTTATAAAAATCGTAATTATATTTATTAATAATAGGTAATAGGAAAACGAGATGTCGAAGCAAAACTATTATCTGGAGTCAGTGATCCAGGAAGACGTACTCCAGATCCTGAGATGTTCCAACAATTACCTCTTAATGAAACTAGACAACAAAGAAATTATTCATTAGCTTCTCAAGCACGGACAATAGAAAGTATGTTATTTTATTTTATCCTGTGGCTTAAAATTTTATTTTAAATTTAAATTTATTCATTTTTTTATTTTTTTTTTTTTTTAGGAGGAACCAATTATATAGCACTTATTGCGGGAATTGTCTGTATCATCGGGTTACTGTTACCTACCGAAGGAGAACAAAGTCCAAGCATACCTGAATATCTTTATCTATCAGTTAATTTCAAACTTATATTGTCTTTTGTGTTAGGTAAGTTTTTAAAGTAGATTTACGTATTTTTCAAGTCATAGATTTCAAAATTTCAACGCTATTTATTTATTTCTATTTGTCCACAGGATTGGTTACAATCATAATTTTGAGATTGTAATCGCTTGCAAAAATTTCATGGAAAAATTTATACATAATTTAAAATTTTAACGTAATTAACGAGAAAAACGCACAACATACGTAAGAATTGTTTCAAGTGATATTACGTAGTTTTTTCTTTTTCGACATAACAATGTTGTTTTCTTTTCCAACGCTAGTCTATGAAAATATATTATAGAATTTCACGTCATTTTCCTTTCACTCATTTGAATACATAACTATGAATGTAATATTTTTTTATTTATCACATAAAAAAACGCTTATTAATTTAATACAGATCGTGGTATGCTATATTTACTCTATTTTGTAAATATTTTTAAATAATTAATTCTGACGTATATAAAGTTTATATAAGGGACTTTTATCTGTAATTAAATCTTTGATGAAGATGTCACTGAAGAATGATAACTGATAGAATACTATCTTGTGTGTCATGAAATTTATAAACTAAGTTACATATTATTCCTAAAAGTACGAAAATCATCAATAAAATAAAGAAAATTTATTTATAAAATGCATATTTTTTTTTTATTTGATTTTTTTTATTTTTATCAGAAATAAAAAGATTTGAAAAAAAATTTACATTAATATCAACATATGCTGTTGCTGCTTTTTCTTCATCATAACTTTAGTAACAAATTATTTTTTTAATATTGTTTGCCAACGATATGTTGCGTGCCAAATATTTTTTTTTTTTTTTCTAGTAATCACAATATTTTTTTTTGTCATTTATATTTTTTAAGAAAACCTGCCTCTTAAAAAATAATTGACATGAATAAGAATAACGAGTTCCAATAATTTTTCAAAGTAAATTTTTAAATTTTAATTAATCATTTTAAAAAAAAAAAAAAATACTTAATACACCTCAATTTTTAGCGTTTTTTTTTTTTTTTATTCTCAGTCACTTTGATAAGCGTTTAAAGCTTAGCTGCTCCTTCACTTTGGCTTTTGATAATTGCATGTTTAAGTCTTTCATTGTGTGGTTTATAATCCATTAAAGTATCGGAAGGTAACTGTAGTACACGTCGTAGAGTTTCTTTGATTCGGCCAGTCGTTGCTGTATCGGACGATGTTTTATTCCATACACACACTTTATCTTCCTGAAAAGAAAAAAAATTGACAATGAAACTTAAATTTCGCGTGCCTAAAGGGAAAAGGGCTTATAACAATTTATGCGCCCTTTTACCTTTGCAAAGGTAAAAGGGCGCATATTTTTTTTTTTTTATTGCCAATCAAGTAGTAGACACATTCTACACTTAAAATTGAAAAAAAAATTTTAAACGTAAAATGACGTATGTCTTTAATTATACGCTCTTTTACTATTAATAATTCGAAATTTTGGTGATCTAAAGGTGAAAGTGCGTATAATGTTTTTTTTTCAGCCAGTTTACAAAGGAACATATTCGTAGTTTAAAAATGTGAAAAAAAAAAACTTTCTGTGGTAGTAGCGGCGTAAAACGTCAACTGTATAATTTTTTTAAGTTACAAAAGATAATATATCCAAAAAAACAATAAAGTACGCGTGATTATTTTCTCGCTTTTGATTTTAAGAAATAGTTATTATAAAATTTAAAAACATGAACAATTATCATGAAATTATTATGTTTGAACAAAAATGGGAAATTTTTAAATATTATAATTTAAAAATATTACAATGTTTTAAAAAAGCGGAAATTTCAAAATATTTGAATGTTATTTGTCGTGATTTTTTTATTACTTAATTTGTTTTTGATTGATTTATTTTCTATTTGTTTATATTAAACTTAGTAAATGAGGCTGTTATTTTAGCGTAACTCGTCTTGTAAAACTAATATTTAACATTTGGTATCAAAACTACGCCCTTTCACCACAAATCCCTATTAATCCTTAGCTATAAGCCCTTTTACCTTTAAGCACGTGATTTGATGACATTAAAATTAGCAGTCTTGACCATTTTTTTTTTTTTTTAACAAATAAATTTGTTTTGAAAAATTATTACAAAAAATTGCATTTATAGTTTTTTTAAATTTCTAAATATCAATTTTTTTCTAACTTTTTTGACATAATTTATTTGTTAAAAAATTCTTAAATTTATTAAATATCTGTTAAATTAATTTTCGTCGCGATTTGTCTAAAAATTTATTCTTTACTAGATTAATATGCAATTTACCTGGAATCTTACAGACACAACAGCCCCACAAATTTCTTCGCCGACCATAAATTGCTCTCCTAACATAGCTAGAATAAGATTCTCCCAGCAACGATCTACTGAACCTTTTCTCAACGTGACAGCCCACTTTCCACCTTGTCTATTAGCTAAATCCTAAAATCAATGATTCGTAAGATTATTATTCAATTTCCTTTAATAAAAAGCTAATAATTAAAGAATATATATTTTTTTACATACTTCCCACATAGGTTTGATTCCATTTTTAAACAGATGAAAATCTGATGATGGTATAAGCTCCGAAGGTCTTGCTAAATGACTGTAGAGTGCCCAAAATTGTTCAACGCTACCGAATCGTCCGATAAATTTTAAATTTTCAGCATAACGTCTATCACTTTGTTTGCCAACTGATCTCCTACTATACCATAATGTATAACCATACTGTAAACGGTTTTCATTTGGACCTATTTCTATGGGAGGCTAAAAATATTTAATAATTATTCTAAATAAAAAAAAAAATAATACATTTAAAATCATTAATTAACCTAATCATTTTTTTAATGATTAAACTATTAACAAACACAATTAAAAAAAAATTACCAGTCTAATTTTCTGAGCTTGGTTGTTAATGTCTTCGTCTCCACTTTCATCACTTACTTTAACACTGAAATTAAGTAATTGTAATGAAATAAACAATAGTAAAAATATACTTTTAATGTTTTTAATAATTGATAACCAATATTCAATCATTTTACTGAGCAATAATGAATTGCAAACACAAAATGTTATATACTAAAGAAACAATATTTGATATTATTGAATACTCGTATGGTTAATAAAATAAAAAAAAATGACAATGTGACAATTATGAAATAAAATAAAAAATAACTCACGTGTCGTATTTTTCAGACATGTTGATTAATTTACAAATATATATTTATATAGATATATGAGCAATGTTAATAAAATATTATAAACAATGTCTTTTAACAGGTACTAATTAATATTTTAAAAGCTATTTGGCTTTGAGATAAATATTTTTAACTATCTCTCTCTTATTTTCTTTATGCAACAACGTAGTAAGTAGTATAAACACTGATGTACACGCTGATATACTCGATACACGTTTTTTATTTGAGAGAATAATGTTTTCCCATGAAAAATGTAAAGGTCAGTTCCAATCTGTTCAATGCAAGATTCAACAATAAAAATTCACATTGTTGGATAACTGTTTTAATTATTTTATTAGACGATAGAATGCGTTTATTCAAAATTATCAATCTATCATTTCTACCTCACCGGTAGAGAATTACTACTTTATTGATTGAGAATTAAATGACACTGAAGTTGACAGACATTAGAAATTTTTTAGTTATGAAATTATTATAAAAAAATTTCACATGTGAAAATGAATAAAAATTTCAAGTGAAAATTTTTGGAAGCATTTTTTTATTGTAATTGATTTGTTAAAAAAATTTTTAAATTTACAACTGACGGCTAACTTCAGTATTGTGAGAATTAAACACTAACACTTTATCATTTTTAAATGTTTATACAAAACAACAACTGCGGCTAACACAGATAAATTATAATATTTGTCAATTATTTGTCAAAAATTTATAATTATTATATTATATTAATTGATAATTATTCTGAATGATATTAAAGTTTAAGAAAAATTTTACAAGTTGAAGATTTGAAAAATTATCTGTGCAATTTTTAAAGAATATTTTACTTGTAATTTCATTGATGAAGTATCATCAAAAATTCTTGAACGTCGGTTAATTTTAGTATCATAACCAGACAAATATAAACAACATAAGTACGAAAATTTGTTTATTTTATTCACTAATATAAATAATGTATATCATATATGTTATCATTAATGATAACGCGGCAATTATCAAATAATTGTGCACAACGAATAAATTAAAAAAATGCATCTAATTTCATTACAGATAACTTGCAAACATTTTAAACAATAGTTAATTTTTTTCCAAATAATTCAACAACTTGTTAAATATACAAAAATTTATTTATATTAATTAAGTTTTTATAAATTAATACAATTTCTTCAAGATCCATGTAATGAGCAATTAATGATTCTAATGGGTAAGTTATTCAAAGGTGTTTTTGAATAAACTAGAAAATAAATAATCGTTCAAAAACTTTTTAAATTATAGATAAAAATTATGATGCTGAAATTTTAACAAGAAATAGTTATTTAAAAAATTCCATCTTCAAATAATAATTTTTTCATAAAAAGAATTCTAAAAATTGTTAAATTTCTGATTATTTTAGTGTCATTATTTTTTACTATTTTTAAAATCTAAAATTAGCTCTAAAAATTTTGATGGAAAAAATATAAGAATGTATATATATTTTTTTAAGTACAAAAATATGTGTACATAAATCATATCTTAATAGTTATTATTAATAATGTTCTTGAGTTTGAACATTTTGGAACTGCTGAAAGTGATGTTGCAAACCATTCATTATTTCATTACGTTGATACATGACTTCCTTGTGACAAAAAGATGAAAAGATCACAGGGCATTCATAATAGATGCTTTCAATACCTCTAGTACTTTCTCCATCTGCTAAAAATTTGAATGAAGATTTAGTATTGAAACAGGCATTTTTCCGATAAAACATGTTTGATGATCAGAATCAATCAAGTATGCGTCGCCGTCACGTTTTACTGAAAAATGCGCGATAGCTGAATTGTGAACTGATGGAATTTGACTTAAATGCTCCTGGTAACGGACAGTATACTTCCAATGATCGAGATTTCCAGTTTCATCAACAATAACAAATTCTTCTCTGAAAGAAAAATGATATATTTTATGAAAATGAAGTTAGATAATAATAAAGTTAGCCGACGTTTTTAATTTTTTGATTTTTTTCTTTTATTTTTTTAAAATAATTTTTCAATAAAAAAAAGTTCTAAAAATTTTTAAATGTCAGCTAACTTGATTTTAATGAAGCTAGTCGACATTTCAAAATTTTTAGAAATTTTTTATTGAAAAAATTTCAATTAAATAATTAAAAAAAAAAATATCACCTGAAAAAATTTGAAAAATTATAAGTGTAATTTTTAGAAATATCTTTTTAGTTGTAATTTAATTAATAAAAAAAATCAAAAATTTTTAGACGTCTGCTAATTTCAGTGTCTTTACATTTAAAATTAACATCTAAATATTGGGAAAAAAAAAAAAAAAAAAAAAAATGCTTACAGAGTTGGGTTCAGAGTTTTCATATTACTAAAGTCAGCTACGAATTCCCATACATATTCTGGTATAGTATTTGGTATGGTAACCTCAACGGCTACATGATAAACTTTTTTATAAATAAAAAGTACATAAAATAGAACCATTAACAAAATATAAACGACGGAGCGCAATTTCCACGTCAACGGATTTAGACCCATTTTATTATTTAATACTAACAAAAAAATCTTAATTTATATTTATGATATTATTTCATCTATCTTTTGAGATACTTTTATTTTAGTAACCGGTCATAAATATTAATTAAATTTTAGAGTAATATAATTTTAAAATAATTCGAAATTTTAAGAACTGATAAATTTTAATTGTTCACTTTAGTTTACTTTTGTGGAAAGAATGACGTGTAGCTCGGAAATTAATTTAAATGATTTACAAATTTCGTCTGACCGATGCAGGGTTGACGGATTTTTTGAATACATAAATCATTCAAAGACATCTGTTATATAGATCAGACCGTTTCCTCTCTGCCACTGTTATCTTACTTTTTATTTTTATCTTAAATTCAAACTATCCGTCGTTACACGTATACAAAAAATATAATGATAATAATAGTCGTCGTCATCAGTATTGTTGTTGTTTTAAATAATTTATGTATTTGAACTTATATTGGAATGTGCATATTTTTCAAGTAAATTTTAGTAACTAGCTTATAAATTAATATTATTATTTTTGCTAATCGTAAATTAAAATCTATCGATTTAAATAACATTAATAATTATAAACAATCGTTAATACAAAAAAAATTACTTATTGGAGACTTAAATGGGAGACGATAAATTACTATTGCTTATATTTAAACATTGAACAGTTAATTAAATATAATTATAATTTTTATTCAATTATAAATGATAAAATGATTGGTAACTTAAATATTTAACAAGTATTTTATTTTTTTTATTCAATTACTGTTTAAAAGTTTTTATTGACAATGACAATAAATATATATTATTAACATTTGTTTATTCAAAAATAAATAATAAAATTTTAGTTTATTTAATATAAAACTTAATGAAACATAAAAAGTGTACAGTCATATTAAAGTAATTAAAATTCTTTTTTATATGTAATCAAAATTTATAAAAATTTTTCCAAGTTATCCAAATTAATTAAAATTTGAGTCTTAAGTTCGTCACGATTGTTCATTATTAAATTTATGCATCATTGATTTAGTATGGTCAGGTAACAATTTATCCACAGCATTATGGACCGACATTGATTTTAAATTAAAAATTCTTATCAATCCATTTTGATAACCAGCTGCAACCCATAAATAACTCCACGAATTTTGATTCCATGCGAGCTGCAAATGGTAAATAAATCTTTATTATAATTTAAAACAAATTACTAATAATAATTTTTAATTATATTTTGAAGTAAAGTGAGGTAAAAGACCCAGTTATTGACACTTGCAATTTTATTCTAATTAAAAAACTAAAATATTTTCAAAAAACCAATTATCTTAAAATTTATAATTCAAAAATTATATTTATTAATTTATTAAAGTTGATTTGTTTTTTTTTTTTTTTTTTAATTAAAGTAAAATTGCAAGTGTCAATAACTGGGTCTTTTACCTTACGTGTAATATCTAAATATGTCGCGTTACAGATGTCATAAGGATGTGTAAAAATTATACGCCCTTATGGCACCCATGAACCACAAGGGCGTATAATAAAAATTCTGTTTTTTTTTTTGCATTTTTACACGTTTCATACAAAAATACGTTAATTCCCAAAAAAAATTTTTTTTTTACGCCCTTATGGCTTTTCATCGGGACCTTTTGCCGGTATACGCCTTTATGGCATCTGGAACGCGATATAATAAAAAATATGAAACTTTGACAAAATACTTGAATTAACATCTTTACTTATTAGAAAAATGTCCGTTTATTTAATTAATTAATCTTACCCTGTTTACTGATGTAAATTGATATTGTTCAAGCGGCACAGTGTTCATGGTCTCGGAGTTGACTGGATTACGTCGATTTATTTTTCTAAGCAAATTAGTTTTGTAATTCTGAGAATAAAAACAAATTAAATACATTAAAATGATAAACATTATTTAGTTATATTTTATAAAAATGAATACTTACAATTAAATCGTCATGATAAACAATTCCAAATCTATCTTTACAAGCATCATAAGTTTCCAGTATATTTTTACAATCATTAGTCTGTTCATCATTATTACCATTTGCTTTCAAATCATTTTCACCTTCTGTATTTTCTCCAAAATCAACGAGCTCAATACTCGAAACTAACCATCTTTTTTTAGTAAGTTTATCAATATCTTTCATATAAAACATTTGAAATGGAAAAATAGCAGTTACATCACCAGCTAAAGTACCATGACATATTCCATTAGCGTAATCAGAAACTGCAAGGCCATAAGTTGTTGAATTGGTAGGTAGAAGTGGAAAGGCAGTAGAAGACGAATCTCTGACTGCCATCATATACGAAACAGTGTGCCCCAGACCAAGAGCATCGTCGTAAGAAGTATAAGTATTTAACCAGTGTGTCAGCCAAGCACCATTGGTCCCAGCGCCTTTCTTAACATTGTCAATAGGATTATAAGGATCCTCTAAATCCCAAACTTTTGTGCACCTATCCAAGCTTGTAGTTGCTAAAAAGTTTTTTCCTTTTACTGGAATAATTCCAACATAAGTCACAGAATGTCCATGAGCATAAAAATGTTGAAAAGGATTTATATGAAAGGTGTTTAAATTTTTGGTTACCAATAACGGAGATTTGCTGATCAAATCCCAGAGTGCGACGTAGCCATTAGAAAATCCGGCTGCAATTATATTATGACCAGATAATTTACTCCAATTCAAACTTGTGCACTGCCAATTGGTTTTATTTTGTTGACTAAGAAGTCTGTTGAGGTGCAAAGTTACTACTGGGTCCGTTTGATAGATTGGCAAATCATTGTTATCACTTGCATTGAAATTTAATTCTTCTGGAAATGGAAGAGAATAAATATGAACGTTACCGTCTGAAGAAGCAGTAGCAAGAAGTCCGATTCTTTTCAAGGATCCTATTCCAAATATGTCATCATTTCTCAATAAAGAATGATGATAGCTTCCTGATGGACACCATTCCATGCACCAAATAGTTCCGTTGTTGTGAGAAACCATGTAAGCAAGTTTTGGAGTCGGAGTTGCGGCTGCTACATGATCTAAATGCCCCATATTCCATATTTGAATAATATTTTTAAATTTATAAGACTGACTTATAGTGTAATTATTTTCCATTGTAGGGTGAGTACTGACTGCAAGATATTGGTTGATTTCTGGATCACACATTGGTACAGGAATCGGTAACCACGCCAATGCCCAAATTGGACCACCAACGAAAAATGTTGGCACATTATTAATAACTGCGGATTCAAACAACTTAAAGCTTTTCCATCCTTTATCTCTTTTTTCTTCTTCGGTTAAATTTTCTTCTTTTATTATTTTTATTCTTACAAACTCAAAGTTTTGAGAAGTATTTTTCATCTGTTTAGTTTTCATAGAAACTTTCAATTCGGGAAGATAATCTTGAGCTTGAGAATTTGTTAATAAATTAAAATTATTAGGTAATAAATTTTCAAATAATTTTGATTTGTAATTATCCAACTCAAATTGCAGTGTCCATTTAATTGTTGGAGTATATGTTATGTTTAATGCATTAGGTGGTAGCCAGTCAGCATTTCGTAAAAATTGAGCTCGCGTGAGCAGACGAAGCTTATCATATAATTTCAATTTACTTTTTTTCAAATCAAATTTTGGGTCATTTTTAGGATTGTCAATATCCTCATTAAATTCGTCACAATTATTATTATCACTTTCAGCACTTCCATCGCTAAGTTCATTAACATCAAAATCAGAATCCTCAGAATTTAATTTATCCGAGTGTACCGACTTGACATGACTTACAATAATATCATTAAATTTTGAAAAAATTTACAAATTTTACAAACATATTCAGTTTGAGGCGTAAAATTACACGAACGAAAGTGAGCACATATTTCATCTAAAGTGTTTGTACTAAATGTGCAACCAGGTTGACGACATTTCGCTGGTCTATTAGCAGCGATATCTTTAGCCCACTTGCCTTTCCAAACATTTGGTAGTTTTTTAGCACTCAGTGGTTTTTCAATCAAATCATCTAGTTTTGATTTACTAGTTCTACTTTTTTTTGCTGGTGGTTCATCTCTGACAATTTTAGTAAACTCTAAAATTTTACCTGTTGCTTTTTCTGCTGCTTTACGTTTTCTTTTACCGTCAATTATATCATCATTAACAGTGACAGCTTCAGGTTTTTTTGCTGCTTCGTTCATTTCTAGTCGATGAGTACGTTCGTGAAAATCTACTGACGATGGCATAAATACACCTTTGCATAATGGACAAATCCACATCATTTTGACTTTTTCCTCTTCTGATTTACCACAGAATTTGTAATGAGAAATAAAACCCGAGACGCTGCGCTTTACTTCATTACATTTATCACAAATTAGCGAGCCTTTTTTCTTCTTAATTGCAACTCCCAGCACTTTTTTCCATAGTTTTTCATTACCCTCGAAATTTGGTTCCTTGCTACCGTTCAACCATCCGGTATTATTATGTTTTGATAAATTATGAGCACTCCATCTTGATTTTAAAAATTTTTCATTACATTTTCCACATTGTGCCTCTTCATTTTTCACTTCTTTTTTCTTCTTTTTGCCCCGATTCGTTGATTTTTTCCCTCCGTCAGGCTTAATATACCAGTCAGTTGTTATTTTAATACTTTTTTTACCTTTTCGCTTTCCAGATCTAGTTGAATAATCTTCATCATAATAATCATCATCATCATCATCATCATCGTCGTCGTCATCGTCATTATCATCATCATCATCATCATCATCATCTTCGTTGTCGTCATTATTATTATTGTCATCATCATTATCTTCGTCACGATCCTTATCATTATTATTAGTATCATCATCAGCATTATCATTAACCGTATCATTGACATGATTCGTTACTACTTTTTTTGCAATTAGAGTCGATGGTGTCAAAACTGATCTTCGGGGTCGGCCTCGACCTTTTCGCACTACAGGAACTTTAACAGGAGTTTCGACAGCATTTTCCTCTACTTCTTCTTTCTTATGCCTAATAGTTTCTGAAAAATTTTCAATTTTTGAAGAACCTTTAATGTTATTACTCTCAAAATTTTTCTCAGTACTTTTAGAATCATCAAGTACTAGTTTTTTATCATTTGATTCATTATTTTGATTAGAAATTTTCGTCTTTTCATTTAAATCACAATTTCCTGTTTCTCCATTTAAATTCAAAGTTTTTGATTGTTTAGTCCCATTTAGAAATTCTGAATTTTCAAGTAAACGGGAGGCTCTTGTTCTTCGTTTCGAGTTTAAGATTGTCGAATTTTCGCTTGAATTGGAATCTTCCAATTTTTCATTTGGATTCTGACCATCTAAATTTTGACTTAAAGCTGAACTTACTGATTCTTCATTAGATTCATTTTCCAGTTCACCATTATTCAATGATTTTAATTTTGCCATAGATTCTCTAGTAAAATATTTCCGAGGTCGACCACGTTTTTTAGGAAGTAAAGGGTCATCCAGAATTTCAATAACTTGAATCTTTTTTTTCTTAGGTGGATTTCGTTTTTTCTTCTTACTCAGACTAGCTTTTTCATTTTTTAAGACATTTGGATCTTCACTACTGACTTCTTCAATTTCAGCACTAACTGCTTGTAATGATTTTTCCAATTCTTGTGTTGAGTGTTCCATTAGATCTTTACTATTGAGAATAGCGTCTCTGGATGCGTTTGAATTTATCGTTGACAATTTTATAACTTTTAAACCGGGTGGTTGATTTGAATTAGCACTTGACTCATCAACTTTCTTAGAATTGTTTCTGTTATTGATTTTACGATAAGCAACGGTTGGTCTTCTGAATGCTTGCAATGAATCATTTTTATTAGACTTTATTGCATCGACAAAAATTACATCACCGGAACTATTTGCAGCATCGTTGTCAACTTTCGTTTTGTTATTTATCTTACCAGTACCTGTATTAGTCACAGTCCTTTCTAATTTTCTGGGAACTAACTCTCCAGATTTTCTTACTCCCGATGGCTTGATAACTTTTTGTGATCTCCAATAACTTTCAACTTATTTTTCGGTAAAGATTTTTCATTTTCATTCCCAGTACTTTGAGATTTTAATACCACAATACCATTTTTACTAGGACTTCTCCGAATAATTAATGGTTTTTCAAGAGTTTCCACATGATGAACAATTGATTTTTTACTAGCTTCTTTATCTTTTTTTTCTACATCGTTTTCATTTCCTGAACTATCAGGTAACACATCCTTGATATCATTTGATCCTTCATTATTAGATGAAGACTTATTTTGAACATCAGAATTACTCTCTTCATTAGAAGTTTTGGGTATTATCAATTGTGACTTATCCTTATCAATTTGTACTACTGACACTGGCTTAATACTGGTGTCAACTTTAACTTTATTTTTAAATATTTTTATTTTTTCATCAAGTCCCAATCGTTTTACCATTTCAGATGTTAAAATAAATACACGTTTTGAAGGTGAATTTTCATTTGATGAACTTTCTCTGGATTCATCCAAATTTTTTATTTCATCAGACATTTTGTTGTTTGATTTCTATTAACAAAAAAAAATCAATGTTAATTCTTAAGTAAAAATAACATTTTAAAAATTTTTTAACATATTATTCCTCTAATCAGGTCTGAGTTCTTCTATAATTAATTGAAATCAAGATGTTGTAGACCAAAATGATGTTATGTTTTTTATTTTATTTATTTTAGCATTCGACGTTTCGTCAGTTTTATTCTGACATCATCAGGCACCTATGTGTTTACAAACAAATAAATAATTAACCATTTTTCATGTCGAATCAAAAACTCAATACAAATATCAAAAATTAATAAATACCTTAAAATTTTACAATATAAAAACATATAGTCCTTAATTAAATGAAATGTTAAAATAAATGAAATAAAAAAAAAACATAATTTTGGTCTACAACATCCTGATTTCAAATAATTAAGTTTTTTAACATTAAATAATTATTTATATGAGGCTGAAGTTAGCAGACACTTAACGATCTTTTGATTTTGCTTGAAAAATAAATTAGGCATAGAAAATTATTTATAAAAATCTCATTTATAATTTTTTAAAGCTTCTAAAGATGAAATTTTTCAATAAATTTTTTTTGCTATGATTTGTTTGTTAAAAAAATTCCAAAAATGATCAGATGTCTCTCAATTTCAGTATCATTTATTTGTAATAAAATTTACTAATTGAAATAATGTGTAGATATTGCGTGGGTTCGATCCCAGATCCTACGAAATTGTAAATAGTAAATTGCAATGAACCGAAGTATAATAATGTGAGCTCAGACAATGTTTCAACAATTTAAACTACTAAATTAATAACACTGAAGTTGACAGATATTAAAAATTTTTTTGGAATTTTATAGTAATTAAATTATTAATGACATTAAATTTAACTGTCACTTCACAATTTTTAAAATTTTCTTTAATAAATAAATTATAGTAAAAAAAATTATTTAAAAAATGGACTTGTAGAAATTTTAATAAATTAAAAATGCAATTTTTTAAAAATAATTTTTTAGAACAGATTTTTTTGTTAAAGAAAATAAAAAAATTGTCAAATGACATCTAACTTTAATGTCATAAATCATTAAAAAAAAGTTTCACATGTCAAAATTAATAAAAATTACAAGTGGAAATTTTTAGAAGCATTTTTTTATTGTAATTAATTTGATAAAAAAATTTTCACAATTGACAGCTGACCGCTAATTTCAGTATTATTTAAATTAAATAATGTCATGTTGAAGATTAAATGACAACTAATATTAAATAAATTAATATTTAAAAAATTATCAATATACTTACGTTTATTAAAAAATAAGGTTATGTACAGATTATTTAATAATTACAACTTTTATCGCGTGTTACACCATCTTTTCTCCCTATGTTATCAAAATATTTTTTTCACCAGGAAAATTAATTACAGTATTTTAATTAGCATGCATTTTTAGATTATAATGAATTAGAAAACTGTGTCGTGTATAATTCACCATGGATAAGATTCGAACACACGAGGTCCTGTTTCATAAAACTCGTTGTCTAGTGTACAGTTCACGCAAGCAGACATGTTAGTTATCAATAGTAGTTGTGTACGCATGCGTTAAATGTTAAGGGTAAACTTAGTTTCAACTATTAAATATAAAACTATTAATTAATAATTTTTTATGCTTAATATATAAGTATTATTTTTATTATAATACTGAAGTTAGCGGTCAGCTGTCAATATTAAAAATTTTTTTTAAAAATTAATTACAATAAAAAAATGCTTCTAAAAATTTTCAATTGTAATTTTTATAAATTTTTTACATGTGAAATTTTTTAATTTAATTTTTTTATAATTTAATTGCTATAAATATCTAAAAAAATTTTATATCTATCAACTTCAGTGTAATTTTTTATTTATTTATTTATTTAATTCTAGTAAAACATTTTAGAATTTGTTAATGTAATTATAAAGTATTAGTGTAATAATATTAGGTAATAAAATATTAGGATCTATTGGGAAATTTATATTAAATAAAATAAATATTTTATATGAAGGAACAAGATAAGTTTTTATTTGTTGTTTATTATAAATTTAAACCATTCGCCTTATCAATTCATTAATTTTATCTTCACGGTTACCGAAGTCACCACCCTCGACGTAGTGGTTGGTCTTCTTACGCCATCCTCCAGTTGGTGTGTTGAGCTAAAAAAATGAAAACAATTGATTTTAAATATAAGTTTTCAATAAATTAAATAAAAAATTTTTTATAATTATAATGTTTAAGATTTTCTCAAAATCATATAGTATTTTACTGTATAACAATTGGAATATCTTGTGTTGTTTTATGACAAAGTGAGAGGCAATGAAACGTTTATAATTTTCATCACCATGCCTATGTCAATTATCCATTGTTGATGACGATAAATGTAAAGAAGTAAAACATCAATAATAAATAATTATAATTTACCTTAAACGGCCATAAGAAGTTGCTGGCGTACTTGAATTTGGATCCAACAGTGAAGATTTCATGGATCAAATCTTCCACACAGATGATGTCGGTGCGGCCTAAACAAATTTGTATAAGATTATAGTTTAACATTGAATCAATTTTGAGATTATAAGATATCGCGTTACTGATGTCATAAAGGCGTATAAAAATTATACGCCCTTATTGTAGCACCCGGGAACCATAAGGGCGTATAATAAAAATCTTATTTTTTTTTCAAGTCCAAGAAAAATTTTTAGTTTGAAGAAAAAAATTTTTTTCTTGGAGCCGACGTTTTTTTTTTTTCGAGAAATGTGCAGAAATGAAAAAAAAAAAAAAAATTTTTTTTTAGACTTGGAAAAAATAATAGAATTTTTAATATACGCCCTTATGACATCTGAGGTGGATCCCGGGAGCCATAAGGACATATAGCATTTTTTTTTGCATTTCTGAACATTTCGGACAAAACTACGTCGATTCTCGAAAAAAAATTTTTTATACGCCTTTATGGCATCTGGAAAGCGATATAAAATAATAAACAATTATTTAAACTTTACTAATACTTAAAATAGGTTTAAAAAATTCAAAGGACGTAAATGTAAAGCCTTTAGAATCATACAATATGATTGTCAGGTCATATCTATAGTGTACAGAATTATCAAGACTATTTTAAGTATAAATATCTACTCTGAAAAATAACTTACCCAATTTCTTCTCGATGATTTCGTTGCTGGTGATAGCGATACGTTGGCGGTCAATTTTAGCGAATCCTTTTTTGTAGATCAATTCGCGAACTGATTTCAAGTTGGGGTATCCCCAGGTGACGTATGGCTCAACAATACGCAACATGTTAATAGTTGCTTTGTTCAATCGGATGAAAACTGCATTGTTGATTTGTTTCAATCTCAACAACTTAAGGATCTTACGGGGTTTGGGAGCGATTTGGTTCACACTGTCAAATAAAATACGTATTAAATTTGATCATGAGTTTAAAATAAATAATTATTAACTTACCCCCGAATACGGATTACAAAAGCTAGACGAGCTTCACTGGGAATGTAGTAATTTCCACGGTTCTTGGCTTGTCTCTTCATCCTTACTTCATCTCGCTCCTTCATGCGGTATTCTTTCACATACTGTTCAGCGCGTTTGAAGATTTGTTTCCTCTTCAAGTAATGGGCTGCGCGTTGCTACAATAAAAAAAAATTATTTTTAAGTATAAAACTAAATAAAAAAAAAAAACTCTTGAATATTTGAGGAATAAATAATTTAAATGCACAAATAAATTAGTGATGATAGAAAAGAAAAATCATAATTGAATATGTAATCGTTCTATAGAATTTTTTTGTAACGAGAATGATAAATAAAAATAAATACCTTGATGGAAGCTTGGACGCGAACAGCTTTAGCTTGAACGCGGCGTTTTCTCCTCTTCAAGACGGACTCAGGAACTGCCGGCAATTTTTTTCCGGGAGTGACGACATCATTTTTTTTACTGCAAATTTAAACATTGTTAAATTAATAGTCACAATCAGAATTTTTAGATAGTAGCTTAAACATAAATTCAATTTAAGTATTGATTCACTCCAATAAATTTTAAGGTTAGGAAATAGTCGATTATTGCACGCATCACATAAATTCATAATTATTAATTAATGAAACACTGAGTATTTTAAAATTAGAGTATTACTGAAAATTTTCAGATTTAAAGTAAACTGAGTTTTTTTTTTACTTGTTAAAAAAGAAATTTTTTTCTTCAAAATGTTAACCCAAGACCATTTTTAAATCAACAATAGACACGTGTTTAAGGATTAATTAACGAAACTAAACATTAAAAAATGTTCTTGAAAAATTAATTTATTTTTACGAATACTTTTGTCAATTAACTTATTGTTTAAATAACCGATGTTTAAAGATTTAATACAAGTATTAAATATACTTACGCGTCCGCCATGGTATGTCGTAGTCAAAAGAACACGCGAGGCTCCTTCAACTAGGGCCACACTGTAAAAAAAAACTTAAGGTATGAAGTTTGCCACCATGATTCAGTTGCTTGATTTGTAATTTGAGCGGCAATTTCAAATTTCACTTTAATAAAATTGAATGCATGTTTTACTGGTTATTAAAAAGAATTAATTCAAATAAAAAAATAATTAAAAAGATTATTTAATAATTATTAATAGCATTATTATTTTAAATATAGATTTCGTACATTTTTATTTTCATATAATTTTTTCTCAACTCTGAAAAGTGTTGTATCGAATTATAATTACTTTAAATGTAAGATATTTGTATTAATTATTTGTTTTGGCATTTTTCACCCCAATATTTATAGTTAATAATATAATTAGATAGTGTATTTGATGCAGTTTTCTTCTTAATCGACCTTCTCTGAAAATTGTAATATCACGATATGTATTACGTATTTTATAATAAGTAAAACTTAAAATAATTTAAGAAATATTTACCAATACTTGGAGTTTTTGAAAATATTCGTCTATATTGTTGGTGAAAAATGCAATGTATTCTAAACTTCTTGCCAATCTAGATAAAACTTTTTTATGAATACCAAGTACAGATTCTCGTGGTTTATCGGCTGTTTCTGGTGCCCGATTATAGTTTTTAATCAAAGTTAATGCCAATATACGATAATTACTTTCTCTATACTAAAATAACAAAAAAAAATTAAATAAACTGATAAATAAATGACTTATTGAAAAAGATTTTTTCACGCTATTAATCCTTACATCAGACGTTCTTTCTTGAAAGTTACTGAGTCTTTCCGATAAAGTTTGGCCAAGTTTGTAAATGTAAATTTTAGTAACGGGTTCATCTTTAATAACATTGAACAATTGATGTTGTTGCATAGCAATTTGAAATTTGTTGAAAGCTTCTCTATAATCATTTTGATTTCCACAAGCATCACAACGATTTTTGCATGATTCGCATGTGAATCCAAAAATTTCCGAGTATAAAACATGCCTACATCTGAAATAAAGATAGATTTTTATTAATTGACTGATAAGAATTAAGTAGACTACTAAATAGCATCTCCTGATCTAATTGAACCTAGATAAATACAATAAATATATCCTTTACTATTTACTCTTCCCCACTTAGCTCCTACAATTATTTGTTACAACTTAAAATTTATCTTTTTCTGCTCCCTTCATCATCATGTAATGTAATCTCTCTTGATTAAATTTATTTAAATAAATTTAATACTGTTAATTCTATATTTGTATGTATATTGCTGCTTGGCGTTAAGTAAATAAATAAATAAATAAATAAATAAAATAAATAAATAAAATGATAAATTATTGAATTTATCACCGGAAATGTTATCACTTTTAATAATTATAAACCTTTAGATAAATTTAATATATAAAATATCAAAAAAGTATTAAATTAAAATACTCACTTGTCAGAAATACAAAAATTAACAACATGTTCAAACCCTGAGAAAATTTGCTTGGACATACTCATCATTAAAAACTGTGCATGTAGCCAATCTTCCAGTCCGAAATAGATCCTGCAATGAGCCTTTCCATGTAGTCGTCCCGCTTTGCCAATATCAATATAATATTGATCAATGGTTGACGGCAACGACCAATGGATCACCAAACCAACATTGTCTTTGTTGAGGCCTATTGCAGAACCGTGTGAAGCCGCAATCATCACGGCTTCTCTCTTCTTCCACTTTTCTTTACTTTTTGTTTGATCTGTAATTTTCATTCCTTCTCCACAAAAATGTTTATATAAAATATCTCATAACTTAATAATTCCGTAAATAATAATATCAACAAATACTTGTGAAATATGGCACTGTTGGTATCCCACGTCGCGATAATTCATCAGCAATCATCACCGTATCTTTATTTGTTTGACAAATAATTATTCCTGAAAAACTTTCCATAGCTTCAATATAATTATTAATCAATTCTGCTACATCATCAAGCGGATTATTTAAAATATCCTTGTATTTTATATCAATATAAATATTTGAGCGGACCCAGTTGTAATCGCCGTTGTATTCAACAGCATTCAACATTCCCAATGACTTTTTAATATCCTCATTGATGATTGCAGTACCTATTGAAGTCAGTGCAATTAAACGTACATTTGGAAAATTGTTTCTTATTTCAATTATTTCATTATAAGATTTATTATAATCTATCGTGTTTTCACTAGAAGAATGTGCATCATCAACTACAAGCATGGATATCAAATTATTGTCATACAAATTTTTAATCAATGTGAAAAAAGATTCCTGCAAAAATACAAAAATTATATTGCGAAATAAATCATTTGATAGAAATTGATTGATAACGTTTGCTACCTTGTAAACTTGTGATGCAAATGCAGTAGTAGTAATATAAATAAATGTTGGTGCTTCTTGACGAGTTGATAATATATTGAAAAAATTTTTCTTCTCTAATTTAGAAAGTTTTGAATGAAAATAACATACTCCAATATTTCTTTCCTTTAAAAATTCAACTTGCTCCTTAAAATAAAAACTATATCATTAATTAAAGTCATTTAATTAATTACACTGAGAAAAAAAAATACTTTTACTCAATTAACAATTTCTTGGTTCAAGAAACTCGATGACGATAAAATATTCTATTATTATTAATTATTAATTTCTGAAGAGAAGAGCATCAATATTTATCTTTGGATAATAGATAAACAAGAGAATAGCTTTCTTTAAATTAAGTAAAAATTATTTCAATCAATTTAACAAGTTCTTGAATTAAGAACATATATTCTTGAAAATTTTCAAGAACATAAATTTTTCTATCAAGAAAATTTTCTTAATGAAAGTATTTTTTTTCTCAGTGTAATTTAATTATTACTTACTTAATTAACTTACTTCTAATGCATTGTTATTCGACATGAAAACAATTGCAACATTATTATCCTCATATAAAACGGCTGATAATTGAAAGCACAGAGATTTGCCAGTTGTAGGAGGTAAATTAATCAGTACATCAGAATTTTTCTCTGTAAATAAATTTTTTAAAATGAATATAAGCTTCATAACATTTTATAAACCGAAAAAGTAATAAAAAATTGAAATAATTAATAAAAATAGAGTATTTGGTAAATATTTACTATGACCAATGTCATGTACATTATTATTATTCAGTAATAATTATATTTAAAAATATTTCTAACCTTTTAAAACAGTTTGTATTGCTTCAAATTGTTTGGCTGATTTAAAATATTTAAATTTAAAGCGATGTCTTAAACATTTTTTTATTTTTTTGTTTATATCGTAATCCATTGTCAATTATTTAATGACATCAATTTTATAGCTGTCAATTTGAGATTTTAGTGTGAACTGAACATAAACAGAAATACAAATCAAAATAACCTGTTGAGCAGTGAAATAAACATGATACCTATTTACACAACAAAATGTAGTTATTAAAGATACCGAAATTAGCACTTGGAAATTTTTTGATTTAAAAAAAAATTATTTAAAAAAAATTGCATTTATAATTATTTCGTTTCTAAAAATTGAATATTTTCATCAATTTTTCTTATGACACTGAAGTTGACAGATATTAAAAATTTTTTTAAATTTTATAGCAATTAAATTATTATAAAAAAAATTAAATTTAATAGTTTCACATGTGAAAATGAATAAAAATCACAAGTGAAAATTTTCAGAAGCATTTTTTTATTGTAATTACTTGATTAAAAAAACTTTCAAAATTCACAGCTGACGACTAACTTCAGTGTTACTTTTACTGGCTATTATTTATTTGTTAAAAAATTCTGAAATTATGAGATGTCTTTCAGTTTTAGTACCATAATATTCAGTATGAATGTTAAAAATTAAATTAGACAGTTAAAAACATTACATGGAAAATAATAACACTGAAGTTTTGACGGATACTAAAATTTTTTTTGGAATTTTATAGCAATTGAATTATTAAACAAAAATTTAACTAAAAAGTTTCACATGTGAAAATTTTCAGAAGCATTTTTTTATTGAAATTAATTTATTAAAAACATTTTCAAAATTAACAGCTGACCGCTAACTTTAGTATTATTTGAAAATATCATTTAATAGCTAGAAATAAATAACTAATAATAATAATCACAAAAAAAATATTGCAGCATTAAGTATTAAAAAAGGTATATAAAGAATTTTTTATTTTTATTATCAAGAAGAATAATTAAAACATATATAAATTAAAAGAAAATTTAAATCAATTTTATACACTATAAAAAAATTTATTAATTTTGAGTCTTAAATAAATTACAGCTGATCATATCATCAGATTACAAAAAAAAAAAAAAAAAATACAATTTTCAAACCGACAATACAATCGAGATAATGGAAATATGAAAAGTTTTCATATTTAAAACTTGAGTTGGTAAATACTATAATATTTTTTAATATACTGGCATTTTTTGTTGAGTTAACAATAATCCAAAACGTCTCTTCAACGTGATCCTTTCCCTCGAGTATTTATCTTCTGGTGAAAATCGAGCTGGATGAGCTGATACCGTAGGCTTTCCAGATGGATCAACCTTCTTGAGAGTGTACACACGTTCTCCTTGCTCGTTCAGATAGTACATTAAATACATTTTCGAAGGATTATTTGTTAATTAATAAACGGTTACAAAAGGATCTCAGTTATGTATTTATGACTATAACCTCCCAACTTCAAACACGTGGTGAGATGTTTAGATACCGATAATAAATTACAACAAAATCCTGAAAATTTCTTTAGAGTCTAGAGCAGTCACCAGAGGCTCTGTAGTCAATATCTTTTTTTAGTATTGCGCCTCTAGTGTTAGGAAAGGTATTTATTTCTCCCACTTTTTTTCTAGTTCTTATTTATTGTGATAGCACCTCGTGTTTTATTTGAACGATTTTTGCGAGTAATTAAAAATATTAAAAAATACCAATATGACTGATAGCGACGATGAAGTACCTCAGTTAAGCGGAGCAGCATTGGCTGCTTTAGAAGAATTTTACGCTGAACGTCGAGAGAAAGAAGAACAAATAAATAAAACGTTGACTAATGTAAATAATCAAACACCAGATATTGTGTTTGATGAAGACTGGGTAAGTCGAATGTCTGCAATGTCTACTAGTGATAAAGTTTTCATTGCGCCAATTTCACGTTGAAATTTTTTTAGTACATTAAAGTTAGCTATCATTTGATAATTTTTTAATTTTCTTTAACAAAAGAATTTGTTCTAAAAAATTATTTAAAAAAAATTGCATTTTTAATTTATTAAAATTTCTACATGTCCATTTTTTTAATAATTTTTTTTGCTATGATTCGTTTGTTAAAGAAAATTAAAAAAATTGTGAAATGACAGCTAAATTTAATGTTATTAAAGTTAGCAGTCACTTGATTATTTTTTAATTTTATTTAACAAAAAAATTTTTCTTGAAAAATTATTTATAAAAAATTGGATTTTTAATTTTTTTAAATTTCTGCATGTCAATTTTTTTCTAACTTTTTTTTTTGCCATTATTTATTTGTTAAAAAAAATTCTTAAAATTATTAAATATCTGCTAAATTAATTTTCATAAACATGAGGTAAATATTTGCAAGTGGCGTCACCATTTTAATTTTCATTTTTTTTTTTAACGAAATGTCTATTTGATTTTATTGATATATTTTTTTTTTTTTTTTTGAAAAATACATAAAAAAATGAATAATTAAAAAAAAGTTGATTATCACAATTTTAACAAATTTTCAAAAAAATTTATAAATTTTTTAGAAAATTGTGATATTCAACTTTTTTTTTAAATTGTGCGTTTTTTTATGTACTTTTTAAAAAAAAAAAAATTAAGTAACCAATCTAAAAATAATCAAAATTTAACTGGCACAATTAAAATATCTACGTTCGTAATTTATGCATAAATCATATGATTAACATATTATTCTTAAAGAGTATTTCAATTGACATAAACATCTCGTTCTAGCAATTAAGTCAATTCTGGTATGACGATGAAACAGTTAATACAATTACGAAAGCAGCTCTTCGAATTACTGACAATGATGGAAAAATAGCTCTTATTTCATGCCCAACTTTATATAGAGCATTGAAAAAAAATGCAGGAAGTAGACAAAGTATACACCATAAATTTGTGTTTTAGCAGTTTATATGTTTTCATATTTTTATCAATGTTACAAGAACTGATGTACTTGTTAATATTTTCAGTAAAAATCTTCGAATATGACACAAGGTTTTCTGTATATGGATCAGATTTCATTTCGTTTGATTATAAATTTCCACTTCATGTACCCAAAGAAATGGCTAGCGATTTTGACCTCGTAATTGCAGACCCACCGTTTTTATCAGGAGAATGTCTTACTAAAACTGCAGTGACAATTAAGTTCTTATCGAAAAATAATATTCTTTTATGTACAGGTAATATATTTTTAATCAATGAAGAAAAAAAAAATTAAATAACTTAAAAATTGTTTTTTAATGTTTTTAATTAGGTTCAATGATGGCTGACTTGGCAGAAAGACTTTTAAATGTAAATAAATGTGATTTTCAACCGCATCACAAAAACAATTTGGCAAATGAGTTTTCATGCTATGCTAATTTTGATTTCGACAAATTTTTGAAATAAAAAAATAATTTAATTTAAAATTTTGTAAATTTTCTTCACTACAATTTAGAATTTGAAGATTTATGATAATTTTGAACGAGCTCAATTGCATATTGAGCAGTACCCGGCGCTGTAGTGACTCCATATCCACCGTGGCCATAATTATGGACAATCTAAAGGAAAGAGTACGCATTAATAATTCTAAGGTATAATTATAAAATATTAATCAATTTTCATATTATCTACCACAGCTTTGCCTCGGCCGTTTGATATTTTTTCAATTTCTACTCTGACTCCTCCTTCTCTGTAAGGTCTAAGCCCAACCACATGTTTTAAAGTTTTTGCTTTTGACAATGAAGGTAATAATTCTTCACATCTTTCTCTAATGGATTTAGCATCATGCGGACAAACTGTTTTACTAAACGTTTCAAAATTACGTGTACCACCAAGAGTACAAGTTCCATCAATACCGGGAATTATGTACGTATCTGTTTCATTATAAAACGTTGCTTTCACCCATGGAGCATATACTTTGATTACTTGTCCTCGTATTGGTATCATTTTTTTATCATTACACAATTTTCTTGCTCCTAATCCTGAGCAATTGAAAATAAAATCATAATCAACTAATTCATTGAATGATTTTATTGTTTTTGTCACTAAGTTTGTTCCTTCTTCTTTTAATCTAAAACAATTATTTATATAAAAATTAATCATGTAACTATTCAATTATTCCTAGTAATTGATAAATAAATTATTGTTACTTATTTCTTGCCCAAGGAAGGTGATATTGATTTTGAATCAAAATTGTACTGAAATAGCAACCATATTTACTATTTTTATTGATCAAATTAAATTCCTCGTCAGTTGTTTTTCGGTAGATCGGTACTACTTGTTCCATTAATTTATTCTATTTTTAGAATTATAAAATATACGTTAAATTATTTTAATATTACTTATAATTTTAACTCTAAATAAATTAATATTTTTAAACCTGGACAATATCGGGATTAAAACTGGAAAACATATAGGCCTCACTCTGAGCAACTCCCGCTTGAATAGGTTCAAATTTTTTAGAAATTTCAATGTAATACGAATAAGAATCACTAATCCATTTTTTCGTTATTTCTTCCGTTGGCCCAGAGTAAGTGTGTCCAACTCTAAAAAACCCTGCAGCAATATGACTAACAAGATCATCGTAATTTTCAGCAAGCACTGTAATTTCACTATTTCTAAATTCATGATGTAATTTTAATGCAGTCGTTAATCCGACAATTCCACCGCCGACAATGGCTATTTTCATTATAATTGTAGATAAAAGTAAAAATAATTTGTTAATAACGCTCACAATACACGCGTCAGTGCTTGACTGACAGTAAAAACAACATCATGGAAATATTCCGTAGGTTATTTTAATTATTGCAGCTCTCAATTGTATCTTATCTTATTCCTCTGTTGAACTCATACATCTTCGCGAAATGCACGTCGTTGTAACTGATATTGTGAGAGATTAAAGTTACTTAAAAATTATAAATTAATAAATAAAATACTTAAAATTGGTCCAAAGGTTCCTTTGATTCTTTATTATATTCATTCGAATATATATCATGTATCATGAGGAATTGTGTGTACAGTAAAACGGAATAGATAAATATTCTTACTTTAATTACAGAGATCTTACCAAGAAGATTATAAATTCTCTTTAATGTGTATTTTATACAATTGAATAGGTGAAAATTTAAATGTATATATATAAATAAAACGTTTAATTAACATCATAATAAGATAATAAGTGTATGTGTGATAATAAGTATGTAGTAATAACAATTATAAGATAACAATATCAGCAATAACTGTTTATATATTAGCAACAATTATTTATGTATAAAGTTATTATTTTACGCTATTAATAATCACAGCTGGACCTTTTTATTTGCAATTTTCAATTATATATATTTTTTGTCGATAAAAATTTAGAGAAATTTATTTAACAATTTATGTGAAATTATCAAAAGTAAAATAATTATACTGATGCTCATAAAAAAAAAAAAAAAAAAAAAATTTTACTTGAATTAAATAAACCGTAATAATAAGGTCCAACTGCAACAATTTTATTATTTATATTATAATTATTTATATTAACAGAGTGGACAGTATATATAAATTAAACAATATTTATCGCTTAAAGTATTGTAATAAATATTTATAATGATTAATGACCTATTTAATTATGATCGTTATATTTAATATAGAGGTCAAATTACTTTACAGTAACTCTACTATTGTTTCAAAAAAAATGAGGACGTTTCATTGAATTACTTTATAGCGTAAAAATAATGATAATAATAATAGTAATAATAATATTAATAATATGAATTAAAAATCCTGGGTATTGGAATATTATTCGTGTATTTGTTGCACGCGATACCAAATACTGCTGGCAAATATTATTTAAAATAACTTGTGATTATTAAATTAATACAATTTCACGCTTGTTTTGGATGTGGTGCTGGAGTAGAAGCTTGGTCTGATCGAAAACAAGACAAAAGAAAGCCTGTGTACAACGCAAACAGAATTGTGATTGCTAATAGCATGTACATGTAGATATTTAATTCTGGTTGTCGGAACCTATTCTTCCTTAACCATTCAAGAACTTCATCTTCTTTATGAAGATCACCTGTAAGTTAATTCACCGATTAATTGTTTTATTTAATTATATAAAAAAAAAAAAAAAATTATAAATTTGGTGACTTTATAATATCTACCTCGATAAATACTTGGAAATCTTTTACGGAAATATACAATAGCTGGTAATTTAGTTACACCCCATTTTCTGGCATATCGTGTATCCGCCATTTTCACAAATGTTATATCTAGATTATCTGTTTCTCCATCGATTGTTTCTAATTTTCTATCTACTTCTTCACTTTCTTTATGGTTGTGTTCATCTGTAAATTATTTTATTGATAAATTATGATATTATTTTGTTAAAAAATGTTTATTATACTTACAGAAGAATACGGCTAAAAATTCATTTTCGTCAAGTAACTTATCAAGCATTTTTTTATTAACTTCTTCAATTTCATTTTTTATTTCAAATACGTCTTGGGATGTTAGCCAAGCCAGTATTTTATCTTCTTGAGTAAGATCACCGTCATATATGATAGGTGTTTTTTTACGGAAGTATGTTAGTGATGGTAAGTTTATGATACCGTATTTTTCAGCTGCTTCTGGACTTGATATTTTTACAAAATCAATACCAAAAAGATCAGCTTCACCGTCTATTTTTTCCAAAGCTTCCATTATTTCATCACATTCTGGACAATCTTCATCGTCTAATAACATCAAGAGAAATACAAATCATAAAAATTAAGTTTGAAATTACAAAACTAATTTAATAAAATTTTCTTTCCCTCCAGGTGTAAAGCGTCAATTTTAGCTTCGCTGCGCTTAACGAAGTTGCCGCTTTTCGCTTTCGTCGGGGAAAAAAATAATATACACTCCTTGGGAAGTAAATAAGAATGCCTCAGATCACATGTTTATTGACTTCGGCTTCGCCTCGGCCAACAATAACATGTGATCTGAGACATTTCTTCCTTTACTTCTCTAGGGGTGTAATATCATATTGTTAATTCTTACTCTGAATAAAAAAAAAAATATTGAGACAAAGAAAAAAGTATTGAAAAGTATTGAATTGACTATAAAACCAATACTTTTCAATACTTTTTTCTTTGTCTTAATTCTTTTTTTTTAATCAGGGATAATGGATTAAATGTAATGTGTACTTACAGAAGAAAACTGCTAGAAAAGGTGATTCATCGAATAAACGTTCCAACATTCTCTCATTAACTGACTCGATTTCATCTGCTAATTCGCGATTATCGTCATCAATTAACCATTCCAATACAGATTCTTCACTTTGTAAATCACCTGAAAATGATGTGTACGATATTTAAAATTAAATATATATTTTCAGAAAATAATTAACCATACCTTCAAAGAGTAATGGATTGCCGTTTCTGAAATAGACTAACGCTGGAAATGTTCTGATTGAGTATCTTTTAGCCAATTGAGGGTCATGAATTTTAACCATTTGAATTCCAAAAACATCACACTCATCATCTATTCGTTCCAGTCCTTCCAAGATTTCATCACAAATGTGACAATTTAATTTATCTAAACAGAAACAAATATCAAACTTAATTAATACTTATAAATGTATTGATTTATATAGATATCTTCTGAAGATACTTACAGAAATATACTGCTAGATATTGAGTATCTTCAACAGAAGCCTCCAGCATTACTCGAGTTATTAATTCAATTCTGTCTTCAGTTCGTTGTGTAATGAGCCATTGCAGAACTTCTTCTTCTTCAGCTAGATCTCCTTCAAATACACTAGGTGTTTGAGATTCAAAGTAAACTAATACTGGAAAATCTGTTACACCATAGTCTTCAGCAATTTTATAGTCCTGCAAGGTAATCAAAGTAATCAAAATAATTTTTTTTTTTTTTTTTACATTTAATATAATCATTTTCTTACTTGGGTTTTAACAAAAGTGATACCATGTCGATCACAATCATCGTCGATATTTTCCAATTCTTCAAGTATCCCAGCGCACTGCTCGCAATCGTCACTGTCTGTGAAATAACTTGTAAATTAAAGTGTACCAATAAAATGATAAATTAATCAATAGGCATGACAGAAAATAAGCAGATTTCTAATCCAAGAACTAAAAATTGTTTCAACAATCTCATTTAATTTTTTACAAAAAATGAGATAAATAATTGCTAGTCATAAGTCAATACATAGTTTGGAAGTAAATAAAATAATAAAAAATAAATAAATTTAAAAATAAGGATATAATTGCATTCCTGGCGGGTCCTCAGTGTCTTCTTGTGTGCTAGTAAAAATGTAATTTGTTATATGTGATTACAGTGCAGGAGAAAAACATTAACTGTAAATGTTAATTTATTATATTAAAAATTAATTTAGGAATAATTTATTAAGTGTAATTGGGATAACTAGATAAAACTATTGAAATGATAGTACACATATAAGGGTTAAAAAGCAAACAATTGAGAATAATATGAGTTGCGACTGCATCATAATTGGTGGTACCATCAGCTTCTTCTGGTACTTCGGCTTGTTCAGTAGTCTTGACCTCCTGGTGATGTTTGTGCCGCATCTGCTTGCGGAACACTTTGGATTGGCACATGTCACAAAGCGTTCTGTTCCCTACGGCAGCATTAGTACACGTCAGCTTGAGAGAGAGAAGAAGATAGGTAGACAAAAGAGACGGTTTAAGACAAAAAAAAAAAAAAGGCGCGATTAGCTGAGGCTGTTACATGCAACAAGCAGAAGCATTCGATATTATAAATTATTATTTACTAATTATTCTTTTTTTTTATTTAATCACTTTAGCTTTTAATTTTTTTTTTTAATTTTCAAAAAGGATTCAGGAGATAATAGGGTCAACTTCTGGTTACTTTAAACAAAACTTACAGAAGTATACGGCTAGTGATGAGGATTCGCGGATAAGATGAAGAAGATCTTCACCTTCCAATGCTTCTATCATTTCTCCAGATGGATCTTTTTGTGTCATTAACCATTGGAGAATTGCATTTTCATCATACAAGTCACCTGTTTTTTTTTTTTTTTTTTTTAATAGAGAAATAAATTTAACGAAACCAATTAACATAGAAAACTTTAATTCAAGGGGTCATTAGGGTGTGCCAAAATGTAACTTCTGTGATGCGAATAACTCCCTTATGCTAAAAATATGTCAGGAAATGCCTAAACACAACTCTTGTTAAAAGCGGAACTCAAAATTCCAATTTTAAGAGGTCCATCACAGAAGTTACATTTTGGCACACCCTAGGGGTCATTCTGATTTGTAACTTTCAAAAAAAAATTTTTTTACTTCTTTCGAAAGTACATATATCTAAAAGTATTGTGTTCAAATTTTTTAAGTGATCGGACCACTGATACGTAATTAAGAAATGACATTATATCTTGTGAACTATTGACATTTTTAAAGGGAGCGATACATGTAAAAGAAAAAAAAACAATCGATTTTTTTTTTCATAAATCATTAGAATATCATCTTAAAAATATGCCAGTAAATTTTCAAAACAAAATTATCATTATTTATATATTAAAAACTCATTTAAGTGCTTCGCCTTAATTCGGCGCTTGAGCGTGTGTTTTTTTTTTTTTTGCATTAATTTTTGCTTTATTCAAAAGTGTGTTTGTTGAGCTTAATAAATTTTATATTAAAATCTCCAATAATTTCTGTGTAAAAAAATCATGAATATTGACTTTTTTCGAGCACCGAAACCAGAATGATCCCTCAAACAAAAATAATTTACCTGCATAAATAACCGGTTCTTTAGATCCCATTCTAAAGAATAATATTGCAGGTAATGCAAATACTCCATATTCTTTAGCTAATTGTTTATCGTCAATTTTAACAAAATTAATTCCAGCATGATCCGCTTCATCGTCAATGTGCTCTATTTCACTCAGTACCTTACTGCATTGTTTGCAATCTTTGCTGTCTATCAAACACTCGTTAGATTATTATTAACGAAAATAAAATATATTTATAAAAAACAAAATTAGATAATTTAAATAAATTATATTTTTGACTCACAAAAAAATACCGCTACGTAATCAGATGCTTGTCGGATTTTATGGAACATTTTTTTGTTTATTCGTTCGATATGATCCGTTAGTTCCATGTTCTCTGGATTTGTTAACCAATCAAGTATTTCTTCTTCATCATCAATATCCCCATCGTAATTAATGTACTTTCCTTTGCGAAAGTAAGTAATACCAGGAGGATTTCTGTATCCATATTTCTTAGCCATCAAACGATCGCCCATTTGAACTATTTTTATTCCATACTCAGAAGCTTCATCATCAATCAATTCAATGTGTCTTAATACACGAGGACTCTCAGGGTCTTCTTCTTTATCTAAAAATATTATGGGTATTTATAAAAAACAGTTTAGATATTAAATTTTAATTAAAAAAAAAAAAAATAAAAAAAATAAAAAAAAAAAAACTTTTACTTACAAAATACAACCGCTAAAAATTCTTTGGTTTCAATATATTTCGTCAATTGTTCACGATCTATTTTTTCAATACTTGCGTCATTTCTTTGCTTTACCATCCACTCTAATACTTCCGATTCATCCAAAATATTACCTAGCGATTATAAAAATTAATAATCACATAATTAATGATGAACGTAATTTTCAAATCATCACAAACTAAAATACATGCGAATTTATTTTAATTCACTGCACAAATATCTATATTAACTATATATGTATTGATGTTATTAATTAAAAATGCAATGATTATAATGTACAATTAAATAAAACAAATAAAAAAATATTATTTTATAATTAAATAAATAAAAATTATTCAGTAATTATAGAAAAAAAAAAAATTACGGTCTCGACGCCAAATGTAGCAATTTAATTTGTAAAATGTATTATTTATAAATTATTATTGTTTAAATATGAATAATTTTTAATCAAAACGGTTTTATTAGAAAAAAAAAAAAAATTGCTGCCAAAATTGACGGCGGGACCGTTCTGGAATGGCTATAGATTAAGCTAATTAAAAATTTAGTTTAAAAATTTTTTTTTAAACAATTAATTGTTTAAATTATTATTTTAATATAATACGTACATACCCCTATTTATATAATAATTATCGTTCAAATCGGTGTCTTAAGGAAAATATCATAATAATGACAAAGCTAGACTATAAATTAAGAAACAGTTTTTTTTATTTTAACCTATCGATTTTCCTCCGTACATGATTTTATACAATTTATAATAATAAATTATAGTTACATAATTTATATATAGATTTCAAGATATTTTTTGGTACATATTTTATTTAAGGGAAGTGAGGCGAATGACACCAAGAAAATTTCAGATTTAAAAAATGTCAATTGAGCCTGAAATAATTCGAGACATTCGGCCTAAAATAAAAATTGATAAAAATATTCTTCTGTATTACTTGTGATCTGAAAATTTAGTGTCTCTTTCACCCTACTTTACCCTTATAATTGTTTAAAATTAATAAAGAAAATCGCAACAAAAAATCGAAAAAATTGTGTAGATTTTAACTACTAAGTAATGTTATTTTTCAATATAGTTATTATTATTTAGTATTTTTTGTTTTATATATTAAAAAATAATTTGGCAATACATACATTTAATTGTGAAAACAGAAATGCGATTGAACGTACAATTGAAATTACATAAAAGTTAAAGAAGTTAAATAATACGAAATAAATTATTTAATGGATTAATTATAATTATACGTGCACTTAATAATAAATATGATAAACGTTCAATAATTATTAATAATGATTAAATGATTTTTGATCAATGATTGATTTAATTAAATAATAACCGGAAATAAATTATCATTAAAAACTTTAAAAATAAGGATTTGTCTGACAAAAATAAACCCGATTGAGTAAAATCTACGTTATTAGTAATTAAAATTCTAACTGATATTTTCCACGTTATTTAAATAAATAAATAAAATAGTGTAAAAGACAAATGATGTCTATAACTATGCAGAGAATGGCAGTGAAGATGATGAGTACGATGACATGGCTGATTTGTGATGATAATGTGGATTTGGGTCTCTCCTTTCTTGCAGAATGTTTGTATCCATCAAGATCTTTTCCGCCTGGTCAGCTAACACTTCATACCTTCATTAGATAGGGAATTCCCGCGACAACTGTAAAACCGGATAGAATAACTTTATTCTCTCAATCTTAATTTGTTTCGATTCTTAATATTTTTTAATTTTTTTGATTTGTTGATCTGAATATACTCGTTTAAATATTTACCACTTCCGAAAAATCCTCTTTTCGGTTTAGCAACTTTGTTGGGTTGACTTGATGATTTCTTCTCTTCCTTCTCCGTCCCAATTTTAGCATTTTTTTTGCTCTCCTTAGCAGTCAATTTGTTAATTGGCTTGAGTTGAGGTGCTACTGTTGTTGTTGTTGTTGTTGTTGTTGTTGTTGTTGACGCACCAGAAGAAGTTGAAGTCTTTGATGTTGAGGAAGTTGATAATAACTTGTTACCAATCTGTTTTTTGGATGATTGTGGAACGCGGCTGACCTTGGCGACCTTGGTACCGCGATTCAGATTAGCAGGACAGCACTGGTAAGGCTCATAGGAGGGTATTGTGGGTTTCGCGTTTTTACCACCCATTCCGATGTAGAAACAGCCGTCGCCTGTCGGTAAGCAAATAATCGTGTCAGACAACATAATAATGGCCGTTCTTTTATATTTTTAACGTTAACGAGAATATGGGAAATTTTTTAGTTGTATTAATTAAGAGCACTATTGTTAGGCTAATAAATCAAACAGATAACGTGCGCGTAAATTTTATTTTAAAATTATTATAGTTAATTTTAAAATTTAGTTAATAACACGATTGCTACTAATATTATTTTTAAATGGTTAGATTAATTAGTTAAAGTACAATATTTTAGTTACTTTTTTTTTAAATGCAATCAATGAAATTTTCAGCAACCAATTAAATTTAAATTATAATAATTCGTTTTAATTTATTCACTGATAACTGATACTTATTTAACAATTACTTTTAATGCTTCTTTAGAGGATTAAATGCAAAGCGGAAAAATTATTTTTTTAAATGCAATTGAAATGTATTATCTATAACACATTATAATAAATAATCTCTTCATATTGTATGTAAATATTAAATAACAAAATAATTGAAATTTTAGTTAATCTTACCGGTAATTGAAAATAGTGAAACATGCTGTTAAAATAAATTTATGTAACTGATAGCTCGATTAAGATAAATTCAAACTGCAAAATGTTATAAAAGCGATTATTTATCAGTTAAAGTAAAAACAAATGTTGAAAGGCTATAACTTAACTTAAGATGCCAAAAATAGGATATGAGCTGTTATTAATAGTGTAATGCGTGTTTAGTACAAGCGTTACACGCTTGTCAAATACTAAATTGGAAAAAAAAAAAAAAACACTAAAATTATAATTTAAATGCAAACGCCTCCAGACCAGCTTATGTCTGCAAAAAATCGTAAACGCCGTTGATATGTGATAATAATGAATGAAAATAACAAGCCGTACAAGGGTGCGTCAACGGGTATGTATAGTTGTTGACGATTAAAAAATAAAGATCGCCAGGATATCTATTCCTACTATGCGTAAAACTAACTGGAATTGAAAACAAAAAATTTTTGAAAAAAAAAAGCCAATTCGGCACGCATCAAACTTATGATTCGTTGAATATCTATTCCTCGACTGCTATCAATCCAAATTAATACCTACTATAATTGGCGATCTCGCTGATATTAACGTAACTTTATAATTATTTTCTATGCATAGGTCTGGATTTTTTGTTATGTACATATATGTATATATATAGATATTTTTTTTAATGCATTGGCCATATCCAGTTATTATTTTTTGAAGAAATTTCATTCCAAATCTTTACAGTTGCGATTCAGGTAATCTTGTTGTGATTTTTACCTTTGTCATTACTTTTCTTCATATTTCTGCTAGGCTTTTTTTTTACATCAATATTATTATCTTCACCACTCATGTTGGCATCATCATCATCATCATCATCATCATCATCATCATCATCATCATCATCATCATCATCATCATCATCATCATCATCATCATCATCATCATCATCATCATCATCATCATCATCATCATCATCATCATCATCATCATCATCATCATCATCATCATCATCATCCTCGTCGTTATCGTTTCTATTTTCAGTACGATCATCATCTTCGTCATCATCATCATCATCATCATCATTGTCGTTATCGTCATTATTACTATCATCATCATCTTCATTACTACTATCATTACCTGTGTGTCAAGAGTATGAGATGTCATGATCAAAACCACGTATACGCGAACTAATCTGTATCTAATAATTAGTGAGCTATTAAATTTAAATTTAAATCGCGACAAATAATTATTATATTAAAAAAAAAAAATTTCCCTAGATTAGCCGCTGGAGGTGTAGCCCATACGCAATAAAATTTAATATAGCTTTATAATCTTTATCAATTTATTAACTTAATTCTTATTTTTCCTTAGTAAGCAAGATAAGAATGCGCTAATAGTTCGAATTGTTAATCATGCGAGAGACAGAGAAATAGATTAAAAAATATATATATATATATTAAGATTTCAATAAATTTTAGAGCAGTCATTGATTTAAAGTACATTAAATGTGAGTTTAATAATTATTATTATTATTATTATTATTGTTATTATTAATTCTATTGCGCAATTTACCAGTATTAGAATACGAAAAAAGGAAGTTCAACATAATTAAGGATTACACGAAAATTTTGTCCACCGATCAGTCGGGATTTAAAAAAAAAATATTTTATACATTACACATTAAACTTATTAAACAATTAACATAAAAGGAATTTAGATTTCTGTAAAAGTATAGTACTTATTCAATAATAACACTAAAATGTTAGTTAATATTTTGATTGAAACTGATTAATTATTATCAAATCAAATAAAGTACTTTGATTAATTTGATAAAATAAAAAAATAAAAATAAATGCTTTTAATTAATTAAGTAGCAATAAAGTTATATAGATATAAAATATAATATATAATTAAAAAAGAAAGTATATGATAAATCCGCAAGTAAATTATAAAGATGGGGATCGCGCACGTCTGGGCACTATCGCTTTTTCATTTTTTTTGTAATTGTAAGCCGATATATCAGTTACTATCGATATTAAAGTCACAAAGAACAGTACACCCGTAATAATAATCATCATTCTAGATGTTTTCTTACTTTTTTGTTCGATTAGCCATTCCAGAACTTTGTCCTCGTTCTTAAGATTACCTATAAAAGTCAGACACACGCACACATTTATAGAATAATTTTTGAATTATCTATCTGAATACGTTTCTATTTTACGTTCATATTTTATTTTAAAATATAAATAGTTCCAATAATAATTTTATTTTTAATCAAGTACCAAATTCTGTTAATAAAACGAATTTGTATATTTTTTAAGTAGTCCAAAATATGATGAATTAACACAATTTATTTTTTGATAAAAATTAAAAATTTTGTGCTCTTACTTTAATTAGTGAAACAATAAATTTCACTCGTAAATTATATTTTATTTTTTATAAAATAAAATTGTAACTCTTACCGTCATACATAATGGGAACTCCAGTTTCGTAATAAACAAGAGCAGGAAATGAGAAAATTCCAATTTCAGCAGCTAATTTAGCGTCTTTTGATTTGACAAATTGAATTCCATATTTATCAGTATCATCGTCAATTGTCTCAAGTTCTTCTAATATTTGATGACACGTACTACATTTTTTTTCGTCATCATCATCTTTAAATAAAATATTGATTTAATAAAAATTGTATAAGCGTTTAATACATATTATACGCAAAATCATAAAACAAATTGTTTCTTACAAAATAAGACTGCTAGATGCTCAACATCATTAATTAAAACTTGGAGTGTTTTACGATCAACACTTTCGATAACATCTGGTGTAGAATGACGAAGTTGTAAAATCCATTCAAGAATAGACTCTTCATGCATCATATCTCCAGAGTAAATTTGCCGGAATTTATGACGATAAAAAGCAAGTGCTGGTAATCCAGGAAGATCGTATTCTTTTTCGATATTATCATCAGAAATTTTAACAAAATCAATATCTTCTTCTTCGCATTCGTCGTCAATATTTTCAAGCTCTTGGAGAATTTTCTGACTTTTTTTGTCACCCTCTTTATCTGTACAATTAAAATCAATGTAATTAATTGTATAATTAAAATTTGAATTAGTTTTAGGCTCTGAATTTATAATAAAACTTACAAAAGAAAACAACAACGTGATCATTTTCTTCGAGAATATTTTCCAACATTTTAATATTGACTTCTTCTATTTTACCGGGTATCTCAAGTGTATTTTCATCAGTAAGCCAAGAAAGTACTTCATCTTCATCTTCAACATCACCTTCATAAATTAATGGTTCTTTATTTCTGAAGAAAGCTAATGCTGGTAATTTTTTAATATTATGTTTTTTAGCTATTCCTGTATCTTCAGTTGTCACAAAAATGATGCCGGTTTCATCGAGTTCATCATCAATGTTTTCTAATTCTTTTAAAACAGTTTCACATTCATCACCTTCATCGCAATTACCAGCTAAATAATGATAAAAAAAAATGTTATTTATTGACATTAAAAAAATACACACACACACACACACACACACAATTATAAGTGAGATCAAATTAATATTTAATTGAGATTTTAAATAAAAAAATACTTACTGAAATAAACAACGACGTATTCATGTTCATCAATGAGCCCAGACAGGATTTCATCAGTAACTTCTTCGATAGTAGCAGTTTTTTTTTGCTCGACTAACCATTGAAGCACCTCATCTTCATTGAGTAGATCACCTTCGTAGATGGCAGGAATTTTGTCTTCGAAATATACCAAAGTGGGAAGATGATCGATACCATAGTCTTTGGCTTCGGCTGCATTGTCAATACGAATCATAACGATTTCTTCTTTTTCGAGATCGTCATCAATATTCTCCAGTTCATTTAAAATCCTTATGTTCTGCTTGTCGTTTTTTTCATCTAGGGTACCAGGATGAAGTGAATGAAGATGAACCTTGATGATGATGATTATTATAACTAAACCGACGTGATGTCAATAATATGACTTACATCGGAATTTACTTACAAAATAATACGGCGAGGAAGGGTTGATTCTCAATCAGCTTCTCCATCATTTCATCAGTCACCTCGGGAATTTCACGGTGTTTTTTTTGGTGCAGTAGCCAGCCAAGAAGTTGATCTTCGTTCATCAGATCACCTACAATTTAATTTTAATATTTTAAATAAAATAAGATAAAAAAAATATTTATTACTTCATTTAAAATGTGTCTACCATCATAAATATGTGGTATTCCTTTCTCGAATAGAACAAGAGTAGGGAGATTGTCAAGACCATACTCTTTAGCTTCTTCATCGTCATCTATTTTAACAAATGCAATGTCGTGCTGATCACAATCATCGTCAATGTTCTCTAATTCAGCTAATACTTTTTGACTTTTCTTCTGATCTTTGTCATCTTAAAAATAAATAATAATTAGCATATTAAATAAGTAAATATCAAAATTAAAAAAAATTAAATACTTACAAAATAAAACAGCAACATGTGGCATTTTTTCAATGACCATGTCAAGCATTTCATCAGTAATGTCTTCAATTTGATCGGACGCTTGTTGATTATCTAGCCATTTTAGAACTTTTTGCTCGTCTTCAAGATTACCCTCATATATAGTTGGAATACCTTTCTCAAAGTAAATTAACGCTGGTATTTTATCGATTCCGTACTCTTTAGCTTCTTCAGCGTTGTCAATTTTTACAAAAACAACGCCGAGTTGATCACACTCGTCATCAATATTTTCTAATTCATTTAAAATTCTTTGAGATTTACGGTCGTTATTGTCGTCTATAATTATCATTTTCATTATTAATAAATTTAAACATATATTTGTACTAAAAATAAATTACTTACAAAACAGTACAGCAATAGTCTTGCCTTCTTTTACCAAACGATCAAGCATTTCATCGGTAACATCTTCGATTTCATCTTTTTCTAATTGAGACAACAACCACTCAAGTATTTCATCTTCATTCTCAACATCGCCTATAAAAAATAAAATTGTAAGTTGTAAATATTATTAGCGAGCAATTAAAATAAAAATATGAATTTAATTGAACGCAATAAAAATGACTCACCGTCATAAACATTTGGAATTTGTTTTTCAAAATAAACAATTGCTGGAACAGAATCAATTCCAAAATCTTTAGCCGTTTTAACATCATCTATTTTAACAAATTGAATTCCATGTTTATCTAAATCATCATCTATTTTTTCTAGTTCTGCAAGCACTTGCATTGAATCGTCATCCCCATGATCGTCTACATCAACAGAAATAATTATTTTTAGCTCAAAGTTATGTACTTGATGATAATTTATATTACAAAACTTACAAAAAAGAACAACAAGATTGTCCATATTTCCAATTAAAGTATTGAGAGTTTTAGCAGTTACGTCTTCAATTACATCTTCTTCGTCGCCAGTGCTCTTGTTTGATACTAACCATTCTAAAACATCTTCTTCTTTGCTTAGTTCATCTGCAATACATTTTCATTTTTATTAATCTCAATATGTTTTATTGCATTTAAATAATTTAAATGCACTTACGTTCATAAATAATTGGTATCTGATGACGGTAGTAAACTAATTTCGGCAACGGCCCTAAATTATACTCCTCCGCAAGTTCTTCATCAGCGATTTTAACGAAGCCAATACCCAATTGATCAGCTTCATCATCGATATTCTCTAATTCCATTAGAGCTTTTGCACATTTTTTGCAGTCTGGCTTGTCTGTCCCATTTTAAATCAAAGTAATGTTAAAGTTACATTTATTTTATATTTTTTATTCAAGAATTTGAAAGTATATTTTATAATTTAAAAAAATATTTATGATTTAATTGAAAAATCTTCTTATAATTTTTGAAAAAAAAAAAGATAAGTATGTACTTTCATATTCTTAACAATTTTTTTATTTTTATATAATTGTAGTTAGTCTACTGGATCAAAAAAAATTTTAACTAAATCACTCTGCTATACAAGGGTATAAATGGAAAAAAGCGTTTTAAAATAAAATGATATATTATTTACAAATGTCGAGTTGTTTTTAGTAGAAAGGACTGTTTATTTCTACTTGGTTTCTACGTTTTTTTTTTCTAATTACTTTTTTTCTAGATATGTTGGAAGGCATTTTAATGAATCAATAGATGCCTATTTTTAGAGTGTGTACTTACTAGAATTAGCACCAGCACACCGCTCCGAATCTGGACCTATTCATATCGACACACATAGAAAAAAAAATCTTTTTTTTTCCTTATTGCAATAATAATTATATGTACAATTAAAACAGACGTCAAGCCAACTGCTTTATCAATATAAGTCTTGAATAAATCATTTAAAATAAAAATATGTACAATAAAAATAAAAACATAAAATTTATTGTATAAAATCAATAAATTTAGCATGCAAAATTTGAAAATAAAAAATTGAATCAAAACAATAAATATTTTTAATTAACTTTTAAAGATTGCTTATATACAAAAGCTGAAAATGTATAAGGATTTTTTTTTTATTTTCTTTTAAAAAAAAATATTTAAGAATTGAAAAATAAGTTATGTACGAGTAAAAAAAAACTTACAAAACAGTACGGCTACAAATTCAGTGTCTTCAATAATTTTATTGAGAATTTTTGCATTTACTTCCTCAATTCGATCAGGCAAATCCATAGCTTCAAGACTTGTGAGGAAATCTAAGACACCTTCTTCGTCCATCAGGTCACCTATTTAATTATTGAAGAAAAAAATTAATTTTTATTTATTATTTACAGGTCTAATATAAAATTATAGTAACGTTTTAAGATATAATATGTATTTTTTTTTTATTATTTAAAATACCTTGACCAAAAGAGTATAGTAATGATAATATATTTATTTATTTATTTATTCAAATGCCAATCGGATTTATACTATAGATTAACATTAATTAAATTTGGTTATAGGTGAAAAAAGAAAATAAGAATTAAGTAAAAAAAAAAAAGTAATAAAATTAAATTAAATCAATTTTCGTTTACTTTATAATTTTAAGTTATTAGCATTATAAAAAAGATATATTGGATCTATGTTTTTTGACTTATATTCAAGGTAATTTTAAAATAATTATTTTGTAATAATATTATATGTTATAGTTTAAAATTTAATTAATTATTTTAATTTTTATTTGTTCACATAGATGCCTGGCGACATAAAGACAATGCTGAGAAAAGGTTGCATATTTGAATAAAAAAGAAAAATACATATTATAAGTCTTTGGTACCTTAATATCATAAAATGTTTATTTAACTTAATTTATTACTTGTATCATTATTATAGCTGCTCTTTCTATAATATATATTTAAATTTTATTGAATATTTCTTTTTATTTATTTATTTATAGAATGTAAAATGATTCTAGGTCAAATGACTTGTGGTTCTCGTATGCCTGACAAGGTTACTGCTTCGGCGAGATTCCAATAAAAATTTCTGGCGAACTAGTGTAACCCGCCTCCACAAAGGTCCAATCGTTGAGGTTGCATTGTTGAGAGACAACATCATACAATAAAGTTTATCTTTCAATGTCTGAGTAATCGCAACCTCAACTAACACTAATACTAATTATAATTATGATATCACGTGTATTTATAATTATAATTTAGTAAATAAAATACTCACCCTCATAAATAATTGGTTCTTTTTCCCGGAAGTATGTAAGTGCTGGAAAATTCTTGATCCCATATTGCTTAGCTAGCCGTTTATCATTAATTTTTACAAAATCAACTCCAAATGTGTCGGTATCATCGTCTATTTTTTCGAGTTCAGCTAAAACTTTATCACACGTAACGCAACTTCTTGCATCTGTAAAAAAAAATAAACAATCCATTCAATTTATAGATAAATTTATAATTAAATGAATTACACATAATACTAACTAACATAGAATAAAGTAATGTTTTAATCTTTAAACTCAAACATAAAAAGTTAATTAATCTTATTTTGCAAGCACTGCCAAGCGGCAGCGGGTATACCGTCGTTAATTGTAAGCTGAAAAAGCTCGTCAACAAATCTTCAGTCACTAATGCGTGTACCTAGTGATAGACTATGATGTTACATCATTTCGACCTTGCT
Source organism: Cotesia typhae (assembly GCF_013202065.1). Taxonomy (NCBI): domain Eukaryota; kingdom Metazoa; phylum Arthropoda; class Insecta; order Hymenoptera; family Braconidae; genus Cotesia; species Cotesia typhae. The sequence continues at coordinate 3,352,441 of NW_027423757.1, read as the reverse complement.
TTTCAATTAGTATACGACGATACTTTGAAAAAATAATTTCTTCATTTCAGAAATCAATACTTTATTAAATATTGAAAAGTTTACCAACAAAACCGCACTGAGAAATTTTATCCAACTTTTATTATGATGAAATATTCAGCTCGGATTATAATTACATACATTTACATGATCTCATTAGAGCGGCCAAGTACAAGAAGACAATTTTGAATACAGTAGTCTGCTTAAAAAGCCAGGGAGTTCCCTGATTGTACGTGTACCATTTGTTAGCATTGATTATATTGGTAGGTATTAAATTACCAGTTTCAAAATTGATATCATCAAATCAATGAAAATGGCACATTGTTTGAGAAGAAATAATCTCGAGTATTTTGATGAAAATGTTTCGGGAATAAAAGACATTAATTATTTTGATAATAAATTACATATTACTTAAAATCTTATCTATTAACTGTGGAGAATAGCGTAGCGTAGTTTTCTTTGCTTGCATGCCCGCCAATTTAGGCGATGTCGTTACTGAGAATAGAGCAGTGAAATAAGTTTAGAGGGAGTTGTGAGAGAGAAAGATAAAGAGTAAAAAAGACGACAGAGTTAAACAGATAGTAAAATTAAAGAGGGGATCACTCTCGTCCATTCAAGCAATTTTTAACTACTTATATTCTTCTTTTCTTTACCAACATCGTCATCATAATTATCTTCTTTCTGTCATAATTTCTTCATTTCGATATTCTTCCTCATTATTACTTATTTTATTTTATTTGTCTATTTAGAATTACTTATTCTCACGCATGCGTTATTTATTATTTAAAATATCATTTACAGGCTTACATTAATGTCTGCTGGAAGTGTATATGAATGTCTATCATCATAAAATATATTTTGTAGTTAGAGTTCTAATTTTGAAATAACATCTGATATATATTTCTGTTTTCATCTCTTCGTTGATAATTTAATGAACGAGCTTTAACGTTTGACATTATGATTAAATAATTTTTACGATTGCAAACAGTTTTAGCCTCGGATTTTTTTATAATCCTGCACCGGTTTACTATTAATAAAAAAATCATATGTAATACAGACAAACGGAAAAAAAAAAAAAAAAAAAAATAGAAGACATTTTTAGATACTTCTTTCAACGCGTCTGGTAACTTGAGGAGCCTATACTACGGATGTGACAGGTTCAACAAATTATTATTTTGTAATAGCAGTTTCAAAATTTCTTCATTCCACATAACTTAATCGTTAAATATTAATAAAAATTAAATAAATAAGTAACAGATAAATTAAAAAAAAAAAGTAAAGCAGTTTGAAACAAGTTAAAGCTAAAACTTTTAGTCCGGGGGCCGATGACTTTTATTTTATTTCTAATTATTGGGTTTCAGGTGGGTTGCAACCTGTTGCGGGAGATCATATTGTCGTCACGATGTTTTCTGGACAGAACCCGATCATCTTCCGAGGTGTACAAAACGATTATTTGGAGAGGGAAAGTATAACGTCGTACTGTGCCAAAATAACTTGGGTACGTATTCTAAAAGCGGTGCAGGCCACCACGTCGATCGAAGACTACCGCGTCTAGTGAGTGTTCTGATTTAACCAACTCCCCTTTGCTTCTAACAAATCTTACTCACTAGCAAGAGACCCAGCGGATTATGATCATGATGATCATGATAATTATCTAGTCAGAGCACTAAATTTGTTGGACACTGAATTACTGTAAGAGCATCAGAAGAATAAATGTTTAAGCAAAAATACAGTCTAAAAATGAAAGGTCATGTAATAGAAGATAAGATGATACGATAAAAAAACATAAAAATAGTCTGCAAGAACATTCGGGTTTAGTTACGCAACCATAACCGCATGTTTGCCATCACGTGTACTTTCTGTTCTAGGGTGAAAGACACAAAACCTTACAACTTATTACACAAACTATGACTTACACCAGTAAACAGCAACAAAGTCCTTCTCTTGAAGAAGACGTTCGAGCTGTTTAGTAGTAACCTCTTCTATCACCGGTTCAGCTTCTTTTTGATGATGTCCTGTTGATGATGATGATGATAATGATGATGATGCTGTTGGTGATGAAGAAGTCTTTCCACTGCGCGTAACACTAGGTTCGTCCTGGCGCACATTCTTAGCTCCGTGTACGCCGTAACTTCCGTTAGATATAATCACCAAGACACCGAGAAGAAGAAGAAAAAATACACTCGGCCTCGGCATCACTGTGCGCCAGTATCGGCACCCCGTCGAACCGTCGTTCGTCTTCGACATTACCGCACTGACTGCGACAGTTATTTTTGATTTTATAACAGCGTCCGCCCTAGCTAGCTGAGTATAACGATGATCATGATGATGACGATGATGATGATGATGATGATGATGAGCTCGTGGATCCAAAGCGCCGCCGCAGACAAAATACCCTGAAGAAGGGGCAGTCAAATTCTGGATGACGGTAGTTCAAGATTTTTAAACATCGCTCTTTATCATGTCGTTGTTTTCCGACCGCTACCTGAAAATCACGTAAATGATGGCATTACTTTTTTTTTTGCCGTGCGTAGGAGGTTCAGCTGAGCTGCAGAGTTGACGGGAGAAACTTATGTGTAATGAATGCAAGAAAGAAGATTTTATTTTCAACTCAACTGTTTCATATAAACAATTTTTAAAAATACACTTTATTTTTTACTTTTTTTTTTTTGAGAGAACAATTTTTTTTATTTTGTGATTTTTTAAGAAATAAATTGTCTGTAAAAATAAATTTTTGTTTCAGATGTACGATCGATAAAAATACAGCTCTATCAAAATGTGACAATATGCTTTTAATGCTATAAAAAGAAACATCTTTACAACTGAACCAAATGTTACCATTAATGATGTCTTGTCTTTAGCTATAAATTATTATTTTGGTTACTTTAATGTATTGTAGGTTTGCGTTAATAAATATTTACGAAATTTAATTTATTCTGATGTCAAGGTTGGATGTAAAAAAGAATACCGTGGATAATTATAGTTTAATGCATATGGAGCATTGGAAAATGTCATGATATTCAAAATATATATAGACTGAGGTGAGTTGTAAATAAACAATATTTTTGAAAATATTTATATTTATTTATTCGTTGATCATGTAATGTTTTTATTCAAAAGTATATTTAAATTAAACTTATTTACGAGTTTTTCAAATTCATTTTGTTTTCACTGTTCATTTTATTACAAGAAAACATTTGAGTCTGCTTTTTTATTAATAAACCGATTTTTACTAAATTTCAACATACCATATGTAATTGATTGACTTATTTTTTTTTACACTTTTTAAGCGCAAACTATTAAATAATGCTTTACGTCTGCTCCAAAATTTCTCAGCGATATATATATAAAATATATTTCGACACTCTTTTCAGTAAACTTTAAAAATCAAATTTAAAAAAAGCTATTCTAATCCGAGAAACCTGTGATGTCAATCATGTATGAAATTTCGTAGGCATGATAACTTTTGAACCACATAAATAATTGATTCAATTATTCATCATATAAAAATTAATATTTAAATTCAAAAGAAAATTTCTAATTTATCAGACTATTGTTTGTATTTAAAATATAAAATAACTATTGGCACTTAAAATAATTTTGTACAATAAAGAACATTAATCGGTCATGGTAATTTTTTTTTCTTTCAAATTAAGTAATTGTTCAAAGTGTACACTGTTGAATTCTTTTAACATTTCATTGTATTTTTTTAAAATTAATGTGAGTACTCTTTCAAAAATTATTATTTAAATAATACTTTTAATTACAATCAAGAAAAACAATAATTCGAAATTAATTAATTCATGTGAATACTAATTATGATGCGAATTATTCATGATAAACTGAATGTCTTAGATAAATATTTTTTAATAGTGATAACAATTAATTACATTAAGGTCATAAAATAATAATCGCAAATATAGTTTTATATAATTCTCTTTATCTGTAAAATTACGATGTCTATTTGGTTAAAGTTTTTAATTAGCAGTGATAACCAAAATAATTATTTAGAAGGGAGAGAAATTTTTATAATGGTAGTAGTGCATGTGCATTATCCAGACTAATAATCCTCTTACTACTTACTCAGTTCGATACTGGACACCATGAAGAAAACAACTCGCGGTATGGACATTATTATCGTTGGAGGCGGTTTGGTATGTTTATATATATATATATATATATATATATATATATATATATATATATATATATATATATTTGAATTATTACAAGTTTAAAGTGTTATTATTATCATTAATATTAATATTATTATCATTTTTTCTTTTTATTTTTATTAATTGAGCTGGTTTTCAAAGGGGTATTTTTTCGTATTTTAAAAAAGCAATTTTTTGAACTTTTAAATATTAATTATTTCGAGAATTATAAAGATTCCTAAATGAAAATTAAATTGTAGCTTCATAACCGATAAAACTTTATAGCTAAATTAAAAAAGTTCAATAAAAATATTTAGAATTGAAGATAACCAGTTTTTTGTTTCGATTAATCAAAAATGAAAAGATACCCTTTTGAAACCCAACTCCTCAATTACTATTATTTTTTTTTGGGTTGCAATTATTAGCACATCAATGGTCTACTCATTAATCAATCTATTTAGTAAATTACTGTACTAATTATAAGTCATCTTGTTATATATTACAAATTTTTTAACTATTGTAACTATCAACCCTGTAAATGGCGTAAACTATTGGGTTTGTTTAAATAAATAAATAAATAAATATTTTTAAAAAATTAAAAAAAAAACACAAGCATAAAAAGATAAATAAAATTAATTTATTTACATTGAAATTCAAAATTCAAAACACAAGTACATAATAATTCATAGGACTCTTAGAAGATAGAAATTATCCAAAATGAAATTATAAAAAAAACCTTTTTTACATAATAGTCTTAATAATTTAATATTTTAATCATTTATTCTAGTTATCATCATTATTATTGACGTAATTAATTTTGTTAGGTCGGAGGATTAGCTGCTTGTGCTCTTGCTAAACGCGGTCATCGTGTTCGTGTTTATGAGTATCGATCTGGTAATTATTTTATCAAAATAAAAATTTATTATATCAATTAATAAAAAAACTGTTTTTAAGATATAAGAATAAAAGAAGCCCGCGGTCAAAGCATTGACCTTTCTCTGTCACATCGCGGCCGTCAAGCGCTAAAGCTTATTGATCTTGAAGACAAAATTGTCAATCATCATGGTATTTCTATGCGGGGTAGAATGCTTCATGGTAAAGATGGCAGTCTTAAAGAAATGATTTATGACAGCGTTAAAAAAAATGTAAGTTTTATTTAGTTATTTTGTTTTTATGAAATTTAGATTTTTTTTTTTTTTTTTTTTTTTTCAGACACTTTACTCTGTCAGCCGATTGTATATGAATCAAGTTCTTCTTGATGGTAAGTTTTTTTTTTATTTCTTATTCGGTAAATACTGAAAATAACAGACGTCCGATGATTAACTTGTTTTTATCAACAAATAAATAATTATTTTAAAAATATTCAAAAATTTGTTAAAGTTTTTTTTTATACTAAATTTATTCAGAAATTTAGAGTACTTCATGTACCTGTAAGTCTGAATTTAAATCATAAAAATTTATACACATGTATATTTATATAATAATTGAGGAGAAAAGACGGAGTCGTCTTACATTGAGCTTAAAGAAACCTTATAAGAGACGATATCAAATTTCTTCCTCCCTTTATCCATTCGGAAAGAATGGAAATGTTAATCCGACGTGATATAACTTTTTTTTTATGATAATAATTATAATTGTTAAACTTTTCCTCTAGTAAATTTGCTCCTGAGATAGAAGAAATAAAAATATTAATCAACAGATTATATTATACTTACATAAAATCATAAATTTAAGTATAAGCTCTCAAATAAAAATTTACTCGGGAAAAGAAAAAGAATATTTATTGCAGTAGATAGTATTACCTGAAAGAACCACAAGACAAGGATTTAAATATAGAATTGAATTTCAATGTATCAAATAAAAATGATTTTTTTTTGCTCGACCGAAACCACAGCTGCTGATGAATATCCATCGGTAACTTTGTTTTTCAACCATAAACTTTTAGAAGCTGATTTAGAAAATGGAAAATTGAAATTTTCAAAGTAAGTTTTGATTTTTACGTTCATAAAATTGAATATTTTTTAAATATTTATACACACGATTAATGGTAGGACAAATACGCAAGAAGTAATAGAAGTAGAAGCTGACTTAATAATTGGAGCAGACGGCGCTCATTCAACAGTTAGAAAAATGATGTTGAAAAGACCTGGTTTTGATTTTTCACAAACTTACATTGAACATGGCTATGTTGAGCTGAATATTCCGCCTCGAATGATTGATGAGAAAAATCCAGAACGTGGATATGAGGTAATAAAAATTTTTATTTTTTATACTGATGTGTTATATTTTTAATTTATTGAAAATAACTTTCTACATATTTTTTTATAGTTTTGCATGAGCTCTAACCATTTACACATCTGGCCACGAGGTACATTTATGATGATAGCTATGCCGAATGATGATCACACATTTACCGGAAATATTTTTGCTCCACTGGATATTCTTAATGGTCTGGATACTCCAAAAAAAGTTATAGACTTTTTTACCGAGCAATTTCCTGATGTAGTTCCGCTTATTGGAAGCCATCAAACTCTAGTTGACAATTTTTTTATGGTCAAACCGAAATCACTTATTTCAATTAAATGTAATCCGTATCATATGGGAAAAAGCATTATTTTGGGTGATGCTGCACATGCTATGGTACCTTTTTATGCCCAAGGAATGAATGCAGTAAGTATTTTGTTTTTAATAAATAAAATATATTTAAACATACATAGATTTCTTTGAATCATTTACTTAGTAATGTTTTTACTTATTTCTCTCCTTATATAAAAAAAAACCCATTAATTGATTTTTATTTGAAATTTATTAGTATTAAAGAATTTTCAATGATTTTCCTTTACGTTGCTCTAATTTGAGGGAAGCAAAATAATAAAATACCTAATATTAAATTTTAATAGTTAAAATGTGTCCTCTGAAAGTTACATCCAATAATAACTCTTTTTTTTATTCTAAAATATAAATCTAGGCATTTGAAGATGTTGTAATACTCAATGAGTTAATGGATCTCTATAATGAAGACATGTCAAAAGTATTACCAGCTTTTTCAAAAAAACGATGCGCTGATGCTCACGCTATTTGTGATCTTGCTATGTATAATTACATTGAAGTAAGTATCCTATAAACAACCTCTTCCATTATTTAGCTTTCTTTTGAATTATTTCAAAACATAACTAGATTATAATTTCATACTTATTAAGTTATTACTATCAACCTTGCAGTTACTGTGTGACTGCCGTGACTTGTGAACTACACAGTAAAAAATTTTCCGTCAATGCGTCAAAAAATTTTGTATTAAAGATTTTTATATTAAATATTTAACACAATAAATGTTAAATTTACACTCAAAAGTGTTAAATATTTAACACAAAATTTTTTGACGCAATGACGGAAAATTTTTTACTGTGTATAAATAAATAAAATTTTGCTTTATTAAACAGTGACTTTTGTTAAATTGCACTGTACTTTTTTAACTATTGACATTTTTAAAAATATAAGCTCACCCCGATGTTACACTTATCAAGAGCTTTCATTTGAGTACCCACATGCATTTTTGATATATTTTTCATATATACATATATATAATATATATAAATATATGAAAAATTGATGTGGGTACTCAAATGAAAGGCCTTGATGAGTATAACATCGGGATGAGCTTATATCTTTAAAAATGTCAATATTTCACAAGATACAAGGTCATTTCTTAATTATCTATCTAGAGATAGAGCATTTTCGAATGCAGCCTAAGTACTTATCATCATAAATTGACTATTGATAATAATGATGTGAAACATTGAAAAGGTACAACTCCTCGTCAAGACTTTTCCAACGATACTAAATTTAACCATAAAACCCCATTTTATCATATAAATACACTGGCCACAAAATTTTGCTTATTCTTTTAATAATATAAATTTAAAAAAAATCACAAGGTCGGAGTACTTTGTGATAAATCATTTAGTATTTGTCTCTTTATAGTTAAATATCACAGAAGAATCCCGTTTCTATAAACAAGCACTTTAATTAATTTTGTAGTTCAATAAGTAGAAAATTTTTATAAAATTTGCTAACATACTTTTTTATTACAGATGCGAGAACTCGTCTTAAAAAAATCATTTCTAATGCGTCGTACGATTGATACATTTCTTCATTGGGTGTGTCCAGACAATTGGCTGCCACTCTATAATTCTATTCACTTCAGCCGCATGGGATTCCACGATTGTGTTAAAAATCGTGCTTGGCAGGATAAAGTAAGTTAATTTTATTAGCATAAATGAGCTCATAAATTTAACATTCCAAATATATTATTTTTAATTTTCAGATTCTCCAAAGATGCATGTGGTTTTTATTTACGGCTATAGCACTCGGTGTACTTTTTACTTCATTAAATACAGCTTATTGGCATCGAGCCTAATTTTTAATAATAATTTAATAATTATTCATCGCTTTAAAATAGCCTTTTCATTATTAATTATGGAACCATTAGCACTCCGAACGAGTAATCAATAATATCAAATTAGATATAGTATAGATTCTAGGTCAATAATAAGAAAATATATCGATGTTCCAATTAGCAAATTAGTTAAGGGGAATAGCCACTGTGAGGATCGAAAAAATAGGTAATTTTCGGGAATTTTTTTGAGAGGGATAATAAAGGAATTTGAGGATCGGGTTTTTTGTTTTACAAAAGTATTCATTGAAGATCATTCTCCTAAATTTTGATCAAAAAATATCATGTTGTTACAAAGTTATAAGCATTTTTGTAGAGCACCAACAAAATTTCCCCCACCACGGTGGGATCTCTAACTCAAAAACGGATTATCTAAAACAAAAAAACCAAACTGTGTTGTAATCTGCATGCATGTGGTTATCTTTTCACGTAGGAGATTTTGAAAATTTTAATTTAAAAATAAATGGCAACATATTAAAAATTTTTTTGTTTTTTTTTACAAAAATAACTATAACTCCAAAAAAATTCGGAATTTTTATATAAAACTCTAAATACATATTTTTGAATGTATAAACTTTGATTTAATAAAAAAAAATAATAATACTGAAATTAGCGGTCAGCTGTCAATTTTAAAAATTTTTTTAATAAATTAATTACAATGAAAAAATGCTTCTAAAAATTTTCACTTATAATTTTTATTAATTTTCACATATGAAAATTTTTAATTAATTTTTTTTTTTAATAATTTAATTGCTATCAAATTCTAAAAAATTTCAATATCTGTCAACTTTAGTGTTATAATTTTTTTTTTCTTTTTTGAAATTTCACAGTGGTTATTCCCCTTAACTCCATATTTTTTATCAGGTAATTCTTTGACATTTTTAGATAATAATATTCCAAATAAATATTATTTAGGTAATCTGAAGAATATTTTTATACATACAATAGATATTGAATTGATTTTGAGACTAGCTAACCCGGTGAACTTCGTATCACCTACAAAAATTTTTTTTTTTACAAATTTTGATTTGTGATTTTTAACCTGTAAACTCTAATTTATTTTTGTCAACAATTAACACTGGTCGTATTGTAGACGGTTAAGTTGGTATTAAGTTATTAAATGAAACTTGTTGGTCATTTTAATATGTTTTATTTATATAATAAATGTATAACAAATTATAGAGCCTTTGGCGCGTAACCAAACGATCCGGGTTCGATTCCCGGTCTGGGCTGTCCGAATTACTTTTTCAGTTACCGAAAATTCCTACTGAGTAAAGGTCCTCCCCTTCCCCCTTTATCCTTTATTTCCCCCAGTTCCCAAAAATTTGTCTTTAATGACAAATTTAGCTATTATATATGGCTTTTATATATATACAATAAAAAAACGCTTATTGTGACATGACTGTAATAGTTAGAGATATGCTGCCGCTGATTTTTTGTAGATAATGGTGTGTTCTAAAAAAATGTAGTATATCATTTTGTTCTATCATCAATAGTTTTCGCAGCGCACGCGATGTAAGGTAGTTTTTTGATATTTTTTTCACACCTTGGATTACGTTATCGTAATTTTAGTAAGGATGCCTATTTTTTTTGAAAATGAAATATAGCCTATGTCACTCAGGAATGATGTAGCTTTCCAACAGTGAAAGAATTTTTCAAATCTGCCAAGTAGTTTCGGAGCCTATTCAATTCATACAAACAAACAAACAAACAAAAAATCAAACCTTTCCTCTTTATAATATTTGTATAGATAAAAAAAATTTTTAACATGCTTTTTTTTAAAAAAAGAAAGAATTTTCTGAAGTGGAATTAAACAATTTGTTATTTAGAACATCGATATCTAAATCTTCTGCTTGCATAATTATTATCGAATATTTTATAACGTGATAAAATTATGTCATAAACTGAATTTACATTTATATACTAGCTCTTCACATATTCAGGTTCTAGCAATTCATTTAATAAGCACGCGCACTTTTATACTTATTTTTTGTAGATAAAATAAAAAGTGATAATCAACATATAAAGTGTTTATAAACTTTTTATCTCGTAATCGATTAATCTTAATCAAGTTTTTTTTACAGATAAATAATTCACTCTATTATCAAATTAATATCTTTAGGATTGCTTAAATAATTGTATTTTTGTGTTTCAAAAAGTTCTAATAATTTTTCTTTAAATAGGCCATGGTACTTGTCTATTTCTTGATTAGATGGTTCAGTAATTTTTGGAATATTTAAAGGTGCTCCAACTAAAAAGAAAAAAATAAATGAATAAATAAAAATAGTATTTAAAAAGAAACAAACAAATTGGCCGCCCAATTTCAAAACACAATAACTGATAATTTAAAGATTAAAAAAAAGTTTTTTTATTAAAAAAAAGTTTGCGCGCCAAATTGATAAAAAATTTGATTTGTGAATAAAAAATACTTGAATATAAATATTTTTAAAAAAATTTACTTGAAATTAAGATCTAAAAGTTACAAAAAATGCAGCAATACTGAAAAAAATCAGGTATAAAAATTTTGCAGTTACTGTGTTTTAAAATTGGGCAGCCAAAATGTACTCTCTAATTCTTCGCTTTGTAAGTCATGGAAAAAAATGACATTAAAGTGAGCAGTCACTTCATAATTTTTTAATTTTATTAAACAAAAAAATTTCTTCTAAAAAATTATTAAAAAAAAATTGCGTTTTTAATTTTTTTAAATTTCTACATGTCAATTTTTTCTTCTATTTTTTATATACCACAATTTATTATGACATTAAAGTTAGCTGTCACTTCACAATTTTAAAAATTTTTTTTTAACAAATAAATTATAGCAAAAAAAAAATCATTAAAAAAATGGACTTGTAGAAATTTTAATAAATTAAAAATGCAATTTTTTAAAAATAATTTTTTATAACAAATTTTTTTGTTAAAGAAAATTAAAAAATCACCAAGTGACAGCTAACTTTTGTGTCATCAATTTATTTGTTTAATAAATTCTTAAAATCATCAAAAATCTGCTAAATTAATTTTCATAAAATAAATGATTTTTTTAACGATATTGTAAATAAAATAATTAAATCATGATAATGAAGAAGTTAATTCTAGATATTACCAACAACATTGATTGGTCTTCTATTAGGCACAATACCAAATGTATATTGAAATAATCCTCGACCTTTAATAATTACTGGAACAAGTCCCGTGCTATTCCTCATTCTTTGTTGAAAATTATGTAAAAATGAATTTTCTTTAGCATTAACTTGATCGTATACATCCGTTTCGCCAAATGAAAAAACTGGCACCAATGGTGCACTATAAACAAATATATTAAATAGTAAAGTGAATAAATCAAAAATACAAACCATTGAAAATGAATACAAACCCTGTTTTTAAAGCCATCCTAATAAAACCTCTTCTTTTATTATAAATGATACGATATGTAGATGGTTTGCAATTCAAAGCTTCTGCAGCTCCACCAACTATCAGTATGACAGCTTTATTGAAATCTTCTGGGCTTGTTGGTTTATAGGTTAACAAATTTTCAATACTTTCAGCACTTGAACTGCAAGCTCCTAAGTTGTGAATTTTTATTAGGTAACACAAAGTTAAATTCTGTTAATTGGTTGTTTCATCAAATATTTACCACAGCAGTATGCGAATTCTCTGAAAAATGGTGCCATAAAATGCTGAGTGAGAGTAAGCATTTTGGACTCAAGACCCGGAAAGAGTTTTTCAAAGTCCAAAATGTTGGTTGCAAATGCTGCAAAAGCGCCTGACGCTAAAATTCCATGAGGGTATGCGCAAAATAAATAATTTTTTGATGGCTCAAGATCAACCGTCTTATGAAGTTTTATGGGAAAATAATCACGGTAATAATACCACCATAAACTATTTTTTAAAGGCTGGGTCCATCGTCTTCTATATAAAATAAATAAAATTATTTTTAAAATCATCTCTATAGGACAGATATTTTTGATGAAAATTAACTTAGCAGATAGTTGATAATTTTAAGAATTTTTGTAATCAATAAATTATGGCAAAAAAAAAATTGACATCTAGAAATTTTAAAAAATCACAAATGCAATTTTTTAAAAATAATTTTTTGGAGCAAATTTATTTGTTAAAAAAAATTAAAAAATTGTCAAGCAACAGCTAACTTTAATGTCATATATTTTTGTTGTACATTTTTAACTATATGGGTGATTCTCTGTGAGGACGTCTTAAATCTGTACAAACTAAATTAAATAAAAAAATTTCAAGTAATAATTTTCGAGATTCTTAAACTTAAAAATTTATAAAATGAATTAAAAAATAATCACACGGAAAGAACAAGATGACACTGGATATCATCTCAAATTATACTCAGTGATATCTGTGGTAAAAAAAAAAATGTAGATATTAGCTAAAAAATCCAGATTATACTGCGTGATATCTGTATTATACTCATTATAATCTGGATTATACTCATTATAATCGGGATTATACCCATTATAATCGGGATTATACCCATTATAATATGGATTATATTCATTATAATCTGGATTATACTAGCTACTATCTGAATTTTTTTTTTTACTCAGTATAATCTAGGATGATATCCAATGTAACCTTGTTCCTACCGTGCATGTAAAGGAAAAAATATTTAATAATTAAAAATATTAATATCAAAAATAGCAGATGCCTAAAAATTGTTTTATTTAAAAAAAAAAATTAAATATTCTGAAAAAAAAAATTTTTTTTAATATTATAAAAGTACTTTTTAGCAAATACAACAGCCGTATTCTTATTACATTTATTTACTAAAATGACTATGAATGTCAATTATAGTAAAAATAAAATTTCTAATAACTTACGCACGCCCACCTCGAATACAAGTATCTTTATCATAATACATCCACACTAAATAAAAAATAATAAAATATCTCATCCATGTAGTAAAAAAAAGAAAATAAATAGTTGAAAGCCATCCTATAACACCACCAAATCCTAATACGAATATCCATGCGGCGGCGGCAAGTGTTTGTAGTCTTCTTTGTAACGGCACTCGAAGGGGTGCAAAGTGAATTCCAAATAATTCCATTGGTTAATATTTAAACTCTTACCAGAATTAATACAACTCGTTGGAAAATTATTTTTTATATAATTTTAATATTTGTGTCCATATGAAACTAGAAAATAAGTTTCCGAACTAACGATAAGTGTTCATAGTTTGCTTATGTGCGTATTTATGACCTGAAATTTTATCAAATTTTATTGGTAGCATAGATAAAAAACAGTTTAAGTTTTTAATGGGTATTTTAATTTTTAAAATTAGAAAAGAACGCGTTTATTAACAACGAAACATACCACTAACATGATAACATATTTACAATATATAAAAAATTTTAATTTAAAACATATAATCCACTGCAACTTGATACACACGTGTCTGTTTTGATGCACAAATTTACCGGTGCACTGTTTAATAATTACTTATCAGTATTCTACATTCTTTGAACATTGAACATATTTATTTACTATTAAATATGACGGTAAAAACTTAAATGACAAAAAAAAAGTAAATAATGAATGCACTTGTCCATTTTAAACACCTTAATACTAATTTCAATAATAGCGACTTCCAACCGGCGAACTTTGTATTTAAGACTAAGTTCTTCGTTACGATAACTTTTATCTTATCCATCAGGTAATGCCGACATAACTAATTATTTTTTCACCGACTTTATTCTATTATGTCTTATTCTGATGACAAAATTATAAATTTAATAATAACCAGAATCCTTCGTGCTATCAAAAAAATTATTATCTTAAACGCAGAGCTGCTGTTATTATGGTAAATTATTAATATTAGTTTTTTTTTTTTTTTAAGTAAATAACACATAATATTTGTAGTTGTAACCTTGTGATGTAACTTTAAAGATATGTATGACGACGGATAATGATCTTGTAAATACCTTTTATTGTATAAGTAAATGAACCATTAAATTTTATTCTATGCTTACGGAAACAAGGTTTTTTTTTTCTTAAATAATTTCCAATTATCACCGATATCGTACATTAATTTTTTTGAAAGTAAAATATTGACTAGGCAAAAATAATAATTATAATTTTTGTGTACATAAAATATTTCCAAGTACACGGAAAGAACAAAATTACACTGCGTATCTTCCCATATTATACTCAGTGTTATCCGTGGTGAAAAAAAATTTCAGATAATTTCAAACATAATCCAGATTATACTAAATTATTTTTGTATTATACTCAGTGTAATCTCTGATTTGACCAAGTAATTTTTCGGGTTATAACGCGTTAAATTACACTGGATATAATCCAAAATAATATCCCGTATAATTTGAATTATACTCAGTAGAATCTTGGATTATATAATTTTTTCGAAAATTGTGATATTCAACTTTTTTCTTTTTTAATTTATAAATTTATAAATTTTTTTGAAAATTTTGTAAAATTTATGAAAATTGTAATAATCAATTTTTTTTAAATTGTTCATTTTTTTATATATTTTTCAAAAAAAAATATATATCAATAAAATCAAATAGAAATTTCGTTCAAAAAAATTAAAAAAAAAATAGTGACCCCACTTGAAAATATTTACCAGAAATTTTGCTTAAATGCTCCTTAAATATTTTCTATCCATGCATTGCATTGCATTTTTGAAAAATACGTAGAAAAATGAACAATTTAAACAAGAAATCAATTATCACAATTTTAACAAATTTTACAAATTAAAAAAAAATTAATTATCACAATTTTAACAAATTTTCAAAAAAATTTATAAATTACAAAAGAAAAAAGTTAAATATCACAATTTTCGAAAAAATTAAATTATCCAAGATTTTACTGAGTAGAATTCAAATTATACGGGATAATTTTTTAGATTATATGGTGTAATCTTACGCGGTATAACCAGAAAAATTGCTTGGTCAAATCGCAGATTACACTGAGTATAATACAAAAATAATTTAGTATAATCTGGATTGTATTTGATATTATCTGAAATTTTTTTTCATCACAGACAACACTGAGTATAATATGGGAGGATATGCAGTGTAATTTTGTTCTTTCCGTGTAGTACAATATTAAATATAAATAATAATTTTTTTTCTGAAGGGAAAATAAAACTTGAACTTATTTGGAATAATTAATTAAATTAAGAAAATACTTGTTGAAGATATAACAATGAAAATGTCATCTATTAAATTATATGTAAATTTATGCAAATTAATGATGAATGATGGCTTATGACACTTTGAACATTTAGAAGCGATGTAAATACATTCTTTTCAGTCGTTATTATTTTTAATATTTTAATAATAATAATGTATATTTTATTTTTACATTAAAAGTGTTTTTTTTTTAATTACTAAATTTTTTTTATCGTTTTCAATTAAATTTTTAATGAAACAATAAATAAATTATCGATATTAAACTAATAATGACATGCTAAAAAAAAAAGAAATATTTACAATAAACCAATTGTTTTTGTTTAATTTATGTATAATTTTTTAACAATACAGTAACAGGAAAATTCATATTTCTCACTACGAATATTTTTTTTCCTTTTAATATTCTTTTGTAATTATTGAAATTTTAGAGATATGGAAAAAAAATTACAACAATACAAAAACAAATGTTTAATAAAAAACTTTTTAATTAAATAACAATTAAAAATTTTTTTAACATATTTTTTTATAATAGAAATTAAAAAGAAATTAAAAATATTTAAAATACTATATAATTAAGTAACTAAATTATTATTAAACATCAATTCTTACAAATAAAAAGTGTTTGTCCGTTACAATCCTCATTGTTTAATTTGGTTAATTAGGTAGACAAAAAATGACAATTTATTCTCTAAGAGGGGGTTTTTTTTTTGTATCATGTCGCCGATAGGCTTATTGACTTATTACAGAGATTATTGAAAACATTTTAACCAAGCGTAAAAAATATCACCGAAATAAATTTAATATTTTTAATATATTTATTATAACATTAATAACATTAAATCCATTAGTCTATGACATACATGCTGATT
This sequence comes from Cotesia typhae, assembly GCF_013202065.1. Taxonomy (NCBI): domain Eukaryota; kingdom Metazoa; phylum Arthropoda; class Insecta; order Hymenoptera; family Braconidae; genus Cotesia; species Cotesia typhae. The sequence continues at coordinate 3,335,775 of NW_027423757.1, read as the reverse complement.
GTCCATCTTTTTAAGGTATCCTCCAATCAATAGTCCACTACAAATTACAACTTTTTTATTTTAAATTAAGAAAAAGTATTCATTCAAAAATCTTTACTCTTTTAGTTTTCTGGTGATATTTTTTCTACATTTTATATTTGCACATCATAAACAATCAACAATATACCACCATAATTACATTTAAATTATTTATTCTCTAACAAAACAATTTTTTTTGTTACTTAGTTAAGCATTCTAGTACCGTTTAAAATGGAATTTATTAATAACTCAATTAAATAAAAATTAATTGTAGTTATAAAATGCTATGTATTGATAATGAAATATTTATAAAAAAAAAATATTTAAATAATACGAAAAAAAATTATTTTTCATATTTATGTCTTTATACAATAAATAAAAAATTTTTCAAAAATTTTATTACGTATTATTGAAAATTATCTTAAATAAATTTAAATTATAAACGACATAAAATCACTTTTAATTTTTTTTCATTGATAATTTTTAATAACGGCGCGAATCTAATATTACGGGGTAGCACAAGCTCTTGAAATCTTATTGCTTCACTTAATAATTTCCTAATTTATTCAGCCTACATGGGTATTATTTGATTTTTTAAAGACTCTGATTACTCTCAAACACTCATTCATAATGGACAAAAATAATAATAATTGTAACAGCGCAGTCACGTAAACAGTCAAGCCAGTTACACACCTTCTTCTTATCATTATCATAAACTATGCGTGCAAGATTTTACGTACGCTATCATTAGCAAAGATCAATTAGTAAAATAGTAATAATTTACAATAAACTGTATTTGATTCTATAACAACAACCATTTCAGGATTTACCAACTTATCAACTGTCTAACGATCTAATAATGTATACCATCAATCTTATAATTTTTTATTTATTTATAATTTATTTCATTTTCAAGTCAATAAATATTTTAATATTCAATATAAAAATACTACTATTACTCAAATAAAATGTTTTCGACATTTCGGAATTAAATATTAAAATATTTATTTCTTCATGCATTTATATTTTAGGAGTAGTCTATATTTCAATTATTTTCTATTTTTGCTACGCCCTCTCTGAAAGTTAAAAAAAAAAAAAATTTTTTTTTTTTAATCCTAAAAATTTGATCATTTTTTTTATTTTTTTATTTCACACGTTTAGATAATAATTTTCCGATATAAATACAGAGATATTGTTAGAGCGTAACATAAGACCAAAAAATTATTGAAACAAGGACCACCCTAATATATACATGAACTTTCTCGACAATCTTGAGAAAGTTTATCGCATCAAAGATTCAGAGACAGATTATTATGCACGCTCACTAATTTCGAATCTAATTTTCATTGCGGACTTATATTTTAATAAATCTTTTTAGAATTCTTTCTAATTATAATAATTCAAAAGGAATACAAGGTTTCCCACGATGCTATATAAATACTGGTTTCTGATGTTCCTTTGGCAGTTATTTCGTTTTTTTTTCTACAGTTGTCTAATATTTTCGTCTTACAGATGAAAAATTTCATACTTTTTTTCTTAAAAGTAACTGCTTTCGGTCTTCGATAATCTATTATATTCAACATGGTAAATAATTTTTTTGTTCTTTTATTTTATATTATATATTTTTTTTAAATCTACTGTTTTGAGCTCATACTCTTTTTTTTTACGATCGTTAATTTTTCATCAATTGGGCATAGGATTCCCAGTACAAATATCTGGAGGTAAGGCTAGCGTGTGCAAAGGCGATAAACAATTGCCAAAATAATTTTTTTTGTCTTTTTACTTTATGTAATAGAGTAAAAAATGCACACATAGATCTTGTAATTACGTTAATGAATCTGGTGATTGATTGAGCTGATAATATCTTATTCCATTGATCTGTAAATATATTAAGAGTGTTTTACTTAGTTGATTACAAAAATGCTTTTAAAATAAAATTTTAAATTAAAGATAAAGTAATAAGATCCCATTTTTATATTGTAATAAAATTGAAAAAAAAATTATATTTTAAAAACAAAGTAATCAATATTTATTTATTTCATACTCTAACAAAGAAATGCAATTAATTTTAAAGTTGTGTAATATGTAATAATACTCGAGACGTTATTATTGGAACGGAAATATAAAAAATATGATAACATAGAAAATAATTGCTCACATGTTACTCCGCACTGCTATCTCACTATTCGAATAATTAAAATAACGAGGAAAATTTTGTCTCTGGTGTATTTATATAATGAAATTTTTTTTAGTTCATAATTTAGTATTATTGGAAAGGTGTTGACCTGAATTTGTTCTTTTTTATGGTTTAATATTTTTTTAACCAATAGACAATTGATCATTTAAATAACTAAAAGAATAAAGAATGTTTTATGGGATATATTTTTATTGAGGAAAAAAAAAAAAAAAAAAAAAAAAAAAAAAATTTAGTAGTAAAATTTTGTATTAGAAGAAAGGCTTTGACACTAATTTTTTGATTTCTCAAAATATTATATATATTTTTTGGTGATGGTAAATTTTTTATGTTAAGTTTTTGAAGTAGTTTTAAATAGTTTGTTGATTTTATGAATTTATTCCATCATATTTGTCTGTTATATTATTGATAAGTGATCCTACCATAGCAATATTATTTTCATAATTTTTTTTTCAGAAGTACATAAACTCTTTATATTTTGATAGCAGGTTGCTAGTTCTTATTACTTATATTATTGTAAATTTTTTTGGAGTAGACTGATTATTAAACCAATAAAATGTTTTTTATAGAATTAAATTATGGTTACGATTTCCTCATATATCACTTTAATATTGATAAGTTCAATTAAAGAAAAATACTACAGTTTTCAAGAAAATTGACAATTACGTAAAAGTCACAGTATATAATTCATAAACATTTAGTTGATTTGTATGATCAATTACTTTTCAAATTAATATTACAATTGTTTTTGTTATAATTAAATTTAATTAATCTATTTCAATATTAACTATTTTAATGACCATGAATACTGATGTAAAATTAATTTATAAAATGTATAAGTAATAATATGTTTTTATGAAATGCCTATATATTGATTCAGATTAATTTTTCACATAATTATTAAATGATTAAAATCAATTTATTTAAATATATTCATGATCTCGGAAAGTTGGAATAATTTCTGTTTATTTGTTATTTACGATCTGTATAATATTTTCTATTTGTGTATGTTACACTAATACTCTAGTTTCTGATAATTTTTTCAAATGAGTAATTTATTTCTTCATTATTTTATAATATGAAACATATAAAAATTAATATTTACCGTCATATCGTATTCCGTAATGTAAGCTGGTATTTCCAATTGATCTGGAGACATTACCTCGTACAGATATTCAACACCAGGTAAGTTATGAACTTTTTGTTTTATTGCTGGTGCCATAAATGTAGTAAACCACCAAGTCATCATCTATTAAAATAAAATAAAATATACAAATGAAATAATGATGATAATTTCAAAGTTATTATTAACAATTAATTATAAACATTGTAAGTTATTAATTACTCTAGCGTAAATATGATAACTAAATTTATTTTCTCAACGAATTTATTATAAAAAAATATCGTGTTAAAAGAGTGATGGAAATCACTTAGAACACAAAACATTACATCCGTGTAAGGTCGAGTAGATAATGCAATAACAAGTTTATCAATCGTGAGAAATCTCAACGCTTGGTACATTTATTTCCGTTATTTTTATTGAAACCAAAGATAGATTTGATTTTTTTTTCTAATACATAAATAATGTACAAACCTTGGTCCAAAAAGTTGGATGAATGATGTAGAAATGCTTTAGGTTTTTTTTGTATCTGAAATATGGAAGAAAAAAAAAAAAAATTGGTTAAATATTTAATTAAATACAATTTTAATTCCCGTTATATGAAAATTTTAATTGAGTTTCAATCGTCTGATTTAGTTTATTTGCAAAATTTGAAAAAAGAATTTTATTACTAACGATTATGAAGTGAATGAACATTTTTATTTTATGTTAATGATTAGTGTTAAATTGACAGATATTATTAATACCATAGTGCTTGAAATTTTTATGTAGCTTCATATATCAATGGGTTAACAACAATTATAAATAATGTATTTTTTTTTTACAAATATACTCTGAATTTTAAATATAAAATACTTGAAATTGAAGACTTATCATTATAACTCAATTCAAAGTGAATAATGAGCTAGTTGTAAATTTTAATGATATATAATCTTACAGTGATTAAAAAATTTAATTTAAATTGAGCTTACTTGTAAGGAAGCACGTCGTATACTTCACGTAGCCATCGAAAACTGGGGTAATTGTTATTGGTGGTAAGTGTATGAAAGTAGGCTATGACGTAGTCACCTTTGACAATGGGATCTAGTAGTTGAATCAGATATAGTAAGGCCTAAAAAAAAAAAAAAAAAAAAAAAAAAAAAAAAAAAAAAACAATCAAATTTATTGATGAGCAAAAACTATATCATAGTATTGAAAGAAATACGTATACGAAAATTTACTAAATTTAATTTTGTTTAACTTAAAAATGTCGAAAAAATATATTAATAAATTCTTATTTTGCATTTTTTAAGAAACCATCTAATTACTAAGTACACTCATAATTCAATTCTCGTACATTTAATGTCTGCAAACAAAATGATTGTTAAAATAAATAAATAAATTATAATTAAGAAGTAATATTCATCTAGTCAAAGAATAATTAAAATATTTCTTCTCATTTATCTTGACATAAATTTTTTATGTAGATTGTACAGAAGTGAATCTCTATTTTTTTCCTTTTTTTAAAAAAGCTTTTGTTTAATTGAAGCTTTCTTCTTTTGTTTTTCAGAGAATTGAATATGGTTTCTCAATTAAAGAGCCATTGTCAACAATTCTTTATTGAAATGCATATAAATATACTAACAAACATGTCATTTAAATCTCATTATTTTAAGCAAACAACCGATAAAAAAAACTCCATTTAATTATTACAAATGTCTATTTAATTGTTTATGCGTCATAAAGTAAAAAGAAAAATGTATCTATTCATTTTATATGCCATAAATTAACGAAGATGAGTTACGGATAAAAAGCGCTTTCATTCTATCAAGCCGTGCTATTTTATCACGGATATTTATGTTGCATTACATAAAATATTTAACGGCTCCTTTTAAAAATCAAATTTGTTGACTAACTAAATAAAGTAGTCAATAAATGATTACTTCAAAGACTGGGCATACTGGCAATTTTTTTCTATTTTTATATCATCGGAAAATCAAAATATCGATTGACTATTTGTGACGTCATATCGGTTATTTGACGTCACATTGGTAATAACTCAGTATAATAGTAGCTTTTTGATGTTGATAGTAACGCGTGGTCACATATACGCTAATATACTAGATGTTAGTTCATAAATTATGATATTTTCATATCAATTATTTCAGTATAAATAATAATCAATAAATTATAGCAATATTTTTACCTTATCTAGATTTATTTTAGTTGCTGGAAACCATTTACCAACAAAAACGACAACTGGCCTTCCTTGTCGATCAACACCACTTTGATAAAGGCACCCAATTCCTGAAACTTCAGTTAGATCTTCCATTTTGGCTCGTCTTAGTAATCTTTCATACCTGAAATTATTACAGTATTTTAAATAACAATAACAATAATAACAACGTACTTTTTTAAGAATAAATTATTTTAATGATTATGATATTTATTGATAAGGTTACGTAATATTTTATAATATAATTTATAATATATCTCTATTAATTTATTACTGTTTATTGACTAAGTTATATCTAACTGATTGTATAAAACTAAAAATTATCCAGAGTTATTGTTATAGAAAATGATTTGTAAATATAAGTAATGTCTATGTATGAGATTTTATTATTATATTCAAAATATAAAAATTGCTATTTTTGTACAAAATAAAAAAAAACTTTGAAACGATAAATTCAAGTCAAATAAAAAAAAAATAAATTCTTTTTCATAGTTATAATTGTAACAATAAATAATCAATATCGATTGATAGAAATTAAAATATTTTATCATTTTCTTATGCAAATTTAGTTGCAATGAATAATAACAAATACATATGAGTAATTGTTGTTATTAAATTAATAAATCCAATTAAATAAAAAATATAGAATATACGTATTAGAGAAAATCAGTGACTCAGTTTATTATTGAACGAACTAAATGTTAAAGGGTAGGGGATTAGATAGAGGCCGATACTCGGATTTTTCGGGTCAAGTATACGACTCGAGACGTAAACGTAATATCTGTTCTTCCTTTTTTCTTTAGCTCCATTCTACAGACAACTATCAATTAGCATTTGTTATCATATAACATACAAGGTTAATAAACTTTCGATAATAGTACATGAATTACTGTATCATCTATTAAAATTAACTATAAATAAATAAAATACCCACCGATCTTCATCGTCATCCTCATCTAATCTTACATCTGTCATGTCAATCATCACCATTATTTTGATATGACTTTACTCGTTTAAATTTATTATAAAGTAAGTTATTTTTATAAATTTTTTTTTAAAATAACTGAGTATCTAATCTAATAATCAATAAAATTTATAAAAGTTCTGACACAATATCACTCAGTAAAAAATATATCACAAAAAATCCTATTAATTCAAATATTTTAGGTGTAAATTTAAATACAAATGTTAATTTTTACAAGATTATTTAATATAAAATTACTAAAATACGAATTTTATAAAATAGAGCCGATAAAATGAATAAAAAAAAGGATGATTGCGATAGAAGGTGACAAGCTGGAGAGTTGCGATTTATAGATCAAGACGTAGTACAAATGCTGATTCAAAATACGAGCACCGAGTCAAGTGTAATTAATTACCGCGTACAACATGATTAGTATGCAGAAAAAAAGATCACGAGTTGTTGCTTCAACAACTTATATTGAATCAACGAGAAACAATAATGTCGTCGTCGTTTCGGCAAGTAAAGAAAAAGTACTTTGTATTGCAAGTCTTTAAAGCGCTTGCGTTCATCAGACCAATCGACTAGGCACTCTCCCGTCGACGTTATTTACGTCATCCGACATATTTTTTTACAATATTATCATTTACAGTGATTCAAATTTCATTTGAATTTTAAAATTTACAATTAAACATTATTCATATTTTAATTTATCGATACTATTCTTCTTATATTGCCAATTCTGTACAAAAACTATAGAAGATTTTTCAAAAACTTATCTTTACAATTTTTGTTTATTAATTTCAATGTAAAAAAACAAAAATAAAATAAAACGGAAATTAGTCAACACCAATAATATGATTATTAAATTAAAATAATTATTCATAGAATTTAAAACTAAATTTGATATCTGAAGTCACTATATCCGGCCAGCGTAAAGTATTAAATAGGCAATGCTCTACTTGCTTCAATTAAATTTAACACTATAAATAATTTCAAAAGTACTAAAAGTCTACAAACAAATCTATGCTTTTAAACTTGTTTTACACAGTAACATCCATTCTAAGGCATTGTTTTGTTTAATGTTTAAAATACAATACTTGCAAGTACCACTGTTGTTTAAAGTTTTATAATTTGCCCAGATGGTATTCAAATTATGTTACCAGGTCATGGATTATCATTTTTTTTTAATATATATAATTAAATAACAGTATTTATCTCATTATTACAAGTACTCTTAACTAAGTAAACAAACTGTCGAACAGATTTTAATTACAGCAGAAAGTAAAACAACAAATAATTACTGAAAATTATTAAGTTGTTTGTAAAATTTATTATACTTTAAAAATTCAATTTTTGTAATTATCCGTATCGGGTAACTAAATTTTTAAATGATCATTGAATTTTACACAACACTTATCAATCATTTTGATTTAAAAAAAAAAAAAAAAAAAAAAAAAAAAACTGTATTATCGATACTATTTTTAAAGTAAATATAGCTAATATATTTTTGTAAATAATCTTATAGATTTCTTCTTTATTGGCCGACATTTTATGACGTAATATGTTGATGCTCAAAATTGAATTACTTGTTAGACATTTCATAATTCTTTAATCTTAAAAAAATTTGTAATTCGGTATTTATACTCAAAATAGAAGATATTATTTTAACGTTTTGTTTCTCAAAAATAATTATCTAGTTATAGTACTTCTAAAAATATGCACGAAAAATTGAAAATATTTTAAAAGCATAATTCTAAATTCTGTTCAGTAAATATTTAATTTTTTCATTTGAAAATATTTTTGTAAATTTCTAGTGATTAATAATTTCTTACGATAACAAAATTTTTTAAATAAATAACTTTATAGATAAGGTATCATAAGATTTACCGAAATAAGCAAGCAGCTGAATAGACAAATATTTATTCGTACCTTTCTTTTTGCTGCATCTGCTTGATCATGATATCAGCAATAGGATCAGTAAGTGGCCGTTCTCCAAGCAGCCTTTGTCTATCTAAGTCTCCTTGCATCTGGGTAAATGCATGCTCACCAAGATTCAATGAGGTATCGAGCTGACTTGACAATTCAATCGTTTCATCGCCTTAAATCAATAAAAATACATTTAATAATATTCAATTTTTAACTTCAATATAAAAATATAAATGTATTATAAATAGTATTACTGTGGAGTGTATGCTGAGGATTATCTATAATACGAATTTGTCGATCAGGCAAAAGTGGTTCACCATCAGGACCTCCGATATCACTTGGTAATTGCCAACATGCGTTTTCTTGTTCTTCGTAATTTCGTGGAAAGTAAAGTGGCAGAAGAATTTGATAAATTCCCAGATCACAGGGCTCAAGAACGAGAACAATGCAAACAAATGAATCATTATACTGCTCTAGAAAACGGCGTATCGTGCGAAGTGCAACATGCGCTCCAGCATCTGGTGGATAATTACGATGAACTGAATTAATTACAGGTAATGCAACAGAACGCAATCCCATTTCTCTGGCTTTTTGCAACACATTCCTGATAAAAAAAATTATTAAGTTATATTTTTATTTTTCTAAAATTAATATCCAAGCTTTATTTAGTAAAAAATATTTGTGACATACCTATAACAACAATGTAAAGTATTTTGAGCTGCTGTTTGATATTTGACATTGTAAATTGGCCCGACTGTATGAATAATAAAACGAGCAGGTAAATTATGGGCTTGAGTTACTCGAACTTCGCCTGTTTTACATTCTGTAAAGATTAAAAATTTTGTTTTACTGCAAAAAAATTAAAATATTGAATAAATTATATCGTACAAACTATTAAATAATTATATAGTAAAATTCAAAAAATTTTAAATGACTTCATTTTCAGTTAATTCTATTTTTTTAATGATAATTTTGATTGCCTTATGAATTTACTTCTATACGAAAATTTTTGCAAAAATGAATTTTTCATTTAATAATTAAAAAAAATGAGAATCAATTTAGCAGATATTTAATCATTTTTAGGATTTTTTTAACAAATAAAATATAGCAAAAAAAATGAGAACAAAAAATTGACATGTAGAAATTAAAAAAAATTATAAATGCAATTTTTTTTAAATAATTTTAATTGTTAAAAAAAAAAATTAAAAAATTAACAACTGACAGCTAACTTTAGTGTCATTTAAAAAAATTATTAGCCTAATTAATTAAGAAATTAGCAATTAGTTACTATAAATATTTTTTCTCGATTATTTTTAAAACCAGTCTCAAAATATTCGTTTATTACACTATGAAAGTCAAAGATTAATTTCAAGGTAATTTAATTATATTAAAAACTATTGGAAAAATAAAAATAGAATAAATGAAGTTATAAGTCTCTTCAATTTTACTAATTGATAAAACTGTCAATGCTATTTATAAAATTGAAAGTATATATTAATATTCCCATTTAAAATACTTTTTGCACCAAACTGCCGATGTTAACAGAATAATTAGTAATAAAAAAAAAAAAAAAAACGTGTCAAAGAGATGAAACATATTTTTCCCAATTTTCAATTAACCTAAAATAAATATTAGTGCAATAATACCTTTGATGTCATTGTCAATTTCGATATTAAGCGCTGGACCAGCTCGGGAAAATATTTTTTGGCACGTAGGACTATTGTCATTCATAGTTTCATTGGTAGGATTTACCACCGCATCAACTTGTAGCACCGATATGTCTCCAGTCCTATTAAAAATGAATGTACAAATTATAAGAAACATATAATTTGAATTACATGTATTGATAGGAAAAAAGTATAACAAAAAAAAAAAATAAATACCATAATGCAATCTTGCGATTAATTGAATTTTGAGACGGAAAAGGACAATCCGTAAAATGATTAGCTTCTCCTAATGAATTTGAGTAGTCTGTATAACGATGTTGAACTGGTACTTCGGCCCATCGTGTTAATGTACGTATCTCTACGGTTTCGGGGGCGATACCCAGGGGTTCCATCAGCCTCATCAAGCTTGAATTATATTAATACAAATAAATTTAATTATTACATACGGCTATCATTGTTCATCAATGACAGTTGTCACATAAAAAATGTAACTCAACAATTAATTTTTACTGTTATAGTAATCAAAATAAAAACGTCATAACAATAAAAAGTCCCAATCAGACATATAACTAATCAATTAAAATAATACATAGATGTTATATATATTTGTATATTTGTATATTTTATCGAATAAAAAATTTTCGCGCAAGTCTAACCTTACACCAACTGTCACGCGCCATTTTTACATCAGCTGTTCTTTGATTAAACGATCGTACGCGCGAAAATTAACAAAAAAAACTCGACAAAAAAATGTAAAACACTCTAAAATCATACAGATAATACTTAGAACTGAGACTACAATGCAAGTAAAGTAAAGTAATCATCGTACCAAGTAATTTGACAATGTACACCAAAGGGAAAAAATGAGTTATATTGAACAATGAATATAATCGACTTGCGGACACACCAAGACTCGTCACAAAAGCATTAGCTGTCGAATTTTCTTTGTTTACTTCAATAATTATTTTTTCACTTGCGCGCTTTGGCACAGATTTATAAAATATATCCTTCTTTTTTGTTTTCTTCTCTCTCTTTATCTTTGTATATATATACATATATTTTGGTCTAACTAGTACAATACTAACGTTCTTTTTTTTTTCTAATAACCAACCAGTTACCAATCTATTTCTAGGTCGACGTGCCGTCGACGTATTACACAAATGCGCTAACGCTGTTTCATCCTCGCTGTTCTACGGGTTTACTCCCACTCTATCATTGAACTTCCCCTTCCTAATTTGTTACTTTTACCTACCTTTGGTACCACTAATCCATCACGATTAACTGCGCGCGCAACTTTTTATGGCGCCAATCAAGTGCACTGAACTTTAAATATTTTTCAGCTCTCAAAATAGTAATTATTTATATATTTTTTTGACCTTCGATAACTTGTTTTTTACTCAATTTATCTTTTACACCTGTAATATTTTTTTTTCTTATCGATAATTTTATAGATACATTTTTTTTTACTGACTAATGAGTTAAAACGATGAAAATTAAGTTAGCCGACATCTAGAAATTTTTGTAATTTTTTTATTGATAAAATTATTGTAAAAAAATAAAAAAAAAATTTTTAAATCTATGAGTGCAATTTTTTAAAAACATTTTTAGCTCTAATTTAATATAAGAAAAATAATTAAAAAATTGACAACGTCGGCTAACTTTAGTGTCATGTTAAAAAGTTTATTATACTCAAAAATACTAAATATTAATAATATTTCATCCATTCATACTTGCAGAAATATAGTCTGAGAAGACGTAATAATCCGGAAACCTTTGTTTTTTTAATGCCTCTAGATTGAGTAATGTATTAAAAAGGTTTCACAATATAAATCTTGTGATGAGGGTCAAGAACTTTTTTTTTTCATCGTGTCAATTTAATTAATATAATATTACATATCCCCACCAAATAATAATAGTATAAAATAAGATACAAAAATTTTCTGCAGTAAGTTGCGTCAAAATATTAAAAAAAAAAAAAAAAATTAATAAGTCAGGGTCAAAGTAGTAATCTGGATTGTCCTGAAAATGTTAAAAATAAATCGTTGAGACATCGGTATCAAAATAGTCACAAAAGTATTGTTAGATATAACATATATGTATATATAAATATTAAAGTACAATAACGCTCACTGGTTTTATAGTCCTCTATCGATAGCCGATCGAACATCAATAAATATTGAAGTTTTAATGTATATAGATATTCTTGACTATCATGGTATTTTACTGAGGCTAATATAATGTAAAATTTACTAACAAACTTAGGTATCTATTGTACATTAGATTGTAAAGAAATAGTAACACTCCTCAGTACATTAATCTATACGTATCAGTGTATGGATGAGAAGATAATATGTTAGCTTCTACGAAATACGCGTCAAATAACAATTTGTATGCAGTATGAGTAAACGGATATGATAATACACTATAGTTATACGTAGATCGGAATTGCTTAATAATATTCTAAATACAAACAATACACAAATGGTAGGTAGTAGAAGAAGTAGGCTAGTCAAATTAAAAACACGGACTATAAAAAAGTGGGAATTAATTTTTCACCTGTCTATAGACATTTTGTGGTACTGATAGTACAATCATTTGGGCGTAGATCTTTATCTTTAACGTTGTTGCCTTTGACAAGCTAAATGAAGATAAAACGTTAAACATTGATGTGCGTATAGTAAACATATGTACATGTGTACACATAATGTATGACGTATATGCTTTTTTAATACGTTTAAACCGTTGTGGGATTAGTTAAAGAAGTTTTATTATATTTTTAAGCATACCAATGAAGGTAGCTCTTAATGCACATTTATTACAATAAGAAATATTTAAAAAATTTTTTTATTTTTACTCGTAAAATTATATTTTGATCCATTATACACAGTAAAAAATTTTGCGTCATTGCGTCAAAAAATGTTGTGTTAAAAATTTTTATATTAAATATTTTACACTTTCTTGTGTTAATTCAACACAATAAATATCAAATTTACGCATAAAACTGTTAAGTTGACGCAATGACGCAAAATTTTTTACTGTGTACACGGCTTTTAAAACAATTTAAGACTTTAATGAAATATTTCAAACATTTCAACTTTTTAAATTACTTGATACTGATAAATATTTTTGAAATGACAATAAAATATTTTATCGTGATAAAATAAAACAAATTAGGTAAAATGAGATCAATTGTGTTGAGATAGAAACTGGGAAGAGAGCAGCAGTGAGAACATGTAGTATGTAGTTCCTAGAGCTCACGAAGCCGTCTACGTTAAATCGATACTATTATCAATTATTACCATTACCACTACATCAGCAACAAGGTTGCAACTAAAGTACTCTAAGGGTGCATTTCAATAATATACTGGATAAGAAGTACAAATATCTTTCCGCATATCATTTTGAAATGTTTATATATTTATTACCAAATCCATATTTATTTTTTGTATTTAAAATATTTTTGTTTTTTTAATAAACCAATAATAGCAATTACTCATAACTTATGCCATCATGAAATATATTTGTTTAACTATAAAAAATTTAACAAGTGACACGTAACTCGCGCACATATGTTGAGTACTTCCATTGGAAAAACATAATTAAACATAGTTAAAACTTTGAATATTTAATAAAATACTTAACGAAATGTAATAGTTACTTGAACTTATTAAACTTTTTAGAAATATTATATGTGCATATGCACGTACTTATATACCTATACGTTTTAATATAAAGACTAAAAGTTTACTCTGTGGCACTGACATCGAAGGTATAATGTTTGTCCATAGTTGACTGTACGGTACCATTGCACAGTATGTCATATTTAATCAATCAATGTTTTATAACTTTAGTGTAATAAATAAATATAAACAATTCTTTGCAGATACATCTATGCGTTAGAGTTTATTTTATTTTCAATATTATATCACGGATCTATAATATAAAATTTATTGAATCGTTACCTCTAAACTTTTATAACTTTCGAATGAATTTAAAAATTTATTTATTTTATTATTGATTGGATATCTTCGGGTCAATGAATTTCTACATAAAAAATAGATAGACATTTATCAATCTAAAGTTTTTTTTAAGTATCAATATCAATCCAACCTAGATAATAAAAAATAACTTTTTAAAAAATTATATTACTTGCTTGTATAATAAAATTTATTGATAAATAGAGATTTGTTTTATAAAATAACAAATTTATCAGCACATACCTTTATCAATCTTGTGATATATGATTTATGAATATGATATCTCAGATCTATCACACATTCATTATCTTATCCAGGATTTTCCTGTTAAATTATTTTATTAATACTGTCCAATTATAAGTAGGAATTATTTCGACATGTAGAGATCACAAGAATCCGGTTTTACAGCGCAACGGTGTGTCATACATCTGACTAATATACCCCGTGTCTAGTTTCATAAGCTTTTTTCATGGATGAATATACCTTTTAGAAGTATTTTATTTCAAAATTATTTCGTTATTAATTTTTTTGAATCCTTTATTTGGTATGTAAATTTGTTTTACATCAAGTTATAATCTATTGGCAGTATGAGTTGAATCAAAAAATGATAGCCACTGAACTAGAAAGTTTTGATTTTTATTTAAATAGTTATGATTACAGATTGTAATGATATCTATTGAGTGATTGAAGAAATAAATATAAAGAGTTTCTATCAGTGATTAATAAAATTTTTAAATCGTATTATAATTACTTACTGAAAAATGAGTCTGAAGTTAGCAGACACTTGACAATTTTTTGATTTTTCTTGAAAAATCAACTAGGCATAGAAAATTATTTATAAAAATTTCATTTATAATTTTTCAAAGCTTCTAAAGATCAAATTTTTAAATAAAATTTTCTTGCTATAATTTATTTGTTAAAAAATTCTAAAAATTATCAGATGTCTCTCAACTTCAGTGTCATTATTGAAAAATATTTTATGATACCAAGAGTTGGAGATGACATTAAAATTAGCTGTCATTTGATAATTTTTTAATTTTCTTTGACAAAAAAATTTGTTCTAGAAAATTATTTTAAAAAAATTGCATTTTTAATTTATTAAAATTTCTACAAGTCCATTTTTTTTGCTATAATTTATTTGTTAAAAAAAATTAAAACAATTATGAAGTGACAGCTAAATTTAATGTCATGAGTTACAGACTTCTGATAATTTTTTTTTTTTTTAAACAACTAAAAAAAACTATCAGAAAGTGAAAAATTAATGAAAATCTATGAAAAGAATTAGAAAGATAATTTTTATAGATTTTTTGAAATAGCGGGTTTAAACTCAAAACTCACAGCATGATGATTATAACTGACAACTCAAGATCGCAAAGTGTTTTGAAACTAATAATATATTATTAGGATAAAATGTTTAAAAATATCACTATAAATATTCACAAAATGTTTTCCATTATCATTTTTGTATTTAAGAAAATAATCTTTATTTTGTTACTCAGATTTACTGTCAATTTAATTTGTATCTGTTGTCTGGCGCTTTGTTATGTATTAATGCCTTGTTTTTCTCTTTTTTCCGTGGAAATAAATAAATAATGCCATCTAACATTGAATTTACTGAACTAAGTATTAAACTGACGATCCAGAGTTATGGAAAGCAAAACTATAGTATAAATGATGTTTTATATGGACAATAAAAAAAAATTTAATTCAAAGAGTAAAAATGGCGGATGATAACGAGGACCAGTGGCTTTACGGAGATTCAAATGATGGAAAAGATAATTCTCCCAAAGAAGATTCGCTTGAAAATAATAAGGAATCAACGTCAAATTTAAACCAAGATGAGTTGAAAAATATTGAAGAGGGTAACGCGGAAAATAACCCCGAAGAGTCTACTGAGGTAAGTAAACATAACCTTTTTGGAGTATCTACCGGTGGAAATAAAATTAATAATGATACTGGAATAAGCAGACGACATTAAAGTTAGCAGTCACTAGAGAATTTTTAAATTTTGTTTAACAAAAAAATTAGTTTCAAAAAATTATTTTAAAAAAATTGCATTTTTAATTTTTTAAAATTTCTAAATGTCAATTTTTTTGCCACAATTTATTTGTTAGAAAAAATTCTAAAAATTAATAAATATCTGCTAAATTTATTTTTATAATAAGCAGACATCTGACAATTTTTGGATTTTTTATAACCAATCAACTATTATTCAAAAAAAATAATTTTTTAAACTCGCACCTTGGAATTTTTTACTAAATTTTTTTCATTGTAATTTAATTGTTGTAAAAATCTAAAAAATTGATAATACTGAAGTTAGCAGTCAGCTGTTAATTTAAAAAATTTTTTTAATAAATCAATTACAATAAAAAAATGCTTCTAAAAATTTTCATTAATTTTTACATGTGAAACTTTTTAATTTAATTTTTTTTTATAATAATTCAATTGCTATAAATATCTAAAAAAAAATTTTATATCTGTTAACTTCAGTGTCATAAAAATTGTTAAATGTTTGTTAAATTTAGTATCATAATTAACAATATATTTATTTATGTATAGCAATTAGAAGCATCAGCACCGGAAGAACATACGTCACAGGAGCCTGTTGAAGATGAAGAACAGGAGGTTGATGAAAATGGCACAAAAGAACCGAGCCAAGAAGACGCTGATGCTCCCAGTGATTCCGATTCAGATGATGACGTTCATGTGGTCATCGGTGATATTAAATCGACGCCAGCATATAATAATATAAATATTAAGCGCAGTGGGCTTTTAACAAACGCCTCCGGAATACCAGATAAATTAAACAAACAACCTGGTAAATTTAGTATCGATGAATTTGAAACAATTGGAGTTATAAATGGAATCCAAGCGCATGAGTTTAATCTTGATCAACTGGAGGATAAGCCGTGGCGCCAGCCTGGTGCTGATATTACGGATTACTTTAATTATGGTTTTAATGAAGAAACTTGGCGCGCTTATTGCGAACGTCAGAAAAGAATGAGAAGTGAATCGGGAGTCGGACTTGTTTTGAACGCCGGCTCTGGAGGACCAAATCTAATAAATACAAGAGTATCGCAAGTTGCTATCACCAATGATAATAGCAAGTACTCTGGTATCGCAGGACCTAAGAGAGCTGGACCACCACCTGGAAGAAAAATGGCTGGAACTATTGACGTGATTGGTAGTTCTGGACTGGCGTCACGCAGAAATCTCGATAAATCACCACCTAAGGAAAATGTCATTCAAGTTATGACTGCTGACCGACGAGAATATTCCAGAAAGCCAGGATTTCCTGACATGAGTGTACCACCACCGGGTCCTGGAATGGTACCACCTCCTTTCGATTTACCTCCACCTCCTGCTCCTTATCAGGAACCTCCGCCTTTTTATATGCCAGAACCTGATCCTTACTTCCAGAGCTATGAGCCAACACAAGACAGTCAATGGGGAAATGATCCCGTAAGTATTTTATTTGGTTAATATTTATTCTAATAGTTATTTTAATAATAATAATAATTAATAATAAATAATATCACGTTGCAGATGCCACAAGGGCGTATAAAAATTAATCACCCTTATGGCACCCAAAAACCACAAGGGCGTATAATAAAAATTCTGTTCTTTTTTTTAAGTTCAAAAAAATTTTTAGTTTGACAAAAAAATTTTTTTTACATTTCTACACATTTCGAGCGTTCCGAATTATTTTTTCGGTTACCGAAAAAAGTTTCACTGAGTAAACAATAACATCTTCATATAATTCTAATTAAAATTGTCTCAAAAATCAAAATTTTTAATTATTATATATTCACCCGAGGATGGTATGAGTGCTCATACCAACAATATTGTGGTGAAATAATTAATAAATAAAAATTCAATAGTCTCCAATTGGATTGGATTTTGGCGTACAAAAATAATAATAAATCCTCTTTAATAAATGATAATAATAATAATAAAAACTAATTAAAGTCAGGATGTTGTAGACCAAAATGATGTTATGTTTTTTTATTTCATTTATTTTAACATGCGACGTTTCGTCAGTTTTATTCTGACATCATCAGGCACCTTAAAATTTTACAAAATAAAAACACATAGTCCTTAATTTAAAAAAATAATTACTGCGCATGGCATTTTTTAATACACAAATTAGAATCCGTAATAAATAAAACGAAACAAATTCATTAAAATATATTAAAAAACCTTGTCGACAATATGTTTAAAAAATTAATCTATTATTTTCCAGTTAATATTGATAAGTAATAAATTATCAACAATAATTATATACGAATTTAGACCTAATTAAAGCAATAATAATAATAATAACAACACTAATTGTTTGCATTTTTATTTAATAGACTTGGCAGCCAGCAAATTTATCCATTCCATTGACAACATCTGATGAAAGCAAAGATATAGGTCCTAAATCAATTCCAACAATGGTACCACCCCTGGTGATTCCTCCATTGATCGCTTCTGGTCCACCAGGGCGCGATCCTGCCGCGAGAGGTGATAATTCGCGCGGTGAAAGGGAAGTTGATTCAATGGGCAGAGAAAGAGATCGAGAACGTGAACGCGACCGTGACCGTGACCGTTCAGAACGTGACAAAGACTCGTCAGTTAGAGAACGTGAGCGAGATTCAGTGACAAGGGATGAAGATAAAGAACGTGATCGTTCGAGGTCACAATATCGTCATAAAGAGAGGTAATATTTGATTTAATTTGTTAAATATAACAATAGTTGTCTCATTAAAATATGTTATTTTAATAATCATTTTATTTTTAATTATTTTAGACACAGACATCGATCACGATCACGCTCCAGACGGCATAAATCTAGATCTCGTAGTCCAAGTCGTCGTAAGAAGAAGTCACGACGTTCTGATCGTGAACGGTCAAAAGAAGAAAGTGAATGAGTTCTACATTTAAATACCTACTTAATAATTAATTTCAATTTCTCTGATTTATGGTGTGCTTTTAAAATAGCGCCTACTTTGTAAAAAAAAATAAATAAAAAGTTTGACAATGACAATATTGTCATGCTAATTAACAATTATGTTCTATTTGTTATAAGTATTATAAAAATTAGATAGTAATGTAATATTTAATTTGAATAAATTAATTTTTTTTTCGTAAAAAAAATAACAAAAGGCATGCAATTTATATTTATAAAAAATCGTTTATTTTTAAAAAGTCTATATGGAAGCAAAAAGGAAGAAAATTAGTAATGAAAAAAGCACGGTATGTAATGCCATTCAATGTATGGTTTTATATTATAATGTTGTTACAGAAATCTTTTTTTTCTTTCATTTTTAATAATAATTAAAAGTAATAATAGTTATGCTGTCAATAAAAATACTCGCGAGTGGATCGATCGACGGTCGTTATAATTTTTAATATTACCCTTTCTCGTTTACTTTTTCAAAATTTTATCTATCAATTTAGTAAGCATCGATCGTTTCACGCATACGAATATTTTTCCATTAACAATATTCATCGAAATCTTTTTTCATCAATCATTATACATAATGAAAAAAATGTTACATTTGTACAGCCATCAAATTTATGATACAATTAGATTACCGTTTTTTTTTTTTTTTTTTTAATTTGTTACCTTTTTTTACTTTATTTTTTAAATGTGTGTTTATTTGTGTTATAATAAATGTGTAATCTATAAATGAGTGAAAAATGCAATTGATATTAATACAAGTACATTTAATAATATTAATAATAATAATAATAATAATAATTTACATTTAATGATTATCAAATCATTAAGTACTTAATCAACCAAAAATTTTTTTTTTTAACATTCATTCAATTGTAATAGTGAATTATAATTGTTATTGAATGTAACTTGTATTAAATTAAGTAGCGCAATGACAATAAATAATATCTAATATGAAGAAATGTTGATGTTAATCGCGTATAAGAAACGAAGAAAAATAAAAATAAAATTGTAAGCAATTAAAAGCAATATTATTTAATTCTCATAACAATTACTTAAGAGCTTGAATATCTAAGACGTAATTATGTCGTTAAGAATAAAGATAGAAATAGTACAAAGAACTGTTATTTATTTTTAATTCTGTTTTACGGTTTTTTTTTTTTTTTGTTTTTTTTTTTTAGATTGAAACATCTATTATATTAATTCATTAATAATTATTTATATTATTCACTCAATACTTATTCAATAAACTTTTAAAATTTAAATATAGAGTAACTACGAATCAATTCTAAGTAAATATAGTCAATAATTATTGTTTTCATAACAAATCACTAATTCATATGTTTTATAAAATGTGATTTTAAATTTAGTTTCATAAATTCCAAATTTTATCAACTCAGATTACCAATTTTATCTGTAACGACAATAACGTCCGAAAAATATAAAATTGTTAAATCGATTTTTTTTTTAATTTTAAATAATTTTTAACATTGCTTTAAAAATCAATTTTTATATAAATAAAAGAAAATCATTATTTTTAAAAAATCAACTGAATATTTCAAAGAAAAAACAATAATATTTTTTTCATATTTGAAATGTTTGTGTTGATGATGTGTGGAAAAATGTACGGTATGAATTTTTATAAAGGTAAATATATAGAATGAGAACGATAAAGAGCGAGAGAAAGATATAATTATTATTATTATTATTATTATTCAATCTAGTGCGTTTTTAAAAACTGCCCATGAATGCTGTTTTTTTTTTTTGTTCTTTCATTTAAAATGTTACAATATTTATCTATTCTTACTGCTCTGCGCCTGTTATAAAAAACTTTGTCGAAAATGGATTATTTTACTATTTTTGCTGGCTATTTCTTTGTATCTCTTGTTATTATAATTTTTTTTTCTACACTCTATACAAAATGTACTACACTCTATACATGTTTTTTTTTTTTTTTTTTTATATTTATTTATTCATATGCTTCTCCATCCCACTTATTAATATAATATACTATTTTGGAATACAAACTTTTGTTAATTTATAATAATCAATCTCGTTTATTAAATGTCAATTGGATTTAATTTCGTTACATCATTCAGTTGCTATCAATTTCTTTTTGTATATAAAACAAAGAGATATTTTCAACAATATTTTCTTTTAATTTTAAAAATCGAATTTTTATGAGTTATAATTGTAAACAATAAAAGAAACACTTTATATTGTTTCAGGTAAAAAAATATCGTTGAAATATTTTTTTGTAAATTCACGCTTTTATCTTAACATTCTTCGATTTATTTATTGATGAAAAATTATTGCGAATGATTGCAATTATATACAGGTATTTTTTTTTTTTTTTTTAATTATAAACAAAAAAAAATTGGTTTACAATTTTTTAAGCGATTTTTGTTCAACTGCATGTAAAATGAATAGCACGCTACTGTACATCAGTCTTAACATCAGGGCGCACTATTCCTGTATGGATACTGTGTGATGAACAATTACAATAGAAATGAAATCAAGTCGTAATAATAATAATAATGATGATATATATGTAAATGTTTATGCTTTACAATCGTTTTACAGATTAAAAAACTACATTATTATTGTTAATATTAGTATAATTATAATCATTATTTGAATTATGAAAATGGTGATTCAGAATGCTAAATTATTTTGAAAAGTTCACTATGTTAAATATATAATAATGTTTTAATAAATGTCTTGCGTATATAACAATATGTACTACAAGTGGGAGGTCGCAGATCTTTTTCATATATATATAATACAATCAGCGTGTAATAATATAAGTAGTAGTAATAAAATCATATACAATTGTTACAATATTTAAATATTACTTATTACATGTATTATTATATCGACCAGTTTTTTTTTTTATAATCCTTTAGATATACATATACAGTTATTATATATATATTTATATATATGTGTATATATTTATATATATATACACTTAATATTTATAAAATTACGCAAACAAATCTATTACTTATTAAATAATTAGTGTTTTTATCGTACGTGAAAATCCTCGAAGCGTTTTTCAATAATCTGTTGTTAATTATGATCAAAAATATTTAAAAAATTAAATAGAATACAAAAAATAAAACGTCAATTTTTCAATTAAATTGGCACACAATTAGTTAAATAAAGCATAATAATCCAATACAAGATGCAAATATTTTTTTTTTTCAAGATTATTTACAGCAATGTCAAATTTTCATTTGCTGAAAGCTTCATATTAATTAGTTTTGTTATAAAATATATTTATGCAATAATTTTATAAACGGTAAATAGTTTTTCGCTAAATTACATTAAAAAAGATACAATTACAAATTTAAATTGAAAAACGAACAAATTTAGTAGTTTTAATAGTTGATTAATTTTTTGAATAATTCAAGTGAAAAAATATGATTATTGAAATAGATCGACAGATCGTGTACATTGAATAGCTGACATGTGTTAGCATGAACAGAAATATAAATGTAATCTGAACAATTGATTAAATAGTTACTTGAAAATTTGAATGCTATATAAAAAATGTACATTATTTATAAATAATATCAATATTAATTGTAGCACATTTAAATTGTTAAATATTTAATATACCTTTGACTTTAAAAAAAAAAACTAGAATGTATTGATGAATATTTGATTTACGACATATAGATTTAAAGATATTGTTAAATGAATAAAGAGACGGCTGATTAAAAAATTTAATCAAAAGCACGAGGATAATACGTCGACATTAAACATCCTACATAATAATATTTATAAAGTACTATATACGGGTTTTTTGCTTATGTTTTAAATATATATGCATATATATATATATAATACGCTTAAGTCTATAAATATTAGCGATTATTAATAACATAGAATTGTAATAATAAAAATTAAGAAAAAAAGAAAAGAAACTAATGTTATTTCTATGTCAATGAATAACTTAAAAAATGATACGACATGAACAATTTTGCGACTTTATTTTCATTAAATTTTTTTTTTCATGTTGTTTTTAAAATAGTAATTAGGATTGGTTTGAAAACTCCGACGACATGTGATACACTGTTATATATATATATATATATATATATATATATATATATATATATATTTTTTTTTTTTTTTTTTCGTATATAAATATAAATAATGTAATCTGTTATTAACACGTGACGACTGATTTACAAAGATAAGGAACTACAATAATTAATTAATTATTAATAGTTAAATAATTATTTTCATATTATTGTTTATATTTTGTCGGTGTAATTTTCACATTTATTTATTTTTTTTTAATTCAATTTTTATTCATTCTGATAAGATGTTTACTCTGAGATGTATTTACTGGAATGTCTATACCGATTTCTTTTAGTAAAAAATAATAAAATAATTCTTATTGGCTCTCACAGTTTTAAATTAATACCCATCGCAGTAATTTATTATTATTCGCATTTATTTAATGGAATAATTCGTGAGAGGAAAAAGAGAGGGAAAAAGATAGTTACTCTAAAAATTTGACAATTTTCAATATTAAATGGTTATATACAATATTTTACAAAGAAATATGCTATAGTTTCTCTTCCTCAATTGTTTCCTCCAATGAAAAAATTTTTATTCGTGATTCTTTGATATTATCATGTTTCTTTCATATAGAAGATGAACACTGTTTTCGAGTTGCTCGTATTTACTTTATTTTTTATTTTATTTTTTGTTTTATTTAACACCTACATTACAACGAAATATTACATATTGTACAAGAGAGATGCAACTCGATTAACATGAGTGTTTACTGTGATTTTAATTCATATAAAAGAATTTTCGAAGTCTTACAGCTGTATATAACAAAAAAATATCTCGCGTGAAAACTTATTTTAAATTCATATAAACTTAATGCAAATAATGATTAAATTTATTTACCAAGACATTTAATTAAAAATTTTAAATAATTGTTAGTGTTTGAATTCAAACGCTTAATTTATTATTAATATAAATTACTGCGATGGACTTAATTTTAATTGCAACATATTTAAACGCCATTATAGAATAAAATGTTGACAAATAATCGCAAATAATTTTAATGGGACTATGTTTAAAGTTATCGCTCGTAAAAATGTTTAAACAACTTTTTTCGAGTTTTTTTTTTTTTTTACAATATACAATAAGATTTTAATTATTAATTAATAATATATAAATTTATCGTATTATTCACTATTGATTTTTTTTTTTCATAAAATCGATTTTTGCTTAAACATCATTTTCGTCAAATGAATGGGTTTTTTTTTTTTTTTTTTTTTATTTTACAATGTTTTAGTAATAATGTTAACGCTAATGAGGGGGAATTGCTTACACAAGGACTCAGAAACGTTATATAAATTAAAATCGGTATTTTACTTATTGATTTTGTTTCTTCCTAAATAAGTCTATCTAACGGTAGAGAATGTAAACCACACTTTGTTCTTTTTCTAATTTAATTAAATTGTAATTATAATACACAATATTCACAAAGTCGTTTAAAAAGATAATTGAATATTTTAACGAAATATATAAAAAAAAAAAGAGTAATTATAACTAAGAATAATGATAATTATTATAATATTCATAAAATATGAGAGTAAATATTGAAATTTATTTCGATTTCACAGCATCATATGTGAAAAGCGGGTTGTTGACGTATCTATACACCTCGTTATTTATTAATTATTTATATCACAATTTACAGAATTAGCATAAATGAGAAAAAAAGCCGAGCTTTCTTGAGATTTACTAAAGGAATTTATATATTCATTTTTTTTTAAATCAAATAATTTAAAAATTTCTAGCTCTTCATCTATAAATAAAAAAAATTAAGAAGACGGAGCTTCTAATATATTTTTTACCTCGCCTACTATCATTTCATGTCATATTTATTCTTCACTTTCAATT
Organism: Cotesia typhae; assembly: GCF_013202065.1. Lineage (NCBI taxonomy): Eukaryota > Metazoa > Arthropoda > Insecta > Hymenoptera > Braconidae > Cotesia > Cotesia typhae. The sequence continues at coordinate 3,310,812 of NW_027423757.1, read as the reverse complement.
ATTCACACTTTCAATTTCATATTAAAAAAAAAAAAAGGATGAATTATTAAAAATTATTTTTAGCATGAAAACGTTGACGATAAAAGACAAAAAATTACTTAAGGTAAAACAATGAAAGTGGATCAAAATCGAGAACATTATTAAATTTCACTGTCATTATGTGTCATAATGTTGAATGACGTCTTCTATAACTTTCTATGCGTCACAAAAAAAAAAAAAAAAAAAAAAAAAAAAAATCAACACATTTTTTTCGTCACAATTTCAAACATACAATTTACAATTTTTTATCTGATCTTTAAATGCATGCATTGCTAAAGCTCTAGCTATCTCTAAAACATTATCCTCATTCTTCAACTTTACAGAAAGCAATATTAAGATTGTTAAAAGAAAATACTAATAATAATGAAACGTAAGGATGTATATACCGATTTAAACAAAATGTCTATCAATTAATCAATGCCTAGTCGGTATTTTTTTTTTTTTTTATTTACCTCGAAATAAAAGAAAAACTTGTCTTTACTTGAGTAAAGTTAAGTGACAACGAGATTCTTCAAAGCTAACTCTATAAAAAAAAAAAAAAAAAAATATTTTCAAAAGCATTTACAAACAATTACAACAGTTTATAAATGAAAAATAAAAGAGGCAATTTAACTTAGGGGAAAAAAAGGCTTTAACTATACATTAAGAAGAAGCTCGTTAATCGCATTTGTCTGGTCGTGATTTGCAGCTGGTTAATTATATTATCCTCAAATTATACAATTCGCTGTCGTATTTATCTAATCAATCACCATCGAAAACTTCCCATACATCTACTAAACCGTAAAAAGTAAGCTTTTTACTCAATTTTTTCATAGCGTAGGATCGTCATTATTTCGTTTCAAATTATTCACTGAGATTTTTTTCAATTCAATTTACAGAACCTATCTCTTTTATCGATAGAAAAAAATATCTGTGAATATTTGGTAAGTAAAAAAAAATTATTAAATTAATTTTTTTTAATCGTTGGAAAACGTTATGTATATAACTGATCCAAGTCTCATTCAAATTGATAGATATTTTTCTCAACTCTCTATTAAACGAAAAAAAAAAGTAATAGCCATCATCGTTTTAAATTTACAAAACCTGGGTTGATTGCTGAGTTTGTGTCGATACAGAACCTGCAGCAGATGTCGGTGGTCCAATTGGCCCAAGATCACTCGTATTATTTGTTGTGCCTGCTGGAGTTGATACACCAATCGCTGACGCTGTTTTCATGAAAAACTTCTCGAGCTTAACAATTATATGTTTTCCGTAAGTATATTTACGGAGGCTGCTTAAATGTGGCCGTATTTTATGCATCAATACTTTGCGTTGTGCTGGTTCAGCAACATCAATCATCTTCTGTACGACATAATTCGCATATTGATCTTTCATCATGACATTTAAAGCGCTGTAAAAAACATTTGTTGCAGTGTAATAATTGAATAATAGAAAAAAATAAATTTACATTTATAGATAAAAATAAACTTACTTATCATTGAAACCGCAGACTTCCTCGATAAGAACAGCGCGTTCTTGTCGTGTAGCATGTGTAACACATTTTTCAACGACGTTACTCGCAAATTTATGCTGAGATAGAGCTAAAACTTTTCCTCTGACACTACTAATAAGCTGTGCTTTATCTTCAATTTTACCGTGTTCAAGTACATGTTGAATAACATAATTTCCATATTGATCTTGAATCAATTGATCTGTTGCTGCGTGTAATTCTTGAAGAATCCCTTGAGTTTGTTCGGGTGTACAATGCTCTAAAATACGCTGAATCACTCGACAACCATACGGATGTGTACTTAGAGAGTACACCTGACCGGCAAATGCACCAATAACAAACTGAAGCGCTCGCGGTTCAACACACTCAATGCATTTTTGAACGACATGATTTCCGTTCTGATCTTTCACGCATTTCAACACGTGACCATCTAATTCACGTACAATTTCCTGTTGTTGTTCAGGTCCAATGGACTCAAGTGCTTTCTGAATTACTCGGCATCCGTACATTTGAAGTGCCAGTGGCAATACATGACCTCGAACCTAATCAAACATAAATTTAATTGTATATTTTAATATTTTCATAATATATTGCTGAATGAATATTCATTTTAATATCAGTATGCGTAGAATAATCATAATTAGAGAAAGTCATATGACACGCAAATTTTAATCATTGAAAAATGATTATTTTAAATTGTTTATTTGACAAAAAAAAATACCTTTTGAGCGAGTGTCGATTTTTGTTCTGGCGTGCCAAACTCGAAAAATTTCTGAATCACATAATTTCCAAACACATCAGTCATAAGTGAATATGCAGACGCAAGAATTTCTTGGAATACGAGTTGTTTTTCTGCTGCTGATGCACGTTCAAGTTTCTGTTGAATGAAACGCGAGCCGTGTTGATCCTGGCTGAATTCAACGATATGGTTGGCTAGATCTCGTAATTGGAGACTTGGAAAACTAAATAAACATAATAATCATCATTATTAAATATTTCTACGCTTCAACTTTCTTCAAGAAAATATTAAACAAAATAGAACAAAATAAACCAACCGATTATTTCTAAAATCTTCTAATAATCGTGAACGACCACCCGCGCCTTTGTCTCCCACTCCTGACGCTGCACTACGTCCAGGTTTTCCAACTAAGTTTGGAAAGAGAGAACTACTGGATCCAAATACACCATTTGCTGTTAAAGTGGGTACTACACTCGTGCGGAATTTAGCTTCGGCGCCAGGTGCTGCTGACACGCGGTTAGCTCCACCGACTAAACCACCTAATGATCCTCCAATTGTCGGTGGTGGCGTCAAAGAGAGCCCTAAAGGACTGGGAGAAGCAGTTACAGTCCCTAAAAAAAAAATAAATTATTGTTAATACGTTATTGGTTATTTATTTCACAACTTTTTATGCAATTAATATTAAAATAAAATTCTGGTTTTATTGTAAAATAAATATTTAAAAGGTCACTTGTTCAAGCTTGTAACAAGTAAGATGTTTCAAACTTGCTATCCTTGTACATAAGTTCTTATTTCAATAGAACAATTTATGATTTTTTTAACTTAATTTTCAATGGAAAAAAAAAAAAAAAAAAAAAAAATATATATATATATATATATATATATATATATATATATATATATATATATATATATGATTATAAAATATAAAGTTATTTGAAATTATATAAAATTTTTAATTAATTAAAATTCAAGTATTTATATTTTACCCAAGGCACCATAACTTTGTGGCCATTTCCCACGGCTATATTCTAAGCTTGGACTAAATGCTGATGTATTTCTATCAAATGAATCTCGTCTACCCGTTGATGAAGCTCCAAGACCTAAACCTGATGGTAAATAAAATACAAACGATACATTAGTATATTAAATATAAAATATATTATAGAAAAAAAGAAACAGTAATGAGTTAGCAGATAATGTTGCATGCAGATGAATTGATTTAGTTAAGTAATAACAACAAAAAGCAATAATTATATACAGTACGCCGACAGAGCAAACTAGTTAGTACCTGTGCTCTGTAGTTGAGCCGGCGAGCCAAGGGCACCAAGTGGCGAGCCACCGTAACCCAAAGCTGCCAAGCCAGCAGCAAGTCCTGTACCCTGTTGTTGTGCTTGCTGTACAGCAACCGCTTGAGCTTGAGCTATCACTGCCGCACTTCCTGCCGCGAGACCTGCACCAAAAGCCCACAACCCACGCGGTTTGTTTTTTGTTTAGTTTCTCTATTTAATAAGCTGCTAATATTAAATGTGTACAATATTTTATTTTTTTTTAATTATTTTTGTTTAATCCTATTAATTAATTTTGATCCGCTTATTTATTTTTATGTTAAACAAACCATACACCTATCATTAGTTACATTCCCAATGATACAATAATAACAATAACAACAACAATAATAACAATAATAATAATAAAAACAAATATTAACAAAAATAATGAATGAATGTATAATTTGGATTAAAAACAAAAATACGTTTTAACGATAGATATTTTAATCACAGGGTTAATTGATTATGCTTCAACTGACGATTATTAATTTATGAATAAAATATTACCTAAGCATTCACCGGGTGTAGCATTATTATGAGATGTTGAGGTAGGCTGTGAATATAGACTCGGTGGAGGTGGTGCCGGTGGACCTGGTGGTTGTGAAGGAGCTCTGTTAACAAGAACAGGTGCTGGGCTGACTAATCTCATGGGTGTTGCTGCTGATCCAAGACCTCGTACACCCGCCATTACTAAGGACCCATTTTGATCATAGTATGTAGGTATTACTTGGTACTGTCCTTGAACCTACAACACAAACATTCAAGATGATTAAAATTTATTAAAATTAATCCTAAACAAGTTAGCTAAGATATTCTCCACCGTGTTTGTTAAACTACTATTGCCTCAACAGTATTAATCTTTCATAAAACATAAACTTATACATTTTTATAGCTCTTTTTAGTATTATCAATATCATTATTATCATTATTATTTTGTTAATATTATGAGAATATCAGTGTAATAAAAATGTATGCATTTTATGGGTCACGTAAGCATGTAAATAAATATTTATATATTATCTTTTGATTTTTTTATAATTTTATCAATTAATCGACAAAAATTTGATTTCAACAGATTTTATGCTCAATAAAAACATTATTTTTGAAATTAACTACTTTTTTTTAAGCGGTAATGAATCTTAAATTAGCTTCATAAATAATACAAGTCTTGTAAAATAATTTATTTGCAATACAACTGTTTTTTTTTTTTTTTTTAACTTTATTTCAGAAGATTTAAAAAAATTTTTTTTAAAAGATTTTAGAAAGATTTTAAAAAATGCCACAATAGAAAAAAAAACTAGAAAAATCATAGCTTTAAAAAAGGATTGTAAAGTTTTATTAATTTATTAGACTACAATACAAGCTGTAAAATTTACTACCGACAATTGCACTCAATAAAATTATGATTAAAAACTGTATTTTTTTTTTTTTAAATGTAAAGCACAGCACTTTAATTTATGTAAACCTGTTTTTCTGTTTTCTTTCTCAGTATTTATTTAAAAAAAAACAAATGTAACAAATCAATATGATATTGACGGATATATTTAGTTTTAAATCAATTTAAGTGCACTTTAGTTAATCCGAATTTTTTTTTTCCATTGTAATAACAATTTTTGTGATTGACGGATAAGAAGATCAATTTTATGATTCAACGAGAGAGTAAATATTATGAGCTAGCAAACGTGCTTTCTATTTGTCTAAACATATTAATTGTTAGTTGGCTAATACTATTCGTGTAATGAAAAAGTACTTTTTAAAAAAAAAGCTCTTCGACGTTAAGTAAATATTTTCTTTCAGAGTAGCAAAACCATGTACAGTTTCAGCCTAAAGTCCGGATATCCATTTGCAGAGATCAAATATTGATTTACGATCAAATTTCTACGATAAAGAAAACTTTAATATCTTTATTTTTTCAATATTTTTTAACAGTTTAGGGAAACTGAAATTTTTATAAAATAAAACTTTTTTATTTTTTATTTTTCCTCACAGAATTTCGTTAAAAGTGAAATTATTTGTTGGATTCTCTGAACAAAAATAAATCCCAGTTACAAACGTTTAGTTTTATATTTTAGATATTTTGTTCTCTAAAATATTTATTTTAGAAAAATAACGCATTTTCTTTTATTAGTTTTTAAATGTGAAAAACACATTTAAAGCACATTTGTGCAGCTAGAATAAGAAAGCCTGTATATGCTTGATTTTATGACTTTAGATACTTGAGTTGTACAAAAGACTCCTTATTTTAAACTGTACAGTACAACCAAATATTACGGTCTTAGTTAAGAAGAAAACCATGTGTTTTACTAAGGACAATACAGAGGGATAGACCTCACAAAAAAATAGTTTTTAACAATATAGTTAGTCTGCGACTAAACTCTGTCAAGTAATGACACTTCTCTCGATACGATTCTTTTTTAAAATAAAGATTCTATTTGAATCACTCTATGTGGATAATAATCTTGTCTTTTGACTTTATTTATTATTAATTCTAACCATAACTTCCTACATTATAAAATAAAACTTTTTTTTTTTTAATTTTTCCTCGCACAATTTCCTTAAAAGTGAAACTTTTTTTATTTTCTACCTCAGTTTAGGTCAAAAATATTTTAATAAAATAACTGAATGACGTATTATTCAATAGTTTACAATTTTCAATTTCAATACCTCTTAGGATATAACAATGGATTTAGAATCATTTTTAAGAATGATTGAACACTGGTTTGAGGCAGTTTTTTTTTAGAAATCTACACAGAACGAAAGTAAGTCTTGAGTCAAGCGTAAATTTTCTTAAATCAAGAAAATCTTAAGGAAGATTGAAAATTTCTTGAATAAAGTTAAAATTTCTAGAACGAAGTTAAATTTTTTTAAACCAAGAAAATTTCTTCTTGTTCCAAAATAACTTAGATCTTCCTTAAAATTTTCTTGATTCAAGAAATTTTTTTTTCTGTGTATCTACTCTAGACGATCTCGTAACGCAATGTAAAGAAAATGTCGCGTTATGTTTTATTTTATTAAGTTATGTCAAAAAATAGTATTGGCCTAAAATTTATAAACCTATGAATGTATATATGTGATATCAACGTAATACGTTAGATAGATTGCACCTATAATTTTAAACTGATTTTAGTAAAATTTTATGCACTCATTACATGAGTGAATATACTTTAATCAAGTTCAAAAATGAGCAAAATGAATAAATTAGTTTAAGGGTAGTCGATATTTAAAAATTGTTTCGATTTTCGAAAAACTAAAAACTTGAAGAAAAGAAAAAAAAATACCGAATGTAGTATTAAAAAAAAAAAAAAAAAAAAAAAAAAAAAAAAAAAAAAAAAATAATTTAGCTGAATATTGTCAGTGTAATGCATGGACAAATAAGGTAGTTTGAAATATGTAGTCTATTTAAAAGTTATTAATATTAAAGGATTTTAAATTGATACTTAACATTCATAATATAAATATCATATGACATTTACCTAACTCTACATAGTCATATTTTGTAAATTTTTTTAAATGCTGTAATTTAATGAAACTGACATGTATACTTTTAAAAATATGTATGCTTGTTTAAATACAATGTAAGACATAGCTAATCCGTAGCTTCAGGTACAAAGTTATATTTTGTGTTAGATAAAAACTAAAATTCATATTCAACGTAATGCATGAGAGGATGAATAAATTCTGATCTTTTTCTAATTTTAATCAACAATTATGAAAAATAAAATTAAAAAATATCCATAATAGATATTCCAATTTCCGATACATTTATTTGTAAAAGCTGTTAAGCATTAACGAATAACTTTAATCAATGTAAAACTATCAGCGGCTAATTGAATTTAAAATTTGTGCAATAATAATCGTCCATCAGATATCACTCGAGTAATTAACGGCTTTTAAATGAAATTAATATTCATTTGATGTTAGTGTATCAAATATAGAATAATTCGATTAATTATCTCTAGATAAACATCAACGTATCAAACATTAACCCCCGAGAAATGGGTTCGATCGGTAATTAAATAATTACTAACCGTTTGTGCAAGATTATTAGCACTGTCTTGAGCGGCAGCAGCGGCGGCGGCCGCTGAAGAAGGTGTCAATGGTCTTCTGGGTGGCGGTGGAGCTGCAGCTTGTGGCGGAGCCTGAGGCAAAAGTCCTGCTGGGTAAACCCAAGGACCGACTCCATAATATTGAGGTACCACTGGCGGTGCACCGGCAATTAAAGCACCGACGTACGGTTCTTGACCACTTATTACGGTGTAAGGTGCTGTTGGAAAATTTTGCTGCTGCTGCTGTTGTTGTTGCTGCTGTTGCTGGACCTGGGAAGCTGCCAGGTACTGTTGTTGTTGCTGTTGCTGCTGTTGAAGAAGCTGGAGTTGTTGAGGAGTCGCACCTTGTGGCTGACCGCGAAATAATTGCTGGAACAAAAGTTTAACGCATTGTTATTAATAAATCTAGTTAATGTTAATGTCAACGGATATGATGATTTTTAATAGATAAACAAATATAAAAACAGGATGTAAGTATAATAGGAATAATACAATGATTAATGAAGATGATACTTGTAGATAAATTTAAGTGAATATTGATGATTCGCACGAGTTAACCGTTGGAACGTAAAGTCATTGACCTATTGCGGACATTCACCGACAACGTGTGTTGCCTTTATATTAACCGATAGTTGGTTCTACGGTAACTTGGGACATTAATTGAGTGCTAACGGTATTGAATGAAATTCGGTCAACCTAATCGCGTCAGGATTAAAGGACCCAAAAGATAATTACCGTTCCAAGGATAATGTTACGCTTATGTTTTACTAATCGACATTTGATTCCTGAAAAAATTACCTCGGAGTTAGGTTCTTTTAGTTATTTTACAACACAAAGCCTTCAATTATTTTAGCATATATGTTTTTGACCTTGAAAACCGGTCACGATTGCTGGAAAATAAGGATTGATTTCTTTCTTATCAAGAATATTGTGCTAAAGTAAAACCGTGACGCTTTTCAACTATGTAATTTAAACAACGTAAGAGCAAGACTCAACGACTCGTGACTCGATAGTACTTGGCTTAGTTTTATTAGTAAACAGATATACTGTCTTATTCTTTGCTAACAGAATTAAATAGAATATAATAGAAGCAAAGGTAACGATGCGTTTCGGGTATCGACCTTAGACAGAAAGAAAAATTTCTTGATTAGAGAATCAAATTCTTGGCTCAAGAAAATTTTCGGGTCCCTGAAGGAAGACCGAAGTTATGTTGGTCAAAGCAAAAATTTTCCTTGAAATTCTATTCTTGGTGAAAGTAATTTTTTTTTAATTCAAATTATCGTAAATACTTGATACAATAAATTTTTATATTTGATCAAAATTTTTAGATACTTTAGGGAAGTAACGCCACCTACTTCAGCTGAGAAAAAAATTTTCTCACCTTGAGAAAATTTTTTCTTGAATATTTCATACCCATTTTATACTATTTTAGCGTGAAATTTTACATATTGAATGAAAAAAAATGATTCAATATTATTTGATCTTCCAATTTGACATTTTGGTCAATAAAAATATTAATGAAAATTTACTATCGAGATGTTTAATTTTTTGGAGCAAGAGGCTAAATTTTCTCAAAACAAGATTTTCTTGACTTAAATAAATTTTCTTGAATCAAGATACGTATTTCTTAAAGCAAGAGAATTAATTTTGTTGGAATCAGTAAAATTTCTTGTCAAAAAAAATTTTTTTTTCGCTCAATAAAATAATTAAGAAGAAAAATATTTTCTTGATTCAAGTGAACTTTTTTTTCTGTGCATCCTTAGTTTCAAATATTTTTAAATCATTATTTTCTTTAAGAGCCGGTCTCAGCTATTGCAGCTTCTTCAATTTCTGATTTAAAAAAAAAAAAAAAAAAAAATTAGTAAAAACTGTCTGCGACTCGATAGATTATTTAGTTATCAATTTTCTATCAGAACGTTTTTCACAAAATTTTCATTTGCTTAAAAACAATTTATAAATCTACAATAGCTTTGCTGTTGCAAGTGCGACGAAGATAGTACAGTTTTTCTTGATGAGTGCAGGGAGAGAAAAAGATGGGACCCGTTCTTAAAATTATTATCATTACAGTGGACAGAACAAGGTTACTGTTTTTTTTCTTTGTAATTTAAAATATGGCTGCAATAAATAACGTTAAGTCAAAATTTTATTGCAACGCATAAAATTTTTCGAAAATTTATTTCATTTTTTCTTCTTCATAAGACAATTGCATAAATCATATTTTTCATTAGGGTTATATTTTATAATTATTCGACGATAAATAGCAACTAATGACTAATGATACATTCAAATGCATCAAGTAATTGGTAATAAAAAAAAAAAAAAAAAAAATCAAAATGATGATAATAGTAAAAAATATAATAGAATAAAATAAAATGAGAGAGTAATTATTTAATAAAGAATGAAGCTGATTAGTCAACAGGAAATTGCGGCTGACAAGAGGGTTAAAGACATATCCCGAGAATGATGAATCACACTGGATACAACTAAACGTGTAAGGTTTCCTTCCGTCCAACATTTTCGGTATAATCCAGTCTGAAGCCAGTGGTGCTTTATCGATTTAATTCTTCAGATGCGAAAACAACTCACGGTTTAGTTCCCTCTGCATTTAAAGTAACAATACACACTACTAGTAACAGTAGTGCAGTATATATAAATGCATATACAATGGTAGTTGATAAAAGTGGAATAAAACCTCCCAAGATGGAGATGGAAAGAAAGGAATTAGCAGAAAAGAAATATATAAATGGATATAAAGAAGAAAAATTTATTATACTTTGTTTCATGATGCTGAATAAGATTTACCGTTTTTTTGAGTGTAAAAAAAAAAAGGTCGATGCTCTCTTACTACATGATGGAACTGTCATTAATATTCATGTGACAAGTTTTGTCGTATAATTTTATCATTTGATAAACAACACGATTTTATAAATCACTTTTAACGCGTCACTATTTATTTCTTATTGCATAACATCTAACTATTACTTAATTATTATGATTAGTCGTATTTATTCATTTCGATTCGTTGAATTAAAATATTAATAATAATGTCAATTAACTCAACGGAATGATGAAGAATAAATTCGATTCATGGTTTTAATTCAACAAAAAATTGCGCAGCTTTATATTACCTGAACGAAATGATAAATGTTATTAATTAAAAATAAAAAAGAAAAAAAAAAAAATAAACACGTAATCTGTGTTTACAAAAGTAAAAGGTAAATAATAGATGAGTTTTTTATGTGAGCAATGAAGAGCATTTAATGCTTCAATAATTAGAGTAATTTGTTTTGGAGCTTAAACATTGTATTGAGAGAAGAATATGTAATGAAAATGATATTTGTCGGTGCGTTAACCAGTAAAGAAGATAAAGAATTACAACTTGAACGAAGTAATCATGAGGAGCCCGTTATTTAACCGCGGTCTGTAGAATCCGTTAGCTTCATCTGGTACTCGTGAGTGAAATACAGGGTGTCTTTAAAGACTTGTCAAGTTTCATTCCACGTAACTTTTTTTTTTTATTTATTTTTATTATTTAATGACAACTATTACGTAAAATATTATATATTTCTTAGCGTTCAAGAAAAAAAAATACTTCTTTTTATATCTAACTGTTTATATTGTTATTTTTTACTGTTAAACTATTGTCTAGTGCCAATACGCTTTTCTTACTGTCATATTTTTCAATAATCCCGTACCTTTGACTTATGTATACTCCTAAATAAAACATCTTTTCAACAATTGTTGAATATTTTTCTTTAATAACACTTTAATTGTTCTATTTTTTAATTAAATTAATTTGCTATTGTTATTATTATTATTATTATTATTATTATTATTATTATTATTATTATTAAAAATTGAAGTCAAAGTTCCTCATCATATTTCTGAGATTAAATAGGTTGATATAATTGAATTTAATATCATTGAAAAACTTTTGAACTTAAAAGTTTTTATTAATATAGATGAATTTAGAGTTGTTTTGCATTTTAAAAATAATAATAATAATATTTTAAGTTGAGTCGTTAGTCAGAATATTTTTACAGTGATCTTTCCTTTTATGAGAAAATAAATTTTCATTACGAGTAATGAAATATTAATAAAACGAATACGAAAAAATTCAAGTTTTAAAATGAATAATAAATTGACAGGTTTAACTAATAATTTCAAGCAACAAGATTATTGAAATATTTTAATCAACATGAAATATTTCTATGAGCTTTCAATAAAATGAAATAAATCAAAATTAAAGCAATAATTTTTAAAAAATTTTAAGTAAAAACTTGGACGTAATTCGTTACATGCATGGAACCGGTTTGTAAATCTCGTGTCTTGGCTATCGTCCGACTTGACCCCTTGTACGACAGTCTTTTTACAATGTACGATTTTCCGGGTTGTCTTCTTATGGGCGTGGTCTCGCAAAATAGTTAATTATTTGTAATAAAGGTAATCTGAATTGTTAAAAAAACTAAAACCAGAACAAAAATAAAAAAAAATAAATACAGAACTAAGTAGAACATTTTGAGGTAAAGTATATAAATATGACGTTTAAAAAAAAATATGTAAAGACCGATTATCAAGGGATTTAGTGGATGCCCAAGCGTTAGCGATACCAGACAATAGCTATTGTAGAGCTATCTACGAGGTCGTGTCACGGCTTTTCCTGTTAGACGTTAGCCTAGTTGCAAAATTCAATTAAATAAACTCCCTTTCCCCTTTTACTCCTATCTTTTGTCCTGTTCATCTCCAGCTCATTTTCCTACACTGGTTTTCCTCTTTTTCATCGTCATTCTCTTTCCTGGTCTCTATTTTCCTTTACAACCCCACAATGTAATGCCTATACTGTACTGCCCGTACCAGTGTATATATATTGAAGCTTTTTCTTCTCTGCATTGCTACTCCTTGTTACTCGTAGATTCTAGATCCACCGTCAACAGTCATTCACTCATACTCAATATCAACCAACTCTAGAAACTAAAGAATACGTGGTACGGGTGACATTGTACTGGCTTGAGGATTCTTTCCTCTCTTAGTGAAATGTGAAATGAACCCAGGCATTAAACTTACGGTAAAATGAATCGCGTGATAAGGGTTTCTGGACACACCCTGATATTAGATACCACGGTAGGTGATGCTAGCTTTTAACCAAATGACGTAAATTTTATTATTGGATTGGCTTTGTGGGTGCGGTTTGAATTCCCTTGTCTAATAGTTCATTTTAACTCGCCTCGCCTCGCCTTTCTATCGTGTTCATTCTTATTTATTAAATAATAATAAACTAAATAATAAACTTAACAAAATGCCCAATTAATCTACGTACTGTACGATTTAAATATAACCGCCAGATGAGTAAATAATTTAATTTTTTGAGCTTTTAGTATTGTGTTGTCTATTAAATAATTTTTCAATTATTATACGATACATTATTTTCTATTTAATCAAAAATATAAATGGTATTTTACTTTTAATAATTATTTATAGCCGTGATGAAACTGTTCTAAATCAATTATTAAAGGTTATAATCAAATTTTAGATAAAAGTTATATCCAATTTTGAGTTAATTAATTTTATTATATTTATTTTTGACGGGTCGAACAAATAAAATAAAAAAGCTAAAGTTTTAGTAGAGTAACAGACAGATAAATGGAATCATAAAATCTAGTTTCAAATATATAATACTTTTAGAAGTAGTATATTGGGTGTACGAAAAAATATTGAGATTAAAAATACTTTGAGGTTTTGAATGATGTGATGATTATTATTCATACGTAACAGATAAAAAATGAAAAGAAATACTTGAAAAGTAAAAAACAAAAAAATTTGATAATTTATGAATTTTCCTCATCTTTTTTAATGATCACCGAGACTTTTTAAAATCTATAATAAAACTCATCCATTGAATTTTTATGAAAACATGGTGACAGAAATTCAAATAGATGCAGTTAAAGTTTAAATAACAAGCTAGAATACAAGTCTGTTATAACGTTACACAAAGTTGTTTTTTCTGCTAATTCTTTTCATTTTGTTTTCTTTATTTTTCTTGATAAAAACTCAACTCGAGGATAACTATTTTTTCGTAAAGTTTTTCCATTATGAAAGCACTGGAAAAACTCGGAATACATTGATTGAATGAAAATTAAATAAAAAGTAACGTAATTAAAAATATTTAGTGGACACGCTTTCCTCACTAAGAGAGACACGCTTTCTCCCTAGTCATCGGCAGATGTGTTTGTTAATTACAAACTGTACAACAATACTTAATTGCGTTGCCCATAAAAAATAAATAAATAACCAACAGCAACACTAGACTCATTAATATATCACAAATAATTTTCATTAGTAACATATCAATTATAATCCAACGACATTTGGTTTAATTTTAATGAAGTATTCAGTAAACGAAAATAAAATAATTAACCAATCCATTTATTTTAATTAGCAACTTGTGTTAAATCGATAAATTAATTACGATGACTAATAAAACTCAAACTTTTCTATTTCAATCTTAACTTTTTTCTAATAACGATAAAAAAAATTTTTTTAATTTACCTCGATCTTTAATTAGAAATTTAATTAATTTATTGAATTATGAGTAAGGTCATGAGTAATATAGTTAAAAAAAAAAAATAATAATAATAATAATAATAAGAGATATTTTATGATGAAAAAAATAAAAAATAACAACCCCCAAGAGGCGCCAACAGTCTGTCCAAAGGTTGACAAAGCGTCACGTAGCTGGCAATTTATTTTATTAGGATGTTGAAACGACGTTAGACATCAGATAGGCATAGGATGGTAATATTAAACCTTCATCGTAACATCTAGGGTGTCATATTTAGTCTACGTACTTGTTTAGTACTTGGTAGATTTCATTAAGTTGTTATCATATCGTCTTTTATTAAATCATTTGTTTTGTTTACTGTTTTTATTTATTTTTTTTTTTGTGTTTATATTCAATTTTAATAGCAATATATATTAACAGAGTTCTCTGTCATTTAGTTGGATTTATTTATTTGTCAAGATTACAAAAAGATTTTATTTAGTCATTCTGTTCTTTCTGTGTAGGGATAATAAATTTAAGCTGAAAGTATATACAATACTTGAATTGAAAAACTTTTTTCTAAGTATCGGAGTACACGGAAAAAGTCATGAATAAAAGTTTAATGCGAGATTGCTTACGGAGTAAATATTGAATTGACAATTGATAATTTGTTTTAAATCCCAACAATTATATATCTCTATATGACCGGATTTTATATAGCGAATTGATGAATAAATAGTTAATAAAAGACTTATAAGGCACATATGTACAACTTTGTAAATGACGAAGTGCAATCAAAAAGATAGATAGATATATGGCAAGCAGGCAAGGTTGTAAAGTTGAAGCGAATTCACTTTAGTCGAATCTATGACGCTTGTAGGATGGATGGATGGATGAATGGATAGATAGATGTGAATATATCTATAGATATATAAGTATCATCGGCGTTATTTTTGTATTGAGCTAAAAAAAGAAATAAGATTTTTCAAGGAGAAATCTGAGTTGAACGAGCTACAAAATGTTTTGCGGTCGCGTTTTTGTTCTATTTAGACAATGATGGAAAATCCATGTTCAAGTGTATTTCAATCTTTGATGTCCTATCAATACTAGATTTTTTTTTATTGCCAAACCGGGATTGTTATTGACCTTTTATTGATCGGGACAGAGAAACTATTATGAAATACGATCAAAATTTTCTTATAAAAAAGATAATGGAAGTTAGGCTAGAAACGAATTAAATAAGAAAATGAAATATATATTTAGTATATAAAGTTTAAGTTGGACATACTATAAATTGTCAGTTTTTCATTTATCTTCAGCAAAATTATTATTGTTTAAATAAATACATAAATTTCACCGTAAATTTTAATAAATAACAAATAATATAATCAAGTATTTATGAATAAGTAGTTTTTAATTTTAAAACTTATCGCTATTCATATTGATAAATTGGTGCATGGTTTAATAATTTTTTTTTTACTCAGAATGAAATATTTTTTAAATAGATGAGAAATTTTTTATTTTAACAATAATAATTTCGTCGAAAATTAAAGAAAAACCGACAATTTGGGATAAATTCAACTTTAATCTCAAATAACTTTTGAAAAAGTAATTTTACGATAAAATTATGCGACCTCCCATACATAGCATTCAATTTTTTACAAAAATATGTATCGCTCTAGTCGGTAAATTGTTTGTATGACAAGATATAAAAGTCAAAAGTTTAAAAATATTTTTATCGTGTTATTAAAGGTTTTCTTGACAAAGCTAAAGCATAACATATGTCGACGTAGAATATGATGACTCATATGAAGTACATATCAAGTGAGGGATGGATAAACAAGTCCTTGATTTTAACACGCTCGAAAAACAGCGAAGACAACATTTACGTTCTGTAAGATCGAATATGACCTTTAAGAAATGCTAAATTTTTTTTTTCATCTCTAATTGTTATTTTTGTCTCTAATGACGATAAATGGAAGTAATATTGGAAATTTTAATTAGTGAGTCGACCTACCTAAAATAGTTTTTAGAAGTAATCAATTTTTGTAAATGTTCTAACATATGGTTAGAAAGTTTCTGGATTGTTAAAATGAATTTGGATTCGGTATGAATGTTTTGGAAATTTCACAGATATTTACAAAAGTTCTAGGGAATTTCAAACTACAAATTTTTGAAGTTTGTTGAGTTTTATAGTTCATTAAATTCAGAAGTTGAGGAAATGATTTGTGGTTGCACGAATTTTTCAATTTAAGAATTTTAAGTTAGTCAGAATAGCATCTAAGGACCTCAAAACGTTAGAGATCAGATAAACAAGATTTTCATAATGAAGAGTTAAAAAGTAAAATGATTGAATTTAGAAAAATTAAATTACAATTTTTTCAAATTAAATTCAAGTTTAGCTGAATTTCTTTTCATTGCATATATTCTTTCAATTTCAACTCTTTCAAGAATAAGAACCTTTATAGCCGTAATTGCACAGAATCCTTAGGTAAATCACAATACAAGCGATTATTTTGATGAGATATTAATTTTTTGACTTACTGTCGTAGCTAAAAGTAAGTACAATTTACACTTATAAGTGATAATTAAAATAGATTACTCTAATGGATATAAAAATAAAAAATTAGAATGATATGTGTGCTATAAATGTAAATACATAGACAATGGTTTTTACATTTATAACGACCCATATAGAACTAAAGAACATGACGAACGCGTGTCAGAAAGATCGTTCGTACCAACCCCCGATCTGTTTTCTCTCTTTCTCTTCGACCTGAGTACCTGTAGATGTTTCAACGTCGACGCTCCCATGTCCAATCGATAGAAGAAACTAGAGGTATTTCTATGAAGAAAATAGAAAATAGAAATCGAAAGAGTTTGAGATAAAGTAAGAAAAAAAAAAAAACAAAATAATAAGAAAACTCATGGTCTTGATCGATCATTGATTCTTAGTGACCCATGATTTAAAAAAAGAGTAATCCGCTGGAGACACGGTCGTTATGGGAATTGAATAAAGTCGAAAAAGTTGACTGTAGGTTGTCGGAATGTGATAAAACAAAACTCGTCATGTTTTACAAAAGTTTTTATAACTTGGAAATGCTTCTTATATGAAATCTTTGATATAAAAAGAGCAGAAAATAGAGCAGCAAAAAATAAAAATTAATCTGTTTCAAACTCTCGGTACTTTTTGGTCGGATAATTTCAAAGCTTTGTTATTCAACATAAATATAAATTAAATTTTATAAATATTAAAAGAGAAAGGTATTTAAATAATTTATAATCTTTAAAGTTGTTAAATTAATAATCAATAGTGTTAAATTTTAAATAAAAAAAATGCTAATTATATTGAATAATTAAAGTATAATAGCAAACGTAGACGCATTTCGAAAGTCAACGGGTAAGAGAAAACCATCATTTATCTCAGATCGTAAATGCCCACGAGACTGTTATAGACTCTTATACACAATAAAAATAAATAACAAGAACAAGAAGTATAAAGAGTAAAAGACATCGTTTTATCGACTGTACTTTCAAGTACTAACAAAAATAAAGAATGTGAAAAGTTTTGCTGGTTCTTATTTTTACATCAAGATTACCAAAAATATTTAGGTTTATATATTTTGGATTTACTTAATTTATATATTATATATAATGTCATAGTGTCTATATTCAAAATAGCACAATATAATGTTCTTGGGTTAAATGTAAATTGAAATTGGAAACCGCTTCAATTAGCGAGCGTTGCAATATTATACAAACAAGTGATAGAGATACGAATTCATCTAGAAAAGGTGTATTTTAATCGGGACACAAATGTCCAATATAAATCGATCACTCTTGACATACTATATACCGTCAGACACATTCTAGTTTCTTCAATACTTAATCTTGCTTGTCCTCACTTTGCCAGAATGTTTGGACCTTCAATCTCATTTCGATTCGCTCCCAATTTACTTATTGATCAATCAATCTCACGCTTCTAATAAACTTTAAATTAACATATTACCAAGTGAGATAAACTTTTATAGATAATCAATAGAGATATATTTATTTTCCAATAACGTCAACTAACTATCACTGTTTCTCTTTAAACACCCAACTTTTGTTAATGAAATGCTTTATTTATACAAATTTCATGTAATTTATTAATTTGAATGTATTTTTCAGAGCTTAAGTTTATTTTAAAAATAATACTCCTAGCGAATACTGAAAATTACGAATCGTGATTGAAAAAAAACTCTAGCTCAATAATTTTAAATTACAAAATACATAATTAGGGTATTTTTTAAATAAACAAAAAAATTAATGTTGCTAAGATAAAGTACCCAGTAGTTGAACAAGTTTCAAAGTAAAACGTATTTGACCCTACTTTTAATAAATAAATATGTAATTTTTAGTTCAAATTAGTGATTTTCATGAAAATATGAGCAACTTTGAATTGATTGAAGCGCGAAATAACGCAGATAATTGAATATTTATATTTTGGCAGTGTTTTTAAGATAGATTATATAAGTAGTAGTAGTTGGACAATTAATTCTGACAATATGTACAGCTAAAATTTTCAACGTTTTATTGAAATATCAAATGAAATATATTATTGATTAATATTAAAATAATACTATGAATATTTAATATTTTCATTTAAAAATAAGAAATATTTATATTCAATTTTTCAGCTACATTTTTTATGGATGAAAAAGCAAATTTTCAATTATAAATCAAAAAACTCAATTCAAAACGTTCAATAATTTTGAGCTATAAAATTTATTTAATTTGCAAGAATTAATACAAATTATAATGATGACCATTAGTCTATAAACCTATTAGAGGTCAGAGTGTGATAATAACTATCGCTGAAAATCATATAGAACCTTTAAAAGGCACAAATTAAGGTCAATACCTTATCAAAGACGCTAAATTAAAAAAAAAAAAAAAAAAAAAAAAATTTTTTTTTCATACCGATTTTATGAAGACAAAACTTTCCCTATTCTTTTAATTATATAGATCATTATTTCTCTTGTTGTCATCAATTCAATTAATTTTTTAATGGCCAAAACTATAAATTGTAAATTAACAAAATATTTCAAATAATGAAATTAGTTTCGAACTTTTTATTCAATGACTTAAAATTTTTGATAAATAATTGATATTTCTCCAATATTGTAATTAAAAAGCATATATTAAAACATAGCTTGCATATTATTTTCCAATAAATGTTGTCAATAATACATTTTTTCTTCGTTTTAGCTTGTCCGATTTTTTATTTATCGAAAATAATATTTTTCAAATAATTATGCATCATAGCAAAATATATTGTTATTATGGATTCAGTTCTATTGTTGAGATAATATTTATTTGTTACACTATAAAATTTTTGCAGAGCCAAATATAGAGATCAAAATTCAGTCACTCGACAAATGAAGACATTAAAGGAAGTAGTGTCCAAGCATCATATTGAAGTTTCTACTTAAAGGTATTCCCTTGGTGAATTTCCGCTTTATGCGATGACAACTACCGTACAGTACGACTCAGTGCGAGCTTCCGTTTCCTCTGTGAAATTCTCTCAAAATTACTTGCAAGGAGACTGAACAGTATTTCATTTCACTCTTGTCGATCTTAACAAATAACTTGATACAAAACAATAGTTGATTTAAAGTAAAATAAAAAATAATTTAAAATAATATAAAACACACAAATAAACGATTGTTAGAAAAATTGTCAACGTAATTCAACTTACTAATTTTATATTTATTTACAATTCTTTTTTTTTCACGTTTTGCTGACTTTCTACTTTACTTTATGATTCTTCAATAATAAAAGTATTAGTCGACATTATTTTTGTTTCGAAAAATAACTGACGATTAATTTTTATGTCAATTGGACAAAAAGAGTAAAATAAAAAATTGGAAATTTTTATTTTAAAAATAGACCTCAGTATCATTAATAACAAGTTAAAATTTAGGAAGTTGATAGCATAAGTGAGCTTGAGATTTTTATTCCGAGCTGATTTTATCGAAAAATTATTTTTAACAAACTTAAATTATAGTGCAATTAAAAATTTATTCAACTAAAATCTACGTAGATTTCAAACTTGAAAAATAAAAATAGTCGCTGTTTATTGCGTTAGGAATGGATATTTACGATTAATGAATTCTAGTTTTTATGTCGCGTTTTTTTTTTTTTTTTTTTTTTTTAAATAAAGAAAGTAAAAATGAAGTATTTTTTAAAAATATTTATAAACATGAATAGATAAAAATGTTAATTAAATATCATAATGATGTGGGTAATGATACAAAAATTAATGAATTATATTAATCCATAATAAAAAAAATAAGTAGCTAGCTAAAGTTAAAATAGCTGAGAACATGTTACGGTGAACGTGAGATTTGGTTAGACAATCTCAGTACTGAGTCTATTCAGCGGTAATACGGTACCACCGTAATAAGAGACACCCCAGCAATTACACACTTCCCTTTACCTCTACCCTTTCGCCACGTTCTCATCGTCATCGTCGAGGGCATAAGATCCCGCCTGACATCGCAATATTATTCTATATATATCAAGGTTTTATTATATTTATATTTATATTTTAAAGTAAATACAAAGAGCACAATATAATTCAGTAGTGTTACTTTTTTTTAAACATTACGTATTATTATATCTACAGATTCGGTAGAATCTGGCGCCAAGTTCCGTTCAAAAATTCCGTTGTAAACGGAGCGCCAGACTACCGAATGTGTTTACCGTAAACAAAACGATATTTTTAGGTTGTAAAATTTTATTAATTCTACAGAACTTTTTTTTCTCCAATATTACTCTATAATTATACATTATATGTTATATTATCAATATTAATTGATAATGGTCATTGAAAATAATAAATTCTATTTAAAATTAATTAAATTCTCTAGCACAAACTATAGCGATCCAGATTTTTAGATTTTGACTTTTTTCTTATGGAGAAAGTGACATGCCACAGACTAAATAATTTGAGAATGTATGGTAACTCTCTACTAGATGGGAGACTACAGTTAAAAAAAAAAGTTATGAGCTTGCGTCGATGCTCACTAGGGCTCGTCAATGTTACTCTAACACAAACTGTAGTTAGAAAGTTCGAAATCGAAAATAAAAGAAATAGTAACAATCATCAATATTACAAAAACCATGGAAATTTATTTTACGATTTTATAAAATATAAATATTATGATTGATAATTTGTCTATCAATCTAAACCAAAGGATATACTTGATGGAATTTTATTAATGCTTATTAGTTACTCTACGAGAAATAAAAGTTTAACGTGATCAACAGATTCGGTAGAATATGGCGCCAAGTTCCGTTCTCGAGCCAGACTACCGAGTGTGTATATACCGTAAGCAGAATCGTTTTTTGAGGTTACAAGTTTTTTTTCAAATTTAATTTGATTTTTTTTTATATGATATTTTATAATAGTAGTTCATGCTTTTTATTACGCGTATTGCTTGATTATTATCAATTATCTTTATAATTTCTATTTAAAATTATTAAAAATAATCAGCACAATTATAGCGACCCAGATTTTTAGATTTTAACTTTTTTCTTATGTAAAAAGCGGACGGCCAGAGACTAAATAATATAACGATGCATGCTAATCTTATGATAGATGGAAAACTACAGTGAAAAAAAGATATTTGACAGCTTGCAAATACACACGCCAGGCGGCGCAAGAATAACTTTTACATGAACTATAGCTTAAAGGGGATAGTTTGCCACCGGAAATGTATTAAATTAAAATTGTCAATTTTTATTATAATTACAAAAAAAAACTGAAATCCGAACAAAAACAGTTTCACTGTAAAAAAATCGTGCCAAGTCCACGTTCATAAGACTATTAAGAAAAAAAATTTTATTTCTTTACAAAAAGATATCAAATAAAAAATTAAAAGATCCAAATAACCGATATGGTTGTATATGATTTTCGAAAATTAAAAAAAAAATTTTGTAAATTTAAAAATTAAAAGAAACAATTTTGGAACGTATTTAGTGTGCGTAGTTACGAAATATTTCACTTTTTATGAAGTTCTTAAATTGTATCTACTACAACACTTAAAAAAAATTGAAGTACACAATAACGCACACCAAGTACGTTCCAAAATTGTTTCTTTTAATTTTTAAATTTACAAAAATTTTTTTTTAATTTTCGAAAATCATATACAACCATATCGGTTACTTGGATTTTTTAATTTTTTATTTGATATCTTTTTGTAAAGAAATAAAATTTTTTTTTCTTAATAGTCTTATGAACGTGGACTTGGCACGATTTTTTTACAGTGAAACTGTTTTTGTTCGGATTTATATTTTCTCACGCACTTGTTGATTTTTTTCATAACTTTAAACAACTTAGAGATTGGTCTTGTTGTTATTGTTATATTTATAAACTGCAAAATACAATAGATGAGAAATAAATTCTTCAAGATGAGAAACCAGGTCGTGCGAAGTGTCATGTCGATACACAACGAGCGTTTGCTTAAACATTTTATCGTCTAACGAAACAGTTATATGCGGTCGCGTGACTGCAGTTCTAAAAGGCGTGCCTGCACTGAAGAATCACCAAGCCTCACATTATTCTTGGTAGGTATATCTGTGGCTTCTTAGAAGCATACGTGATATATACCATTATGTTCAACATTTTCGAAATACTCTAATTTATATATTAATAACAGTTATATAATTGGATCTTTACACATTTTTATTGGTCATTAAATTTTATTTTATTACCGATTTTCTTATTATGCTGCGGGTGTGTTTTACGATTCCCATTTTCGTTTATTTATTTACTTTATTGTTCCGATAATTTAGTAAATTTTACTTTTTAGTGTATTCGTTATAATACGCAAATTTGCGAGATATATATATATATATATATAAAGCAAAAGACATTTTTTTTTTTAAGACAAAAATTATAAAAACACGATAAACATTTTTAAAAATTTTGATTCATATAAATTGTAAGGGAGGGT
This sequence comes from Cotesia typhae, assembly GCF_013202065.1. Classification (NCBI taxonomy): domain Eukaryota; kingdom Metazoa; phylum Arthropoda; class Insecta; order Hymenoptera; family Braconidae; genus Cotesia; species Cotesia typhae. The sequence goes on along the minus strand of NW_027423757.1, from coordinate 3,287,628 downwards.
GGGGCACAGCGGGCCACCTGGGGTATAACGGCCCACCTCAAAAATTAAGTAAAAATTTATTTTTTTTTTATTTTCCGTCAAGTTATAACCTCTATAATGTTTTTATGATATTTTGGGCCGATATGTGATGTGGGGTAAAATGGACCACTCGAAAAAAAGAAAAAAAATGAATTGTGAGAAATTTAAAGAATTAATTTTTTTAAGCCTTTTCAGGGCAATTGTATTTATCTAGGGTAAAATGAATGAAGAAAAAATTTAATTGAACTGAAAAATTCAACAAAAAATTGAATAGTCTGGCTAGTAAAAAATTGTAACCAGAAATATTAATAAAAATTTTTCTTAAAGGATCTAGACACAAAAATTTAATCAACAATTATTACTTATATTTATAATAAAACCATTTATCCTTTTTCTTCAAGTTCAAATTAATAACCATAATAGCGTAATTGAAAAAAATTAGTGTAAGCTCTAAAATTTTTTACCAATAATATTTCTCAAGTTTTTGCTCCGATCATATATATTTTTTTTTTTTTTTACAGAAATAGATTTTTAAAATTCAAAAAAAATTTGATGGAATAAATTTTCTGAAATATACTTTTAAAAATAACATCGAATAGTTACACTGTAAAAAATTTGCGGAGTGAACGCGGAGTAAACGCGGAGTGAATGATTTTTAATTGATTCACTCCCAGCAGGAGTGATCTTTACTCCGAGGAGTTAATTTTTATTAATAATAAAATTCACTCCGCATTCACTCCCAAAATAAATGAATTTAGAAATAAATAAATTTTTGTAAAGAAAATATTTTTATTAACCCTTTTTATATTTAATTATTAAAAATTTAATTTATTATTATTAATAATATTTAATTTTAATTATTATTATAATGTTTTTATATTTTTTTTTTTTCATAAATTAATTATAATTAGATAAAATTTTGCTTTATTAAATAATAATTTTTGTTAGAATTGCATTGTACTTTTTTAACTATTGACGTTGTTAAAGATATACGCTCATCCGCTGTTACACTCATTAAGAGCTTTCATTTGAGTACCCACATGCATTTTTGATATATTTTTCATATATACATATATATATAGTATATATAAATATATGAAAAATTGATGTGGGTACTCAAATGAAAGGTCTCGATGAGTGTAATGTCGTGGTGAGCTTATATCTTTAAAAATGTTAATAGCTCACGAGATGCAAGGTCATTTCTTAATTATGTATCGAGAGATAGAGTATTTTCGACTGCAGTCTAAATAGTAAATACGTATCATAATAAATTAGCTATTGGTGAGAATAATATGAAACCATGAAAAGGCACAACTCCAAGTCAAGACTTTTCCAACGACACCAAATTTAACCATAAAAACCCATTTCATCATATAAATACACTGGCCACAAAATTTTACTTATTCTTTTAATAATATAGATTATTATTATTATTATTATTATTATTATTTGTTGATTTATAATAAATCATTTATAGTAAATTAATTTTGAGATTTTTTTGTAAAACGAAAATTCATCCTTATTTTATTTTTTTTAAAAACTCCGAACGCGGATGTTTTTTGGAGTGAAATCTGGAATCACTCCGCAAACAAAAACTCCAGATTGACTACCTACGCGGAGTGATTAATTACTTCATTCCGGAACTTCGAGTGATGAGAGTGAAATTCACTCCCGATTCACTCCGGATTTTTTACAGTGTAGTGGAAAAAAAAACTTCACTTTTAAAGGTGTTACTGTATAAAACTTGACAACACTCTTCGAAGGTTTTTCTGACGATTAAAAAATACTTTTTATTTTGTCATATTGTTGGAGATATCAATTGCTTTGACAAGTTATAAAACCCAAACATGAATATTGTGCTTGAAAGTTTATTTAACTATGACAATCAGAAAACTAAACTTGGATTAGATTTATTCTTATCGTTTATTTGTCTTCGATATTCAAGCAAGAAAAATCATCACTTGATGCTTATATTTAATTGCGTCAATTTACATTTAAATTTCTACTCAATGCATTAAACAGTTACAAGAATAACCCGTGGCAAAATTTTGAAGACTGGAATGAAATTGTCATAACTGTATGATATTATTTTTGCAGTTTTAAAATAGTATAGAAAACTATAATTGAAAATAGAACTGATTTTAACCTTCTAATTTCGAATATTTGATGAGTCAGGGGTATCACCTTGAAAAGGTTTATATTGATGATGAAAAAAAGTTATTCAGTTTCAAAACAGGTTGATAATTTAGTTAAGATAATCAAAGCATAAAAAACGAATTATAGCTTTAAGAATTAAATTATAAAATATCAAAAAAACAATTGTCTTGTTTTTAAATCGAGCCTTGTTGATAGTTTAAGGTAAAACCTTGTCTTAAAGTTCTTATTTCAATTAACTGTTTTAAAACTTTTTCATTCATTAGTTTTATTGATTAAAGTAAATCAATTTAGATGTGTTAAGATTAAGTGGAATTAATTAATGAGTACTGAAGTAAATATTGAGTATGTAATAGAAATAAAATGATCATTTAAAAAACAGAATTAACGAAGAAAAATAATTAATAATAAAAAGAGTCGGTAAATTGAAAGTTCTATCATTATATGATATTTCTTGCATGTATTTAACAATAGTAGTAAAATATTAAACCATGTAAATTTGCTGAAATGTAGGATAAATAAAAATTATTGAGGTAAAAGAATTGTTCGAGAATTTTTAAACGTATAACGTTTTGTTTAACGTCCATGTTTAAATAGTAAAGAAAAAAAAAAAATGTAAAAATATTTTTTTTTTCCTCCAAGAGAGAGAATCCTAAATTTTTTATCGTCAAAAATGATGTTATGACGTGTGAGAAAGAAAAGGACCAACTGATTGTCAAACAAGAGCTAGCACAGAACCGCAAACTTGTGGTCTTTTTATAACTCGGAAATCCATGATAAATTTTACTAAACTTTTACGCTTTAAGTGTTTTTCAAACGTAACTCTGCTATCTACTGCATGCATAAAAGTCTAATGTAATTTTTATAACAGTATATTAATAAAAATGAAAAATAAAAATAAAAAAAAATTTGTATGTGCAAATTGACAGCACAATAAAGTGATTGTTAGTAATGGTGTTTTATTAAGCTTCGATGATAAGATATTAAAAACAATTTTATGAAACAGAAAAGAGAATAAGCGACATTGTTTATAACGAATTTCATGGAGTTACATCCAGTACAAGCCAGACTTTGCCGACAGTCAGTTTTCTAGGTGATCAATGGCGAGTGGTAGGACAATAGCTGCATAATAGACACGAGGATACCATTGAAATAACAGCAAGAGAGAGAGAGAGAGAGAGAGAGAGAGAGAAAGAGAAATAACGAGACTTGTGTGCAACTGGCCCGTTGATTCTTCAACACTGTGTGTAATGCGTATAATAATCTGAACAAACTCTAGCTCTGGACTGTATTTGATTCAGAGTGACAGAAACTCTGCATCAAAACACGCACAGTATCGCGTTATGCAAGTAAAGAGAAAAGCTTTACAAAAGTTTGCACAGAGATAAGCGAAACGCTTTGTTATGGTGTCAGATAAGTCATAATCGATAATGTTCACTTAGAGGACACTTTCATATTATCACTGCCAACTGAACACAATCATTATTATTTAACTGCTATAGTATTTTTATTATGATTACTTGTATTGCTCAATCATGATTATCATTTCAAATGTACTAATTCAAAATTGTCATCATTTTTCTATCACGGAATAATTAATATTAAGTAGAAAAAAAATTATGAAGCGAAATTTTTAATGTTTTTAAATTTTAATTGTTGTAACAGAATAAATTAATTAACTAAGTAATTAATTCTTGCATTAAACTCGGTCGAGATTCTCGAGATTTTTACCAATATTTACATATGAAATTCAGCAATAAGATTAAATAAAGACCACTTTAAAAGGTTACATCGTTCAATTAATTGGATTAAAAAATTAGGTAAGTGAAAAAATTTCAGATTAAAGAATGTTATAATTATTTTTAAAAAATTCAATTGGTATTCTTATAACTTATAGAAGATAGAAATGTCCGGAAATTCTCGCGGGATATCTGACGTAGATATTTACAATGCAAATACTCCGAGATTCGACGGCTTGACAGCGAACTCTGTCCGCTCTCGCCTCGAATGCCAGTCAAATAATTTTCAACGTCTCTATTGTATTTTATTCTTTTTATATACACTGGAAATATATATTTTATATGTATAAATTACTGAAGAGCACATAAAAAATCGAAATTTATATGACTGTAATGAAAACTAAAGTCATTTTCAATGGAAATCCGTATTTTATAATTCAATTTTTCTTTATAATAATTTTTTTTTTTTAATATTCATCATTATCAAATAATACAGACATTTATAATTTAATAAAAATTGTATTGATGAAATTAAATATCGATTTCATTATTAATTTAATGTATTTTTCGTTCCATATATGTCTTGATCGGATTTCAGATAAAATCCTGAACAACAGAATAAGTACAACTATATCGCGAAAAAAAAAAGAGACGATAGAATAAAAAAATAAATGTAAGATAAAGTACCCAGTACTTGAACACTTCTAAAAATGGGACCAGTAGATGAACAGACTTTTAGAATTGTTGTTATAGAAAATTTATGTATATATTATGAGTAATATTCACATGTTATAATTATTGAATGATACAGTAATTGATTTCTATGAGTTTTTTCAATTATAAATCAAAAAAATTTTATTTTTTTTAACTTTAAAGTTGACATATTGAGAATAGCCGATAGATGCTATTTTTTTCATGAAAATGGTACTAAACCGTAAAACGAAAAATCAGAAAAAAAAAAACGGTACTTCATCATTTTAAGTAAAAAAAATTGTACCACCCAATAAAATAGTCTTTTCTTAATATTATATATTTTTTGCAAAGACATAAACTAAAATTTTTATATTAAATTTTAGCGTTCAACTATACCTCCAAATTTTCCAAGCGGTACCCAGAAGTTGAACAAGCTGAAGCCGTATAATTTTAACCGCACTCTAACCTCTAATAGGTTTATAGACTAGTAATCAGCATTGTGATTTATATCAATTATTGCAAATTAAATAAGTTTTATAGCTAAAAATAAATGTAGTTAAAAATTATTGAACGTTTTGAATTGAGTTTTTTTTATTTTTAGTTGAAAATTTGCTTTGTTATTCATAAAAACTGTCATTAAAAAATTAAATACAAATATTTCTCATTTTAAAATCAACATATTAAATATTCTCAGCGTTATTTTTCATATTAATCAATAATATGTTATAATTCTTTTGATATTTCAATGAAACGTTGAAAATTTATGGTGTGCCCACTGCCATATATTTTACTTGTTCAACTACTGCGGCTTGTCAGAATTGATCGTTCAACTACTACTCCTTTCATAGTCTATCTTAAAAACGTTGTAAAAATATAATTATTCAATTATTTGCGTTATTTTGCACTTTAATCAATTCAAAATCGTTTATATTTTCATGAAAAACACTAATTTGAACTAATAATTACATCTTTCTATATTAAAAGTAGGATCAAATACGTTTTACTTTGAAATCCGTTCAACTACTGGGTACTTTACCTTATATAAATTAATATATAAATACGTAAAATAAAAAAAAAGTAGACCGCAAAAACTGTAAGAAACTCGACGAAAGGTCATTGTTCTTTAAAGATTTATTGGAGCAAAGAGTTTTAAAGACAAAATATAAAAAAAAAAACACCTATTAAAAGTTACTTCCGATCAAATAATGTATAAGAAATAGATATAAAATAACCATAAAATATACAAGTGTTTTAAAATATACTTATACTTTAATGTTAAGACTTTTTTATTATTCAACTTATATTATGTATGTACTTTACTTATCATTTTTTTATCGATATTTTTTGTACGAAAAAAAAAAAAAAAACTCGAGAATTCGTAATACAAGATCATATCTTTTTGTACCCTGCCATAAATATTCAGGCAAGAAAAAAAATCACGATCTGAACGTTAAAAAAAATACGTGTATTTCAACCTGTTTACGATAGAGGGTTAAAGAAGAAAATAATAATTGTGGGTCCAACATAATTGCCTGATAAATTTACATTGATTAAATTGAAAACAAAACTATGTACGGGGTATCGTAATTCTCTTTATTCATGAAATATTGTTTATTTTCCTACGTTATTTTTTAAGAGCAAATAAAAATATTTTATTTTTTAACTCTTGGTGCATAAAGCAAAAAAAGGACTGGAGTGTGTAAGAGTATGGAATAGAAGTAAAGTAGAGTATATTTTATTACACAGGAGCACTCGTTTGAAAAATTCTTGTGATCTTTTGTCAACGTTAATTAGTGGATGCAACTCATTGGCGGGTGAATAATCAAGAGATTTTTTAGTAAGAAAAAAATAAAGAATTGTTGTCTTGATTTATAAGGACTACTGACACATACATTATAATATATATTTAGTTGAATTAAAATGTAGTATAGTGTTTATTTTGGTAGTGGTATGTGTGTGTACATATGTACAGGCTTATAAAAGAACATATGTAAATAATATAATGAATATGAGTTGAAATAAATGGAATTGTAAGCCAGCAAGACGATAATGATGTGCATTCTGTTGGAATTAAATGTCTCGAGCAGTTTGACAGAGCACGTGTACATATATAATATATATACATATATGTAGTGCCAGTAAAAATCCCAGAGACGACTAGACGACGTCTACGAGTGGCAGTTGGATGTGATAATTTTATTTCCGGCTTTCAGATAATCCCATGAGTGAGCGAGTGAGCGAGTAAGTAAATAAATGAGTGAAAAGAAAAATGATGAAAAAAATTGCGAATCCGTGAGATGGCAAAATAATATATATTATATATCAATAGGTCTTTATTGAATTATATCAAATATATATTATTTATAACATGTCATAATGTATCATGTTTAATAAATACACTGAATAAGTAATAATTTAATGAATTATATATAAAACTGAATAAATAATAATAATAATAATATTAATAATAATTAGTGATGAATATAGCTTAATTACATTCACGTGAGTTATGCATAAATTAATTTCTTGGTGAATCATCAATGAATAATGATTATTAATCATTATTATTATTATTATTATTAACTAGTTTGTTGCATTCTCAAATAATTTAATGAGGCTTACATTGTTATACTCAATCGATGTGAATTTCGGTGCAATATCATCAGTTTTCGTAAATAATTATTGCCTTGTATTATTTTTATAAAAAATAAATACTACCGGATATTGAATTATAATTTTAAATTACACGCCGGGTTGAGTTTTATTAATGAGCTTTACAGAACGGCATTTAATAAAATATGAAATCAATATTTATATATAAATATTGAACACTAATTATTAATGATATCAGATTAAAAATTTGTGACTGGAGATCAAGATTAATTTGAAATCAATTGATTGAGTATGATAATATTTTTGAATTATGTGATATAATAATTATGATATTAACTTTAAAAACAAAAGAGAAAATTTCATTATTGTTGTTGTTAACATCATCATAACAATGATTTATTTAATAATTTTTAAAGTAGATAATGTGAATGTGTACCTTGTTAACGTTTTGTAAAAGAGCTTTAGTATTTTTGCTGACGTTTAAAATATTCTGTCCAGATTGCACTATACACTGACAATGTTAAATTAAAAGCTGACCAAACTTTAGTTAAAATTATGGTATCAATAAATTTCAATTTTCCCCTTCCTAATGTAATATCTATTATTATTATCATTACAGTTACTATATTGTTATATAAAGGTTGAAAACAATTCGTTGCAGAAAGTTTAATTAAATTTACGATTGATAAATTGAAAATGTATAAATAAATTGATAGTAAAACTTTTTAAAAAACAATTATGTTAGAGAACTCTTTAAAAATAAAAAAAAAAATAAATAAATAAAAAAATTTTAAAAAAACCTTAAGAAACATGAGTTATCGATAAATCTGTTTTTAAAAGGATAGCTTTTCAGAGTTGATAAAGAAAGGATAAAATAGCACAAGTAGTAGCAGACTGTACCTTATCAGCCGTTAGTCGGGCAACTAACGCTTCTTTTAGTGGTCCTAACCAGTGGTGAGCACCAAGAAATCGTTTATTTAACAATTTAGTATGTGGTGCTGCTTGTGCGTAAATCGCTTCTAGCTCTAAGACAACCATATTGTTGTATTTAATTAATTTATCAATTGTTGGTGTTCTTGTTGTTAGTAATAATAACAATAATTTGATTTATTCCACGTATCATTGCACTTATTTTTCTCACTAAACAACCTCATTCACATAAATATCATTTTATTTTCAAATAAATAAAGTATCAACTTTTTTTTTCTATATTTCATTAGTTCTATTGAGTTTCGAATAATTTAATAGCATGTCACTAAATTTATCTTCTTTTTGTTTCACTAAAAAAATTATCCTCGAGGCACAATATTTTTTTTTTTATTTATTTATTAAGATTTTCAATCATCAATAAATATAAATATTTATTACTGTAATTAAATTTGATATGTAAAAGTATATTTTATTTTTTAATAACTACTAAATATTTATTTTGGCCCACTCGATGTATTATTATTAAATTTATTTATTTATTATTACAATAAAAAATAAAAAATAATTTTCAAGATAAAAATCCACGGTTAATAATTATTTCATATTTTTACACTAAAAAATGAAAATAAATAATGAATAAATAAATAACTAAAAATGAATGAGGGTGAACTTTATAGTAGAGACTGTTAAGACCGTGATAATACGGTCTTAACCCGTGATCGCAACGGCTGCCGCATAGAGAGGCAGTTGAGAACTGACTGGTTAAAACTCCTCGCTTGCATGGCCCGCGGTTTGAGTGACGCGACGCGGTCGGTGTGACGCGTACACTTCTTTCTCTCCCTCTTGCACGGCTTAAATTTTCAGTTATACCTTATACCCTCTTTATCTTTTTCCCTTTTTCCTTTTTACGTTACTTCCTCGCCCCTCATTTGATTCTCCAGTAACAGCAGCAGCAGCAGCAGCAGCAGCAGCAGCAGCAGCAGCACCGGCTCTTGGATGCTCTCCCACTTCCACCCCCGCCCTCACTTAACTCTCGTTGCTTTACTTCTATCGGTTGCTCTCGGTTACGCTCGCAAGTGTACGGCCCTTAGGGACACTCGTCGCGTTCGCCGGTTGCTTCGTCCAAGACGCAACGGTGCAAGAGGGAAACTTTCGAAAATCCAAGGGCTCCATCTCCAGTCTCATTATCCGTCTGAGCGTTTTCAATGGGAATCCCCTGATGTATAAGAATACAAGACTCTTGCGTCTTTTGTTTTATTATGTTTTGTTCCTTCTATTCGTTTTATTATTTTTTTTTTTTACATTTTATTTCTGTTCGCTATTTTTTAAAACGATTGAAAAAAATGTGGGAGCATTTTAAAACGTTAGATCCTGATACCCTCAGAGACATTAATTCCAGCGAGATTGCCACAGACAGTAACTAAGATGTTTAAGTAGATTGAAGACATTGAAAAGTACTCGCTGGTTTCTTTTAAGAACCCCCGGAGGATTTATTAAAATCATTTGTGACATGCCAGAGTGTACGCATTTTTTTAAATTTCGCGAGACGATAATTTCTCGGATTTTACCTTTCTACAATTTAATAATAATAACGTCTTATGTTTTTTACTTACAAATTTTATCACAAAAAACTTGATTTTTTATAATAATTAAATAACTTACAACCTGCAGTCACAATTATGAGTAAAAACAATTTGTTTTAATGATTTCATTATATTTTCAATCGCATTATACATTATTTAAATACTTTTGCTATCAATTAAAAAAAAAAATAATATTGCTATGACAGAATCAATTACTAATTAATTAATGAAAAATTTCACGGAAAAAACTTATAGAACCTACAAACTATTCATAATTGTTATAAAAATTCACTAAAAAATATTTATCATAAAAAAAAGCCAAAAATTCGTATCAAGACCTTTCTGATGATATCAAATTTCACTATAAAAATCCCTTTGAGAGTAAAAATATTCTCGTTACTAAATTTTTCTTACTCTCTTAATTTGATGGCTTAATATTTGACACATACTGACGTTCACATAAACAAAAAAAAATAAATTATATCCAACACAAAATTTGAATTTATTTATAACTACTCACTTCGAAAACTAATTATAATAGATTACCTATCGCTGAAATCCATATGAAAAACCATTTTATAATATAAATATACCAGAGACATGATTTTCTTCATTCTTTTGATGACATGGATTGTTAGACTTTTTATTTTAAAGATTAAACCAAATTTACAAAATTGATTTAATTTGTTAGAAAAAAAGGTTAAAATCTTTGATGGTTAAATCGTTTTTTATTTAAGTGAGCCTTTGAAAAATAGTCTGAGATATAAAAGTAATTACCATGAAATTTTATTAAAAAGAATTTTTAAAAATGTAATTTCATGTATTCTGTCTATACAAACCGTACTGTTTAATTTTCTGAATAAATTTTTTTTTTCAAAATGAGTCTTTTAACGTCGTTTAATACCAGATCTTACTTTATACGTCTTTATATTATCTTAAATAAAATCACTCTAAAATGTAAGTTTTCTTTAAAAAAATGTTTAACTAAAGAATCTCGTCATCATGTCAGGTTTCTTGCATTTTATAAGTAATTCAAGTATAAATGTTAGCCAGTTTTAAATTACGATTAGTTTGAGAAATTTTTTATGATGATTCTTAATTAAAAATTCAAACTTATTCTTGAGGGAAAATAATTTTTTAAAATATACGTTTATAAGTGAAAGACGAATTTAATAATTTTATCAGTATATAAACACGCTTTATTAAGAAGAACTTTGGAAATCTGATCAAACATTTTAGAATATTGCATTTTATTCATTCAATTTACTTTATTGAAATTTAGTTATGAAACTCGAAGATCTTGAAAATCTAATAATATAAAATTTAATTAATTTATAAATGTCTTTGAATTTTTACAAAAGAAATATTTCAATTTTAGATTAATACGATTCTAAAAAAAAATTTTTTTAAAATTGAGTCTCATTATATATTTAAATTAAATTTTACATAAAAGTTAATGTTTTGCCTTAAAAAAGAAAAAAATTATCATAATGACATAAAAGTTATATTTTTGTATTCTTTGGAAAAAAAAAAAAAAAAAAAAAAAAAAAAAAAAAAAAAAAAAAACAACTCTTAAAGTGTAATCATGCACTCAGAATTGAAATCTTGGTATGTTGTGCATTGGAGTGTCACATAATCTCCTGCATTATTCTTATAAGATTCAATCGTTCGCAATGAAAACAATCTTTTGCCGAAATTTCAGTTGTACGGTTAAACTGTAGTGCTCTAAATAAAAACAATGTAAAATCAATTGACGTGTGAATTTTGCATCGAAAAAAAGATGATTTTTTTGCAACCGTTATTGAAATTTAAAATAACATGTATGTATATAAATAAAATATCATAGCTATAAAAAAAGTTTAAACGAAATATTCTACTAACTAAATCATGACTGCAAAGCGTACTTTTGCATATATTAAAAAAAAAAAATTACAAAGCCTTTTTCATTTTGTGAAAAAAAGAAATACAATAAATAAAACATAAAAATAATAAACGGAAATGGAAAAGCTGAAAAAAAATTTGTCGAGATTTAATTGGTCGTGGTTTACTTTAACGTATGCACAGCGCCACCTCGAGTGTCCTTATAAGTGAACGAGAGGGCGCGAAAGTCGTGCAAAATCTCGAGAATGAAAAATATAAAAGGAAGAATAACCAAGTACACCACCATTTTTTTCGTTCCTCTTTTACTCTATTTTCTCAGTACACTTGGGCTGTCGCCTGTGGCCAACAATCTATTGTTTAAGCTCGAGGCTACCCTTCTCCTACTATACTATTTTATGTTGGGACTGAGCCGAGAACCCTTTGCAAAACACGGGGGATGGAAAAAAATTAAAAAATACGTCAAAGACTGCTATAAACTTGGCTTGTGTTATTTACATCCAGAAAACTTTCATTGCCGGCTCGCATATCGCTTCTAATTTTTTTTCTCAGTTTGCACTCAATCCTACTACGACTTCTTCAATTTGTTTTTTACGGCAGCGATGTTGAATTAATTAATAATAATTTTTTAAAGTTGTTGAGTAATTAATAAAATTATAATAGCAAATAGAAAAAATTAAAAATAGAAATGTCGATACTTTATAAAGCGTATAATTATATCAAAGGGAAAAAATCAATATTATTATTTTTAACTCTATTATTGATAGAATTTTTAGCACAATGATTTTATTAGAGTATCTAATTATTAAAAGATATATTTAATAAATTATTGTATCAATAAAAAAATATTTTTTTAAATAGAAAAATAATAATTCTCAAATAAACGAGGATTGAATTTTTTTTCCTCAATAGAGGAAAAAACAAAAAGAAGACAGTGAATAACTTTAATGAGAGATTTGAATATGTATATTTGAATATGATTGGATATTGTTAGTGACACTAATAGTAAAACCAAAGTAAAGTATAATAATTGGAGTGGTTGAGAACCCCGGAATTCCGAGGGATGGACGAGCACGCAAGGTAGCGTGTTGCACACCGTAACTCCTCCCTTACGATATACCTCCTACTTTAGCAACCCCACGTGAGACACGAGAGCGCCGCCACTGCTGGCTCTCTCGCACCCTAGAATCTCTCATTATAATAGAAAAAAATTTATATGTATGTATGGATACATACGTAGACGAGTACTGTTACCATATATGTATAAATATACCGAGTATGTACACTTATACCGCGACCTCGTGATAAATAATCTCACATATATTCAAGTATATAAATAATGTACTCTATATGACAGAAGAAAAAAATAAGTTAGTATTGAAAAAGAATATGAAAATATCCCTTAGTTCATACACGTTTGTTTATATGTTTATGTCTAGGTTAAATATATCTATACGTGCATACATTTATTGACACAAAATGCAACTCTCGTTTACATCCAAATGAAACATGTTATTAATCACAGTCAGGAGTAACGACATACATGTTTATTTGCAATTCTATTTGATTGTATTTCTGTCTCATTTAATATTCATTAGTGTTTTAGAAGGTGAATCATTTATTACTTTTATAATTTTGCTAACCTAGGGCATTAATATATCGATGGACTATAAATAGAATAAAATATCAATCAAACGAGCAGATTGTTTGATGTAAATTTTATGTTAATTAATTTAAAAAAAAAATGTAAAAATAACTCGACCAAGAGTAGCAAAAATTACTAGTGCAATGAAGACTAATAATTAGAATAAAATATAAAAATGAAAATAAAACAACAAAAACATTTTTTTTTTTTTTTTTTAATTTAAAAATAAGATAGTGATATGTTTGAGCACCATTAAAACTAGAACTATGTACTTAGTCACGACTCTACCGTTTGCTTTGTAGTTTATACTCGTCAGTTTGTCAGCGAGATTCAAACATTAAAGAAAAAGAAGAAGAATAAAGAATAGGAGATCATAAAATTCTAAAGGGTTAAGAATGAAATAATATACAAGAAGGAAAAGAGTACTTCCTAGCCTAGATTTGACTCTGTGGTAATTCACGTTTTAATTACAACTTTACACGACACAAGTATCATAAAGTAGAAAAAAATTTATATAAATACATACGAGAAAAAAAAAAAAAAAACAGCAAGAGTGTGCAAATGAGAAGTATAATAATATTGCAATTGTCAATGATATGAGCTTCAATATATATATAACTAATTAGGGCAATTAAAGTAAATTAAACAAATTTTAATTAATTTTTAAGCTTTTAGATAAAGTAATTTAAATTTATCTTCTTGTGAAATAAAAAATAATATCAAGTAAGTGAGGGTAATGATTTTAATTAAGTGGGTGTGATCTCTTTAAAAGAAAAATTGAAGGCATCCTCATGGTGAATAAAAAAGAAATCTTGTTTCTACTATCTCAAGGGAAATCGAGCAGGTCGAATTAGGCTGGCGGCCTCTCGGCAAAAGGTGAATTAGGTGGTTGAAGAGAAAATATAAAACCCTTGGTAATTCATACACAGTGCACACTTCCCTACGCCTAAAAAGGTTTATATCCGTATTTACCTTTTTTTTTTTTTTTTTACACTATTCATTCTTTACTCTACTGAGATTGTTTGATAAATTTTGAAAATATTAATAAAGCAATTTTTTTGTAATAGATGAAATAACCAAAATTTTCCTCTTATGTGATTATATATCTAAATTTATAAAAATATATGTGTGGATATGTATGGTTAAGACATTTCTACTTGGTTTATTAATGCTGTCGTGAAGTAAAATTGATAGCATGTCTGGCGCGACAAACGATTTTCGTGAAGCTAAAACATTTCAGCGATGGCCTTCAAAAAAATTTAATGTGTGTTGGGTCTAATACTGTTAATAAGACCATTTAAACGCTATTATTTTTTTCTTACAATTAATTTTAATGCTCAAAAAAGTGTATCTCCTGTGGTATTTTGTTTTACTGAAAAATAAAAATGTTCTGTCGAAAATTAGTCGAATTTGCAGAAAATAATTAATCTTTTACACAAATTATTGTGGTTAAATATTTTAAAATAGACAAAAGAAAATAATGAAGTGAAAATTGTTCTTCGAAGAAAAAGTAATAATAGAAGAGAAACAAAAACGATTGGCAAAATGTGTCGAATAAATATGAATAGAAGAAATTTTGTTCATCCTACATCCTATAGGTTACGTAAAGCTGAACCAAAAATAACTCGCGAGTGAGTGACAAGTCTCACCTTAACTGACAAGAGACACAATGCCAAGTATGTTGTGAGAGTTCCATTTGAGAAGAGCCACACACTAAAACATATTTTTGCGGTAGATTTATATTTTAATGCAAAAAATAATAATAAAGTCGAGAGGAGAAATAAAAATAGACAAATAGAAAATTGGGAGTATCTTACAGAAGTAAGGACGAAGTGAGTGAATAGACGACTCGGTGATTTCACGTTGAGATTTCTTGACCGGAAATTCAAGACAGTAGAAGGGAGAAAATTCTTGGAGCATGGGAGAGAAGTTTACACGCTAGTCGTCTTGGTACAGATTTTCATCATAGAAAGTCATTGCACTTTATGCTGAATGGGCAACAAGTCAACAACCTCAATCTTCCTTATATATACATGTACATGTATGTTGTATTTGTACCTGCGTATATTCAATTCTTCCTTTGGCGTATTCCTCACAGCGTGTTACACGATGAAATGCCGTACAGAGCATTGCGAGACAGGAACCAGCCAGAGAAAGATGAGAGAGTGAGAAAGAAATTACTTTATGCTCCGCTAAGCACGAGTTACTACCAGTGAATAATCCTATACCCACACTTGTTTTCATAACATCAAACGATCCTATTTTTATTGTGTCAATGTCAACATTAGTTACAGCGAATATTACTTTTTTCATTTTTTCACTCCTTAATAAGTTGTAATATTTTGATAATTACTTTACTTAAAATTTCATCTACTCTTCTAGTCATATTAACCATAGCAATTAAATACTACAGAAAATAATAGATCAATTTATTAATTTATGTTTTAGTTTAAATATTTGTTTTTTTTTTTTATTTTTTGTTTTTTTATTTTTTGAAGAAACAAAATATAATAAATGTGCGTGTATTTGTTATATAATTTTGGTGAGAAGATAAAAATAACGAAGAATTATGGCACCATTTGTGTATTTTTAATGCAACAGGAAGTAGGCACTAAAAGAAAAAAAGATATAAAATACACATACACAGAGAATAAAATCATGAGCGAGTTTTTTTAACTACCAAAAAGTTATTAAATATCTATGACGAAATAAAAACTCTTTGTATGAGAACTTAAAAAGAAAGATAAGATAGTACTTATTGAGTGGCCATGTTTAATGACCTGAGTAATATTATTATACACTGTCTATTTAATACTGAACTGACTTTTAATAATGTTTTCTAAATTTATACTTTATTATGTACAAACACTACCATCTTTTTTAATGTCATCTCTTTTTAAATAAATAACAACTCCATTAACAGACTTTTTTCATAAAAACTTAAATTAAATTCTCAGGTTTAATAAACTTTTTAAAATTTATTAAAGCTAATTAGCGGAAAATATAAAATTAATCTACTTATGTAATTATTTTGTGAATTCCATTCATTTTAATTGGATGTAGAAAAGGTTGTCTCTCCTTAATTACACCCGAAATGACATAACGAATGGAGTATTCTGGCTACAAATTTGAGCTTTTAGCTCAGTTCTATTTTGCGTCGAGTATTGAAAGTAGGTGGCAAGCTGTCAGTGAATGATTTATGTATATCTGCCAACGCGAAGACGTTAAAGCTACCACAACGCTGTCTATGTTTAAAAGCATCCGACATGTTTAACAAGATTCTAAACAGATGATCTATTAAATGAAATATTAAAAAAAAAAAATAATAACAAAAAACGTATGTGGAATAATAAAATAACAATAACATAAACAGTCACAAAAATTTTTAAATATTAATGTGATTTTTTTTCCATGATTGATAAAAATATAAATAAAAAAATTACCTGGACGTCAAAGTGCGTTGTTGTATCTTGTGGCTGTGGAGGACCTTGTTGTTGCTGCTGTTGAGTTGGAGGTGGTCCTTGGGGAGGTAAAGGCCCTTGTGCACCAAAAAGCTGGGCTGCGTGTGAATGAGGATGTTGAAGATGATGAGTTGGCGGTGCTTGATGGTGTTGTAGATGATGTGGTGGTGCGGGTGCAAATGCTGCCATAAAGTGTTCTTCGCTACCAACAACATCAACACCTGGTTTCAATAAAACAACACCACCACCTGCACTCACTGCTAGTGTTGCTGCAGCATTCTTTTGAAATTCTTCTTCACCTGGTGATGGTTGTCTACTTCCGGGAGTTCGACTAAAAAATTATAAATTGATTATTATCAATTAGTTTTTTTAAATTAATTTATTATTTGTAAGAGTTTTTTTTTAACTTGCATTTGAAATGTTATGTTTATAAATGGTAAAATGCTTATAACTTGAACTCTTATTTTAACTTGAGGCGACATCTAGTGTTCTGGTTGTAGTAAAGGTAGAAAACTGTACAATAGACTTTTCAAAAGTTTTACAAATGTTTGTTTTTTTAATTTATTATATTTACAAGTAAAATAGATTATTTAAAATTATTGCAACTTGTAAAGTATAAATTGTATTTAAAACTTAATGCTTTAATATCCTCGCAAACAAACCAGTAATTCAAAGTAACATTTTAACTATTTACAATGTCAGTACAAGTAAATATTTAATAAAAGAGTGTGCTTAATACTAAGATATAACCGTGAAGATAATGCAAAGAAACTACTTGTTGTCATGAGAAATTAAACATATACTTTTAGATATAAATATTTTGATATCTAAAAAGATAATCTATAACCAATTAATTTAATCCACATCTATTTTGTAAATGTATCTATAATGCAGTTTCTGAATATTTATTAATTGTTCATATTTTAATAATTTCAAATGCATGTTAAATTAAAAATTGAAAAAAACTATTTGACAGTTTGAAAATTAATCTTACTAAAAAAAGAACAAGAATTGTCTACTTACTTGAATCCTTTGTCATCATCAAGACCGTTTTGTGAAACGAGTCCATTTCCTTGAGGAACATTATCATCCTTAGAGCCATCAAAAGGACTAGCCGATCCTTTATCTTTATCTTTTTTGTCATTATCTGCATTCTGAAAAATTATAATAAGATATTAGTATTATAAGCATAAAACACTCGGCATTGTTAGAGATAAATTGCTGAGTAGTAAATAATAATTACCAATCTGAGGGCACTCATTCGGGATTCCAAATCCTTTGGTGTAGTTGGACTAGATCCAAGAACATATTCAACCATTTTGACACCAAGACCACCCGTTTCACTGCAATATAGTTATAAATTCGTTATCAGTTATTTAATTTAAAATATTTTCAATTAATATGCAATCTATTATAATTGATAGTTTACCTGCTTCTCGGGCTAAGTACAGCTCCAACTTCTGATGTTTGATGATGATAACCGGTTCCCACACTAACTCGCCTTCCGGTTGCCATTGAAATTGGCTGTGATACTGCATGATCTATAAAATAATAACATAGATTATTAATAAACAAACAATCAACGGCAAACCACCAAATTATTTATATATGAAATTCAATAGAATATAAAGGAAAAGTGATCTTTTAGAAATTGAATATTTTTACCCAAGTATCTTAATATTTCTTTGAAATAAAAATCTTTTTGAAAAATTATAGTGGCTCATGTGATTAGATACTGATTAAAAAAAAGATAATTTAAAGGCTTGTATCATTAAGGGTTGATGAATAGGTACGATCCTGGACATTGGGACGTTGCCCCCACCAGACAACCAATGCCGGGTGTCTGTCGCCATAGCAACAGTCGCGTTGCACCCATCACATCATACTTATATCATAAAAAAGTAAATAAATGTCAGTACTGACGAATCTTTAATATAATCCACTGTTAATTAATTTAGGTATTGATTTATCAAAAAAATTATTTCCACGAATGATCAACGAAGTAATAAGATTCTTAGGCATTAAAACTTTAGTAATTAAGAAAAAATATTATGAACTGCGCTTAATTAAGAAAAATAATGAGCAGATAAATAATTTAAATACCTGGCGTGCTCCAAGTTGAATCTCGCCACATTTGATGATGATCACCCAGATGAAGTATCCCGCCACCTTTGACACCCCCTTCATCCTTGGAGCCACCTTCGTCAACGCCCCAGAGTTTTTTTGCCGAGGGTGCGATCTGTTATTAAAATAAAAATGTTACATATAATATCAAATCTCATCGTTTTAATTTATATTCTATCGTGCATTGAAGTAAATAAAATAAACAAAAACTTTCAAGCCATCAGATTGCCAATTATTTTTAAATATTTTCATAAAAAAAAAAAAAAAAAAAAAAAAATAATAATAATAATAATACCTTTCAATAAAAAAATTTTTATAATACAAAAGGTCAATATTTTAAAACACTTTTCAAAGATTAAACGATAACGTTGTGGTTTACTTTTGTGGATAATTGCTTCGGTCGCATTTTTTTAGTTCTTTCAACGCTAACGTCTTTTAGACTTGCTAATCTTAAGACTTTTTGTGTCGTTCTATTAAAAACGCGCGCGCTCAAGTGCAATGTACAGTAATTTACAGGGCAATATTTAACATATTAACTCTATCTATTAAATTTTATATACATTATTTTTTTATAAAAATGCCAGTTTCAATAAAGGCAATAATCACAACAGAAAAATTAAAGAAATGTGATGAATATTATCATTTTATTAATTTAATTATAATTTAGTCTGTTTAGAATCAATAAAAAGGATAAAGATCAATAACCCTCGACCGATATAATGTCCAATAGATTTAATAATTAATCAATCAATCGGTCAATTAAATAGAATTTATACAATTCTCACGTTTTTAAGCGTTGCATTGAGGTCGCGGAAATCTTGTCGTGGAGAGACCTCGAACTTTCAACCCTCCACCGTTATTTCCCTCACTAGTTCAACGAACTTTCAATCTACGTCTGCGCGTGCTTCAGTGCTTATTTTAATAATACACTTGCGATTATTTAAATTATTAACAATGTTACACACGATAAATAAATATGTAATCGTCGAATAAAAAACTAGCGTTCTTTAATGCTATTATTCGCTACACCCTACATCACTTTTTATTGGATCAAGATGGTAAATAAATAATTGAAACAATACCAGAAAGACATATTCAGGCCAATTAGATACATCCCTGATACCCATGTTTTTCTTTTAAAGGGGAGGGTTTATAGATGTGAAACCTGGGGGTGTTGAAAAAAAAATATAAATTCTAAGAATTTACGTGATATTAAATCAGGGTAGGAAAAGTGGGTGTTTCACGGACTTGAATTTGGATTGAAAATATAATAATAAAAAAGAAAGAAGAAAAGCTTAGATCTCTAGTAGATTCCAACAAAGTTCAAGTAATAAAATAAGGTCATAAAAATATTTTTCTAAAATATTGAAAAAAATTATCATTTTTTTACATTTTTATTTTTAAATCAATCAACTCTATTGGACACTATTTGTATTATTCATAGTCAAACGTAAGCGGATTAATTTTTTTTAATAGCTCATTTTTTATTAGAAATTATTATTCATTTAGGAATATTGCAGAGACGCTAAAAATATTTTTGAGCTAAGTTTATTATTAGTTGACACGCTAAGTAAAATTAAAAGCCAATTTTGGTATATCGTATTTAATTGCAAAAAAAAAAAAATTCAATAGAATCAAAGAATTATATTCGTATTACAATTATACTAATGGAAAATTGAAGAAAATATTGTTACACACAAAAAAAATCATGATAAAAAAAATTAATTTTAAACAAGTAAAATTTGTTAATCAAAAACAAAGTACATAATTAATCAAAGATAATTGTTTCGTAAGGAATATAATTAAAATACACTCAAATTTTTATGTTTAAAACTTACAAGTCGAATTTATTTCCAAATTTGGATTTATAAATAAAATATTGAAAAAATAAATTTACGAAAAAATGTTTTGACTTTTTATAGCTAAAAATAAAATAAATTATAATTTGAAGTATTCTTGAATAAGTTCCAGTAAATTTATTTTTTTTTTTAGGTCAATATTTTAGAAAAACTACGTAAATAAAGGTAAATTAAATATAATTTTAAAAGGAGGAATGTAAAATAACATGTATTAATAAAGTGAATTAAATTATGAATTCTCAGTGAAAATGAATAAAGTAAATTCTTAATTAAAAACTCTGCCTTGTTCAAATGACAAGTACATCGATCTAGTTACAATCAGTATTTTTAATTTAATAAACATTTATAATTCGGTGAAAGTATTTCAAAATTAATAAATGAAAAATACTGTCAAAGAAAAGTCAATTATTTTATTCGTGTTTATACTTTGAAAAAGTAAATCATATATTTTAGAAATAGATAGAAAATACAAATCTATTTTTAAATAAAAGAATAATTAGTCTGTCAATAAATAATTGAAAAAATTAGTGGTCAATTCTCGAAATAAAAAATTAAACTAGTTTAAACTCTAGAAGCATCGAATAATCGGTTTTTTTTTGTACTTGATAAATCAATACCGAAATAACTAAAAATAGTTCCGGTGATTAGAGGTTGTTAAAGGTGTAAATAATAACGTATAATGTGGATAATTAAACAATTCTATGAATCTTAGAATCGTCCGTGCGGTAAATTGACAACGATTTTCACGTGTGCTTAATAGATAAAACGTTCCAGAGTTTATATTATAGCAGCAGGCACACTTATCGACCGCGTAATACCGGATACATACTGGGGATAGGAGTTACTCTTTACCGCGACAGCTTAGCATAGTATCTATCGATAGTAGCAGTTGTTATAAGTGTATACATATATCTATAAGCAGAGCGTGAATATAAATATAGAAGAAGATAGAATAATATGATTTCATATATACGTGTTGTATTGTGTTAACTTATCATATGTGTAAGAGTATATGTATAATGTACCATATACGCATGGGTAGCAATAAAGTTGGCCTCACAGAGCGAGAAACTATCATATATAAATATATCCGAGTTTATCCGATATCCCTACTACAGGTTACCGAACATCACCGAATAACATTTACTCTTCTCTTTCTCTCTCTACTACATTTTCCCGCTCTTTTTTGACGGCTGTTCTTGTCTCAACTCTAAACACTCCTGACATACGGGGCCACCGACCCCTTCTCTAAGAGCTCCACGCTTGGGTCACGGCCACTGTCCTCGCGCGACTCGCGAGTCTCAATCGTTTGTAAGACCGGAACGAGTTAAATTAAATGGCAATACTGAGAAAAAAATTAAATTAAGTTTAATAATTAATGTAAATAAAAAATTATTGTTGATAATTATGATGATGATCAATAAAATAATAAACAAACAAATCAATAAGCAAGTGTTTATTTTTAGTTTCTTCTTTTCCGATATATATATATATATATATATATATATATATATATATATATATATATATATATATATATATATATATATATATATATATATATATATATATATATATATATATATATTAAATATTAAAGCCAATCATTTAATTTTTTTATTTAAACAATTTTGTAAATTAAGATTTTAAAATAAAAATTTAAAAATATTTTCGATTTTGTATTATTTTAAAATTATAATTATGATCGTATCTTTGTTATTTACTGATTATTACAGAAGAAATGAAGAAAACATTAAATAAAAAAAATAATTGGAAAATAAAATGGACAATTTAACCATTAAACTATTGTATTAATATTGCACCGGAAGATATGTTGTTGGCTATCGAGACGCGTGCTCAATCTCAAGTAGATAGACAAAGAAAAGTATGATGTAAAAAAATAAATATTTTTTTTTTCTTTTTTCAATCCATCCATTCGATGATCGGAATAGCTGGCTTTTTGTTTAGTTAGTCCTTCGTGTCGTCCAGACAACGTAAATGCGTCATCAGTAAAAAAAACTACTGAGAAGAAAATAAGACTGGATAGAAGAAAGTAACTCATTTTAGTTTTTTGATTTTATTTGTTTAGTTTATTTACTTAGTTTATTAGTGAACCGGATATTGAGTAAGTTGATTCAAAAAAGGACACTCGGTGTCTTGTTTATTGATTTACTTTTATGGCTCTCAATATTAATAATTTTATTTTTATCAATTGAGATGAGTTGGGAAAAATTCAAGTAAAAAGCAATTGATTTTATTTATACTAAATAGTTATTTGCTAATAAATAAATAAAAATGTTATGAACAAAAATAGGATAGATATTTCCGGTTGTTGTGATTGCAGGATAGACACACCCCAAAGAATACAGTGAGCAGCAAGGAATAAAATTAAAAATCAATAGAGCTGAATGTATCAATCATGATCTAATTATGAGCATCATCATTACGTTTAATGGCCACTTACAGTACCCATTCTAATTAAAATTTTCCTCGTATTATATTACATATTGAGCTTAATGTAATTAAGTGTGTAATTAAGTGTATGATTTATGATAGAATAAAAATTAATAATTATTTTATATCTTATGAAAGATAGAAAAAAATATAATTAATAAATAGATACATTATAAATTTATATGTATTAGTCTGTGACAATAACCTGTCACCCAAAGCGACACTTGACTATAGCCAAGAACCTCTTCAAAGTTCTAACGAATCCGTTTACAAGTGCGGATTATGTTCTCTTAAGGTGAACGCACCCCTTCAAGGCAACATTCCGTATATACTATGATTTTTATCATTGATGTTACTATTATTGTTGTTGTTGTTGTTATTATGATTATTATTATTATCATCATTGTAAGTTCGTTATAGTGATCAAAAAAACAATCAAAAAATCTATGTAAGTTTAAGATTTTGTAAAAAAATTTTTTCATTAAAATATCACCAGACTTTAAATAATTATTAAATAAAAAGTTATTAAACAACTTATACAGTTAGTCTTTTTTACTATTTATTTGATCCACACACTATATATCAAAATAAATTATTAACTCGTTTTAATTTGAAATAATAATGATGGTTGTATTATTATTATTATTATTATTGTTGTTGTTGTTATGTTTCAAAAGCTCTCAGCATAAAAAAAATTAAAAATTTTTCATGTTTTCAGTCACAGATTACGTCACTTAACTTTAAATATAATACTTGCACGAAAATTATTTTTAATTAATTTATGAAATTTGTAGGTATTATGATAACTGTTAACTGTCAAAATAAATGACATTAAAGAAAAAAAAAATATGTATATATATGTGTATAATTAAATTATTACAATAAATTTTTCTTAACCTATGTTACAATTGTCGGTAAGCTATACAAATTAATTAAATACTTATTGTGCAAGTCATTAAAAATAGTAGACTTTATCTGCTCGTAAAAATACAAACAATTAATTGATATAAGTTTCATTTCATAACATAAGTCTATTGATTTTAAAAATTCCCTATTTTATTTTTTTAATGATTAACAAAACAAAAAATAGTATATTACACACCGAGGGAAGTAAAGTAAGAAAAGTCTCAGATCACATGTAATTGTTGGCCGAGGTCAACAAACATGTGATCTGAGGCTTTCTTATTTACTTCCCGAGGAGTGTATGCTATTTTTTTGCTCGACGAAGGCAGAAAGTGGCAACTTCATTTAGCACAGCGGGCCGAAAGTTGACGCTTTCTGCCCGTCGAGCAAAAAAATAGCATACACTCCTCGGGAAGTAAATAAGAAAGCCTCAGATCACATGTTTGTTGATCTCGGCTTCGCCTCGGCCAACAATTACATGTGATCTGAGACATTTCTTACTTTACTTCCCTCGGTGTGTAATATACTATTTTTTTTAAGATGCTGAAAATTTTAAATTTTTTGAGTGAAAGTATGAATTTATCAGCAGATTATAATACAAAATAGACAAGTTATGTCATCAGGTAAAATCGTATGTCTGGCAACACTTCACGCATGTTGGTTGACGAAATATGATAGGGCAATGAGATTGAAAATTTAATAATTTTAATAATTTTAAGAAATAAATCCTTGAAAGGTTAAGTGATAATTAAAATTTGACGTTATCAAGATCTGCACTTACATGACGTTTATGCATTTATGTACTCAGCTATATGAGAATTAATATACTAAGATAAATTTTTAGTGTTGGTACAGTGTACTTAAAAGTTTTAAGTATTTAAGTATACATAAACAGTTATTCTTCAACCTACGATATAATATCTATTTCAAATAATATTTTTAGACGTTACTGAAATATTTAGACTATTTCACAGACTGTTTTTATGATCGATAGAATTGATTGTAATAGTTGTTTTCTTTGTCTCTGTTCTTTACACCCAATAGTACAAGTTATAATGTAGCATAAAGGATTCACACTATTTATCACACTAATTTAGTATCAACGCATTGAAAATATTTCTATTTAATATTAAATTACAACCATCAAGCCTAACCAAAGGACTGCAAGAGTAAAATTTCATTAAAATGGACCCCGAATAAATATTTGTTAGTCTAGAAATCCATGTAAATATGCAAATTGAAGCTTATTTTCTCAGCTTTCATATGCATTTTACAGAGTTTAAATATCCGAACAAAAACAGTTTCACTGTAAAAAAATCGTGCCAAGTCCACGTTCATAAGACTATTAAGAAAAAAAATTTTATTTCTTTACAAAAAGATATCAAATAAAAAATTAAAAGATCCAAATAACCGATATGGTTGTATATGATTTTCGAAAATTAAAAAAAAAATTTTGTAAATTTAAAAATTAAAAGAAACAATTTTGGAACGTATTTAGTGTGCGTAGTTACGAAATATTTCACTTTTTATGAAGTTCTTAAATTGTATCTACTACAACACTTAAAAAAAATTGAAGTACACAATAACGCACACCAAGTACGTTCCAAAATTGTTTCTTTTAATTTTTAAATTTACAAAAATTTTTTTTTAATTTTCGAAAATCATATACAACCATATCGGTTACTTGGATTTTTTAATTTTTTATTTGATATCTTTTTGTAAAGAAATAAAATTTTTTTTTCTTAATAGTCTTATGAACGTGGACTTGGCACGATTTTTTTACAGTGAAACTGTTTTTGTTCGGATTTCAGTTTTTTTTGTAATTATAATAAAAATTGACAATTTTAATTTAATACATTTCCGGTGGCAAACTATCCCCTTTAAGCTATAGTTCATGTAAAAGTTATTCTTGCGCCGCCTGGCGTGTGTAATGGCAAGCTGTCAAATATCTTTTTTTCACTGTAGTTTCCCATCTATTATAAGATTAGCATGCATCGTTATATTATTTAGTCTCTGGCCGTCCGCTTTTTACATAAGAAAAAGTTAAAATCTAAAAATCTGGGTCGCTATAGTTTGTGCTGATTATTTTTAATAATTTTAAATAGAAATTATAAAGATAATTGATAATAATCAAGCAATACGCGTAATAAAAAGCATGAACTACTATTATAAAATATCATATAAAAAAAAAATCAAATTAAATTTGAAAAAAAACTTGTAACCTCAAAAAACAATTCTGCTTACGGTATATACACACTCGGTAGTCTGGTTTGAGAACGGAACTTGGCGCCAGATTCTACCGAATCTGTTGATCTCGGCGCGTTCAAAAGTTATTCGAAAGAACAGCAGTAAAATTATAGAATTTTCGAATTTTCAAAATAAAAAAATGCTGTAATTTCTAAACTAATTTTCCGATTCAGCTCAAATTTGAAATCGGCCTTCGTAATCGCACATAGAATAAGTATGTTGAGTAACATTAAGATCTCTTAGAAATTGTAGACACTATTGTGCTGCCGAGCCGCGTCATATCGCATAATACAATAGTTAGATTTTTATAAAATTTACTAAAAAAATAAGGAACATATAATGTAATATCACCTAGTTTTAACTATTGATTATAATATAGTTTATTCGACAAATGTGATAAGTGATAAGTCATGAGCAAGTAGTAACTTCGATTGATAAAAAAACTTAATCATTCCATAAAAATTATAATTAATGGAATATCGACTTACTTTATTTTAATAATCAAATTATCTGTGAATTTCGAATTTCAAATAAGATCAAATTTTCTCTCATCTATAAATAATTAGATTAAAATGAAAAATTACCGTTTTAGTGTAAATACTATTTGAATTAAAAAGTTAATTAGTCAAATGTTAATTAATTAAGAAACTAAGTATAACGTGATATTCTAATTCAAAGAATCTGTATAAAATTACGGTTGTTTTATCCTACATCATAGGTGCAAATGAATTCGATCTTAAGGTATAATCATTTGTAATCACTCAACATATGACTAACTAAGCGTAAAACAAAATTACTATACTTTTTGTCACGTTGTATTAGTATCATCATTTTATGGAAAACAACATTAAACATTCACATAAACCATATTAAATAAAAGTGATTGATATATAAAATTTGAAATTCTGCGTAAATCGATAAATAAAATAATTTATTGATAGATATAAATAGTTTAAAATATATAAGCTAAGATCTTATCAAGATTAAACTTTTGTGTCATTTATTATATTTTATTCATAATTTTTGCAATTAATAGAAATCATTATTTTAATTTAATCAAACGTGACTAAATATCTTCAGATATGAAAATATGATTAAAAACGAGGGAAATATAATTTTTTTATGTGTTGCAATTCAAGAGTTTATATCATTATTTAGTTGAAAGACATGATTTGACATTAATATCGAGATCATTAAGGTCAAAAAATTTTATACAATAAATGACTTAAATTACTGTACTTTTCCAACCTGTTTTTATAACATAATTAATGAATAATTTTCTACTCATCAAGTTTGTATTAAAAAATTAACTCAATGTTTATGGATATATAGATTGTATCAATTGTCAAAACCCCTACACTGACTTCTAAGCTAATAAATATTTGTAATTGTTAAATTACCTACTTTGGATTTTCGCTTGTTTCTTTTTTTAAGAAAATATGATATTATAATTAAAAGTGATGCTAAATTCAAATTTGTTCCATTAGATCTCTGGTCACCAAAATCAGAGTAAATAACTTTTAATTAAGTTTTATACTAGTTGAATCAATAAAAATACTTGGACAAAAAAAAATTAATAAAAATTTTAATTTCATCGTGACAGGTAATTTCCATTAAATAAACTTTTTCTATTAAAATGTTTCTCGCTGTTGATTATTAACAGTATGAAAAATTGCAATTTCCAGATTAAGAGAAGTTCATTGAATTGCTGAACCTAGTTTCATAATGGTCAGTTAAATTTTAAGAAAAAATAAATAATATGTGTAAAATGAAATTATTCAATTTAAAAAAAATCACAAAATATAATTAAATGACATTTTGTTCTGCTTTGAAATTTATTGATAAAAGTGATATTTTATGAAGACTAGATTCTAAAGTTATCGGTATAAAGTAATAATTCAACAGAGTAAATCAATAATCTAGTATTACCAATAATAGAAACACATGTTTTTAAACCCATAAGACATTTATGATATTTAAACGTAATAAATGGATCAAATATAGAATAAAAATTAAAATTACTCAAAAAATTTTTGTAAAAAATGAAATCAAATAATTTTTAGCACAAAAAATGATTTTCTCTCGCTGTTTCGAAAGTTCTTAGGCTCAAAATTTTATTTGCCACATTTAAACTAATTTTTATAAAATTTATTAATTTTAAACTCATGATAATAATGAATCGTCATTTTTTGAACAAACAAACCAACATATTTTCATGAAATTTTAGAATCAATTGATCAAAGAATATTAAGATTACTAAAAGATACTTATAAATGACGTATTTTTGTAAATAATTTAAAATTAACCTGACTGATCCGATTTAAATCATCTTAGAAATTTAGCTATTACTTTGAAGTTGTTTAAAACGATCCAGAAATAATTTGAAAAAATTAGACAAATTTTACGGGCTTTAAAAAGTTAAAGTCAGATAAAAATTTGATCTTGAAAAATGACTTAATCTGATAATAAATCACGTAAAATAAATAAAGATTTTATTGACAAACATTTCGGTGAAGCCTAGTCAACATATACAAGTAAACATGATACGTCGATACCAAAAGCTCAGCGGGGTATCTTCGTTATATACTTAAGTTACACCGAAAAATTTTCTAGGGGTAGGATTTTCGTGTAAACAATATTGCCATACTAAGAATAAGAAAAATAATAAAACGTATTTTTATGAGTAGAGAGAGAACGCTGTAGAATTTCTATACAGATAAAATTGTATTGAGTGTAAAGCCAGAGTAAGAGAATAAACCTGCTTTACGGCAAAGTCAACAGCTTGATGAGCTTTTATTTAATATTATATTGTATTAATCTATATTATAGTATGGTCGAAACAGATTTGTTCGTTTATAACGATATTTGCAAGACGTTTACATCTATTGTGATAATATTTATGTACTTGTATAATCTATATTATCTTTTGACGAAATAATATCGCAAGTAAACAGAAGTAAAACGTAAATAAATAATACAATAATTTAGTGAATGTTACCGTTTTATTATCAGAATTGCATGAAAGATACATTCATGGTCATTAATACCGAGTAAGGTCAGGCCTCGAGTCACAAGGAAAGATGTCGAATGACTCATTCTGATCGATATATTCTTACTCGGCATCATACATTGCCATGTGAATCATATGTTGATAACCTTTTATAAAATCTCTTCATTTTACCTGTATAATTAATTGAAGCTTTTCAATAGTGATTATTTATTTTAGTCACCTAATTATTTCCTTGTCAAATTGTAATATCATTCTGCTTCAATACATTTCCATCAACAGAGGTAAAATAATTATACAAGTTATCATTGTTTATATTACAATAGAAATACTGTGTAATAAAGTTATCAACGTTCTGATAGATTGTTAATGACGATATTTTTATTTAATAATTTCAATCTTTATAATATAAAATTTAAGATATTTTCAAGTAAGGTGTGTGCATATTAATTGTTCAATTAATTTGTAAATAAACTTGTACATGTTTAAAATGTTTTACGTAATTTGTAAATGTAAATCATTTTTCTGTGAACAAATTATTATTAAATTCTCGAGGAATTGTAATAAATTATCAAAATATTTCATCTTACGATTTGTTTCATTCGTAGTTTTGTTCAGTGATTTGATTCTATAATTAACTGTCCTGTTATTTTTTTTTTATTTAATTATCTGGAATTTTTGTAGAACGTAAACAATAACAATTTTCTAACCGACTATTTGTGATTGAAAAAAAAAAAAAAATTAATTTTAAATTACAAAAAAAAAAAAAACCCACTTGATGAGAGTCGATATTTTCACATTTATCATAATTAAATTTTTTAATTACAAAATGAAAGAACGAGATATTTGATGAAAAAAATATTATAGAAAAGATAAATTTTAGATAGTGGCGTTATAAAGAAGAAAATTATAATCAAAACAAAATTTAAAAGAATGCTTAAACTGACAATTTAATTTCAGAATAATCAAAATGGATAATCTTTTTAAAACTTAACTTGAAGATGATCAATACCAATTACATTATACATATCCATTACTAATAACCGAAATGGTTTCAATGATTATTAGGAAGTAATTATTTAAAAACATAATATAAGTAATTTCATAACAAAGAAAATCTGTATTTGATATGAATAATTTTAATTTACAAGTTTTATAATTTATTAAGGAAGTAAATATGTTCATCTAGTTTATGTAATAAAATAATTATGAAAGAAATAAAATAATAGAAATGACTCAATAATAAATAACAATAAATTAAATCGATTTTTTCTGTCCTGAATAAACTTATATAGATTTATAATTTGTATTTAATATATAAATAAATTTATACGGTGTTTTATAAGCACGTTCGATGTGATTATAAATGGCAGGTATCATATAAAAAATATTGTAATAATAATAATAATAATAAAGTAAATATCGAAAAAGTCTTGCAGACGCGTACGTTTATAAATGCCGGATATATTATAATATACACGAGAAGAACGAATGAACACGAACGAAAGCGAGTTCGAACGTGCGTTGGAAGGTTGCGGCATCGACGCGATGTCCTTTTCTCCCCACACCGCTAAAATCTTCGATATATATAAATATGTATAGGTATATGAGTGTATGTGAAAGGGCGGGTGATAAAAACTATGCGCATATATATATATATATATATATATATATATATATATATATATATATATATATATATATATATATATATATATATATATATATATATATATATATATATTCAATTGTAGATTTATACATAAATATATATTATATATTTATCCACAAATGAAACGTCTTAAAACGTTATTAACACGTGATTTAACTAAGAATAGTCATTTAAATAAAGAAAAAAAATACTAGTACGTGTGTTATTGAAAATAAATATGATAATGATATTAATAATTAAGTAAGATAAAAAATAATAATTTATTTTAAGAAATAATAAATAAAACTACCATATCGGCACCCAGGTCTTTCATGTCGCAATAAAGAAATAGATCCCCCGGTGGTTTCATCCAGTCGTCAATATTGTCACCCGGGCTATATCCAACACCGAAACTCTCCACCGTTTCCAAATTAATCGTCACGGTAATTGTCACAATCACACAGATTAAAAAAAAAAAAAATTCACAAAATATTACTATTTTTATCTCAACAATATAAATAAAATAATATTATTTATAAATGAGGGGCGCTAACAGCGTTAATTTCGGCCCTGAACTCCCGCTACTTCTGGAACGAACGTAGAGTTGCAGCCTCTCCTTTTCCCTTTTTCCTCCACCTCTTATCGTTACGCTTTTGACAGCAATTTACAACAACTGACTCTTTGGCTATTAATGTCCGAAAATCAACCGTAGGCTTAGTCAAATTTCATCTATTATTGCACATACACTTTTAAATACATGTAAAATATTTATACAAATTTATGAATACGTTTAAACACTGAATTTAAACAAGCACTAAAAATTTAAGTTGTTTTGTTTGTTTTTTATTTTAAACAATGACGTTGTTTTTTTTTTTTTTATTTTTTTTGTTGTTAATGTTTTTGTCAATATATTCTTCAGATACCTTTTACTTTCTTGACTGACAACCGCTAGAGCTTTCCTACTCGTTCCCACACCTAAAGTTTATCCTTCTTTGTCTAATCGAGTGTGCTCTCTCACCCACACACCTACTACCGTTTTTCGCCTTCTCACCACGCTATTTACAATCACAAACAATTTACTAAATATCACGTTCAAATCACATTCACCCACTTATGATGGTCGTCCATTTAGTCATCGCGACGCGGTGTTTATTAATTTTCCGTGCCGCAGCTCCTCAGACGCTCAACAAGAACGTCCCGTGGACGTTTGTGAAAAATGTTATTTCACGTTAGCCGGCCTGCTGGATTCAGACTACCCGTCAAACGAAACAAAGAACGACGCGGTGATGCTGGCGTCGCCTCGCGGACGTTGTTACTAACACTCCTACCCCCACTTTATATCATATTTATTTTCAACTTTTTTTTTTGTTTTATTGTTTATTTTTACAGCTTTGTGCATATTTTATTCCAAATATCCCAAAAATATCTAATTTTATCAATGTCACTGTTGTTATTCAATACTTGTTATTATATTTTACCCATTTTGTTCAATCAATATAAATAGATAACTTATAAACGATACCGCGCGTATGTAGCTTGAAGAAATGATAAACTAAACGGATAGATACAATTGTACGAATTATATATTTGTATATAATTATTAATGTAAAACCGTCATAGCCGGTGAAATGACGCGTACACGTGCTATAAGAAAATTATTTTTCTTATCAACATATAGATCGCGCTACTCGATAATTCTATCAGTCAAATTAATATTTTTATAATTTTGACTGCATTTAATAATTTACTATTTACAAATTCAATTTTTTCATTTCCATTTTTTTTTTTTTTCATGTAAAAGTCATTTAAAGAAATGAAATTGCAATTTGAATAAAAATTAAGTATCAATTATTATTTTACCTACAAGTCAAAGGGTTGTTTTCTCAAAATTAACTTGACTTTTATTTTCCTGACCTTGACACAATTGTTCTTATAATTTAAATCTTACTTCTCTTACTTTTATATGTTGAATACAAGACGTACAAGATCTTTAGTATGAATACATTCACTCACATTCGGTGATACAATGCTTTAATGCAAGTTTTGCGCACGACTGATGTGGGCGCGATTTGTTTCGATAGAATTTCACTGCAGTTACCGCATAAGCTTCAATAATTTTTTTTCAGTAAATTTATTTGAGAAAATAAAAATTTTTTGGCAACTCGTAGCTCAAGCATATGTATTAAATTTATGTTATAAATAAATGATGAAGCAATTATATAATTAATATAGATTTACCTGGCCATTTCTGAATTGCTGTTGCTGCTGCTGTTGTTGTTGTTGTTGTTGCTGCTGCTGCTGCTGTTGCTGTTGTTGTTGCTGCTGCTGCTGTTGATGATGAAATAATGCGACTTGTTGTTGTGTTGTCATTTGATTGTTTAGATAAACCAGGTGCTCTGTTCCAGGCGCTGCGCTCTGAATAGTTTATTTAAAAGTAATTAAATAACCAAAATCAAATTTATAACTTGGTTTATGTAACTATATATTTACCTTAAGTTGCATTGGATGTAATTCATATGGTAAATGAACATTGTTCATTGTTTGGAGACCTAGTTGCTGTGGTTGACTTTGCTGTGGCACACTCAGTTTTGTCATCGGATACTTCCATTTTTCATGGTTCTGTGAATATAATATAGATATTATTAAAATCTATAATTATAAATGACACTGGTTAGCAGACGTCTAAAAATTTTTGATTTTTTTTATTAATTAATTTACAACTAAAAAGATATTTATAAAAAATTGCACTTAAAGTTTTACAAGTTTTTTATATGTGACATTTTTTTTTTAATTACTTAATTTAAATTTTTTCAATAAAAAATTTATAAAAATTTTGAAATGTCGGCTAACTTCATTTTCATAATTGTAAGCATTTATATTCAATTTTTTCGTTATTTAGTTATGAATAGTTATTTTTACAAGCTTTTAATTCGAAAAAAAATATTTAACATTACTAATTTCACTTTTTTGTTATTAATTAAGAGTTAAATTGTAACATGAAAATGAATTTTTTTTATTGTTATCTGAACTTACTGGTTGTAAGAAAAGTCAATAATTTAATAAATATAAAAAAAATTATTTCGAACAAATATTTAATACAACTGACTAATATATTTTAATAAATTTTATTCGTTATGTGGTGAATATTATCTATTAACAACCATCTAATTCACAATATTATTATTAAAAATAATGTTATTATGAAATTTTACTATTATTTATCATTAATTTTTTCTTTCTATTTGAAAATACAATCTGTAAACTTGTAAATTAAAGATTGTTTAGAGTCAATGATTAGCTTAATTAATTTAGAAGTTAGAAAAAAATGAATTATTGAAATCATAATAGTTAGGCAAAAAAATAATGTTTCAAACGTAGATATACAAAATAAACACCAAAAAAAGTACTAATTATTTTGTTACTAATATCTTTGATTACTTTTAAAAATATTTATTACAAAATTTTAGTATGAGGAATTTGTAAATTTGTTTATAAAACAATTGTTAATAATAAAAGCAAATTCATAATGAAATGAAGTTTGAAAATGATTGACTTAAAATTACATAGAAAATTTTTTCTGATCAAAAGATGCACTACATACTTAATATGAATATTTTAAATTTAGAATCTACCAATTAAGTGTTTATTAAGTAATCCGAAAAATTGTTGAATATATTTCTCAATTCATGTTTGCTAAAAATAATCATCGGGATCAATAGCATTTTAAATCTTTTTCTCTAATTATAATTCTTTAAGTAAAAATAGTTATGGATTTAATTAAAAACCAATAGATAAACATTAATCATTTACTAACCAACAAATTAATTAAGTAAATAACTAATTTATACATACGTTGTCTATAATAGCATCATCAGCAAGTGCCCAAGCTCGTGGTGCTTGTTTACTTTGAAAAGTAGTAGCTTGCGCATTATAGTCAGGCTCTGTAGGTCTTTGAAAAACATAACCAACCATAGCGTCATCTTGGGTTCTGTTAACACTGATCTGGTTAGTTTGTCCAGCTTGAAGTCTCATAGCATCTCCACTTGCCATTATTTGTGCACATTGATCCATATCCTGAATTAACATCAAATATTATTCAACGACAAAACGAACATTTTCAATATCAATAAATAATAACTGCGCCAATTACGTCAGTAACTTATGTAAAAATGCGAAACCATTTGATCACATTAATAATTAAAAATGCAATTGAAAAAAAATAAAATTTACATGATATTAGAAGTAATAAATAATCAAAAATTTCTAAAGTAAACATATAATCTTAATAAAAAAAAAAAAAAAATATTTAAAAATTTTGATTTGCATTTGTTAAAATAAATTTCTGTAACAATAAGTAATTACTGTAAAAAAAGAAAAACATAAAAATTGCATGATTTTTGGTATTTTTAGAATCATAACTTAACACAGTAGTAATTAAAAGTAATCAACATACAGAAGGCATATGTCCATTTGCAGAAGGATGATGCAGCTGCATGGAGGGTGCCGGTTCGTTGCTACCACCAGTTACAGTACCAGGCCACTTCATTCTGTTGAGCACTAAGTAACGTATCTTTTACTCACTATGTTGTTTAAATGGTAGACGCGGACGTTTTAATGCTGAAGACAAGAGAAAGAGAATGGAGACACAGATAAAAAAAATGAAAGACGATAAAAGAAAGAGCGGAGATAAAAGACAGAATAATGATGCGAGAAACTCGCAGTGAAGGTTATCCCGATGATACTTAAACCGGCGTCCAAATATTTATTATTATTATTATCACTACGTCTAGATCATGTTAATTATTATATTCTGTTAAATATATTTACTTAGCCACTATTTTTCTGTTTCTTTTTTCTCTGTTTTTTTTTTTTTTTTTTTTTTTTTCAACTATTTACTCGTCTTTTCAAAAACTATTATTCAATTGAATTTCACTGACTTCGTCGATTAAATAACAGACCAAGTAAGAGTAATGGAAGCTAAATACAAGGGCGCACACCGTCGGATTTTTGACAACACGTATACAAACGAGGTGTAACACAAAGGGTCGAGTATATTTATATGTATATGTATCTACCGGTTCACAATGACGGTCCACTTGCTGGTGATAATTTTTTTTTTTCAACTGTCACGAATTCATTATTTAATAAATAGATACAGAAAAGTTTTAAGATTTATATAATTTGTAAATTATTTATCCTGATTGATGAGGTAATAATTATAGTATACTCGTATGATTTTTATAGCATAAAAGATTGGCGTTCTTTTTTTTTTTAAGTTGATAGGTTTGCTGATTTCGTGATTTCCGCACACAGCTTCAACTTGGGAATTTTGTCAAAGAGGGAGTCAGTAGTAGTTCTAGTTTTAGCTATGAAAACGTCAGATATCAGATATTAAGAAAAAAAAAAAAAAAAATAGATGAATTTACAATTTACAATAACTTTCTTGTCTGCATAAAATTTTTTACATAATTACTTTTTAATTTATTTACAATATTTTCTGACTTGTCTGATCTTTTAGCCACTGCCAAAACAACGGTTGGATTCACAACGCCAATACAAATGTCTTCTCAATCACTCCGTTTATTTTCAAGTTGTTAGTAACTATATTAATAATTTATTAAATACACTATTCACATATATTTACAAAAGGACACGAATAAATAACACGCGTCCAGTGGCATTCGCGATTTTCGCGTGCTTAGATGCAACGCGATTTTGATGACTGTCAAATGCCTTACACTTTTTCTTGGCTAGAAACGGCGTGCCGACATCTTTCATCGTTCACTGCGTATGCGCGAGAATGCCATGCTTTTTATCTCACTCGTTTACTTCATAACCAATCAGTTGTTACGTTTGTATTTGTATGTTTAACGCGCCAAAAATTATAACTATTTAAAAGTTGTAAATTTGTTAAAATTATTTTGAATGCTCTTTAAATGTTTATTGTACGTAATCTACTATATACTGACCTTGATGAGTTGCTAGCTAAAAATAATAAGTTTAAAAAAACACTTAATCCAAGTAGAATGATTTATTTAAAGAGAATATATCAAATCTAGAAAACTAAGTTGAAAATTTTCCTTCAAATTATTTCTTTTTTAATTTGATTGAAAATCAATCTTAAGAAAATAAATTAAACATTGAATTTAATAAATTTCAATGGTAGGTTTGTTATATATATAAATATATATAATTTAAATTATTACACATTAATATATTTTCCTTATTTTCTTTTCTCTCGGTGGATTTGTCAATTTTATTGAAATATTTCTACAAGGATTTTATAGAAATTATACTTATCTGTATTGAATTATACACATTAATTTTATTTTTTATTTATTAATTAAATAAGAATTGTAATTCAATTTGTGTTCTCTTAAATTTAAAATCTACCTCCACTCACTTCTTACATTGCACAATGTAATCTCAACAGTCTATCGAATATAAATTTAACTATAAAATTAATACTATCGTTTAAAATAGTAATGGTTTTTTTTTATTTAATATTATTTATCTTTTTTTTTTGTTTTAATTTTACAATAAAAGTGATTCTTTACGAAATTTAATGACGATGGAAAAATTAAAAATTTTTTGACTGTTGAAACACAATTTGTGACGATAAAAAAAATGATTACCTTCTAGAGATAATATTTCATTGAAAAACATCTATCTTCATTAATTTATACGATTAAATTGCATTTTTATATTCGAGTAAAAAAAATTATACATATATTTTTAACAAGAATTATCTAAATAAAAAAAAAATTAAACAAAAAAATGTTTATTTTTTCTTAGTTAAATAATCATTTAATTTAACATTACTAATTAAGAAAATGAATTACACACTATATGTGTTAAAGACAAACAATAATGTAATGCAATGCGAATGTTTCACTATGAACATTAATTATTTATATATAACAATTTTAATGAAAAAAGATGCTAGAATCGTGAATTATTGGGAAGTATTTAAAATCTTTTTGATAAAAAATACCATTCACGATTGTTAATAACATTTTTTTGTTCTGTACAAATATGAGATGAATGAAAATCTTTCTCTCTCTCGTTCGCTCGCTCGCTCTCTGTTTCGCTTTTTCACTGCACCCTCACACACGACATCAGATAATAAGTGCAAACATATATACACTTATATATAAATTAATATTCTCTTGATTAGAGAAACTGATGATACATAATTAAAAAACAAAAAAAAAACCATTGAATATTTAATGACTATAATCGAAGTCAATTTCGCATTTTTTTTTACTTTTTATCAATGTTTTTATATTTTTAAAATTTTTATTTGCTTTAAAAAATCGTTTCTTCATCCTCTGTTTCACTTACGTACTCTCTTATATATGTTTAATATTTACAAGTGCAAAAAGTGTCTTCACTGATACAGGCACTATGGCTTTGGACGTACACTAAAGATGTAAAGATAATTAGAGTACATCCTCAAGGAGCTTGCGAAGAGGAAATATGTTTAAAAACTAAAATTTTTTAATTTGATATAATTTTTGGCCACTTGTAAGTGATTATTTCTTCGAAAACCCCTTTTACAGAATGACATTTATATTCTGACAACTATCTTTTTAAACAAATATTACATCTTTTTTTTCCATATTTTTATTATAGAAAATTATAATATAAGATTTAAAATCATAAATTCAAGATATATGTATACATATATATATTTTTTTAAATGTGGTTTTGTCATTCTCTGATTCACATGACTTGAGTTCGCTCCCACTTTGATACGTACATTGATCAAAATTTTTACAAATAAATGAAAGTCATTGCACGAGTTAATAAATTCCTAATATTATACAAAACAAACTTCCTCTACTCGCTCTCTTCTTTCAAATTAAATTATTTTAATTTATTGATCAGTAATTATTTTAACAAACCACATCAAAATAATAAACTCAAATATGCTGCCAAAAAATAACTAGTACGGATTCTCTTTGCATATATGTTCACCATTTACATATAAAAGATAACTTGCATGTGTAAGTATTGTAGTTTATTACATCACGTAATCAATATATATTATTTGTTATTTTCCAAGTGCATTGAGTTAAATATGTGATATGTTATCTGTACATTATAGTTTTAATATTAAATATTATAACATATTAATAAATAAAATTAACTGTATATTGCATAATTTACTATTTACTAATCAATTGATGATGACTGCGTAAAATTGAAAGTTGAAAGCGAGATTTATAATTTGATCACTGGTATCCACCACAATACTCTCTTGTTTTACTTCAGTAGAATAATATAATAATTTTAATTCCTTTTGTTTTATTACATGCATTTATATTGGACTGTAATCAGATACTCAACTAACAAGGGAAACGAACTCACAGTTTAGAGTTTAATGAAAGACACATAAAAATAAATTTCTGCTCAAAAAGTAATCAATTGTCCAGTAAATAATTGTTCTAAAAAGGAAAGTCGAAGAGATCGGACAGACCTTCGCCAGAAGCTAATGAAAATGAATAATCGTTTTCGGAAAGCGGCGGCTCCAACGACATAAGCGATTCTCCGAAATCAAGAATACTCATATCTAAAAACAAAAAAAAAAAATTGTTTATTCAT
Organism: Cotesia typhae; assembly: GCF_013202065.1. Classification (NCBI taxonomy): domain Eukaryota; kingdom Metazoa; phylum Arthropoda; class Insecta; order Hymenoptera; family Braconidae; genus Cotesia; species Cotesia typhae. The sequence goes on along the minus strand of NW_027423757.1, from coordinate 3,248,062 downwards.
AAAATTAATACATGTTGATAGTGAAAAATAAATTAATATACAAAAAATTGCCATGTAAAAAAACAAAAAAATAAATTTTTTTTTTTATTAAGATGATAAGAACAATCACCTAACTAGAACTCTGCCTGTGATGTGATTTATTATGAAACTACACAAGTCACAGACAGAGCTCCACAAGGTAAATGATACAGTGAGCATTCTGTAAATAAATTACAAACTATTTGGAATAATTCATCAATTAATTTTATTAATGAAAGTAAATTAAGTTTACCTGACGACATTTGATCTTCAGTTTGTAGTTGATATTTTCCACCACCCATGGGTTCAAAATCATCAGTCTCACCCAACATAGCATCTCTCATACCCGATGCTGCTGAAATCGTTTCAATTTCACGTTTTATTGCACACGGATACTCTGTTTTAATTTTCATTCGAGGTTCTATCCGGTGTGTTTGTTGTTCTTGGGTGACCAAAAGTTCAGATGGTAATTGAGATGGATTTTTAGACTTCGATAAAACTGATGCAGATTGTTGTAATTGTGATGATGTCGTTGTGGTTTGGTTTTTCACTGTAGAATCATCAGGACATAAGAATACTTCGATTTCACCATGTGACGACCTCATGTGAATTTGTAGCTAAAATAAAAAATAAAAAATATATATTAAAAAAAAAGATAAATAAATAGCTTACAACATTAATAATTTAAAATGAAAGAGAGAACTATTTACTTTAGGTTGCCCACAATTACTTGTGGGTTGTGGTACGTGTAGTGTAGCTTCCGGTGGTGCTTTTACTGCCATTATTGCTTGATCGCGATATGCCGGCACTGAGCGTAAGTCGTGATAAGTAACGTAAGCGTATCGTCTATCAGCACACAGTTCTCTTAAACTTTCTTCAGCACCGAGGATTAAACGATCTAAAGCATTTTCCTTAGCTTCTAAATCAGTCACTTCTTGCCTCAGTTCAAGAATATTATTTCTCTCACCCGGCAACTGCCCACCTCTAAAAAATTCGATATTCATATTTTTAATAAATAAAATATAAATATTAAGAAAATAAAAAATATAACAAAAATTTTGTACTTGTACAACAAAATTAACTTACTTCCATTGAATATTATTTTTACTTTTTTTCTCCAATATACCTATACCTTCTAATACATTTGTAATATCGTATATTCTTCGTTTTTGTACTCCTAATTTTTCGGATGCGACATTTAAATCTACTACGCCGTCATTACTATTCTCCACTAAATTTATAAATTTTTTAGTTAGTAAACTTAACGACGTGTCATATCTTGTTCTTTCCAAATTTTTACCTATTTTAAATATTAACCATTAAATTAATAATTATTATTCTTACAAAATATGATTGTATTGTTCTTTCTGCATTAACCATGTAACTGCGAACATCTAATTTTATATATATTTAAAAAAAAAAAAAAAAAAAACATGCTGACAAAAATTATATGATTAAATGAAGTTAGATTTACTACAGTCGTATTATAATTTTTAGATACTGACATTAGCAAAAAATTTTTACTATTTTGATAATTAAAAATATTAGAATAGAATGTAGTTACAAGATAAATACAGAAAGGGGATTGTATATAAGTTGTAAAAAAATATGTACTTTTTGAGGGGGTATGATTTGAGAATGAATTAGATCCTGATCTCCGTCTTTTAACTCGAGGAGCTTTGAAAGCTGATTGACTGGATGCAGTTGATGCTACTTCCAAATTTAATCTTCTTTTTACAGCTTGCACTGACATTTGCTAAAATGAAAATAATTCACAGATAATTGGACAAAGAACAAATATGTTGAGACTAAAAACTTTAAGAATTAATTTTTATTTTTTTAATTTATTACTTCAGGTCGAGGTAAAGGCTGTGTAGGTCTTCTTGTGACTTGATAGCAAGGAGTCTGTCCATACTGATGGTCTTGTAAATGAGGACTAGGAGTTTCCTCTGCTATTTTTTGTGGTTGAAGTTCGTCCAAAGAATTGCCATCGATAAATTCTGATTTTACTGTTTACCAATCGTTAATTTAGTTACAATTGTAAACAATATGTATGAAATAATAGATATTGATAATAAACAGAGCTCACTCAATTTAGTTTGTGCCATGTCAGGTGTAACCGGCCTGGAAGGATCTTCCAGGATCACTTGTCTTCTTACACGTGGCATCTTGATAATTTAGAATCTGAAGACATACAATAACACATTTTAATTATTATTTAATCATTTACATAAAATCAATTGTAAATTGCTTAGATGAAGTTTAATAATCATTATTTATCGTAACTACTTAAAGCTATAAATTATCATAAAACATTTTTCCGATTATCGAAATAGAAGATGGAGAATGAATTTGGCAGATGGACACATGGAATGTCGGCGCGACGATCGCATGGCGCCTCGATCTCGACTTAAGAACAGCCGGAAGTCGTCCCGACGATAATTATAAAAAAAACCAATTGTTAAATAAACAATATTCATTTAATAAAATTTCAGTAGATAACAGGCTCCATCGTAACCTTCGTGTAAGCAAAACTTTTTTTTTTAAATCACCAAGCGAGTTTATTGCAACTACCTAATCTAAACTTTTGTTTATCAATGTTTATTTATGTTAATTAACTTTTAGCATAATTATTTTTTAATATATAATTAGCAACTTAGATCTGATAGACTAAAAAAGACTTTCAAGTTTACAACAAGTACAGCTGTTTACTGATGAGCACGACACATGGAATTTAATGGTTGTTCTCGATGATTGAATGATAGGACTGGAGAGCTGTGTTTTTGTTAGAATATTATTTACTTGGGATTATAAGAAAAAAAAAAAAAAAAAAAAATGTATTCAACATGGAAAAGTCAATGTGGGGTGTCCATGCTCGACAACGCCGGGACGCCACCATGCTGGGCGTGCACACTAACATGTCCTGTAGAAAAATTTCTTTTTATTATTTTAATGATTATTTTTTCTTTTGAGATTTCATAAAATTTATTACAAAGAAAAAAAAAAGATAAAGTATCACTGAATTGCAGGCATTAAAGATTAAGTGTCATGTATCTTATCGTATTACTCGATCAGCTGTTTAATAATTTTAAGTAATATTGAGGATAGATAATTGAACACTGTTAATTTTTTTAATAAAAAATTTAACGTAAACTTTTAACATTTCATGTCTAAATGATAAATAACAAATCTGATAATTTGATAAGTATTGATTAATATTAATAAATTAATTATTAAATTATATGTAGAAACAATTGAGAGCTCACGTGTTACTTAAACTTACTATTAAAAGTACAAAAAAAAAGTAATAAATAAGTAAATAATAAAGTAAGAGTGTAAGTTGAAGGGTATAAAGTAACGTAAGTTTTCAATGCATATTCATAAATAATGATAAGCAAAGTACTCACATAAGCTGATGGCCATTTAAAGTAAACCAGCAAAGACCTGGCGAACGTGAATAATCCGCGGTATTCATCGACAACGACCACGACGACGATAAGGATGTTGAATAACTTGTAACTCAAAATCAGCAACATGCGTGTACATGTTCTAATGTATGTGGATTCCCGTGGGTTAAGTAGAGTTTAGAGTAACGACAAATGTGAATATTACTACAGAATACTCTACTCGTATTCACATTGGTTACGTTCGAAAAGCAAGAGGGCCACTCGTTAACTATCGTCTCGGAGAGCGCCTCGTTCGCAATGAGAAACGAATGAACGCACGCGTTGGCCGTGCCTCTATCCTCAACCAAACACCACAAATTCCTGCTTCATTCTTTCTCTCTCTCTCTCTCTCTCTCTCTCTCTCTCTCTCTCTCTCTCTCTCTCTCTCTCTCTCTTTCTTCTTCTAACTCTCAATAATATATGCAAAAAAAATTTCGCTAGATGTTTTTTTTTTCTTTTTCAGATGAAAAAAAAAAATAAAAAAAAAAACTAAAATACCAGAACAAATGAAAGCTTGAATGTCCTCGACTATTAACAAGGTGGGGTCTAAAAATTTCTCCTAAAAATTTAGCTTAGATTGGCAATAATAATAAATTTGAAACGCGAAATAAATAACACAATAAAACTATCAGGTATTTTCTAACTTACCTGACCAAAGACGTGCAGTATTTTGAGACGTTTAGCCCACACTCTTCCGGGGGTATCGTCGTTGGTTGGCACGACAGCAGCGTGTTAAAGTCTCGTAATAAGAGCCATATCCATCAAACTGTTTTGGTCTTTGACTTAACATACCAATAATAAAATTTTAAAATTAAAATTAAAAATCTAAAAATCAAATATGCTCGATGTATAAAAATTATAAATATTTTTGATGCAATTGTTATATGATATGACGTTTGATTAAATTAAACTTCAACATAAAGGTGTATTAACACAAGACCATCACTTGTACTACTACTTGAATTAATAATGAAAGTAAAAAAATAATCTCACCCTCTTTCTCTTTATTTAGTTATTAAAATAAGTTCTCTACTGCGATACGGTGTCCATTTTCTGTGTCGACGGAAACACACAAGAGCACTCCTATTCTCGTTTTCTCGTACAAGCGCCGTCCGTAGGTACGATTTATACGATAACAAGCCGAAACCGGCACTGTTATATCATTAAAATAACCTTTTATAGCATGTCATTGTGCTAACCGCAAATTTGTCTCCATATTAAAATCTTTTAACAAATAAATAAATTAATAATTAATAATTAATTAAATAATAACTCTAATGCTTGGTTTAATAAAAAATTTTACTTTTAGGTGTGAGACCGGCTCTGGCAATTGATTTGTTTTATAATATCAACAATTTTTTTATTATACCAATAATTTTAAAAAAAGAAGAAAACAGGGTAACACTACTTCAAGATTTCCACTTATGTTTTAGGATACACGGGGTGTAAAGAATACAGAAGCCAGTTTCACAATACAACTAGATACCTCTTTAAAAGTATACTAGTCTTTAAATGTGTAGGTACGTATAAATACATTTATACGTCGTGACAGTCGTTATATTTGTGAATGATGTACGTGTACCGGGTATTGCCATCTGTTGGGCTCTGTAAAACTAAAAAACGCGCGCCAAAATGTCAGCTTATATTTCCCGCAATGTAAGATACCAACGTAATAAGTTACTTACACCATCACATATTTAATATTAAGTTTTATCTATAACCGATTTTTAATTGTTAATTGTTTTAGATATTTACTGGTGATCAAACAACTATAATGTCCGTCACTCACTGTTATTTGATGCTACAATAAATAGATTATTTAAAAAATTATTAAACTTATTATTCTATCTGACGCCATTCTGCGTTTTATAATAGGTCGCGTCACGAAGCCACTGGTGGGTACTATTAACCTTCAATACACGACTGTTATTTCTTTTAAATATTATTAACAGGTTGATGATTTAGTGCTTTTAATTGTTGACTTTTAGAATAATTATTTGTAAGTGATTTTGAAACGGGTGACTGACGCAGACTTACAACCGTCGTTGCCTATTCCCGTTTACTTGGTGTTGGTGAGAAGACCACTGTTGAAACTGCGAGCAAACGATTATCGTTTGTTCCTTCGGGAGGGGGAGAGATGTTCAACACTCAGGAGCGTATTTATTCAACTATTTTTTTGTAAATTATAATTTACATTAATTATTTTTGTTATTAATTTTATTTCATTTCTACTTAACAAATAAATTCAATAAAATTTATAAAAATTGATTAAATTTCTGTAAAAAAATTTTTATTCAAAATTTTTAAACATTTTTTACACATATTATTTTGGATGGTATCAAATTATTTTTTTTATAATTATTATTTATGTAGAAAAATTAACAAGTTTTATAATAAACTTAAAAAAGAAAATTATTTTTCATTAGAGTTTTGGGATTGGCAATCAGGTAAATACTTTGTAATTATAAATTACAAAAGTTCTAAAGAGTTGATGACATTGTTGTTCATATTGATAAAAAAAAAAGTAAATAATAAATTTAGGAAATAATTGGGCATTATATATAAGGGCTCTGTCATGTATGTCGACGAGGTTGATTTGGGTCTGGTAAGACAGAGTGGGAAAAGGGGCCCGGTGTTCTTTTCGTAACGTATTTATTGGAACCCCACACAACTACAAAAGGGATCTTGGAACCAACAGCTCTGAGAAATAAGGCGTCGTATTATTTTCCCTCCATTCGCCATGAAATTCTTTTCTTTCCCCTCAGACATTTAAAGTATACCCCTCCTTACAAAACTCGAGCCTTGGTAGTCAGGTTAAAAAATACAAAAAGGATGAGCTGTAAAAAAAACTATGCCTGATGCCGTATGCCGCATATCATTTAGAAGTTACAATAATTAAACTTTAGCAATGTAGACTTCTGATGTTAACCAATGTAATTGTAATATTGTATCTGTTATTAAATTATTATTATTTTTATATTACTAAATATCAATAATTACAAAGACCTCAGGTCGTTCTGTTACTGGAGGAGTATGAATCTGCATTGCTGAATATGTTATTGCCTTAACTTCAGTTCCCTGGGGATGTTTTCCCAGCTGAAACTCTTCACCATATGCCCTTGCAGTTATTTTAAAGTTTTCTTCATCGAATTCCAGTATTTTAATTTTCTAAAAGAATAAATTTAATTAATCAAGTGTTTTTTAAATCTACAGAAGTCGCAAATATTCACCTTGGCGATAAGAAAAGGCTCTACGGAAAACATGAATAATAATTCATCTAGGAAATGATACAACAAACCAAGTAAATCGTCAGCTTGTGCTGTAATGTCATATGATTGATCTATCTCAACTGTTTCAAGATCTGTCATGTAACCAAACATAGCCATCCCACATTGCTCGAATGCCTCCTGCAACGTTTCACCCCATGCGTGAAGTCTGAAAAATTTTAATGGTAAATTTTAATGTTTATAGATAATTATATATTTATAAAAGTTTAATTTAATCAACAATATATTTTATCAGTTTTAGCCTGACAGTTAGCGCATAACCTACAAAATGATAATTATTGATAAAAAAAAAATTCTAAAGACAATAATTGAAACTTACTGAACATCAGCCGTATGATCCAAATCTGCAATTGAATAAATAAAACATTATTAATTGTTTTTTCTACATAAAATAGGTGAGTAATAAATTTCCCGCCAATTTTTCCACGTGTTGATTTAAATACCAACCATGGTTAATTGTATGAATAAAAAATTAATAATAATGGTCAATAAAAAAATTATAACTAATTAACAATTTATGTTTCAGATAACTTACATTCATATTTACATGGAGGTACATTTAAATTTTCATTTTTCAAGTCTTCCATAATGATTGTTATCAGCTGATTACTATACAGTAAAACAAGTCGATCAGCTGATTCACTGACACATTCGCTGTGTGTATATATTTAAACATAATTTAGTTTGATTCTGTACAAAACTCGGCAAAGATGTCAGCAGCAGTCGAGAGCGCAAACAGTCGGTAGTGTAGTTTATAAGCCCGGGAATAATTTTAAACATGCAGTTATTTTTATTATTGAAATCTTTCACTGGGTAATGATAATTGTTACTACAAAAAATGAATAACTAAATGGTTCGATTAAATGTCATCCAGTGAATTAATTGAAACGCCTGTACTACGGCAATTGCAATTCAATGAGTAAGTAATGATGAAATCATTTGATTAATATAGAATATAGATGTTGATGAGAGTAGGATGCAAAAATAATATATTTTACTTAAATTAATTGAATAAAATAAAATATTTTTCAGGGATTGGGTAGACAAATTTTTTGCTTAATTTCGACAAACGTCGAATGTTTTATGTCAAACAAATTGCTTAAATATTTATGGTAGTATTAGTTTTGTATCGTTATTATTTTCAGTTTAGACAACACAGTGACATTCATAAACTCGTTTTTTCTCCTGTACAGGACTCCAAGGGCACCCACTTGGAAGCAGTGTGCTCGTTACATAAAACCAAGAAGAAGTGTGATTATACTTGATAAAAATGATGCTGATGTTGATCTTCAATATAATACAAGGGTGCGACAATTTTTTTTTTAATTTTTAATTCTTTACATTTACGTAATATTAATTATCATATTCAATACATTCTATTTATTTATCATTTTTATTTATATGCTTATACAGAAAGATTTATATTTATATTAAAAATTCTAGGTAGATAATTTTTTTTATTATTTTTAGTTTATAAAAAAGCTAGTGAGTAAGAAGTTTCCGTATACGCTCACAGCAAAATTTGTTTAAATTAAAATATTAATTAATTTAGTTAATCAACTTTTTTTGCTCATCAATTAACTCGTCTTTATCACATTTATTACAATATTAAAATTTTAATGGCTTTTAATGATATTTTTGCTTTTTAATAAAAATAATTTATACATTTTTCATTCAATTAGAAGATAAATTAATTACAGCTTTTAATATTCAATAAATTACAAGAAAACTGTACATTTTTCCGTAAACATCATTTATGAAAAACAAACAAATGAATAATTAACATTATTTAGTTATTTTTAATTCATAGTTATTTTCAAAAACCTAGACTTCAATGACTTAAAGTAATTGCTGTAAGATGTACAACCCAGTAATTGTTAAGCTGTTATATCAGTCAATAAAATTTCCTTATTACGTTTTATCAGCAGTAAGAGAAAAAACAAAGTCGCATAATTACTAAAATAATAAAAAAACCTGGAAAAATTTTTAATAGTAAGAAATTTATTAAAATTATACGTTTTTATATTTCATCAGTACTTTGCTCAAAACTTACAAAGTATTAAAACGTGTAATCTTGAAAAAGGAAAAAAAAAAATTTTGAAGGGTATTCTCGATGAGTTTAATATCTAGCAATTAAATCCAACTTATTGTTATGATGACGCAGATCAATAAATGATGTGTTGAGACTGAGAGTGATGTTTTAAAGATAGTCTTGTAGGACAATAACTATTTAGACCACCTTGGATTTTTTCTCACCTCTCGCTGTTCCACGATCCGTATTTGACTTCTTAGACTCCCTCCTAAGATCAGCCTCTTGCGCGTATTCCTAACTAATGACATGCAATTTTGCAACGCAACGTTGTTAAGTCCTTGACTTGAAAAACTATATAAAGTGAAACCGTCAACTTGCAGGACTTGATATTCATTCATTTTTATCAAAGCCAAGATGCAGACGCTTACATTAGTTCTTTCCTTTGTACTATGTATTTCTTCAATAACTGCTCAGCCAGCTGATTTATGTAAGTTCTTTCAATTAATAAATTTATTTATTATTATTTTTTTTTAGTTGTAAAATACTATTTTTAAGTACTTTCTGGATTAGTTAACTGATAATTTAATAAATTAATTAATTACAGCTTCTATGAAAACATGCAAAAGAGGAACAGATGATTATGCATCATGTATGAGATTAGCTTTTCAAGAGAATTGGCCAACTATCGTAAAAGGTAATGTTTCTTTAACTATTTTTTTTTATTCGAATTAAAATTTCCGTAAACAGTAAATAATGAATAATAATTAGTAATTACCAGTTAAATTTATTCGTTACAGGAATGCCAGAGATAGATTTACCACCTTTAGATCCTTATGAGCTTGATGTCATGGCCACTGATTACCAATTCGGTGAAGTAACTGGCAAAATAGTTGTACGAAATGTTAAAACTTATGGTATGGCTAAAACTCGTTTCTTATCGATAAGACCATCCTACGAAGAAAATCGTTATCGCCTTGATATCGATATGGAAATACCAAAAATGTTTGTCGAAGGAGACTTTAAATCTGACGGTACTGTTGGATCTTTTAACGTGATCGGAAAAGGTAAAAATAATTTTAATATATACAATTGAATAGGTTTTTATTGAATTTTTTTTTGTGTCAGGTCAATTCAACATTAGTATGGAAGATATCTCAGGAACTATGACTCTAGAAGGAGAAGTCATTAATGACAGATGGGTATTAGACAGATATAATTTCATGCCTGAAGTTGGAAATATGAAGGTCTGGGCTTCTGATTTATTCAATGGCAACAAAGAACTCAGTAAGTAGTTTTAGATATTTTCTTTTAAATAGTAAAAAACTATAAATAAATTTGAAATCTTTTCTTACCTGTATTTTTTTGATTACAGCTCAAGCAGCACTTAAATTCGCAAATGAATACTGGCAAATTCTTTACCACGGAATGTTACCTCACGCTGCTAAGACTTGGAACACTTACATGAAAAATCTTTGCAACCGTATTCTATCCAACATCCCGTTCTCAAAAATATTTCCTTGAATAGTTTTTTTTTTTTTTTTTCTTCATCAAGTCAAAGTAATTTCAACAAAAAACCAATGGTAATTTTTTAAATATTTCATAATTTCACAGTTGTAATTTTTTTAATACATTATATTTAGCGGTTAATTTCGTTGCGTTTAAGAAGAGATGAAAAAAAAAAAAATAATGTCAAGGATTCATTTTAAAAGCATCGAAAAATTGTTACAACAAAAATATTGTTCTAAGATTTAGAAAGTAAAGAGTCTATTATTAAGTTTTAGTTTTTATGACGATTCAATATTGTGAGTGGAAAGTTCCATTCGCTCACTTTGCTAATCATTTGTTTTATTGTTTTATTGTTGTTGCTAAAATGACTCTTCATGTAAATATTCAAACAAATAAATCTTTATTAATTACGTTACTCCGTTTGTTTTTTTACAGAATAAAAGTGTGGAAAAAAAAAGCACATTTATAATTTATTGAGAAAAATATTTAATAATTTTTTTTATATACACGGTATAAAGTCTATCTTAAACATAATAATGATTATAACGACATCAACAACAACAAACAACAAGTAATTACTATCGATAAAGAGTTCATTAAAGCATTAAATTATGATACAAGAAAAGTTTCAATCGGTACATGTCGCAGTAATTGATTAACAATTCCAGAGAATAGAACCGACAATTTTCTTTTTAGCTGCGGCTCCATTGCCTTCAGTACTTCCTGTCCGTTATCACGCAGAAATATATTTGTAGCCTCGCCTAAGTATTATAAAAAATTATTATCAATGATAAAAATAAATTATTAGTGTTTAACTATCATAGGATTTATGTAATTGCTTACTAATTATGCGACTGCGGCTAGTATTTTTTTGAACTCGCATAAAAACTTTCTTCACGACGAGTTGAACATCTAGAGAATCAACGTGCAGATAATTCTTTTCATTTTGTACAGATGTCGTCACAATTCCTTTTACAAAGGCTTTTACTTGATCAAATTTTGCAGAAAAAGTTCCACTGCTGCTAGCCGGAAGGATAAACAAGACGCCTGTGCTAAAAATTAAAAATTCAATTATATTAAAAGTTTATTTGGTATATTTAATTTGCATTACAAATATTTCTATAAAAACTTAAGTTTAATACAAAAGTTTTATGATTTTATTACAAACTATAATAAAATACTATTATTATATTTTATGAGACATAAAAGATAAATATTTAAATCATTCATCTAGGAAGACTACTCGTAAAAATAAAAATTTTTATTAACATCACCTTCTCAAAGGAATATTCTGAATAAATTATCTGAGCAAAGGAGAATTATTTTTGTGATAAAAAAATAGTTTTTTTAAAATAATTGAATTTATAAAAATTTAGTAAAAAATAATTAACACCTTAATCAATCTTATTTAATCTCTGAAGTAAGATTTTAAATTAAGATTACATGCATGCTTTCTATTTTGATTTTTGAAGATTTAATGATTAATTTTTTCATAAGGATACTTAAATAATCATTGACTTTCACGTTATTGCGAAATGTTAATTTTTGGCGGAAGGTAGAACGAATTCGCATCTCAAGTGTCATTTAAAAGTAATATATTCTGTTATTACCTGGAATATTGAGCCGCTAATGTCAAAACAGGCATTTTTATAATCGCGTAAAAAGAAGAGCCAAGTTTAATGTCTTCAACCGTAAAGTTGCTAGCTCCCCTAACATACAATTCCGCTAAACGAACCCTATATCCGTTTGTACCACCTGTCAGCGAGAGGGTAAGTTCATCCATCTGTTTAAAAAGTTACATAATACATCAACATCACAGCATATAACACATGTTTTATTATTCATTATTCAATTTTTATCGCTTTATTAATTCAATAAATATCTGTCATAGTTATAAATTCAGAAAATCATTCACTCACCAGAAAGGGTTCTACTGAAGGTAACTCTATTTCAGGGATACCGCTCTTGAGGTATGGCCGAAGATGGTGTAAAGCCTCTATCAGGCATTTTTTCAATTCAGGATCACTTTTAGAACATTGTTTAACATAAGCTAAAATAATTTAGAATTTATTTATTTATTTCTTTACATAAAGACCCAACAGCAGTAGCCAATAACACACAGAAAAAAAGAAGACCGAAGTTATTTTGGAACAATCTTCCTTGAAAATTTTCTTGATTTAAGAAAATTTACACTTGACTCAAGACTTTCTTTCTTTGTGTTCAGGGTCACTAGAGAATAACTTCAACGTCCTTTTACAAGATTATATTACATATTAAAGAAAAGGTATAAACAATAATGTTATAATGCATTTGCATTTTGAGAAAATGAAAAGAAAAGAACCCATGCAAAAAAATTCTGATTCAAAATGAATTTAACATTGAAATTCATATTCTGACCGAAATATGAATTAGTTTTTCGATCCTGTAGATATTTTATCTATAGGATAAATTTTATCTATAAAATATTCTCAAGTCTTTGTTAAAATTCTAAAGTAGAATCGAAATTTCTAGAGGTGTACACGCAAAAAATGACTGTGTAAAATTTACAGAAAATAATCTTCAAAATTTCCACAATAAATATTCTTTAAAATTTACAGAAAAAATATGTAATTATTACTTGTGAGTTTACGTGAAAACTACGTATTTTTTTGTAAAATTTACAAATAAATTATATGAAATCTACTATAAGAATATTATTCTGTAAATTTTACAACGTATTTTTTCCGTGTGCTAATTTCTATTTACAAATCAATTTCAAATTTGGATTGATCTCAAAACTAATTCATATTTGTGTCAAAATATGAATTTCAATCTGAAATTCATTTTGAATCAGAATTTTTTTTTGCACGGGAAAAGAAAAAAAAATAAATAGGAAAAGAAAAACTGAAAAATTTGTGTTTTTTAAACATTTAAGTTGGTAATGATACATTATGTAGTCGAATAATACAATTTAATATCGAAAATCTCTAGAAAAAAATATTTGAATTAAGTCAAGTTTCATTTAGAACACAGACGTTACACTCAACAGATATTTATTACAAAAAATTATCCATTTATTAGTACAATATAAAACATTTTTAATATTAATGTTGTGGCTTTTACTCACGAGGAACTTTCGATAGTACAAATACAAAAATATTCAGTAACCCAATCAAAATAAGATACATTTTATTAATTTATTTTTTTCCTTAATAAATATTTTAAATATTTAAGTTTATTCCAGTGTAACTATTTAACAAAAATGTGTCTAGCAACAAACGTCAGTTAAAACTGAAGTCGTATGAGAAATTGCAGATGTAAAAATTACTTCAAGAGGATACTTTCACTTTTAATCTAAGTAAAACAGTCAATTATATTGCTATTATTATTAACATAATACATAATAAAAAAAAAAAAATGTTAAAATATACTTACCTTCTAATCATTTTTATTTTCTTAATACCTTTCTATCTGCTTCTCTCTATCTCGTTGATGTAATGGCAACATATTTATATATTACGCATTACGCGAGCTTATCACAAATTGCGTGTCGATTACATCGTTATTATTTCATTGATACATAATTCTAATGCGGCAAAATCATTCAATCTATTTTTAAATATTAATAATAATATTTAAAAACTAAAAAATCCATGACTGAAAATTGTTTGACGCAAAAATAACTAATTGCCTATTGACTCATTTTTAGCAAGAAAAAATCAACAATAATGGCATTAATGCTAATGACAGTGAGATGAGTCTGACGTCCAGATAGTTGTTAAAGATCCGGGTAAGATTTGGTATCAGATTCCAGAGGCCAGCGGATTCAGACGTTGGTATCAAAGGTTTTATATTCGTAGTATTTTTATTATTATAATCGCAATATTTTATTGAAAGGAGGGGAATTCTGATAATTATGTAAGTAATGTGGACTCGAAAATTCAAAGGATAAAGAACGTATCAGAGCTGGTTTCAGATGCTTTACTGAGAGTGAAAGCGTAAGCATCAGGACTCGAATGTATTTGTTGTGTCTACCAAAGCTACTGAATCGCACGTATATTTATATTTCACTGTGTTGACCGCAAGGCCAAGAAAGTTTAACACGTTACTTTAATACCTTTAAGAAATCTACTGGACCAAAAAATAATAACGACATGTTTAAGTTGATTGGATTTAGTTTATTTTTCACAATTAGTTTATCTTGTGCCGCTGAATTTGGTGAGTAATTATCTAAATTCATTTTATTATTGGTTGTCAAGATTTACTTTTATTTTATTTTACTGAAATTTAATCATAGTGCGCAAATTATAATATTACTTGTAATAAAACTAGTCATAATTATTATGATAGAAAATTGACTTGTGAAATATTTTTTATTGTAATTGACAATTGCTGTTACTTGTTATCTATAATCAAAAGTACGTTTATTTTTTTCCAAGTACCAAGTAATGTAAAAAAAAATTGTATGTACGATAATTTAATCTGATTGGTGAAAGTGAGATAAAATAAATGATTTGCGCAAATATTCCACTTTTATAATTTAGATGAAAAATATGAAAATATATCATGTAAGCAAACTATTCGTAACGTGATTGGACAAATATATCATAAGCATAAAAATATATGCAAATCCTAAACTCAGGCGCGCGCAAATTTGAATTCTAGTAATTTTTATGAAATCTTAAATTTTCTATTAATATTATTTTACGCTTATAATTTATAATATATATTATTTTTAACAAAATTAGTGAAATTTTATGGATTATTTGTTCGTGTTTTGTAGAAGATGCATTTAAAAATTGCTACTCAGACGTCACTGGATTTGACTCTTGTGTTAGAGAAGGACTTAATTCTATAAGACCATATTTCAAAACAGGCTTGTCAAAATATAATGTAAAGCCGTTTGATCCGTTTTTTGCTGAAGAAATAACGGTGACGAGAGGTTTGCCTAGAATTGGATTTGTTTTGACATTGAGAAATGTTACGGAAAGTGGATGGACAGCAAGCAAAGTTACCAAGTTTGTCAGCGACTTATCTAATTATAAAGTAACAATTTGCTTTCAGTAGAAAAATTTCTTCATTAAATATCAATTTAAATGTAATTGGAAATTTTTTTAATTTTTTAGGTAGTTTATACTCAAAGTTTTCCAGCAAAATTTCTTAATGGAGATTATGAATTCACTGGAAATTTATTGGGACCTCAAATAAAAAATAAAGGAAAGTTTACGCTTGATTTATGTGAGTATTACCTCTAAATTGTTTTTAATTTAAAAAAAAAAAAAAAAAAAAAAAAAAAGTTAACTTTTATAAAATAACAACTGTTTCGTAAAACTCTAACAATTCATAAATTTTTGGTCAAATCATTAGATTTTAGAAAATTCTTAGTTAATTTACCTTCTTTTCATTTATTTTTATAAAAAGGTCAAAATTATTAATTTAAATGAAAAAATTTGTAAGTTATAAAAAAAAGTAAAGAAAAATTTATTTAGTTAAAGATTAATGATGAAAGAGGATCATTACTCTTACTGGTTTCTCGATTTTCTACTATGATTTGATTTGCTCTTTAAGATTAATTTAAAATTCAGAAAAATTGGCTTTAAAAAAATTTCACTATTATATGCTGTTTAAATTAATTTATTCATCGTCATTATTACGTCAAAATAATCAGATGTATGTAAAAATTGTAAGCTTAGGATCAACAGGTAACATTTGCATATTGATAAATATAAATTAAATATATATTTAGTAAGATATTTAGGAACTTGTACTCATGAATTGATTTAAAATTTTCAAAATATAAGTTTTATTATTTTATTTTTCAACTTCGTTAATAAATTTTCACTTTTTAAAAATTTATGGAAGATCTTATTCTTTCAAGATATTTTTTGTATAAAATTGATTATAAAAATTGCTTTTTTTTTATTTCTTTAGTAATTTAGTAAAAATTTTTTAATTTTAAAAATAATTATTGAGTTTTGAAAAAATAATTGCTGATTATTTATAAGATACATTATCAAATTTTAATTTCAACACTTAAAAACTTGTAATTAAACAAAATTAATTAGTTTAATGATTAAAATTCAAAGACAGATATTTTTAATTAAAAATTTTATTATCCAATTGATATAATATCTAGTAATTTATAGAATGATATCTAAGTTCTTAACCGGAATTTTGACATAATTTTGCCATAACCATTAGCATATTTCAAATTAAAAGTTTTGTTCAACTGGAATTCATTTTCGATAAAATTTTTTTTAATTTTAAAATTGCAAAAAGCCATCTATTTATATTAATGACTAAGATTGCCTCAGAACTTGTTCAAGAATCTGTTAAAGTATTTAAATCTAAGATATCGTGTTTCTGATCTTTGTACTCTACAACAAAAAAAAAAAAAAAAATGTAAAAATAAACACTAGTCTGAAAGTGCAACTTCTATGAATAATATAGAGTTCGGCGAACTTTACAAAAAGTAAATTGAATTTTGTGTTTTTAATTTTTTATATATATATATATTTTTTTTTTTTTTAGATGATTTGATCCAAACAACAACTATCACAAAAAAACCAGGAGAAAAATTAAAAGTCCGTGTTGAAGTTGAGACAATAAGAGATTTAAAATTGCACATTTCAAATCTTTTGCGAGGACGTCAGGTATTAGAAAATTTTATTGATACTGTTATCAACGGGGCTTGGCAACCTGGTTTCATTGTCACCAGAGGTGTTATCAATGACCTGGTATCTACTGCATTTACTGAAATATTTGGTGAAGCTTTCCAAAAGTTTCCATTTGAGAAAATAATCAAGAAAAAATCTGCATAATAATAACTTTAAGCTTAAAAAAATCTAAACGCCATTTGTGATACATTACGATTAAATTAATTAATCAAACTAACAGTCTAGAGATAAATAATTTTTCACAATTATTTCTTCACAACCTCAAATCAGAATAATTAAAAAATTCTTGTAAGTAAGTACAAATAATGTAACCTAGATAGTTGTAATTAAAAATTTGTATTACAATCTAATTAAGCTGTGTACATATTAATGTTCGCGTTCTCCATAAGTAAAAAAAAAAATATTTACTACATACTTATTGGAAATTTTTGAAAAGAATTTATATACTGTGAATAATTCACAAAAATAATGTGAAATTGATAATTTTTTTAGGATAAGTATAGAAATTATTTTGACGAAGAAGTAATCATCATTTTTTTTTACGATGTATAGTAGCTTACCTTGGATTACCGATACTCAAAGGTCTTTGACCCCTTTATGACTAGATTACATTTCAAAGTTTAATTATTGAAAAATCTGATTACTATATACAGTCAATAAAAATTTGCATTTTTTAATTTAATTTTTATTTTATTAGAATTTAAATTGTTAATTCGATATTTTAATAATTTAAACATAACTGTGTACAGATTATCTACTTATATTATAATAAAACCTCAGTTCTTGTAATAAACAATTGATTAAAAAAATTTGAAGAAATTAAAATTTATTTTTATTTGATATATTAATTAAATTATGTAATTTATGAAGTAAATTAAATTATATATTAAGTAAAAAAAAAAAAAAAAACACATAAAGCCACCTTTCGGTTTCATCTGTATGATTTCGTTTTTTGAGGCGAATTTTCTTTTGTAACTGTGGTGGCAACATAGTAAAATTGTGAAAAAAAAAATAAAAACTTTACTACGGAATTTATTGTTCAAGTAAAAAGAAATTCACAATAAATTAGTAAGTGCTTTGACTCTTCTCTAAAGAGTATTATAATTGCAGACACTCGATGCCTTCAGGTTTAGAATACCAAGTGCCCTAGAGAATAACTCATGACAGCCAACCGGTTTACGCTGAACTAATCAATTGCCAACCTCACTCGAAAGGGAGAGCTAATAAATTCCTCTTCGGTTCAAGTAAGAAGTATGTATCATACTAAATGATCAAAATCACTATTGCAAATTTAAAACTTATAAATGTAAAATAAAACTAGTCTTCTTGTGAGAAGAAAAAAATACATTTAGCCACCTAGTGACACAAATATGTATTACTAGCAGTCCGCCCCGGCATCGCACGGATATTTAACAAAAATTTCAAAATTAATTTAACATCATATAGCCTATATCACCCGGGGATAGTGTAGCTTCCCAACAGAGAAAGAATTTTTCAAACCGATTCAGTAGTTTCGAAGCCTATTCAATGCAAACAAACAAACGAACAAACAAACAATCAAATCTTTTTTTCTTTATAATATTAGTATAGATAAAGAAATGTCAAGAGCAAAGCCTACAGTTATACTGTGAAAACTACTCAAGAGTAAGTTAAAAACGAAATAAATTTTGTTTTGGGATTCTTCGCCCCTAACGGGAAATTTTAAGAGGGGTGGTATATGTAAACGCCTTAATTTTTACCGTTTTCTGAGGATTTTTTTACTGAGAAAGAATGAATGAATCATTTTGAAATTTTGTAGAGTTATTTATTATATATTGAAGTACAGAAAAAAAATTTTTTTTAATTTTTTTTTTTCAAAATGACCGCCGTAAAAATGAATCTGTCGAGACCCTCTCGGAAAAAAAACATCAATTTGCGGGCGTTCTCACTTCTCGTACGGTGATAGAAAATTTAAAAAATTAGCTTATACGTGTTCATAAAACATATATCTTCTAGTTAAACCAATAAAATAATCAAAAATCATAAATTGGCACACTTCAGAAAAAAAAGTTCGATTATTTACCCTTTTTTTCGATAGTTTTTTGGTAAAAAGGGTTAATTTTTGAAAATTTTTTTGGAATGTTAGAAGTTTAACTAGAACCTACTACTATGAAGTAGACGTGTAAAAAATTTTATTGGAATCGGTTCAGAACTTTTTGAGTTATTCTGCCCGTAAATTTCAAAAAAGTAGTTTCGAAAAAAAAAACGCGTTTGAAGTTTTCCCTCATTAAAAAAAAGAATTAGAAAGAATTCAAAATGATTTGATTTTTAATCATTTTGAATACTTTATAATCCTTCAAATCCTTTTTAATACTATCTCTTATGGGCATTTGACATGTGAGATCATTTTTAATTCTTTTTTTTAATAAGGGTTGACACACGCTCAAACGCCGAGTTAAGGTGAAGCACTTAAATGAGTTTTTAATATATAAATAATGATAATTTTGTTTTGAAAATTTACCCCCTTAAAAGAAAAATCTCTATGCTTGAAGTTTAAAAGTGTTTTTTAACGGTGAAAATCATGGTATAGATTATTGTAGCGTAAAACAACAAGTATTGTAATTTAAACTTGGTTTATTTTTTAAGGACAAATTTTTTGAATAAATAATTGAAAATAGAAATTGTAGAAAAATATTTTGAAAGGAAATACTTTTTAATAATGTTCGTATTCAATGTAAAAAATTTTCATTAAAAAATTGTTGTTAAAAACATTGAATTGGCGATGTATAGATAAAACTTTTACTCTTATTATCAAAGAATGAAGAAAGTATTTAAATAAACAGGACAGCTCTTCGGTTATTGAACTTTGCGAAAGTTTGAATAAATAGCCGAGAGAGGAGGAAAATTGTACGGAGAGAAAACAAAATAAATAAATACATAAAATAAAATACTAGCGATGTTTCTTTCTGTTTCAATTACTGTACTTGTTTATTATATGGTCGGAAGAAGAAAGTTAAGAGGAATTGACGATTGTAAACCCCACTCTTTCTCCTTTATGGTATAGAACTTGATACTATAGCGGGGGGCAATGTCAAGGTGCTATAAGTCCAATCGTTTCAACCACTAGCTGGTCATTTGAGACGAACAAGTTTATCTCTTCATTCTCACCGGTACTGATTTATGGAAAGATATTTCGATATTTTTTAATTTTTACTACAAAATTAAATCATGAAAATTTTTATAAATCTTCTATGTGCCGCTATATCGGTTTTTTTTATGTGCGGGGTTAAAGTTGACGGAAAATACCGTGGACTTGAATTTTTGGAACCATGCTCCAGAAGTGACCCTGATTTGGAGGCATGTCTTGCGAGATCTGCTAATGCATTGAGTGAACACTTCCGGCACGGTAAGAATTTTTTTGTTTTATTTGTAAAATATTAAACAATAATTTTTTTTAATTTTTTGTTAAAATTATTCTTGCGTTAAAATGTTAGTACGAAGTAAACCTGCTTATTAAATTAAAAACCAGTAATTGACAAACTTAAAATTGAAAAATAAAAATTTTAATCGTTAATAATTATTTAAAATAATTAAATTATTACTAAAGTTTTATTGTAAAATAAATTTTGAAATTCATAATACTAAATAGTTAAAAACAGAAAATATGTCAACTTTTCTTCTTTATAACAATAATCTTAATAAAATCTAATAATTTAATAAAAAAAGACAATTATGTTGATGTATGGTAATGTGAACAACCAGGTTATAACGGTTAAACGTCAACTCCGTGTTCCACATTCCGTTTATGACAGCTTCAAAGCAGTGTTATAGTAAGATGAGCAACAAAAACTCTAAGAAATAAATATCTGGTCACCTATTTATCAACAGACTTTAGCGAAGCTCTGTTTTAAGTAACTGATGTCATAGAAAGTTAATGATCTATTTATTGTTTTCAGGCCTACCGCAGTTGGGCTATCCAGAAGTCGAGCCCATTGTGTTAGACGAAGTTCACATATCCTTAGGTGGAGGACCGGACGGATACAAAGCGCAGTTTCGCGATGTTGCTGCAAGAGGTGTTTCTGCGCTTAGAGTAACTGGGTTAAGAACGCGGATAACTGATGATGAAGTTCAATTACAATTGGCTTTGCATATACCGAAAATTAGAGCCAATGCCAAGTACCGATCAAGCGGGAAGCTTATCCTTGTTCAAGCTAGTGGTGCCGGTGATTATTGGGGCGAATATGGTATGTTTTCATTTTATTTCTATTAATTTTACAATTTTTTTGTTAATATAGTTTATACCCGTACAAACAAAATTCTGATTCAACATGAATTTAATATTGAAATTCATATTTTGATACAAAAATGAATTAGTTTTGAGATCAATCTAAATTTAAAATTGATTTGTAGAACTTCCGATTCTGCTTCAGAATTTTAGTTGACTTAAGAATACTTTATGTAAAAAATTTATCCTAAATATTATAAAATCTTTATTAAAATTCTGAATCAGGATTGAAGGTTCACGGGCGTGCTAATTTCTATGAAAAATTCAATTTCAAATTTGGATTGACATCAAAATTAATTCATTTTTGTGTCAAAATACGAATTTCAATCTTAAATTCGTTCTGAATCAGAATTTTATTTTGCACGGGTATATTTACAATGAAAATTTTTAATGACATTAAAGTTAGCTGCCACTTGATAATTTCTTAATTTTCTTTAACAAAAAAATTTGTTCTAAAAAATTATTTTAAAAAAATACATTTTTAATTTAGTAAAATTTTTACAAGTCCATTTTTTTAATAATTTCATTTTGCTACAATTTATTTGTTAAAAAAAATTTAAATAATTGTGAAGTGATAGCTAACTTTAATTTCATAAATTTTTAAGATTTGTAATTAATTTCTTTTTTTTTTTTAAATGTCTCATTAGAAAAATTACGGTGAAGAAAAAATACAACTAGAAAGAAACTTGAGATAAAACTCACCTACGCTATTTACGTTATAAATTAAACTTTATAGAGAAACTATGTTAAACATAAAGGACATGTCTATTCATACGTAAAAAAGTCCAGATAAATCCACGCGGCCTGAATATAAGGAACTTAAAAGTATGATGCGTGAATGTCAAGACCCTTATTTTCACGCTGCGCGTGATTTTTTCACGCTGCGCGGGATTTTTTCACGTGTGAATAGAAACTTCCAAATAGAAAATACTTTGAAACTGATTGTTTGTTGTTTAGTTAAAAAAATATTTTTTTTTTAATTATTATTTAGTATAATATATTCGAAAGAAAAAAAAATGAAGGATACCTAATCAATGATAAAAAATTTCGAAATAAAAGTTTCTATTGAGTAATCTTTGGCCCTAAAAACATGTTAACGCTCGAAATGTTAAATGTATTTTTGATGTTAGAAAATCTCTGAGTAGATAATTATTACTGGATAAACCGGTTTTTCATTAAAATAATTTCAAATTTCAGTTATGGCAGTACAAGAAGTCTTAAATATATTATTCGTTTAAGTTTATTTAGAATAAATATAAAGTATTTCATCCAAAATAATATATTGAGTATAATATTAAGATTAATCTATTCTCTATAAGAATATATATTAAAAATATATATGAATCAGTCTAAATTATTCATTGAACTGGATTTAGATGGAATCTAGATAAAAATTATAACAAAAAATAATAACGAAGTAGTAATGAGTTTTTATATTTGAAAATATTTATGAGATTTTTTATACAATTATATAAAAATGAGTGTTCGCTTGTTATTGTTAACTATAAAAATTAAAATAATTTATAATCATCATTAAAATTTTCTTACCCATTAATTTTAATTAATGATTTCATTACGAATTTTTTTGAGAGTTATCTAGCGGCCTAAAATTTAAGCTATTTTAAAAATTTTATTTTTATATGAAAGTTATGCTTTCAAATTTTTTCTACACTTATTCTATTACTTATCAACCACACAAAAATGAAAATTAGGAAAAAAAAATTTTTTTTTTAAATTAGAAAAATGGCGCTGAAGTTTCCATCTCCAAAAAAATGGACCTTACTGATGGGTTGTGATTAATCTCTCTTTTTGATCTGAAATAAAAAAAAATATAAATGAAAAAAAAAAAAATATTTGACATAATAGTGCGTAGTTAAAAGTACGAATGTGAAACTGATTTTCAGAAAATTGTAAAAAAAATTTGAAATCATTAGTTCATTACATACACGGTAAGAACAAGATTACACTGGATATTATCCTAGATTATACTAAGAAAAATTCAGATAGTAACTAGTATAATCCAGATTAAAATGAGTATAATCCAGATTACAATGAGTATGATACAGATACCACGCAGTATAATCTAGATTATAATGAATATAATCCAGATATCACACAGTATAATTTGGATTATTATGAGTATAATCCATATATCTCGCAGTATAATCTGGATTTTTTAGCTACTATCTACAATTTTTTTTACCACAGATATCACTGAGTATAATCTGGGATGATATCCAGTGTCATCTTGTTCTTTTCGTGTAGTAATAAAATTTTTTAAAATAGCTTAATTTGTAGGCCGCTAAATCACTGAGTTCTCTTAATATTTAAATAATATTGTAATAATTTTTTTTAATTATTTTCAGATGGAGTTAAAGCTAAAGTATTTATAAGAGCAAAACCATTTTCAGTACAAGGACATAAATATTTAAGATTGCAACAATTAAAAATGGACTTTAGTGTTGAAAACATAAAAATGGGAGTTGAAAATGTTCATGATGGCAACACAATATTACGTAAGTACAATTCATTTACAATTAAAACGAACTAGTCTAAATTGTGATTATAGATCATTAATATTTATTTTCATTTATATAGAAGCTGCATTAAATTTATTCATAAATAGCAACAGCCAAGAATTGCTAAAAGAGATGAAGCCTGATCTAAGACGGAAATTAGTTCAAGTAATGACATCTTTTGTAGAAAAATTATTCGCTCAAGTACCTTACGATGCTTGGATTATTGATTAAATTTAATTTATTTTATGTTTAATTTTAAGCGAATCGTCAAAAATTGTAGGTTTAATTAATTATTATCATAGTATCATTAGCCATTACCAATGAAAGTTTTATTACCGTTTTGTTAATAGTCTGATGTTATTATTTTATGAATAGTTAGTAATTTATCGTAATCATATTAGTTTAAATTAAGAAAACAAATAATTAATCTTAAAATTTATACATTTGTAATAATATTTAAATGAATAAT
The DNA here is from genome assembly GCF_013202065.1 of Cotesia typhae. Taxonomy (NCBI): domain Eukaryota; kingdom Metazoa; phylum Arthropoda; class Insecta; order Hymenoptera; family Braconidae; genus Cotesia; species Cotesia typhae. Next base: position 3,223,865 of record NW_027423757.1, on the reverse strand, counting down.
TACAGGCATAGGTCACTTATTATTTTATATCGTTATTAACATATGTACTTTTGTTTTAGTATTAAAAAATTACAATACATTTATATATGTCAATGAAAAAATATACATTTAGGTCCTAAATTAAATTCTAAGATTTTAATATAAAATAATACACAATTTTTTTTCACATCTTATATAAAAAATATTCTTACTAAAAAATTCAATAGTTCACAGTAAAAAATTTAGCGTCATTACGTCAAAAATTTTTGTGTTAAATATTTAACACAAAATTTTTTGACGCATTGATGCAAAATTTTTTACTGTGTTAATACAATAAATTTTTAATAATTGATTATAAAAGACAATTCCATTATTGAAGATAATTTATTTCTATTCTAAAAACAAAACAGAATGAACCTCACCTACTTCATCCAAGTTAGTAATTTACGAATCAGCCATTCATACGTTTTTTTATATACTACGTTTTAAGTGAATTATTTAACTTTAACAAATTGTTTCATTAACCAACTTACCAACATTAACAAAGATTGTTTACACCGATGATGACAAAGTAAAACTAATAACATAAAATTAAATTTTATTATATGTTGGAGTAAATCGACGCCCAGAAAGTTGATTCTCGGATCCGGAATTCGTTGAAATGACCATTGGATGTTATGTAAAATGTAATGTATATAAGTAAAGGATTATATCATAAAAGTAGCTTCCGTAAGTAATGTTTTACAATACGGTATCGTTCATTGATTTGATGTCTCAACCGCATTCATTGATATCCCACGTTACTATTTTTTGAATCCTCTCTTCATTACAATATTATATTAATAGATCGAAGATTAGCTTCTTTTTTTCAATACCGTTGCTTTTATTTAAAAGGTCAAAGATATAGACTTATTTTTCGAAATTCCATGCTACGTTTTCATAATTACGTAAATTCTCTGTAATTAAAAGCATACATTGTTCACGTGAAACGGTTACAAAGTTAGTTGTTAGTACCTACACATTTTTTTCTCTTTTTTCCATGACTTTTCATTTTTTTTAAGATTTTGAATTGCTAACAATTATGAAAAATTAAATTACTTTGATGATAAATAATTAATTTATTTGTATCAAATATTTGGGTGTCAATAATGATAATAATTGACAAGGACTTAAATATAAATAATTTAGTGAATTTTTTTAAGCAGGAAAATGAAACGTTTACTAAAATTTAATGATTTAACACACTAGAATGTTATTCTAGTGTGGTATTCTAGTTAATGGTATTCTAGTTAAATTCTACACACTAGAGTGTAATATTCTACACACAAATTTTAACACTGTACACAATGACGAAAATTTTTTTACTGTGTAGGGTTTAATGTTTCGATTCATCTTTTAAATTTATTTCTTCCTCAGGTGCCGATAAGTCTAAAATACTTCTAAAGAAAAAATTTAAAAAAATTATAGGATTGAACATTGTTATATATATGAAAACATCTTTGAGAATTTTCAGTTAAACGAGTAATATTTAACAAAACTTTGGATTGTTCATTAAAAGTATGGGACATGTATACTCATACATGTAAAAAGTATTCTGATAAATCCACGCCAGTATGGATTTATCAAGGTTTTTTTACGTATGAATGGTCACTTTTTAAGAATATACTTAATGTTAAAATCAGAGGTATTTATAAAAAAAACTGTTGATGTCTCTCTTGAAAACCATAATTATAATGATGCGCATTAGATCATATCTAATCATAAAAATCGAGAATTAATAGATGCTCGCCGTAGTAATGGTCTGTACGCGTTTGATTATTTGCTTCACCTTAATAAAAATAAATTGAAAAAATTAATTATAATTAATCTTGCTATCGTAGAGCAAGATTATAATACTCTAACGAAGTTGCTTGAAGCTGGTGTTGATATTTATGCAACAATAAATGGAGATCTGTACCTACTGATACTTAACATCATTGCTGTCAGATGCTTGAAATTTTATTGGCTCATTATACTTTTAGAAGTGAACTATCCACACGAAAAAAAACCCTGATAAATGTACATCAAGTGAATATAAGGGACTTTCACTTTACATTGACGCGACGGGAATTTAAAGCCCTTAAATTTCTTTCTGTTATTGGCTCTATGAAAAATCTAATTTAATAACTTTAGTAAGTAAATAAGTTTTATGATTCATTATTCAGACTATTCGCGCGTACCAAAAAAATTTTCGTATGGAACATTTTCGTATGGAACCGAGAAGTTTCATTTTTAGATTGCACACAGAAAAAAAATGTTCTTGAATCAAGTATATAATTTTGAAGAACTTAATGTTCTTGATTTGAGTAGAAAAATTTTTGAATTAATAAATTTTACTTGATTCAATAATTTTTCGTTTAAATTCAAGACAATTACGCTCTTCAGAATTATTTTCTTGATTCAAAAATTTTTCTCTCGAATCAAGTTAATTTTTTTTTGTGTAGTAAATTAATGAGATGGAAAACTTTAAAAACTAACAAATTATTTAAATACGTACGCACTTTGTGTTAAATTAAGGTCTGCAAAATTTTTGATAAAATTTAAAATTTATTCTGTTAAAATCAATTTTAAAATCACTACTAAATTTATTTGAGATATTTCATATGAATTTATTGTTAGTAACTGACAATTTGAAGATTTTTAAAAATTTGTCTTATTAAAAAAAAGTTTGCGCGCCAAATTGATAAAAAATTTGATTTATGAATAAAAAATACTTGAATATAAATATTTTTAAGAAAAATTACTTGAAATTAAGGTCTAAAAGTTATATTAAATGCAGCAATACTGAAAAAAATCAGGTATAAAAATTTTGCAGTTACTGTGTTTTAAAAATTGGGCAGCCGTAAATGTTGATTGTAAAATTCAATATTTGTTTAATCTTAATTTTTCACTATATATAAAAAAGTATAGAAAATTGAAATAAATTAAAGATGGTATGTTAAGCCTCAATTAGAATAAAATGTCATTTAAATTTTCGTTGACTTATTTTCTTATAATTATATTGTTGTTGACAAATCAACAAACGTATTCTGACAAATGATAAGTTATAAATACAACAACAATAACTTTTCCGTAAATTTAATAAAACTAATAATCTAATGAGGGGATTAAAAGTGACATCTGAAACCAGTGAATTGCTACCTGTAATGAGTCACGTGTAGCCGAGAATCACGTATACGGTAAAAAAATTAACAACTAGAAAAACAATATCAGAGAGGAGGTAAGGGTTGGGGGAACAATAACATTGCGTTTGAAAACGCAAATATTTTTTTACTTGAATAAATTACCAAAGAAGATTGCAAACAGTAGTGGGAGAACTTCCTTGTTAAGATATTAGAGGTCGGCAATTTTCATTAAATGCAAATCCCACCTGCACTTTTCTGGTCCTAATATATTCAAGCTCCAATCTCATATCAACTTGTAGATGAACCTAAACCTCCATCAAAATAACGCTAATATCATCAATGTTCGGGACAATGTTAGGATATAAATTTATTCTTTTTACTTTTGTTATATCGTGTGCATCCGCGATAGATTTACGTAAGTATTTATAATATTTTTTTTTCGATTTTACAGATTTGTAATTTTTGTGATTTGGTTTTTTACAGCGGATTTTTTGCAAGTCTGCAGTAGAAATGATCATAATCTCAACGACTGCATAAGAAGAAGTGCTGACTACCTGAAACCGTATTTAGTAACTGGTGTACCTGAGTATAATATACCGTCGCTGCAGCCGTTATTGCTGGATGATCTCGTTGGTGAAGGCCATGGTGTCAAATGTACGTGCAAAAATATCAAAGTTTTTGGAGCAGCTGACTATTCTGTTAAATATATCAAGTAAGTAACTAACTTTATTAAAACAATTTGAAAAGTCTGATAGGGTAGTAAAATAAATTTTTTTTTATCATTTACTTTTAATAGTTTGAGTGACTAGACTACAGAAAAGTGCAAAATTAAGTGGGTTTTGTGAGATGCATTAATTTTATCAAAATATTTAGGTAGATTTTTTTTATCAAACTTAATTTTTTATTTAAACTGAATTAAATATCGTGATAAAACTTAGTTCATGTGTTTCGTTTTTAATTTTTCTGATAATTCAAAAAAATGAGTTAAGTTGAAAGATCATTTTAATGATAAAAATTTTAAACCACAAAAGATCATTTTTGTAGCTTTAATTTCATAAAACTTTTTTATAAAAAAAAAAGCTTGTTTACTTTCACAATTAGTCCTTAAATTTGATTTGAATAGTATTTTTATCTACTTGAAATTTGTTGGTTTTATTTAATTAAAAAAGACATACCTTATCCAGATAGTTCAGAACTGATGTATTTTTTTTTTTAAGTTTAAAAAATTTCGTACTATTTATCTTATTTTGAGAAAAATAATTTTTTCAATCGTTTAATGTCTGGAAATTTTTTTAAATTTATTTTTTAGTGTTTCCTATTTTTGTTCTTGTACATAAAATTTTTGTATTAAAAAAAAAAATAATTTTTAAAAAATAGTGGCGCATTTATTTGGAAATTATGATTATCTAGTATTGTGAAGAAATTTTGAACGAATAAATAAATAACGGATCTCCAAAAAAAAAAAAATGTTATGAAAAAACAATTTTGAAAGTTGTTTGCCTAAGAGTGCAAATTATGTCAAGTTTATAAATATCAAAATAACAATCATCACATTTATTTAAATATACTTAATATTCAAGTAATTTTTGTTTGTTGATCGTAGACATGTACGTTTTAAATATTCTATAAACGTATATTAGATGACCGTGACATGAGAAACATATATATAAATGCTTCGAAGAATTGTTACAATATGATTAATAAAAAAAAACAATATAAAATGTACTATATATTAAATTCTATAATTTTTTATTTGTTGTAGTGCGGACTTGGCTGCACTAGAGTTCAGAGTTGATATTTTGCTGCCGCACTTGTACGTCGAAGGAACGTACGAAGTCGATGGAAAAGTTTTATTGTTACCAGTTACAGGAAGCGGAGGTTGGAAAGGTAATTTCACAAACTGTGATGCATCGGTCACTTTTACAGCGTCGACAGATCCCGACGCTTCTGGAGTTAAACAATTTCACATTGAGCAATTCGATCTTAAAGTAACAGTAGGCAACGGTTATTTACATTTCGAAAATCTTTTCAATGGTGACAAGACGATTGGGGATCTTGTTAATCAAGCGATAAATGCTAACTTTAATGTTTTTCTACGTGAAATTATGCCCTTAGTCGAACAGACGCTGGCGAAAACTTTTAGAGATATCGGCAATGGTATTGTTAATCCTTTCAGCTATGATCAACTTTTCCCGATGTAAATTAATAAAATTAAAAAATATAATTAAACTCTGTAATTTTGACTGACTGTGCTGAATTAAAATCGGCATTTCTTATTTTAAAAACATTATCTGTTTTATAGTTTAAAGTAATTTAGTAAATATTACCATTATGTAAAACAAAAAAATTGTTAGTAAGTAAAAAATTAACGTAAATATTATTTTCATTAGATTAAATAAAAAAGCATTGATAAAATTTTATCAATTAAAAAAGAAAAAAAAATATTAACAATAAAATTCTTTCATATGAATGAATATGTAATATGTAATTTGATGACAATTTGAAGTATTCGTTGAAAAATAATTTTCAAGATCACGTAATGTTTTAACCATATAATCACCTAATTATGGTTAGCTAATCATCTAATGATTTTTCATAATAATCTGTAATTGACCAGAGATGTACCGCAAAAAAAAATTTATACATTATATGTGCCTGATAAAAAATATTTAATCAATTAATTAAATATATTTACTTATCATTTAATGAGCAATAAATAATGTAAGATAAAAAAAAACTACATATTGATCACGCGAGGATAATGGGCGGTTCATGAAGGCCAACAATTAATGTAAATCAATGTATTTTTATTTTCTTCCTTATTTTATATTCACATATAAGTCAAACATAAATAAATCAGCGAAGTAATGAAGCTTTTAAATAGTAGTATCTATGATTATTTACTGGTCTTGACAGTTAAATATAGTTTTTTTAGATTATATCAATCACATGTGCTCTTTCTCACGTGTACAATATCAATGTCAACCACCAGTATATGACAAATAATTTACTACGATTACGTTTAAAAATTAACGATATGTAAGTATATTTATCATCGAGTTTTATGAATAAGAAAAAAAATTAAGTACATTAATAAAAAAAAAAGTTCAAGTTTACTCTCGATCGGGGAATAATTCGTCATATGTGAAGTTTTTACAGATTTGATTGGCTATTTCGAGTATTTTTGAGGATACTGCTTTTTCGATATGAGGAGTAATGGTATCAAGGATTTCTTGTCTATTTCCGTTGATTACGGCATTAACTGCTTCAGAGAATGTAGCAGTTGGTCCAGTTTTAGCGGTAAAAACTGACTTGTAGTCCCCGATTTTCAGTTTGTTTTTCATGCTGCTGAAGAACATCTGTTTGCCTTTCTTAGTGTTCACTAACTGGTATAACATTGTTGAGTTAGATTCGATGTCCTCTGTCAAAATAAGTTAATTAATTAAAAGTATAATATTTAAAACTTTGATAAAAATGAACTTACGGTTGTCGATTTCAATGGGACCGGTTCCTTCAACTGGAACTATGATTTTGGCTTTTACCTCATAATCGCCCGTCAATCTCAATTTTTTGAAAAAAAGACGGACCTCTATTTTCTGATTTTCAAGATCAACATTCAGTCCTCTAACTTCAAAGTCAAGAGCGTTGTAAATTGTAATATTTGATGCTCCAGCTTTGAAGTCCGGGGTATTAGCAAGTGGAAGTCCATCTTTGAGGAAAACAGGATCCACCGGAGGGACACTGAGCTCAGGTATTCCGTCGCGTAGTTTTGAACGTAATTTATCTACACTTTCTATAATACACTGGTTCAAATTTGGATCTCTTCGACCACATATTGGTATATATGATGCTGAAATATTTTTAGATAATGAATAATTGCACTAATTAAGTAAAAAATTACTATGTAAATAAAATGGGAAAGCAAATATTTATTGTTGCATAGAAAATTAGTCTTTATCGTTATGTTGTTCATCCAAGCAACAAAAAATTTCTTGTACGATGATAGAATTTCTTAAAAAAAAAAAAGTATGGAAAATCTAAAAGTGCACGACTCATAATGCTCATTTAATTATGAAATAAAGAATGTGAAAAGAAAATAAATAAAACAGCTAAAATAGCACGATAATACGCAAGCGCCTTTAGTGAGATAAATGTATACAATATATATTAATATACAGTCTTCTGGTTTTTGTTTTATTTTATTAATTGTAAATAAACGACACTAAATTACCTAGCCATTCGTATTTGGTGACCTATAATTGTTTCAAAGAATTTTTAAAAATGAAATTTAACTCAATTAATGCATTTTTTCGCAAGTTACAGTGTTTCCGGAGTTTCTTACAAGGCGGACAGGAAAATTTTTTAACCTATTTTGATTTTTTTTTCTGTTTCTATTGCACTAAATCAATTTTCAAAAAGTATAGAATTAATCTCCATTAAATAATCTTGACAATATCATGTTGAATATTTTGATTTCGTGAACTAACAAGGCTATAATAATAAAAATAGTTGCCAAAATGAGGCAAAAAAAGCACTCTCTCTGATGCTTGGCATTATGAGCCGTGCAAAAGGGTATTATTATGTACAGTAACTTTCTTCATGAAGAAAAGTTTTTGTTTTGAAAAAAAAAAAAAAAAAAAAAAAAATTAAATGGACAACTTGCCAATTTTTATCAAAAATTTTTTTTTCTCGATTCTAGAAAACTTTGTTTCAACAAGAAAGTTATTGTGACAAAAATTTTTATTTTTTCAACTAAGAAATAAAATTGCTAAAAATTTTCAACATAATTAATTTTTTATTACAACATCGCTCATTTTTTTCAAACGAAATTTTTTATAAGACGAAAAAAAGCATCCATTTGTTTTTATATTCACATCCGATACGATATTATTGAGTAATTAAAAAACGATTGAAATCAAATAAATTATTCCAAGGGCTTTCTACAAAAATTAATTCAAAAAACTTCTTCAAATAATTTTTAAGTCAAGGGCTTAGTTACCTCTCAATCATTTTTACTTTTTCAATTAACTAAAAAAGGATAACGATTAAGAAAGACTTTTAGCGTGACCACATTATTAATCTTAAAATATTGTTTTAAGTATAACTTCACTCATAAACTGACAGTTTTAATGCGAATAATTATTAAAATGTAATAAAAAAATGATTCAGCTCAATTTTTTATTTTCAAATACTATTTTAAAAAGATTAAGTCTGAGCCATATTTTTTAAAATTAAGTCTTATTATACAAATAGACTTTATTATTAATTACTTTCGGGTCACCATTTAACAAAAAAATTACTTACGAACTTCAGCAGAAATAAAAGAAGTTAAGAAAATAAAATTAAAGCAAAAAATCACTGAACTGAACATTGTAAAATCAGTGTTCCTCCAGTTGATCAGAAGTATGACTGCGATAAATCGATTAACAAAGATTAATATATACTCTAGTAAAGTCACCAATCGATAGATTCATATAATTGATGCTGAATCACAAGATATATAATTAATGTAAAATTATTGACTACCTACATTGTCACTTACCAGATCCCACTCTTATCTGGCCTCATCTTAAAGCCATCTTTCCTTATTCTCACTCTACTCTGTCTAACAATAATTAATCTTTAGTACGCAGAAACATCTTAAAATACTTTTTTGTTTTTCTCAGTATAAGTATCAGTTATTTTTTCCAGTCATTGAAATAATAACAGTTCATTCTTTGCAAGTTTTTCTTCAATAACACTATTATATTTTTCTAACATTTATTTTTTTGTTAGTGCACGTTTGTTTAGTGCGGCATTGAATAAACTTAGTCAATTTAGCCTTGTGTGGTGTTCAGAAGTCCGTTCCGTAATTTACGCTTACATTGTAATCATTTTTCAATGGGCAATATAAATAATCCAATCAGAAAAGCGATTAATAAAATTATTTTCAGTAAATTAAATACAAATATAAGTAATGTGATATTACTGGAAAAAAATAGTATGAATATTTTCTAACCATGCCTGTAAAAATTATTATAGTACACTAATATTATGAAAAGGTCAAATTCATGTTTCGAATTGTCAAAATTATTATCAGCCAATAAGTTTAAATAATAATAATTAGAACATTTAATTACGGTTAATTTTTTCAAAATATGTCATATTACACAGAAAGAAAAATTTCTTGACTAGAGAACAAAATTCTTGACTCAAGAAAATTTTCTGGTGCCTGAAAGAAGACAAAGCTGTGTTGGCCGAAGTAAAAATTTTTCTTGAAATTCTATTCTTGGCGGAAATAATTTTTTATTAATTCAAATTATCATAAATACTTGATACAATAAATTTTTATATTTGATCAAGATTTTTAGATACTTTAGGGAAGCAGCGCAACCTACTTCAGCAGAGAAAAAAATTTTCTCATGCATTTAGAAAAAACGATTAATTTAATTATTAATTATTACAATACTGTCTCCAGACACTTGACAATTTTTTAGTTTTATTCAAAGAATAAATTTATACTAAGGAAGTATTAAAAAAAAAAAATCACAACCATAGTTTTTTTTTTATTTTCACATACTGAATTAAAAAAAAATTTTCTCCATAATGTATTGTTTAAAAAAAATTTCGAGAAATTATCAGGTAAAAAAATTAACTTAATCCCAAAAAAAGTCTTGAAAACAATGAACGACTTTTAAAATTTTCTTGGTTCAAGATTTTATTCTTTTAAATTAAATGAAGTCTTCTAAACAGTGTATTATTTGATTAAAGAAATATAATTTATAACGCTTAAATATTCCATTTTTATTTTTCCACATAATAAATATATATATATATATATATATATATATATATATATATATATATATATATATATATATATATATAACAAATTTTTTTATGAATACTTATACAGAATTTGTATCACTGTATTACTAAACTAGGAACAAGCGTGATGCTATTTTAAGATATTGATATATTATCTCAGCTTCACACATTTTCCGTACCAAATAAATTTAAAGTTTATAATATTTTACTCCATTAAATTAATATCTGCTATTTATCATTAAATATAATAACAATAAATGATAATAATAATAAATAATATTATATAATTTAAAAGAGTATTGAGTAACACGTTTGTTTCATATCGACAGTATAAAATCAACCATATTATAACTTTAAATTAAATAATTATCTCAACAACAATACCAATTATTCCCGATCGGGGAACAGCTCATCGTAAGTAAAGTTCTTGGTAACTTTGTTGGCAAGTTCGAGAATTTTTCTGGAAATGGATCTTTCGAGGCTTGGAATTATTCCGTCTAAAATTTCTTGTTGACTGTTATTGATGACTGAATTGATCGCTTCTGACAAAGTTGCATCTTGGCTGTCACGGGTGATGAATCTCGAGTGGTAATTAGCAATTCTCAGTTTACAGGTCATTGACGGGAAGTGCATACGCTGACCTTTTTTGGTGTTCACTAAGCGATAGTGTATTGATACCTTCGCGGTTACGTCGTCTGGAAAAAGAAAGAAAATTGATTAGTTTTTACAGTCAATAATGTTGTAGTTAAATTTTGTGTATTAGATTTAAATCAATGTTGATGACACTAACATCTTTTCGTATCGCGTTTCTAAAGCTAAAAGGGCCTAACGCGAATTGTAAGGTTTTACTGTAAAATATGAAATTTTTTTCAGATACGCTCTTATTGCTGTAAAAAAAAAAATTCTTAAAGCAAAAAAGGTGTATATTTTATTTTTATTTTCTAACTTCCCGCATTATAAATTAAACGTTTTGAACTTCAGGCTAAAAAATTGAAAATTTTTTAAAATTTGAGAAATTAATGAGTTTAATTAGATTTTCAAAAATGAAGCTTTTACAAAACCCTGATGTTGTGCTATCCCAAGAGTCTACTTCAGAAAATTTTCAATTTTTATAGCAAGAGAAGTTCAGAATGTCCAATTTCTGATTTAGAAAGTTAGAAAATAAAAACAAAATTTTTTTATGTACGCCATTTTTGTTTTAGGAAAAAAAAAAACTTTATATTATACGCCTTTTTTTACTTGGGTAATTTTTTTTTCCTTGAAGCCGAAAAGAGGTATCTCGAAAAAATATTTATTTTAAATTTTTTAAGTAAATTTTCACAACTTTAACATTTCTTAGTTGACTGGAAAGAAACATTTTTTGTTATACATCCTTTTGTCATCAGGAACGTGATATTAATTTGTTTCTTAAAACACAATTAATGTAGGTATTATTCTTGATAAATTAAAAAAATTTTTGATGAAATATTATAATATATATTATTTTTAAACTCGATATATTGCCGTGATCATGAAAAAAATAATTATGAAATAATACCGGTCGGACGGCGCGAGTTCATTTTAACCTTTTACTATAGTATTAAAATTAAGTTCACATTAATTCCATTTTTTCGTAGTATTTAAGCATAGTTAAATAAAAAAAGAATTCAAAAAATTTTAAAAGTTAAAAAATGAATGAATTTCGATCAGAAATGATCAAAATAAATCAAAAAATATGTTATTTCTTAACTTTTAAACTTAATTTCAACTTTCTGTAAGTTAGTAATTTTAATTTGAAATACCTAACATTTCATTAGAGCTTTCAGTATATTTTTTTACTGTTTCTTTCAGATCTTAATCTTTTTTTAGATAAAAATTTTTGAAATTTTTCGACAGCTGACCAAAAAGTTTTTTAATTTCTTAAGAATTTTCTTGCATGTATAGAAAAATTTTCCAAACAACTTAAATTCTATTTTTCACTTTTTATGCTCACAGTATCGTTAAAATAATTTTTTTCACGAAATTTCTACTAGTATAAAATAATAATAAATAAATCTAAAATGAACTTACTTGCATCTATTTTGATAGGTCCTTTTCCCGATACTGGAACAATTATTTTCGCAGTGACCTCGTAATCGCCTTCCAGTTGAACTTGTTTGAACGAAACGTCAATATCGATAGATTTAGTATCCAGATCCATCTTAATGTCATTGATGATGAAGCCGGATAATCCTAAAAGTTTAACTTGCTTCGCCGAGGCTTTGATTTCATTAGAATTAGCTAAGGGTAATCCTTCTTCGATTTCCAAGTATTCTAAAGCCGGAACATTAAGCTCGGGTATGCCTGTGTGAAGTTTTGTCCGGAGAGATTCGACGCTGTTTTTTATGCATTGATTTAATTGAGGATTTTTCCGTCCACAAACTTTAATGTATGGTGCTGTGTTCACAAAATCAATTTTAAGATATTTTATGATAATGAATAAGTTTATTGTTGGTAATTAAAACCTGCAAAAGATACTCACGGACTTGCGCAAAAGTCACCAAAACAAGAGAAGAAATAAAGAAAGAACATACTAGAACTTGCATGATGTAATTTAAATAAAAATTCCTTGTTTTAATATAAATATAAATTTATAGATTAATTAGTCACAGAGTTAATATGATGTGTGTTCACATTGGCTGTTTCTCAAAACTGAGAGTAATTTGATGATGGGCCAAATATATATATACCTGCGGTTGACGATGATCATCATAACAACATAAATTCTCAGTTGAATTATTTATTGGAATAAGTTTATTTCAGGGTCATGGTTGGGCTGTCCTGCAGTGTGTCAGAATTTAAAGTCTTCCATTCACTTTGTAATCATTTCTTCCTTTTTCTTCTTCTCTCCTTTCGTATATTGAATGTAAACACAGACATACTCCAATTTTGTTTATTATTTAATTTTTATCCTTCATTATTAATTATCTAACTTGAACCCAAACCAAAATTTAATTCTTTAATTATAAAAATAATGTAACCATGATTATTAAAAATTTTAAGTAGATTTAGCTTGAAATATATTTCATTTAATTGGATAGACAATTTAGTGATGAAACGGAGCCCAATTATCGGCGAGTAAAGAGAAATATTTTTTTTTCTCGTGTGTGTATAAATATATAAAAAAAATATATATATATATATATATATATATATATATATATATATATATATATATATATATATATATATATATATATATATATATATATATATATATATATGTGCTAAACATGCTAATGACTCGTGATCACTATAACTATCGCATACTCTGTTACGGATCATAGGATTTGAATTTTTGTAATTATTTGATTACTTTCGCTGATATGTTACATCTAATATTAATTTTTTTATTAACTCAATTTTATATATTTTTTAGTGATTGATTACTTTCATGGTCATTCAGTTTTTTTTTTTACTTAAAGAAAATAATGTTTTCTCAAATTATTTGATTTTGTGGCATTTCATAAATATTAAAAGTTACTCAATAATTTTTTAGATTGAAATATTAATGTAATTTTTTCGAAAAATCGAAATTAAAAATTACAAAAATATGAAATTTATTATACTTGTATTTTATACTTAACAAAATTAAATAATCATGAAAGTATATTTGTAATAAATTTATTCAAATTTGGTTTATGGAAAGTCGATAATAAGTTTGTGCAATCATTATTATTGTGTGTTAATGTATTTTAAGCAGATACAATTGTAAGTATTACAAATTAAGACTTTAAATTTTAATTTTGTCGAAAAGATGATGACTAAGTAATGAGAATTTTTGTTAGAGAAGATTAACTTTCATAACTTGTTAGAACTCTAATAAAACTCTAATAAAAAAAAAAACTCGACATTCAATGCAACCGCAACAACGTTAGTTTTAAATAAACGACTAATTTATTTTTTATGACAAAGCGTGTAAAAAATTTTTTATTGTTATTCTGACTTATTTTTTAGATTATATTTTACAACAATTATCATCGTAATTGATTCATGGTAAAAGCAATAATTTTTTTTCCAATATTCCAATTTTATTTCCATTTGATGATGACAGTCATTCATTTAGATTTGGGTTTGTGAGTTTTTCAATTGGATAAATTAACTAAAATTTATTTGTATCTTTAATTTCTTATTCAGAATCAAACCCTTAAAAAAACAAGAATTTAAAATGATTCAAAAGAGGTCGTAAAATGCAATTGTACACAGAAAGAAAGAAAGTCTTGAGTCAAGCGTAAATTTTCTTAAATCAAGAAAATCTTAAGGAAGATTGAAAATTTCTTGAATAAAGTTAAAATTTCTTGAACGAAGTTAAATTTTTTTAAGCTAAGAAAATTTCTTCCTGCTTCAAAATAACTTCGGTCTCTCTTATAATTTTCTTGGTTCAAGAAATTTTTTTTTCTGTGTATATCTATATATTAATATAATATAGATAATTGTTGAATTATCTATTAAATTGAAATTGTTGCATCAGAAATTTTTGAAGAATCTAAAATTTCTGCCTATAATTGGTTTTTTAATAAAGATTTATAAAGCTTAGGTTAAATAATTTACAGACGATAAATAAATAAATAAATAAATAGCTTACCTTAATCCTACCTCATCTAATTCCTTAAGCTAATTCTTATTATTATAATTATTATAAACATATTATAATTATAATGTAATGTATAAAAACTAATTTTAAAATGATCACTAAAATTTATAAAACTTATAAAAATTTACCTAAAAAAAGTTATAAAATTGCTTATTATTAATGTAATACTCTGTACTTTATGGCCTTTAGGGAACACTTGTTCTAGGGTCGATTGAATTAAATAAATTAAATAATTAAATAAATAAATAAAAATAAATAGATAGACAATTTGTTTATGACCAATTCATTTCAAATTTTTTTTTTAATCGAGGAAGTTTTAATTCATACAAGTAATATTTGTAGCACATAATTTTTTTCTTTCTGAATTTACTACAGATTTTTCTAAGAAGAAAATTAAAGATTGTTCTTGATAAAACTTTTACATCACTGACGTTTTAACTTTTTAAATTAAATTAATTACATTGTATTAAAGACAAGTAACTCTCTAATGTCATGCATCTTTCATTGTAGTTGGCATAATTAAATATTCTCACGATAGTCAAGTGATGATATAAAAAAAATTTTTAATTTCTTGCTTAATTCTAAATAATGTCTTGTAAAAATATTTTTTAATCTTCATAAAAAATTTACTATCTTCATTAGACAATTTAAAATAAGAAAAAATTTGAATTAGTTTATTGAAAAAAATGAAGTTAAAAGATTTGAAATAAATAATGTAAAAAAATGTTTTTAGTAGAAAATAATAGCTGAAAGTAGGCCCAACCGAAAGCAAGAGTCTGCAAGAGTATTATATCGTAAGAAGCATAAATAAAATAAAATAAAATAAAACTCCAAACTGCCGAGCGGGTTGTTCTAACAGTCAACCACATTAGTACATTACATTACTACATTCACTATGTTGCGTTTTAGCGGCAGTATTACCCCATTGCTGGAGTCGGGGGCTAAGCTACGACCAATGGTTGTCAAGTAGCACGAGGTAATCAACCTGGCCGAATGCAATAGTGCAATAAATTTCAGGCTTCAACCGGGTAACTTTTGCGAATTCCATCTCATCACTTTTACCAGCGTTAACACTCATTGGTGTATAACACAATATTTTACTTCAATCGTGTTTGTCTAATCGCAACGAAAACATCATGGTCGCTCTTATTCTCCGTGTGTGGTATGACATTATGTCATTTTTTATTTATTTATTTTTTTTTATTTATATTGTTAACAAATAAATTTATTTTATTTTTATTATCATTAATTAATAATTAAATTAAGAAATATCACTAATGTTAATTTGAATTGGTAATTAAATAACACGTCATATACGACCTTAAAATAATTCGGATAGTCGTCGCGGGTTATTGCTACTATTCGTTGACCATTAATATTCTTAAAGTGATGGAATAGTTTGTGGAGAGAATAAATTCGAAATTTTCGTGATCATAATGAAAAGATTTGATTGATGAGATACTAATATTATTTTAGTTGTTTTTTATTGCTAGTCATTTTGTTTTAATTTTTAAATTTATTGAGATCTACACAATCCAAAAAATCGAAGAAAAATGTATTTATTTTATTTTAATTAAAAATTATTACAAGATGAATTATCAATAATAATATATTTCATTTTATGAATTGCAGCATTTTGCAATAGTTAGTTAGTTTTTAACGTATAATTAATTACAGCATTTCCTCAATTTCTATGACGTAAACTATACTTTATAACTTATACACAATTAAGTATTTCATAATTTATTATATTCATCTTTGTTTTTTGTCCATTTCCATTTATTTTATTTCAGTTTTATGACAATCATAATAAATCCAGTATTCGCAGTACTGCGTAAGTTTATTAATTAAAAGTCAATAGTCCACACTGTGAAAAAAAAATACTTTTACTCAATTAACAATTTCTTGGTTCAAGAAACTCGATGACGATCAAATATTCTATTATTATTAATTGTTAATTTCTGAAAAGAAGAGCATTAATATTTATCTTTGGATAATAGATAAACAAGAGAATAGCTTTATTTAAATTAAGTAAAAATTATTTCAATCCATTTAACAAGTTCTTGAGCTAAGAATATATTCTGGAAAATTTTCAAGAACATAAATTCTTGTATGAAAAAAATTTTCTCCACAAAAGTATTTTTTTTTCTCTGTGCAATTTAAATTGTTAATTTCAGATTATTAAAAAATTACGATTTTATCTTGGTTTATTTTTCTTTTAGCTCCATATATTAAAGCGTGCAAAAAAAGAGACCCGGATATTAATAAGTGTATATTGAATTCTATTGAAGAATTGAGGAGCAAATTATCTAACGGGATACCCGAGCTCGATGCACCAGCTATTGAACCTTTAGTTTTAAAACATGTTCGTCTTCTCCGAGGACCGGAAGGTGCTAGACTTGACGTCAATCTTACTAACATTCAGGTAATAAACATAAATTTATATTACTGATCTTTTGCAATGTAATGCGTGGAATCAAACAAGGCATCATTTTTAGACTCAAATTTTTTTTTAAATTCTAGTAAATATTTATTTTTATGATTCTATCATATTTTTCTACTCTATTCAGTATAATTTGATTTTAAGGAGGTCTTCTGGTTTGACGCCCTGATTTTTGAGCATTTTTTTGGGTTTTTTTTTGTAAAGACCAATGAAGAGATAGAACTTTGAACTTCCCGTGTAAAAAAAATCGTCTTAAAATAGTCTTAAAATAATGTAAAAATTATCTTTAAAAAATTCTTAAAACAGTTTTAAAAAATTTTAAAATAGTCTTAAAAAAATTTTTTTTTAATTTTTCGTGACTATTTTAAGATGAACTAACAGCGACAGAGCCCCGAAACATTAAAACGGAGCGTCTTAAAAAAGTCTTTAAATTGTCCGATAATAAGTTTTCAACAATTTAAAAAGAGCGCACTTAAAAATGTAACGGTTAGAAAGTCGTAAGACCGTCTAAAAATTAATTTTCATAACAAATTTCAAAAGTCTGCTCTCGAAATTCTTTTTTTTTTTGGAGTCTTAAAAAAGTCTTAAAAGTCTTTGTTTGTGTCACATTTAAGATCTTAAACAAACGATAATTTTAAGACATTTTTTTTTTACACGGATTTTTATCTTTTATTTGTACATATTTCAAGAGTATACAGTTAAAATTCTACTGAATATTTTTAGCTAAAAATTAAACTATATATTCTTGAAATATGTATAAATAAATGGTAAAGAGTTCAAAATTCTATCTCTTTCTTGGTCTTTACAAAAAAATCCAAAAAAATACTCAAAAATCAGGGCGTCAAATCAGAAGACCCCATTAAATCAAGCTATGTTAAATGTGAATTTTTTCTGTAATAAAAGTCAAAACCTCTTATCAAGGATGATTAAAATATTTTTTGCTATCCGCTTTTTGTGAAATGTACACTACATATGAATAGATTAACTTAATATTATATTAATCAAAGCTTCTGTTTAATTATTATTACAAAACTAGTCCACCATAGTTAATATCATTGTTGCATATTGATTCATATGAAAGTGAAAAAACATTTGTGATTTTCTAATAATAAGTATAAAAATTGACTTCACTTGAAAATGGATTTTCATCAATCTTTTTTTCAATTTCATTCAAAATAATTTAAATCTATGAAAATCTAATCCATTTCTTTTTTTAATACTCGTTTTACTTTAGAAATAAATTTTATTTCAATTAATTCAGGGACAAAAAAGTTCTAGAGAAAAAAAATATTCAAGTTTCTTTTTTTAAACGTGTACAAGATTTTTCTTTATTGTTCCGAAACAACATTAAAGTTGTTGTATATATATTTTATTAATATTCTCTATGTTAACTCAATAAACTGGTTGTATGAGTTTAAAACACGGTGAAATTATAATAATTTATCATGAATTGAATTGACAAATAAAAATTTTTCATTGTACGTTAGCGTTATTGAAAAATTAGTATGCGTTTAGAGAAAAAAATGCATACATTATTCGTTCTGAATACCGAATTGTAGTTCAAATGTCAGCCAGTCTCAAAGACTTAAACCTTGTTGTAAACTTGTTGGCATTGGCCAGCTATCTTTATCATTTAGAATCCTTACTAATAATAATAAATAATATGGATGATTAATTTAAGGTAAAAGGTCCTTCTACATTTAAAATACGAGAATTTAAAGCCGACGTTGACGACGTTACTTTTACATTCAAAGTCAGTTTCGGATTGCTCAGTTTCCGCGGCAAGTATGAAATAAATGCGCGGCTTTTATTGCTTAGACTTTCAGGAAACGGCGATATTACCGGAAATTTTAGTAAGTAAAATATTTTTCACATAAATTTCCACTTAATAATCAACTAATTGTTTATTTCATGTTTTTATAGCTGGTTATGATTCTGATGTAGTACTTCACGCAGAAAAAGTAATCAAAAACGATGACGTGTATCTCAATTTTGAGAAAATGAAAATTGGAATTAAAATTGGAAAAGCTGATGTTTATCTTTCAAATCTTTTTGGTAGCGATCCTATACTTGGTAAGTCTTAGTAAAAATTTTAATTTTTTATTTTAATTTCAATTGAAAATAAATAGTATATTACATACCTAGGCCAGTAAAATAAGAAAAGTCTTAGATCACATGAAACCTCGGCTTCGCCTCGGCCAACAAACATGTGGTCTGAGACTTTACTTTTTACTGGCCAAGGTGTGTATACTATTTTTCTGCTCGACGTAGCCGGAATGTGGCAACTTCGTTTAGCGCAACGGCCAGAAAGTTACCACTTTCCGGTCGGAGGGCAGAAAAAAATCATATTGTAAATTAATTTTTAACATTATAAATTGAATGCTTAATTATAATATGTATATCAGGAATGTGGACTAGATAGGATTATATTAACTGGATAGGATATTAACTGGAGCTTAGTTAGGGCACTTCCGCTGAAAATTCAAATTTTCGCCGGAAGTGCCCAATTAAACCTCCTGCTAAAAAATTCTATGAAAATAAAATCTATCGTCTTACTCCAAAATATCTTAGGAAAGGCCTAAACACAGCTGATTTCAAAAGCGGAACTGAAAATTCCAATTTTAAAAGGTCCATCAAGGAAGTTACATTTTGGCACACCCTAATATACATAAATATAATTATTGTTATTAATTATAAACAATTTTTTGGAGACGCGAATTAATACATTATTATCAAATAGACGTATAATTAATAAAATTATTAACTCACATTATTTCATTACGTCTGATAAAGTCATACTGTCAATACATTGGGATCTTCGACGTTTTTTAATTTTTAATGTAATTATAATCTTCGCGGTAATTGCAATTTTGCTTGCTTTGAATTATAAAGAAAACGACTGAATTTTTTAAATCACCTAAGTAGGTCGTGGTAATTTTATCTTATTGATGGATAATCACACTATTTTCTCGCCAAGTCAATCAGACAATTATAGATTATTTTTTCTATTTTATATGCAAATTGATATAATCATGAGTTTGAAATATTCATGTAAAATTCTACATTCTGTGATTACTGTTATTTTTACTTGAGCTTAAAAAAATTATAGTCATTCAATTATTCAAAGAAAAAATGATGTTTATCTTGTATAGAATTTTTTATCGATTTTATAGTCATATATATGTACTAAATCGCTTCGTGATTTTTTTATACTATGATATGAGAAAAAATTGATTAAAAAAATATATTTATAAATGATTTTATCTATCTGAAGACAATACTATTGATTGAAGTGAAGACGAACAAATAATTATTTTTAAATAAAGAAAAAGTGATAATTTAAATACCTTCTGCTCTAAATTATTCAAAAATTTCAATTTTCTAGAACACTTTATAAAAAATTTTTTTTGGATTTTCAAAAATTTTTTATAGCGTTTTCTGCATTGCTTCACATTGAATTTTAGGAAATTAATAGAAGTTGATTTTGTTAATTATCCACTATTACATCGCTGATTCATCCGGTTTAGATTTGTCGTTTTTATTGCAGTTGATAATAACATGTATAAAATTATTGATTTTATTGCAAAAAATAATTTTTAAAAATGATCTCAATTCACAAAAAATTTATAAATAATAATCTCAAGTAGATATAGCATACATCACTTCTGAATTTTTATAATAAAATTGTGACTTAATAATATTGTAGAATCTATTTCGTCTTCTTCCTCTTATTCTTATAAGTACTTTAATTATAATGAATATAATTTTATAATATAATGTAATAAAATTCTTGCAGGTCCAGTCAGCAATCAAATACTCAATGCAAACAGTAATTTATTAATAGACGAGTTAAAGCCAGTTTTGGAGTCAGCTCTTTCAGATTTATTCACAGACGTCGCTAATAAAATAACCAACTCTTTCAAATACAGCGAATTATTCCCGGACGATTAAAACAATTATAAATATTATTATTTACATACTTAGTAGAAGAAATTGATATTTAATTTTTTTCTGGTAATGTTAACTTGAAGAATACTTTTCAAGAAATATCATGATGGTCACAATTATCACGGTTAAAAGTATGATTACATGAGTCATCAAATATTAAGATGGAAAAAATATAACGAAGAAAATAAATTAAAAAATAAATCACGGTAAAATTTCATCCTTGGTCAAAGCACCAAGTGCTCTTGCAGCTAATGCTTTACCAATAGATGCTGCTGTTTCTTCGATAATTGGATTTATTATGTCCAATACGAGTCTTGGATTTGAATTAAAGAATGATGTTGCAGCGTCCGCTGTTAATTAACCACATAAAAATACATTGTATATAATAAAATTGATTATTAATTTTTATATAATATAAAAAATAGTATTTTTTTTTTCATACCTGCGCGAACTTGAGTAGGTGGTGTTTTTAATTTTATATTTCCACCACCAATTCGTAATTTTGTTGATAGTTTACTGAGCTCGATTCTTTTTACTTGATTTTTGTCGACAACTTCTTTACCTTGAGCGCTTACACGAACTTGGGTGTTTGCTGAAATTTTCAATTTTTTAATAAATATTTTTATAAAATTGTTTTAAATATTTATCAATAGATAAAATTTAAATTTTCTTCCTTCACAGAAATTTGCATAATTGAAAAAAAAAAATTTCACTAATTGAAGTTAAGGGGCACACCCCTAGTGTGTAATTTTAAAAAAATCGATTTTTTTTGTTTCATATTTCGATAGATTATACTTTTAAAAATAACATACTAAAATTTTAAATCGATATCTCAAATAGTTTTCGAGTTACAGCCATTTCAAGAGTAGCCGCTCGGCAGTTAAAATAGCATTATTTAATCTTCAAACGCATTTTTCTCGAAATAGCGTTTTTTGAATTTGCTGCAGTGATTATTCAGAGACCAATGATCCGATCACTATAAAATTTTTTCTGCATGTTCTGTAGATAGTTCTCCATACAATGATCTACCAGTTTTTTAATCTGATCAAAAATCGAATTTTGGCAGGTCAAAAACGACTAAAATTTTGTAGAAAATTCAACTTTTGTTTTTTTTTTTAAAAAGCCGCCACTTTGTCAATTTTTAACATTTTTTTTAGATTGTAGGTCATGGTACGGTCAATATCTTCTAGTTTAACGAGAATTTTTTTATTTCTTAAAATATGTATAAATGTACCCTTAAAATTTTAAAACAATTGATACAAAAGTTTTTTTTTTTTTTTTAATTCCCAAAAATCGCCTTTTTTTTTTAGGCTGCCACACTAGGAGTGCCCCTCAATAAAAAGATTCATCTTTAAAAAGGAAAAAAAAATCAAGTTCTTTTTTATATTCTTTATAGATTAAAATACTTACTAAAATTGCCTTTAAAAGCTCCATTGCCATTGAGTGATATTAACAAAAGATTACCCTTGACTTCATAATTTCCTTTAACGTGAATATATGGAATACGAAGTCTCAAAAACACCGACAAGTCATTGGGCTTCGCTCTGAGTTCGTCGATCTCATAATTACTGGCACCATAGACTCTTACACTCGATAAATTAGCTTTGACTCTAATGGCGTCGAGATTGCGGTCAACGATTAGCGATGGCAAAGATAAAGGATCCAGAGGTGGTAATTTTAATGAAGGTATTCCTTTAACTAGCTGTGGTGTAAGAATCATTAATTGTTGAAGGACGCAGCTATCATACGCATCCGGTGATTCCGATGGTGAGCATGGTATTACTCCGGGTGCTTAACAAACAAATATTTTTTAATTATAATTCTTCCATCGAGTAATTTATTTAATCATCTTAAAACGATTAATAAATAAAAATATTAAAAATGCAGAAAATTTAAGATATTTTAAATCAAAATGTGAAAATGGAAATAAAATAAAAAGAAATATGACACTGAAGTTGCCAGATATAAAATTTTTTTTAGATATTTATAGCAATTAAATTATTATAAAAAAATTAAATTAAAAAGTTTCACATGTAAAAATTAATAAAAATTACAAGTGAAAATTTTTAGAAGTATTTTTTTATTGTAATTTATTTATAAAAAAATTTTTTAAATTAAGAGCTGACTGCTAACTTCAGTATTATAAAATAATGAATGAGAAGAATGATCCAAAGAAGATTTAAAGTATGGGAACTAATAAAAATTAAAAAAAAACTTATGACTGCATAGAATTAATTTGATAATGATAGTGATTATCCATATAATATAACATTATTATCATTACGTAGAAAACTTTTTTACGGTAATACCAGTATGTAAATTCGTATAATTATTTAGATGTAACATTTTTAATTTTATATAATTTTTCATTGTCGTTTAACTAACGACAATAAATCTGAAGTTGAAAGTGTACTTTGGTTAGAAAGTGAAACTGTATATTAACGTAACTAAGTCGTTGAGCTTTTTATATATAGATTTGCAAAAGTGAAAGATCGGTTTACTCGCATAAATAATCGATTTATGAATAATTAAAATCATTGACAACCTGATTTTATATGGTAGAAAAAATTTATTGTGGAAAATAAATCTCTCGACTTGTTAATTGACAACTGAAAACTCGGATTTGTAGAATCTGTAAGTAACTGATACTTATTTTTTATTTATTGATCTTTTTTGCTAGATATCTACTAATAAATAGGTGGAATTTTTTAAAATATAGTACAGAAATCAATTTTTATTTCAACTTAGAAACGAAATTATTATTCGAATAATTGAATGATTTAACGTTAGTACTTTATATTATATACTATTTACTGCACTTAAAAAAATGACTAGATTCAAGAAAAAAGTTAGATAATAATCTTCTTGAACTTTATTATTTTGAATCAAAACCAAAAATTTTTGAGTAGTCTAACATTTATTAAAGCCAAATAAAATTTCTCAGTTAAAGACTTTTTCTAATTGATTCAAGACGGTGAAACTTTTTAAACAAACTTTCTTGAATTAAATTAATTTTTTTTTGGCAATGATGCATCATTGTGTAAGTAATTTTTAACAAGTTGATAATTTTTTGTAGTCCCGCTTGAAATTACCACTTATATTTGATGAACATTTTATTTCATTTTCTTGATATGCTATGTGAAAAATTTAAATACTATTAATCTGTCTTGATACAATTTCCATAAAAAAATAAGTTGATTTTATCTTTCAATGAGGCAAAAATGACAGTAAGAATTATTTACGTTCTAAAATTGAATAATTTCCAAATTCTACACTGATAGAAGGATTTCTTAGTATTTAAGAAAATTTCTTCATATTTAAGAAATTATTTCTTAGTATTTAAAAAACATTTCTTCGTATTAAAGAAATATTTCTTAAATACTAAGAAATATTTTTTAAATACTAAGAAATCTTCTTAAATGTTAAGAAATTCTTCTATCAGTGTAGTTAACATTTTAAAATTAGTCTTTCAAACCTATCAAATTTCAGATGGATCTGTTTT
The DNA here is from genome assembly GCF_013202065.1 of Cotesia typhae. Classification (NCBI taxonomy): domain Eukaryota; kingdom Metazoa; phylum Arthropoda; class Insecta; order Hymenoptera; family Braconidae; genus Cotesia; species Cotesia typhae. The sequence continues at coordinate 3,199,410 of NW_027423757.1, read as the reverse complement.
CAATATATCAAAATTTACTGGTTTGAGAAAATAAATCAGAATGTTTGAGTAACAAATGTGGATTTAGTGGTCAGAAAAGTTTGATTTTTTCAAACAACTATGATTGATACAGAATTTTCATTAAACCTATACCAAATATGCAATGCTAGAAATCAGTAAAGACATCATAAGAGTATGACAATTTTTTCGTTACTTGGAATATTTTATAGTGACTGAGGTATGTTATAAGAAATTTTTTTTATCAGTACGCTCAGAAAAAAAAATTATTTTTCATTTATTTCTAAAATTAAAAAAATTCCAATTTTCAACTTAAAATATGGCAAGCGATAATTAATAAATCTATCAGTTAAAAAAATAAAGTCAACAACTTACGTAACTCTGCAAGAACTTTACCGGCATGGATAACGAAAAAAAACAAAAAAAAGTAATCAAATAACATCATAATATTTATGTGCCAATTTAATAATAAAAAATATGATAAAAAAAATACAATTTGAGTTGGTACTTGTTGGGCCGGTATGATTATAATTAGCGAGAGTGTTATTGAAAATGCACACGAGGTACTCTACGTGCGACTATATATAAAGTAAGTGAACTTTCTCCGGTAATACCCCTTCTTTTTTTTTGCAATTGCAAACTTATCACGGTAGAATGAATGCTTTTAAATCAGTCAGGGCCGTATAAATCCTGACCCTACCTCAAACATTTTTTTCCGCTAATGAAATGATGTATAATACCACCCCCGCTCTTCCTCTCATGTACTCAACGCTATATCTATTTATTTTAATTCATTAAATTATCTGCATCTATTGCTGTATTGTGTATGAATCTTTCCCATTATCTTTCTGTTGTCAATTTACTATTTTTTATTTAATATCCATCCCGGTGAATCAACAAATCATTATTTTAATCGTCAACCAAATCTATAGCTTTCAAGGACTCATCAATAATACATTATGTAATTAATAGTCGTCAGTGTAATAAACATTAAAATATTGTTGACCTCTTATTTTAGGTTTCTTCCGAAGGCGATTAATTATTTTAAAATATCATATCAGGATAAATAACTTTATTGAGCTCCTATAAATAATATCTAATTTACAAATAAATTAATAAATAAATTACAATGTTTATTAAGATAAATACAATAATTTTTTTAAGTTCAAATGATAATTAGTAAACTATAGTTACGAATTATTTGGTAATTCTTTATACATTTTGTAAATTATAGCATCAGTAACGGTGTCATTAAGTGCTTTTGTAGCAAGATCGTCAGCTAACATCGCAGCAACCGCTTCGGCAGCCAATAAACCTGCAATCGGAAATAACAAATGTAATTGTTAAATAATTTATATTTTAATATAAATATTATTTTCTTATGAGTCCATATTGGAACATTGAATCATAGATATTCGTTTCTATCAATAAATGTTTCAATAATATTAACCAATATTTGGTCAATTTAATAGAGAAGTAAAATAAATTTGTATTTTTAATTAAAAACTTAAAGAAAAAGATTTCAATTCCCTTAGTGGAAAGTTAAACATTTGCACATACTTTATTTAATCATAAATTTGATTGAACTATTGATTTTTAATGATGCAATATTTTTAAAGAAATTGCGTTAGTACTTTTATTTTTTAATGTGTGAATTTAATAAAAAAATTTTTTGATTGAAAATAAAATTTTGTAGTCTACACGGAAAGAATAAGATGACACTGGATATCATCCCAGATTATACTCAGTTATATCTGTAGTGAAAAATTTTTTAACTAGTAGCTAGAAAAATTCAGATTATACTGTGTGTTATCTGGATTATATTCATTGTAATCTGGATTATACTAGCTACTATCTGGATTATTTTCAGTGTAATCTGGATTATACTAGCTACTATCTGAAAATTTTTTTCACTATCATATTTTTTTTTTTTAAAATAAAATCATTAAAACGTGAGTTAATACAATTTAAAGATAAAAAAAAATAAAACAAGCAATAGAAAAATTTAATATTTTGATTTATCTCATGGCAAGCTTTGATCAGTAGCATTAAAAACTTTCATTAAAAATTCCTTATTGTTGATAGTTAATATCAACTCACGTTTTACAATTTTTTCAAATTTTTTCGTTAAAGGAATCACCATTTAAAATATGTTTTGATTGTAAAAGAGAAAGAAAATTTTTTTCAAATACTCAATAACGATACTTGTAAAATGCGATAGCTACGAATTGAATATGGAGTTTACATTTTATAACACGTCTTCAATATCATCAACCACAACTCTATAATACGACAAAGATTTATGAGTTTCAAATATTTGCAATAAAAATTATGTTTTTGTAATTGACAAGCAATTATAATTATGTAGTATTATATCATTTAAGTGGATCAGTATTAAATATTAGCATTTATCGCGGATTAGTTATTACTATGTAATCAATTACGTAACAATTACAGGAATCACAATTTTAATTCACTTGCGTGTTGAAGTAGCGCATTAGCAGTAACGCCCGTATTTAAAATGCTACCACAATAAAACCATCATTTCAAATTAATAAGAAAGTGATTTCATGATTTGACTATAATAAATAAAAATAAATGTATTTGTAAATTAAACAAGTTGAGGTATTGGAGTAAAAATTGGAGATTGTTAAGCGTAACTAAAGAAAGTGATAGCTTCACCAATAAAACCATTAATTGCTCTTCGATAATATTCCCAAGATGTCAATATCGTAACTCTATGAAACAAAATCGTCCGGATACTTTCATCGAAGAAATTTCACTGATCGCAGCGCAATGTGCGCGATGCCGTGACGAATGGAAGATAGACTTTTAAATCAACATGGTTAATGCTCAGATATATATCTACCTTGAGTTAAAATTTCTTCAACTGGTCCGTTCTCGTCCATACCCTGAAAAGTGACATTCTTGCTATTGGCTTGAAGTCTTGCCCTCGCTGCACGTACAATCATCGTCGTATTTCCAGTCTTCTTCAATTCCACGGTAAACTCTCCAGTTACGTCCGCTAATTTACATCAATGCATATAATTAATTAATAACATCCGAATTTATAAATAAATTTACTTACCAAATTTTTTTATTTACTAAATTATTTAATTAATAGTTTGTATGAATAAAACTTACTGAATTGCGCATTAAGTACTCCATCGCCTCGCAAAACCTGCTTTCCAACAGATCCCATAAGAATATAACCAGACTTTACTTTTATTAAGGGAGCATGAATTTTCATGATCAAGTGAATAATGTCATCCTTAATTATAAAAAACAACATATTTAAGTTTATAATGATAATTAAAATCATAGATATTACAATTAATTAATATTTACTTCATTTTCATCTTCATGAGCACGCTTCGTCCTCTTTCCATCAAATACTTTAGGTTCAGTTTCATTGCCAAAATGATAAGTTATCTCCATGCCTTCCTCAAAGTAACCTTGTTCCTCTTGAAAATCTTTAGCATACCGAATCAAATCTTTTATCCTTTTTGACTCTTCGGCAGTTCTCACTCCGTCATTTCTTTTTAGCAATAATTCACTCTCTGTGAAGTTGTGAATAATAAATTTACGATGACTATCCAGGTCCTATCAAATTAGAATTAATTGAATGATCAATAAAAAATAAATTATTATTAATTTCATTAGAGAGCGTTAATTAATTTTACCTTCATCAAGTCTGAGAGCCGATAAACAATTCTGTCTTTTTTCGGTTCGATCCTCAAGTTACCAAAGTGACGCTCTTTGTTACTATTTTGGTCAGCATACACAATATCGATATATCCAGGCTGATTTTCAAGTCGTTGAGACTCTCCTGTCCTGTCTTTAACATTGAAAGTTTCAGCGTCTTTTTCTTCATGGACGCACGGAGGACGAGCTCTTAAGTTTAGAGAAAAACGTGTTGGGCTTTCTTTGTTCGTAAATGGTTTTTGGGTTTCTACACGTGATTCAGTTACAAAACTTTGATGCTGATGAACCCTAGGGTCTTGATTTTGTTGTACTCTTCTTTGGTTCTCATAACCAGCCTGACTTTGAGCGTAAACTAAGTATAGCTCTTGATCTCTGCCACGTGATTGTGATTCGTTTGGCCTTACATTTTCTTGTGGACGACGTTGATATTGAGGTTGTTGATTTCCACGATAATTATTGTTGTACCGATCACTGTTACTTTGAGATCTTCTATTATCGAATCCTTCTTGATATTGAGATCCTTGAATTTTTTGCGGTTGTTGTTCAAAATTTTGTTGATGTCGCTGATTAGTGAACCGTTCATCATTATTCCTCTGTTGATTTTGCTGAGTGTTAAATCTTTCCTGATTGTTGATGGCATATCTTTCTTGATTATTACTATACCTCTGTTGATTTTGTTGATTGTTATTAAATCTTTGCTGACCATTAGTATACCTTTGTTGACTTTGTTGATTATTATATCTTCTTTGAGATTGATCATTAACATACCGATTTTCATTTTCAGACTCCTCAAAGGTTTCTATTGGTTGAACTCTCAGCTCTTCACTATCCTGAGTTTTAGGCTCTTTCACTACTGTATGGAATCGATACCTAATTGAATCGATAACATTGCGATCGGAATAGCTGACATATCCAGCTTCATGTTCACTCAAATTAGACTTAACACTTCCTTTTCCGATGTGAATACTTTCCAGTGTTGATTGATTAAGACCAGCAATTTCAATGTTTCTTAAAATTATTCGATAATTTATTTTATTTTGAGACTGGTCAACTTTTACCATGGGAATCCGCAGTGGGTCTAACGGCCCGATATTAGCTAGTCCACCGTTGAGAAATTTTGACCAAAGATTTTGAGACATTTCCAGCAAGCTAGTAGCACAGCTAGCTTTGCTGATCAAAGCGATCAGTAGGTATACTACAATTAATCTCATATTTGTGATTTTTTTATCAAGACTAATTATGAAACTCAGTGTCTTTGGTTTTCCAAATAAATATCGGTTGGTAAATAATTAGGAGAATTACGGCGATTATAAAAAGTATCGTTAGAACGCCCGAAATCACAAAGCACATGAAAATTAAGGAAGATAAATCATAACTATAAGGAAAATAACTTAAGTTTGTCGATTGGATATTCGAGATGAAGACTGTAAGCTAATTGTGGACACATGTGGTTTTATAGATGATCTGAGGATAAAAGAGGGTGGAAATCTGGGCCACGGACTACTATTATAAATTATAGTGAGTATGTTTGGATCTTAAACTATTTAGTATCTCTTTATTTTCTATTAAACTGCTAAAGTAATAGAGGGCAAGGTTTTTGTTGTGACCTTACACTTACAAGTAAAACTATCATATCAATGATTACAATCATGCAGTTTACATAACATCAACATGATAAATCGGCTATAACTAAAACTACGGCTTGTGAATTTTTGATTATTTTGCTGTTTAAGGAAAAATTAAAAAAAAAAACTCATTTTATCGTTTAATGCATTGTTATGAGTTAATTTATAATCATTACGGAAATGTTTTGGCTTTTATTGGTATATTTGAGTGCTGAGGTTGAGAAATTATAAATAATTGTCAGCAAATTGCTCGTGATAGTTAAATAACGCATTTGGCATGTATTTATCGTTTCATACCAGAGTTTTTATGCCTGAAACTTGACGATAAATTTAGTTTTAATTAACATGTCTTGTTATAAGTTACTCCTTTTCTTGGCTCTATTATCAGTAAGCCAATGCGCTACAGAAATTCGTAAGTTTTGTCTTTCTATTATTTTATTATTTAATTTTAGTTTAAGAATTAAACGAAACTTGGAGATGTATCCTTCAATCAGTGTATTAACACAAATTAGACTTGTGAGTCAGAGTCCTCGATGAAGAATCTAGGCAATGAGTCTATTTTCAAATAAATTATATTTTTGCCGCCAGTGTAATATGCTGATCAGGTGATCAGACAATGTCATTTTGCAATAATATTTTTTTATGACAAGTATATTCAAGATGATACTCTGTATTCTGTTAACGTTTTCATAAATTTACTGTAAAACATTTCGTAAAAAAAAATCTAGTTAATTTACGACATTTTAAATTTCCCATTTAAACTGAAATTTTATTTTTTCTATCTTTAAAATTTTACTCTCAATTTCGGTTTTAAGCTTTAGAAGTAATTGTTTTGTTAGTATACTGATAAAGATTTTTTACTTTTTGATATTCTTATAAGAATTCAATAATGCGTTAAATGTGACTTTTATTTATAAAAGCTTTTAAATGTTAGTAATTGAAATTCTTACTCTAAAGAAGATAACAAGAAAAGATATAAATCGAATTTCTATTTTCAATAAGGAGTAAGTTTTTTTTTCTAAATATGTTGAGATTCTATGCCACCTTTAACTTATTATACTGTCAATGTCATTGCAATCTGCAGTGTTTTGTACATCTATTTGTGACGATCTAAATAGAAGAGATCGTTAGAAATGGTTTCTCTTTAAAGTCCATTTATAATAACAATTAAAATAATGGTAATTATTTAAAAGTGGAGTCAACCCCATATTGAGTCATAATTACGTGAAAAATTAACATTTAAAATTTTTTTTTTGATTCTGCTTGTTTTTACGGTGCATTTATGATAAAAAATGTCGTGAAAGGAATAAATAAAGATTTCGATAGCTTTTTTGCCTTTGAAAGTTAGAAAAAATATTGGCTTTTATGTTTTTGGATGAAATTTATATTTTATCTTCTTTTGATATATTTTTTTGAAAAATACTTAAAAAAAAAAACGAATAATTTAAAAAATAAAACAATTGATTAAACAAAAATTTTTTTTCTACAGCCAACTATAGGACAAAATGGGGTTAACTCCACTTGTGAATAATTACCAAAAAATATTGTAATAAAAATTAGTCCCTTTGTAAAAATCGTAAAAATATTATGAAATTTGAAAATTTCTTATTAAAGTATTTTTTTGCATGTAAAATACAAAAAAAAAAAAAAATACGAAAAATCATAATATTTCTTCAAATTTTCGGTGAACATTTAACTCTTTTCATTATTAATGAACCCCTCATTACGAAGAGGTTTAAAATTATTGCTTGGAGATATCATCGCAATAATTAATGTCATAATTATTAAATAAATATGGGTTTTGAATGTTGATACACAATTTAAAATGTTTTTTCTTTTTCTTTTTTGAAGCATCATTCCTGAAAATATGTCATCGCAACGATTTGCGTCTGAACGAATGTGTGAACCAAAGTGTGGAAGCTCTAAAGCCATACTTATCAGGTGGAATTCCAGAATTCGATGTTCCACCTTGTGAACCATTAAAAATTAAAAAACTTAATATGCATCGATCAGCGGGAACAGTAGCAATTAAATCCAGTAATGAAAATGTTGTAATCAAAGGAGCAATAAATTTTGTGCTCAAAAAAGTCAAGTAATAATTTAAAATTTATAAATTTATAATTTTTTAACTAATGAAGTATGTATGGGTGATTTTTTATACATAACTTTTTCATTTTTATCATGATATCATATTAGAAAAATAATTCTCAATTAAAGATGAGTATTGATAATTGAAGAAAAACCATAAAATTTTCTTGAATTTTTGAATCTTAAATGCAAATATTTTTCCTTTAATCATCTTACTTTTTTCATTTTGAATCAAAATTTTCCAAATTTTAATTAGGGATATTTTTCAATTAACACAAATTTTCTTTTAATGTCAATACTAAGTTTTTTTTTTTACTTGAAATTCATAATTTTTGAATAAATAACAAAATTTTTTAGGCCACAAAACTCACTTGTTTCAACTCACAAGAGATTTTAAAACTCTAGTCAAAATTTCATTGGTAACTTAAAGTTCAATGCTATAATTAACAGAATTTTATTAATAGATGACTACATATTGTAAAAAAAAATTAAATTCTTACAATTGAAATCATTTACAATTTTTAAATAAATTATTAATAAAAAAATGACAGCTAAGAAAAAATTTCCGACTTGTAAATAATTATTTTAATCATTTAATTTTCCATAATCGCAGTGTTAATCTGAAAAAGGATCAAATTCAATTGGAAATCTTCTTTCCTAAATTTTCAATGACTTCAGACTATAAAATGAATGGGAAGATTTTGATGATACCAATCAAGGGAGAAGGCCAATTGACGGGAAACTTCAGTGACATCAATGCTGACATAATGATTCAGGGGGAACGCTATCAAAATAGTATTGATAACAATACCTACTATCGAGTTCGTGATGTCTTGATAGATTTTGATGTAGGAAACGCTAGCGTGCATTTGGATAACTTATTTAACGGTGATAAGACGTTGTCTTCCGGCATGAATTTATTTTTAAAAGAAAATTGGAAAACCATCACTGAGGATATTAAACCGGGGATCGCAGATAACATCGCTGAGTTGTTGAAAAAATACTCAGAAAAAATATTTTCCAAATATTCATTAGATGTACTTCTGCCAGAATAAATTTGCAGTAATAATATTTTTTTATCTAAAAATTCCTTTAACAATTATTAATGTAGCAGATATAAAAATAAAATCAATGTATGTAGTAATCTACTAATATATAAAAATTATATTTAATGTTAAATGTAAAAAATATTTAGAAAAATAATTAATAATGTGTAAAGAATATTATAAAAGTAATAAAGCGTTTTTTTTTTCAGTTTTCAAAGATTTTTATTAATATCATATAATTAACATAGTTATTACAAAATTATTACAATACTTATGATTTTTGACCGCTGGTCTCTACTCACATTTAATATATATAATATTTGTTTATATTTTATATATTTTATGAAAAAAAAAAACATACAAGATATTTATTATTTTTAGGAAAAAAGTTTATAAAAAGCAAATTAGATTTAAAAAAGTAATAAATCGTTCTTACCGACAATTTGTAGATGACCAGTAACGTCATCTTGTAAATAAAACGAAAGTTTTTAGTCAGTTAATATTTATCATCGATCAATTTCTTATCAATCGTTGCTGAATGAAGTTACTATTTTTCTTTAGACATCGGCAGCACTGTCAAGTTGTCGATTATATCGAAAGTAACAAAATTTTTTTATTCTGTAAAGATAAGCAATATAATAAAATTACATCCACAAGCTCTTTCTTCAATAAATTAGCTGGAGAGACTGGAGCGGTTGGTTGAACTTACACTCATACATTGAATCAAAATTTTGCAAGAATTTTCTCAGAAACAAATAAAATTTTTGAAGATGATCGTTCTTTTTATTCTTATTCAGAATAAATAATTTTCGATTTACTTGTTATATCAAATATATAAATTATTTGTGCTTCCGAAACAATAAAGTTTCATAAAACATTTAAGCGTAACGTAATTAATTATTTTCATATTATTTATAAACAATTATCACAAGCATATGAAATTAAAGTAAGACTCATTGTTTTAAATTCATATTTATTTGAATTAAGGTAGTACGCGGTTAAATATCAAATATGGTATGCGACAAAGTAGGATGTAAAGAACAAATGATGTGGTGTAAAAGATTTAATCGCACGGTAGATATTTACATCTTCGCATGCGTTTTATTTGTAATTCACAGAATATTTTTAATTACTTCATATAAGTTTGAGTAGAATTGTTAAATGTATTTTATGATTCTTCACCTGAGAAGCTACAGTCGGTATTCTCGTGTAAAGTCGGTCAAACCAAACGAGTATTTCATAATAGCTGACTACCATACAGTCTGAAATTATTCGTATTAATCTTACATATACACCTATTTCTACTTGTAACTTCCACAAGACTTATTTTTAGATTTTATTACATTTATATATGTAGAAATCATGCATAAATTCAGAATTGAACGTCTTAAAAAGCTCAAGATTTGATTTTCATAATTTTAATTGACTCCAACATTTTCCCAAACATTAACACGAAAAATGAAGTTACACAGAAAGAAAAAAAGTCCTGAGTCAAGCGTAAATTTTCTTAAATCAAGAAAATCTTAAGGAAGACAGAAAGTTTTTTGAATAAAGTTAAAATTTCAGAAACGAAGTCGAATTTTTTTAAGCTAAGAAAATTTCTTCTGACTCCGAAATAACTTCGATCTTCCTTATAATTTTCTTGGATCAAGAAATTTTTTTTTTTTCTGTGTATTTTTAATAAAATTTGCATTTATAGTTTTTTACAATGTCTATATGTAATTTTTATTAATGATCGTTTTATTTAATCAATCCAATAATAATAATAAAAAAATCATAGAAAATAATAATTTAGAAAAATAAAATTTTTTAAAACAACAAAATCTAAAAAAATGTAATTTTTGACTTTATCAGAATTTTTTTTTAATAAATTCTTCTTAAAATATTTTAATTACCAATTTCGGCTCTTAAACGGAAAGTACAAGATGACACTGGATATCATTCCAGATTATACTCAGTGATATCTGCAGATATCACTGAGTATAATCTGGGATGATATCCAGTGTTATCTTGTTCTTTTCGTGTATATCAAAGTAATGAAAATGAAATTATACACAACTGAAATAAAAGTAACATAAAAAGTTTTACTTTAAAAATATTTAGATAAATTAAAATTTTTTCTCTGTATTATTAACGAGTAACATAACGAAAATATTATAGGAAAGAATAATTGAATCTTTATTATAATATTCATTGAAAAAATTATCATGTGTTCATTGATAATTATAGTTTATAAGTTACAAGTAAGTTTTAGTTCCATGTCTTTGGTTATATGGCTACAGTGATAGTCGTACACGTATGGTATGATTCTCGCTATTGCGGCAACACTAATTTTCTTTTTATTTCAAATATTAAATTACTACGCCAGTAGTTAACTGTCAAGACATTATTTACTCTAACTCTTTATACATTAGTGATCGACCTGTTACTGCTCCGAGATAATGTGCTATGTACTACTTATGGTAAAGTACACGCAAAATGTATTTGAAAAAAACTTTTAACCAGTGACATTTAACATTTTTTTTATCTTAATTACTTTTTTTGTTAGTAATTACTGATTACTGATTGTAATTATATATCACTTTGTAGTATTTTGAAACATTTTAAATTGCAGAGCTAATTGTTTTAAATCTGTATACAGGTAGTAGTTGAAAGAGAAGGTAAATATTCTCTGCATGAACTTCTATAAAATATTATTATTGTGCATGCTTGTACGAATGACGATGCAATACAGATATACAATAATATAATCCCTGAGTTGACATTTTTGATAAAGAAAAAAAATAATAAATTTACGTTACATTGAGATCACAGAAAGAAGTCGTATAAGAAATTGAATAAACATTAAGATATTATTTGATATCGCAATAAATTAAGTGTTCAAAATCATGGCGATCTAAAGATTAAGGTTACATGAATAAATTTTTATCAAATAATTATGATCATGATTTATTCAATAAAATGGTGATTAAATACATGAAATTCATATAAGTGGTGTCATTGGGAAGTAAGATTATTTTACAATTGACATTTTTGTTCAAAAATTCTGAAAATAGCGATTAAAAATTGAGATAATAGATAGTTGTTTTTATAATTGAATAATTGTAATAATGTTAATGAAATTTAATGTGAATAATAATTAGTTATTGATAATCTAGTTAAGAAAAATAATTTCTTAAGGTCAAAATTAAAATGTGTTATCATTATCATAATATTCAGAGGTAAAAAATACATAATGTGAATAAATTATATGAATAATTTTAATAACAATGACTTAAGAAACTTTGACAAGTGAAATAAAATTGTTTCCTATCTCACAAGGTGAAAAACAAATTACTATTTTGATCAGTTTCGTTTGATGATGGTAGTAAATTTTATTTTTTTAATAATTTATCACTTTAACTTGATATAATTATACAAGACCTACTTTTTTAAATATAGGTTCCGAATTTTTGTGACAACTTTCACAAAAAATAATTGAAAATTACTTAATATTTTTTAATGTTCTGTTGAAAAATAATCGAAGTTATTCACTTATCTGATTTTCGATTTCCATCTGCGTGTAATAATGGATACAAACAAAATCTTATCAAATCAGTACTTCCCGCGTAGAAAAAAAAAATTGTTAAAAAAATGTTCACAGCTTGTATCATCAAAACGTGACACAATTACGACCATTTTTTGAACACATAGTAAAAAATTTTGCGTCATTGCGTCAAAAAATTTTGTGTTAAATTTTCAACACTTTTATGTGTGGATTTAATATTTATTGTGTTAAATTAACACAAGAAAGTGTAAAATATTTATCATAAAAATTTTTTGACAGGTTGACGCAAAATTTTTTACTGTGCACCTAACAAAAAATCGAGAATGCTTTGAGATATGCCGAGCCTGGATTGATCGATAAATTTTGAGAATTTTGTAACGCTTTTTTGAACTATTTTCGAACACTGTTATGACTTTTTATAAATATTTTTCAACAATAGTCAATTTTTTATGTTAAGTTTTTGGAAGAATTTTGAATAGTTTGTTGATTCTGTAAATTTGTTCGGTCATGATTGTCCATTATAATTATTTTTAATTGATCCCGTGATGGCACTATTATTTTAATATCAAAAAATTATTAAGCCCAAGTTTTCTTATTCTTAATCCGTAAATCTCTGTCGTCACATAGTGACTGCAGATTACTAGTATTAATTATTATAATTATTATATTTACAATATGATTTAGAAAAACTTACTCCCAAATTGAAAAATTCTCATTCCTTTGCAATCGATTAAATTTTTCATTCAATCCATGTTGCCACAGACGCATAGTTATTAGGGCAAAATCTTTATTCTCAGTCCCAGTTACTAAATGTACGGTAATTAGAATTAGTATATTAGCAATAATAAAAGTTTAGAATTTAAATAAACTTACAATTAATCATGACGATAATTTTCAATTTTTCAGACGATAAACGCTTTAGTTATGTTAGTAACAACTATAAACAAAAACAAGTTACCATCGTTGTCATTTTAATTTAAAAATTTTTTTGAACTTTTCTTGAATAATTTTCTGACTTTTTATTAGTCACACAGGACGAATTTATTATTCAAGTTCATTAAATTTCGTTCTAAATAAGTTATTTTCAAAATTTTTTAGACAATTATTAAATAAATTTTGATACATGGTTGTTAAATGTGACTTAAGACAACTTGAAAACAGGTTTTTTTCTGTGACTAAGAGAAAAATCATAAAAATGTTCAGAAAATTTCCATAAAATGTTTAAAAAAACGTTCCAAAATTCTCAAAGTTTATAGATCAATTCAGACTCTGCATGTCTCAAAGCATTCTCGAATCTTTGTTAGATGTTCAAAAAATGTTCGTAATTGTGTCACGTTTTGATGTTACAAGCTGTGAACATTTTTTTAACAATTTTTTTTTTCTACGCGGGAAGTACTGATTTGATAAGATTTGGTATTTAAGTTTATAATACTTTCTTGGGAAGAAATCGATTTAAAACTTTCGAATACTAGAATTTTTTGAAATACAGTACAAACGATCTTTTAGACAATTCAATTTATCACTTATAGTGATTTCGAAAGTGAAAAGATATTGTTACAATATATTTAATGTAATGTTAATTAATTATAAAGAAGAATACATTATTAAAAAAAATTTTTTTTGATTATTGAGAATTCTTCTTTTAACCGATGATTTGACGCATTCATTTTTGATGTATGAACAATTTTATTGATAATAACTCAATGAAATATATTAGTCATATGCATAAATAACAGATTACTCTCTAAGAACTCTTAGTAAAATGACATTAGAATATGTAATATAGTGGAAAATTTCATTGAAATCATTTTTTTTTCCTAATAAACATTAGCATTTTATAAAAGAACTATTACGCAGGTAATTTTTTTGGGTCTAAAGTTATTCATTGTGAGATAAATTTACTTATATTTCTTGACGTTAATCACAAAAATTGTTGAAAAAAGTTTTAGCTCAAGATATTACCACTCAATTTACTTGAAATTTATGGCATATTTTTTGTATAATTAAACCTTTATCGACCTTTCTATTTTAATTTATGGTTTAAAAAAAACATGTGTTGTTTTCTTTTTCATTTATATTTGACATGAGTCACAATGACAAGAAGAAAATGAAAATCTTTTACGTGCGATTGTTTTCAATAAAAAATAATTTACTTGAATTGAAAAAAAATTTTTTTTTTAATTCTTTTGAAAATTCATTAAATTTCAGAAAAAAAAAATTTTTTTTTAATTTTTTGATTTGACTTGAATATTTTTTCAAATAAGATGCATTACGATATAAGATATTACTTCTGGGTTTCAAATTCGTCGCTTTCATTTTTGTTTAAAAATACCCGATTCGAAAATTTCAATTTTTTAAATATTCTGATCAATTTTTAATACATTAATTATTAGCTTATTATAAATCGAAAAATTGTAATAAAAAATGAATTGAAAAAAAATTTGATACAATAAAATTTTTTCCAAGTAAAAAATGTTCTTTTAGAAAAAATACTTATTATCTTTAGAGAACTCTGTTAAATATTTTGAGAATTTAAGAATTTAAGTAAGTCATTGTTTAATTTATAAATTTAGTTTCTGTAAGTTAAGCTTCGATTTAAGTTCAATTTGAGTCAATTATTTCCATTGAAGATAGTCTTTTGTTTAATTACGGTTTAAAATTTTTCGGTCAGTTAATTTGCTATCTAATACTATTTTCTACTGAATGAGTAATATATTTTCTTTTCTTAACAATCGTTTTGCACTCATTTTCTTCAGATTACTCAAAACTCGAGCATCATCCAATAATTTAACGATACAGTTCTTGAAAGTGATGTCACAAAACAACTACTAAATAAAAAGTAGTAAATAAAAGAATGGTAACGAGAAAGAGAAGGCACAATCAAACTCAGGTATTTGTAAGGGAGTTGAAATTATAAGAGTAGGGGATCTCGCATATAAGAGAATATGATGGAGAGTTGTCTTCAGTATATATTACAAAACAACAACGTTCTTCCTCTCACTTTTTATATTAGATTATGACTTTAATTTGTACATAAAAAATTACTTCCACAACAATGTCTTAGTCTATGTTCTTAATATTTACTCTAATAAATTTTGTTTTAATTAATAACTATTATATTATCGTTACCATTAGTGACAACTATTATATTGTAACATTATAATTATCAGTATTGAATATAATAATTAAAAATTGTGCTTAACCAAATTTTGTGATATTAGATAAATAAAAGTGAAATTACAAAATGAAGATTGTTTACACTCTTATTTTTTTGGGATTCGTTTGGGAATCTACGTGTCAAGATCCTAGAGTGCTTCGCGTACGTCAAACAAATCCAGGTGACAATGAGCCAAATTTCGTTACACGTGAGTACATCATTGTATTAATTAAGTTAATATTAACAAAGACAATTTTTATAAAAAAAAAAATTTATTTTTTAGCAAGAACATTTTTTTATTGTATTAATTTAATTCTATAGAAAAATTCTGAAACAAAAAATTTGTTAATGTTCAAAATTTATTCACATTAATGTATAGAATAAATTTTCAAGTATTATTTTACTCTTTTGACAAACTGTATTTTATTTTGATTGTCCGCAACGGTTAATTAAAATTGAACAAAGTTATTACGTTGAATCGAAAAATTATTTTGGATGTAAAATATTATTTTCGTCGCAATATATTTTTTTTTATGTTTATAATAGAAAAAATTAATAGAAAATAAAATTTCGGGGCCAAATTAGATTAGTTTTTTTATCATATTGAAATGAGCCAACATTTAATTATTTTTGAGTGTTTGATAAAGATTAAATTATTCATTGAAAACTTTTAATTGACTGCGAACTTCAAGATAAGAAATTTTCAGTGTAAAATAAAAACCATATTCTCTTGAATAATTTGAAACTAAAAAAAGTTTTATGGGTCAAGAATTTAAAATAATTTTTTTGTCAATTAACAAAAAAGATTCCTTGAAAAAATTATCACTCATTTCCGTTGTAATAAATCAGTAAAAGATTTCTGGTTGAACTTTATTTAAATAAACTTAAATAATTATTGAAAAAAGAATTTATGATTATACACAGAAAAAAAAATGAACTTGAATCAAGTAAATAATTTTGAAGAACTTCGTTTTCTTGGTTTGAGTAGAAAAATTCTTAAACTAAGAAGTTTTTCTTGGCTTAAGTAAATTTCACTTGATTCAAGAATTTTTCGTTTTAATTCAAGACAATGAAACTCTTCAAAATTATTTTCTTGGTTTAAGAATTTTCATCTTGATTCAAGTTAAATTTTTTCCGTGTAGGATTTTTTTGATTATGGAAAAAAAACATGTGTTCAACCTGATTTTATTCCAAATTTTTTTTAAGTTTTTAGTAATAACTAAAAAAAATTTTTTGATAAAAGTAAACTAACATACTTGTAAATAATCAATAAAATGTTTTATAATATCAATAAAACTGGTTGATTCGCGTAATTGTATAATAGTTATGAACGATACGTAATATTACTTCAGATATTACTTGTAATACATTTGTATAGATGTATGTATATATTGACAATAGAGTTGTCGATGGTTAAAAAGTGATGAACCGAGGAGAGCAATGAACAAGTTATAATGGCACGTGTGGTGCAACACCAATGTTCGGCGTGGCGAAGGTTATGTCAGAGTTTTACGTAATAGTACCGACGGAACTTGTTGGAGAAAGTCGGTTGGACTTGAAGTTTCAGAAGTATTACCGTACAATTCGCAACTATCACAACAAACTCATGGCTTCGCATTCCGAAGAGATTGAATAAAGAAAGTTTTATGACGATATTTAAGTTACTAATTTTTTTCAGATCTATGACAAATTTTATGTTGACTTTTTTTTCACGCTGATACTCCGTTACCAGGTTACAGCAGACCATCAATTAGTATTCTTTACGGTTTATGTAACAGGGGTTTCATGAAGAAAAAAAAAAAAAAAAAAAATTAACCTGGTTAATTTGGATTGTAATAGAGTATTACGTTGAAGGCATTAAAAAATTTTTTGGTGATGATTGACTGAATAGAACCGGAAGTGAAAGCAATTGCGTAAATTCCGTAGAAATAGGGAAATAAAGTTTAATTTAACAAATCAGTCTAACGGAAGAGTCGTTAACTATTCTCAGAATATGTTCATTGGCTTACTTCATAATTATTTTATTATTTGCATGAGTTTTTGTATTTATTACTTATCAACACACATTATTATTCGATTGCTACCATGTTTGCTTTTTACTTGTAGCTGAATACATCCTACCATGTAGCAGAAGTGACCCGCAGATTGAGGTTTGCATTCAGAAGGCATTTAATCACTTGAAACCGTACTTGGTTAAAGGTAAGCTAAAATAAAAATAAAATTTTATAACTTCAATGTAATAATTGATACTTTTGCATGCCTCACAAGCGAAGCATTGAGTTTGTGCTCTACTCTTGACATTTCAAAAAAAGCAGTTTTCTGCTTTGAAATTGAAATCGATTTTTTGTTATTTATATCGGACTTACAGGCTAATATGAGTACACTTACATCAAGTCAAATAATTTGTCAGGCACATAAAATATATTTCAATAACAATTTTTTTTTGTTTAATATAGTTAATAATAACATTAAACATAATCTTTTCTGGACGTCCATGTATGGATGAGAGTATGTGGCAGGGAAATTGGTCGAAAAAATGATCGTACCGGAATAATTTTTTTTTTTATTATCTAAAATGACAAACGACGGAATTTCTCAATTAATTTGAGCGTTCAAAAAAAACTAATTTATGACTGAGGATTTTTTTGTATATCTATCTATAAATTTTATTATAGTATTTTTTTTTCCTCACCTTAGAGTTGTGGCGCCACTAAACCATATCAGGGTTTTCTGTTTTTTAATATTTTGCTTTTTATATTTTATTTTAATCAATTTTATTGTGAAAAATGAGATTATGAGGCGTGCACTTTTGGATTTTCCAAACTTTTTATTAATACAGGTAGTTTAATTTAGAAATATACATTTAATGACTAATTGTAACCAGATGATAAAAATTAATTAGTGATTAAATAAGCTGAAATGTTGAATGAAGTTTAGATAAAATGCAAATTTATAATTGAATGAAACATCGCAAAAAATATTAATGATATATTTATTAAAAAATCTTAGTTTTTGAAATTTTGTCGTTAACTAAGAAAATTTTATGCTTAAATAAGAAAATTTTCATTGATGAATGTGCTCTCAAAAATTTATATTTTTTCTAATTGAATGCATGCATTAAAAAATGAATTTTACAAAAAATGTACTTGGGAATTTGGGAAAAAAAGTTAATAGTATATTTTTAAATAAAAAATTCAAATGATCCATGATTTGATTAGTTGAAAAAGTAAAATGGAATTTGTTATAAATAATTTGTAAATTTTACAGGTATCCCGGAATTGGAATTGCCACCAATTGAACCTTTAGTAATTCCGCAACTAGGGATGGAAAATGGCCAGGGAGCAGTTCGGGTTCGAGCGCTATTCACCAACATAACAACTTTAGGATCAGGGAACTATACTGTCAGCAAAGTGCGCGCTGATTTGCGCAACCTGAGAGTCGATTTGCAGCTCAGTATCCCAAAAATAGAGATAAAAGGAAACTATGACGTAAACGGAAAAGTTCTTCTCTTCCCGATCCAGAGTCACGGCGACTTTTGGGCTCTCTTTGGTGAGACTTCGTCTAAGCCTTTAAGCTGAATTGATTTAATTAATGCAATTGAATTTAATCCCGGACAGGTAATGTTGAGGCAATCGCAAGAGTTCAGGGAGTCGAAGAACTGAAAAATGGAGTCAGGTACATGAGGATAGCTCGTCTCTTGATCGATTTTAACTTGGGAAGCGCACGGTTCCGCGTACACGACCGTCTTATGGGAAATAACGTGATTGGGCAAGCAATGAATCAATTCCTTAATCAGCATGCAAGAGAGATTATTGAAGAAATGAGACCAGCAGCCAGCGCCAGTATTGCTGAACACTTTATGTCTTTCCTTAATACTGCATTTACGAAAGTTCCACTTAAGGTTTGGCTTCACGACACGTAAATTTTCATTAGTTTTCTGTTTTTCTTTCTGTTTTTTCATCACTCAGTACTTTTTGCTTCCTATCAGACATTTTTCTCTACGAGTCACGCAGCAGAGCTGAGATTGCGTGATGAGTGAGAGTGAAAAATCATTTATTTAATTAGAATTAGAAAGAAAAAAAAAGAAAACAAGTTATTCTACTTCGTCATCTGTACATTTAATTTGATGTATATCAATTTCTTTCATAATTAATTCATTGGTCATTGCCAGTCCTTTTATTTTTATTTTAATTGTTTATTTACTGTATAATTAAGTCAAACCATGTAAAAAAAAACCTTTCGTGTATAAATATTAAATTTTATATAAAAAATTAAAAGTCCATTAATTATAAATACAACAAAGCTAGCTGGTGAGTATTTTCTTTGTCTTAGAATAAGTTGACCAATAAAATTAGAAATAGCTCTTCTGTATACGCGATCGCAATATCGTATTAGGAATATATATGATTATTATTTCAATAATAAATTTAATGACTAGTTTGTAGACAAATCATTTATTTTAGTTAGTAAATAATTATGGTAAGTTGAGTCTGTCGATAATCTTCGTTTGATTTGTGTTGTTTACGATAAAATTATTATTGTATAGTTTAGTGCAAATAAATAAGAATATTAAAAATATCCGCTGGCTATTTATTTGCATAATTCGAGGCTCATAAATAGAAATTATTATGAAATCGCTACATTGGTATTATTGTTAGAGTATTTTACAACGACCAAGTAGTGAAAGTTTTGTATCATAAATACTGTTTGATATATTATTAAGTAGCGCTTGAGATTTACCTTGGTTATTTTTTTAAATTACTGTTCATTTTAGCAGGTATAAATTAGGAAATGTTTACATTATTGTAAAGTTATTCTTTTTATGCACTCGTGAAGCAAAAGATTATCTTTGTGATCATAAAGAAAGCAGAAGATGAGATAATAATTTTAAATTATATTCAATCATTTCAAAGATGTTTTTGTAAGCAATTATGATGCAACGATAAATTGTTTAATGTAGTTTATCGTAAGAAAGAGTTTTTAAAGAAGTATATTTATTTTTTGAACGTGCGTATCAGTCAAAAAATATATATCAGAGAATAATTAAGGTATATATTTGTTATTTGTTATTTAAAATAAAAATTCATAAAAAAAATAACTTGATTCAAAAAAAAATGTTCTCTTTCAAATTTCATTCCTGTTTTGAGATATTAAGTTCTCTTAATTCAAGAAATTTCATCCTTTCATAAATTTGCACACAAATTTATCACAAATCATTTGTTTTTTGCTTAACAACGGGTCAGAGTAATTTCAGTGGGCTAATTATGCATGTAAAATTTTATAATTTATATTGCTGAAATTTCAACCAAAATTTTTGGTTACAATTGGGATAATTAATTTTTATTTCGTAGATTTTTATCACTATTATTGGCTGAGGGATTTTGTAATGTCTTATTAACATTTTAAACCCTGATTAAGAAAAAGTATTGAAAAACAATCCAAATCACGCAAGCTTATATTTAATATTGCTAAAATTATAGAAATTGAATGAAGATGAAAGTAATATATTTCTGCATTATATTTATCAATTTTTTTTTAGTTTTTTTCTGTTATTTAGTGAATTATTCAACTGATATTATTTGTTTGTAATAATAATGTGATGAATTAATGATTAATAGCTACAAGCAGCTTAATTCTATGATCGAGCAATCAATCATAATATAAATAAATAAATTATCATTCGTCGATATAATATCTATTGAAAAAATTATTCAGCGGATGATACGATTTCTTAAATTTGCAGATAGATATTTTTATTTTCAAACTATTTATAAACTGTATTAATTTGCTGATTATTAAATTTTATTTTCTCATTCTATTAATACCACAGATTATACATTATTATCTTAAATGTTATTACTTCGCATGTGATTTATAATTAGAAATTTTCGAACTAATTTATTTTATCAAAATAATCGATTTTTATTTAGTATAACTATAAATCATTTTTATTAGTTTTATCGCCCTGAATTTGTTCAATGTTGATTTTTCTATAAACGTTTACGTTAATGTAAAAAATGTTAGGATATCCGCCTCAAGACCACGCTTAGTCTGTATGTTTCGATAATAAATTAGTATTATCGTCAATGCTCGTATCTACAGAACTTTAACCCTGGCGTCGCTTTTAAGTTTAAAGTATAATTAGGGGTAACGTCGACACAGACAGACCAGTTTGTAATTCCTTTTAAAGTGCAGCATTTTTTATTTTATATTTATTGTTTAATTATTACTTATAGCCAATTTATTTTATGTAAATCAATTTTTAGACTGATTTCATTTCGTACGTTCTCTCATATTGTTTGCTGAAAGAAAATTTTTTTTTATCGTGAAATTTCATTTTTTTTAAAATGGTAGGCAATTTCACTAAAAGACAGTGGCTTACTCTTATTGTTATCAGTATTGCAGACTTTGCAAATGCTATTTGTGTATCACTACAGGCACCGTTTTATCCCCGAGAGGTGAGTGAATAATATTTCTCAGAATTTTTTTCATAATTATTTTTACTGAAATAATTTTATACAATTTTGTGTGTGAGAAAAATAAAACTGATCATCCACAAATTTTCATGCATCAGAGATAAATGAGACAGTTTATTTTTTACTCGTTTAGATTACTAACGCGATTGATAATTCGATAAAAATAAATTAAAACTACCATTAATATTTATCGAATGTGATACTCAATGTAGTAGAATAATTAATTTAAACTCATCTCCGAATTAACATTACTGATAAAATAGTTACTGTTGATGAATATTAGGTCAAAAAGTCTCAATGAAGAGAAACTTTCAAGTCTTAAAGATAAATTTGATACCTCATATTAAGATTTGATAAGTTTTAATGACCCAGACATTAATTAATTAAATACATATAAATAAAAATGTATTTTTTTTTTTTTTTCGAAGGAGGGATCAATTTTTATTTTTTTTTTTCATTTTTTTTTTTTTTTTTGAATCGTTCATTCATATTATAATTGTGATTCTTTGTCCACTATAATTTTTTGACTCAAAAAACTTTTCAAAAATTTTTAATTGTTGAGGAGGGAATCCGGAGTTTTTTTCAGTGGAGTAATTTCGGAGTGAATCTGGATTTTGATCCGGAAAACATCCGAGTGCGGAGTTTTTATACTAAAATCGATATTGATTTAACTGAATCAAGTTTCATGTGTCAAATTATTTTTTTTTTTCATCGGTATAAAATAAATATATTTATTCAAAATTATTTCTTTATTTTTATCCAAAAAAAGAAATAAAAAATTTACTCCGCCGAGTGAAGTATATTAATAATATAATTTAAATCCGTCTCGGAGTAAATTTTACTCCTGAAGAGAGTTGATCAATTGAAAATCATCCACTCCGCATTCACTCCGAACATTTTTTACAGTGCAGTAGTATAAATATTATTTGAATTAATAGAATTATATCGATTTTCAAAATAAAAAAAAGTATTCTTTCTTTTAAATTGTGTAATAATAATAAATTTAATTCAGGCAGAGAAAAAAAATGCATCCCCGTCAGAATATGGGCTTGTATTTGGAATTTTTGAGCTCATTGTTTTCCTCATCAGCCCTGTATATGGACAACACGTTAGTAGATTCTATTACCTACCTCACATAAAATAAAAAAAATTTTTTCAAAATTTAATCCGTTTCTCAAAAATAGTTAAATAGGATCGGACCCAAGTTACTGTTCAACGGCGGAATTTTAACAACAGGCACTTGCGCTATATTCTTTGGACTTTTGGACAAGGTAGACGGACACTATCCTTTCATAATTCTTTCCTTTATTATAAGAATATTGGAAGCGTTTGGGAATGCTGCTTTTCTAACGGCCAGTTTTGCCATAATTGCCAAGGAATTTCCTGAAAACGTCGCTACAACATTCGCGAGCCTCGAAACATTTTTTGGACTTGGGCTTATTGTCGGTCCAACTGTCGGCGGTGCTTTGTATCAAGTATTTTAACTTATTATTACAGTCATCCATAATTAATACTACAAAAGTTGAAAATTTTTAGTAGCAATGTTTTTTTGTAATTCTCAGATCGGTGGATACACATTGCCATTTGCTGTTTTGGGTTCTGCTCTTATTGTTGCAGCAATTATGACTGCTTTCATCCTTCCGATTCACAATGATTCAGATCAAGATTCTCCGAAATTTGGTGGTAAGTTTTAATTTCAAACGCTTTAATTTCTAAGCTAAAGCAAATAGAAAAAGGCCTACATAAATATTTTTACAAATTGGAAAAATTTTTTAGGGTACTCAAAAGTATTAAGAATTCCGGGAGTGTTGGTATCAACGGCTTCAATAATGGCCACAAGTATGAGCATCGGTTTCCTCCAGGCAACTTTAGAACCTCACTTAAGGCAGTTTGATTTAAGTCCAGTTGTTTTGGGGTTGATGTTTGTGCTTAATGGAGGCACTTATGCTCTTACGGCACCCGCTTGGGGATGGTTGTGCGACCGCCGAATGCGACCCAAAGTAATTAAAGAGTATTTACACTGTTTACCTATTTAATATCATATCATCATTCTATTGCTATCTTATTTTTCACAAAAATAGGTCGCGTGCCAAAAGGTAAAAGGGCTTATAACAATTTATGTGCTCTTTTACCTTTGCAAAGGTAAAAGGGCGCATATTTTTTTTTTATTGCCAATCAAATAGTAAACAAATTCTACACTTAGAATTGAAAAAAAAATTTTAAAGGTAAAAGAGCGTATGTCTTTAATCACACGCCCTTTTACTTTTAAGAATTCGAAATTTTGGTGATCTAAAGGTGAGGGCATATAATTTTTTTTTCAGCCAGTTTACAAAGGAACATATTCGTAGTTTAAAAATGTGAAAAAAAAACTTTTCTGTGGTAGTAGCGTAGAAATAATTATTATAAAATTTAAAAACATGAACAATTATCATGAAATTATAATGTTTGAAGAAAAATGGGAAATTTTTAAATATTCAAATGTTATCATTTTAAAATATTACCATGTTTTAAAAAAACCGGGAAATTTCAAAATATTTGAATGCTATCTGTCATTGTGATTTTTTTTATTACTTAATTTTCACGTAATTTGTTTTTGATTGATTTATTTTCTATTTGTTTATATTAAACTTTGTAAATGAGGCTGTTATTTTAGCATAACTCGTCTTGTGAAACTATTATTTAACATTTGGTTTCAAAACTACAATTTTTTTTATACGCCCTTTTACCTTTAAGTAGTACTTTTCTTAAAGCTGAAAGGGCGTATGTCTTGTGATACGCCCTTTCAGCTTTAGGATACTAACTTTTTTTTTTCACAGATTTTTACGTTTCAGATAATTTTAAAACGAATGGCAGAAAAAAATTTTTTTATACGCCCGTTCACCACAAATCCCTATTAACCCGTAGCTATAAGCCCTTTTACCTTTAAGCACGCGAGGTGACATGAAGTCAAACTTTGAATTCTTATTCTTTGTAGCTAGTCACTATTATAGGATGCATCTTAATAATGATTGGATTTTCTTTAATTGGACCAGCACCTTTTATTCCATGTCCTACAATCATTTGGTTAACAATCTGCGGTCTGGTTACCCACGGGATCGGTTTATCTGCTCAGTTGGTCGCAGCTTTCTCTGACGCTCTACAAACAACAATGTAAGTGACTTTACCAGTCGTCAATGTTTACCAAGATCCATTTTACTTTCAGACAGTCAAAGATTTTTGTAGTTAAGCAAAAAAAAAATTTTAAAACATTTTTTAATAAAAAATTTTCTTTTCTTTAGAGCACATGGATTCCCAAATAATTTTGAGACTTATGGATTAATCAGTGCACTCTGGACAAGTTCTTTTGCTCTTGGTGCTTTTATTGGTCCCAGTCTTGGAGGAATCCTTCTGGACAATATAAATTTCCGTAACGCCTCCATGTTTATCGTTATCCTTAATTTATTAGTGGCAAGTACACTCATTGAATATAAATGTTAAATTAATGCTCATTCAAAATTACCTAGCCGTAAATAACAAAGCATATTTCAACAGGGAATAGCTGCATCAGTATTCGTCATCTGTTGTTCACGAAATCCAAAACCATTTACGGAAGTAAGCTCCGAAAGAGAGTCACGGGTGTCTTTAACAGACAGTGGTAGATCCCACAGTACAAGCTTGTTTACAAGAGAACTCGATAATCAAAATATGCCCATCGATAGGCCCAGCGGAATGAATTCTTTAATGGCGTGTAACAGTTATTCTAATCGCGCTGGTGCTTGGTCAAGGGCGTCCTACAGCGGTCGTTACAGCTACAACTACGGATCATTGGATGCTAAACAATATTTACTAGAAAGGACAACTTAATGCAAAAATAAAAAACTAAACTAAACTATAATATGATCTAACTGTACATATTTGCATTTTTAATTAGCTATCATTTTTATGTTAATGTTAAAGATGTAGTAAATTAATATTTCAAACAAAACAATGCCCTGTAACTCGAGCTGAGTGATTTTCACTGAGATTGTTCGTTGCCAATTGCCAAGTCTTAACTTAAATCCATATGAAATTCCAATGCGTTTGCCGCGCCTTCACACAGTAATATAATATAAATGCATGTGCCTGTAACTTCACAGCGCACCCAAATTTTTGTACCATTGTAAAAACAATCTGTTCTATTTATGTCAATAACTGTTTGGAAATAATTATTGGAAATTGCTGCTTCAATGAATTTTTGTAGCATATTTTTGTCATAATCGTAAATCATAGATTTAATAAAGACAATTTAAATAAAAGAAAAATACCGTCATCAAGTATGTTCAGCATGTCCATAAATTGATAAATGATAAGTCAGCGCTCAGAAGAAAAGAATCGATTCTTAGAGTGTGCTAAAGAATTGCGTTAGATATAAAGTATATACTGAAGTGTACATACTTTGTACATACATATACGTGCTAACGCAATAACGAACATTCCCTATTCTCTAAACCGGCGTGTTCGCTCATGTGCATCGACCCGCCCGGAAGCTGGTTGCTATTCTGCGTAATACATAACACACCGGTATCTATGTACATTTAATTCAGATGATTCAATAATAAAATATCCACCATTTACGGAGTTATTTTTATAAGTTTCATATAACTCAGTACACGTGTAATTTGGGGTCAACACTTTTGCTCAGTTAAAAATTTTCTTCTATTTGGAATTGGAATGCGCTTTTTTTGTTTATCTGTACGTTTATGTAATTCATGCTCAAGATAGTTACATATTTAAATATAAATAAATGTGAATGTACGCTGCTAAAGAAAGGTTGTTCTTTTCAGTTGGTTATTAGGCTGTTTAATTACTTTAGCAAATGAATTGTAAGTGCAAGTGAAGGATATAAGATAAATTAGCGCCTCTGGGTGTATCCATGTGCATCGGCATAGTCGGATTTTATTTTGTTCCACGTAATAACACTGCTATGAGAATAGTTAGGCGTTTTTTTTGCTATGCAACGTTCTTTTTATCTGAAAAGTCATTGTCCTTAGTGTCATTGAATGTTTAGTTTAATCAAACAGCTGATTTTATTTTTTTCATTTGTAGATATCGTTTTGATAATGGGTAAATAGTTTTTTATTCGCAATAAATCGTATTATACTTGGCCTAAGTAGTTTGGGATTCATTTTTCATGACCCTGATTGCAATAAACCAGTTTAACTTTGGCCCTATTAAAGTAGGTTATTTTGATTCATTTTTTAGAGCTTGTTTGCACTTTTTTATCGATTCAAATATTCTATCTTTTGATGTTTACATGTATAATCCAAACTAATGCAAGTTGTCATGATTAACTATATTTAGAAATTAATGAACATACTAATAAAGCTTCAGATGGCTGGATTGCGACAAATAGCTCAGAACTTGTTCATTAGGGTGTTCCAAAATGTAACTTCGATGATGGACCTTTCAAAATTGGAATTTTGGGTTCCGCACTTCAGTAGAAGTTTATGTTTGGGTATTTCCTGACATATTTTGAGCGTAGAGAATTTATTTGATACTCAGAGAATTTTTTACAGAAGCTTTTTTTGGATACTTCCGGCCAAATTTTGAAATTTCAGCGAAAATGCTCAAACAAAGCTCTTGTTTAAAAATTCTCTGAATATTAAATAAATTCTTTATACTCAAAATATGTCAAGAAATGTCCAAACACAACTCCTATTAAAAGCGGAACCCAAAATTCCAATTTTGAGAGGTCCATTATCGAAGTTACATTTTGGAACACCCTATTGTTCATTTTGGCAAAGTTTTAAATTCAAAAAATTTCGATTCATTAGCAATCAAAAACGAACAGAAAACTTTTTAATTCCGTGACTGAATTTTTAATGAAAATTCATAAAACTTTTGTCATAGAATGATTATGAAAAATATAAAAACGAAAAATTATATAAAATATTGATGTAATACATTTAAAAAAAAAAAACAATTTTTCCTCGAAAGTTAAAACTTAAAAGTAGATAAGGTAAAAAATTTCTTAGAAGATGTATAATTATATAAATTAGTTTAACTTAAATAGTTTAAAATTTTAAGATCAAACTTGTTAAGAAAACTTTCAGAATAAGTAATCGGTTTAATAACCAGTAAGAGTGTTATCTTTAATTGAAACATAGCGATAATTATAGGAAGAAAGTTGAAATATGTATTTAAAAAGCAGGTGTGATATTGAAATTTTATATTAACGAAAGTTTATCAAAGTAGGTTTATATAATTAAAAGAGTGCACATAAATTACTTGTGAATTGACTTATTGCTTTAGCATTGGGAGTAAAACAATAATGCACTTCTAATAGAAGTTAAATGTCATCGATGAAAGTTGTTTCATGACAACTTGTACAAGTAAAGTGTAAAAATGAAAAAAATAAATCGTTGATTATAAGGAAGTAAGTAAGTAGCACACCTGCTCTAAAGTTGAGGTCACATACAAGTACAGAAAAGGGTCCCATGCTCGAATGACAGGAAGGAAGCCAAGAACAGGTTGCATTAGTTTACTATATACGCCGACATGTTTATCATTTAGTGAATCTTATACATATTTTTCATCCACAATATAACACTTACGTAGCTTACTAAGTATAAGCAACACTTTGTTACTTGCATAGTAACACCAGAATGGCAATAAGTAAGATTATTTCGGGGGCAAGGTGCTGCCACCTGCAACCTGTTCCTCGGATCATTCAGAACAGAATAATACAATGTATATAATAATAAAGGTTGAAGAATTAAAGTGAACAGGTCCAAGGGTTTCTTCCTTCTATTCAGTAACTCCAGGATAGAAGCCCTCCCACCATCTGGGCCAGCCGGTTTACCTGTCAGGCCCATCAGAGAGATGGTTCGCGCAAGCGCACTCAAACTTTTCTCTTTAGCTGGCTTATAATCTTCCTTTTACAACTTTACTCTTGCTGAAGGGAAAGACTCGCAAATATTGCTCGTTTGAGCTTTGCAAACGCCCGGAGTTAACAGACCCAACGACCGACGTGTATGTGTATGTGCTGTGTACTTTTTTTTTATTGTTTCACTTTTATTATTTTTATGTACGTGGGTTATTTTTTTTCCACCGCCATTGTCATCGCGTTTGAAAGTTTTTTTTTATTCCGTACCGTTCGAATATCTTTCCCGCGTCTGCATCCCTTCTCTTTGCCTACCAACATTTTTTTCCCCAACGCAATCGTCGACCCCAATCGGTCAGTACTCGTGGAGACGTCGCGATACAGAGTATATGTGATTAAGTTTAGGACAATATAATTCATACAATTTAAATATAAAAAATTAAAAAAAAAAAAACAGTTTTTTTTCATTGGTTTTTTGAACAATTGTGAGGTTTATTACGGATTTTTTCTCTTGTGATCAATGCAATGAGGATCTAGTCTGAAGGTATGTCAATTTATATAAAAAGTAGTAAAATTTGATTTACTTTTTAATTATGGAGTTTAAATTAAAACTCTTTACGCAGTAAGAAGAGTTACTATTTCAAATGTCTTTGAAGGGTTAATAAATTAATATGTAAAGGCAATTGGTAATGGATATATTTGTACATCTTTACTGCCAGTGACTTGAACGCTGGATAAGAAGACGCGCGATCGTAAACACAGAGAGTAATTTTTTTCCGGATTTAACTAAATGAAAAATATCATTAAATTAAAGATCACTTAGCATATTAAGTCCGTGATCAACGGCGTGACAAGTTGAATAATTCTGAATTGTAATTCCACGCGTGTGGGTTACTTGTATAAGGTAAGGGCAGGGGAGGAGATAGAAAATAAAAAGAACAAGACGGACATGATACGTGAACGTGAGTTTATACATGTATAATATAACTAAAGAAGAAGCGACCAAGAAGAAAAAAAAGAAATAAAAAAATAAGAATCGCGTGACTGGAATATAACCATTCAGAAGTATTTTTTAAGAATCCTAGTAGATTCCTTGGTTAAAAGTCTCATCTTTAAGGTATTTAGATATTGTGAAGAGTAAGTAGAGGAAGATGTTTTTTTCCTGGGCCTCATATATACTTATAATCTTTGAAACCTTCTCACGGTTTTGGTTTCGATTTTTAAATATACCTCGGAATCTACCTGCGATATGTGTACCTTGTACCTGTTTATAGTAATAGATATCATAAAAAAACTTAAAATTTACAGGTGGTTAAGATGATTTATTTTATGGAAGAAATGGTTTTAGTTGGAAGGTAATTAGTTAAAAAGAATTTTAATTTATCTTTTAACATATTTTAGCATAATGTGATAGCTCATTTTTGCTCTTAAAATTACAAGAAAAAAATAAAGGCATCGAGTTTAAACTAGTCAATGCACTTTGTATAAGGATATATTTTCGTCCGTATAAAACAATGGAGAATGATGTCATGAACTCACACCTATATGTACTAACTAAGCACTTTAGTATGTACATTTAATTATTCCTACACTCTATGTTCTCTGTACTATAATAAGTTGTACGAGTTTGCAGGTTATTTAAATCAGTGGTGACATAAAGTCAATTACAAATTCTATTTTAAATTAAAATCATCGATTTCACTTAGATATTTTTAAAATGCTACACTTTCTTGTATTTATGCTACTTTAATTATTCGGTATAATTTTACTTGTGCTGAGTATTTATAATTTACGGTTACATTTACTTAGAATAGATATTGATTTTGTGAAATTTATTTTTGAAAATATTTAAGAGAATTTTCAACTGAAGAAATTGAAGTTTTTTTTCGTTTTAATAAATCTAATAGTTGTAACGTTTAAATTATGTGATTTCCACGTATGTGTCCGTAAACCATACAGTTTCCATGATTAAATTTAAAGGTGGACCAATATTTGTAAGAGAGATCAGTCGATACTTTCACCATTTAAAATTCGGTCATGTCTCTTCTTTATTTTAACTGTGAAATTTCAAGTTTCTTTTAATTATTGCAATTCTTTTAAGATTGGTTTCCTTTTTGCTTCGAAACTTTTAATTTTTATAAAATAATTTGCGTTACAAAAAAAAAAAAGCTTGAAAAGCAAATCAAAATTTTATCAGCACTCATTACTTGTAAAAATGTTTGTTTATTCCTTTGAAGATGTCTTTATTTGAACAGAAAATTTAATTAATTGAAGTTTAGATGTAAAAAAAAAAAATAAAATAAAATAGTTGCTGAATTTTAAAATGTAAAAACTAATTTCTACTTTTTTATTTAATATTTAATATAACTCTTGAAAATAGGATGCAGGTTGTGTGACGCATTTTTGAGTTTAATATATTTACGAAAAATATCATAGGGGTAACTTGAAACTGCCAGAGTATCATTGTCAGTAAATAATAATATTTAGACTTGAAAAACTTCTCACAGATCTTTACACATCGTTAACAGGTAGCTCGAATTCGAAAATATATGATTTAACCGTATACATGGAAAAAAGAAAAGTAGAAAAATTATATTATATAATATAATGTAGCGCTCCGTGATGAAAACTAAAAAACTTACAGTTTTAGATTGTAATTATTATAGATTTTATAACAATCACATTGTAGAATGTAATATTTACATTGAAAACTCTAAAAATTAACATTCAAAGTTTAAATTTAGAAAAATGTTTTTTTGAAATGTAATTTTTCTACTTTTGAATAAGACGGGACACTTATTACTATTTATAATGTAATTTTTCGAGTTTTTTTTTTCCGTGCATAAACTTAAAGATATTTTCAAGAGTTTGAGTAATTCCTAAAATAAAAAATTGACATGAAAACTGTGACGGAATTTTAATTCATTATACAACGAATTGAAACTAAAAGGAGATACAAAGTTTATACGTTTAATATACATATTTAATATGAATCCTATAAAAAATTTCATGCATCAGGAAGAAATTTTTTTGGACTAGATTAATAGTTGTGTATCTCAATATTGTAAGAAAAGAATAAATCTAATAAAAATCTTCAGTTAAGTGTTTGGTATTCATTATCAATCGGAGTCAATTTCGAAATATTTTAGTGGTTTCAATTTCTTGTATCAATGACTAGAAAAAATTTAACACCTGAATTCTGAAAAAAATATATCAAGTAAATGTTAAAAGATGGAGATGAAGACACTCACGTACAAGAGCAACAGGCGAAATTTCTGTTTTCATGACTTGCAATGAGCAAAACATAGCAATTTTTAAATTACTGAAACTGAAACATTGCGTTACTCACAGTAGCGTGTAAAACTTAAATAAAATCAGTCACGTAGTATCGAT
Source organism: Cotesia typhae (assembly GCF_013202065.1). Classification (NCBI taxonomy): domain Eukaryota; kingdom Metazoa; phylum Arthropoda; class Insecta; order Hymenoptera; family Braconidae; genus Cotesia; species Cotesia typhae. The sequence continues at coordinate 3,167,535 of NW_027423757.1, read as the reverse complement.
AAATGAATAAGTGTGATTTTACACACTCAGTATTTCAAAAATATAATAATAATAAAAAAAAACATCAAAACTTGTATTTCCTTGACACTCCACATACATGTTCAGTATATCAATAACTTTTTTGTTTAAGGTACATTTAAAAATGCTGTAATAGTTTTGACTAAATATTGTTTCGTCAAGAAATGTTAAAATTTGCAGTTTTTTTTAATAAATGTTTTTTTTCGTTAAACAAATTTCCAAATTACGTTATATACAAAAAATAAGTATAACAATTAGATCTATCACTTTTAAAGTTTTGAAACAACAAAAACCAAAAAAAATTTACTTTTTTTTTCGTTAATTTTGGTTTATTAACAATTAAAATAATTTTTTTTTTTCGAAACAGAATTTGTAATTTTTTATATAATTTGAGAAATATTTGAATTTGAAATTTTGTTCTTATTAGAGCTAGCGTTAATTTTCGAATGTATTCATAAGTACAGATTATTTAAATATTTTGAGCAAGAAGATCCATATAAATAGTTACGTTAATCAGTATTGTATTATATTATATTTTTTTCGATTTTTTTTTCTGTCTCATGATTAAATTTATAGTCACGTTCGCTGATACAACCAGCCGACCGCAAGTTATTGTTAATTCGGGTTGATTCATCCTGATGAACACGATTAAAGCTTATGATGAATTGCGAATAAGATTCCGGAAACGTCCTTGAGACGTCTGGCTAATAGTTTCAAATAATTTAACCCGTCTAAAGAATAATTGTCTATATATCAACGAATAATAAAATAAAATAAAATATTATGCATAATGAAAGTTTTTCAGATTTTTTTATACGGTATTGATTAATTAAATTTAGGTCTTTAGTTACGCTAGATAATAGCATACATTAAATGAAAGTTTATGGATTTGATAGTGATATTAATATATAACGAGTAAGGTCAAAATAATGTGAAAATAATAATGTATGCACGTGAAATCGATTTTATTGTATCGTGGTTTTCTTATAAAGTATATCAACAAGCTGCGTGCCAACGCCTAGACAGGCTCTGTCCGACTCGATCGATCGTGCGACACTTTCACTTATTAGACAGTACGTACACCAGGTTAGCACGCGTGGACCTGTATCCGTTCGTCGGCCTCGACAACTGCTATGCTGTTATATGGTTCTTGTCTTTGCTCACTGGTTTTATAAACTAAATATATATTAAAGACTAAAACTAAGACTGAGATTATTTTATCTATTAATGCAAAGGTAAAACGCACATACATGTTTTTACTCAATAAAATATAATAGTTTGATAAAATTTTTTTAACTTAGCGCTAAGTTGCTTTTAAATTAACTACAATCGCGATCGTTAATCAGAACCGCAACCTATTTGTTCGATGCAAAAAAAATTTTATATAAATTTTCAAACTAAAGGACAAGATGTTTTAATTCGAAAAAAATGTAGCTTATGCGTGAGAACTGATGCAAGTCATAAAATAATTGTAATCTGGACCAACGGTATTAACTGCACACTGTATAAGTAAAGATTATTGTCCTATCTGACTGGCTTCCCGTTTCGTCACACCTGACTTGAGACGCTTAGAAACGGCCTAGACATTTCTTACCGATGACGAGGAATTATCATCGGAGGTCTCAGACAAGAAAGGGAAAGTATACGCAGGTAGAAAAAATTTTTAAGGAATAAGAATTATTTAATAGTTTATTTTGATCTTGACAGCTCTCGTCATCATCATAATCATCTGCTTAGTTTTTTTTCTGTTTTTAGATTGTTGAAAATATTTTTTTTTATTATACATCAAAAAAGCTGTTTGATTATTAATTCATTTCTTTGAACATCGACCTTGGTAGGAATTAATATTTTTTATGGTTACTGTCAAGAATTTATGGTGGGAATATTAAATTTTTTTTAAATCATTTTGTAATTTTGTAGCATTTTTTTTTGTTGCTATAAATGTAATTTTGAATTTGTAGTTAAATGGTATATTAGGTGAGAAAAATTAAAAAATGTACATTTCAGTTGAAATTTCAATTTAAAAAAGAGGAATCACTTACAAATAAATTAAATTAAATTAATGGCATAGTTTAATGATATACAAAGTAAATGAAAAGTTATATTAACTACAAAATGTGCAAATAAAAACACTTTAGCTTCGTAATATCATCGTGAATTATTTACTATATAATTACAAATAATTACCAGTAATTTTGCTGATGATTATGCAATTAACACTCAGCATCTGGAGCTCATTTTATCCAAGCAATTGTATTATTTATATTTTATTCTCTACAACTTATTTTAATGTTAATAAAATCATTTTATTTAATTTAATTTATATATACACTCATCTTTAATAATTATTTTCAATAAACACGTTCTGGTATGTATTACAAGAGCCATTCATTCTTTGATATGTATAAATTTCACTCAGCGTGTTAAATAAGGTTACTCAAAACAAGACCAAAGTTTTTAGATAGTTTTGAGATCGCGGAAAAAGAAGCTAACCAAGACTTTAGACATGATGTAGAATTAAATTATTTATTAGTTCTGCGTAGCAACACGTCGTTGAACTCTGAGATGTACTATAAGTAATTTTCACACCGATAGAAGTATTATAATTATAAATTCTAATTTAGATTACAGTACATTTCAAATTGTGAACATTATTTCTGTAAATTACATTGCATTTATTTCTATCTAAGAAAAATTTTAACACCGAAGAATGATATAAAAAACCTATTTATAAAGAAATATCAATCAATTATTGGCAGGTCAACTTGATTTTAACCTTTAAATGTGTTAACTTAAAATAATTGTGAAAAATTCAAATTTTGAATTGGGGCAAAAGTTAGTTAGAGAATTAGCAAATTTTGATTGTCATCCATGTTTCAATAATTATATTCAAAATCACTCTTGAAGAGCTAAAAATTTCGGAATAGATAATTTTTCGAGCATTTTGTACGTAGCGAGAAGTTCCAGGGATGGCCTGCAGGGTCAACCGTTATCCAGATTTTTTTCATGTTCATTGGTAAGATTCATTCTTTCCATCGTAAATGTAGATAAAAATTTACCGAAGTTTGTGTCTTGATTATAAAAATCAAAAGAGTGCATATATTTTTTAACTTCCCGTTAAGAAAATTAAAAATTTTCGAAAATTGCGAAGTCATTGGTTTTACCCCGTTTTTCAAAAATCGAGTTTTTATCGGATCTCGACGTTTTAAAGTCCTAGGAAGCTTCCCTGACGATTTTTAAGATGGAGTGTGTGTGTAAACTACGAAAAAAAATTTTTTTTAAACGTGGTTTTTTTGAAATAATGTTTAAACGGCTTTACCGATCGATTCCAAAAACAAATCAATTCTTAACATCGAAAAACTACGTTGATTACCGTCAGGCCGGTCAAAATCGGTTGATTCGTTCGCGAGTATGTCGTTAAGAAATTTATTCTGGAATTACTCCGAAATTTTCGGTCTGATCAATCTGTGTTTAAAACTAAATCATATGATTCGAAAAACTGCGTCGAATGCTGCCAACCGCGCGAAAATCGGTTTATTTATTTAAAAATAATTGTAAGATTGCATGCAACTGCAGTTAAAAAATTTATAGCTCAAAAATGTCATAAGTGCAATTTTAAGCGCTTATGTATTGAATTAGCAGAAAGTTTCAGGGATGGCTTTTAGGGTCAACCGTTTTCTTAATTTTTTTTTTTTTATCACAAATCGAATAACCTTTGAAAAAAAAATCAATTTAAAGGCTCCATTTGAAATTAAGATAAAAAACAAGTAACAAGGATTTATAACTCTGAAAATTTTACGATATACTGTTAACTATTTTTTTATCACCAAAAGATTTTAGTTTCGACGTTTAAAATAAAATTTTTTCTTCATGTGTGGCCTTGTAAAAGGAAAAATGAATAAAATATAAAAGGTATACTAATATCAATTGACCTTTAGGGCCTTGTTATATAAAAACATTTCGAAAAAGAAAAAGTAGAATTTAAAAATGTTATCGAATATAAAAATGATATTATATAAGAAACAAGATCTGGCTTTGGACTGACCGGAGTTTATTTTTACAGTTTTACAATATAAAAAAGAAATAAAATAATAGTAATAGCAACCCCATCAATAATGACAGTTATAAAATTTCTCGTATACCATCTGCACTATGACGTGGTGCATTCAAGGTCAGCAATTCCTAATACAATTTAAGTGAAGCTTCGATCCGGTTATTTAGAGTTTTTGTTCAATAAATTTTATGACTCGCACTAGCTAATATAACTCCTCTGATCTGATCCCGTTTCTACTTTAAAATAATATGAATAATAATTACAATTACTGTTAATATTATCATTTCCATGCTATACATAAGCATTAAATTGAAATAAAGTGAAATGATTGACTAATTTAATTAGGTTCATTTAAATAAAAATGTACAAGCCGAGAAAGAATAACTGCACAAGGTCGTTTTGATCAAACACCGCACTTTAACTTTCATTTCTTTGAGCTATAGACAGATATAGTCACCCAAACCGTACACTAGCTATTTACGGCAACAAACTATTTTTTTAATATCTAGGTTAATTTATTATTAAATAATTTCAGTAAGAAATTATAATTATCAATCGAATTAACTTTTTTTTAAAAAACCACTGTTATTTATTGCTGTTAGTGAAATTACTTCTTGGATTTATCAATAACTTTTTAAACGTCTACTTTTCTCTGGTTAATTAAGTCTCAAACTTTACATACAAAATCAATAAATTATTTAAGAAAAAATATTTAAACGCTCTCTTCCTGGTTCTTTAGCTGCAGAAAATTTCAATCAACTACGACGAAATACGGCGTGAAAAACACATCGGAAAATGTACTGAAAAAAAGTACAACGTTTATTCTGACAGGTTCTTCAGAATGTCGTCTAACCACTTGACTGGTTGTTTTTTACTATTAACTATTTACTTCCGACTTATATTTTCCGGCTTCAGCTAATTTATCTTTATAGACCCAGGTGTTGGAACTATTTTTTATAATAAATTATTTTAATTGTCTGCTATATTTATGATAAACAATTAATTCTATCAATTCGTAACTAATAGTTATAGTTATCCGCAACGCTAGAAATAATTTCAATTATTTTAGAAGTATTTATTTTAAATACTTGTGTAAATAATTTTTTTTTAATCGAAAAATTTCCAGCTAATTTTCTATTGAATCAACATTTAATAATTCTTATTTTATTTTTATTCTAAAAGTCTGTTGATCAAATAAATGAAATACAAATTTAGTGACCATGAATTTTAAATTATAGAAAGGTTGAAATCTTTTTTAATTGATGCGGTATTAAATAATTTGTATGAAAAAACTTTTAGAAATGATTTAATAAGTGAAAAATTATAAAATTTAAGAATTTTAAAGCCAGAATTCTTTCAAATCATCAAAAAAAAATTTAATATTTTTTTAAAGAAATTCAAAATTCATAACTGATGTTCCCAAATTTTCAGGACTTTTGACTATACTGAAGAAAACGTATAAATCCTATAAAATTGTTACTTTGTATACTTATAAAAATGATTAAATTTAAGCCATATGTTTGCCAGTTTAGGTTACATCAATATTACTAAAAAAAAAAAGGTTTGCATTCTGTAATTAAAAATTTGTAGTAGTTGCCAAGTTAAGAAAATAAAAACTCTATGAAGCAAATTGTTTAGCAAATCTACACGTATGTGTCACCATACATACACATGTGTACCGTACATATATTACATATATGTATATATCAAGATATAAAGTAATTACGTAATTTTTCAGTGGTAAGAAAATCCACAAGGATCAACGTAAGTTGTCGCTGTAAGTTTGTCCTACTTTCTAATCAAGCTGAATCATTTTTTTTTTCATTCATAAACTTAAAAACAAAAATAATAATATTCTAAGCATGGACATATGGTTTTTATCTACGCAAGTATTTAAAAACTTAAGATCAATTTAGAATGTTAATTTTTGATGGTATTTTAAGATGAGATAATAATTCCATTTATAAAAATTATAGAAGTTTGTTTTATAGTTTATTTATGAGGTCTTATATTGAAATTTAAGAAGTAGACGAAGATAAAGATAAAGTTATACACTGAATTATTGATAAAAGATCTATTCAATAATTTATATTTAGCAATAAAGAATTTTTAATGTTATTCATGATGCACGGTGAATGAAAATGCCATATTATCATCTAAAAGAGTCTTTAGAAGTATCGTCACAATGTCAGTTGGCACCTTTCTCGTTTTCACTCAAGTAAATTACCAAACGAGGATCGTCTTCACGATTCTCAAGGCAATGTCTTTTCACTATTTTATACTCAATACTAGTCTGATTTAAATATTTAATTATTAGTAATTAAAATACTTTTATTTTATTCTATTTAATTTTTATACGAGAATTACAACGTAACAAACTATAAAAATGAGTATTTACAATTCAAATTATGTTAATACTTTTTTTTTTAATTTTATTTTGCTAATTACTTACATTTCTATTCTAACTTATTACTCTATATTGTTTAATAATTGCAAAAGGGTAAATTAATGATGTAATATTTATCAAAATTGAATAAATTATTTTGAAACTTCGACGCATAAAAATTCTAAAAACATACAACTACTAGTAGTATTTGTATACGAAATCACGCATGTTACTCCACACCTCACGAAACTTTTTAGGCATACGTAATATCAGAACGAATTTGCGGTTTTATTGTCTATCGATAGTAATTTGATGTATTTATTATCATTATTACTAACTTGTTTAGAAAAATAACAAATTTTCAATTTTTATTTTGTTTACTGAAATATTAATCGATTGAAAGTTATGTAAGAAAAAACTAAATTCTAAAAATTAGTGTTATTAGTAAAATATTATTGTTTAATGTAGTTTTATCATTAAACAAGGCGTGTTGAAATCATTTGTTTAATCTTAAGTTAAATGTGATTGTATTCGGTTTTACCGGTGTTGAGGATTGAACCCTGCACGCTTGCGTTCATATCTCATGATCTTGACACATATCTACAGTTAGCTTTTTTTATGTGTGATTGTACTTTGATTAAATTATTATCATTCAACTATTAAGTTTTTTACAAGATTACATTCATACTGACTACTAAATAGATAATATACTTTTACGAGTCAATGTTACTTCTAAGTGAATGGTTACAAATAAATTTATTTCATGGCCAATCAAAATTATTTGACTGCTATTCAAATTAGATATTTTAAACACAAATATGTAAAGGTTGTAGCCTGTAATGTAATTATTGTATAATACATTTAGTAATAGAAATAGTGTGATTCACAGCAGGGAATTTTACTTTTAAGTTAGCATTTAAAAAATGGTATTTGAAAGTTACAATTTTGAATTGGTACAAAAACAGTAGGAGTTTATTTTAACTTAGCAAAGAATAATAGTTAAAATTATATAAATTGGTTTCTTTTAATTGACATAATTTATATGCTTAAACCAAGAAAATAAGTTTTTAAAACAAAGCAATCATTTGTTTTTAAAATAATTTCCTATTTTCAAAATAATTTTTTATCAGACTTTCAAAAATTCCTACGGTAATTTAGCCAAAATTCAAATATGCCACTGCAGTAATACATAATTTAAAATGTAGGATTTATCGATAAAAATTATAAAATAAAATTATAATTCTTTTTTATAGGTTTCTTCACATATCTAGAAAAATTACTTGTAGATTATTTTAATTTTTTGATTGGCATATACTGTTTTATAATTTTATTTATACTTTAGTTTATAAAACAATTGTCATTTTATAAAATTTTTAAAACGTTATATAGGCATTCGATTATAATCGATGTGGTTGGAAAAGAGTTATATTCTACAAGTATTTTATTCTGGATACACAAAAAATTTATTATCTATGATTTATATAACAACCAATAAAATTATATAGAAAAAAATATTTATGAAAATATATTCATATTATTAACAGTTATGTACTTTTACTTTAGAAAAATACCACTTGTAATTATTTGAATTTAATTGCTTATTAATAAGCACATTCTATGAAGCGGAAGTAAAACAATAATTAGATAAAAAAAATATGGCGGTACCCGTATATAACATAAAATTTTATCTAACAATGAAAAAAAAAATTGATTGAAAGGTTTGATTTGTGAATTGATCAACAGAAGCTTATGAGGTATGTGTCTTTGAGGAGTATGAACATGTATGCATTTGTATACATTATACATAACACTAAAGATAAGTATAAAAAATGTCTCACGCGTATTTTCTCATGAATCAAACAAAGAGAGATTGAACACAAATACTTAAATACTTATATAGATATATAACGAAAGTATTAAAGTAATTGTCGTGGTCGTTACTCGGTTACTAATTTATGCTACATGCTCGTTATTAAACCAAGTGTATGAAGAGTAATACGCTATACCGCGTGGGTGTACGTATTGTCTCGTAAAGAATGTAGAAAGTAAAGTATCTTGAGTAATGCGGAGAACAAAGTATAGGTTGTGAACGTGAACACCGAGAGAACAGCAATATAAAGGATGGATGCGCCAATGGGAGGATCTTCTTCAACTATATCTACCTCGCGTTTCACGAAGCATGTCGTTGCTGAAGAAAAGGTCACCTAATCCACCTTATTCTATAACCGACATTTATATATTTGCTTATTACTTATACTTCACTTTTGATTATTCACTATTTACTTATTTTTAACAGAAGATAATTACTTTATTTATTTTAAAATAAATTGCTATTTTTTTACAATGTACTCAAATTTTTATGATTATAATTGAGTTAAGATTTATATTTTATTGAATACATGACATAAAATTTTAGTTTTAGGCATAATAAACTGAAAAATTAAAGATTCCAATATTTTTGAAAAATTTCAAAATTAAAATTTCGAGATTTGATAAATAAATTAAAAGTGATCGATTAATTTTTTGATATCACCACATAATCATCATATATTTTCATCGACAGGAAAAAATTGCGTCAAAAAATTTTGTGTTAAAGATTTTAAAACTTTTTTGTGTTAATTTAACACAATAAATATTAAATTTACACATAAAAGTGTTAGATATTTAACACAAAATTTTTTGACGCAATGACGCAAATTTTTTTTACTGTGAATACAGAAAAAAAATTATCGATTTACCAAAATGTCAAAATTTATATTCAAAACATATTTATAAACTTTATGATAAACTAATACTTGATAAGCCATCCAATCTTACAGCATTTGTTGAAAGTTTATATCAAATTATCTTCTTATTCCAGACAGAGCATAGATCAAAAGTGAATATGAATAGGTATTTTTAAGGAATATACACTGGTATACCGGTGTAGTATAAATACTTTTGTAAGTATTAAAGTTCAAAGTGTGCATCATTGGGTAGTCTTCTTCTTATGCACTCTGTAGATGCTTAACCATTTACCATATACATATATGTATATGTACACATTCAATATGACGCGCATGCGCAGTGGACAATGGACCTATCAGGTCTCTAGTCTCTAGGCAAGAAGAAAATGAAAAAAAAGATCTACCGGTTTGGTTTTTTTCTTAGCTCATAAATATATGAATAACTCACAAGTTCACTTCTAAAAGATTAAATAAAAAATTCAAATACGTTAAATACAAACATACTCTTCGTTAACACTTATATTACTTTATTGTGTAATTGAATAAATATAGTTTCTTTTTAATATTTAAATATTACGATTATGTTAATTGAGATATTCAGCCTGAAGCTATCAATTTAATTACAGATCAAACATATTGTTTTATTACAAAGTAAATTTTTATTAAAAATTACTTCGTTAATTAAAATTGTCTTTAATACTTCTTATTATAATTTTATTTTTTTTTATTAAACTAACCGAGATACCAGGGCAATGCCCTTTGTTGTCAACATAATCCAGGACTTGTGCAATCACCTTACTCACCTAACCATTTGCCTTCTGTTATGTTTTGTAGTGCTACGGGTTAGATGTGTATACCGTCGAGCGATATATCTCCCAACGACCCCACGACAAATAAAAATCTCTAAAAACAGGAAAATTATTCGCTCACTTGTTTCACTTCTTTCCGGATATTTTAAATTCACTTATTATTCAACAACTTGATAAGATGAAATTCGGTTATTGCTGACAATTTCTGCTCATCTTTTTTTTTTATCAAAAATAGTTTTAAAATTTTTTTCTATCAATTGCACATTTTGTTTCTAAAAATTTATCAAAATTAAAAAAAAAAAGTTTTTTGAATGTTAAATAAAAAATTTTTTAATTTTGAAATTAAATTTACTTAAATTAAAAATTTTTATTTATCAATTGATATTTTTAAGTGCGCCACAAATCAGAATATTTAAAAGCAGAAGAATTTCAACAGGCGGAGCTACGACCTTAAATAATTACCCTAAATTCTATTTAAAAAATTATGGGATTAAAATTTATAGATAGATTTTTTTAAATTATCTTCTAATTTTTATGAAGGGATAGAAATAATAAGAATAAATACAACTAAAAATTAAAACTTGTAAAATGGCATGTAATGGGCTAGCTATGAATTCTTTGAACGGCTTTGGAAGCCCTTTTGGTGAATCAGTCCTTTGTGGCTGGATCTCTCAGGGTCAACCACTTTTCGCATTCTCCAATGTATGCTTACGTGAGTGTTGAGGCTCTACTAGGTAATTTTGCTTCTTTAATTCTTAAATAACGCTGGAGAAAATTTATCAGCGTCAGTATTTGCTTGATTGATTTAATTTATAATTATTTATTTATTATATGTGAATTGATAATTTTATTCCTAAATTTGTGATTGCGTCATTCTTTAATATTATTACTTGTCAGTAATTAATGTGTTTTAAATAAAAGATTATAACAAATGATTTAGCAACAAGTTAAACTGATGTACTAAGTAGTGTTTTATTTGAGAAGTTTATAACTCTGACTATAGCTGCAAATTTAGTTAGAGGAGTTATAAAGATTTAAGTAAAATAAAAAGAGTGATTGGGCAAAAAAATAACTTCTGTGTCGGGAGAAAAAATTCAAGGCAAAATGAATGAGTAAAAAAAATACCCAGACAAAACATCGTCTGGAAAGGTAAAAGTAGTTAATCTTAAAAACCTGTTCAACAATTTTATGACGTACATTGTTTAAATTTTATCTAATGATAGATAAATTTTAAATGTTTTTCCATTAATCACATTTATCAATTATTTTTTTAAATCCATCATTTTTATTGTTAAATTTTTTGCAAGAATTTAAAACATCTATATTTTATGTAAAGATTTTTCTTCATCAAAGTTTTCAGTTTCAATTAATTTGAAATTTAGATATTTATCGACAATAAATTCGGATAATTATAAGTCCAGCTTCTAATCAATAAATCAAGAGATCACTATTTTATGATTGCGGCTTTGTTTTGCAGCGATAGTATGAAATTTCATTTATTTATTCCATTTCTACAAAAAAAATCTGAGACACAGCAGGGAATTAAAAGGCTGTTGTAGGATCAACCTTTTCTTCTGGCAGAAGAAAATAATTTTTTTTATTATTCTTGTCTGGATTATGATCTCAAAATATACTGTACAATTGAAAAAAAAAAAAAAAAAAAATAATAATTGAATATATGTAGACAGCTCGCTAAATGTTTTGTTAAAAAAAAAAAAAAAAAAAAAAAATTATAACTTCACACTTTAGTTTTTAACTTCAACAAATTAATATTATTTGCTTCTTTAGCACTTTCTCAGAATTCCATCATCCGCTATTCTGAATTCGTCAGCATGACGAATCTTTTGGTTTATTTCAAGTCCTGTATACCAGGAAAAAAAATTAATTTTGCATTCTATTCACAATAATAAATTATCAACATTTGAATTCTCTACTAAAATATTAGATAGAAATTTTGATTTTATACGTCAATTGAAAAAAATCGGAATGAAACTAATAACTTCCGAATTTTAGAAAATCATTGACTTTTATTTCTAGAAGTTAAAAATGATGATTATAATCAATTAACGTGAAACCGCTAGTAAACCATGAATTTGAAATTTTTGAAAGCTGATTTCAGAATAGATTAATTGAAACCCACCTGCTACCATTTTTTAAGAAATTCTAGAGAATCCGTTTCACCTCTCTTCTTAATCTCAAAAAAATTACAGTAATTACCGTGATAACATGTCTCGCTGTATGTCTATACTTTAAAGTAATTGTTTACTCTATACTTTAGAGTATATTACAATAGAATTATAAACAAGTTGAGTCATAAGATCTACTGAATGTATCTACTTAAAACTAAAATATAAACAGATTCTATAATTATGTTTACTTGTTTAACTTACAGAAGAGTTTTGGGAACATATGTCAACAAGGGCAAAGCCGTAAGTTGCAAGATGTCGGATTTAGGTACAGACAATCCAGCATTCAGCAACGCAGATGAATGCTTGGATTCCAATATAAGCAAGAACCTCGAAAATAGTTACACCGAAAGTGTTCAACAGGAACACAAGGACAAGTCATCGGTTATCAGTAACGGAAATTCGTTTGTGTCCCAACACTACGTTGAACCAAACCAGAATAACTCCGATGTTCAATACAAGACTGAAACGAGGATCGAAGTGCCTGGAGAAGAAGAAAAGACTTCAAATACTGCTAAAACCAATGGCGTTAATGGAAATAGTAATAACAACGATGTAAGCTTTCTTAACACAAGTGTTACAAGTGCTCAAATAAATGGTAAGATTTTTTACATTTTTGAAAGTTTTTTTTTTATGTGTTTAGTAACCTGGTATACAAATAATGAACACAGTGATGAATAGCGTGATTTGATCATTGACCAAAATTAGCAATTAACTTTGAATCAATGAGGTCCTGAAGTAAATTCTAGGTCAGTGAAACCTGCGAATCGCGGATGATTTACACTAAGATTCACTTGATGTTCTGTCCCGCATTCTTTACTCTTCTAGTGACAGTTCAATGAGGGTCATGAAGATTCGAGTTTCTCCCAAACTCATACATACATATAAATTTATAACATGTACAAACATATACATATGAGGATTTATGACCTTGATCTCACAATTAATGTTTTTAGATGGTAAGAAGGAGCAAATTGAGGCCGTGAATTTGGAGCTGGTATCGATGAAACCTTATACAGGAAACAATTTGCAGACTAAGGGTCAGGAAGCTTGCGAATTACCAAGTGATCCTTATGAAGAATATTTCGTGCCTGTTAACGAACATCGGAAGTATATCAGGTATTGGAGATTTGTTATTTCTTTATAATATTTTCATTTGAAATTAATATTATTTTTACTTCTGCCACGGCCTTTGTCACATTCCTCACGGAGTTAATTATTTATATTCAGTAGTATAACATGACTATCACACTATTCACAACGCACACGTCACACAGATAGATGCACAAGTTTTAAAATTTAAAATCCTTGTCATGTAAAAAAAAGTAATCAGATGAAACACGAAGCCAGTCATTCTTCATTTTCTACTTATCATTTTTTGTGATCATTAATCTTGACGATTGCTCATCAAACAAAAATAAAATGTTTGAGTCAAGGCGGTTAAATAAGAAAAAAAAAAAAAAAAAAAATAATCGCGTGTTTTTATTTTCAAATAAAATAAGAAAAAAAAGAACAACTTTCAAATCAAATCTAGTTGAAGGAAATTTGTTCTTATGATTCCCCAACAAAATTAGCAGCAGTCCAAGCACAGAGGTCGAGACAACCGTGGCTGGTGTCCGATTTGATTTGGGACCGGGTGTCGGCCGCGAGGGACTTAGCCTTCGAGATCCAACCGCTGGACTTGTCGACTACTCCCATTGGCTCAATGCCTTAAGGTACATCAAAGGAGTGCTTTCAGTTCAGTTGACGAACATCCTGGAGAGAACAATGAGTCAAGCGACTAGACACTAACCCCTTTCGCTTTAAAATATTTTTATAAATATCATGATCAAAGGGTTGATGCACGTAGAAAATAAAACAAATAATATCAGCCCACTAGTCATTAGAAGGATTGTTGTCCTATTACGAACGAAATCCCGCACAATTAGCTGTTTGATAACCCTGGGAAGCTTTTAACGACGTACCTAACCCTCCCTAAGACTTATACATGTATATTATAGCTCAAATTTGTACAAATGTTGCTTTAAATACAATAGTTTAAATGACAATTAGTGAAGTGGCTCTGCATTTTATTATTTTCATAACGATATTTTTATGTTTCAGAGGTGAAAAACTTTACGTTACTAAAGACAAAAGAACAAAAAGTTCTTATTGGCGACGAATAATTTGCTGGACTTTTGGACTAACGGTACTAGCGCTTGCGTTAATAATAGCTATTTTAGCAGCAAGTAAGTTTAAATAAAATATATTTTTATTTGTTTCTATAAATGATATGTTAAATTAAAAGTTGAATTATCTTTCAGCTGGCGTAATTTTAACGCAAGAAGCAACGCAACCACTGGATAATGATCATCATCGGTCACTGGATAATGTTAATACTGCAGGAAGTAAAGAGTTTATAAAGAACCCACCAGCTAGTCCTCCACCGGAAACATCAACTTTCCCACCATGGCAAACGACTGATGAGAGTATGTTAAAGACAGTACCTGAAGCGGTTGAAGGAAGTATCTGGCTAGATAATCTTATTTGGAATGATGACCTGATAAATGCAAAGTCGAGAGTTTATCGAAGTACTGCTATGGAGATTGAAAATAGTTTGAGAGATATGATACTTCCGGTTGGCTCGATAACTGTTGTCAAAGTTTACAATATTACTAGCAGTGGTCAAGTAATGTTTAGAATTGGTTACCCGCCGACACCAACTCCAGAGATGCTTCAAGAAAGTATTGAAAAAAGGTTAAGAGAAAACAGCAACATGATTGGAAAGTATCATCTAAGAAGACTTAATGTCAAACGTTTAATTGATGAGTGTCAATATGGTTACTTGAATTGTTCTGGAGTTTGTAAATTTGATTATATTCATGCTGTATTTAATTGTGAGGACGATTACTTGAGTGACGTCAGTCTTGATGCGGATGAGCCCAATTCAATGTCGAACAGCGATATGGTTCAAGGTCGAGGACGTATTCCCGATCATCCATTTGAGGCTGAAGATCATGATCACTGGATGGATCATCATTATCATGAACACGAAGGATTAGTTACAGAGCCAAAAATTAATCCGATGAATAAACCTCAATTTGAACCTGTACCTGAACCTGCTCCTGAGCCTACGGCAGAACCAACGCCGAAATCAACAGTAGAGTCGGAAATTTCAGAGGAACCCTTCTCTGAGCCTGAACCCAAATCGGTAGTTCCTGAACCTTCTGTAGAATTTGACTCACAACCAGAACCAATTGCTGAGCCTAGTCCAGAACCGGTTGCTGAACCTACTCCAGAGCCAGTTGCTGAGCCTACTCCAGAGCCCGTTGCTGAGCCAACTCCAGAACCAAGTGCTGAGCCAACTCCAGAACCAAGTGCTGAGCCAACTCCAAAACCGATTGCTGAACCTACTCCGGAACCAATTGCTGAACCCTCTCCAGAACCAAGTGCTGAGCCAACTCCAGAACCAAGTGCTGAGCACAGTCTAGAACCAATCGCTGAACCAACTTCAGAACCAATCGCTGAACCTACTCCAGAACCAAGTGCTGAGCCAACTCCAGAACCCAGTGCTAAGTCTAGTCTAGAACCAATCGCTGAGCCAACTCCAGAACCAATCGCTGAACCTACTCCAGAACCAAGTGCTGAGCCAACTCCAGAACCCAGTGCCAAGCCTAGTCTAGAACCAATTGCTGAACCCACTCCAGAACCAGTTGCTGAACCTACTCTAGCACCAATTGCTGAATCTACTTCAAAATCAGTTACTGAGCCAACTCCAGAACCAATTGCTGAGCCGACTCCAGAACAAGCTGTTAAACCAACAGAAAAACCTGAATCTATCGCTAAATCGACTGCAGAATCTCAACCGAAAACCGAGCCTGTTGCTGAACCTACCACAGAACCTGAGCCTATTGCTGAGCACAAACTTACTCTTGATAAATCTGCAGAAGGACTTAAAGATTCCGTAGATTCTGAACTCGATTTCTCAAAAGTAATCCCTGTAGAACCTGAAGAAATGGCAAAATCGCAATTAGAAAGCGATATTCTTTCTAAACGTCCATTTGAAATGAAATCTAAGACTAGTTCAACACCTGTGAATAAATTTGAAAAACCTGATTCTGAAGTTTCAAAAGAGCCTAATTTTGAAATGGAATTATCTTCAAAGCTTACACTAAAACCTGATATTTTTGAAGATTTGACTACCATAGAACCACTTCCAGTTATACCTTTGTCGTCGATACCAGATGATAACTCGTTACTAGATAATTCAAAAGAAATTCACGAAATGTTGCCTACTGCAATACCTGAAATAAGTGAGCATCATCGCCTAATTGATGAAAAATTGTCCGAAAGTGTAAAGCCAGTCGAACTTGAAAGTGAAGACAGCACTATGAATTCTCGAGTAAATTCTTCCTCGAAAGAAACTGAATCATCAACAATTATAGTAGAAAACTCAACAACCGAAGTGAATACTCCTAAAACTCACAATATGGATTTCATTGTAACTACTCCCGAGCCAAAAATTCAAGAGTCGAATGATTCTTATACTGTAAATCAGGGTCCTGACTCTGGATTACCAGGTATGCCCGAAAGTATAATTAAAAACGAAGATTCATTAAATGATTCAATAATTAACTCAATGCCATTATCTAATGATCCAACGATGACCCCGCAATCAATTCCCGAACGAATAGATCCTTATCTGCTTATTAAGCAAACTCTAGAAGCGGCTAAATCAAAAGAACGATTGGATAGTTCAATTATTTCTTCAAATATTCCATCGTCGGTAATGCTGAATGAAACATCTGAAAATTCATCTGAAGGATCTACAGTAGTATATGAGAAAACTCATGAAGGAATGTCACCTTTTCTACCAGAAATAATTTATGAAAAAGACACAACTAAAAAGGCTCCTCGACTAGATAAAGACGAGCAACACTATCCAAATCCATTTGAACCGAATGTCGAGGATGTAATCATGCATAATCTTGACTCTAAAACTGACACGTTAATAACATTAAATCATGACGTAAACGGAACTCAATTTACAGACTTAGTCAACAAAATAAACGAATCCCACGGTGTTCAACAGACTGAAACGAGTCATAAAGAGGATGCTAGTACAGTTGACATGATGACCACTATGACAACTACATTATTGAATACACAGACAAACTTAGCGATGACTAAGGAGCTAGTCGTTGATGCTAAAGACCTTGAGGTACGACACTTCGATAGTATGATTACGGGTGAAGTTATGAATGACATGCACGTTGAGCAAGGTAATGATTCTAATGCTAATGATGATAGATTACGCGAAAACATTGGAAAAGTTGTCGACGATCCTGTGAATATTACGGCAATGCTACAGGAAAGAGAACAATCAGATGATCCGATGATAAATAGTCAATTAACAACTTTTGATGATGGAAAATCTGTTCCGTTAATTGAAAAAGATGATGATAAAACGGACTTACATAATAAATTTGAAGAAAATGCGGTTGAAGATCAGTATAATGACATTATCGAAGAGCGTATTTCAAAAAAAATTGAGAGTAGTGGGTTAAAGTCATCGAAGAAAAATTTATTAGCCGTAGAGCCTAAGATGAAGTCAACTACAGCAAAAAACAGCGAAACTACCGTAACAATCGACAATACAACTTCAGGATCAATCAGTAATTTAGATAGTGCGAATCCACTTTTAAAAGTAACAACTGAAGAGACAGTGAAAGATAAAATAGACGATAGTAGTAAATTTACAACTGAGACTCCAATAATACCTGTAGAAATTCAACAAGATATTTCAACGACTGAGATAACTGAGAAAGTAGAATCGACAATGATGAGCAATTCAGATAATATTGTTACTAACGTACCAGAAACAACTACATCAATGTCATTGATAGAGTCAAAAATGACCACTAATCAAACGCCAATTATGCCGAGAGAGTTTATGACCACGGAAATTAGTACATCTGAAAAGATGCCACAGACTCCTGATTCACCATCAGAATCTACGGAATCAACAACTGAAAGTATGCAACAAGACAAAGATATAACAACTGAAGCTCCGAAAGTTTCTACAGTTGGTTTAGATAACATAAAACCTGTTTCTGAATTGATTTTTGATGACCCAGAGCCAGAAATGTATGATCACTCAAAATTTTTCACAACTACCGAACCAGCATTGATGGATCACACATTAATGCATCAATTAGTGCCTGAAGATCTTTCGGAAGAGTTATTGAAAATAATTCCACTAGATGCTGACGACGTAACGGAAAAAACATCAACGGAAACTACTAAAATGCCAGAAATGCAAGTGACGGATAGTACAGATATTTCAATGTCGACAGTAGAACACGATATATCATCTGTTCCCAGACTGAAGATTGTTGAAATAACTTCCGTTTCTCAGCCACCTCAGATGCAGAATCATAGTTCGATTATAAACGCCACAATAGTTTTTCAAACTCAGCAAACCGAACAAATGAACTCTCGCATGAATAATCTTCCAAGCTCTCATCCAACTCCGGATGTGATTCCCGTTCACGAAGCGATTGAAGATGATGAAGAAAATCCGATGATTATTCCTTTCAGTAGGATGAAAAATATTCAACCTTTGCTTAACGCAACAACGGAAGTTAAAGAAGAAAAAGAAGATGAACAAAGCAAAGAAACTACAATCCATAGTATTGTATCTAGCACAGTTGCAACAATCCAAACCTCTAGTCCAGATGAAAAATCAACATCGATGTTTAAATTTTCAAAATGTAACATTGGACAATTTCAATGTGTTAACGGAACATCGCGAGATGGAGCTTATTGTGTGAACTTATCATCGAAATGTGACTCTGAAAACGACTGTTCTGATGGTTCTGATGAATTGAACTGTGAAGATGAAGGTTGTCCGGGTAACTTCCAATGTAAAAGCGGCCAATGTCTTGGTAGACATCTTGTTTGCAATGGAATTGTTGATTGTGATGACCGCAGTGATGAAGACAATTGCGAAGAATGGGCTTGTCACTTTGACGAATTCAAGTGTCCAAATGGAAGATGTATTCCAGACCTCTGGCGCTGCAATGGCCGACCAGATTGTGAAGATCACAGAGATGAATATTCATGTTCAAAAAGTTGCGGCAATGATGAGTATTTGTGTCCAAGTGAAAACTGGTGCATTCCACAAACATGGCGCTGCAATGGCGTATCAGAGTGTGCGAATGGCGAGGACGAAAAGCTTTGTGACTGTTCATTAGACCAATTCAAGTGTCAGACTGGTGGCTGTGTTGCTTTGGACCAGGTTTGTGATGGGATTGAACACTGTCCAGATCGATCAGATGAATGGAATTGTTTACTAGCCAATACGACAAATTCGACTCAAAAAAATTCAGATGATGATGAACGACTAGTACCTACTGGACAACCTATGCTGTTGAAAATTAAAAAGTTTGACAACAAACACTACCCGATTTGCGCAGATAATTGGACCAAGAATCACAGCGATTTATATTGTAGATTGCTTGGATACTTTGGTTCTGAAACGACAGAAAGTGTTGAGCAAAATGACTTTGTTAAGATATTGCGTTTGAAAGAAGTCAAAGAGAGTCATTACCAAGATACGACTAATTTGATAGCTGAGTTGGAGTTATCAGATAATTGTCCATCCAAACAATTCGTTAAAGTTTCTTGCCAAGAATTCTCCTGTGGATCTTTAGATAATGAAGGCCCGACAGCTCGATTAGTCGGTGGGACACCAGCTGGTGAAGGACAGTGGTCCAGTGTTGCGCTATTAAAAGAAATTAAAAGTGGTACTGCGTGTACCGCAAGTGTACTAGGGCCGATGCATGCATTAGCCAGTTATTCTTGCATTCATAAGTAAGTTTATAAAATTACAATCTACTGATTTTATCGTTTGTCAGCAATGAATAATAAAATGTTTATTTTTTCTTTTTAGACATAGACAAAGTAACAGCTGGGAAATTTACACTGGTCGTGATCTTCAAAAGTCTACTCAAGTGAAAAATATTATTCCGTACCCACAAGTTAAATATAATCAATTTTTATACAACGATGACATTGCTTTAATTCAACTTGATGAACCACTTGTATTTTCAAGAAATGTATCTGCTGTATGTTTGCCCAATCAGCAGTTCCAGGTAAAAATAGTTTTTTTTATTTAAATAAGTATTTTTTATATATATTAAAAATTTGCTCTAAAATGTGAAAAAATGATTACAGCCTCGAGCTTTATGTGTCACTGCCGGTTGGGGATTCCCGTTAAATGGAGAAATAAATTTGAAACTTAAATTTTTACCAATACCGATTTACAATTCTGAAGAATGTAATGCAACTAGTCATTATGCTGGATTTATTACTAAAAGTAATATTTGCGCAGGATTCACTGGTGCTGACAAGGGAACTTGTTATGTAAGATATTAACCATTTATTTATGGGGTAATTTATGAATGAGAAGTAAAATTTTAATAAAATTCATCTATTGCTTTTACTTTCAGAATGACGAAGGCGCGCCATTGATGTGTGCAAGCGAAACCGGTCGTTGGGAATTACAAGGTTTACTTAGCCATCATAGCAGATGCTCAAGAGATCACCCAGCTATTTATTCGAGTCTTAGCCCAGCAATCTCTTGGTTACAGCATTCAATTCCTGCTCTGCAGAATCAAATTCAATAATTAGATTTTTTCTACTTGAAAAAAAAAAATATGATCAAAAGCAAATTATGCTTTTCTTTAATTTTTCATTCTAAGAAATCAATTTTTTATTATTAGTTGATGAGATAAACTGATTTATCTGATGTCTTCCTCATTAAAAAAATTCTTCATGAATGAAGAGTATGTAAATATTGTATAAAGTAAATTGTTCGATAAGATTACAGTTTTTTTCTATGCATCTACAAGATTATCGGGTCCAACTATTAGGTATTTGAGTACAGGTTTATTTCTGCTCAAATTTATATTAATTAGTATGTATATATAATTAAGATTAAAAATTGAATATTTTTAATCGTTGATATGAAATTTATTTTTATTAAATACATTGTTAAACATAAAAGTTTAGGTATTTTTTATCAAATAAAAATATTAATAAATATAATTATATATTAATTCAAATAATCGTGTGCCTTATTTAATTTACTTTTATAATAATTAATGTAAAAAATTTATGTTATATATAAATATATATGAAGAGAACATTAATGATACTGGATTAACAAATGATATATGAGATAATAAATATAAAAAAAAATATATATACTTGTAACTTTTTTTAAATTAAATACAGAGTAGAAAAGAAAGTTTAAAAGTATACGTATATTTTTTTCAATGTCATATATTTCCATGAAAAATGAACAACAATTTTTCTAATTATAGAGATTAAATTCAAGAATTTCATCGTTTTTTTAAATAATCAATTTTATTGCAACATAGCAATAGATTTAAATTACATTAACGATTTTCTAATCATCTTGACGTTTCTTAGGCGCTGCAGCTCTTTCGGCAGCAGTTATAGCTGCATCTAAACTAATGAGTGATTTAGAAATAGTGTCAATAATATTGTTATACTTCGAAAAAACTTTGTGAATAGATTGGCTAATTTGGTTTGATTCTTCATAGAGATTTAAATAGTTAACAGTTAGATGCTCTAATTTAGGTGTTAATTCAGGAACATTTTGTATTTTATTTATTTCTAGGGCAGGCATTAATTCTTGAACTTTATTGAATAATTCAAGATTTTTCTTAATCTCACTTTCCATAGCTATAATTATTTCAAGTTTCGCTTCGATATTTAGATCATCGTTTTCATAAGATGTATCCAATAACTCATTTAACTGCGGGAGTCTTCTAACAAGAGCATTTGTTCTTTCACGGCCAGACAGTGCTGATGAAATGAGAGTATTGGCATGGAGTATATTGTCGACAATCGAAGTCTCAGGAAGTGTTGCATCAATAGCTGGCGCGGCTGCTCCGTAAATTCGATTTTCTAATTCCGTTATCCTTTCTTCCAATATGTCAATTGCAACCATTTTTAGTAATTACTTTTCTAAAAATAATTTTTTTAATTAGAATAGTAGTAATGATAACCAGTTTAAAAATAAAACGAGTTCATTCGATATGAGTTATGAAAATTTAGTCATTTAATCTTTTAAAATTTTTTAATAATTAAAATATGTCTGTCAAAATAACAGTTCCATTCAAATTTTGGGTATTATTATTTTTAGTATTATTACCATAGAAAAATAAATATTTTCAATTGTAAAAAAAAAATGTTTGCAAGCAATTATTGCATTGAATTTAAAAAAGTTACAAAAAAATACTGAATATATTGCTAAATATACATTGATCTTTAGGTAAGTCTAGTCAAAATTTGAGCGCATTAGATTTCATCTTAATATTTTTTCTTGAAACTTAATTTAGGAAATAGAAGAAGTAATAAACAGTACAAATACAAACAATATGAAAATCTTCAGGTCTTGTGAATAAATAATTGTAGTAGGTGCTAATCAGGTGAAATCGGTGATTTTATTTATTACTTTTATAATTTTTTATTTTATCAATTTTATTACTTTTGTAATTTTTTATTTCATAAATTTTATTACTTTTGTAATTTTTTATTTCATTAATTTTGTTACTTTTGTAATTTTTTGTTGTTTATATCGATACTGCCATTCTAATACGTCGTATTCCACAAAATTTAACAAATTGACCTTTTTTGAAAAATGAAATCATAACAATATTATGCAAGTCATAATAAAATTTTAAAGGTCACGTAGTTTAATAACTATTTTAAAATAAATATTTTCATCTGTCGAATCCCATTTAATCAATTTTAAAAATGAATTTTTTAAATATTTGAATATTTTAATTTTTTATATTGTCTATCTATTTGCTAGATACCTGATTAACTCGGAATAACACCGATGAAACGTCGTATATATGAAAATAAATAGTCGAAACTGATTATTTTAGTCTTTTCACCTGATTCGCACTTCCTACAATACAAACATTGTTACACATATTTTTGCTAAAATTTATTATCCAAGATGAACTTCAATATTATTGAAGAAGACGAAAATTAACGAAGTTTATTACAATGATGAGCACTGACTATTTTGATAAAATTAATTTTATTGTACGTAACAATATTAAATAAGATAGTAAATTATAAAAGCGAAATTTTCATGAGATTAAAGTTAGCTGTCACTTGACAAATTTTTAATTTTATTTAACAATTAAATTATTAAAAAAAAATTGCATTTTTAATTTTTTTTAATTTCTACATGTCAATTTTTTTTTCTTATTTTTTTTTGCCATAATTTATTTATTAACAAAATTTCTAAAAATTATTAAATACCTGCTAAATTAATTTTCATGAAATTTTTTGTTTGATGGTTGAATATTATTACTCTACAAGATATACAATATTGTAATACCTGATATGCATTTTTGAGATATTACGAGGAAGAAACATTGTTTAAATACCAATTATATAACATTTAACAAAGTCATTGAATTATTGATTAGGTGAACTTGTATTACATGTATATTTTTTTAATACTCTGTATAATTTATTTATAAGTCTAGACATCTGAATGAATCGTTAATAAAAGCATATGAGAATTGAATATTAAAATTTATGAAACTTTACTTTAAAATAAGTTTCAATAATACAGATACTACTTTTAATTTAACTTATATTTTTTTATCATCTGTTAAAAAATATTAAATTACCACAATATGTGTAAACACTTACCTGAAAATATCAAAGCTTTGATGGACTTGTTACTCCATTTGACAACACATTAAAGATTATTTTTTAATTCCAAACAATTAAAAAAAAAAAAAAAAAAAAAAAAACAAGTAAATAATTACCTTGAGTTGGTAGATGACAGATGACAACTGAATTTTTGTTTTTTTGTTATTTCAGACAACTGACACAATCTTTTTTTTAACTCAGTAAAGTTGATTGACACTTGAGAATAAGTTATGAAATAATAATGTCTTATTTTATCCAGGTGATAATCAATAATAAAAGGACATGAACTGCCATTAGATGGAGTCTTGGGTAAAGTCAAGCTCCATTACCGACCATTAAATTTACTTTTTAGCGGTAATTTCAAAAGAGCTTTTATAAAAATATAAAATAAATTACTACGCATTGCAAAAACAAATTAATACTCAAAGAAATATTGTAATAAAATGTCCAATCAAAAAACATGTAGATCAAACTACATTACGTCGTATTCAATGAAATTTACTAGTTTCAAACCTTTAGCAAAGAAAAGTTCAATTATGAAATTCTAATGTAACATAAATTAAATGTTTCTACAGTGTTTCAAGGTTTTAATTATTTTCTGCTGATAGTATCAATATTTATCGAATTTTTCATAAATCAACATGACATATTAAACAATCACATCTAATTAACAGTAAAAATAAAATGCAAAAACTTGCTATTTTTCCGACGTTTGTTTAAATTATTTTAACTTCGTTTGGTAATGTGTTTATCACATTCTAGACTTAATTTAACTAAATATACAATCAATTATTACTATAGAAGTCCGGATAATTGATCACTTATAGCCAAAAATGATTATATTATACTATTTTATCATTTTATTCAGTCGTCTATAGATTTCTGACTAAAAAAAATAAATAATACTGAAGTTAGCGGTCAGTTGTCAATTTAAAAAATTTTTTAACAAATTAATTACAATAAAAAAATGCTTCTAAAAATGTTCACTGGTAATTTTTATTAATTTTCACATGTGAAACTTTTTAATTAATTTTTTTTTAATAATTTAACTGCTATAAAATTATGAAATTTATTTTAGCATGATAATTAATTCAGCAGCTATTTATTAATTTTTAGAATTTTTTAACAAATAAATTATGGCAAAAATAAATGAGAAAAAAAAATTGATGTTTAGAAATTTTAAAAAATTATAAATGCGATTTTTTAAAAATAGTTTTTCAGAAGAGATTTATTTGTTAAATAAAATTAAAAAATTATCAAGTGGCTGCTAACTTTAATTTCATTAATTTAACAGATATTTATTAATTTTAAGAATTTTTTTAACAAATAAATTATGGCAAAAATAATTATAAAAAAAAAATTTACATGTCAAAATTTTAAGAAATGAAAAATGCAATTTTTTTAAAATATTTTTTTGGAGTAAATTTTTTTGTCAAATAGAATTAAAAAATTTCCAAGTGACTGCTAACTTTAATGTCATTACAAAATTCAAAAAAAATTTTTAACATCTGTCAACTTCAGTGTTATGAAATAAAATAATTCAACTTACGCGTAGTTCCAGAATTTCCGATGACTAGTAGCTAATATCACAAACCACCTGTAAAATAATGATAATTAATGTATTTGATATCATATTTTACATTTTTAACCTTCATAGTAACATGAGCAACCAGAATACATTTCCTAAGCTAAAAATAGTGTAATATCTAAACGTTTTATCCTTTGATAAATGTTAAATCTCATAAACTTTAACATTTTATAACAAAAATTATTTGTCTGAAGGTTAAGTTTAAAAAAATATGCTTATATCACTGTATTTAAAAATAATTTAATATCTTTTTGTATAGCTAATCAACTTACTGATTAAAAGTTAGTATTCTAACAATTAACGAATTGTTTATACATAAATGACAAGAAAGCGCTTGAGCAAATTCACATTAAATCACGTTTCAACTTGATTAACACAAACGACTTTGAATTGACAACCGTCTGTCTTGAGGCGCCATTTTGAAAACGTATTACTAATTAGGATACTTTTTTTTTTAATCAAAATTTTTTAATTTATTTTGCACTATATTTTAAATAAACAAATGTATTTAACTATAAACTATCACGAATGTATTTTTATTTTAAACAAAACAAAAGTTAAAATTAGAATTTACAGTCAGCGTCTGTTTAACAATCGATAAGTTACTTACTGAAATTACGGCGCTTCATATTCTCATGTTTATTATTCTGAAATATATATATATATATATATATATATATATATATATATATATATATATATATATATATATATATATATAATGTGTGTATATATAGAAATATGGAAGACAACATATACATTGAATGGTTGAAATGTAAGAGTAATATAAGGATGAGAATAATAATAATAAAGTGTCTATATTTATACGAAACACTAAAAGAGTAGAAATTAAAAGAGAGGTGGAATGAGAATTTTAATAATAGTAACCAGTGAATTTAGCATTACAGTCTCAAGCTTCAATGAAGGTATTCATGGCACAGCGTTGTTTTCTCGCGACACGAAGTTTCTCCAACAATTAAATTAAAGAAAAAAACGCCGTAGTCAGCTTACCAAAAAAGGAAGTAACAATTGTTTAGTAGTTAAAAAAGAAGAAGAAGATAAAACTTCTGACGGTTAAAATCATGGGTGAAAATGGAGAAAATTAATAAATGTAAATAATTTTAGTGATCTAATGGTATTTATATCAGAGCACACACATGACAAGACATCAATCATGGAAACTCGTATCCGTAGCAATCGGTTACGGGGTGTGATTGGAATATGTGTTTTACTTGCTCTTACTGGTATTGTGTATCTTGGTTATTTCTGTCCGGACCATGTGTGTGCGTTGACCAATCGTGATATCAAGGAATCAACGCGATTGTCTGAAGGGTTCAGTACAGGTACTGGACTAGGTTCTCTAGCTTCATCTTCACCAGTGGAACCTTTTAAAAATTCATTGTTAATTCATCCATCATTTAAATTTCAAAATATTCAGAGTAGTCTCGGGTATGACGATATTCTTAATAATGATACCTTTCAATTTGATATCAATGCTCATGATGTTATTGTCTTTCTCCACATACAAAAAACAGGCAAGTATTTTTATCTATTTTTTAAATTATTACTCCGAAATATCAAGGCTAATTAAATCATAATATAAATATTTTTTTTAATTATTATTTTCTAGGAGGAACATTGTTTGGAAAACATTTAGTCCGGGATTTAGATCTTCAGCGACCGTGCTCGTGTCAGAGACGGAAAAAACGGTGCTTTTGTTTTCGGCCAAACCATGATGAGAACTGGCTATTTTCACGTTATTCAACAGGCTGGAAATGCGGCTTACATGCTGATTGGACGGAACTAACAAATTGTGTTGATTATGAGTTAAATAAAATAGAGGGTGAAGGTATTAAGCGCAGATACTTTTATATAACTATTATCCGTGATCCTGTTGCGAGATATCTTTCCGAATTTCGACATGTTCAGAGAGGTGCTACATGGCGTGGGGCAAGGCACTGGTGTGGCGGCAATGTCGCTAATATACCACAGTGCTATTCTGGCCCAACTTGGCAAGGAGTTACGCTGGAACAAGTAATCATTTATCATTGTTAATATATTTTATGAATAATTTATGATAAATTGATGACTTTGACTGTTAATGTTTCGTCATTTAAATTTTTATTAACATAAAACTTTTTTTTTTTTTTTTTTTTTTTTTTCTTCATATTACGACTCTGAGCTATCTCAAAATTATTGAGTCTATTATGCAAATTATTTTATTACGGATATATTTTATGGGCTCGTTATTGAAACGAATTAAATACATTATTGTTGAGTTGTCGATTCTCAAAATTTTTTAATTATAATATTTTTTATTGCTAAATTATTATGATAAATAACTTTGAAAATAAACGAGAAAAATATTATATTCAATTTTATATAAATACTATGATTAATATGTTGAATCATTTTTTTTACAGTTTATGAATTGTTCAACGAACTTGGGAAACAATCGTCAAACGCGAATGCTCGCAGATTTATCACTCGTTGGTTGTTATAATTCATCACTATCAAATGCAGAAAAAGATAATCTCATGTTGGAAAGCGCTAAGCGTAATTTACATTTCATGCCATTTTTTATGTTGACAGAGTTTCAAAAAGTAAGTAAAATAAATATTTATTAAATTTTTTTTAGAATAATTTATAGATTATTCAAAATAAATAATTCAATGAATCATGGTTTATATAATATTGAAAGATACTAATCGAGTAAATATTTATGAAATCTGTTTTTTATCAAATGAACGTTGGATGCTTCCTGTCAAAACTTCGATTGTTTACCTTAAAAACATGACCATATGTTATAAAATATAGATGTTGCCGTAATAAGGGGGTTCCTCAAAAATAAACTATCCCCTCTTATAGATATTTCTATCATAATTATGGTCTTGATACAAATTATCAGTTTGTTTGTCAGTTAACATTAAGTAAACTCTTGGCTTTTGGACTTTTATATATTTACTAGGTCTGATAATATTTAAGTATAGACCTATTTGTTAATTGATGAATGAACAAACGATTAGATAAGATTTTTCTTTTTTATTTATTCAAAACCAATATGATAATATTGTGATTTTCCATTCATTAGTTTTTCATGTAAAGTTTATTCATACTTTATATGAAATAATATTTTTCTATTTCTCTACATATCTAAAAGTTCAATTATTTGATAAATATTTGAGGAAATTATGTTTAGAAATATTCCATTTAAACTTTCTGCACTGGACCATTTCCTGCTAATTGAATATCATTGTATTCAATTTATTCGAGAAATACATTATCGCCTCAGGACTTTTAGTTGTTCATTAAACTTTAGTTGATAAAATATTTTAAATTATCTATTGCAAGTTGGAACTATTCTAAAGTGTTTTAAAAACAAAGAGTATTTAATTAAATAATTACTTGTCAAACAAAGTTAAATTTTGCTATTTAACATTTTTATGGAAGTATGATAATAAAAATATTTGATAATAACTGATGGGCTTTTGATAACTTGTAAAAATGATCATAAAGATATGAAGTCAACATTTTGATTATTCGGAATCTATATGAGTGATTCTCTGTAAGGATGTTTTTGCTGTCCCAGACATATTTTTATTAGAAAAATTATTTTGTAACTAAAAAAAAAATTTATTACGAAAGTAAAAAAACATTTCTATTTGGAGCATGTAAAACTAAAATAAAATAAATTTTAGTTTTTTTGTTATAAATTCGTAAATCACCAAAATAACAGTCCCCTGGGCTGTCCCATTTCCAAAATTGAAAATTGAAAATTAAATTTTAAATTATTCGTCCATAATATTTATAAACTTAATTAGTTAACTAACAATCTTCTTCAATGAAAAGTACCGAAAATTAATTTGTTTAATTAAATTCATTAAACCAAAGTTTGTCCCAGGCGTTTTAAGAACAGTTCCTTGCCAGAAGTTCAAAGCAAAAAAAAATCCAGCGTGTTATTATACCTTTTGTAAAGTTTATGAGGATCTAACTAGCTTTAAGTTAATAACCATAGGGCTGTTAGCGCTTTATCACCATTTTATTTAGTGTCAAAAACACCGTTTGTACTGGAAACATGTGTCTGGGCCACGAGAAACTCAGTCCCCTCCCAACTATTTTTATTTATAATTTATTTATAAAATTGGATCCATAAATCTTAATATTATTCTAATTTATGTAAATATTCATTGAAAACTTGAAAAGTTGAATGCGTTAAAATAGTTTGCTTGATTTTTCTCAATTTGATAAAAAAAACAGTCCCCTGCCATGTTATGTGGCAAAAGATACACAAATATCGAGAAAACAAAAATTTAATCGGCTGTGTATTTATTATCATTAAGCTAATAGTTTTGTAGCCTTTGTTAATTTTTTTTCTAATACAATCAAAAATAATTTTGTCGGACAATTTTGTACAGATTTAAGATGTCTTTACAGAGAATCACTTACATAATATATAAAACTATTGGACTTTGATTATTAATTATAAAAATAATTGTTTAAATAGGTCGGACAGTATTCGTTCGAGGAAACTTTTGGTATGCGATTTGCCGTAGCATTTGAACAACATAATGCAACGCTGAGTGCTGCAACAATGGCAACATTAACACCAAAACAAAAAAAAAAAATACGAAAGCTCAATAATCTTGATATACAACTTTATGAATATGCCAAAGATCTTGTGTTTGAACGATTCAGACGATTAAGAGATCGCGATCCATACTTCATCCAGCGATTTCAACATCTTGGTGAGTTGCCATCGCGTCAAAGTGCAACTGAATTTAATTGGGATTCAGTTATTGAAGATACTACTGATAACGATTGAATTATTTTAAAATGATACTTGTTATATTTAAAATGAACTAATTTAAATATTAAAAGTGCAGAACTCTCAGATATCTCAGGGAACTGCTCCCGTTATTTTATAGCGTGATAGGGTTTTTACTCGTGTCATTTACCAGAAGTTTCATCGTTTTAACCAAAGAGAATCCGCGATAATTAGTTACTCGTGATTCGTAATAAATTTATCGGTTTACTGACTCATTAGTTAACATTTATATCGATATAGAACTCTACATTGAATTTATACATTCATTTATAGATATACTTCACACTATTTGACGTAAAAAATTTTTTGATAATTTATTACTCCACAATGTTAATACAGATAGTGATATAAAAAAATCTATATTTTGAAATATAATGATATACTTAAGAACGATCTTACGAGAAAATAATTTTTGATAGAATTATTCTCTCGATTAATTGTATAAAAAAACTACTCAGTAATATCTCTAATAAGAGAGTCCATTGTGAAAAAAATTGACAATAGATTTTTTTTAAGTTGAATAAACTAAGGCTGCTATATATATATATATATATATATATATATATATATATATATATATATATATATATATATATATATATATATATATATATATATATATATATATATATATATATATAAGAGCAAATAAATTTAGCGTAGAGTTTTATATCTGCGATAAAATTCATAAGCCGAATCCATTATGAAAACATTAAAGCCATAAAAATGATTCTTAAACTCAGTTTTTATTTCGCGTAAAAACTGAATTTAAACTAAAAACCAAAACAATTATTATAAAAAAAGACTTCGCTTATTTTTGGCTCTAAAAATTTTTTGTGGCTTTAGAGATTTGATTTTTTTACTAACTTGAAAGCTTTTAGCTTCTCTATTTTTAACGTTTTATTAAAGGTTTCTTCAATTAATTTCATGAAATCGGATTAGAAAAATCCTCTAAGCCTCAAAGAAATTTTTTTTATAAGCCAAAATAAAGTTTTACTTCTCTAAAAATATCATTGAAAATTTGTTAATTTGTAACAAATGAGACTTACCATCAATTTATAAACTTTTATTAATTATTTTAGAAAAAATTTTATCGAAATTTATTGGCTGTATACGCATATATTAATCTACATATCTTTGTTTTTAAGTACATAAATATCATAAATAGTAATATTTTCTTCTGCCATTTCTACGAATTGCATCAAAGAAAATTAATTAGTTGATTAAGTACATTATTATTTAACGTACAACTTTTCTAGCCTCGTTTTTTGAGGTTCATAGAAAGAATGAAAGCTCAAAGCATATTTTATTTAGATATTTTAAATTTATGATATGATAACATAACAAATATAAAAAAAAAAAACGTTCGACTTTGCAGGCCAGTTTTTAAGTTCTAAATTTTATTTGCATTGATTACTAAAAAAAAAAAAAAATGATAAACAAATACTTATAATTTTTAGTCTTCATTTAAATATTGTTCTTGACAATAAATCATACAGTCCCATACAACGAATTTTCTTAATAAAACATTGAAATAAACTATTGTATTTCTTGTAGATTATTACTGGTACTCACGAAATTTTTATATATATACAGCAAATCAAGCGCAACCATAACATGCTTATTATCTCATTTAAAAAAATGATAGATCGTGTTTGGTCGAAAATAATATTTAGTTCTACTAAATACGGCTATTTTTCATGTTATTTATTTTTAAATTATCCATTCTTGATTAAACGTCAAATAAGCATAAGAATGAAAATGATATGAAGAACAAACTAATGTACTTGTATAAAACTACTTTGTCAAGAATAATTTTTATTATAAATTGATACAAATGATTCTCAGGAAGTTTACAATTACTTCTACAATAACATGAGAAAGAAATTTATCCAATGCGAAAGCTCATCAAAAGAATTTGAGTCTGGTCTGCTAGTTCATCATTTTTCTTATTCTTTCATTTATTAATATAATTTTTATTAAACTAAAACATTAAAATACATATCTTTTTTTCACGAATTTTAATAATTTAAAAAATGAAAACATACATATATAAATTAATTACTAATTTTTGTAATCATATGTAATTATTTAACTATCAAAATTATTTTAAAAAGTATTTTTAAACAGATAAGACATTAGCGTTAGAACATTACTGCCATTTTTCTGAAAATTTGTATATTACGATGAATTAAGTATTTAGTTAGCATTGATCACGATGACAACATAATAAATTTAGTAAAAATTATAAACTACATCATAGTAGTCGTATTACTACCAATAATTATTAATTTATAATATTAAAACAATAATGAACAAATCTTGATCAATAAAATAATCACTCATGTTACTATTAAATTGCGCAAACAAAAAAAAAATATATATGATTTTAGTGTTCTTCTGAGCACGTAAGCAATACGCGAATTGTTTATAATTTTATTTGAAGATCTGACATTAGTATTCATGATTAGTATCCACACCGGAAGTTAGGAAGAATACAGACTATCTTAGTGTTAATATTAATAAGTCTTCTTTTTTTCTCTTATTCTTCATTACGATTAATTGAAAAATGTTAATTAATAAAAAAAAAAATTAATAATAATTGTTATGCGATAAAATTAAATTAATTCGCAATTGAAAATTTTGTATTTATGAACGAAAAAATACAAATCATTAATTGTTAATTTTAGGCAGCGAAAAAGTATTTTATATTGTAAATTTTAATTATAAAAATTGATATTCTTTTTTTTTATTTAAAATTTTAATAGAATAATTATGTTTTTTAAGACGAAAATTATTTTGTACGTGAAAATTACGGCGCACATAAGTCATTTAGATTTACATAATAATATAATTGTTGTTTGTATAAAAATATAATGGTGATAGCAATTGTAACATCATTCGCAGATATATTTGAACATTGAAAACGTTATTAGACGTGTAGATTATAATGTTATCATAGTATAATAGCATTAAATATATTTATTGATAAGTGATATCTGATATTTGATATATTTGAATTGATATTTGATATATTAACTACAAAAAAGTATGACTAAATATTTATATTTATAATAGAAAAATAATTAATTATTAATTAACAATAATTACTACAACATAAATAACAATAAAAAGTAATTGTTGACAACAATTACAAATAATATCACGTGCAATAAGACTCAATACGTTACCACAATAATTAAAGCGAAGTTATAATACATTTTGTCTGTTACAAAATATTGTCGACGTAATAGTTCATCAATAACTCTGACTCTGTGTCATAATTTTAATGATCTTATTTTTATTTTATATTTAATTAAAAAAACAAAAATTATGTTAGTGAATATATATATTATATTTTATTATAGTCAGAAGATTTATGATTCATCATGTTCAGTTTGTTACCAATATTTTTTAATATACTTTTACTTGAAATCACTTCTCGAGAAGAAAATTTTTATATTTACGAACATATAAAAAATTATTATCTCGAGTTAGCGAAGTATGGAAAAACCATCTAAAAATAAAATTATTTAATAATTATATAAATAAGTAAATCTATGGATTTTACCCTTTTAAAGATTTTTTTATTATGAACTGATATCGTATAGAAATTTATAGATTTTTTTTCTTTTAAATTAAATAGTTAGTATTTTTGATAATCATTTATTAAATTTTTTTTATAATTCGATTGATTATGAATGAAAATGCGTGATTTCTTAAGTTATATTTATAGAAATTATTTTATAGTTACCAAAGAATTTTCTTTAAAAAGTATTGATTTATTTGAAAGAAAAAAAATCAATTCTTAAATAAACAAACATCAATTGAAAATATTCTTAAATCATTTAAATAATTTATATTTACTTTTTTTGTACAAGTTTTTTCGAAAGCAATTCTTTTATCCTTTGATAATTACAAAAATATCATTTGAATTTTTGTAAAAATGTATTACTAAAAAAAAAAAAAAAAAAAAAAATTGTATAATTAATATTTTTTATAAATGATATTTATTAATTTAATATTGATTTTTTCGTCGATCGTAAATGTATTTTGTGATTATATCATTTGTTTTAATTGGCAAATACTCATTAAACTTTTCTTTAATTAAGTGGAAATTTTATAATTAATGTACTAAATTAATCGAATAGTAGAAAATCAGTGGCAAATTTAATTTTAGAATTGTAAAAAGATGGAAATTTGAGATATACAATTTGAATTAAATGACAAAGAATTTTCATCAACGAAATACTAAATCGAGAATAAATGAAAGAGCATAAAAATATGAATTCTATTATATAAACAATATAGAGCCTAATGCCATTGACACCGTTGAAATTTTGCTTGAGCGATTGTAAATACTTTTTAATATTACAAAAATTGATAGAATTTATATTCTCCATTATTATGATTATATTATAAGTATATATTTATGTATGAATATAGTATAACTGTTTGATATTTAATCGTCAAATGATAATAATAGTAATAAAAATAATTGTATTGTAGAATACAAAAGTTACAATAATTATTTATATATATTAAATGTGTAAATCTTTTTAATAAATACAAATAAGTCTCAATACTTTTAATATTTGATTTTTTCCTTTCCTCTTCTAATAAAAGATAAAATAAATCAATTATTTTAAATTATCTCTTGAATGTATTTTTATACAATTAAATCCATTCTAATATAACAGCTTAGAATAAAAAAAAATTTTTCTTATGAATGATTTACATATAAATGAAACAATGATATATTATCATTACTTCATTTACGTTGGGAATTAATGAAATGATATCATCGCTACAATTAAAGTACTCCTTAATTAATATATATGAAAATGTATTTATTTATCTCATTATTATATGTATCTTTGTTATAATTAAATAAATAAATAAATCATTAAATTTTTTATTTTTTTTATACACAGGTTCTGATATAATGAAATTCACTTTTAAACTATAAACTTTATATGTAATTAAGTAATTTGTAAACATAAATAGTAATTATAATTAAAAAAAAAATTAAAGTAAAGACTGCTCAACCATGATTTTTTCGAAACCAGGTGCTGATGGGTGAACGAAATCTTCAAGAATTAAATCCAAAATAGCTCCATCATCGACTGTAAAGATAAAATCATTTTTTTTTTTTTTTGAATAAATCTCAGTATTAATTAATTAAAAAACATTTATAAATATATATGTTGGTTGAATATTCAATTAAAAACTTTTATACAACTTTTTCAAGCTCACAGCTCGATGGGTATTAAATTACTATTGTTTCAGAGGTATAAAAATAAAAATAATTGCCAACTAGCAGCGTAGGCTTTAAATCAATAATTCATCTCTACTTTTTGTATATTTAATGAAATTGGAATTTTAATGCAGTGTTTATTATATCAGTATAATCTTTAATATGTTAATTTAAAGTTATAATAATTACCATATAGGGCAGGATATATTGTACTCTTAATTCCCATTACTGGTGCATTTATATTTTTTCCGTTGATATAAAAATTAAGTTCTATATGGTCAAATGACACTCCCTGTAAAATTTTTAAATATATAATTAATTATAAAATGTTATAAATATTATCAATAAATGTACATCCGAGTTTGGATAATTCAATGCCAAAGATATGAATGTAATTTATGACATTAAAATTAGCTGTCACTTGACAAATTTTTAATTTTATTTAACAATTAAATTAATTCTAAAAAATTATTAAAAAAAAATTGCATTTTTAATTTTTTTTAATTTCTACATGTCAATTTTTTTTCTTATTTTTTTTGCCATAATTTATTTGTTAACAAAAGTTCTAAAAATTATTAAATATTTGCTAAATTAATTTTCATATGTAATTTATGACATTTAGTTTAAGCAAGTCATTAATCATAATTAAAAATATATAGAGCGTCTAAAAAATAATAATATTCATCCCGAATCATTTATTGTTAGATATTCATTCAAATTTTTTTATAGAAGATTCTTATTTTTAATTCTCAATTTTATGAGGTTGAAGTTAGCAGACACTAGACAATTTTTTAATTTTTCTTGAAAAATAAACTAGGCATAGAAAATTATTTATAAAAATCTCATTTATAATTTTTCAGAGCTTCTAAAAATGAAATTTTTAATTAAAATTTTCTTGCTATAATTTGTTTGTTAAAAAAATTCTTAGAATTATCAGATGTCTCTCAATTTCAGTATCATTCAATTTTTCTAAAAATTAAGAACTTCAAATACTAGAAATTTAAAAACTTTAAATACCAGAGTTTAAAAACTTCAAGGTCATTGATCACAAATACTTAGATGGCACGTTTATAATTTGTAGTTAAATCAACAAGAAAAAAAATAATTCATCTATAATTACAATAACATCGCCTTCTTGAGGAAGATTTGTAATTTTATGAATCTCCTGTTGATTATGTCTAATAATACCATCAGAATTGAATGCCCAACTGTCAGCGTCATTGCCACCGACAGTTGTATTTAAATTAGTGGATCTTGTTGCTAAACCGACAGCCCACATACCGTCTTGCCTTATTTTAACTTCAAAATAGCTTTTACTTTGTACCAGTGGAACATTTGTAAGTGCGCATCCTTGTCCACAAACCCTTAAACCATTCATTACAATGACAACTTCATGACCTGTAATCATTAAACATTGTATTATAGATTATTTTATGACATTTAATTTAGCTGTCATTTGACAATTTTTTAATTTTCTTTAACAAAAAAATTTGTTCTAAAAAATTATTTTTAAAAAATTGCATTTTTAATTTTATTAAATTTCTATAAGTCCATTTTTTTAATAATTTTTTTTTGCAATAATTTATTTATTAAGAGAATTAAAAAAATTGTGAATTGACAACTAAATTTAGTGTGATATTATTTTTATTAACAATATATATATATTATATTTTAAACATGAATTTTTACCCATATGCGATGTATCCAATGTTATAGGGTTAAACTCTTTCTGTGGAGCTTTTACTCCGGTAAACCCAAGGCCGTTGAAACAATTTTTTAAGCAACAAAACATCATGTTATTTTTTTTAAATAATTTATTACCAGTGTACTTGATGTAAATTATAAATAAATAATAAAATTTTGTCAAGTTATATCAATAAAAAATGTACATCTTGATTATTAATAAGAAATAATTAATGAAAGATAACAAATAACACATTTCATGTTCTGACAGATATTTTGTTTATAAGTAGATCATAGAAAACTAAATGTATGTATGTGTGTTGTGTATAGTCACTTATTTCAGAGGGGAGAGAATTCTTCTACAAAAATGGCGTTTTCTAATAATGACATTTAATCAATATTTTTTTTTTTTTATTAGTCATTGTCTTGAATCATTTACTAACTATTGTAGCTCAAATACAAAATATATTTGTATTATGTCAGATGAATGTTTTAAAATGTAACTTATGGGTACAATAATCCTAATATAAAATAGAGATGGATATATGAGGCATCAATTTATTCGTGATGTGATTGGTCGAATATATCATAAGCATGAAAATATATGCAAACACTATATTTAGGCGCGCGCGCAAATTTGAATTCTAGTTTAAATAAAAATATGTTCATTTTATTTTTTTTATTTTTTTCTTGGTGGCGCTCGTGTCAAGTTCTCGAATATCAAGTTCAAATATTTATTATTGTTATTACTCATTATGTATAAGTAACGATTAACAAATGTTGTTAGTTATGCTAACTTTACTCTGCTAACAAATGCGATTTAAAAATTCATATATCTTTAATGTTTAGTTTTTTGATAAAATTAAAAATAAAAAGTGACTTTTTATTAAGTTTTGTGTTGTGAGGTGATGTTAATAATTATGTCAAACATTTGTGAGCTTATTTTTGTTATAAAAATAACTGTTTGATGCTTAGTTTGAGTGAATAATACTAATAGTAAGAGTCTGAAAAATAGTTAGTTTTTAAAAACAAAAAGAAACGATTATATTACCAAAAAAGTACAAGATATGTAAGTACGTTTCTGTGTGAACTTTTAAAAATTTAATCACTGAATGATTGCAAAAGAAATTAAAATTAACTTAGCAAACAGTTGATAATTTTAAGAATTTTTGTAACAAGTAAATTATGACAAAAAAAAATTTTTTTTTAAAATTGACATTTAGAAATTTAAAAAAACTACAAATGCAATTTTTTAAAAACAATTGTTTGGAAGAAATTTATTTGTTAAAAAAAATTAAAAAATTGTCAAGTGACAGCTAACTTTAATGTCATATAAAGAACTTCTGTTCACATTTAAAAAATTCGTGATAAATTCTTGCCGCATGAACATAAAATCCTTATGTTTGTATCGCGTGGGTGTGAGGCCTGCGATATTAATACTTGGTTTTGTCAGGATTTTTTTAAGCATGAATAGTGACTTTTATATAACATCCAAGTTAGCTGTCACTTGACAATTTTTTAATTTTATTTAACAAAAAAATTTGTTCCAAAAAAATTGTTTTTAAAAAATTGCATTTTTTATTTTTTTGAATTTCCCAATTTCAATTTTTTTTTTCTTTTTTTTTTGCCGTTATTTACTTTTTATAAAATTAAAAAAATTATCAAATATGTGCTACATTAATTTTCATGACTTTTATTAAAAAACTTTAAGATTAATCATTTGTTCGTAACTTGTCAGATATTTTACATTTTTTATGAACAAAATTACCTTGAAACAAAAGACGATGAAATTGATATTTTTATTATCGTTTTGGACTAATCGAATTCATTTTTTTTTCGAATATCATGGAGAAACTGTTTTGTTTTTTAATTGAAACGAAAATTTAGGGCTAGTTTTTCAATCCGAGATAAAATTTTATTCAATGCTAAAATATATCTATATATTTTACTGTCAATAATAATATCTTGAATAAAATTTTATCCCAAATTGGAAAACTGGTTCTTAGTGTTGAGAATTACAAAATTTAGATTATCGATAAAACAGTATTGTACGTAGAAATTGTTTCAATTGTTCAACAATGTATATAGTAATGTGATTTAATAATTCTCACTTAAACTGTGGCCAACTAATTTTAACAATTTTTTTTAAAACCTTATTTTCATTAAATAAATACAATTAAGTAATTAATAAATGGTAACTTAGATTGTTTATAAATTGGAAAAAAAGTCTTGACTAATGAACGATGTTTGAATGAAAGTGTAATATTGAGTTAAAAATGGTATTATTATTGTTACCATTTAAAAATCGAAGTGATTCAATTTAAGCCTGACAGTAAATCAAAAAAGTGCGTGAGTTATTTTATTTTCTTAAGATGTTAACTTTTGTAATTAAAGTGAAGTGTTCAGAATTTTAGCATGAAGAGCTATGTCATGGTGTAAAATTTTTTTCTGAATTAAAGTTGGTGTATTTTAAATTTTTAAAATAACAAAAGGAGTGGAAATGATTGATTAAGCAGTAGATCGGTGAGTTATGTAATAATTTTTAAATTAATTAAGATTTTTTACAACATTTATAAGCCTTGCATTGCTAATTGTTGATGTCTGGCTTATTTTGATTTTAAAAATGAGAAATGATCACTGATCGTTCTAGTTTATAAGCAACTATTTGCTGAGATAATTTTTTTTAGTTTTCTGTTGATTATTATGAGTAGAATAACTAATTGAAATTCCAAAAATGGAACATATATTGTTCAGTTAGGATCTTCCGGTTATAAACAGAAGGTATAATTGATTGCGAATAATTGTTGAAAATTAATATCGCTCGGCTATCAAATCCAACGCAGCTTATTTATAAAATTAATATGAATAATGAAAAGGATAATATATTAATTATGGAGAAAAATGTCAAATTTTCCAAATGAAAATAATTTAAAGAAATATATTTCAGGCTTCCTTCTTAAAGTCTTCTTTCTAAATAAAACCATTTCAGTTTTGTTTTCTTAAACTATATATAAAATTATTACAATTTTTTGAATGAAGGAATTGATATTACTCGTTCGATGATTGTAAGACCGTTGCATTCATTTGTACTTGAATATGATTTGTTGAATAATTAACTTCAATTCAATCGTATTAAGGATTACTTAAGTATCTAAATGAAAAAGTTTGTAATAAAAAATAAAATTTTCGAATTTAAGATCAGTATCGAATTTTATTGTTAATATTTATAACGTACAAATTATTTTCACACTCTGCTTGGGTACAACATCTGGAAAGAAAAAAAAACAATAATTAATATTAATATTACTAACAAATGGTGAAATTACATGATTTAACAGCCGGTCCCAACAATTGCAGCTTTATATTTCTCTCCGAGACAAAGAAGAATTTTGAAAAACACGTTCTGCTACGTAATAGATTTCTCAATTATCTATTTCGTCGTGGAGCGTTTTTTTCGAAATTCTCATTTATTTAAAAGAAAAACACAAAACTGCAATAGCTTTTCATTCATGAGTGCAACAAGGATAGTACCGTTTCTTGGAGTGAGTGCGACGCGAGAAAAAGAGAGGACCGGCTGTTAAAGAAAAAAAAATCTCAAGATTCGTTGAATCCAAAATGTCTTTCGAACAGTGAATGTAGTGATAAATTTAAGTTTTGCACGTATTATTATTACTTTGCAAAATTACATGAAGCTGATAAAAAATTTTTTCCCAGTATAGAGTAAAAGATCCCATTACTGACACTCTTTGATTTTCGTACTGATTTAATTAATTAAATCATTAATTTCTTTTATGAACATTTTATTTATAATCTCTAAGACCTTTAGATAAAAAAATTTTTAATTTTTATTCCAAGTAGAACATCTTTTCATTGAAAGAAAAAGTGACTTACTTATTTATTATATTTTTATGGATTTAATACTGACAGATTGATTTAAAAATATAAAAAATAACTTACAATTCTGATACGACGTCCCATGGCAGTTGCTGGTAAATTTCTCTTGAACTTAGCACGTACTGATCCACTGGTACCATGAGGACGAGTCACTTTGCCCCAGATAGCACGGACTTTAGTTTTCCGTGTGGTTTTACCGGGAACAGGTGTCTTGTTCTTGGCCTAAATATTAAAATATTTTTATTAATAACAACAAATAGTTAAATTGAATAACTGTCAAAAATTATATTTTAAATCAAAAAATACCTTGTAAACAAAAACACATCGTTTGCCGACGTAGAAGTCAGAGTCAGCTTTAACTCTAGCTCCTTCAACTTTCAACAAAGCTGTGTGTTCATGTTGGTTACGGAGTCCTCGTCTGTAACCAGTAAAGATAGCTTTAGCATAAAGCCGTCCGTGTCTTTTGAAGGGCCTTTTCTTTAATGGAATGGGCTCCGAAGGCTTCTCCTTCGGTTTCTTTTCCTTAGGCGCAGCCTTGGCTTTTGGTTTTGTCACTGCTGAGTCTGCCATTGCTATAATCAATTAAATAAAAAAAATTAATTCTATTGAACAGTAATAGAATATACGTTTGATGCAATTATATGCTATTTACAAATGTTAAATAAAAATATATATGATTATATATGGAGTAAAATGTAACAATTTTGAGGTTAGATATAAAAATATTGTTAAAAATTAAGAATCGGAAAAATCACAGCATTATTTTTTAACCAATAATATTAAGAATTATGAGGAGTAAATTTTGATAATATTTTTTCATAAAACTTTAATTGCACATTTATAACAAAAACAAATACTGAACACGCCACATGAAAAATCACTTTAAAATCCAATCGAATCGGGTATTATTAATTAAACTTGAGTATGAATTATATTAAATATACACAAATTATATGTTAGCTGATTATTAATTACTTTTATTTACGAATTTTATTGCTAATTTTCAAAATTATGCATTAAATAACTAGAAGAACAAATTCCTGAACGACATACCGTAAGGCTATCTCGGATAAAAAGGCAAAGAAGACGGGAGAAGAGCACTTCCAGATAAAATGCAGGTTAAGTAGGCAACTACGAAAACTGACATGTTTCAATACGAAATTAAGTTATTAGTGCAGAGATGTTGGCTGTAGATGGTGTTAAGTGCTTATGTGTTTGTGATGGTAAGGTAATTTTCTGGTGATAATTGAGAGTCGTAAGGCGCTAATTTTTTAATTGTAAATACCCTGATAGCCACCTTACCTATAACTTACTGTCAATCTACGTCCGCAATTTGAAGCAAACTTGATGGAAAGAGTTGGCAAAGCGAGCGATTACCTATTAGTTACCTATAACTTACTCTGCAAATAGACGTCAAAACTTGCTGTACAAGTATTTCCTTCTAATTGTAGTAAAGTTGAAAGGAAATTTAACTACAAGTTTGATTGTTAACTTGTATTCAAGTTGCGGCCGTAGATTTCTGTCAATTTGCTTACAACTGTTGTTGAGTGAAGAATTACCGCCAACTTGATGTATAACTTAACCGTAACTGCTGGGAGTCAACACTTACTGAGAAAGCGCTGGCTATCAGGGTACTTTCTACGTTGTATTGTATAATGAGCAAAAAAATGAGTGCAAAATTCTCAAATTCAAATATTTAAAACATTTTACTTAAAAAATATTACAATACTTAATTTTTATTTTCACAAAAAATTTTTCGGGGAAATTAATTTTTTTTGATAGAGATATATTAATTATGTTAAAAAAATAGATTAGAAGAATTTTGAAATTTACTTTAAATAAATGATTATTTATTCAACACAGTAAAAAATTTTGCGTCAATGTGTCAAAAAATTTTGTGTTAAAAATTTTTATGTTAAATATTTAATACTTTTTTGTGTTAATTTAATACAATGAATGTTAAATTTACACACAAAAGTGTTAAATATTTAACACAAAATTTTTTGACGTAATAACACAACATTTTTTACTGTGAACAATTATACAACAATCAGTATATTTCTTAAATTACAAGATATAAATTATAAACTTTTAAATTCTAAAATTTTGGCGCGAAAATTGCACAGAAATAAGTTTATTTAGCAATGCCTAGAAAAAATTAAATAATTTAAAAACTAACAGTATTATTAATAATATTGCAAAACATGTTTCTTGAGATTAGAGCGGAAAGCCTGGAAGGAGCCACCAAAAAAAATTACAGAGTCATGCAGGGAGTTCACCAAGCTGGAGATTCTTTTACTTGGTCCATTTATCACCTAATTTCGACTTGAATTAGCGGTTTTCAATAGCCGGTTATCCCTGAGCTTTCGATCGTTAGAGACAAACTCAAAGACATTGTAGATGTCCGGTGTATCAATGAGATCGTTAAAAATTTTATAAAAAAAAATCAGACCTGCAGCCTTCTGTTGGTCAATAAGCCTATTAATCCCATATTCTCTTCGTACGTTCTCTGTTGTAGATCCTTTACTCATCCTAGGATTGGGGAATAGAATGGATTTTAGAATGGACTTTTAGGTTTATATGGCTATGAAGGGTTTTAACTATTTTAACTATTTTAACGTAAATAATGCCAATTACAACCAGAAAAATGTAACAAAAGTGAAACTTTTTATATGGGTCATTCCATACCAAATTATCGAATTTAGAAAATTACTTTTGACATCTTTTGAGATATATTAAAAGTCAATTACTTGAAAATTTTTAGTTCTTAATCTTTATAAATTTTTGAGATATGAATTTTTGAAAATTACAGAAAGATAATGGTATGACAAGTTTAATAAATTCATAACTTCTAATCAACTGTTATAATTTTAAAGTTATAAGGATAATTTTTTTCGTCTTAAAATGTAATTTTCGAAAAAAAATATGAAAATATGGACTTTTTACTTGAAATAAAATTTTTTTTCAATTTATTATATGATGATAATTCTTTCACTAACTCGTTGGTATGGTTTTCCATCCAGATGGTTACATACATCATCTAATATAGTTAAATCTAATGTCCACTTATCAAAAACCTTCATGTAATAATAAATGATTATAAATATTACATTTGTTCAATTAAGTATTGAAATTTGAACTATATAATACATTTTCATTTGAAATAATTTGCTTATTAAAAATCTTACATAGACGGATCAGTAAATTAATTAGAAACTAAAAAAATATTAAAATAAAGTACAACCTGGTTATAAGTTACATTGAATGATCTACTCAGTCTAACGGCAGTTATATCTATATATGAAATATTTCATGTGAGTAGAAGAGAGAAAGAAATATAACTTATAACCAGGTTGTTCTGTAGTTCAAAAAATAGAACAT
The DNA here is from genome assembly GCF_013202065.1 of Cotesia typhae. Classification (NCBI taxonomy): domain Eukaryota; kingdom Metazoa; phylum Arthropoda; class Insecta; order Hymenoptera; family Braconidae; genus Cotesia; species Cotesia typhae. The sequence goes on along the minus strand of NW_027423757.1, from coordinate 3,122,977 downwards.
GCAAAACTCAATGAAAAGATATCTAGTAAAAGAATTTATTTTTTTGTTATTTTTTAAAAATGTAGTATCCATTTGTTGATCTGTATACATGAAATTTCTAATAAAAATGAATTTTTTCAAGTGAAAAGGTATTTTACAATTCAATTTTCAGTGCTTAGTTGAAAAAGTTTAATATGTATAACTATTGTATAATGGTTTTTATTATTAATATATAAATGACATAGATTTAACTACACTTGATGGTAAATTTAACCGTCTAGATGGTGAGTCTTATGTCAACATTAGTGTAAAAATTATTATCATATCGATTATAAAAATAAGAACCCAAAAATTATTGATATTACCAGAAAATTCTTTGTGTCTACAAGAAATTGTTGTACACGGAAAAAAATTGTAGGAAAAGTTACAATTGTCACATCATAATTCATAGGAAGAGATTTTCAATATCTTCACTTTCATAACTTTATACTTAAAACTTACGCTATTACATTGTAAAATTTCGTATAATGACTACTTTTATACCCATTTTTACGATGTAAAATCGTAAATTTTGAAATGTAAAATTGTAAAAGTAAAGATATTGAAAATCTTGTCCTGGATTACGATGTGGCAATTGTAATTTCTCATTCAATTTTTTTTTCCGTGTATGTAACTTTCTGACACCAACTTTTTTAATGCAAGACATCAATATAGCCCAGTAAAGGAAGATTAACATACCAGTAATCGATGTTTGTATTAGTCAAAGACTATTTGTGAGTGCTTAGCATCACTTGAGTATAAATCAATGAACAAACATTTCACCTGTAAGACAAATCTTTTCGTGTTGTGTGTAACTTTTATTCCCGAACGTATTACATATCAATTAAATTAGTGGCATTCATTTGAATTGAAAATATTCTTTTTATCCAAATTCGTAAAAAAAAGGAATATAAATTGTATCTTCCGACAGAAAAGACAGATACTTCTGCTTCACAAATTTTTAGGAAATACTTTTTAATATTTGAGTGTTCTTAATTATTATTAATACTCGAAATTGCCTTAGTATTAAAGAAAAATCATCTTTTCATTGTTGACAACTAAAAAATGAAATTTTATATTTTTTAATTCAATTTAAGCAAACAGTCAGACAAAAAAACTATTTATTTTCATTTCAAAAAAAATATAAGAGAGAGGAAAAAAGGGTAATATTTATTTATGATTGTTATTATTGTATAATTTTACTTTTACCGCTAAATAAAAAGAGGGTAAATATTTTTATCTCAAAGAGTTTTTTAGCGCGGTTGAGTGGCAATCTGTGATAATTTTGTATAAAGCAAGGGCTTTGCCGTACGCAGGTACATCCTCTTTCACTTTGAGGATGTGAAACGACGAGTGTAAGCGATTGGGAAGTAGAGTGTGCAAGTATCCTACGGCCATGAAGACATGTTCAGTAATACGTTCTTCTGCACATGTTACTCAATAAGGTCAGCTTTGTTAATATTTCTTCTTTCTTGCAATCTATTTCTTACTCATTTATTAACCTCTCACTAACTCCTTTCATCAAGACCGTTAATAATTTCTTTAGTAATTTATTAAACCGAGCGAACTTCTAAAACTATACCGTCTGTGTATTTCAGATTTTCAAAGCTTTTATTTGTTTTAATACAATTTTTTTATAAATTAATCATTATATACTCATTGAGAATATTAATAAAAAGTTTGTTATGATTATCAGTAGGCTAAATTTTTTTCCTACTAAATTCAAAATCATCAGAAATTGAATTTTATTTCTAAAAAAGTTTTTCAATTGAGGTTTAACAAAAAAGACCAAAAAAACACGAAAATTATAGAAACTTTTTTTGAACTATTTCTTTATGATTCATTATTTTTTTTTCCCCCATTACAACTACAGTAAACGATGACAGGTTTGTTCGAAAAAAATGAAATCACCGAACATCAAACTGTGTTTGGTGGTTAAAAGCCACAAAAATTGATCTCTCACTATTTCGTTTTATCCTAGATTTTTTTTTTTTTTTTCGAGTGGTTATCATTCATAAAAAAATTAGAATTGGTAAAAAAAATGTTAGTTATTTTATTCATTTCAGTTATTATTTTTTTAGTTTTATAACATTTCCGTACATTTTTATGTTTGGTGTAATAAAGTTTGGACAACAAAAAAATATCACCATTTGGAATATTGAAAATTTTAAACATTCATGTGTTGAATAAGTTGTTGTATCATGAGTAAGTTGAAAGTACTTTTTGGTTTATTAATATATTCTATGAAGATATATTATTATAATTTTATAAAAATTTTCAAAGTGTTAAATTACCAAGGTATGTTGGGTCGATAAATCTTAAAAATATTTATTGGCTTCGTCAATAGGGTATTCGAATAAAGATAAGAAAAATGTATATTTATTGCATAATTTTAAATATTCGTGAATGACGTTTGAGTTTAATGGTTGCAATTTATCGTTATATGAGATATATCTTATAAATATATTACTCATATCACATTATATGATTTATTTATAGTTTTATGAACAATAAAAACAATTTAATATTTTTTACGATGAATAAATTTGTTTATTTAACTAATAAAAATATGATGATATTTCAATTATATAGCACAATACATGACTCCCTAGATAAATCGAATATATCGGTATTTCTAGCGCGTTGTGAACACACTAGCGCGAATTAAAATTTCATATATGTCAGTTTGTCAGTTCAGGATTGTAAATTGTATGGAGTATTGTAAAAGTAGATAGTTTCTATTCTGTAATCAACCACATTTTAAGGTAATCTAAAATTCGGCATAATTAAGCTTAGAATCGAATTAAAACTTATACTGCAAACTTTTATATCCATATAGCAATGATATGGAGAAAAAAAAATTTTTTTTTCTACGAATAAATTGAGTTGAAAAATTTTTGTTCTCATATGAGAACCAAATAGACAAAGATTTTTTATGAAAACAATTTTTTATTTATTTTTTACCTTAACCATTGTTAGTTAAAAGAGCATACTTTATTAACACTCGCCAATCATAGCTATAAACTAAAATTTTTATAGTTGGTATTAAAAAGAAAAAAAAACTATAAAAAAATATAGTTAATTCTTTTTCAAAAGCACATCTATAGTAATAACTCAACCAATTAAAAGATCAGCTAACAGTATTTAAAAAAATGTGAGCATTCGAAAAGTTGCGCGAGGGTAGAATTTAAAGTAGGTAATAAAAAAAAGTTCATTGTGCTGTATGGAAGGGCATAATGTTCGATTACAGATAAAGTCTCTCGAAAGACGAGCTAAGATAGATAGACCCACGAGAAGCATTGTTAAAATAGTAAGAGAATGGCTAGAAAAAGGACAAAACTCTCATGAGATCTCTTCTATTCTCAAGGAATGAAAACACTGTTTTCTAAAAGCTTGTAGTCATTCGTCTGTGGAATGGAATTTATAACACTCTTGTAAAGATGTCTGTTTTCTTGATGATTCCAAACTCAACCTCGATTTATACCATTTCATAAAACATGCCATAACGTAAAAACCATAATGTAATTAACTTAAGCGACATGAATACAAAATTGCACGCCTCATAAGCGAAGCGAATGAGGTTGTGCTCTACACTCGCTTTACAAAAATTGAGCGATTTTTTGAACTAAAATTGTCTCTTTTTATTTTCTATTGCATTTGTAGAACAATATTTATACATAAATGTCTGAATTTTTTTGACAGGGAAAATAAAGGAATTTGGGGATCTGATTTTTTCATTTTGTTAAGGGTACATTAAAAATTGTTACCCTAAATTTTTATTAAAAAATATTTAATTTTTACAAAGTTATTAACAATCTAGTAGAGCACTAAAAAAAGTAGACCTCCATGGTCGGATCGATAACTCAAAAATGGATCATCTGAAAATAAAAACCCAAATTGCTTTTTAATCAGTAAAGATGTAGTTATCGTCGCACTTACGGAATTTTGAAAATTTTAATTTCCAAAAGAATGGCAACTGATTGAAAATTTTTTCATTATTCTTACTGTTTTTAGTAGATTTCATAGAAATCTAACTATTGCATTGGTTCTTATGACGGAACTTTTGAAAAATTTTGCTATATTTCGACTCAGTTCGTCGAGCTGATTCAGAAAATACAATTTTCATGTATTAATATATATTTAGATTAGAAAGTACTTACTATCAAACTACCAATTTATGAAATTTGCTGTTGCATTCGTTTCAAAAATATTTTACATTCTTTGTCTTTCCCCTCATATCCCATTCGTAGATTCTATCAGAATTTCTTCAGAAATAGTCAGATTATCTGTCTATCGGATTGTATTCACAGATTTCCGCATCACCCGTGAGGTACTGTGTTAAACGATGCGTTTCCATTATTTTTTTTATTATTATTATTCATACAGACGTAACTTAGTTAGTAATACATTTAGTTATTACACAGATTTCCACATCACCTATGAGGTACTGTGTAGTGAGATGCGTAGATAATGCCGAAATGACATCTACTTTCATTTCGGCTGCCGAATGGCCTTTTTTTTTGTTTTAACATCCGTTAAAAACTTAATTTTCAAAAAAAACGGGGTAAAACCAATAACATCCCAACTTTTGAAAATGTTCAATTTTCTTAGCGGGAAGTTAAAAATCGAACTAAGAAAATTATTATTTAGGGTTTAATAAACGTATCTAGTATTTGAATTTTTGGAAATAAGATGTTTGGGTACCTGTTTAACTTTGATATCTAACAGTAAAATAGTAAGGTTCAGTAGTTGAATCGCGTAAATAAATACATTTCATGTCTATGTCTGTATGAGTTAAAGATAACAAATTTTAAATTTGAATTTACATCAAGATAAATTTGTAAAACAAAAGTTCTTATAAGATTGTGTGTAAGCAGTCAGATTTATACTTTAATTATTTATTATAAATGACAGTATAAAATGTTCGAATTTTGGATAGCGCGCAAGGTGCACGTCTTAATTTTAACCAATGATGAATCGTGTCCCTTTTTTTGCAGAGTTCCGACTAATGACTAACTTCAAAACTTTCATTTATTTTTATTTATACAAAGATATATGTTTTCCTTTAAGCCAGCTGGCCTTGGCGTGAATAAATCTATCTATAATGGAAAATTTCTCTGCTTTGAATAAAGTAGAAAAGTTCCTAAACCAAGAAGTTCTTTTTGCTCTAAATAAATTTCACTTGGTTCAAGTTTTTTTTCTTGAATTAAATAAATTTTTTATAAGTGTATTAATATCAAATTTTTTGAAGCGAAATTTCTTTGCGCGCGATGAGGGTAAAATTTCAAGGTCACGACACAATAATAATAATAATAATAATAATAATAATAATAATAATAATAATAATAATAATAATAATAATAATAATAATAAGCGGTGCTAGCTACGTGGCCTCCAAGCGGCGCATCGCGGGAAACGCAGACCATAATACCAGGTCTGTAGGCGAACAACGTAGCCAGTGCAGTGGGCCAACTACCCACTGCATTGAAAAAGCTGAGTTACGACAAGACATCAACTCAGAAGTGTTCCCCACAACCGGTCCTTCTCGGATGAGGACCATTCATCAGGTGGGAGGAGCACGCCGGACACGATGAACGATGACGACCCTGGCGCTTTTAGGACATACTTTAAGTGGACGGAGGAACTACGAGTCGATCTCTTGGTGTGCTACCAACGTAGCGAACCGGGGGTGAGCGGTTATATGGCCCGGATGCACACTCTTTGGAGTGATATGCATCCGGAGCTAGCGCATTTTACGCCTAAACACCTGCGTAATTATGCCGCTCATCATCGGCGTAACAGAAGATCGCTTGTGCCGGATAGAAGGCAGTCTAATAGACTTTCTTTTCCGGCGCAATTACACCAAGAGCGACGCCGTTCCTCCTTGGACAACAACAATCCCTTTATAGAACGACAAGTAAGTATATCTAAAAAGATAACTTACTCCAAACAACAGCTTGAGACGGTAAATGAAGATCTCCGTGCAAACATTCTAGAGGATTCCACCCTGCTCACTGTGAGTCAGGTTGTGTATGGTGCAGCAGTTTCGGCTTTTCCGAGAGAGAGAGACATTGTCTCTCGATCGAGGCAAGGTTGAAACAGCGCATCTCACAACTTGGCTTGAAAATTGACATATCCCGGAAACAGGTCTCCCGCATTCAGTGTGTGATTGAGTTCGAAACAACTCAAAGAACATACACGCCCCGAATTCGGCACATGGCTGCTGAACTTCGGTGGCTTCATCACACACTGAATAAGAGTACTCTTCTTGTCATCAAGGAAGAGTCTCTTAATAAATTGCGGGCTCTAGTGGCTGCTAAAAAGTCATTAGAGAAAAGGCTGAAGCGGTTGGTTGACAACTCGTTGTTTCGATCCAGCCCTTCACGGTTTCTGACACCAAAGACCGATGTTACCGGGACTTATCCAACACCTGAGCGGGTGGAAGCTTTTTGGACTGAGTTATATGGAGATCAACCAAACGTGAACGCCAACACTCCAGCTCTGCACGACTTCAAAGCATTCTGTCGGGAACGCCGTCGGCAGAATGCTGATGAAGAGAGCCCTGCAGTCAGTGTGGATGAAGTTCGTTCAGCTCTAAATGGCAGTAAAAATTGGGCTGCCCCGGGACCAGATGGCATTAATGTCTTTTGGTGGAAGAAGTTTACTTCTACCCACCTCCATCTGGCCCGCATATTTACATCGTACATTAGAGCTGACGATCCGATTCCGGACTGGCTTGTAGAAGGGCGAACCGTACTGATACCTAAAAAAGGTGACTTGTCTGACCCTAAGAATTTCAGACCTATCACCTGCTTGAATGCGGTTTATAAAATTTTTACAAAAATTTTAAATAACCGTATCTTGCAGCAGATAGAGCCTGTATGGCAACAGATATATGAACAACGTGGCAGTAAAAGAGGCCTGTCAGGTTGCAAGGAGAACCTGATAGTGGATCGATGCGTCTTACAGGATGCGATCTACTATCAACGCAACCTGTCAATGGCTTGGATTGACTATCGCAAGGCATTTGACTCAACTCCTCATGAGTTGATTTTATATCTCCTCAAGTGCCTGGGGGTCAATCCTGAAATAGTGGAATGCATTCGGCGTTCAATGCAGCTCTGGCGAACGCGTTTTCACATTGGAAGTGGAAACGCATTACACGTTACCGGAGTTGTAGAGTATAAACGAGGGGTCTTCCAAGGCGATTCCTTGATCCCTCTGCTGTTTTGCATCTCACTGCTGCCTATATCTGTTGCTCTTCGTAAAACTCGTGGGTACTCTGTGGGGCCTCCGGGTGATCGAAAATATTCGATCACCCATCTGCTTTACATGGATGATCTGAAGCTATATAGTGCTGATGAAGATCATCTACAGGCGGCTCGTAACATCGTAGCAGAGTACACACGAGATGTCGGAATGTCTTTTGGGTTGGACAAGTGTGCGGTCGTACATCTGGCGAGGGGTAAATGCTCTGATTCGGGTGATGATGTCGAGTTAGTGGATGGGAGTGTCTTAAGACAATTAGACGCCGGAGAGTTGTATAGATATCTAGGCATGGAAGAGCACTGCATGCATGCGGTCTCTGAAGTCCGAGCAACTCTCCAGAGCGAGTATGTTAGGAGACTCCGGAAAATTTGGTCCTCCGAACTTTCCGGCAAAAACAAAGTCTCAGCTACTAATATGCTCGCTGTCCCAGTCTTACTATACACTTTCGGTGTTCTGAAATGGGGCCGAAAGGATTTACGAGATCTCGACATCAAAACCCGTAAGATCATCAATATGAATCGGAGCATGCACCCCAATTCATCAGTCGCCAGATTATACCTGTCCCGATCCATCGGTGGGAGAGGTTTGCAGAGTTTGGAGCGGCTTCACGTCCGTTTGGTCCTGGGTTTAACACACGAAGTTGTCAATTTCACTGCAGACGAGGATGACTTTCTTATGCAAATTGTACATAAACATGAAAATGAACATAAGGGGTCGTTCTTGTATAAGGCAGCAATATATGCGGCAAGAACCCTTGGTCTTGAAGAAATAAACGCTCTTATGGAACTCCGAAAGGAGGAATTTAAGAGCGTCATCAGGAACGCCGAGGAAAAACTACTCCTTGGCGAATTGATGGACAAGTCCATGCACAGCGTGTTCTTTAAACACGTGCGTGATCATGGCCTGTCCACCCAGCTGACGTTTTCCTTCTTAAAGTCAGCTGGCCTGATGTCCGAGACTGAAGGGTTCTTATTTGCCTGCCAAGATGGTGTCATTAACACTCTAGAGTACCGTAGCAAGGTGCTCCAGGTGCAGCTTCCGGACACGTCCTGTAGGAGGTGTAAACAACATCCGGAGACGCTTATGCACCTTTTGTCGGCATGTCCAGTGCTGGCGAGAGGTGCATATATCCAGCGTCACAATGCTGCCCTGAGAGTACTGTACTACTATCTTCGTCATTGCTACGGTATTGACGTGACACCAGTGCTGCCTTATCTGCCAGGAGATATTCCCCAGGTTGTTGAGAATGACAGTTGCAAAATTTATTGGAACATGCCATTTGCAACAACCCGGCGGATAGATCACAACAAACCTGATATTGTGCTCTTCGACAAGGCCACTCGTGACATTTATGTCATTGAGTTCTCGGCCCCGGCTGAATATAACATCTCAGCCAAAGAAGAGCACAAAAGACAAATATATCAGGATCTCCTGTTTGAAATTGGCAAACTTTACCCAGGTCACAGTGTCAAGCTTGTCGTCCTGATTGTTGGCGTCCTAGGAGGGATGAAACAGCCTTTTGTATCCTCACTTGCCAAAGTTCCAGCTTGCTCATCAAAAGCTGAGTTCTTGGCAGTTAGGATGCAGAAGGCTGTTATACTTGGTTCTCTCCGTCTCTTAAGGGAAACGATTTTGGCCTGCTGTGATCACTAACCGCCTTGTTGTGCGGAGTGGTTCAGCAGTAACGGATGGAGCTCAGACTGGGCCCTCGGAGAATCGGACTCCGGGGATAACCCCCCTGAGCATTTAATAACAAACTAAAAATAATAATAATAATAATAATATGAGCGTCAGAATAAAAGACGTATAGACATACGTAGTCCGAGAGAAAAAGATAAAGATATAAAAAGTATACTATACTTTTACACTATAGAAATGTTATTTTCTCCTCTTTGTGCTACATTCGTTCTTGAGGGCGTGTGCGCATGCGTTGTTTTTAAAAGATTTGACGATTTTGTATCTGACGATTCGATAACATTAATTGACTTTTTATTAAATAATAATTCAACTAAATTTGGAACCATAGTAATACTATTTTCACACATTATTTGAAAAATATTGAAACAAAAACTTATGTTTCATATTTAAGTTACCACGAAGCTTTAGTGACAACCATACCACTGTAAGCACCGTCGGATAATGTTGTTAATATCAAAGAAATAAATCAAAAAAAATATATGACATCATTTGTGTAAAATTTTTCTCATTTGAATCTTTTTAATACTATATCTAAATTCTTTATTTATTGTAAATATCTCACTTTTTATCGCCTCTTTAGTTTCTGACATATATTACCTATTGATTAATAAATTATAAATCGAGATTAATCGAAAATTAACTGCAGGTGCGACCAAATTGACAGTAAATTAATATGATATATAAGTATCAATATAATTACCATCATATTATACAGATACTTATACAGGACCCATGTAAGTAATTCACACGATATAAATATATAAATATCCATAAATTCGCCAAGTAAATTTGTCGCATTCAAATAACAGTTTTACTAATAAAAAAACTCATGAGTAATTTTAAAATGGGCAAACGGCTCTTTTTCAACCGGAACAACGAGCGCCAAAATACTACTTTTTCCGCATGAGTAATAAAAAATAGTTTGCATTTCACCGGATTGTTAGAGTATTCAATTTATATTAGTCAGTTAGCATCCACAATGAAAAATAAAATTGTCATGTTAATTATTGTACGTATATTTGCATAAATATCGATTAATTATATAATTAAATTAATTTATCATCAATACTGTGACAAAATTATTGAATTGTTCGAATTGCGTATCAATTTTTTTGTTGCTTACGTTATATTTAAACTGCATTTAAATAAATTTTTACAAAAGTTTTTTTGCGCCCTTAACACGGTTCAATCACCATCAAGCGTGGTATGCTTCGTTGCGCGGTAAAAAAGTTTAACGCTTCTACTCCTAGTATATAATATTGCTCTCGAGTTTCTTTCGCGCGCGCGTTGAATATTTTTTTTCGCTTAGTATTTTTTTCAACACAAGCATGGCGCTAAGATTACAGCCGATTGGCTCGATACATAATCATTGAGCCGCAATCTCACTTTATTATGCCTGGATAGACTGTCAGGAGTACAAGTATAGAGGTAAATGCTTGCAAACCACTCATATCGTTGTACGTTAACTCACGCTCTAACGCTAAATTGAGCCGACTCGGTCACTGACGCTTAGCGACGCTTAGTTAACTCAGACATAAAGACTTCACTCGGTTTGTCGGAAGAAGGATGAAAAAATAAAAGGATAAACGAAGATAAAGGGGGTTGAAAAAAAGCAAGAAAGTTGTTGTAACGAGAAAATATGTAGGGATGAGCAAGTTACTTCAAAGGACAATTAGTTACTTTTTTTTTTCATCGTAATACTTTTATTTTAACGCGACTTTGCATTTTATAAGGTGATCGAGTGAATATTTAATGCTATTCTGGAATTTCTTTGATCTACTTGTCAAGTAAATCTCAAATAGAATACTCTTTGTATTAAACTAAAGGGGATGAAAAATATAAGTATTATTGTAAATAACTTATTTGCAACTAAACGGCTATTATTCTTGAAAAAAAAAATTATGGTGTTAACGTTAATTAAATATGAAGTGAATGACTTTTCATTTATTTAATTCTTTCCGAGTCAGTTTTATTTTGAAGATAGGTTTTATAAAGATGTTTAAATCATCGACATTGAGAATGTACGAGTGCTGGTAACTTTGAAATATAGGCTTAATTATTTTTTATATGCAGTTCGAATACGAATAAATAATTTTTGAAAACTCGAACCAAAGTGATCCAACTGTTTGATCAAATAGTTCATAATTAATTATTTCAAATATATCCACTTTTATAAATTAAATTAAAGTGGCCATTTTTAACATCGCTCTTATAGTGTACGCTCGAAACATTAACAAGTTCTTATATTTTTTGTCCAGAAATCGCCGACGAATATTTAAAAAAAACTTTAAGGTGAAAGTAAATACATTAATGATGATTTTATTCCAAAAAATCATCCTTGACAGAATTAATTAAAAATTATATTCAAAATAAAAATATATGTAGCCACTAACTAATGTTAAATGTATATGTTCCGAAAAATTTTTCTGTCCCTGTTTTTCCCCTTATCATCACGCGATACTCGGTACCTCTTTTCAATTTCGTACCCTGCTCATAATTTCTTAAAGAAAACCCGATTTTTAAAAATCGTTTTGAAAACAGACTTTAATTTTTAGATTTCTAAAAATTTACAACTTTTTTGCGGGAAGTTCAAAACTGTTTTTCTTTTAAATAAATTTATTGCGACATTACAACCTTTTGAGTAGAGTGAATGCTGAGTTACGTAAAATCCACATTTATTGCATCAAAGAAAAAAAAGAGCTTTTTATTCGTTTAATAGTCAGGTGATTCTTTTGAAAACAATACTTTAAGTGAATAAAAAATTGTTGGCCTCAGCGGCTGAGTGGTCAGCGTGCTTGCTACTCCAATTCGGTTATTGGCTTGAAGTGGGTTCAACCTCAGTAATTGTTGAATAGAACCTTTCATCGAGACGGCAGACTAGAAATGGAAATTAAAGAAGTGAGGAACAAATAATAAAGAATCTTGTCAATATATGTTTTTTTCAGTTAAGGGATGTATAAACTTAAATTTCACGTGACTCCTAAACTGAAAAAAAATTTAACTTGAATCAAGATTAAAATTCTTGAATCAAGAAAATAATTTTGAAGAGTTTCACTATCTTGAATCAAGACGAAAAATTCTTGAATCAATAGAAATTTATTTGAGCTAAGAAAAATTTCTTAGTTTAAGAATTTTTCTATTCAAATCAAGAAAATAAAGTTCTTCAAAAATATTTACTTGATTCAAGCAAATTTTTTTTTCTGTGTATCAAATTTTAGATAAGCCTTTCATCACTAGTATAAAATTTAGTACAATAAATAATAAGTTTATTTTTTATGATAGTATATAATTAGCTATACAGTTTATAAATTAGTACAATTATTTATGTAAAGTAAATGATAGTTTTACTGAAGTATTTTCATTCTGTTATTTTCTGCCAGAAAATTCAATAGAATTTTAAATTCTGGAATCACTTTTAATATTCAAAATTTTTTTATCTTTCAAGGAAATAATAAATTTATATAGTTAAAAGAACATTGATGAATAGCTTAGACTTAAATACGATTATAGATGAAGTTCTAATCTACTTAAATGAGCAATAAGTCAAGTTAAGTAGTATTGAATGTTTTCAGTCAGGCAGAAAATCATTATTTTCATTTGCAAAACACAATAACTGTGTTCGGTGAAAGGTAACGTCGTCAACTTCTTTTACGGTCACTTTTCATCAGAAGTTCTGTCTTTAACAAATAATATCCGGTTCATTTTCTTCGGTCAATGTATATAATTATTACATTCTCACTTGTTGCATTGTACTACTTATTCAATAATTAAAATTATATACCTTTAGAATTTCTTATGATCTATGATATAAGATTTACTTAATTGTTTCTTCAAGAAATTTATCTGAATAACTTCTTTCTTTCTTGAAAATGTAATTAAATCATGTTTATTTACATCATAATCGATAACTTTTGATATCGAATGTCAGTTGGCCATATATTAACAGCTTTTGACATTTCAAACTGTTAAAAATTTTTCTTTGGCTTAGAGAAATTAATTGCTATTGTTCGGTATATGATTGGATACGAAAATTAGCGATTTCAGTATATTTGGCTTGATATGCTCTGACATGGCTTGATACTTCCAAGCATAATTTTTCTACTAAAGATAGTGTTAAAAATCTCCGATGGAGAGCGCATAATTACTGACTCATCTTCTTAAAAGAGAGTTGAGTTTAAAATATAAATTTCTAAAATAATAATCATTTTTTTCTTTTTGAAAGAGCTTATTTGATATTAGTTTCTTACTTTAATTAAATGCTAAACCAATTTTTACTTAGTATAACATATACAGTAATGGACACATTTTTGGAAGAAATTTAATACAGCCATATGTGAGCAGATCAGGCTATACATGGACGAATCAAATTTTTTGATATCGCCATTTATATTCATATAAAGTTGACAATCTTTCGTAATTACTGTGTTTCTTTCACTGAATAGTTTATGACAATAACTAAAAGATGATGAATTTTTCATTAACAATAATAATACTGAAAAAATAGAAGTTTAACAATAGAATATGCTGTTAATAACAACAAATAAATACAAAAATATTCAACATTCTTCTTTGTGTTTATGGAATTATCTCGTGTTTTTTTTTTTTTTTTTTTATATACGAATGCAACCAGTGAATGCACATTGGCGTTATTGGATTTGACGAGGTTGGCTAACGATTTATGCGACAAGAGATGGTAGAATATGAAAAAAAAAAAAAACGGGAAATGGGACGTTTGGAATAAAGTCAATTAAATATTTTTGTATATAGATTCCATTTACTGCAGTGCAGAAAAACCAATCTCTGACTTTGTACAGTTTATACAAAAAGAAATACCGAGGATTCGACGGATTTTAGCTGTGCTAGTTACGTTTGGCTAGATAAAAGTGGCTTGTGAGATGAGCATCAATAAACATTTTTTTTTAACCAGAATTCATAAAATATAGGGTATACAGAGAATTTTATATTGAATCGGCCACTTTTTTGAGTTGACTTTTCCAATTTTCAAAATTTGTATGGTTTTGATGCTTATGAATAACGTGTTCAGGACTTTTTTAACATTTTTTTGACCATCCATTTCTGAGATGAATTTTTTTGAAAATTCAAGGTTTTTTTATTCAAAATTTATAATTTTTCAAAAAATGCACTGATCAGGTCATTTTTTTTTTAATGTTCTTTCGAGAAAACAATGATTGTATTCAAAATTTGTGCCTTCCAAATTTTTTTTCTGCTTTTGAAAAAAATCGATTTTAAAAATATAGACCCTCTTCGATTTTCTTAACAAAATTTTGAAAAATACTTTAGCAAATTTGAAGAAATTTGAATCCGGTCCGATCGTGGGTAAACGCTTGGATTCTGTAGTCGAAGAATATGTATGGAAATGTATAACAAAATCAAGCGTGATCTGGGCATATAAATTCATACCAGGACATATCAATAATTATTTGTGGGTATATTAGGTCGTATCAGAAAATTTTTTCCCAGTTTTTTTAGATTGTAAAAGACGAACCAGTTTTTGATTAAGAATTAAATCTCAGTATACCTAGAGTATGTAGTTGCAACTATGGTCAATGACTCTTAGGAAATAAAGTAGAGTCAACTTTGTAACCCTTGGGGACTTTGAAATTCTCGGCAGTTGTTTTAGATTATAAAAAAAAAAAATAAAAAAAAAATAATAGGAAAACTGTGAATGTGCAATGAAGGTGAGCCAACATAGATAAATTGCTTGATTCCCATAGGATTTTATGAATATGTAGATTGAGTCTAAGATAACAAAATTACGGAAGTAGATGAGCTTAATATAACCTTTAACAATCAAGGAAACAATTTATGCAATGCTTAAACCATTATGTTTTTGGCAATAATCAAAATTACTTAATTGGAAATTGTTGATGGCAATGAATGATAGACATTGTTTAGTAACGAGTATTTGCAATCCAAGTGCTAGATATGATTAGAAATTGTTAATAATCACAATGTGTATAAAATTTTTATAGCATACATGTGATTTTGGCAAAAATTGAAGTATATCGTTTCTGAAATAAATACTTTAAATACAATTTAGTTTATAATCTGTACAAGTGTTAATTTAATTTATGAATCCATTGGATAACTTGATGTAAAAACAATGATTACTGTCTAAACTCAATAATCAATTATGTAAAAACGATAATCATTGATTATTTATTTTGGCATAATTTAAGGTATATTGTATCTCATAATTTTTTTTTTTTAAATAATAGAACCTTTGGAATCATATATCTTTCCCATGTCTTTAGAACTTAAAATTTAATCTTTTGTACAGATAGTAATAAAGATATATTATCTCACAAATAGTAATGTTACTGTACATGAAATATATTTTATGTCATACGTGAAGATAAATTATACGTAAAACTAACCAACTGTCACTTACTGATTTATCTGATGAAACTTTTATGATAAGATGGACGTGTATAAGACGTTCGTGCGTCAATCACAATTTGTATTTTATACTAATTAGAATAAAATATGTTAAATGTTGACATTAGATTATTATCATAAAACATAGCATTTAAAGTAGTGTCCGTTCATCAAAATATTTAATGAAAGATAAAAAAGATTAAAAATATACTTATTAACGCATTCACTCATTTAAACGATCGACTTAATGATGTTTGTTTATTCGAGTATGAAATAGCATTTTTGGTTCGTCCTGTTTGAGATAACTGAAATCATAACGAATGATACATTAAATCGTTGATTCAATGTGCTATGATTGTTTCACATTATTATTTTCTCGGTATTTTTCTTCATAATCAGTTTAGTACTATTTCATGACACGAGTGTGCCATTATCATTGTATAAATATTTTGTAATACATAAATCAAGTGTAATTATTTCATTAATTTTACGGTGAGGTTAATTTGATGTTTCACATGATCTCATTATTTTTTTTTTGATTTTTTTAAGGGAGATTTCCATGGAAATCCTCCACGCGTACATGTTATTTATTACGTCGATATAAACATGATTGTTTATTGAATTTATCAAAAAGTTTTGAATATGAGTAATAAACATACATATTTTTATACGCCGAGTTCATTATGTTGATATAAATTATGCTTTTTTCGATAAACCGAAATCGATATGAGTCAATTTGAACTTTAAGCTAAAAAATAAAATGAAATATTATAAAACAGCATTTTTTTTTTTTACAGAAAAAAGAGATAGGCTATTCGCACCGTTATTGCGCGTCTCACTTGCATGTTAAATTCTATACCCCTCTGCATTACTTCAATTTTGAAACTGAAAGAAATCTAGAGAAAGTATTTTTCTAAAATAATTTGAAAAAATTCCGTCAATAGTTATTTTCGATACGTATGCGCAAAGATATTTTGGTAAGCTTGGAGTGACGTCATGAGATTGATATTATGGGCGCATACTCAACAAAATCGAGTACGTTGTTATACGGTCGAGCGCAGCGAGACCGGATATTACGTACGAGGTTTCGTCGAGAATGTATCCATCAGACGAGTGTCATCACTTCAAGTATATTACCAAAATGTCAACCTTTGCGGATTTGTATCGAACAAAATTTTTTGTGATAGCAACATAACAACGGCGAAACTCAGATTTGAGAAGATGCAAATAAAATTTTATTTATTTAAGGTAAGAGTCCCAGTGGCTGCTCATGTACCAGTACACAGAAAAAAAATATTTCTTGAACCAAGAAAATTGTAAGGAAGACCGAAATTATTTTGGAGCAAGAAGAAATTTTCTTGGCTTAAAAAAATTTAACTTCGTTCAAGAAATTTTAGCTTCATTCAAGAAATTTTCAATCTTCCTTAAGATTTTCTTGATTTAAGAAAATTTACGCTTGACTCAAGACTTTCTTTCTTTCTGTGTACCTATTATCTATATTTGTGGCTATGGATATACAATTACATGGAGTGAGCATGTACTCGTTCCTGAGCAAGTACTAGGGCTTTTACCTGATGAATGAATTTAATAACTTCATTAATATTTGAAATTCAATTATTTTTCATTAAAGTTGAATGTTGTATTAGTACAGTTATTCAAATTTTATGTCCTTATTAATAAATCTGACATTGTTATTGTTAAAATTTTGTCAATAAAAATAAAACTGTCAGACGTAAATAAATAACTAACTAAAATAAAAGTCGCCAAGATTTTTAACTTCCCGTTGAGAAAATTGAAAATTTTCAAAAATCGGGAAATTATTGGTCTGACCCCGTGTTTCGAAAATCGAGTTCGTATCCGATCTCGATGGTTTGAGGTCCTAGGAAGCTTTCCTGAATGTTTTCGCGATGGTGGCTGTGTGTGTGTGTGTGTGTGTGTGTGTGTGTGTGTGTGTGTGTGTGTGTGTGTGTCAAGCATTCTGAAATCGGATCATTTTTCCGAAAGCTATTGTAGCTTAAATAATTAAAAAAAATATTTTTCATGAAACAAAAATTAGTCGTTTGAGTTCAAAGAGCTCAAAAACGTCGTGACAGGTTAAATTTAGAGCGCTTTGCATTTAAAATTAGCGCGAAATTGCAGGGATGGCCTGTAGAGTAAACCGCTTTACTAATTTTATGAAAGTAATATCGATGTTAAAAATATTTAGTCAGAAATATTTCAGAAAAAATTTCAATATTTAATTCTTTTATGTTCTATAATTTTGAAGTACACAAATATTATCAATCCGTACATTGTGTTTTTTATCAACTCAAGACCGATTATATAATGACAGTATTTATTTATTGCGCTGCAACCAACCCGAGTCGAAATTCAAATCGTAGTTTCAACGTATTTAACGTTAAAATCGTCATTTGAACGTCATTTAAACGACGATTTTTTTCAGTTCGTTAGGGAGATTTTAAATTTCTTACATTAAATTTACCATTTTTTTGACGGAAATGCTTTATCGAAATTTTTTACCCTCGGAATGGTTTCCAAAATTATGTAAAATTTTATGGAATATCATTCATACGATTTTATACCAAAAATGACCTCATAAATCTGTATATACAATGATAACTTTTCATACAATTTTATAAAATTTTGTACCACTGGATTTTTACAAAAAATTAAATTAAAATTTTTAACTTCCCGCTAAAAAAATTAAAAATTTGTAGTCATTTGAGTAGTTTTAATATTACTATTTTCACCCATTATTGGTTCTCTTCGCATTTATAATACGTTGAGTAAGTTCAACATACGTTTTTAACGTCTATTACGTTCAAATGACGATTTTAACGTTCCACACGTTAATCCTACATTTTCAACGTCTAAAACGCTCAACCTACGATTTGAACGTTCAATACGTTGAATCTACGATTTAAACTTTGATTCGGGAAGTTTACCAGCTGTGCGATTACTTTTTGAATTATTAACAATAAAAAAATCTCATTACCGTGAATACTAAAAAAGTATTTTTTTTTTATTTTCGGTATTGAATTGTATGTTTTGTTTAATCAAAGGATTAATAAGATATTTTTATGAGCCTATTTTTTTTAAATAATCAATTTTGGGACTCGAAATTAATTATTTTAATTAAAGGCCAGTTTTGAATGACTGTATATTGATCAGTGATAAATAATAAATACAAAACTAAATTAGATTTTTATTTTTTCCACTTCCCAAGTTAGAAAGCTTAAATATTACATATTAACGAAAATATTGTTTACTTCTAGATAATTATGCACAGAAGTACCTAGAAATGAGTCTTAATAGTCTTTAAATCCTGAAAATTAGAGAAATGATGAAACTCAAATTGAAAACAAAAACTTTTAAAGTTTTAGAAAATTTTCAACGCCCTAAGATTCCTATAAAGAAATTTCGAAATATGTTTCGATCAACATCCGCAGTGAATTTGAAACAATTGTTAATGAGATTCTTATTGTCCGGTACACTTTTGAGAAACACAAGTCTGCAACTAGATACAGCGAATTGCCTCAGGCTATTTTGATATTAAATGTAGTAAGCAACTATCAGTATATGTATATATCCAGATTATACTTATTAAAATGCTATTCTTTTAATCAGCTTTGTTCAAAGATTCAGGATATTGACATCACTAATTGATGTAAGTAATATTCATTATTGAAACTTTACATAATAAATTTTTCACAAAGAAAGACTATAGGAAAGACATATAGGCTGTGATTGAAATTGAGATTATTAAAAAATAATTCAAAAGAAAAATGATGTTGATAGTATTTAGCTAACTTATATTGTTTTAAAAGTTAAATTATTTTGGAAATTAAAGATATTGGTACCATCATTTTTGAAAAATTTTAAAATTCTTATTGGATATTTAACTTTAGTTTACTATATCAATAACTAGTCAAATTACATAATTATTTCCGTAATTTTTTTTATACTCCACATTTGTAAATAAAAAAAAAATTGATTATTTTTATTGCATAATTTAATTATTTGAAAGAAATTTATGAAGGAATATTGATCAATATAATGTGATTGGAGACCTACAGTAAAAAATCATTACTTTCATCATGTATCTTTTATAATTGACGAGCTTAACATTAGATTAACACATTGTGGTTATTTTAATTAAAAAAATAAATCAATATCCTCGTGATATCTCCACTAATTTAATTTCAAAATGAAAAACACAACGGTAGTAAATACCCTTGTAATTAATAACACGATCAACCTCTATACTATTACTCCCAATCATCATCACCCTGAATTTTGTAGAATCTTGTAGAAAAGAAAAATAAAGTATTAATAAATAATTCCTTTGTTTAGTATTCAAGTGAGTTGCGAATACGGCCAAGCGTTTTGAATAAATTGAATTTTTCTACAGAGACTAGAGATATTCTTGTTTCTTTGATGGAAACTATTTCGCCTGAAAAGAATACCTTGATAGACTTCAGTTGATGTATTAAGTGAAAAATATAATGGTTAAAGTCCAATGCACATACAGAATCTATACTTATGAATATATGAAGGAGTATGATAGGTGATTTTTTCTACTATAGAAAAAGCTTAATATTCTTTTACTTTTATGTTGATACAAATACTTAATGTAAGGGAAAAAGATTAAGCTAAGAATTTAAATTTTCTTTTTTGTTAATTATTTAATATTTTTTTCGCGTTCAAAAAATGCAATATTCAAAAATAATTAAAGGGAATTGAACAAAGTAGAGACTATCATGTCATTTTTATTCTTACGACGTTTTGACTATAATTAGTCTTCAATCGGTTACGAAAAATACACTTTAAAAGTGTATAATACACTTTAAAAAATACATGGAAAATTAAATATTTGTCAAAGTTAAATAAAAAATTAAAACCATAAGAAAATTTTGTCAGCTTACCAGTTGTTAATACCTATATTGCTTTTCACGTTATTTTTTATTTTTGTAAACAGTTTGGTCAAAGGGAACAACAGAAAATAGAAATAAGCTTTGCTTTTACGATTAATTAACTTTTGTTAACTAAAAGATGAGTTTGTTTCAGTATTCGATGGCTTTTAAAAAATGATTGACATTTTTTATCAAATTACGTGGTTCGTTTCATGATATTTTTCCTATAATAATGAAATTTCGAAAAAACGAGCTTATTGTGTTTTCTTTTTTGATAATATTCATGCAAAAATTACGAATTAACTTTTGGTATCCCACCAACTAATTGTTGTAACCGTACTATGCTTAGGTTAGATTTATTTCTTTATTAAAGATAATTTAGTGTTAAGAAAATCGAAATGAAGTACATTTCTTTCATTAATAAAGATGATGCGTTTTATCCTAAGAAAAAAATCTGAAAAACGGTTCAACCTGCAGAAGTTATCCCTGGAATATTCCTTATTCTTAAGCTTAAAAGGCTCGAAATATTACTTATCTATTATGAGTTTCAACTCATCAAGTTAAGAATACAACTTGCATGCATTTTATGAGCTCACGAATCCAGTAGTTGAATTGGTAGAACTTTCGTTGAAAATTGTAAAATGCGATTTATTCCGAAAACACCCTATGCATAATAACTGATTTTGATGCGGCACGCAGCACTTTTCGTAATTTTTTTTTTTTTTTTTTCAAGCAAAGGAAGATTTTTTTTATCAAAAACGATCCAATGAGAAATTTCAAAGTAATGTAAAAAATGAAATACTTTTGTCGACAACAATTTTTCTTGAAAAAAATTAATCGATTTTAATGCGGATTCGACACAATTGACGTTGTTTTTGTGTTTTGGGCTGATTAGATTTTGGAAATAGCCAATCGAATGAAAAGTTTTCAAAAAAAATTTTTTTGAAAAGTTTATTTTCGAAATGTCTCAATATCTACCGGGCCAAATTAGTTCAAATTGACTCGAAATGGAAGGGTAATTGAACCCTTTGGATTGTTGTACACACATCAAGACACCACCGCGAAAATAGTCAAACTGCTTTATATGATCTCAAAACGTTAAGATTTGATAGTGAGAACTCGATTGTCAAAAATCGGGATGAAATCAATAAATACCGATTTTAAAAAATTATCGATTTTCATAGCGAGAGTTACAAATTGAAGTGAAATTTGAATTATTTTAATCCTGATATGACATTTATTTTTATTTTTTTTCTAGATTATTATCAAAATTACTTTTATGAAAATGTAAAACGAGACTTTAAACTCTTACGTGAAGCCAGTCGTTCCCACATTAAGGCAACTTGTTAAAGTTTTAGTAAAAGTAATTAAAGCTAACTGTTGAAATGAAAGTAAGATAAGATGCATAAATACCACGCATAAGCTCCATTGTAAATAATTTTTCATTCAGTTTTGTTGACTCTTCTCGAAAAAAGTAGTAAAAAAGAAACAATGAGCAATGACATTTAGATTTTATCAAATTACTATAATTCTATCGATGTCTTGGAGTAATTGGCTATTATCGACGGGTATGAGATGAAATAATCTTATATTAAGAGATGATTAGATATTTTTAGGAAGAAATATTACTCTGTTGTGGATCTAAGTTTATTTAAGTCTTAACATATCTCAAAATGAAGGGAGAATTCAGTCCCAATCGTCATTAGCGATATTCCATAGTTATTTAACTTAATAAAATTATAGTTAAATAAATTAATGAATTTTATTACATTACTTCAATGGTATGTTTTGAAACATCTAAAAAGCTTAAAGCTAATTAAAATATTCTTGGTAATAATTAACATACATCACAAAGTCAATTTATAAAAAATTTTTACTCACAATTAAGAGATAGAACTTCGTGTTGAAAGTATTTTTCAACGTGACGATTAATTTTTAACCATTTATAGATTACAACTCATGATAAAGGCGATGTTTAAAATTTGAAACTGACTCCAATGACAGTCTAAATAGTCTTGATAATCTATTTACCACTGAATGAACTTTTTTACGTTTTTACTGAGTATTTAAAAAGTCCAATGTATAACTAAGGTTTTTAAAAGCTATAAATAAAATATCCTTAGAATCCTTTAAATTTCTCAATATTCGTCTTGTATAACAACTTAAATTTAACTATTGCTTGGATTTAATTTTATGGCTGTCCCTTTAAAACATAAGAATATGTCAATTAAAAAAATTGGTGAGAAAATCAAAGCGGTTGAGGAAAAAAATTGTTTGGAAACGCAAAGCTTTATTTTCTTCATTACAATTTTGGTCGGTAATTATTGAGGTATGGGATTCTACTTGTTTTTGGCCATGAACAATCAAAAATCAGATTATTTGAATATTTTTTTCCAATTTATTCATCTCTACGGCAGATTTATAATTTTATAATCCAAAATTATCAGAAAAAATTTCTCATCTTCAATTGTTGATCAAACGATGAAATTTAGAAATTTTTTAAAAAATTCATAACAAAAGTTTGTGATGAAATTATGACGTTTATTTTTTTTGTTTTTTTAGTTGCTCATGTTCTTTTAGGAAAAAAATAATATGGTACTCTACAAATTGATCTTTCAAAAATGCAAATGAAAAGAAGACAAGTAGGTATTTTTTGACTTTCAAATTGAAAAATGTAATCGAATAACATACTATCCATAATTTTCCAATTTATATTCAAAAATCCACCACAAGAAAGAATAAAATGAAAAAAGAAAAAAAAACTGAATAAGTTTAGTTTTTGATTTTTCATAGTCAAAAAACTGTGAAGCCCCACATCTAAACTATAACTTTTTAGTGTTAATAAATATTACTTTAAATCAAAAATCTTTATTCTACACAACCGGGTACATTTGTTTTTTATAAGTAAACCTCAGTCATTTTCAAAAAGTTAAATACGATTTTTTATCATAAAACAATGTCACTACTGCTTTCATTAAACAAGCTAGTAATGTAGGTATGAAATATATTTCTATTCAGCTTTTAGCAGAAAGTTATATCCACAAAGTTTAATCTTCATCAGTGCTTGACATAATTGCGGTTTTACAGATAAATTCTCCCACACGGTCTAATAAAAAGTTTTCTTTACAAGTGGGTTGAAAATGTCAAAAACTGACTCATCAAAAAATTGTAGAAAAACAAATAACACTCTCATTTGAAAATAAAACTTGAATACTAAGCCAAGAAAACTTAAATTTAAAAGTAACTAAAAGGTAACGTCTCTATTTAAATATTGAGATTTAATTTCAGCGTAATCCGGCGTAAAAACATTTTCACAATTTGTTAAGGGGTTATATCCACTTTTGATTTTCAAAAAATCGATTTTTTTTTAATTTTTTGAATGTACATATATTCAAGAATATTCTCTGAAAATTTCAAATCGATCCGACAATTAGTTTCGGAGATATGAGCGTATTAGTAAGAACGTCTCCGAGCGTTCGAAAGTAGGCGGAGCACGAGCCGGAGTAGCAGCTGTTTCTGGTAGCTTCTATCCTTTGGTTCTCGACTTATATTGTGTTTGGGACCCTAATATAATAATACAAAAGATCTAGTTTATACCTGAAACCTATGTTGAGGAATTTTAGGTTAAAAATATGTGAACTCATCAGTTAGAAGTGATCTTTCACGTGGACAAGTTGTGTTTGTGCTCAGTTTATGTATTTCTCAGTGTGTATAGTTTAATTAATTAAAGTAAAAATAGCCTCGTAAAATTAGCAGAGAAACCAGCATGATAATTGTCCTATAGGAGAAAAATGGTGGTGTTCGTGGCAAAAAGCGCGAGCCTTGGAAACTTTGCCCAGCTATAAACATGATTATGAGGCCTTACCACCTAATGTTGCAACAGCTATTTTTCCAATTTACGAAGATCTAAGTAATAAAAAATTATTGGAACGATGCGTTGGTGGTTTTACCCAGAACAATAATGAAAGTTATAATCAGCTGATATGGAAAATAACTCCAAAAATTATTCCAGCTGGCTCTAAAATTGTGGAAATAGCTGCAAACATTGCAGCCGGGGTCTTTAATGAAGGTAAAACATCTTTTCTTTATTATATGAGTGCTATAGGATTATCACTTGGACCCAATACTCATTTCTACGTGAGTAAAGAGGACGCAGAGCGCATCTCAATTTCGGACGCAAGAGCGCAAGGGTCGACGCGCGAGGGGAGAATGGCTCGTAGACAACAACAACTAAACATTTTGGAGGCAAACGGCAAAGCAGAGGGTTCCTCTTATGGTGCTGGAATAGATGACACGATGTAAGTTGAAAAAAAAAATTTTTAATTTAGTGTAAATCGTTCCCGAAACTTTAAACGCGTTTATCTCAAAACCGTGTTTTCAGAGTCGGTGAACAAAATTTCTCCGAAACCGCTAAACCGATCGGTTTGAAATTTTCACACGACTTACTCAGATATATTTTTCAGGTAATGATCGAAGGAATAAGGTTTTGGACAATAATTTCGATTTTTTAAGCCACTTTGAAGTGAAAAATTTTCATGAAAAACGGAATTTTTTTTTTGAACGGCCGCCATTTTGTCAAAAATCTAAATTTTGACTAGACCTTCGATCATTACCTGTACTTATTTATTACAAAACTAAATATTTTTGGTTGTTGGTTTTCAGATAATTTGGACCAGAGATATCTTGTTCACCGCCAAGCACTTTTTTTTGGAGGTCTCTCCGCAGATCATCTACAGGAGCTAGGGGATCCAATATTTTTTTAAATAAACCGCTGATTGTTAAAGTACATTAAATTCTGTTTAAGTACATTTTTTCCATTAATGTATAAAATAAAATGCCTCTTTGGAAAAAATTCACAAAAAAACGCGTTTTTTCTGCCTCGCAAGTGGATATAACCCCTTAAGTTTACGATTAAAAACAATCTTGTCAATCCTTTAATCTTTGATTTAGTATAAGATTTTGCGTGTATAGACGGTACGTACTTATTCATATTTGTATAAAACCACGAAAAACATTGAAGAACTGAAAATAAAAAACTCAAACAACTACTATAACTTACTCGTGACTAATGTCAATTAAGGACTGAGTTGCGTGCATCTAAAAGCCATTAACCCCTTATCGGTTTTTTCGTATTTTTTAAAAATAAATTCATTCTTTTACAACTCATTGGAATGTATCGAGTGACAATGTTAATTATCCACTCTCGTTAGTTTTACAATTTCCACAATTAAAATTAACAAGGCATTTGTGCATATGCTTCCATGAGTGCATTAAAACCATCAGCCGTGTATTTATGTTCTCTCCCTTGTTTTTTTTTTTTTTTTTTTTTTTTTATATCTTACATAAATGTATTAATATATTTATGCATGTATATTGTATGTAGGGATACACTCATCCGAGAATAAAAAAATTCATTATGGAATTTCGTTTACGCGAACGGATTAACACTCGTGTAAGGGTTGTCTTGATAAAAGCCAAAAGGTATATGAACAGGGCAAAGTTACTCGGTAGGGTTATAACTTTAGCAAGCGCATGGAGGGTAAAACCAACCAAGAATAAAAAGAGGGAGAGAAAAAGCTCTATCAGTTGATTTTGCGATGGGGTGGGGAGCTGGTATATTTGCGCAAGGCCGTTCAATAGGGCGCAGTATCGTCGCGACTATCATCGCGCGAGTACGTATATCTGTGGTGTTTCTTCTTATCGTGTTTTCGGCTTCCAAAGTGTCGCTTTACGGGGTAGTTTAATAAAAAATACAATATTAAAAAATTATTTGCTGAAAATGATCGTGATAATTAAAAAAAGGAAATAAATACTTTTAATTACTAATTTAAACATAATTCAATCATGATTTCAATCATTTATGCAATAAATAAATAACTAGTATTAAAATTATCAGTCAGAACGTGAAGTTTTAATAAATAACTTTTGAAAATAGCGAGGTTGCAAGTTTAAAAGTGAAATACGAGGCATATTCATCCGTTGAATTACCGATTAAAATACTGGTAAGCCGAATAAATTAAGAAAAGTTTTAATACGATGGGTATCTTCTTTTAATACATACATACATATATACCAATTTTTCTCTTAAAACGAGTAGTGTGTTTAGATAACCTCTATTATTTTACTCTTTTTTATCCAGACTAAATTGTTCTTTCTTAACGCTTCGTAGGACTTTCCTTTTATCTGTATCACTTATTCATAGAATAGGCGTTTTACCGGTGAGCTTTTTAAACTTGAATCTCGAGAGACAATATCTATTTTTAAATTTCGAAAGCTCTGTTTTTTCCTTTACTATCTGTTCCTACAGATATGTTTTGTTTTTTTTTTTCTTTTTTTTGCTTAATTTCGTTCTCTTGAATATCTTGTACTAATTAACGATAAATGAATGAATGAGCAAAAAAAGTTCCAACAAAAACAATAGCAGTGAACTTTACTTGTTTTTATTTGTATAAAATTTTCAGTGAATTTATTTTGGCAATATCGCATGAATTTGACCTCAATGATAATAATGCATGGCCAGCGGGTACAGTCTGCGCGTTACCGGGAAATATAAAAATACTCGACGGTGTGTACGATTCGGAATGTGAATGTTATACATCCTTTCTTGCTTCCGGAGTTTACTTAAGAAAGACAAACCATTGTACGTATTAATATTTTATGAGATTTTAATAACAATTTAACGTGCCATACCATCGTGACAAATTATTTAATCACTGGTAAAAAATGTTGTTAGATGCACAAAAAAATTTTTTTTTCACGCACAAAAATAGTTTGAGGATTATTAAATGATATCTTACTATTTTTTTTTCTTTAGTATTACTTTAAATATAGCTATTAATAATCTCAAGAATGATCTATCTTTGATCAAAATTGCTGTTGTTTATCAAGTATGTACTTCCGTTTTCGATAAAATCATGGAAAGAAACGAATTTGTGAAACAAGTCGTCAAGTAATTGCTGAAATATTTTTATAAGACGCCAGCCAGTTATGCTGTTTTTTTCCTTTATCTTTTATTAAGCTATTCCGTTTTTTTTCTTTTTTTTTTTTTTTTGACATCGGAAGTAAATTCCTGGCAGTTTTCGCACGATTGCGCGGCATTCAATGTAATACCAGTCGAGGAGTATCGATTTTTCACAATAAACTCTAGGTTATGTCCTTTTTTCGTATGTTATAAAAAATAGTAAATTTCTGTGGTGTCAATTTTTGGTGGGACGCGCGACAATTTCCTTCGTCAACTTATCTCGTTTGCGATAATCGATTCGAGCCGTAACAGTTTGTAAAGAGTGGAGTGAAGAGAAGGGAGGAGAGGAGAAACCCTTCGGGTTTTCTAAAACTCCGAGCACCGGCTGTCGTTCATCGATTCTGGTTTTTGTTCTGGAAAAGCATGCTGAAGGAACGAGAAATATGGGGGGATGGGACAAGGACGTTTTTCCGTCGACTGTGACCTTATCGTAAAATTCATATCAACGAACTAAATGTCAAAAAAAAAAAAAAAACCTATTAAAAAAACCAGCTGAAAAAGATACAAAATGTTTGTTTTGTTTGTATCACTGAGAAATATTTTTTCCCTATATATATTTTACTTTTATTTTACTTTCACCCTCAAAGGGAAAATAAAGGGACAAAAAAAACGAATAGAACACGGAACAACCACGTTTAACTTTGTTACAGCACATATCTCAAGAAATGACTCTCTTTTTTATATTAGATATTATCTTTTAATTCCGTACCGTTCTATATAAACTTGATACACTTATTATTCAATTCATTATTTACTATCATCGTCTATCATTTGGTTTTTATTGCTTGTCATATTAAATATTTCATTTGAATTACTTGTCCTAATCAATTATTCAATTGGATTACCTATTTCCCATTGTTACACGAAAAAAAAAAAAAAAGATCTTTAATATTAATACATTTTTATTAGATATCAAGATAAGTTGAAAAAATATTGAATCGTTTCAAATTTTTATTTTTACTTTTTCCAAAAATTTTCGTATTTTTAAGAGAATTTTTTCGTATTCACGACTTCTAGATTTTAACGGTATCGAAAATTTAATTATTATTATTCAATTTAATTATTATTTATTTTACATTTAAAAATGTTACAAATTGAAATTTCGTAAGTTAAGTATTTTTTCCATTTTTTAATTTATGATTTCAAATAAACTTTCGAAATGTATCAAAATTAAAAGTTCGTAATAAACTTTTATCAAATCAATTTTTCCTGTGCTAAACTGAGAGTACACTGTATTGATTACTATCAAGATTTTACTCAAGAATAAGAAAAAACGATATCAAGTATTAAATGTCACCTGATAGCATAACTCTATATCAAACTACATCAAACATAAACTTATTAAATCAAATCATGAGCTATTTGTATTTCGTTGCCTGATTTATTCTTTTAATATTAATCTTTAACGGAAGAAATTGAAAAGCAAAAAAATTATTTAATTATTTTGGTAAATTTTTTAAGTTAACAAGCACCATATTGAGATTAAAAAAAGCATTACGAAGCGTCGAGTTTTCACTTCTCAAAATTATTGGTAAAATTTTCTTAAGCTGCGATTTTGTTGCAATAGAATTTAAGTAGTAATTAATTAACCATAAATCTAAAAAAAAAAAGAACTTAAAGACCATTTTTTCAGTTTTTTTTAATTATCACAGTGGATAAAAATAAATACATTGAAAATCATAGTAGTCTAATGTTGAAAAGTATTCAAGTTTTTCAAGCCACCCTTTAATTAACTGCTGTTGTTGATTGTTAAGATATCAATGATCGAAGACAAAAAGAATTCTATTTCATTCAAAGTTAGATATCTCAGCAAAAAACAGATTAAAAAAGCAAATCGAAGGTGAATAAATAAACAAACTTCCTAATGCTTTGGTATAACTTAAAAAAATAATAAAAGGGGATCAAGAAATAAGAAAAATATATTTTTTTTAATTTTTTAATTTCCGATGACATTCTTAAATATTCAAGAAATTAACAAGACAAATTTATTATTTACACCAATACTCATTGATGTTTAAAGTAGCTTTATATTTCTGGAGGGCATTATAAGTTAAACTTGTAACTAAGTATCATTTTAATAATTTTGAAATGAACAATTTATTTACTTAAAGTGAACCAGTTAGAAGCTAAAAACTCTAATTTCAATTCCGCATTGGTGTCGGATATGTAAGATCACTTCAACACTGATTTTTAAGGGCATATAAAATCTCTTGATAAAAAAACTATCGAGTTTAAACTGAAACATAAATAGTTAGCCTTTTTCTATCTTGTAAAATTATAAATTTGACTCGGCATCGTATTCAATAGCTTATGATTCATGACAGTAGAAAAAAAACATTGATCATTGAGCTATTTTCTTTACCTGACAACATGTATCCTTTTTTTTTCCTTTCATTATTTCTCTACGTCAATTCAGAGGGTGGATAGCTCAATTTGATAAAAAAGTGTTTTTTTTTTTTTTATTATTATTTCTACCGTTGACATTAAAATTATGTGGAAAATAAGGCTGATTGGATTGGCGGCGATCTGTTATCAGAATTAAAATAAAATTGAATCAAAAATTTCCGCTCTCTATTATTGTGTTATTATTATTACTACCAAGTACATATTGCACTACGTTATCAACATACCTCTCGACAAATCGACTGATAGATAATGTTACTTGGAAATTGACATCCCTTAGGAAAACACCAGCATGAACCGTAATTACTTTGAATTAACATGCTCTGGCTCTTATTATACAGAAAGTACATTGAGTTTGACTATACAGTGTTTGTCAGAGCTTAGGTATATACATCTGGTATTTATTTCTTATATTCAAGCTTAATAAATTATATAATGTGAGATTAGTACTAATCTATATTTTTTAATAAATCTTAGATATCATACAACGTTATACCTATTAATATTATTAATCTTATAATATTTGAAAAATTAATGACTGTAAGAAATAGATACACTTTTCTATAATATAAGAAATGTATCGTCAAAATGAGCACAAGTTGCGTGTAAAAGAACAGTTACACAAATGAATGTTAGACTTCCCGCAATCGAACCATAAATTTTATACGTTAACGGTTACTTTTAATAAGAAAAAACTATAGATCCAACACACTGTCTCTAAATTATTTTTTGCGTGATAACTTTTAATCTTAATATTTTAATTCGATACTTCTATTTATTTCGTTTTCAAGGTTCTTCAGAATTAAGGGAACCTGGTGTTCTAGAAGCTTAGAATTACATGAGTTTTAAAACTTTTTTTTTATATCGAAATAACAACCATTGGTTTTTAACCATTAAAAATATACCTATCACAGGAAATAAAATAAAAAAAAAATTTTTTTTCTGAAGAAATGGGGCTTTGTTGAAATTTTTTGCCGCCTATATTGCCGTTTTTCCCTCCATCACTATGAAATATAAACGCAGCTAATTGAGTTAAGTAACAAAATGCCGGTTGCGTAAATGGTTTTTGTTTCATTATTGATTGAAAAAAAATTTTTTTTTTTAAAAGCATTTTATGTACTCATAGATAAATTTATCAAAAAAAAAAAAAAATGTGATTTATTAAGTAAATAAATGGTTTAGTTACATAAACGCTTTGAATTGCACTATATCAATATTTAAAAAACCGGCATTTGCGTATTGTAAACACAGTTTCAATAAATATATGCTCACTAAATATACCAATAAATTTGATTTACGCGAGTCGAAAAAATGGACTTAGATAAATGTAAATCAATTGTTTCGATATAGCAGTTAAGTTAATTTTTTTTCAACTCGACTACCAAACATAAAGATACAATGAAAACAAACAAATCTATGTTTTCAAAATTTGATAATAACACAGTCTTTTGTCGATTTTAGTCATTGTTTTTGAAGATCAAATTAGCATTGTTATTCTACTAAACTTCGAATGTATCATGAAATTCATGTAGATGTATCCTATTCTATTGAAAGTATTTAACGTACGCTAATGCAGAGAGAATTCTCTATTGTTTTTGGAATCCGTTGTTA
Organism: Cotesia typhae; assembly: GCF_013202065.1. Taxonomy (NCBI): domain Eukaryota; kingdom Metazoa; phylum Arthropoda; class Insecta; order Hymenoptera; family Braconidae; genus Cotesia; species Cotesia typhae. Next base: position 3,091,645 of record NW_027423757.1, on the reverse strand, counting down.
CTAAAGCAAACCCGTATAATTAATGAGTACAAGGACTGGTATTTTATCTGTGCTTTACATATTAGTCATATATGTGTGTTTATGTGCATAGAACTAAATGTTTCGGTAGTAATTGTTAGTTATCGGGTTGAATACACATTAGATTTTTGTCATTAGATAGTTTTTTGATGAAATATAGTGAAAATATTTGAGCAAAAATCGATAATAATTATGAAAATGTTCAATATGAGATAAACTGTTGTTAGAAATATAAAATAATGTGGTGATAACAATTACTTCACAGTTCAATTAAAAAATTATGAAAAAAATTTCAAAAATTCATTGATTAAAAATTGTAAAGCGAAAAACTTTCAAGAAATATTTTCACTAATCATTTTTTCATTTGCCTATTTGCTTAAGTAATAAATCTCACCAAAAGTATATCAAAAAATTATTGTCAAAGCTGAAAAGTGTAGGATTATTTTTTAAATCTAGAATACATTGAAACATTATTCTTATAGAAAAATAGTTATGGCAAAATTTATGAAGCATCTATTATAATGGAGTGAAAAATATTTGAAAAAAAAAAAACTTCTTATAAAAATTTTTACTTACCTTGCAGTATGTTGAATAAATTGTTGAAAGAATTACATAGTGCTTCCTTTTTAATAACTTAACTGTTTCAATTTTTCTATTAGCTACTAACAAGAGAAAAAGAAAAAACCTGTTATATTTTAGAGAGGGCGCACTGTATTAGGAGTCTCGGAAGTATCAATGTGAACTCGTCGGTCTGACTCTAAGAATATGTACGATTTAAATTTAGCGTAAGAATTTAATCGAGAAAGAATCTTAGCGTGAATTTTTTTTTATTAGAAATATAAATTCCAAATAGATAGAGATTGTAGGTATTTTTTGACTCAGTAATGTTATTAATAATTAATTCTATTAAAAAAATTATTAATGCGCTATCTTGCCTGTAAAAATTCGTTAGCAATCAAATATAAAACCAAAATGTTATGATTTTCCATTTTTTACTAAATTTATGTCGGTAAAACTTATTTTAAAGTTGAGAGTATTGAAAAAAAAAAAAAAGCTTTTTAAAATAGTTAAGTTCTTCGTCACAGACTAAAATGAAAAACTAATAACACCAAGATTGTGCGCAATCCACTCGTAAAATAGTTTGAAGAAAAAAAAAATATTGATGATATAAACGTGGATGTAGGCATAGTTCAATAAAGCTTAATAATACGATACATCAAGTAAATTTATATTCATTCAATTTTAATTTCAACATATTTGAACGTGATTCTCATAAAATTTTAATTGTTTCATAGAATGGACATGTTCAATAAATATTTCACACGTGTACGTCATTTTGGCGCGTTATGTCACAAACTGGAAAAATAAAAAAAAATGGTGTCCTTAATCATTATTGGAAAAAAATAAAATCTTACGATTTGTAAGCGATAATTCGTGAAATCAGTTCGATCGGTCTTAGAATTTAATTAGCCATGAACCTTAGTGGACCTTTTTGATTGTACTAATGATAAGATTTATTGAGGTTGGTCAATTTAATCTTGAGATATATTGCTAAGCAAAGAAAAAGATTTTAGTAAACTTTTAGAGTACTTAAAACTAAAAACTTATAGTTTAATTTATTTGAATCATAATTCTATTAATACTTTTTGATTACTTTTGTTTATTTTCTTTCCTGCTTATCCGGAATAATAATTTCCTTTATGAAAGGTGAGAGAAACTCAAGAAAAATAGATCGAGCTTAAAGATGAATTATTTTTTCCTATAAAGAACAACTTTTTCAAAACCAAGAAAAAATATATAAAATAAAAAGAGCAGCCATACGGGCTTCATCTAGATATTTATACTTAAATAAGATTTTCGTGGTGATACGAATGATATTTTATAGATCATGTAATCTTTTAATGGTTAAAAAAACTCTATATTTATTTGTTTTATTTTCAATACAGAATAGAGTAAATGACTTTACTACGCTGATAAAAAATTTAACTTGACTCAAGAGAAACAAATCTGAAACCAAGAATACCATTTTTAAGAAAATAATTCTCTTGAGTAAAGAGAAAAAATTCTTGAGCCAAGAAATTATTTTTGGTTTAAATAAATTTTTCTTATTTCAACAATTTATTATTTTAACTTAAAAAATCATTTTGTTGAAAATGGTAATCTTGATTCAAGATTTTTTTTTTTTAATCAAGTTATCGTTTTTACGCTCTAATGATAAATTACAAATTTAATTTATTCAGGTAACTCATTTGTTTCATAAATTTAATAATTACATTTTTAAACTTATAATAATTATGATAATTAAAATGATATGGTTTCTTTCTGTGCAAAAAAATGCTAGATAATGAAGTTTGTCTATAAAGGAATTTTTTACCCGTGAATAATTTAAAGCTAAAAAAATTTATCATTGTTAAATGCACGTTACTTTGTCCTACATATTATCAATAAAGACATTGTTATATGACACAAACGATCATTTTGTGGTAATATAAAATCGTATTTTCAATTACCACTACGAATATTCTATAAGAGTGTTATCAGCGATGCAACGTAATTTAATGAGAAAACCACCGCTACCATCGTAAAATTAAAGTTTAATTCAATTTTACTGACAAAGTAAAGGTTCCAAGTCGACGATAGTGCAATGCGTACATTCTGTTGCTAAAGTGGTACAATTAAGTAAAGTATAATAAAAATAAGTGAATGGCACATTTTTTTTTTCTAATAACAAAACGACAACAATAGATTTGTCATGAATAAAGAAACGATAATAAATTTTTACCAGTTGATCAAATTTCTATAGCTTGAATGTTTTACAATGCGTCGAGTTTTCAACTTCAACGGCTTTCAAATGATTCGCACGAGAGAGTTTTAAATTTTTTACGAAGCTTACATTTCCAAACGCTTTACACTCGTGAAAAAAAAAAAAGAAAAATCAACGTTCTCATTTTGTGCGCCTCGAACGTAATAGATGCACTCTATGTCCAGTTTTACATTCCTCTTTGATAAAAACTTTAGCTTTTCTCTCTCTGTATAACGATCAAAATATAAAAAAAAATTGAAAGAGACATTATGATTATGTAGAGAATTTTAATATATATACCTCAATTTTAATTAAAAGGTTTTTGGTAAATTTTATTTTTTTAATTTCCTCACAATTTTTTTAACTGGTTAGCAAACGTATTTACCGTCGACAATTTAGTGATGAACTTATTTTTTAAATCTTCCAATTGAAACAATAATATTTAATTTTTTGTGACGAATTTATTTAGTCAAAAAAATTTTTAATCTTAGCATTGCAACAGAAGTCATAAATACGCTCTGAGGCATCATCAATGAAAAAGTTTACTATCGCAATTGACCAGATGATTGACCGAAAAATGAGCATGAAAAATGAAATTTATGAACAGTTTTAAATACAATTTAAAAAATATTTGAGTTCAAAGTTCGAGTTTTTGAGATCCATATGCATTGAATTTCATGCAATGTTAAAAAATCTACTTACAATCATGATTATGATTCATAGTTACAACATAGTTTCTCAGATATGATCAATACTCATTAGTAAAGATGAATAAAAGATAGAAAATTAGAGAGTAAAAAAAATAAACTATACCGTACTTAGAGGCTATAGTTTGTGTGACATAACTAGCGTAAACTTTGTAGACGCTATTTGAAATATAAAAATATGAAAAATGTTTGTCTCTGCAAGCTATCCCTGGAACTCCCCATTATTTTCGAGTGATTTGAACTTGAAAATAAAGGGAAGTCCCTGGGATGGTTTACAGGGTCAATTATTTTTCAGATTTTTTCCTTGAAGTAATAACTTAGAATTTATCCATTGTCGTACTATTTTTGGCAGATAAAAAAAAATGATTTCTTCTATTCAGTTAATGATTAAATGAAAATAAATCAAATAAAGTGAGCAGTTAAAAAAAAAAATAATTTCTTCTTGTTACGAAACTAATAAAAGAAAATTTATTAACCCTCTATTCGTCGCAGTTTTTTTAATATCTCACTTACAATCAAGTGCCCTTCCATAAGCTGAAAGGTATCGGGTGAGTGATTCCTTCACAGCACGACCGATCGAGAGTTAATAACATTTGACACTAAATATTGCTTCTAATAAAATCTAAATTTATTTTTTTAAGTTAATGTAATGTGTGAGTTTATAATATAAGTACAAATACACGTAATGAACAGTTTGAAAGACAATTAGTGTAATTACAATGGATAATTACAATTCTTTTTTAAATAAGCAACGTGCTTAGCGGTTGATATCAAAAGGGGTCAGTAGATACAAAGCAAAAAAAAAGTATTATAGAATTGTAAGCAGAAATGAAATTAAGTTTATACAGTACAGTAGTGTAGTTGTATCTGAAGTCCTCCAGTGTGTTATATCGGGGCTAACTCGATCTCCTGCAAAAACCAGTTATCTCGGTAATGTCATTTGAAAGAAGGAGAGTCAAGTTCGTATAGCGTGTGAACGGAAGAAAAATAAGAAGTAAAAAAAAAGCCACCAAGACAAAAAAAAATCTTTTCAGATCCTCGGTAGTTTTTATCGACTTTTATTTATTTTATGTGTTAATAACCATTCCAAAATTATATTCTACATTTATAAATTGATTTAATGTTGATTAATTTTTTTTTCATTGACACTTGTACTTAGCGGTGCAATAATGTCTGTAAATATGAAAATTAATGATTTATTAAGTTACTATTTTTTTCACAGAGCAAAAATATAAATTTTGAAGTGGTCGGGAAATAAATTCTTGAGACAGTTTGATATAATTAAATAATATTTTCTTCAAATGTTAGCCGGTAAATTTTGCAAAAATAACTGAGAAGGTCCGTTGTGCAGAGATTTAAATCATAGTTTTAAGCTTTTAACATGTAGTCTATATTTCAAATCGACTAAATTATTTTTAAGATTTCAAGTCTATTGTTCATAAAAAATAAAAGAAAGTCCCATTGATTGAAAGAAATTAAAAGAATTCTTCAGTTATCTGAGGTGAGAATTTCATTTTAATAATCTTTAATCAAAAGTTTATGGAAGAAAATCTGCAGAACAGATATTTTTAATTACTGTAAGAAAACTTGTCCTTATTCATTATTTTCTAGTTGTTTTTTATACTCAATTTAACTTGTAGTTTACTTCTGTCGTGAAAAAATACTTTAAAATTTTCAGGTTTATTTATGCAAATAACTTTTGTGGAATTTACATAAACAGTTGCATTATTTTCACACTCTGGAAGTTGCAAAGTTTAAAATGTAATTTTTATCAATTGACACTTTTTTTAATTACATTTATTAAATCTTGAATTTTGATTAAGAAAGTTGAAAATTATACAAAGTTAGTTTTATTTAATTGCATAAAATGTGTCTATACTGTACCTATCATTAATATTTTATCGAAAAATTTAATCTCTATTTTTCATAATTGGATGTAAAAAGTTATGATATCTAAATCAACAGAAAAAAAACTTTTCTTGAATTTATTTCTTTTACATTAAAACTTACACGCTAAAATAAATATACAAAAAGTATATCTGAAATAATTTCCTCATGAATATAAAAATGTTCTTTACTATTTCCGGGATAGAAGTATTCATTTTTGACAATTTTCCAAGTTAAAGTTAGCATAAATAAAATTAATTCAACGGATTAACTCTATAGTTTTAAATTAACATACAATAAAATTTAACGAGCGTACACCGGTTTCATGTAAATTTTAACATTTTTATCCAAGAATATTACATACCGAACAAGAAAGTAAATACCAAGAAATTTATAATTTCTGGCGTAACATTTTTTAAGCTCAAACATAAGTGAAATCATGAAAATATTATATAACTTTTTACTGAATGTTAGTTTAAGTGAACAGTGAACTTTTTTTCTGTTATTCTTTTAGAATTGTTTGCTCTGTAAATTAACAACTCATTCAATAATTTTTTTTTCCAGATGAAAAGGTTAAAAATAAAATTGTTTGAACTTTTAAATTATGTATAAAATTAAATTTTAAATTTCATCTTTGTAAATTTTAAATATCATGAATACATTCTAAGGCCTTTGTTCATTTCATGAGGCAAAGTGAAATTATATGTACACTATTAATAGTAAAAAAATTCAATTAATACGCTTATTTTCGGTTGTCAACATTCAGAAGTATCGTATAGTTATGCTTCTTGAGAAAAATAGTCTCATGGGCAATCTCAGATTATATAAGGGATAATATCAGAAAACACATTTCTTAACATAGTTGAATATTGTACTATAGAATTGCATACGTCTTTATATCTTCATATTGTAGTATTACATAGGTAGTATTATTTTTTATTTTGTTCATATGTTATTTTAGTTTTTACAGTATTATTGTTATATTTTTCGTCTTATTTACTACAAAGAGTTAAAAGTCAGAAAATTGAACACAGGATTGTCTAGAAATCATTATTGTTTATAAAATTGTTTTGTAAAAATTAAAAACATCAGGACCTATTTAATGTAATTAATTTAGGTGAGATTTTGTATAAAAATTATTTATTTAAAAATCTGTTCAAGTTTTTCTAACTATTTCGTCTCTAATTTGTTAAATGAAGACTATGAAGTAACACAATTATTTTTATAGAAGAAGTGATAAGATGAACTGCAAAATTATTTTTACTAAGTTAAACTCGTAAATAACAAAAAATAAAACTTTAAATGGGTTTATATATTGAAAAAAATTACAAAGTTAGATTTGAAAATTTATTACCGATGTCATCTTGATTCTTTAATATTATATCACAGTATAAAACAAAAAAAATTTTAATTTAAATCCTCATTAATTATCTCAAACATTGACAATGACATCGTGCCGTTTTTTTATGAAAGCAAAGCTTACATTTGATCGATTTTTTAAACTATAGAGGTCGGTAATTAATTGAAGATTAATTATTATCAGTAATTCGTTAGTAATATGTTTGCTTTGAATAAATTTTACTATAACATGAAATTAAAAAAGAATTCATTGAAAGATATAAAAATATATCGTGAATGCAAACAATTAAATGTTACCGTGATAGGTTGATTTAAAATTTAAAAGTGTTATTTGTCATGATATTGACTGTAAAAGCAGTTGAATGAAATGTCAGAAATAGTAAGATAAAAAGAATAAAAAAAAATAAAGTAAAGTGAATGTGTTTGAACAATATTGTCTCTAGCAGCAGAGAAAAAAATAAATTGTTTAAAAAAAGTGTAGAATTGATATGAAGCAAGTTGGAGAAAGATACAGAAGAGAAGCATTACTAACTTAAGACACAACTATTTTGACTGAGGCATAGCGAGAAATAAAAACAAAATCGTTTGCACGCGTAGAACGGAGACAGAAGTTCTGAAAACGCGATCGAAGAGCTCGGTTGGTTGTGAGAGATTCAAATTTCGCGCACGTACCACCTCGTTACGTTGTCCTAGTTTTCGCGTGGAAAGTACCTCATGCAATTTGTGGCGACTCATATGGAGTAAGTGGCGAAGGGAAGAGGAATAGAGCGGGAGAATGCATCATTGACGCCCAGCTATCCTTGTATCATCTACATTACATTTCTCTCTCTCTCTCTCTCTCTCTCTCTCTCTCTCTCTCTCTCTCTCTCTCTCTCTCTCTCTCTCTCTCTCTCTCTCTCTCTCTCTCTCTCTCTCTCTTTCTTTCTCTCTTGCTCTTGTTATTTCTCTAGTTGTCTTTGTTGTATTCTCGTTCTCTCATTTTCTCCCACTGCCTTCTCGGAACCGTACACTTCAGTGGAATATATACCTATTTGTCAGACACATTAAATTCATAATGTTACATTTACCGCAATTCAATACATCCTATTTCAAAGAAACATGTATAGTCATCAGATTGATATCATTTTACAAGTAAAAATTTAATCGATAGTTTAATTGATATCCATTTTAGCTAATTTTCTTTATATTTTCTTTTGTTCAATGACATTTTTTTATAAGCTTTATAAGAAAAAAAATTTCACAGATTTTCCTCTAGAATTACAGTCGGAGTTTTTTTAAGTTTTTATAAATTTCTTGATGGAAGTTGATATAATTTTTATGCACGGTGAAAATTTAAATTTAAATTGATGAAATTCATTTTAATTCTATGAATAGTGGCATAAAAAACTAAAAAAAAAATTTTTTTTTTTTTTTTCATAAATCTAAAAAAAGTATAAGTTATACAGTGTTTCAACTAAAATAATTAAAATTTTATTTTTGACAAAATTCATACAAATTTCTGAAGGCTGCCTTTAATTTACCGTGCGATAATTCATTTAAAAGACTCATTTGTCCTTAAATTTATTCATTTTTCATATTTAAAACTAATGTTTTAAAACCCTTAAAGTTCAAAGACTTTGAATAGAAACAGATTATATTAAAATTTTTGAGGTTGAAGCACTAAAAATGTATGAAAAATATGAAGATTACTGTTCTGTAATTGTTTCAATAGTTTTTCAATAAAACTTTTCAACAATTCAATAAAGAACATTGTGTAAGCCTATTAAAAAAAATGTAGGAGTAGAACAGCAAAATCAATAAATCATAATTCTGAACAATACTTCAAACAGTGAATAATAAACATCTATCGAAGTAATAACGTATGACTAATATATTACTTGGATCACTTGGTTCGTGATGCGGTGTTTTCTCTAACCCTTTTGCCACTTGTCACTAATTTATCCATCTCAGCATGACATATTTTCTCTTTGATCACATTAATATTGCTTGAAGGTACATCTACCTCAATTTCCGTCCTTTCTCCCATCTTAGGAAGTATAACTCTTCAAATATTAATACAATTGGCTCGGGTCTCGGTCTGGATCTTCTGCAAGACTCAACATACTTCTCGATACCATAAATATTGAATTATCAGTCGACGTAACTCGAACGATATTTTAACAAAAGGGTTTAGGTACATATACTATCGTTAGTAAGTTAACTGCACTTGAGGCAACACAAGTACTTACTCTTGCTCTTGCTCTTGCTCTTGCTCTTATATTCTTAGGGTCTATTGGCATACATACACGCCATCTTTGGTGCATGGTTATATGCATTGACACACCCACGACCCACGTCCGCCGTAGCTACTAAACGCATCGAGTAACCACGTCATAGATCTGTTACATTATTTGATTCCAATCGATGTCACCTTTAGTTAATTTGCATTGATTTATGTTGTATTGGACGGGGCTTCAGTTTATATTCCTTTGCATATCACAATGTTATCACAATGTTCACCGTGTAACTAAGAGCTGACTACATGTGTTCTCCATATTATTAGTATTATTATTATTATTATAATTGTTTTAAATTATTATATATATAATATCTTCAAAACATTTATTCAATTATATTAAAAAAATTGAAAAAATTTAGTATAATAACTGCTTCTATAATATTTTCATCTTTTTACCTAACGTTTAAAACTCGAGTGAATACATAAAAATATGAAATACATTTTTTAACTTTACTTCTACTCTCTGTAAGATTCTATTCAACAGACTGTATGCTTTATTTTGCAACGTGACTATGCAATACTACAATAATTACAAACAAATACCATAAATACAAGCACATTTTATTTATTTATTTTTTTTTTTTCAAATTATAATATCGTCATTTTGTAAAGGGAGAAAACAAGCTATACAATATTTTAAAGGCTATAAATTACTATTCGATCGATCTGAGAAAGAGATTGAATTTATAAATATTTTTATTATTGATATTACAATATTTTGGATTAACACACAAAGATATTTTTGTTATTATAAAGGACAAATAATGTGCTTAGAAAAGATTTATTAAATCTTGTTTAATTTTCTTTACTTTTTCATGCCGTTGATAAAAATATTTCTACACCACATGAGACAAAATTTGGTAGTAGTTTAAGATTTAAGTTGGAGTTTATAATACGCTTTATGAGATCGATCATGTCGCAATTCATGCATCATAAATATCCTCTGTCAAATTTTGTAAATATTTATTTGCCATAGGTTGAGACAAAAAATTAAAAAAATTTTTTTTTCTAGTTAATTTATACTGTCTAGAATAGATAAAATCACCAACTATCACATTTATATTTGTTGATATAGCTTGTAAAAAAAAAATAAATAACTAAAAAACAATATTGAGTAGAATATTTAAAAGCAAATATATTAATTAGTATAAAACTGCTAATTAATGCTTGCCTTACAAAAATGATGATAAAAAACTGAGGATGAATAACATTGAACGTTGAAAAATTTAACTTTAATTAAATTTTGTTAAAAATAATGGGCATTGTTTTTCTATTATTGAGAAGACACAATAGTAACTATTTAATACGGAAATCGAAATTTTTCAGACAATAGAGTGGGAAAAAATACCGGGAGTTGTTGTACATGGACATTGGTTGCAAATAATAAAATCAACCACCAATTGTCTCTTTATTTTGTCTAGTTTTCGTTCGCGTAATTCAGTTTCCGTTCATCGGGCAGACTAATAGGGAATCATACCTAACTCATCACACCGAAGCAATTAACTTTCTGACAGGGGGTTGATATTAGATAGCTAAAACAAAGTGTTTATTAGAGATAAAACATCATTTTTGTCAGGTTAGACAATAATTATTTCAATAAATATTATTTTTAATGGATATTATTAAACGAGGTGTAAAGATTAACTTATTCAAACTAATTAAATTATTTTTAATTCCCCTTTATCAAATTTTACTATTTTTTTAAATAAAGCAAAGTTTTGAGAATTTAAATTGGTAATTAATTGAGTTTTTCAATAATTCTTCATTTTTCAAGAGTGATTTTTTCAACCACGAAAAAATATTTTGAAGAATAATCAAGAATGAAATTTTGAAAAAAAAAATTTTTTCTACACACATCAGTTTTTTTTATTTTTGTGTATAATCTTCCTTAAAATATAGCTACTATTAAAAATATTTTTTTACGAGTTCATTTTGCAAAACTGTTATTTTTTGCGAAATGATCTGAACGTGATGCGAAATCTCATTTATAATGAAAATCCAGAGAGAAAATAAATTCATAGAACTTTTACCTTGTACACGTTTTTAAATAAAACTATGAAGTACGCTCGAGAAACTAAAAAAAAAAAAAAAGTAGCTTTATTATAAAAACTATTGTTGAAATATTATAAAAATAAAAGCATAAAATTCTTCCAATTTTTTAAATATCAGACAATCATTATATTTTGTTAAATAATAAAAAAAAGAAACGCTTGTAACAGGAGAAAAAAAATACGCTAACTTCATTTCAGGTTTTTATGTTTTCATTTGTCTATTATGAATACTGCTGACGCCTCGGGTTAAAAAAGTGCTCAAAAGCATAAAGAATTCGTTTATTTCGTGTAGTATGTTATTATAATTCAACCCGGCTTATCATTATATTCTCATTTGTTGTGTAAGCTCTCGGGTGAAGTTAATTGCTTGTAAAGAGTTCGCCTTGATAACTACTCGAACAAATTGCAAATAAATAATTACATTATCCGATAATTCAGTTCGTGATGGTTCAATATGGAGTAGATAATTAAGTTTATATTTTTGCTGAATATAAAAATTTATCTGCTAATTGATTAAAAAAAAAAAAAAATCATTTTCTTCCGATTATGTGACAATTAAACTTAAATGTTTCAAGAAATAGAATGTTAAAGAATTTTTATTCTTCTTGAAAATGACATTATGTAGATCTTCATTACTCAACATTTATAATTGATATCGCTAACGATGTTGAAGTAATTTTATTTGCATATACTATTTGTGTCCAGTACTGAGAGTGATTCAATGTCAGCTTCGTATATCTGCAATTGATTAATTTATAAGTTATAAACTCGATTTTCAGCTTAAACAAATATACGTTTTTTCACATTTACTTTTTTAAACTGTAAAAATTTCAATTATTTTTTTTAAAACGTCAAAAAAATTGAAATATTTGGAACGAGTATAAAATTGTTTGACATTTCAACTGGCTTTTTATGATTGTTATACTGAAAAAAACCTTTTTTGTAGATGTATGTATCGAAACGGAAATGACAATTTTTTTCGTCAAAGCAATTTCATTGAAAGATCTGACATAAAATATTTTTTTCGACGTCAAATGTTTCGATGGATATCATCGCATCATACAGTAATGCTGGATAAAAAAATTTTTTTCCGCATTAAATTTTTAAATGGCTCTATTTGTATTTTATTGTATCGATCCATAAAGTTCATATGATGTCGCTCAAGTGATATTTTGGGAGCAGAAATTCTTAGAACTGATTTTACAGTAGCGGATCATTACTTGTTACAATCAGATTAAAGACTGGTAAGAGAGAAAAGTACGCTTGTGAGTTTTTGTATATTTTGTCAGGGTTTGTAAAGACCGTGAATTTATAAGAAATATCTGAGTGGGTATAAAATTAATATAAGCTTCAGAATAAAAATGTTACACTGGAAAATTAAACGTTAAAAGTGAACAATAGAAAAATAATTTAAACTAATTTCAAATGACCATTGTTATTAATAGCATTCAATTTTAATATGTTTCAGATGAAAAGAATTTTTCTTGACTTATCAACGGAATAGTACATTTTCGTCGCTCTTAAGATTAACGCATTGATGATAAACTTTTGGTAAGTACATACTTAAAGTAAAACATTAAAATATTATTCAAAGTAAAAAATATAAATAGAATACTATTAATTAAAAGTTCAAATATAAGCATACACAAAAAGTAAGAGGTAAAATCGAAAAAATAAAAATTTTAAGAGTTTATTCTTGAGACTAAATTGATGGAAAAGATGTCTGTCGAACTTTTCTGTACACAATCTACGACTACACCAGTTAAAATGAGTTGAAAACTAGTTTCAAACGTAAAGTCCCTACAATGGACGAAAAAATAAGAAAATAAGAAAAAAAAATTCAAGTTGAAAATGATAAAAATAAAAATTTAGTAATTAGAACTAAATGAAGTACTCGAGAGTAAAGTAAAAGTACAAAAAATATAAATACCGACGGATTCGCGTTTTCCTTTTGATTTATGGTCATTGATTTTATTTAATATTGCTTCTTTTCAATCTTGTATTTTAATTGAATTTCTGCGAAAACAGTTACAACCACTCAGTTGATTTCCAGACGGCTATTGTGCTGTTTTTTGCTCTTAATATTTTTTTATATATTGAGAAAACTTGGCTTCGCAGTATATTGTAATTTAAACTTTCATTTATGCTGATTTACTACAGATTTTTCAGCGGAATTGATACATAAAATCCCCTCGTGGCTATCAATAATAATAATCTTCCATTTTTATCCGATGAGTTATTTTTTATTTTTTTTTTAATATTGATTATAAATTAATAAAGCATATTTTTCATTATATATATCTTGTTAGAATATTGAACTTTTTTTATATTCTATTTTTACATTAATTTATTTGCTATTGATGTTGAATTGAATAGAAAATTTTAATTTTCGCTTATCATTTGAATAAATATTAGGGTGGGTCAAAAAAATCGAATAATTTATTTTTGACTTTATACTCTGAAAAATAGGTTCGTAGACACCTAAAAAGAATTCTCTCCAAGTATAAGCTCTTAATTATAACGGGAAGGTCCTCCGCTTTGCGGGTTTCTATTTTTTCGAATAATCAGATAAAAAAATTTATATCTCGCTTCCAACTGCTTGGAAAAATATTCCGTGGCATAGATTTTGTGAGAAATTGAATGCTTTACAAAAAAGGTCTCTTATGACTTTTTCAAAAACTCAACCGATTAAAAGATATTCATAGTTGAAGTTTGGCTATTTTAAGGAAAATATTCGTTTTTATTATGAATTTTATAAGTCGATGAAAAAAAATTATTTCGGATTGCGGAACTCATGATTTTGTAGGAAATTTACTGCTCTACAAAAATGGTCTCTTATGATTTTTGATTAAGTGAAGCCGTTACGAGATATTCATCGTCAAACATTAACGAATATCAATATTTCCAGTTTTTGATCAATAATTCGATAAATTTTAATTTAAACTATGAGTTTCAGAAAAATTTACATAAATTTGAGTTTCGATCGATAAAGAAATGTTATAAACAATTTTTTTAATATTGTTTTCAGTCTTGAGCTTGTTTGATTGCATTAAAACAAGAAATTAGAGCATTTTTTCGACATATAGCCAATGATTAGTTTAATTTGAAGTGAATGACATATTTCTTTGTCAAATTTAATATGAAAAGTATTGAATCAAGTGAGAAACAACCAGTATTTAACTTTTTTATAGATAAATTTTTTATTGAATTATCAATTGCAATATAATTGTCTATATTTTTAACATAACAGTACGCTATTACTATAAATAATTTCTTTTATTACAATTTGGGAATGTTTTTGATGTTCTTTGACAACTTGCAATAAGTACTGGAATTGTTCTTCATTTTTGTCAAGCATTGATTATATTCACTGACTAATGCAACAGCTCGCTCTGCTGAATCATTGACAACTTTTAGTTGTTGAAAGTATTCTTTATTTTCGAGATAACTCTCATTAGTAGGCCATAATTCAACATCGACATCAAGAAAGTCATACGGTAGATCGAAGATTTTGAAAAGATTTAATGACTTTTTAGACACAAAGTCACTCAGAGTTCTCTGCGCCAATGAATTCAAATCTTTTTAGCAATTACAAATCTTTTAGCTTTAGAATCTGTACCTTCACGAGTATTAACAGCTTCAACAATACTTTTTTTACTTCTAATGGAACGCCATCGTCAAACAGTGATAAAATGGCAAGTTCATCGCTCAAATACCATAAGTGCGAAATCATTTTTTCACACGTAGCTGAAGAAATCAAAGGATTGATATGTTTGTACTCCAATAAATTTTTCATAAACTGCAAGTCATGATAAGCAGCAGTTGTTGCAGAAGTTGATGAAAACCAAGCTTTTAAATACAATGTGACTATAAAAATACAGAAATGACGAAGACCATGCAATTCTTTCTGAGAGAGTTTGAATTCATCTCTGAATAGATACATTTTCAAACTATAAATGGCCTTACCCATCCATCTAGCATGATGAACAGCACCAGGACGTTTGAAAGAAATCTTTTCTTGAGGCATTTTTCCAAGGAAAATCAATGATAATTCCAATAATTCTTTATCTAACTTATTATAACATTTCTTTATCGATCGAAACTCAAATTTATGTAAATTTTCCTGAAACTCATAGTTTAAATTCAAATTTATCGAATTATTGATCAAAAACTGGAAATATTGATATTCGTTAATGTTTGACGATGAATATCTCGTAACGGCTTCACTTAATCAAAAATCATAAGAGACCATTTTTGTAGAGCAGTAAATTTCCTACAAAATCATGAGTTCCGCAATCCGAAATAATTTTTTTCATCGACTTATAAAATTCATAATAAAAACGAATATTTTCCTTAAAATAGCCAAACTTCAACTATGAATATCTTTTAATCGGTTGAGTTTTGAAAAAGTCATAAGAGACCTTTTTGTAAAGCATTCAATTTCTCACAAAATCTATGCCACGGAATATTTTTCCAAGCAGTTGGAAGCGAGATATAAATTTTTTTATCTGATTATTCGAAAAAAATAGAAACCCGCAAAGCGGAGGACCTTCCCGTTATAATTAAGAGCTTATACTTGGAGAGAATTCTTTTTAGGTGTCTACGAACCTATTTTTCAGAGTATAAAATCAAAAATAAATTATTCGATTTTTTTGACCCACCCTAATAAATATATTTTTAAATAAGGCTTGATAACGACATTTTTATGGAAATTTATGAGGAAAAGTAAGAAATTTTATCTGTAATTTTCATAGAGCAAAAATAGTGGTTATTAGTAGACTTTCAGTAGATAATCCACGTGATAATTATGTGAAGTCATAGTTCAATATTTAAATTAACAGCATTTTTTCCGCAAAGCTTGGAAATTCTATATTTTTTGCTAATGTACTACGTAAATTAATTTTACATATAACTCTGGATGTATACTGAGAGGTAACCGCACTGAAAAGTTTCAATTGGGTTAATTTTAGTGACTATAAATACAATAACATATTGTTGTTAAATATTTTACTGTTTTTTTGCGAACGTAACTTTTTTCGATAACTAAGTTATCATTAAAAATAAATTTATGAAGTGAAATGAGGCAGTTTTTTAAATCAAACAATCTTTTATTTTATGAATTCATTTTCGTGTAAAAAATCAACTAATCTTTTGAAAGACTATACTACTTATTTTCTACTATTACCTGTTTACTTTTTCTGAGGTGATTGGTTCATGATACATCGATTATCAATTATTCAGAGTAATTTTCTCTTTGATAGCCCATAATTGTGCGATAAAACAGAGCTCTTTTGAAGCTTAAATGGAAGTAAAGACAAAAAATATTATTCTTTTTCTTCAATAAATTCTATGAAACTAATTAAAGAACTTTATAAATTTATCGGTTTTTTATTTTTACGATAGCGTTTTATGTATTAACTTTCATTCAATCGTTAGAATGGTCGAAGATCTAAAAAATTAATTATTGTTGCTATTAATGAGATAGTTAAATATTCCGAGCATTGATTCTAAATGGTTTTGCTGGAAACTTTAACAGAAGTAAAGTGCGCTGATGGTAGTGCATATAAATTTTATGCATATAGATCCGATTTTCCGGTAGCTCTCAAAGCGAGACGACAGAGTTCTCCTTGCAATTTGCATGAACATGCTAAAGGGACGAGGATCGCCAAGTGACATACAACTTGTGTACTGATGGAATAACGACTAGACATAGATATGGATGATAGTAATGTTTATTAATGATGTTTTTACATTAAAAGAATTTATAAAACTAAGTTTCAAGAAGTAATTCCTTGTCGCGTCTTAATACTCGTAATAAATAAACTTTGATTATCTGGCCATTGATTCTTTTATTTTTATGTTAATAATCATAAAAACGAAACTAAAAAATTGATTAAAACAATCGGAGAGAAAGAGAAAGATTCATTTTCGCGATGTTCGGAAAATTGTAAGCATCTGGCGCGGACAGTGGACAGAGAAGCATGTTTAGAATTAAACGCGACCCTATAGAATTACGTGGCAAGAAGTAGTACTACTAGAGTGAAATGAAAATTGCCGAGGGACATGCCGAGATTCACCAAGTCTCAAGATAACTTTTGTTAAAACTTCAAGACCACAATGTTGCGAAATTCGCTTCAAATATGTGCTTTCAGTTTTTTCATCCTTGTCTAGTGGAGTTGAAAGAAAAATAAGTCCACTAGGTATGAAAGTTGTAGCGTATTATTGATCTGGAATTAAATACATTTTTTTTTCTTTTTAAATACTTATAAAAATCTAAATGAGTATACATTATATTTAAAACATTCACATAATTGAAAAATTTTCAATAGAATTTTTTTTCTAATCTCAATAAAAAGTTAATCTCAATTCTATTCAGTCATAAAAAACTTAATAGCTAGAACGTGTAGTGTACGTGATCATCTAAAACAATCATTGACAGAATCGATAAAAATAAGACTTAAAATTCTCAAAAGAGATCTAACGAAAGAAAATAGAAAATATAAATTGAAGTTATGTTTTTCAAAAGTTATTGTGTTAACATCTCTATGAACTGGGAAAAAACTTGAGTAAATTTCACAAACAAACGCACAACTGCAAAACAATGGTTTTATTGAATAATGTTAATAAATTGAATCAAAAAAGTTTCACGCTAATTCATTAATAATTTTTTTTCCAAATTGCTGCTTGTTGCATCATTTTTTTTTTTTTTAAGATTTAAAGCAATCAAATTATTAAAATATTTTTGAAATTTTAAGCTTCTGCACATAAACAGTCTATTCATTGATTCTCACGAAATCAATTTAATTTATCACATCTTTGAGTTTGCTCGACAAAAAAGCAATTTTCGCCTATCGATTCTATAAGTTCAGATAACTCCAGTAGGCAGAATAAATTATTCAATACAATTCTTAAAATATTTATTAAGCTCTCGACCCAATTGAACATAGAAAATTTAACGAAGTTCTGCCAAAGGAAAAAAAAATAAAAAAAAAATTTTTTTTCAGAAAGATTTGCAAATTCAAAATTTCACGATTTTTCCAGTTTTTCAATTTAATTTTTTAAATATCTCGAACGTTACTATAGATACAGGAATGGCCTTTCGTTTGCTTGAAAAGGGATACTCGGGAATACTGAAAACAAAATATTTGTAAAATTGCCAAATTTTGAATTTTTGAAAATCGTTAAAAATGACGATGGACATTAAAATGTTGGCTCAATTTTATTTGTATTATACCTTGTACTGCTGTTAGACTGATTTTAAAAGATCCTGAAATTTT
Organism: Cotesia typhae; assembly: GCF_013202065.1. Taxonomy (NCBI): domain Eukaryota; kingdom Metazoa; phylum Arthropoda; class Insecta; order Hymenoptera; family Braconidae; genus Cotesia; species Cotesia typhae. Next base: position 3,073,265 of record NW_027423757.1, on the reverse strand, counting down.
TAGAACTGTTTTTTGTTATTTCAAAAATATGAATTTAAAAATATTTTTTTTTGTTTTTTCCATCTTTTAGATAAGGTCAAGTTATACAGATACATAGTATTGTAATTTTTCGCATAATAACATATTTTGGTTATATGATGAAAGAAAACTTCTAACCAAAATTTGTCCAAATCGAAAGGGGTCGATTCCCACTACTGACCGATTTGATATAGAATGACCCACCTGTATTACACATCACAATCAAGAGTTTCTCTATCATCCCGAAAGCTAGGCAACTACTGAGTCTTTTTATTTCAGTCAGAGCATATTAAATTCATAAAATATTTTATTGCAAAAAAACTAATAACTGTTTCGATGAAAATATATTCCGATAAACAGAAAGCAAATAAAGGATTCTTACTCATTCGAGATTAAAACCATAACTCTGCATAGGATGTTTATATTGAAAGACATTCTTAGCAATTTATGGATTACTATTTTAAAAGATTTTAATTGTTAACGTATATTGCTTATAACGTATATTGATTGATAAATACACTAAAAATACATTATTAACTATTACTGTTGGATTGAATTAAATTAAACGAGGATATTTAGAAGATTATGTTATCATTTTATTTTTTCGTCGTTTCCGCCCCCTTCACTGGGCAAATCGAAGAAGGAAATTAGCTGAATTTTATTTGTCATTTTTGTTTTGTTATTTTTTTTTTATTTATATTTTTATTACTTTTTTTTTTTTTCAATTTTGAAACTAACGAAAAAAAATTCAGTAGTTTTGACGTGAAGGTGCGTCGCAGGAACCCTACTTTCCTCATATATATATAAGCTAATTAAAGATATCTAAAAATATTTACTCTGAATAAATGTTATTAACAAAATTTTGGCAAACCGTAATGTTTTTTTTTTGTAATGTAAAAAGGGTGAATATTTCTAAATGAATCACAATCCAAGATACTAATCCAAACACTCTATTGTGGGAAGTAAATGGATAAGATGTTGAAAATGTTATTTTTAGATACTTGAATATATCCAAGTCAAAAAAAAAAGAAACGTAATAGGGCGTTGTATTCAGAGCTTATACGTTAACGACCTTATAAGCCTCTGTTTGACTTCTTTGTTATTTTACAAGATACTTAAATCTTAGTAGGTGACACTTATCTCTTCAAGGATTCAAAAGTGTTATTTTGTTACATAAAAAGTCTTTTGTTCGGTACAAAATACAATATTTCGCGTGAAAAAATTATGCCGTGAAAAAATTTTCTTTTCATAAGTGAGATACTTGTGGAATTTCAGAAATGAAAACTTAATTTTTGGAGTGAATAGCAATTTTCAACCGAGATGCAGCTCCAACTTTTTTTGGGCTAAAGATACAGTGAAATGATCTTAATACTTTTTTGTAGAGAATAATTTTTCCTATAATTCCTACCTATTTATTTAATAAAAGTGAGATACTTGTGGAACGTCAGAACACTTAGTAAGATTTTCTACATAACACTCCGTAGGACAATCATCAAGACAACTTGCATGACAATAGGCAGGAGAACCAGCAATACTAATTTTAAGACCATAATTGTATTACTCGAGTAAGCCCCAGGAAATGCGCGAAATAATTTTATTTTCTCTAATAAAAATATTAAAGTTTTTATTTATTCGAAACAAAAGAAATAACATCTTATATTATTTTTAAAATAAATAAGTCAATAATATCATTCGTTATGAAGTTCGCTTGGTAAATTTTATTGTACTTTTTTTCTTTCTTTAAATCTGTAACGAGCTCTCTGACTGGTCTATTTCAATCCTCAATAACTCCCAAAATATTGAGAATTTCGAAAAATTTTATTCTTGCAATTGTGCTTCAAATCGCCTCTTCTATCCAAGTTTTCTTGGTCGGACACTAATTCTGAATCACCCTGTAGTTAGATAGTGTTGAGAGATTTTGAGAAGGATATCGTGTGCGCACGTTCAATAATTGATGGTGAGAACCAGAACAAAGTAGTAGAGAGCAAAATCTTTAAAATATAGTGACAACGTTGCTAACTATTATCTATAGATGTTACACATTTATGTGTTCACATAGTGACAGTTAACGTAAGTAAGCGTTATAAGCTCCTTTTAGTTTAGAATATTTATACGAGAAACGCGCACGTACTGTCAAACATCTACTTCTATTGTTAACGAGCTAAATGGTTGTATAAGTAATATATAACATGTCTCGCATATTCATGATTATTATTTACAATTTTTATTTATTGGTAAAATACATATTTTCAAACAAATCACCCCTATATTTCCCGTTAATTACGTAGCAATAAAAATTGCAATTTTTTTTTTTTATTCTTATTCATTAAAACTGCTCTCTCGGTATTGGCATTGTACCTGATAAGTCAAACCAAATGAATTTTAATTAAAATAATATTTCATTTGCTAAAATAATTAATATTTATTTTATCTATAAAAATTTTTTTTACACCTTTAAAATGATGTAAAGACGTAACTTGACGTTTAAATCAGAAGAAAATATTACGATGATCAATTTCCATCTACATTGATAATGGAAACTTTTATTCAGACTATATGCAAAACTGCCCATTGATAGTTTGGCGTCCACATGATAATATATCAAACTAAGAATGGATTTATACTTTATATTACGCAAGCGCAGAATCTTGTATCTCTTTTTAACTAATCAATAATTTTCAAAATATTGGAAAAGAGTGATTTTTTTTATGTAACTTCGAAATTTCTTTCTGGATCACTTAGTAACTAAGAAATAATCCCTATATCCACAAAAAATGCGCTGATTACCGCAAACTGCATCGGAATCGATCAGATTGTTCGAGAGATATTCAATTTTAAAAAGTTCAAAAAAAGGTGGCGTCGGAATGCCCCTAACAATCTCTTTCGTAGTCCTCTCAACCCTCGTCGAGTGGGAGTGAGTCTTGTCACGGGCTGGGAGTACGACCTGACGTCACAGATCTCGGGCCTCATGATACTTGACAGTTTTTAGCCTGGGCAATAAGAATAGCGTTGCTTACACAAGTTATATTTTTAAGTTCGAAGATTTCAAAATTTTGGAATAAATAATTTACCCAGCGTTTTGAACTCGTTCAAAGTGAGAAGTTCCAGCGATTCAATATCAATATCGTTTTGTAAATAAAAAAATATAAGCAATCATTACTCAAAAATAATTTTTTTTTTGGTTTGTTTTGACCTCAATATATTCAAATATTGAATTTACATTAAAAATTTTTTCTACTTAAATGTTTTCTCTGTGAAATTACGCAAGCTGACTATTATAATATCTTAAAATTTAGTACATAATTATCTTTTATCTCACCAATTAATTAGCGGCTTAAGTTGAACGCAAGATAATTAGTGTTGCGATATGTTCGACCGTAAAATCCATTTAAGCATCAATCTCGTGCATTAAACATAATTTATTTGAAATTATTTTTTTAAACGAGATGCACTGATGGTAAAATTTTAATTATCAATACAATTGCTTCTCAATCTGCTTTAATTATTAGAACTATCAATTACCTGCTAGCATAATTTTCTAAGTAGTAATCATGCATAAGTTTACCTATTGTCGAGTTTTCCATTCTTTTGAAGCGTTAAATAGTTATTAATTAAGCCAATTAAATTAGCAAAACATTTAATAGTGGATTTAATGAAGATATTAGTCAACAAAAACGCGAGCCATTAGTTCTTTTTATGCTCTCCTACATTTTTTCTTGAACTTAAAATGCAAAGGAGGTAAAGTTCAGGATGTAAAAAAGCATCGATTTATGTTAGAAGGAAATGATAGGTGATTTAAGCGTCAGCAAAAAATAGGTACTTGAATGTCAAGTTATATATCTCACTCTGTACTATCGATAAAGAATATATTTATTTATATAAAGTAAACTGGGATGAAATGAGGTACCTAAAACTTCCACAATTTTTTTTAACTTTTACTGGAGAATTGAAAAGTTTTTTACCTTTAAAAAAATTTTCATTATTTGGAACTTTTTTTAAAAGGTAATTTATTGCCCATAAATTATTTTAAAGATTCTAAGATCTTTTTCGATCGAAAAAAAAAGTTTACTGGATTCAATTTAGATTATATGTTGAAATAAATTGAAATGTTGTATCATTAAAGTACACTAGTAAATTTATTTTCATGCACATTTTTTTTTTCCTTAAAAACACATGTATATTTGTTGCAACAAAATAAATTCAACAAAATAAACTGTAAAGAATGTTGCAGCAATCTCTTGATTTATCATGATTAAAGCTCGTACAATTATTTGAACAATCCGGTGATGTACACTTTATTACACTTTTTTATAAAACTCAGAACTAGTTTAATTTGATCGAAGTCTCAAGAGATACTCCTGTCGTTGACCTATTCAATCAGGTCTAAATCCCAAGTCGTACATTGTATTTTCTGTTTTATAACACCGCAAGCGAAAAAGACTGTCTGCGTTGCTTTAAAAATCTTATCTGATAAAAGTTCATTCATTTTTGGAATAATAATAGTTTAATTATAATAAATATAAAAATAATTATAATTATCAAAAACAAATTCAAATTAGGGACAATGAAAGTTATCAAAATTTGTCTTTTTACTGTCAGCATTCTCATCATTATATTAATATTTGACTTTAAATAGCCATGACCTTATATAAAATAGCCTTACAAGTAATGAGATAACTAAAAGTATATTTTTATTTTTTATCTTTATTATTACGGTCTTATTTTCCTTGAAAGTTTTAATCTTTCTCAATCATAAGAATCTTATTCGTCTCAGCCCTCGGCCGTAATAAGTAAAATACTTCCAACGATTTTACGACCATTGTTTGACAAAAAGCAACAGAAATTCAAGAGATTTTCAAGCTCTGATTAATTGTTATTATCATTACTATTGTTATTATTATTATTAGTAATTTTAATAATTATCATATTTTTTTAAGGATTGATAAATATACTATTTTATGAATGAATTTAATTAATTGTAATTAAAACTGATTTTATTGTACGTTAACAATTTAATTGTTTTAACATTAATTAGTTTAAAATTGTCTAATTGAAATATAGAACAATGAATTTCAAGGAATTTACATCGTTGTCGGAGGTATTGAAATAGAATAGACAATCTATATCCTGCTGTCAAGTCTGTTGAGGGTTTAGTGTCTATGTTAGGAAATTACGAGCATTTCAAATACACCGAATATACAGACTTAATAGAATAACGTAATTTATTGTTTACTCTGTAGACAAAATGATTTAATATTCACGTAGTGTCTGAATGTTTCTACTTTGGATAAGTTCTACAACAATTGACCTTAAATTAAATCCTTCAAACATTGATTAATATGTCTCTATAAAAAATAAAAAGGTTTGTTCTTTGAATCGTAATAACTTTAAGAACTGTTGAGCATTTTGGCTCGGGTTTTTGACCGTTCGATCTACGACACTATTCCAAAAAGGTTTTGGTTATTTATTGTCACTAATTCATAATAGCGTTCGGGGGAGAACGTGACGAAATATTTTTCGTGAGTTACGAGATAAAAAAATTTTAAGTAAAAAGAGAAAATTGAAAATGTCACCCTGGGAAAAATATTAAATTTTATGGATGAATTAATAAATGGTCAATAGGGTTTACTGTAAAAACTTTCGGTCAGATAAGTAGCAATTTATGATTAACCTTCGATGAAACTTTTTAGTTAATTTATTGATAGTATAAAATTATTATTTTAGTTATTTCAATAATAATATCATCATAATTGTTGAAATTAAAAATGCATATTTTAAAATAAATGCGAATTATTAAAATTAATCAAATTAACATTTTTTTATTCAAACGTTATAAGTCGACAGAAATGGAACAGAATTTTTTTTTTTTTATTTAGATAGATATTATTCAGCTCGAAAGTACGCAAAAAAAACACCGTTAATTTTTTCATTGCCTGAGATAAGATAAGGAAAAAAAAATTATTTTGTTGTGAAAAATTGTTTATTTGCCTTGATTGTTCTAGCAAATACTGTAACGGGTATTTTTCCGGTTTTTACTTAAAAAAAATAGACTTTATTATTGTTGTGTTACAGTCAAGGCTTACCTCTAATATCTATATCTCCTAGCTCGAATGAAATCTCGCCGGAGTCCAGGATCTTTTCAGGGATAGCTTATATTACTTATAAATGAAATTTGAGCCTGATTATAATTAGTACTCTATTTATTTAAGACAACAAACAACAAATATCGAAACTTAAGTTATAAAATTTACAAACTTTATGTCAAACTTTACTATATCGCACATAACCCGTACACACCGTTTGTTTTTCTGTTTGTCGGTGCCACCTGGTGGCCAAACTCTGTCTACTACCTTTACGCAGTAGTATTCCTATTTTACCGACAGTTGCGCACGGCCCTACCTGCCCTTAATCCCGTCTGGGTGCTTGAAAAGCATCCCTTTCCGGCCCTACTTGCCCTTAATCCCGTCTGGGTGCTTGGAAAGCAACCCTTCCCGGTGGCCAAATTTCCCCCAATGGACAAGTCAGCACTTACCTGGTTCCTGGTCGGAGACAAGGTACGAGTTCCTTGGGTACTTCCTGGTGAAGGGTCTTCTACCGGAAGACTATAACCACTGGGAAACTTGGTTACTTTTTCCGTCAATCAAAATCGCTTTTGTCATTTCCTAGACCTTTCTCCAAGAGTGAAAGATCTTGGAAAATTATCGCCATCTATTGCTCGTCGTCAAACTTCAGATTTTTCAATTATTTAAATCTGATCAAATATCAAATTCATCCATCAATTTCAATAAATTTCAATAAATTTCATACAAAATCAATTCCATACAAAAGTCGTTCGGGACATGGAAAAAATAACATTTGCCAAATAATAATTTTCACCAAAATAATTTTCCATACTAATTTCATTTCTGGGACTTAGTACAAACAAGTTAATTCACAAAGAAAATAATTAATTAAATAATTATTCAGATATTTTGAATCTGTTCGAGAATTCAATTAATTCTTTCTTTCAGGTAAATAAATTTTTGTTCTTTAAAAGAACAAAAATTATCGCCACGCAGTTTCGCTTATATTAGCTCGTCGGTTTTTACTGCAAACGAACGAACGGCGAAATTCTTCACCATCTCGCCGCGGCGGCGTACTCAAAAAAAATTCGCACGTATTTCCAAATAATAATAAATCGCAGTCAAAATATTTAAAATTTAAATAAACTTTTACATTAAACAAAAAAATGTAAATGAACAATTATATATAAAAAAAAAACATCTTTAGTATATTAAATACACTCCGGTATTAATAATGACAAGAACGATAATAATAGTAATAATAATGATGATACATCAAAAATAAATTCTGCTGCTCTGCCGTCTCGCTCGCACTCACTTTTTATCATCACAATACTTCAACTGTTGATTTATACTTTTATGGATTTTTTTCCCCGTCGACAAAAATACAAGTTGTGTTTTTTATTCTTCAATATTGACACAAAAAAATAGTACAACTTATTACTAATTGCTTTGATGTAAAGAAAATATTTATTCAACTTAAAAGTAGATTTAAAACAAATTCTTTTCGACTAAAGTATTTAAACCAAAAATTTTCTGTATTTATATAAAATAAATGGAAATTTCCGCCTCTTTTAATTTTTTTAAAAACAAATTTTCAATTTGATCATAAGTTCTTAATCAATGAGCGCTTTATTTTACGATGAATTCATTTTTCTTATATAAAAAGTTTTTTGGATTACATTAATGTAATTGAATTTTCCAAGCTACTAAATAGAAAAAGAAGTATAAGTGATGTAAATCGATATTAGTGAGACTGCGTTGTATGCCAGATGGTATAAGTGAGTACTAATGAGAGTACAGAGGAGAAAAGCCCTTCGAAACAGGCTGATTTTTTGTAACTTAAATTAATATTAACCGTTGTTGAAAACAGCTCAATTCCGTATTAAAAGTACTAAATTAGGTAGGGAAAAAGTAAAATAATTTAACAGTATATAATTTCAAATTTTTCAAATTTTCTAAAAAATTTTAATAAAAAATTCTTATTTATTATCGCAATTTTTTAAAATCTATTTTTTAGTGCTCGCTTGTTTAAATTGATTTAATAAATTAAATTTAAAAACAAAAACGATGAAATTATAGAAACTTGTCAACTAACAACTCTAAATTGTATTGAAACACAGAATAATTACACGTTCATTACGGTTAAACTTAAAAGTTACTCTAGTACCTAAGCTGCTGCGTCAGTAACTTAACCAATTACACTTGACACATACATACTCATCTGTCACCATGGCTGTTACAGTCTATTACGTTTAATAAAGCTTGGTACCCAGCAGTGTAAATGTAAACGTATAACGATAATTGATAACAATCAGTTGGCTGGTCATTGATTTCCATTGATCAATAAATACTTGCAGTGCACTTCATCACCGAATTTAAACGACAAATAAATTACAGTGCGGTAATTATACTACTCATTACTGTCAATATTCATCTTCATAATATTATTTGCAGTGTTATAAAATAAGAAAACTCAACGAACATTTCAATTAACTAATATAGTTCTTTCCACTATGAAAACTTAAGAATTTTAGTTTTAAAACGTCATCACTGACAAGCCCTTTGTCAGCAAAGGAATTTAATTAAATGCGAGTCTAACTGGGCGCGTGATAAAACCCCGATAGTGAATTCCGGCAATATTTTTTTCAAACTAAACTCTGAATTTTGTTATTTTTGTTTCAACTACCTACTCGTGTTATTTTCCGATTTTTTATCTCATAATAAAATATATAATTGATACGACGTTTTTGAAACTGTGTGTGCTAAATTTTTGATAAAATCAATTTTTATTATGAATTTTTACATACCTTGATTATAAAAAAGAAGTTTTATATTGAAAACTGGTAAAAATTTTTAGATTAATTCTAAATAAATGCTAATACATAATTTAGGCTTATGTGTATGAGTTACACTGATAAAAAAATGACTTGATTCAAGAAAAACTTTTTCTTTAAATGTCATTCTTGTTTTAAGTAATACAATTCTCTTTACTTAAGAAATTGATTCTCGAATCAAGAAACTCGGTTGTTTTAAAATAAAATATATGCAACTTCGCCCAAGAATTTCTTTCTCTTGGATTAAGATAGACGGTAACATTGGTTCAAGATATTACCAACTTGTTCCAAGTATGGCGCGACTCTTGAATTAAGATATTATTTTGCTTATTTTCAGTATATAAATTTTTGTATTTTTGTTATTCTCTGTATTAATAAATATTTTTTGGCATATAAAGAAATACAAATTTTTTTACTTCAAAGTTTTTTTCTGATTTCATCTTATAACATTATAAATCAAAATAATTTGTTCTCGAATCAATAATCAAAAATTCTTGAAGTAAAATAAAATTGTTCTTTATTTGAGAGAATCGTTTTTGAATAAAGAATTCACTTGAATCGATCGAAGATAACATAATCTTGAACCAAATAAAAATGTTTTCGATCGGAGTGATTAGATCTCTTACTCCAAGAAACATGAAATCAAGACCAGAATTTCTTAAAATAAGACAACTAGTTCTCTTCAAAATAATTTTCTTGGAGCAAGAATATTTTTCTTGAATGAAGATATTTTTTTTTATCAGCGTATGAGTTATGTGTGCGTATCAATTTATACCTACTACTCACAGTGAAATTTTATTTAATCTCTAATTTTTTCCAGCAAAATCTATGTACGGAAGCTTTTACTAAAAACGTCAGTAAATGGGCTCTTTAGTATTTTTTATTTCGAAACTACACGAGAAAAAATAGAGCAAAAAAATAGCAATTACTGAATGGGCTAGCAAACTAGAAACGCTTCTGAGTACCGTTGTCTATACTTACCCTATTTAAGAAAAAAGAATTTCAGGTGATTTATAATATCAAGCTTCTACATGTAATAACAAGCATCACTTAAGAAATTTGTCGATTAAATCTTAATTTAAATTATTATGTTTATTAAATTAATACAAATCGTTTTTTTAATCAAATTACCACCTGAGGAATCTCTCTGATTTGGGATAAGTGGCCATTGCTATAGTATATATAAATAACATGGGTTGTTTTTTATACCCTAACAGAACCGAAAGGAAAATATTGTGTTAAGATTAAGGCAATTTGGAGGTTGAAAATAATCTGGAAATTACTCTGAAATCAATTATGAACAACTGTTTATCTTTATAAATGCATAACCAGTAAAAATACAACTTTTTTCATGGTTTAAATTGGGTTATATAATGATATATATTAGAGGCTTTCTCTTTTGTAAGTAAATTCGTTAGAAAAATATTAAGTTAGTTAACAAAAGTTATCGTATAGCCAATTAATGATATTTTGCAAGCAAACTCGCTCTCGTAAAGCCAATAAAAAATTTTCTATCCAAAGTTTTAAATGTAGTTAACACGTATAAGTCTTAATGTAATTTTATCTTGAGAAATGCAATCGGAATACTTATGTTCACCGTTCTAGATCAAGGATTTAATGAACTTTGTTCATTAAAATAATCAACCTCTATTTTATTCAATTCGGGTCTTAAATTTTGAAAAACAAAGAACTTAAAGATATGAAAAGCGATTTTTCATCTATTGTGAAGTTATTAGATATCAGAATAAAGCGGAATATTATAAAAAAAATTCAAATTTTTAAGTCGTATGATCTCGAAATGAAAATCTTCATGAATGTCAAAATAATATTTATTGAAGATATAAAATATTCATGAAATCGCAAAAGATTTAATGACAGTAATGTAAGTATGTAAATAATTTCCTCCAGATTTTTATAAATAACAAAGATGATAATTAAAAAGGTATGCATAGAGACAAGTAGCGAAGAAAGCACAATATTAAATAATACAGACGTGTTTACTTATGAAAGATACATTCAGATTTTCCATTTTGTTTTACATTTATTTTTTTCAATTTCATATATCAGAGTATAACGTGAATTTCTTTTTCTTTTATTTTAATCCATCCGTCAAAAGAACGTTAGACGAATGAGAAATGTTGTGTGATAAGAGATTGTAAGATTGAGGTAGAAAGAGCGAAATATAAAAAATAAAAAAGAGAATAGTATAATTCTAAAAATGAATACGCTGTTTATGCTTTTGAAGTGGTTGACCCAAATAATACTTTTTACCACGAAGAGTTATTTATATAAATAAAAACTAACCCTATATAAATAGTTATGAATGAATATTCATTAGTCGCAATATTGTGTCAATAAATGCCCTACAGCGTGTGCAATGAAATAACATTAACTTAAATTCAAAAAAATACTGAGGTAAAAAAAATTTTGTAATTGTGAATTGCAGTAAGGTCAATTATTTCAAATTATTTTAACTAATATTTGTTGAACTATATAAAGACAAAAATTACAACTCTAGAAATGAAAAAACTGATTCTCAAGAAAAATTATTTATTTTTTATTTACCTGATCATGCTTTGATGGGTCCGAAAAGAATACATCAAAATTTTCAGCTTTGAAGTCTCTTAAATATTATTAATTAAAATTAAGTAAAAAAATTATTTTCACGGAAATTATAGAGGTTTACTGAATTACTGTTACTAGTTTAATTACAATATAACGTAATTGGAAAATGATGATTTGTTTTATTCAGCTATCAAATAATTATACATTATTTCGGTCGTTATTTGAGGATTATGCAAGATTATGTTATATTTACAGCGAGGTTAGGAAGATAATTTATACCTACAAGTTAAGTTCATAGTTCGAAATGTCTAAATATACTTGATCTGAGACGCAATTCGTTATAAACTGAGACGTGTAATCTACCGTCAATTAAAGTTTACTGGGAATCGTAATTTACGGAATGCGTATCAAAAATACATATTTGATTCAATACACTCTCTAAAATTAGAATAGCATAAAATCACAGTACTGAAATCGTTTCTTGAAATTTTGAAAAAATTGTCATTAAAAGTAATTTATAATAATAATAATAATTTGATTAGGGTGTATACGAATTTTTTCTAGCAATCGACATAATGATCATCAAAAATTTTGATATTAAATCTAACATTTTTTAAAAATTTCTTTTTTCATCATTCAATATTTCATCAAAATTTCGAATTTTTTTGAAAATTTGAATTTTTCTTTTCAAATTAGAGTTTTTTTTGCTTTAAAATTTGAGTCATTATAGAGTCATAGAAGAGAAATATAAAGCTCCAAAATATTATTACTACTGCTAATTCTTTTTAGTTTTTATAATTAATGAACCGGGTAACTTTTATAAAAATTTATTTTACAGAAAAATGATTTTTGATTTAAAAAAAACTTTGGATATCATAAGTTAATAGTGATTTAATGTAAAAGACAATATAGTCATTTAGAGTGGTTATTGGCGAGTCTATGATTGAATTTACGTATATACCTTTATGGCATAGTGCAAAAAAATTTTAGTTGCTAACAGAGACTAACCATGATGGATTCATTGAGGTCCATCGATGCCATTTTTTGTTTTTACAGTAATTTCTTTATAATAAATAAAGTTATACGATTTCAGTTCGGCAAGTGTACTCTAAATTTTTTTATATTTTACTTTTAAAAGTTTGTGAAAAAATTTAATGTTATAAAAAGACCATAGGCTTTTAAAAAGTATACTAACCGTTTAATTATTTTCGTTTATAAATCAACTAATAACGGTAATTACAAAAGAACTCGACATTATTGAAAAGTAATACAAGCCAGTAAATATTTCCACCAAAATATGTTTTTTTTTGTTCGACATGCAAAGTTATACATGCTAAAAAAAAGCAATCAATAACAAGGAGCAAGAAAAAGGTCAAAGTTGATCAAATGAAAAATATACTATAAGTACAAGATGTCGGTATTTTATTTAATTTTATCAATTAACTTTAAATATACAATATTGCAACAATAATTCTATTAGCTTCAATGATGCTTGTAAAATTATTTTAAAGCTATAATATTGTAGGTCAGTTCGGATGACAGTCTTTTAAACTTTAATAATAGATATCTGAGCACTATTACTCACAAATGTATTAGGCTTATTCAAACTTTACAAATCTCTAGCTAGAATACTTTTTCAAAATATATTTAATACCCTTTTATTTTAACACTTTTAACAGATCGCTTATTCTTATATATTGCATGACTCATGATGCGAAGCATCAGAGAATGCTTCATGATTTAAACATTTTTTTCGTCTCATTTCAGCAACTATTTTTTTTTTATTATTATAGCCTTGTTAATTCACGGAATCAAGATGTTTTGCATACTATTGTCAGGATAATTTTATGGAGATTAATTCTATACTTTTCAAAAATGTATTAAGCGCAATAGAAGCGGAAAATTACATGAAAATAGTTTAAAAAATTTTCCTGTCCGTCATGTATGAAACCCTGAAAACACTGTAACAGACGAAAAAATCCATCGATTGAGTCAAACTTTTTTTTTTAATTCCGTGAAAGAATTGTAGGTAACCAAATGCGAATGGCTGGGTAACTCAGTGTCGTTTATTTGCAATTAATAGAATAAAAAAAAAAAAGCTAAATGTCTTTGTATCTATATATATTATGTACATTAATTCCACTAGAGGCGCCTATGCATTATCATCCTATTTCAGCTGTTTTATTTGATTTAAATAATTTGCAAAAATTTTTCAGTGAAATTTTCGAGCTTGATAATTTTAAATAATTTTATTTAATAGGGAATGATAAGTGAAAATGAATGAATAATTGATACCTTTTATCTAAAACTATGATTTCAATGATAATTAAAAAATAACATATTTATCATTACAATACAAAAAAAAACTAATAAAATGTACCAGAGGAGAATATATAATTTAATTAGCATTCAAAAGAAGAATATTAAAGAAAGTAATAGCTAAGTGAAATTTAATTTTGATTTTAATTAATCGTATTAGAGAGATAGCAGAAACCTTCCATAAAATTAGAATAACAATGCTTACTTGGTTTATTTTTGTTTTAATTCACTTGATAATTATGAAAAGATATGGGAACTGCGTAATTTCACCATGATAGTAAATTATAAATTAACATTTATGTAATTTCTTACTTGGTGAATTACTTAACAATAAAAATAATCCACGTTAATATAATTGAACGTTTTTTTTTTCATCCTAAGACTGATGTGAATAATTTCATGTAAATTATATAATAGATGCCATGCTACATAGTCTCCCGGTCAATATATTATGTGATATATGTATATTACGGTGTATATATATTCTGACTACCCGTAGTTGCTTATTAATGAACTTATTAAGTCACTCAACACTGAGGAGTCCAGAGGGATAGATAAAATGCTTTTGAATATTCGTTAGCTAACTGTGGTTCAATTCAACCCTTTCATATATATTCTTTTCATAATATTTATATTAACACTCATAAATTGCATGAATAGATTTCATGCTGTTTTATTACTTATTCTATAATTTTATTTAAGAGCTTATTACATTCCCTAGGAACAAAATTTTTTTAGGTTAAAATATACAGTAAAAAATTTTTTTACTATTCCCTAGGCAAAATGAGACAGAGCCATGAGTAAATATTTAACTGCATAAAAATTTTTTAAAAATTGTGTTTCTTTATCTCGGGTCCCTCTGTTTTTTATTTTTTCGTTTTTCTGTGACAAGTACTTCTTCAAAGTCCTAGATTCACTCGACGCACGCATATAATTAATGCAAATGTAATTAACAAAGCCTTATTTTCATCACGAAAAAACAGCATTATATCAAGTTGTATTGAATCCATTACGTTATTACAAACCGTCGTTTAATTGGAGTATACTTGCATATTTAATTAAAATAAAAGCTTTTATCGTGTTTCGTTTGTTTATAAATTCAAAATTATAATTCTGTAATATTTTAGCGCAACTGAAATTTTAAAAAATAAAACTGTTATTTATTTTTCGAGGTTGCAATAAAAATTAACCATCAAAATAGTGTTTTTTTTTATTCTGACTCACTGAGCCGATTTAAAAACAGATAATGCTATCTTTCTCGGACGTAAAATATTGATTCAAAAGAAATTTACAGCATAGAAGTATACAATTGCAAAAAAGTTTTGTTTATCTATGATGTCATCCGAATATGATGAAAACAGAAGTTTTAATATGTTGCGACCGTACAGAAATACCAGAAAGTTTGTTAATACAATATTTTTGTATGAATTTTTTATCACGGTTTTATATTATAATATTTGCGACACTGATAAATTTAATTTCAATAAAGTCATAAATATAATTTTCAATATTTACCATTTTGTATAATGTATTATCTTATAAAAATTTATTACAAAATTTACATGAATGTCGTGTTAGCGTTACTTTTTATCTCATGTAAATTCAGAAACAATATATTTTTTTCTTGAAACTAGTTTTATTGATTCCGTTCTAAGCTAGAAAATTATTCCGAGACTCAGAAATTGACAATTTCGACTTAACTTTAATGTATTCGATTTGTGTTTTGTTTTTTTTGTCGATTTTTTATGAGAAAAAAAAATAATTGTAAAACATTGAAACTAATCGATGTAAAAGAGGTACCCACGTTCAAATAGTATATTCAGCTAACAAGCCGGTTTTATCCGTTTCAAGTTTATTTACCTTTGATGCTCTTTTAGCTTACGAATGAGGCATAACAGACATCTCCTCTACACTAGTACAAGAGTGTTACTTAACCTTGATTGTATTAAAATTTAATAGAGTGAATTTTTTATTTTCCACTTCCGTAATTAATTTTATATTTAGCGATTATTTTCAATCTGAAATATCTGCTAAGTATGTATCGCATTTTTCAATAGATAGCTTGTGTTATTTACTTCGATTATTTATATAGTGTATTTTTAGAATCAACGAATTTATAATTTAAGAGCAGACTTTGTTGATTTTACAAAGACTATATTAATTTTAGTAGTTAATAAATCACCATAAATTGGATTTTTTTCTTTTACTGGAAGTTATTTGAATCATTAAATCACTTTATTTTCAACATGTCGAAATAAACGGAATTTCAATAAAATTTGATACCAATGTATCTAAAGTATTAGAAGATTTGATTAAAATTGTTCGCACGTAAATCTCTAAATCGAGAATTTGATCCAAGGTTCCCGGGCGACTTACTAGTAAAGGTATATGTCGTAAATCTAACACCAGCTTGAATCTAGACTGACGTTCTTATACTCCTGTACGGACGTAAAAAATACTTGGATAACAATAAAATTTGAAAGAACCTTAAATTTTTTTTTTATCGAATAAGATTAGTCAATCTTCATAAAGTACTACAATAAAATAGAGTACGTTCACTGTTACAAATTGAAATATGTCCAGATGCTTGCTTGAATTTGGTTGCCATATGCATTTTAATGATTTTTATGAATAGAGTTCTAATATTATGCCAAAGAGTACCTTCATATCCTCTCGTGATATCCATAAGTTATTCTCAATATTTATATAAAAAATTTTATGAATGAAATATTACTATTTTGTAGATAGAAAATTTTCTAAAAATTATCATTTTGATAAAAAATTGTGATTATTTAAGTAATGAGAATTTAAAATGAATTTAAAAATAGTAAATCTTTTTTTCTTCAATATTAAAAATTTCATAAAATCAATCATTCAAATAATTGTACCGAAAGTAACATATTCTTATAAAATAATTACAATAATTTATATTGTATGAGTGTATTATTATAATTAAATCGATACAAAAAAAAATTAAAAGATATTTAGAATATTTTGTTATTATATTAGAGAACCGTATGAACAATAATTAAATATCATTGAACTTCTTGATAAACATGCTTTGAAAATTATTTCCTTTATCATAACACGACGGCATGCAAGCGTTAATTACTTACTGGATGCTACAAGCTTTCGTGCCACTGCAAGGTGCCACCGAATGAAATTATGCATCTACAATACATACATACATATGTATACAGACAATCTAATTGGCTTCTGCTCAAAATTTCTATGGAAATCATCTTATGTGGGTTATAATGGGCGTAACAATTTAGCAATGCCATCAAAGTCATGTTAGGTCAAAAAATAATTATTGATATTCATTTATATACAGCTTTGAGTAGGTCGATTTTTGAACATAGTCTTAATATTTACAAAAACACAATTGTATCAAAGTTGAGTCTATAAACATTTTTAAAATATACGTCTGTTGGTTTACTTTATTCAATAAAATTTTAAGTCTTTAATCAAAGATCTGTCACCAAAAAATTCATTCAATAATTTGATGATTGAAATTGAATTTTCGATTTTAGATTATTGGATATAGCTTTAAATGATTCAAGTGTCAAATAATGATTTTTATAATCAATACTATTGTATTAATGTTAGTTATACGTACAATTCACATGATATTTGCACATAACCATTTAAAATGTAATGTCTTTTAAAGATTTAATTAAAATAAATTGCTTTAATAGATAACTGAATACAACGCTATTGTAATTATTTGTTCACAAATTATAATTGGTATTTTTAGTATTTTAAATTCAATCAACTGTTTTATTACAGACTATAGAATTTAAGTTGAGTATTGAGTAAATACTGATTCGTTAACCTTCTCAACCAACTCCAATGGTCGCTCTATTTTTCAGGCCGTTCAATCACTTTTATAAAGGTCATCAATCTAAATAATCGGTATAAAAATAAATCAAATATGTAAATATTTTTTTTTATATACAACCCAAAACGGGAAGTCAGTGGGATCTATGAATGTCATCAGTAAGGATCCCTAAGGGTAATGTTATTTCCTAATTCCAATTTCTATTAATAAATGAAAAAAATGTTAATACGCTATAGTGAAATTTATTACTACGTATAAAATATCGAAAAAAGGTAAACTGTGATGTCAAAGTAGGTGTTGATATACTTTTAGTATGTCTAAAATAAAAATAAAAAAAAAAAAATAATCAACAATTATTTGATTTTTTGATTGGCAATTCAGTTTTTCTACATTTCTGTTTTTTTTTTTTTTTAAATTTTTTCCATGATCCGGTATGGACATATACGATCACATGAACTCTGAAGAATTTTTTAAAATAAGTTAGTTAATTACACAAAAATAATAACTGTTTAAGTTGTTAATAAAATGCAAAATAACGATGATTTGGAAAAATTTTTTCAATCTGTACAGTATTATATTCAGCAATATATCAACACACAGAAAAAAAAATTTACTTGAATCAAGTAAATAATTTTGAAGAATGTAATCTTCTTGATTTGAGTTAAAAAATTATAAGACTAAGAAATTTTACTTGATTTAAGTACATTTTATTTGATTTAAGAATTTATTGTCTTGATTCAAGACAATGAGCTTCTTCAAAATTATTTTCTTGGTTCAAGAATTTTACTATTGATTCAAGTTAATTTTTTTTTCAGTGCATGCATAAAAGAAAATAGGGTAAAAATCGCAATAATTAAAGTGTTATGTTTAAAAATTGACGATTTTGTCAATTATAATTGAAATTTGATTTTTAAAATAGTTAATTTATTGAATAATTCTTATTTAACAATTTGTAATTTTTATATGATTAATTATGTTAGTATACAAATTTTATTGACAAACAAATATTGCGGTACTGAGATCGTTTTTACCTGATTGTCTAACTAATCATTTTTTTAATTGAAAAATAGTTTGACAATTACCTTTTACTCTGGTATCGAATTCGTGTTTCAGTATTTATACGGTTTTGCTAAATTACTGAGTGTTCTAATGAACAGTAACAAATTATGTACCCTGTTCAATTCTGAACAAACAGATAAAATGCAAGTATACAGAATTTTCTTTGCAAGTATTTTATATTCTAGGATATACTCGGGTTACTGTTAATAACCAGTCTAATAAAAAAAAAAAAAAAAAAAAAAAAAAAAATTGATGTTTTTACGACGAGAAAAACTCGGTTAGAGATTACAATAAGAAGCATCAAGAGTATCGTTCTCTGATAAGAATTTCACCACACAATAGTCACAGTAAACGACTTGATTTCCATTCTCTGCCTTTGCATTCGTATAGTTTCGTCGTATCGAAACCATTCCCCCGATTGTTGAGTTTATAAAAAATGAACACGTTCTCACAAAATTCAATTCTGTAGTTTTTTATTTCTGTCATGTTATATTTCTTTGTATTAATCTTACGCTGACTATTTTTGTCTGGTGATTTAAGATGCCATTCCTTAAAAAATATTCACCCCTTAGCTTATCACTGAAAAAATGTAAATCAATCAATCTTGCAACCTGTCAAAAAATGATCTGTCAACTTGAGGGTTTCATACAGCGATCTTACGTGAGATGTGATTTGTTTTGTCTAACACATCATGTCTTCAATATCTAGAGAACATATACCTAAATACTTTTACGAGATATTTTTTAAAATTTTAAAACCAAAAAAATATAATTTGGCTATTAAATGTTTTATTTTAATATGACTTTTTTATTTAACCAAAAATACAGTTTCTTGCTTTTAACTTCCTATGGAAAAATTTTCTCAGGAATAATTTTTAATACGTTCGTAATTTTTTAAATGGCCGGATATGAGAATTGGCGATATTAGAAAATTTTTTCATTGGTTGACATACAGTGTGTTTTATAGAAATCTGCCGCAACACATTTATTTATTTTATAAATAATTTAATTTATAAATAAATTTCCTTCTGTCGGTTTTAACAGAGCAATAGATTTTCCAATAAAAATAAAAAAGTATAGAGTATGTATTTGATATTTTTCCCTTTTAAAAATTAAATTCTCCTCCTGCATTAGCTATACACAGGACATTTTTGTTGCTCATACGTTAGCAAAACGGATGCACGCGGATTTACGATCGTAATAAAACGATGCCGGGTTAAATTCTTCGGCCCGAGTGAGAATAATACGATAGTCACAGTAATAAAATAAAAAAATAAAAAAGAGAGATAAAAAATGATACGCATTTATTTTTCATTAAAATGAATTCGAACATTACACACGATTAGTTGTCGCTGAATAACGAATTAATAGTAGGTCCATAATAATAAGGAAATTAGAATTAAAAATCAGTCGGGTACATAATGATTGCTAATTGTAACATACAAAAAGAAGTCACGTCATAAAATTTACTTTTTTTTTTATTGTCAAAGAGAAGTTGTGAAAATGTGAATGGAGTTTCAATATGGAGTATCCTACTGTCAAGTAATATATAGGGTAAAATATATAATATATAGCTATACATATGTACAGTTTCACTAGCAATCGTTGTTTCCACAGTTCTATCGACCGCCCCACATATTACCTCCACCCTCGTGTCAAACTGCAGGCAATTGAGGCACTCTCTATCTTACCCTCTTGTCCCACCATTTTCCTTTATTCATGTCGTCAATAGCCCAACTTTGTAATCATTTGAATCTTCGACTGGAATAATCATGTAATTTATTTTTCACACATCCATTTCTCCCAAATTCACAAATTGGCATTGTTTCTATTTCAATTTATTCATTTTTTTTGCATACCGTTAAAAACGGAACTATTTTCATGCAAAAGGAAGTTAATGTAATGTTAAATTCTGTATAATATAATAAAAAAACAAATATATAAGTGAAATAAAACTAGGCTGATTTTAGAAAAAATATTATATGGTATTAGGCCATTTTCGCTTTTGATTTTCAGTGAAATAAATGCCATCGATTTTGTTGTTAAGTATCGATAAATTGATTGTAAACGGTTAAATTAATACAAGTGATTACTATTAATACAAATATTAGCATTTAATTAGGTAAATATGTATCTAGAGTATTTCAACATGTTACCGTACCCGGTACAATGTTGAAAAAGAAGCTTACTATGCTGTACGGTTTAAGAAATACATTTTAAATATTTATGTTTTCGTCTTGTTCTTTTCAAACTCTTAAGCTATGAATAAAAGTATTCATGGAATGAAAAAAAAAAGCAGAGGCGTATACTTGTTTTTTTTAATAAAGATAAAAGTTAGTTAGATAAATCTTTTGGACTGGTTATTCGACCTTTTTATGAAATCTAATTCTAGTCCTGTGGCGCTTGTTGTGAAAAAACCAGAAAATATAAGAAAATACACGATGTAGTTAAAGCAAAGTGATGAAAAAATAACTTTATAGTCTAGTTTTAATAATAAGGATGCTTTAAAAAGAAAAATTAATTTAGAAATATATATTCATACGTATAAAAATCCTGATAAATCCACGCCGCGTGAGTATAAGGGCCTTTATATTCACGCGGCGTGGATTTATTAGGACTTTTTTTACGTATGAATAGACATGTCCATTAAATTTTTGTATTCAATTTTGAATGGTAGTTGGTATTTATTTAAAAAAATTCTAACTTTTTATCGTGCTAGAAAGCTTATATTAAACTTTTTTGTTTATTTCAGAGAAAGTTCAGATTCTTTTTAATAAACTTTATTGAAAAAATTGGGAATTTTTGCAATAACTACTTGTAGATAAGATTCAAGGCGAGTATTTTTTTCTCTGTCAGATGAAATCCTTTAAAATATTTTTTATCATTTTTTGACAACTAACTTTTAAAATATAGTTAAATTTTTTTTTGGACTATCATACAAAACTACAAACTTAATTTCTACAAGCTAAACTTTGATGGCTACCAAGTCTATAAGCGAAGTTATTAAAGCTAGTAATTTGTGACACACAAGTATAGATATTCTATGTATACTTAGATTGTAATGATGTAATCAAGGCAAGTTTATTCATGAGAACGTAATATGATATAGTTGTTTCAACTTTGCCCTTGTTTTGCTTCTGTTTTGATCTAGCGCCGTAGATTATTTATTATACATAGAAGCCAATAATGATTGTACTAAGGTTCGTATATACCATAGAATTACTTTTCAATCGATCTTATTTATACATATATGTAAATATTAATTGAAATGAAAAAGAATTAAGATTTAACACCAGTGTTAACTTCAATGACCAGATGTTTGTAAGCCCCTCAAAAATCCCTTGAGAAAAAATGTATTCCAAAGTTCGAATCGTTATTCTGTATTTTCCCGATGAACAGACATCTCGGGAATATTTTCACTTGTTTTCCAATTTTTATATCGATTGTACAACGGAAAACAAAATGGAAATTTTTTTCCTACCATTCCCTTCTAATTGAATTTAGTCATCTAAAAAATAAAAGAGAGAAAATAATTTATTATATTGAAAAAAATAGTATACTAATAAAAGGATTTGATAGGGAGTAATAAATTGATTTTTTTTTAATTTTTCAAGTGATTTTTTAAGGATTAAAAAAAATTTTTTTTTTTTATAATTAAAAACATTTATTAAAATTAAACAAGTTACTTTTTAATATTAAATGTCTATTTTTGAACATTAACAAAGCCTTATTATATTAAAAGGAATATTTCTTAGAAGAATTAGGCTGTAGAGAGGTCCATATACACTGATCTGTCTATGTCCTGTATCTATATGTATTAGAAAGAGATATATTGTACACGCTTAAATGTGTGTGGGTAGGTCGCCAATTTGTATTATTATAAGTCATTATATATCGTTATTATTTTCATTTTAAATATTATTATTATTATTTTTAGTATTCCTATTAATGTTATTGTTATTGTGATTTTTATCATTACTAGAAAATTAAATACCGCGCTACGCGCGCGCCTTAATTTTAAACAATAAGGAATCAGGTCCCATATTTTACGAGTTTCGACTATTGACTTGAGCTGCATTTTTATAGTAGAGATCATTAAATGTGACTGCTTCTGTTTGTGTTTATGTTTGTATATTTTTATCAATTTATAAATTTATAAAATTATATTATATACTGACGAAAGAATTAAGTTATACCTTTGATTATGTGAAACAGCGAATTTATGACATGTTAATAAGTATATGTTAAATAGTTATATATAATTATTAACTATTAAAAAATGTGTTTTGAATATAAAGAGTTATTTATTTAACAGCAAAAAATAATTTCTTTTATGTTAAGAAATCTTTTTAAATGCTAAAAAAATCCTTCTATCAGTGTGATAAATTAATTTTATGAAAATTTATTTAAGCACGAGTTTATTTACAGAAATCGATAAAGCTTGAATTAATTCACAGTAGATATCTTTCAAATCCTGTAACCGGAAATCTGGTAAAGTTGTTTAACGATTTCCATATTTAATAGCATCCAAGCGCCTCATAATTCCTGAAACTCTGGATAAATTAAAGCTAGAATATTTATTTTTAGCTAACAGGTTTCAATATGAGGAAAATAGAGGGCTGATAATTTTTTTCTTTTTATTAAAAAATACGCCATATTAGGGGAAAAAAATAAAATAAATATAGAGTTTTTTGTTATAAATCAAATTTTGAAAGAAAACTTAATGTACAAGACTGAAAAACCTCAAGATTAAAAACTAGTTTTTTAACTTAAAACTTGAAACAAGCTCGAGGCTCTTAGTCACATTGTCTTCTCAAAACTTTTGTTTGATGGCAAGTTCTAACTGCATAAAAGTATGCAACACGTGCTCGTTAATTGTTTGTTAATTTATGTTCGACGTCAGCATATTTCGAACTAAAAGTAGCGAACAGGATATATGCAATAATTAAAAAATTATTTTCAATTTTGGGGATGAATAATAATAGTTAAGGGTCAAAAAATTAATTAAATTTTTGCTTTAGTTACTAATCTTTGACCAAAATTTTATAATGGTAACAGTTACCTTCACGATAACAATAGCTGTCGTCCTTAGGATTATAGTTTTTAAATACACGAGATAACTATTAGTGCGATAAAAATTTCAGTCAATATAATAATTTTCAGAGTAATCACTATTATAAAGTATAAGGTATTCGTGGAATGTTTCTTATAATTATTTCAAGAGATTTCAGTTACACTGTGGACGGAAAAATTTTTTTTTCATCCAACGAGCAACCGATGAATATATTTTAAACAAAAATTACATTCGAAATATTTATGGCATATTAATATCAATTAAAAAAGTTAATTCATTATTTTGCGAATGTCATTTTTATTCTCAAAAGTTGATCTTTTCTCTTACTTCTATATAAATATATATAAATTAAATGTAAATATATTAATTACGATTAGTATCGGGGAAATGCCAACCGGTGAAATCCGAGATTTTCAGAACAAGTAATTTCCTATCACATTTCCGTTTGATTCGGTAAGTTTGTCACTCGGAAGTTTGTTTCGTTGAATTGGGTGGCACCTTATGAGATGCTCGAGGCAAGGTAAATGTCAATCAGTCCTTTTCATTATTGATATACACAAAGTACTGGTAACATCTACACTCTATACATTAACGTCAGAATAGAGCATAGATTCCGGTCGATATTTATTTATCAATTGGCTGTGGCTTTTCAATGACTGTAGTTTGGGGAAATGCTCGAGAGACGACAGCTCAGCTCCGATTATTGAACAGAATCAATAGAAATATAGAACCGGGAGCATAAATTCCATACCATTCGCCGACTGGTAACTAGTTAATACGATCGCTTAAATTCACTGTTTGTTGCGGGTATTAATTTATTAGTATCGATTATCAAAAATCGTAATACACTTATCATATCAATAACTATTGATTAGGAACTGATATTCGGAAATTTGCGCCCATCTATTCGAATAGAATAATCTTATAATCGTTTTCAATTTTTAGTTTAATTTATTTATCACGAGTTTTTTTTTAATTAACAAAATAAAAAAAAAAGAGTCAAAAATGTATGTTGATACAAAACAGGAATAAGTATTATTTTTTCTTATTAAAAATTTTTTCTACAAATTGAACTGAAGGTATTAGTTTATTCTTTGACATAGACAATCAAATATTTTTTATTCGATACACACGATAGAACACGAGAAAAAAAAACAGTTTTTTATACTCTTGTCGTTAGGTAATGAAAGTATAAAAATATTAATAATACGAATATAGTTCCGCACATTCACACATTTTATTGTCGGCGGAGCAATAAAAAACAATAAAAGTTGTTCACAGAATCGAGGTCAGAGCCATGGCCATAGAAAATCGTTTGCTTGCGGTATTGCAGCTGGCACTGTCATGTTTTACGTAAATATATACACTGTTTCAGATGGTCTGTGTCTAGATTAAACTACGCGCGCAATTTAAGATCTTAGTTTACACTAATGTAGCAGAGAGCCTCAAGTGCGGGAGTGAACTTTGTAGATCTACTGTACTAATGACCAAGCTGAGTAAACACTAGCTCATGTTGTTATGTACTTTGCGTTAATAACACAATACTGTTTCGTATTTAATAAATTTATATAGATAGCTCTGTAAATAGACCCTGAGATTATTTTGTTTACTTACTGAAACAATTTAGGTTTTGTTACAAGATTTGTTTTTCCATCAAGATTCATTTTTATTTCTCGAAAGAAAATAGTGAATATTCTTGCTTAAGCTGATCAAATTAATTAAATGTTTTGTTTTTTCCATTTAAAAAAAAAAAAAAAAAATTCGGAGTATAAGTTTAGCATTTATTTTATTTTCTTACATTTAAAGATTACAGGATATACATTTTTTTTTATTGAATAATTTCGAATGTATTAAATCATTCCATACAATTTTCCTTAAAAGTTTTTGATAAGCTATTATTATAATTTACGTTAAATACTAATATTCGCCTCTGAAACAAAATTATACACATCAAATTAATTGCATTAAGCCGCCAATAACTTAATCGTGTGCCGGATTATTAACACATTTATAATAATTTCATAAAAGTTATACGTAGTTGTAATAGTCAAAATAAAGTTTGGAAAATCCAAAAGTGCACGCCTCATAATCTCATTTTTCACAATAAAATTGATTAAAATAAAATATAAAAAGCAAAATAATAAGAAACAGAAAACTCTGCTAGGTATGATTTAGTGGCGCCATAATTCCAAAGTGAGAAAAAAAATACTACAATAAAAAAAATATGTAGTGGCGCCATAACTCTATGGTGAGGAAAAAATATACTAAAAAATAAATGTATATATAGATATACAAATACACAGTCGTATTTTAGTTTTTTACAAATTATAATTAAACGACAGTACTTAGAACGCTAATATTAACTAGGAATCAGCCCAAGATATAACTTTATATAATAAGAAAAAAAGTATTCTGGTACGATAAATTTTTCGACCAATTTCTCTGCCACATACATGGATCCATAAACACAGGCTGACGGACGTCCAAGAATGATTGATTTTAATGTTATTATTTACTATGTTAAACAAAATAATTGTTCATAAAAAATACCATATGTGCTTGATAGATTATTTAACTCGAATTTAGTGTACTCATATTATCCTGTAAGTATTATATTAGTGAGAAAAAAGTCATTCAAGTTTCGAAAGACTGGGTTTTTTGACATGTCGAGAGTAGAGCACTGCCTCCGCTCCGCTAATGAGGCGTGCAATTATATTAGCTTGGATAAGCGTTGTTATTAGTGTCATTATTATCAACTATCAAATAAGTATAAAGTTAGCTTATACTTCAATGAAATAGTGAACGTAAACTCAAAAATTAAAGACACACAATACATCAATGCACGATGCATGTCGCTTGTGGTGAATAACAACTAACTCATCTGAAACTTGATTGAACATCGTACATGAGAACTACTCAAGCCAAATGCATTCATCTTTATATCTATATATACATATATCTGTATAACTGATTTAGTGATATTTGGTTCTTTCAGTAACAACTTACTTCTATAACATTTTTTGGTGATCAAATGTTAAACAAACTTCTCTAAAGTACATTGTGTTTACAAATTTGTGATGCTTCCATTGAAAAGATTCTATTGTTTAATTTATATTGTACCTAATTTCGTAAACAAGACACAATCTTTTATTGAATCACAAATTTAAAAATCAGAAAATTCACTAATTTAATTTTTTTTTGTAGTATTTCACCTCAATTTTTAACTAAAATTTAATATTTTTCTTTACTAACTCGGTCTTTATTAAGTAAAAAAGGAACCGGAACCAAAAGTTGTTACTAAATTATTCAACCATAAACAGTTGAACTTTATAGGGCTTTTGTGAACTAGACATTACTTACAATAATTACTGTCGTATCTATGGAAGCGTTGAGTTGTAGTTTCTATTTAAAATAAAGGAATAAGTTAAATAAAAGGCCAGATTATTTAACAGCTCTGTTTTATGAAATGTAACTAAAATTGAATTCTGGTCTTAAACATTTCGAGTTTAATAAATCACTCCTAGGAATAGAATGAAAAATTTATTTTCATAGATTTTTTCATCGCAATTTCAATGACTGCATTTTACATGTTGATTTTTACATGTGTATAAATATTTGTTTACCTTAATTAATTTCAGTTATTAAAATCAATATGTTCGCTTCTTCAATTAAACATGTATATCATAATTGATGGCAGTGAGTAACAATTGAATGGTTAAAATTGATAAATAAATATTTGCCAATTAATAATTATTCAATAGATTAAATAGATGTTGATTTCAATTAAAAAAAAATACTCGATTTCAGTTAAATGTAATTTGAATTAATTTATTACAAAAAAAAAAAAATTAAAAATTTTTAATGCAATAATTACAACAATAATTTTTTTTAATCCTTGAATCGTGACCTGATAATCATATTATTAACATTAACTTTCAAATATTTCATTGAAAATTGAATTTCAAGAAAATTTAATTTTTATTGCACTCCAGTTTTTTTAATCACTTTTGCAATTAAAATACTAAAAATAACTTTTAAAATTGTAATTTAATTCTGGAATAATAATTTTTAATACGGATTTATTTTCATAATTTTTAACTCCTAAATTTTTTCATTTCACTCATCATATCTGATTCTAAAAGGTTTTACTCGAGGAGCGAATAAATATTTAATGTAATTGAATATCTTTTTGTTGTTTTTCATTTTCATCAAATTTTACCATCTTTTTATATTCAATAAGTGATTGGCTTTATTGATTTGTAACTGCTATACAAAATACATAAATATTCTAACCGTGGATATTCAGAGAATTCAATAAATATTTGATGCAGTCATTTCGTTAATGAGTCGTCTGACAAGTTATCCATTTCAGAATCATTTTTATTTACTACATAATACTCGAAAATGTGATTCAATGTATTTCTGCCGAATGTTTTCGAACTGACAAAATTAATAAATATTTTCAACTACAAATTTAAAAGACAACAGCATTATTAATCAAATTCCATAAAAAATCAACCGTGAATTACAAATAGATTTTTAATTATTTATACTCACTGGTTTTATGACACAATTACTGATGCAAGCAAGTTCAAATCAATCGTAGATGTGATATACTTTAATACTATCATATTATTACTGCTTCAAATGAAAACTAATGATCTCCTTTCTTCAGTCACTATTTGATCTAAGAATTTGATTTAAGTTATACCTCATTGATGATATCCTCAATCATAATTTTCGTACGTTACACATGATGATGAATAATGAGATTACCGCAGTTGAAATTTTCTTGCATCGAACGAAAGTGAAATTCATTTGAATTGAGTTCAGTAGTGGTGTGAGTGCAGGTTAAGATATGTGATCTATATTTCGATCAGAGGTTGATGTGGCGGTTCAGTCGGATGAACGTCTCAGCAGAAATAATTAGGATGTTTTCCATTCAGGCATTCAACGACTCGGTTTATGCTTAGGGTGTTCGCAACTACGATGGGGACTGTACTGACCTAGATTCCTATGGTCTCCCATGATTATTTTAGTGCATATGTATCATGCATGTAATGCACTGATGAACACGTAATACTCAAATACAGAGCTACCAGGAATAAAATTTTAAGGATCACCGAAAAATTGAGTTGGATTTTTAGTAATCAATAAATCAGATCATGTCATTTTAATATAAAAAATTGTTTTAGCTTATCATATTTAAGTTTTGATAGTATACTTATGGTATACTTTAAAAAAAAACTCCAAAATGTTTAGACATGAACTTGAATGTATTAATTATGATTATTTTAGAAACTTTCTTATTTTTATTGCGCGTGTGTCATATTTTTATAGAAATTTTTTATGTATGAAGTAGATTGTAATTTTATAAAAATGTATTTTACATAATATAATTCGCGAACCATGATAAATTTGTCTTTTGTGATAATTCTAAAAAAAGTTATTCTTTCATTAAGAAAAAAAAAAAAAAAACACTTGTGACACATTAAAATTCATTTCAATACAGAAATGTTCTAGTGATTATAATGTATATTCGAAGAAGATGGATTTTTTCAAGTTTTAATGACATTTACTTTTGTCTCAGCACTGTGTACTTAATGAAAGCATAATATTTACTCACTTCTTAATTACTTTTTAAATATAATAGCAGCACACTATGATATTTGCTGCTACAAAAACTAAACAATCTATTTTAAAATTGAAGAATTTTTTACTTTTGAAAAATTTTAATAGAAATTCTGAGCAAATTCGTACAACTTTAATGATACGATTCTAAAAAATTTCATTATTTGTTGAGAAATATTTATAAGTAAAAATACTCATTTTTGCTGTATAATATAGATCTTAAAAGTAATGAATTTTATGATTCGGTTATTTCGTTACGGAAACAAAAAAACTAACTGTTGCGGTTTTTATTCATGAGGACCTAATGTTTTCGTGAACAATCGTCTTCCTTCGATTCTCAGTTCTGATAATATATGAATTATTCTTTTCGGTATACTTATAGGCTCTTGTGGTGAAGAAACCTGATCCCACCTTCTCTTCCGTATTCTTTATTTCTATTATTTATTCCAACAAAAAGGCTGTAATAATCCACACTTCAATCATAACAATGATCCCTTTTTCACAAATCTTTATCGATGGAAAAGCTATAAAAGTAGAAATTAGGTGAAATTTCAACCTCACTTCAATTCTCTGCACGCAAAAAAGAAAAATCAGTATAGCTAGTAACTTAAAATGAGATTTTCAAGTATATATCGAGTGCATTATTAAGCCGTAACTGAATATCTTGTATCTCACTTATCCCAACCTAATTTCGAGGTTGGAATTGAGGTTTAGTATATCCGCTAGGGTAAACATTATTACTCCGGATGGAAATTATATTCGTTACAATTGTTAGACTTAGAACATTGATTATGTCAATTAACGCAACTCTGAATAGTAGAAATGAAAGACCAAAAAAAAATTTTCACTGTAATAGTCAGTGTAATCCTACTTTTCATGTTCTATGAAGATGGTATTCAATAAAAAATACCAATTAAATTTCATAAAATTTCGATTACAATAATTCTCAAATAAAAATCATAAAAGAAAAAATAATCATGTCGAACTCATAATTACTTTGTTTTTGTTTTGTATTTTTTTTTACAGGATAAGCTATTGAAACGCTATTATTCTGGAATTAATTAAATCAATAATTTCATTATTGATACTCTGAAACCGCAAATAAATACCCATAGCTTGATCAGAAATTCATTGTGCAATACAACAGAGCTTTTGATAATACACCATATTTGCAATTAGTAAATTACTTCTTATCTGTTATTCAAAAATAAATACCAATTATTCATCTCGTTTATAAAAAAATGACTAAGAATGAAAATTTCAATTAAAAAAAAAAATATATAGCTGCCATTAACTCCAAAAGTGATTCTATCCATCCATCTTTACACAAAATAAATGACTTCTTTCACCGATGAATCATTAACGTTCTAATATTCACTTGTGACATAGGGGAAAAATAGCTTTCACTTGCATCAAATATACCTTTAGCTAATAAAAGTTTTTTCCCAGTATACGATTCATTAAATAGAAGCTAATCTAAAAATACTGACAGTCACACCCTGTTATGTTTTACTATTTATTTTAATGAAATTAATAATTACAATTCTTATACGATCTTTCGAATCGATAAATGTCAATGGGGACCAAAAAAATTTTCTTAGTAAAAAAATAAAATTCTGTGTAAAATATCAACATATTCGGGTTTTTTAGGAATGTGTCATAATTTTAGACTATTAATGTCACTTTCTAAAATCCCTTTCTTAAATAACTACATACTGTAATACGCAGCTTCGAATTATAGAAAAGTAGCATGTGAAAACATTCCATCATAGATTGTTGTAAAATAATCTTTGAAAGAAATAAAGAGAATTGTAATTTAAGAGAAATCGGAGCTCTTTGAAAAAATGTAAATTTTATCGATGGAAAACGCATAAAATCAGAAACGAACGGAAAAGTAATCCTTTAAGGGTTGTTCGTGAGACTGATACTGAATGTGGGTTCAAGTTCTATTGAAATTCATTTTACTTATGTCACAGATATAATTGCTTTCCGGATAACAGTAAATAATAAAGTAAAATGGTCATAAATTAAACTTGTCTTTTTGCAACTAGATTGTTGTAACCGTAATTATTTTTTCGTCAATAAAAGACTTTGTTAATGATATACTCGAAAAAAATAAAATAGGTGCTGCAACAGGAAGCACTCTTGTGAGACTAACAGGATAAAATCCTGTTGTGGCAATAGGATTTTCATAGTGGAGTAACAGGACTGATCCATAACTTATAGTTAATTTTGTCATGAAAGACAAATTTGGGAACTGGGGAAATAAAGGATAAAGGGAAAGAGGGGAACCTTACTCAGTCGGAATTTTTCGGTAACCGAAAAAATGATTCGGACAGCCCAGACCGAGAGTTGAACCCGGATCATCTGATCATGTTCCAAAGGCAACAACATGATAAACTCCAGTTGCAGCAATATAATTTTTTTGGGGCAGGAACAGGATTTTTCTTGTAGGCGCTAAAAGATAAAATTAAAAATTTTAAATAACGTTCATTTTTAGAAATTTACACCTTATACAGTAAGGAATGAATCTGAAGTATATTTTTATTTTTATCACTCCGAGTACCGGACTGGTGAATATAAATAAGTTTTAATCCATTAAAATAAGTCTCATTCATAAATTTTTTCTTGTTAGGATTAAAGAAATATTCGAATTAAAAAAAAATAATCAAATTTGTAGAAACCTCAAATTTCAAAAAGTATGATATTAGATAAAATATTTTTTAGAATTTATTTTCTCAGGATGGAATATTTTTCAAAATATTTCTTAAAAATTTTAAATTTATACAAATTTCATTATTTTTTCCAATCTGAATATGTCTCCAATCCCGACTAAAAAAAATTTATGTATGAGACTTATTTTATTTGATTAAAAATTACTTAGATTTATTCACTCTGGTACTCTGAGTAATAGAAATGAAAATTTATTCTTCATTTGAATTTACTCTTATTGTATGCAGAGTGGAGTAGCTAAAAAAAAATCGTTATTTAACATTTTTAATTTTATCATGTAGCTCCCACGGGATCAGTCCTATTGCTGCACCAAAAAAATTTTGTTGCTCCGAAAGGACTGCATCCTGTTGCAGTACCTATTTTTTTTTTGTGTAGGTTCTCTAGTATAAGTCTAATAACGAAATATAAAATTAAACATTTTTCTTCTTTTTAACTTGATAAATACTATAGCAATAACAGTATATTGAGTTAAAAAGTAATAAAATTTTTTTTTCTTATCTTCAGAAAAAGAACAACTGATGCAGAAAGATTTTAAGGATTGAGAAAAATAAAAGCCGAGAGAGCTTACTAGCCATTTGGAAGAGGTCATACAATTGGCCTTTTGATTCACGGATGTCGTCATCTTGATGTAAATGGTTAAAAGAAGAAGGTGCTCGGCGTATTTCGCCACGACTCGTCAGACTGAACGCAACGAGTCCAGGTGTCATAACGTGCAGTGAGGCCCAGCCGCGAGCAATCCCGCGTCTAATAGGGCCTCGCCAGCACTTTCGGCCACCTCCGCACCCTCCACCCCACGTGGTCGCACTCACATCTGATAAGGTATAATATACCATAAGCTATATTTTGTTGTAATTAATAATATATTCGAATTTCAAACACCCTAGATTCTTTCAAGTTTTTTTATCTCACGTTTAACTTTTGCGTTTGTCTCGTGACGTCGCTTTATATCTGTTAGAATTTCTAATATACTAGTATTTTTCCGAATATGTATTAAAAATAACTATTTACTTTTTATTTTTGTGAAGAAAAAAAATTGGATTTAGACGCATATATCCACAGACTCGGTAGAATCTGGCTCCAGGTCCCATTCAAATCCGTTGTATATACTATTCTAGAAAATTTTTAGATTCACTTTTCGTTAAATCCGGAAAGTTCTTTTTTTTTTTTCATGAGATGAGGTTTCATTTCTCTTTTTTATCGTTAAAATTCAAGTAAAATGAAAAAAAAAAAAAAAAGATACCCCTACGGAAAAAGTATATATTTTGAAATACATTCCGAAATATATTCTAGATATATTTTGAATATATTCTGGATATAACCCATTTTGCCCAAGGAATATATTTCAAAAGCATATATACCTGAATATATTCAGTATATCCAATGGACCAGACTGTAGATCTGACGACAGACTAGACTACAGACCAAAGAAAAATTTTAAGTAAAATGGGATACAAGTGAGCGCATGCCCATATATTCCGGAATAGATTTCTTGGGCAAAACCGGCTGTATCCGGAATATATTTAGAATATCCCTAGTAGAAATGCAATCGACTTTTTGGCTAGTAACTAGCCAGTTCAACTATTTTAATTTTTATTAAAATTCACTACGACTCACACATACAAAAACAACCGAACTTTTCTTATTTTTTTCACGTGAAAACTATGGCATATAACAAGAAAAACGGACGCCGATATTAAAAAAAATAAAAAATGTTCTGTACGAAATTATGTAATTAATATTTTTTTTTTAATCAATTACACAATTTACTTTTTTCTTAAAAAATGACTGAGCGTTATGAGGCTTGCACTTTTGGATTTTCCAAACTTTTTTAATATCAAGTTTATCTGAGTAAATGCTTTGCTACCATTCAATTTAGTACATAATTTTAATATTTGGAAAAACTGGAAAAAAAGGTATTCACTAATTGTGATAATCAGAATACTGGTATTTTGCTCAAATCAATACTCAATTAAATTGTGAGAATAATACACTGTATGGGAATACCATAGTATATGCCTCATTGGGGTTACTGCTTACTCTCTGATACTATATTCAATTTTCAATTTTCCCTTGTTATTGTATTATATGGTGTAGTTTATAATTCTTAACATCCAGCGTATTCATAATGTATTGAAATTAATTTATTAATGAGTCTAAAAAATAAGTTGATTAATCAGAAAAATTACTTAGTTAAATCGGAGAGTACACTGAGTATAATACAAAAATAATTTAATATAATCTGGATTATATTTGATATTATCTGAAATTTTTTTTCACTACAGATATCACTGAGTATAATATGAGAGGATATGCAGTGTCATTTTGTTCTTTCCGTGTAGACGATAATAAAATTTAATTTTAAATTTTCCAAATAAAGCAATGTTAAATTGTCCATTAAATTGAGTGCGTTTTTAGTACCTCTTTTTTTATAGTTTATAAATTATTCTGTTTGAATGAAATAAAATATGATATTCAATTTACTTATCATCATAATCATAATAGTAGCTGATCGAATATTATATCTGATGAATCTATCTCGCGTGTTAAATCGTCAGAACTGCTATGCATTTATACACTTATAATTTTTTATAGTTTGATTTCATTATATATTATATGAACATAATTAAATAATCCTCAAATCACGGTTCTGTGAAATATTATCTATCAATCATGTAAAACACATCAATGCCGAGTTTCATATATTTAGTTCATCGATCGAGAATCCGTTTTGACACTAAATATTTGCTCATGAAGGTTACATGGACGGTTCCCTGCTCTTTATCTTGTACTCAGTACGTATCTTATTTATGCACTGAGGCAATATTATTGAAAAAAAATTAAGACCAAGAAATTTCATCAATTTACAATTTTTTTTACACACGAGAATTATTTTTCAAAGAAAATAAATTTAAATAATTCCTGAAAGAATGATGATGCATGAGAAATAAAAAATTTATTCATTAAATTCAATA
Organism: Cotesia typhae; assembly: GCF_013202065.1. Classification (NCBI taxonomy): domain Eukaryota; kingdom Metazoa; phylum Arthropoda; class Insecta; order Hymenoptera; family Braconidae; genus Cotesia; species Cotesia typhae. The sequence goes on along the minus strand of NW_027423757.1, from coordinate 3,038,155 downwards.
AGTAACTGATAATTGAAGGCAAAAAAACTATAAATATTGTATAAGTTGAAATAAAAATAAATGAAAATCAGTAAAGTTTGTTGATAGCACGTTTCTCATTGTGATTCCGTCAGCATAAGGGCATTTAATCCTAGTAGTATTATCCACAGTGATCCAAATAAAACATATATACACTGTATAGCTTGATTACTTACTGTTTGCCGGTGGTAACAGCGGTTATGAGCTAACTGAGGCTGAATAAATACTGAAGACAAAATCGTTCTTTGTTTTCAGGAATACATTACCTGGTATAATAATTACTTTACGGTCATTTTGAATTTCTTCATTAACAGGCGCTTGAATAATTTAATCTGCTTTAATAGAGTAGTTATTTACAGAAACTGGGTTACGACATTAATTATTTTTATTAGTTAATCAATATTATTAATTGATCTTGAAATTTAAGAAGTTAATTGAGTCTTTCGGTTGTTTTGTTTTACATTTCCTCCAGTTTAAAGTATTTAAAAAATTTTTAAATTGTTTCAAGAAGAATTAAAAAAAATTTTACAAAATCTTTTTGTTTTATCTTTCTACAGTTAATATTAAATTTTTGTGAAATTCTTTCTTTGACTATTTATGCTTTAATGTTAGTGAAGCGTACAAAGTAAATAAAAAGAAAATATAAATGTCCATTTTGAAAAGAGAAAGATGTAGTCAAACATATTCATCTGGAGAAAAAAAAAAAAAAAAAAAACAGAAAATAGATGAAGAAAATTTACTGACGGAAAATCCTGCAAAAAATAAAGTTTTAAAATTTATTGACCATTATTAAAGTCTAGAAGATGAATTCCATCACAGAAATTAAAAGGATTTATCGAAAGAATAGATAAAGATATTGACGAAAAATTTGAATGGTTTCATTGCGAATGATGACGTAAATTGTGACGAGAAACGGATACAGGCAGTCGACAGATTTATACCCTAGTATAATTGAGGTGCTAAACAGCGTCTCGATATTAGTCTGGTATTATAACCTTTAATCTAATAAAACTAGCCAGACCGTGGTCAAAGCCTCGATTTAATTTCTACTATTATAGTAGTTAAATTTTAGTAAGAGTTGTAGAATAAAAATCAATAGATTACGTAGTTGATCTGTAAAAGAAAAAAATTAATTAATTGATTAGTGATTTGTTAAAAAGTTTAGTTAAGTAAACTAGCAAGATAATATTATACGTTTTTTATGCAAGAGTATTCTAATTAAAAGCATCTGCATGTCGTAATCCAATGACGTCGAAAGTTTATCTCTTAAAATTATGTCTCTGAAGTGAAGAAACTAGATTTAGAGTTTTGGATATTCAACGTACTTTTTAATTGCTGTTTGCCGAGACTAAGAGTGGATATGTGTACGTAAACATTAAAGTAAAATAGGAATAAAAGCCAAAAGACGAGGCTAGAGACAAGGAGCCAAGATTCAGTTGAGTAGATAAATGAAAATGAATGGTTGTGAAACAGACGAACAAAAGGATGCTCAAAGCGGAGCAAAAAAAAACGGAAGTTTTGCGTGTATAAAGATAAAATTTATAAATTAAGAAAATAAAAATAAAGATACAAAGAATTTATTTAGTGATTTATCTGAAAAGCTACCGATGAAAAGGTTATTGAATCTTCAAGGATTCAGATGAATTTTTAAAAGTAGTTATCTTTTGAACAAGGTTAAGTTATTCACTTTAATGCTCTTTTAATTAAATTGAGAACGAAAATTTTTTATTTTTTATATTATTTCAAAATTTTAAAATCGAATGACAAAATAAAAAATAGATTTAAAATTAGTGTAAAATAATTCAAACTGAGTGTGGTATGGTAATTTTTTTAACATAAAATCGCTTTGCGTTTGAAGTATGCAAAAGTTAGTTTGTTGTATATTAATAGTTTATTTCTCGTTTAAATGTACAAACTTTTAATTTAGTTTTCTGTGAAAATTATTTATGCTTCAATTTTTCATCAATAACATGTAACAGTTTAAAAACATGAAATATCACAATTTGATAGTTTGAATTAAAAAAAAAAAAAAAAGAAGAAGTATTTAAAGTTCTGGGCTTCAATCTAACATTAATTACGTTGTCAATAAATTTATGTAAAAATTACTCACTATTTCTTTTTGAGAATTTTCAAATAAAAAAGTAAAAAAATTTTATAAGAAGTTGAAACTTGAAATTGAGATAATTTTTTGCTAGGAAAAACATTCTCATTCTATTCTATGTCCAACATTGTTCAGACAACAATATTGTTGTATTGGAATTGTACTACTAGAACTTTTTTTACCCACAAACTTTCTACGTCACTTTCAAACTGGAGTACGAAACAATTTTTTTCCTCTTATCAGTTTTTTATAGGACAATTTTAGTCACGCATCACAATTTCCAGTTATAGCCTTTTTTTTCATATGAAACAGGTTGATCGGTTAATTCTGTCCCGCTTTACTTATTTAAATTTTTCTTCTATTTCAAACGCCTCAGTGAAGCTTTTTTTCCAGCTTTATAGTCAGTCGTAATTTTCCAGTCATTCTAATTGGCTCTTTAAACTGACTTATCAGCATAAAAAATAAAGAAGAATGGAAAAAATAATCATTGCATTACTCAGAACATAACCCTTGTTGCGCGATTTGGATAGCTCTTTTTACGGATGCGATTTACGTTATCTCATCCTCCGTCACTCTGGATGCGGCTAATGATAAAATTAATATTTTATATTAAATGCAGCTTTTAAAGTTTCATAAAATAAAGCGAACCTCTCTTGAGTCTTATGAAATAATAGCAAAGTTTCGACTCCGCCTTTTTTTTTTAAGTTGCTCTAAAAAAAATGATGATTAAAATTCTTTTTACTTCTAAATGGAAAATCAATACTTAAAAAAGTAAAATAATCTAAAAGATTTATTGTTTAAAAAATCATAACCATCAACTATTTTTTCATTACATTTATTAATTACTGAAAAATTAGTATAAACGTTACACATAATAAATTAAATGCAAACACCGTATAAAAAAACACAGTGAAAAAAATTATTTGCCATTTAAAAAATATACCATAAAAAATAGAAAAACTTTCAACCAGTAATGATTTTTTTTAGTAAAATTACTCGAAAAAATTAATATTCTGTTTATGTACATTTTTCATGCTATTAGGGTGTTATTAGAATAGTAGCACATTACTTTAAATTTTTATTACTCTTTACTTATCTCATGCGCGGTGTAGTAATTTCGTTTTCTCTTTAAAGTTTTAGTTTTTACTTAAAAATTCTCGGAAGTTTGGCCCTCGGCACGTTATTTCGTGATTTATAATATATTGCAAGCACATTACAAGTACGCACATATTAATCTCTGTACACTGGTCTAGTATATACTATAGTTATAATGTATATTCTTTACTATTAATCTTTATACCCGGGCACGGAATATCCGAAAAGCCATCCCCTCAGGGAGCTTTGCCGGACACTGACGTAACTGATCCGGATATTCCGTTTTCCACCATATGGAGCTTAGTAATGGTAAAGAGGAAGAGCTTTTTAGAACTTTATCTCGCGAGCTTTTGCGATCCACATACAAAAATAGATTTATTATATAGTCAAATATTGGGTGCTTCACTGTATAAGTATTGATTTTTCATGAAACTAATCATAAAATTCATAATATTTAGGGGAAAGTAATACATTAGATTTATTCGTTTAAATTCTGATGATATATTCTATCAAGATGAATAACACTTTTACATAAAATTAGAATAATACGCATCTCAATTGTATAAACATACTTAATATAAAAATTAAAAAACGTACAAGAGTTTTATTTCGAAATAGATCAAAATCTCTACAAACTAATCAGAGTTGAAACTTATTGATCACTTACATTTTTTTCTTAAGAGATTTTTAGAACAATTTAGAGTTTCCAAACTGTTAAGCAGTAGATTGAAGTTTTTTTATTGAAAGATCATTATAAGATCAAACGTGACGCATATTAGAATACTAAGCATTCTCAGTGCTAATGATCTTAATAATTTAGGGCAAAGTTAACAACCCCAACCATATTTGAAATTGTCGTTAAGCTTAATAGATAAATAAATATTATTATTCACAATCGTTGTAATAATAAGTTAAAACACTATCAATAGTGAATATACCACTAATTTCCAGTGATTTTCACTGTTTCAAATTTAGAGAGTAAACTTATTTAAAAAGTTATTATTAAAATTGATATGATTAATTGCATAAAATTATGTGTTGAAATGATTTTCAAAAATTTTTAGTTATCCCCCTTTAATCCCCTGACTTCTCTCCTCCTCAAATGTCTAATGCTCTTGTGATGTATCAATCAGCAAATCAACGAGTAAAAGATTAAGTAGATAAATTAATTGCAGAACTGGAGAAACGGCCGCAGCCGCAGCTGCCTCGGAGCTCTGAGGAGCTGGAGGATTTGCACAAGCTGCTGCACTTCCCCGAGGAGGTGGCTCTCAGATTGTCCGAGAGTGAATATCAGCTGTTCTACCAGGTTAATCCAAACGAATATTTGCGTCATGTTGCTCAAGATTTAGCAACTTTACAAAGTAAATCAGCGAGTAAATCGAGCACATCATCAACAAACCATCAAAAACAGTCCAAGGAGTTACCCACCACTACTAATAGTTCAACTCAGACAGAAGAGGAATCTTTGTGGTTAGGTGCGACCTCACTTTACTCTGTGCAGACCCTCATCAACCGATTTAATGAGGTACTCACTTTTATACAAGTCTCTTCCTTTTAATACTCTATATATATATAAATACATCAACTGTACTACTACTTTCATCTACTACTCTATTACATCCATATGGCAAAGTGACCCTGAAGACACTGCTACAACTAAACCAGGGTGACCTCAAATCGTCAACAACTTATTTTTGACTTTCATTTGACATGATATCAACTTCATTACTCTCGTATCCACTTTCTTTTTTCTGATAATATTGTTTCATTAAATAGAAAAACTGTAGCAGTCACTAGGAAACCGCAGTACAAAAAATGTAATAGAACCTATGTATAGTATACATTGATAGTACAAATTCAAAAGTAAATTTTCAAAAACATGAGATAGTTCAGTTCATCTGAATTTAGGGGTAACTAACTGCATAAATTTTTTAAAAATTTGACTTTATTTAAATCATAAATTCCAGTAATGTAAAAAATAATTGCTTTTCCCACTTACTATGTAAATAATTTAAATAAATAGTAAAGGTAATGAAAATTTAATTGATTAATGTATAAACTTGAAATTTATACACAAAGTTGAGAAACTACATAGTTTTACCAATCATATCAGAAAGTGATCGTTACTTGAATATAGAATAAATATCTTTATAATTCTTTTACGATATTTTCTAATCTCCTACATTTGGTCTTATCATTCACCGAAAAATAAAAAAAAATGATAAGAGGATAAATTGCCGGATAAACCAAGGAATATCACTTTCTTGACAGATCTAGATAATTTAAGTTTAAAGAACGTGATCCAAAGTTCAAGCTGTGAAAACGCGAGTAGTGAGAAATAGCTTCAGGCTTACAGATATTAAGTATACGATTGAAGGCATTCAACGCTGCTATCATCTTTTTATTCAGTCGAAAATTTTTCACGTCAACAGTCGAGTTATCTATATAGTATCAATTGACGTTTATTGGTTGATTTTTATTTTATTTTTGTAAAAAATATATACAGCATCATACAAAATATTACAAAATTAATGATTTAAGATTGAAAAAAACATTTTGTAGAGTTTATTATCGTAAAGATCAGACTATCACTTGTTAAAAATTATAGCTTCAAACAGTAAAAAGTAGCAAGTCGATAATTATAGTCTGGATTTTAATGTTGTGGTTAAAATTTACTATTTTGCTTGATAAATATTAACGTTGGCAACGTCAAGTTTTAAACTCTTACTATAGAAATTTAATAAGCTTTTTTGATAATTTTTACATATCATACAATAATCTTCAACGTACAAACGATAAAAATTGAAGTAGGAATTATTAATTTTTATACTTTAACATTCAAACATTCATATAGCTTTTATTACTATTTAAAATGGTATTTATTATCATTTGACTGGAATTTATTATAAATCGATTATTATTTATTTTAGATTAGTTTTTTCGTGCATGATCTCTGATGTTAAATTGGCTGAGTGCAAGCACATATACTAGTCAAAAATGAACGTGCATATGTTAAGCATGAAAAAATGTTGAGCATTATTTTAGGTGGTGCTATCAGTATGCATCAGCACGCAACACACTGTTAATGAAGTAGTATTAGTGATGTTGCTCCGCCCACGTGCACCGAGCGAATAGAATGTTTAAAAGTATCTCAAGTCTTTCTGATTCTATTAAAATAACATATAAGAGTTTATATGGATGTTTAGATATGTAAAGTTAGTAATAATATTCTTCTCACTTTTCTTTCAAATTCACTCAACAAATGGTTTTATTCTTACTTAAATTTTTGTTTTCCACAAGTATAAATTAAGTTTAGATTCTACTAAGTAATTAACAAAAAACAAGTTGCCAACAAATTTAAATACACTGTTACGGACAATTTTCAACTGTAAAATCAAGTATTTACATTACTTTATCTTTTAGATTTTTAGCAAAAGCTATTGTCTTAAAAATTTAATATTTAAAAATATGTATTGTCTTAAATACTTGATATTTGAAAGTATTGTCTTAAATATTTGTTATATATTTTCTATTATTTAGAAAATAATAAAATGACATTATGATAACTTTCTGGAAGTCAATAATATCTTGATAATATTATTACATACATTGATGAATACGAAAAAAATTTCAAGTAGGAAAAACAAATTTTTTAGCTTTTTATAAATAACTTGAAAAAAGCTTTTAGATTATCTGCAGACAAAAATAATAATGGGAAAATAAGATTAATCATTAGATCAACAGGGTAATGCAATTGAAAATCAGCAAATCAACTGAAATAATTTTAAAACATTGATGCATTTTATTTACTGGCTTGTTTATTGAATGTTAATTAAATTAACTCTCAAAAAATTGTAAAATTAAGCTCTTGACGACAGAAAAATAATATGTTGAAGTCAATTTATAATTTATAACAAAGCCGTCACTGAAAGTTAAATATTCGAGCTATAAATCTGAAATGGGTATTCATCGAAGAGAAAACACTCGAGGATTTAAAAACAAAATATGTTTATGTAGAAAAATTGATGAGTGTTTATCGATTTCAGGTGAGCTCATGGGTTACCCACACAATAACAAGTGGCTCAACGGTCGAGGAGCGTCAAGCGTTCCTCTCTTGCTTCTTGCGAGTCGCTCAAACCTGCTGGAATACTGGGAACTTTAATTCGGCAATGGAGATCATCGCCGGTCTCAAGTAAGTTATAAATTAACTTCACCATTTATATATACATATATACATAAATTCAGCAGTAATGCAAGTATAAAGTAAGACCAAGTAGAAGTAAATAAAAGACAAGTTAAGTAATGAAACTATATAGTATATAGCGCGAAGAGTCAACTTTGGATACTTTTAAAACCAGCTCAAAACTTTAAAATTACTACGTGTTAGTGAGCTTAAAATGTGGGTTGATGGGTTTATTCCTTCTTTCTCTCTTTGCCTTTCTTCATTTGCCTTTTTGGATACAGAACTGCGTGTTGCGGCATTCTTAGATCTTCTCCTGTATGAGAATGGACATTGCTGTGAGCACTGGTATCTAGGACACCGGATGGCACAGTGATAAATTGTCAGTGGGCGTTTCTTAACTTTTTTGAATATTCGGAAAATTTTTAAACTATTTATCAAGCTCATATCAAATATTTTCCATCGATACATTGATATTTTCATTTTGTAGGTCATGAATATGCATTTTCATTTTTTCTTCCGATATAATGACTCATTTTTTCTGATTATATGCCTTGTAACAATTCATATGAAATATTGTGTAGTGACTTTACCCTCGACTATTGTTCTCCCTACGTTCGTAGGGACAATGGGTCAGCAAACCAGTGAATTATCCGGCTACGTATTTTCCACTTTGTAATCACTGTTTTTATTATTATTACTAGGAATTCAAATTGCGCGCATACGCGCGCCTTAATTTCGACCAATAAGGAATCGGGGACCATATTTTTTCGATATTTCGATATATTTCGATACTAACCAACTTCAACTCAGTCATGAATTTTATATTATTAGAAAAAAAAATTTTTGTTATTAAATTTTGATCGTTTTGGTATGGTGTTATTGTAATCGAAAACTTTTCAAGTCTTTTGTCCGGATGTATTTAAAAAAAAAAAAAAGAAAAATAAATCGATTTTTAATTTTTATTTTCGGAGATAAACATTCTCTGAAAGTATTTTTTATAAATATACTCAAGTCTTTTATGTATATTAATAAAAATAATATTCCAAGGATTATTCAAATTTTAGGGATTAGTCGTTAAGAAAATAGCTTTCAGCAATTATTGCAAATAGTGCACGATATAATTATTGTACCATATGAAAGCTACCATAGACCCCCCGATGGCAATCATTACCGTAAAATTGTTAAAGCGTATGATTGAGTTGTTTAAGAAAATAAAATTGAAAATTCTAAACTAAATATTTTTTTAAAATCACATAATATTTACAATAATTTTTTTTCTAGTATCAAATACGAAAATGTGAATATTTTTTTGAAGTTTTTAACAAATTTTAATTAATGCAACTAATAGTCATGATTTAAGATGATCAAAAAAAATTCCAATTTTTTTCCTGTTTCATACTTTGTTTTACGAAATCATTAAGAAACTTTTTTGACCCTTTTTCACAACTTCACTAAAAATTAATTAATATCCTTTTGGAAAATATATAAATTATTAATTCAACAATAAAGTAAAAAAAAGTAATGAAATTGTTTTTATTCTGTTGGGTATTAGCATAGTAGTTTCTATTAAAGAAATCTGTTACTTAAATTCGAAGCTTCGATTGAGTGGTTATACTTCAATCAAAGAAATGCTCTGTATGCTCTTGAATTTATTTTCTTTCTTTTACTATTTTTCTTTCTTTTATACTTATTTTCAGTACAAAGAAAATAGATTAATTTATAGACGGAATTGAATCGAATAAAGACAGATAGAGTCATTGGAATTATTCAAGTGTCTGAGAGTACGGTCAAACAATTGAAGCTTTACCAAAAGAGTAAAGAAATTTTAATCCAAAGTCATAAAAAAAAATAATTCCAAGCTTCATTTTATTTTTTAATTCTCAGCTCCAGAAATTGCTTAATTTAACTATTTATCATTAAAGTTTCATTTTCAAACAGTTAAATAGTTTGGTCATTATTTAGTATTTAAGTAACTTTATTAGTTATTAATAACTTTTTATTTCCCTTATTTTTACTCAAAGATGAAATTAATTAAATAAATTACTGTATCACTTTTTTAATAAAAACAAACTTTTATTTTATATAAGAACAAGTTATACTAACTGTTACTTAATTAAAAATTTTTTTATCCAGAAAAAAAAATTCGTTTTAATTTATTTTATCTTGCTAACTGTTTTACATACGCTTGCATAAAAAAATTATTTTGCATATTAATTTTTATTATAATTTTATCTACGTTGTTCAACTATTATCTAAGTACTTAAATAATCACTACAATTTTCACTAAAATATAATTACGATAGACATAATATAGTAGTTTATTGCTTCTACAGTGTACTTACTGTGAGCTAGTAGTGACCTGTATTATATTCATTAACATATTTTCTATCTTCGTCGTTATTTCCTTTCACACTATTTTTGAGCTTCCACATCGGGTATTTTACATCTAAAAATTTATTTAATTAATTCTATGACTTACAGTCATCATTTCAATTTTTGTCCCGTCTCGATACTGTTTCATTTTTCTTTATTCACTATTAGCACTATTTTTTTTAAGTATATAGCACATTTTTCGTACTTGATATGAAAACTAATTTAGTATTGATCTTAATGCTTTTTCTTTTATTTTCGAGATTTTTCGTCTCTCAGTATCTTTTATTCTTCAATTTTTATTAAAAAATTCAATTCATGTATCTTAAAATAACATTTAATAGAAGCAAAAATAAAAGAATCTGAAAATTCATTTATAACAAATTTAAAAACATTTTTATATGCCAGCAGTTTATTATTCTATCTTGAGTTCAAGTGTAGCGAAATCTGATTGATAAAATGTAATCTTTTTTTATCGGAAAAGTTGTTTATCTTTTCTACAATTACACTTTGAAACCTCTGAAATTCCTATAAAATATTTATAAATGAAATCTTCGTGTCTGAATAATTGAATGGATAAAAACTTTTAAAGAGATTGCAATAAAATATTTTTTTGCCCTCCGGGCGAAAAGTGGCAACTTTTGTCCCGCTGCACTAAACAAAGTTGCTGCTTTCCGTCTTCGTCCAATTTTTTTAATATTAATAAACGAATATTGAATAGAAAAAAAAACTCGGATAAAAATATTTTGTTTTCTGGATAGAGAAAAACCTTTTTTTTTGTCACTTTGTACTCAAGATCAGTTTCATCTTAAAATTTTTTACTTGAAAACCCTTTAAGTTTTGAAAAAAAATAATTTCAGTGCAATTCCTGTTACGAACAAGAATAACTTAACTAAAAGTAAATTATTTCTTTAAAAATGAATTTTACTATTAATTAATATTAGTTACTCCTGAGTAAATAGTAATTTGCACTTTAGAAATTTAATTCACTGAAAATTTTTTACTGAAAAAAAAAAATTAATTTGTCAACAACATTTTTTTTTTTTATGTACTTCTAATTTTATAAATTCAAAAAAACATATTATCAATCATACCCTCTCCAATCTACTTCAATATATTACTTTTTTACTCCACAGATAATATTATTACGTGGTATATTATTGTGTAAACATAAATGACATCGGGGGGATTTAATGATGCTTCGGCTAACGCATCATTAAATAAAAAAGCTGCCACGTCATGTGATCTCCATACACGCATCGATAAAACCATCGCGCCAGCTCTTAAATATTTTTTATTAGGTCTTAGAGAAATAAATTGCATTATATTTATATTTACTACTATCATTTCGTTGAATTATGCAAATTTGGAGACAGTAACGCCCATGATCAAGTGTCATGGCGGTTATAAATTATTTATACTTAATATAGCTTAAAGAATAATTTATATTTATTTATTATGAGTTTTACTTGTATACCAATTCTGGTTTTTACAAGGCTGATTGTCTCAGCGTCTCCACATATAGTTTTTTCTCTCTATTATCATCGTATGTTCTTCGCTTTTATATTATCAACACAATCTTTCACCTCATCCATTTTTATTATCAACATAATCCAATATATTATCCACTTTTTTTATTATCAACATATTCCAATATCTTTCCATTTTTCATTATCAACATTTTTCTTTTGCACTATCTTTCAATTATCAACATATTATTCTTGCACATATCTTTTATTATTCTCCTTGCGGCTGTGGACCGACTTGTGGCTTTCTGTACTGCATTTACCCTATTCCTCACCCCTTTCGGTCGGTTGTTGGAATAGTGGCGATGGGAAAACCACAGAGAAAACCCATGCCAGTACAATTCGGCTATCGGAGCGACCCCCGACGGTTGGTGTTGAAACTATTCTAACTACCGTCGGGGCTCGAACCCTCGCCTCACGGCATGATGTGCGACCGAACTAACGGTATAATGACTTAGTCTGCTCGGCCATCATGCCGCTTAAGAATAATTTATATAGTTGTCATTGAATAGAATCTATCAATATTGGGTTAACGTCTATAAACGTAAAAAAAGGCCATTCGGTAGCCGAAATGGAAGTAGATTTCATTTATTTAAATTTTTATATTTTAATGAATTAAATTTATTTTCATTACAATTATTATAACAATTATGTTACATAGTCGTTATTTATTTATTCAATTTAAATGCCAAAGCAATCGCCGAATGGCAAAAATACAAAATAGAAGAGTATAAAGTACATGTAAGAGTATAAACAGATCTACTAGATATTTTAACAAGTTATTAGTAATTACATATAGCTTATAATAATCAATTCTGTATTGTTTTGATATAATTTTGTGAACCTAAAAAAGTTGTGTTACACATCTCGCTAGACATTTTTTGCTTCCAATAATTTCTGTGAATTATTTCCTAAAAGAAAAATCTATCTTTTTTTATTTTTCTCGTGGTTTTTTCTTTCATCTTTTTTAATCAATTATTTTTTCTTTAATTATGTTTTTTTATTTATTTACTATATATTTGTTTATTCAATTCATGTTTTTTATCAACTTTTTTAATATTTTATTCAATTTTAATGTAAATGGTAAATGAATTATAAAGAAAAATGTTATTACCTTATCAATTCATCTTCACTTTCAGAATCTATTTCAATTTGTAAATTTGGTAATGAAGTAAAATGATCATTACTCAATGTGAAAGGTATAATATTTACTTGTGATGTATGGTTTACTTCAAATCGAAATTCATGAACAATAGGATCATTTGCAAATGGATCTAAAACACCAATTCTTGCTATCGATTTTTTTATCGTAATTAATTGGTGCAAATGAATATGATTGATTATATTTTTACATGCAATATCCATGTAAATAGGATATCTTATAATTTTTCCTTCAGATATTAAAAATATAAAGCGATACTCAAATTCTACCCACTGAATACCCACGATTGTTGTGATAAAACCAGCAAAACTGCATAAAGAAAAATTAATAATTAAATATCATTTTTTTATAAGCTATTCAAAATATTTACACATCAAAATTAATAATGATTATTTTATTGTGTCTCTGCATTCAATAATAAAAAAAAACGATGAACTTTACGACTTACTTTGATTCTTCGCCGTCTTCAAACAGTCTGAGTTCGTGACTTTCATTAAAATTGATTTTAACCATTTTTTCAATTAAAAATAAATTTTCAATTAATTTCAAAAATAATTTTCAATATCTATTAGTATATAGATATATCTTAATGATCGTGAAGTTAGTAATATCAAGTCAATGTAAATATAGTTGTTAAACTTAACATAATTTAATTAAATAATTTTTTATTGTGGACCTATATGATTTTAATCATAATCATGATATTAATTAAAAAATTTTAATTTAGATAAATAAATAAAATTAATTCTTATATAAATGTATATGCATGTGTATATTTTCTGGCTCAGTTCATCGAGCTGATTCACAATATTGTAAAAATTTTCAAAAGCTGTGCCATGAGGACAAATACAATAGTTATATATTTCTATGAAATCCTTGTCGGTTTTAACCTAGATATAGATTCCTGCTTTTGGTTTAAACGTCACTGAAGCAGGAGACTCGAGGGTTTTCAGGAGACTGTTCGAATCTTTGGTTTGTTTTCTATATTTTGGTAGCAATAAATTTTTATTTTATTATTTACTCGTCGACTTCCAGTAAATTCGGCATTTACAACAAAATAGTCTTAAAAATTATGAATTCGTTTTTTACGAATTCAGTTAACGACAATAATTTTACTCAGGTAATTTTAAATTACTCAATTATAAGTAAAGAAAAAAAAAGAAGAATACGGTTAACCCTAAAGGCTATCCCTACAACTTCCCGCTAATTTCATACTTAAGCACTCAAAATTGCATTTATTATGTTTTCAAGCTCTTCGAGCTACAAAATATAATTTTTGTGTGATTTGAGCTCTCCGAGCGACTGCTCAACTTCCAAATAGATCAAAGTCTACGTAACGAGCAGAAAGCGCAGAATATCCGATTTACAGAAATCCGATAGGATGTCGCTTTCCATTGTTATTACATGGAAATAAGGTAAAAGCGAAAATTTTTTGCGATTTTTGAAAATTTTTGAATTGCTCTCATTTTTAAACTAATCGACAGATTTGGCTCATCTTAGAACTTAACCTCGGAAATCGTCCTAAGAATAAGTATGTTACATTTTATTGAGATTCGTATAGAATTACGGGAGTTAGAGAAGAGACACTGCCGATAATATCGTATATATATATATATATATATATATATATATATATATATATATATATATATATATATATATATATATATAATACATACATATATAAACTTTTGAACCATATGCGTTTTCTGAATCCGCTTGACGAGCTGAGTCGAAATATAGCAAAATTTTTCAAAAGTTCCGTCATGAGGACCAATGCAATAGTTAGATTTCTATGAAATCTACTAAAATGTAGTAGTAAAAATCAATAGGTTGATATATGTTTGTACAAAAATTCAAATTTATTTAAAATCCTACTGAAACAGTGTTTATATATTCTCCGATATTTACAAACGGAAATAGCATTCAAATTCGCATGATTATTTATTGTTATATTAAACATTCCTTAATGATTCAAGTTAAATAAAATAATACGATTGGTATAAATAAATCGATATATTGTTTGACGACAAAGAAACAAGTACATTGCTTTTACTCTCGAGAAAATTTTATATTGTGCAAGTCACTCGACATATTTGCTGAGTGCCATTTGTTGAGATGTTATTTGGTGTATCTGACAGCATACAAATATGAACCCTCACTCAACTTTTCATGTGTTTAATTCTATTTAGAAAATTTTCTTATTACATTAAAAAAAATATATAAATTTCAAGAAAAATTTTTAAAACTTCATTTTGAACGCATTTCAATATTAGACGTAAAAATTACATGAATGATCTATTTTCATTGGAAGAAAAATAATTTATTATATTTTCCGACTCATAACAATATAGTTCACAAGCGATCTATTATAAAAATTTTAATGACAAATATTCTTATTCTGTCTCCGCCTGCAAGAAGTGACAGTAAGACCCTTCATTCTCCTACAAAAAGTTATTTGGGTCAGATCAAAGGGGTTTTAGCCATCCTAAACCTTCACCTACCCTCGAAAGCTTCCCTCCGACTCACCCTTTGATGAATATTATTGTATATATAACGATATAACTAATTTTCATTGTTAATTCATTGATGTTTCAGATCCAATAAATTAAAGCCATTTTGGCAAAGTGTGAATGAACCATTACCAGTACTAGAGTACCTCTCATCGGCCCTCTTGTCTTCCGAATATGAACGGGCGTTGGCGCGTGCATTGGCGATGCCAGAATGTCCTGTCGTACCTTTTTTTGGGGCTTTTTTACGAGAATTACGTGAAGTAATTTCTTCTGTCAACAAGGTAAAAATATATTTTTCAGTTTACCCTTTTTTTATTATAAGAAATTAACTAAGATCAGACATGATGATTAATGATTTAATTTTTTTAATTTGAAATTGAAATAATACTTATTAATCTGAAAGTACATCGATACTCGAATAAATGTAACAGGATTTCAGAGTGGGACTGTTTAGTGACCGATATATTTGACTCGTTTCCAACAAACTTTAACAATGAAATTCGTCGGCACATTTTTTTCGCGGTGAACAGATTTTTGACCTCCACCACACTCTGTGGTGATGGAAGTGAGAAATAGATAAAGAAAGTGAGCAATGAAATTTATTGTTGAAAAGTGTAAGGTTATAACTAAAGTAAAGTAGTAGTAACAATAATACTTGTAAAGAGACAGTAGTGCAGTTGAAACTTATGCAATGCCAGAACCAAATAGTAACAGCAATTGCACAAACTTTTATTTTCACTAAAAAACTGACAACGGAGAAACTTAGAATGACAATTTAAACCTTTCTAACATTTGTAATCACTTCTACAACAGTCTTCATTCTTAGTCAGCTGGTCCCAGTTCAATTTTCTCTCCACTGTCGACGTTTAAAACGATACCAACATCAATGACAACACAACATCTTCTGCTGCTGCTACTACTAATACAAACTCTTTGAACGACAACAACAACAACAACAATAACAACAACAACAACAACAACAACAACAACAACAACAACAACAACAACAACAACAACAACAACAACAACAACAACAACAACAACAACAACTGCTACTACAAATTTACTTCAATTTCTTAAGAAAATAACTCGATAAGTTCCTCTATCCACTTGAAGAGCTGACTTGACGCTCTTTACTCCACATGTTGGATCAGCGAAATGCAAATACTGAGAACTGACAAAAGGACACTTGGGAAGTTGATGAGAAAAGTGCATCTTATCGAATAAAGTTTCTTCAAGATAATATATGTAATTAATGATGGAAAAAATTTGATTGTAAGGTCAGGGGTTTCTATCGGCCTCCAGCAGCAAAGACAGTTGTAGGCCGGCGGAAACTACTTGCTCTTGCTGTCAATATTCAACTATTATATTGAGTTATACTTCATCCAGCTGAAGATTAAAAGTGATGCTAATATCCACCAGTCATATCCGTTTACCAGTCATAATAAAACAATAATATTCATCTATAATTCCCGTGATAACATTATGTCATGGGTTTTGCAGTACTTGGAATTATTGATTTACCTATCTCCAAGTACTTTATTATCTAGTTATTTATTCGTATTTGTAGTTTGTAGTTAATGCTGGAATACACTGACTCAGTTTTGCTTTTAAATTTCGGATCAATGCACGCTTCTATTGCGAAGGCTTCAAAATTAAAATCGGTGATAGTTTATTATAATCAATAAAAAACTCAAAGCCTTAAGTTTTGTGACCTGAAGTCGTGTTTATTTTTTGTTTTCTTTTAAAACACGGAGTACAAATATTGGATTGCTACCTGCTTTCATTCAGCTGGAATGACGGTGAAATGTACAAAGTACGCATTCCATAAGTTGTACCAGAAGCGTATGATTTAAATTATATTTTTTTGTATCCGCTTTCATACACTGTAAAAAATGTCGTTGTAAAAATGGATTCAGAGCACTTTACACGGTCGTGGAGTGTAAAATAACGGTGCAAAATTTTCTCGGTGTAAATTTTCCATCCGTCTAATTTTAACACGGTCTAATCTATTTTTTTTACACCATTGCGTGTTATTCTTTCAGTTTACTTTCAAAAATACGGTGTTATTAAACTGCCATTAGAATTTTGAGCTCGAAGAGCTCAAAAGCTTAGAACAGCTAATTTTTTGAGTTCGGGGAGCGCGAAATAATATATAAATTATATTTTTGAGTTCGAAGGCTCAAAAACGTCATAAAAGTGCCATTTTAAGTCCTTAGATATGGAATCAGCGGGAAGTTTCAGGGATGGCCTTTATGGTCAACCGTTTTCGAGAATTTTTCTTTTCAATTAAGATAGGTGATAACATTGATTTAAGATATCGTCAAATTGTTTTAAGAAATCTAAAAGTGTACGGATTTATGAAACTTTTTATCGCTATAAAAATAAGTCTTAAATACATTTTAGAATAATGGGATCCAGTAAAAAAATGGTTTTTTTTGTATTCTGAATGAAGAAAATTTTTCTTAAACTAAGAACATAAACTTCTTCAAAGAAAACAAAAATATTCTCAATCAAAGAAAATTTTGTTAATTAATTATAAGAAATTGTATTAAATAATGAAAATTGAATAATTAACTACAAGTTAATTATTTTATTTTTGCACTATTACGTCATATCTAAAATTAACAAAATATAAAATGTTTCATAACATATAAATTAAAAAAAAATTATTTTGCTTGATTTAAAATAAAAGTTCTGCTAAGAATTAACATTATCATTGATTTCGCGTTTCCAATACAACAGAGATTAATAAATGGTTATATTTTGAAACATGAAGCATTGATACCGTATTCTGAGGGTGCATCCTACATGTATTATTTATATTTAGTAGATAAGATTTAACGGATTAGAATAACATATATTTCAAAATAACGAGAAAACGATTTATCTTTCAAACTTTCAAAATAAAGTCGTATAATATCATTTTGATTCATACTTCTGCAGTTAACGATGAGATAAAAATAATTATTGTAAAATAAAAGATAATTTGAAAAAAGTCCGTCTGTTCGTCGGATTATTTTTTTTTATTCCAACATTATATAATCAAAAAACTGATAAAATTGTTTAATCTGATAATGAATACTGCACTGGAAATTGCATAATTATTTAAATTGATAGCGGTATTATTAATATTAAATATTATGTAACAAATAATGAATAATAATTTTATTTTCTCTTATTTGATAGCAACCAACGGAGAGCAAAGAAAAGAAGACTCAACGCAGTAATAGTAAGGAGGGTTCGTCCCTTGAACACGTGCCTTCGGGTTCGCCGGGTGCGCGAGCCAGTGTCGGAAGCAATGTAGACGTAAGCTTTGCATGGAGGATATCACCGAGAAGCAGCAATGATTCAGAAGATAAGCCCGACTGTACCAACGAAACAGCGGCTGTTATTGATAAAGTAACGTTGTTTCATTCACATCGTCATGCCCGCTCAAGAGATGCAACTACTGGCTCACTACATCGTACTTTGAGTGTCCATACTACAGCCCTTGAGCAAGCTTATACTGCTGAAGAGTGTGATGAGAATGACTATCATCTTGACCTCGATTCCTACAAGCCGGTTCAACCCCTTGTTGCTGACCATGGAGTTGCACTTTTTCCTGTTGCCGCTCCTCATCATGGAATGGATCTTCATTTACTTCAGGTTCATTTTTATTTCGTTATACATTTACTCTATTTTTTTTTCTTTTTATTTTTATTTTCATCATTGACAAGAGACCAATAGCTTTATTCGATCAAATCAGACATTGTCGATCGCTACATGTATTACTATTATTATTATTTCCTCTGGCGGCGTTGTAATTATGTTATTTTTCACTCCTTTGATGGTCTTTTAACATATAAATTTCATGTTATAGTTGTCGAGTTTACTTTGACAAAAAACGATTGGTTTTTCTTTTTGAAGAGGTACAGGACATATACTGTCAATTATTCACAATTTTTTATATATCTTGGAACATTTTTATAGTTCGTACAAATCATAGGGATGTTAATTTGGTTTTAAAAAATATAAATTATTTTTATGCACCACCCGTAAAAAAATTTTCTTATCGGGTTTAATGTGTCTAAATATAACTTTATATGCCTAGATTAAGCCTGATATGGTCATATATGCCCGTATATAATTTTTTGACGAAATTTAGTGTTGTGAATCTCTAACGGAGAAATAAATATAAAAAATAAAAATAATATTTTTTACTAAAGAGTTTATTTGACTTAATAAACTACTAAACTAACTTTTTGATTGCTACGGCGTACAATTGAATATAAATATTTTTGGGAATAATAAAAAATTGATGAATTATTTTTTATTTGTCAAATTCAGGAACATAGAAAAATAATGTGTTGAGTTATTTTATTTATAAATATTTTTTTTATTTATACTAAACCAATTGGATTAATAAATGCTTTTTATTATAATTGAACGTAGAGATTAATATAAAAACAATATAGATGAATGATAATAATCAAATGCAGCAGTGCAATTATTTGATATAAATTATTATGTAATGAATACTTTATCAATAAATTAATAACTGGCGTAAGCGATAATTTATGAAATTGAAAAGCCGGTGAGTTATTGAATGCACAGAAACAAAGAAAGGTGTCATTTAATAATAAGCGCGTATATTGATTTTTTTAATGTAATATCACAATTATTCATTAATTGTATTTTGACGAAGAAAATCGTTATTATTGATGATATTAATCGAAGTATTATTTATTTGGTGAATAAATTAAGGTATAGTCATTTCAAAATTTCAATACTTCTTGTATATAATAGATCTCATTACCGTCCATGCATAGTTAATGAATATAATACTCGTATTTCTATGTAATAATATCTTACGGTTTTTTAGTCGATAGAAATTTATAATTATGATTAAATAATTAAATTACCATGAATTTTAATGTTTCAATTTACATTAATAATATGAATAAAATAATTAATTATTTAATTTTACTATCTTTTATTAAAAATTACTTTTTGCAATTACATAATTTCAATTTTATGCAAATAATTTCAATTTATATTATAAAATTCCAAAATTTAGTCTCATTACTCTGATTCATAGAAATATAATTTAAATGAATTTTTCAATTTTTTGGAAAAAAATTCGGTACTTTATGAGATATTTTATGATAAAAATACTCTATGTATGTGAATAGTTTAGTTTTAATTGATAATTTGCAGTCAAATAGTCGGTAGTTCAACACATATCTAAATAAAAATATTTCAAAATATTCACTATTTTCTATTTGTTTGATATTGGTATCTAATAAATGTCTCGTAATTTCGCATGATACGCTGACTTCACTCTCTTGTTCAGAAAGGCTCCTATGAAACAAAAGGATGAAAAAAGGAAAGGAGAATCGTCCTTTCTATTCGAAATACGTTCTAGTGTCATAAAGTCAGCTGATATAATGATAGTCATCGTTCTTTGTCGATGCTCAATGCTATTGGCTTTGACTTTTTTTTTTATTTTCTATCCCTTTTTATCACCTCTGGAGATTTCAACACGTCCATAAAAATCAAATCGATCATAGTTATCATGCGGAAATCCATATGACGGCTAGTTATTGATTATTGTATATGTATTTATTTAACGTTCCCACGCTACTTTAATACTAAACTTTCATCATTAAGTAAATTATTTAATCATTCACTACTTTACAATAATCGATTATAATTAAGGCATTTTAGTAAATAATTGCACAAATTAAGCAAAAAGTACAATGATTATATTTTCAACTAAGTTGAAAATTGGAAAATCGATTTCGTCGTTTTAAAATGGATTTATTATGTATAACATGCACTTGTTTTGATGATAGATAGTGTTAATAAGTATAATTTGTTAATAGTGTTAATTTTATTGGTTATCTAATCGAGTTCAAAAATTTTTAAATCATTCGGGCTTTACTTGGAGTAGCTTTATTTTTTAAAAAAAACATTAAATTACTAAATTCATTTAATTCATTGAAAACAAAGATCTTTGTTTTCAATAAGTGTAATAACTTAATAAGTTAAAAAAATGCGACTATTTGGAACGAAGCTCGAAATCTTTAAAAAATTGTGAAATTGATTGGATAGCCTGTTAAATTTATGTAAAATAAAAAAACCATTCAGCAGCCGAAATGGAAATAGATTTTGCAAATAATAAAAAACATATTTTATATAAAATAATATTAATAATAATATATAACTTAATTCAAAGAAATTGCACCCTGGAATAATTTTTTTTTAGAAAATTATTTAAAGCGCAAACACGAAAACAAATTTATTTTTTAATTAAGGGGTCCATTGTGCTCCAGCCTTCCTTATTACTATACAAGTATGACTCATTTTTCTCGGAATCATAATTAAAATATACATTTTTCGTGACAGTGCCCTACAATATTAATAATTGTTATTTAGCTAATATTTTTCTTTCGGTCTATTTCACTCAAAAATTAAATTAAATAATAATTTTTATTTTTTATAAATATAAATTGTAAGTAATGAATTTTTTACTAGGTTCTTCATCATGGCACAACATTAGTTCACTGGGATTGTGAAGGAGCTGGGGGTTCACGAACGGCACTAGTGTATGCACGTGTTGATCGTGCTTGCAGTACATTAGTATGGGAAAAGCCAACATGGAGTCCTTTAAAAACACCAGGATTGGGTGGAGTCTCAACCGAATTTACATTAACAGTAAATCCAGAAGAGTCTGTGCCGCCGGTTCTTATATCGAAGTACACATCCCTCCAGACAGAATGTACGTCGATTAGCCTCGAAGAAGGTTACTTGGATCTAAACTCCGTCAAGGAAGTTATCATTGGGTGTTGCGATAAAGATAGAGAAGTTGAACTCCGTGGCATCTGCAAAAGATACGGCCTCCCCGGTTCAGATTCCTGTATCGGGCTGATGTATGGCTCAAGTCTATCTGATAATCGAATAATATTTTTTCTCGGTCCACCTGCCCTAAGCAAGTACGTATATCTATATGTATATGTATATTAACATCTTTGCAAAAGGTATTTTATGTAGATACGATCAACTATACGTTTTAAAGCGTAGCTTTTTTGGTCTTTTATAGTCTTTGTACTCGTTATAAATTTATCTAACTGGTCTTTTTATTTTCTTTTTTTTTGTTGATGGCTAGACTTTGGTACATGGGACTTTGTTGGATTTTACGAGGTCTAAAACGGCAGCAGCAATTAACAGATAGACGATCCCGGTGGTTAAAAGAGAAATATCTCCAATTATATTTTGAAGAGGGCTGTGTTGAGCCCACAACAGCCGATGCAATAAGAGTTTTCGGTGGACGGGATTGGTCCACGACTGATAGTATTGGCACATTATCGCCCACCAATAGTAGCAATATTCGACGCCGCAATCCTAAGCCTGGAAAAAAAACTAAATCTATTAGTAATATTCATGCTCTTACTAAGGTTATTATTATACTTATACCTATATTGTTAATTAGAAAAACTTTGAAGAAAAAACCTGGGTTATGCGATTTGAAAACTATAACTTTTTATCATTTTATTGATCGTATGGTTACAACAGGACCATTAAAATGCGGCTTAATGCAAAATTTAATTTCAAATAAAATAAAGTCAACATTAACAACAGTTTTATGTAAAATATTTTTTCAAATTAGTAGAACTTCAACAGAAAATTATTATTATTATTACTATATTAAAATTGATTAAAGACTTAATAAGTTTTAAGATCAATTACCTCATTACCACAGTATAAATTTCAATGTTGCTTTTAATTTTGCACTCACAATGAGCCGCTTAAGGTAGTACCACCGCGAAAAGCAAAATTTGGAGAAACTTATGGAATTTTTTTTTATCGAAAGATAAATATATTAATAATTCATCATCGAAATTTCAGATCAATTCACCGCACCGTTTTTGAGTAAATAATTTTCGAAATTGCATTTAAAGTATGTAAAATGTCCGGTCTCTCTAACTATTTTTTATTATATTAAAAAATTCTCGTGACAGAATTGAAAAAAAAACTAGGAGTGTTGAAAAATGTTTTTAGAATAAGTTAAAAAAATGAAAGTAGCACCTCACCGTTTTGTTATCGAGATATAATAATTAAAAAAAATAATTTTCGATCCATTTCTAGCCTGCTTACTTAACAAATTATAGTGATTTGGAAACACCGTGCGCAACGCTGTTCTAAAATCAATTTAATATAAACTACAAGTACTTTAAATAACAGATATAATTGAAAAAAAAAAAAAATAATTAACGCTATAAAAATTTTGATAATTCACTTTCCTAATAAAGACAACATCTTTAGCTAAAGCATTTTCCGGGTGAAAATAATGAGCTAACATAAAACTAACATTAGCTTAAAGAGATCACATTAATTTATAAGTCACCCCAATGATCTTAACCGTAATAATAATGACTTGATATTATTAGCTATATATTGAACTCGAATCGTCTAAAAACAGCGGAAAGTTTCGAAGAATTCTTATAAACGTTTATTCCTGAGATTATAAAATTAAATTCTATTTCAACAGTCATTAATATTTAAGTGTGACTTCAAGTTCACGTTGATTAAAATTAATTTCAACACTTTTATATATCAAAAAATTGCATAAAATTAAAATTCTTTTAACTATCGTTTAAAATTTTCAAATAAAAAATGCGATATTTGACCAATAAATTTCTATTCATAAAATTGTTGAAATTCTAAATCAGGTTTGCCTTCAATTTTGGCCAATACAAACATTGTAAGTTATAATTAATTCATTAATTTATCAAAATGAAATTGTAAATGCAGGAATTGAGTTTGAAGCAATATGATTCATCATCGTCGGATGGTGGAATAACAACAGCTCCACTGCGTCACATCGCTGGAAGTCGTGAATCTTTAACAAGAATAGCACCTACCTCACCACGATCTAGCCGTGACCGTATTCCACCACGCAGCCCTCCTGGTTCAGCAGAACGTATCTCATCAAGCTTGCCCTATTCCAGCTTACAAAGGTGAGCTGTGGATAATAACCCTTTTGTAATAGAATATAAGCCCCAACAAGACCCTTATCTAAAAATTTTTCAGTTAATATTTCATGGTATAACACAATCATACATACAATATTAATTACTCTTTAGCTTACAACGGCATGCTTCACTTGAAACTGGTTTAAGCTCCGGAATTACTTTGAGCTTGTGTCAATGCTACTGGTAATCTCATTCGAGTCAAACTCATGCCATTGTTTTATAAAGTATCAACGTTGTTTATTGTTCAGACTCGCAACCACAAGCACACTAACACCTAAACATCAAGCTGATTACTCATGTTTGTAAACTTCATTTACCGTCATACATCATTATTAGATGTTATTGGATTAACCAAATAACATTCAAATAAAACATGTTTACCTAAATCTTTCTCTGCACGTCTCAAGTACAATGTCTATTCTCATGAAAATAAAAACTGAAATTGAAATCTCCCGTGTAAAAAAAAATCGTCTTAAAATTGTCGTTTGTTTAAGATCTTAAACGTGACATAAACCAAGACTTTTTTAAGACGCCAAAAATAAATTCTGAGAGCAGATTTTTGAAATTTAATTCTCGAATTTGTTATGAAAATGAATTTTTAGACAATTTTACGACTTTCTAACCGCTACATTTTTGAGTACGCTCTTTTTAAATTGAAAACTTATTATCGGACAATTTTAAGACTTTTTTAAGACGCTCCGTTTAAATGTTCTGGAGCTCTATCGCTGTTAGCTTCATCTTAAAATAGTCTCGAAAAATTTTTTAATACTATATTAAGATTTTTTTGAGACTATTTTAAGATTTTTTAAGACTATTTTAAGATTTTGTTAAAGCTATTTCAAGATTTTTTTAAGACGATTTTTAGATTATTTTAAGACTCACTATAATAATTTTCCGGAGCTGTCGCTGTGATATCGTCTTATTTTCATACCAAATTCGCGAACCAAGTTTCAAAAATCTGCTCTCGGAATTTTTTTTTGGCGTCTTAATAAAGTCTTGATTTGTGTCACGTTTAAGATCTTAAACAAATGACAATTTTAAGACGATTTTTTTTACACGAGCTATTAATGTAATTTTGATTATTTTCAAATACTTGCTAATTAACAATTTTTTTTTGTTTTTCAAATAGTATACGCAGATTTCAATAATGTTTTTTATCAATAAATAAAACTTTGAGGCGTACATTTCCAAATATTTAATATTTCCAATTGATTAAAACAAGTATGTGATAAAATTTTGATTTTCAAATGGACTTTAGCCTGCTATGCGTGACAAGAGAAAAAGACAAAAATGGATCAAGTCCTCCCGCTCCCGCAGTTGTGGAATCGCCTTGGCAAGTCAAAGCACGCGCAACATCTATTATGTACGAGACTCAACTTAATTTCGTTGAGTTCGTTGCACTATTTCGATCTTTTAGTTTAAGAGCAAGAAAAGATCTTCGTGATCTTTTTGGTCAACTAGCTATTACCTGTCGCAGCCAAAGTGATGGGTCTCTCCGTGATTTCACAATGCGACCCGTCGTACTTCGACAAACCAGTGATGCTACACCACAGCGAATAGGTAGCTTATTTATTTTTATTTAATTTATAAATTAATTCTACGCTTTCAAATATTAAGTTTTTTATTTTCTTTTTCTTCCATAGGCTTACTGACCAGAAATAATTCCATTGACTGCTATGAGTATAAAACAAGTGGAAATTTCCACAAGAAGCAAATTTTCGACGCGATCGCTGCTGCAAGTATTGTCAACAACTGTTCGGGCGTTGATACTTCTAAATCTCAAGTTATTACTCTCGCAACGTTTACCAAATTCTTGGAATCACGTCAGCAGGAAAAACTTACCGATGAACAGATCAAATCACTTATCAAGGTATTTTTTATTAATCAATAATTCTTATTGTACACCTCAAAATGATTAGCGAGCGGTCAAGCATTTAAAGTGTGAATTTTTTGACCCAGAAATATTTGTTAATCTTTTAAATATTATTTATGTTAAAAAATTTAGAGACATGAGCCGGATCCAGCATTGAGAGTTCAGTGGTGTTTATCGTTCGAGGGATTTGCACGGTATATGATGGATAAAGATAACTATGCATTTCCGAGTGAGTATGCGATTCCAACGGATACGGAAATGCAACAGCCGTTATCACAATACTACATTGCTAGCTCTCATAATACTTATTTGACCGGACATCAGTTGAAAGGGGAATCTTCTGTTCAATTGTATTCTCAAGTAAGTTATATCTTGTTTATACATTTATTTTATACTTAAAAAATTCTTTTGTGAAACAACAAAATTTTTGGTATTAATATTTTAAATTACAACTAAAATTTTTCAAATAAAAGAAAATGAAAGTAAAGAAAAATTAAGTTTTAGATTTTTATGCTTCAATATAAATTTATTCGTAATTCTATTCAATAACTTAATTAATTATAAATACTAAATAAAGACGTAATTAAGTCATGAAAATCATCTCATGTTGAACTACTTTTAAAAATTAAAATCGAGTGTTATGAATATATTTAAAATATATTTAATTGAATAATGGAATAATGGATTATACTAGAGTGATATGAATTTGTATGACATTTTAGGTACTTTTAACTGGGTGTAGATGTGTCGAACTTGACTGCTGGGATGGAGATGATGGTTCTCCATTGATATATCATGGCCATACATTCACAACAAAAATTCCGTTTAGATCGGTAGTTGAAGCTATTGACAGAAGTGCTTTTATCACATCTCCATATCCAGTTATTCTCTCTATTGAAAATCATTGTACTCAAAGTCAACAAGCCCGCATGGCTCAAATATTCCAGGTATATTGTTTATTCATTAGTTTATACTATAAACATGAAAAATGATTATTAATGATACCAATATATTGTTATTGCAGTCGGTATTTGGTGATAAATTGATAACAAAGTTTTTATTCGATTCGGATTTCGGTGACGATCCGCAATTGCCTTCACCCTCTCAACTGCGACACAAAATTCTTATCAAAAATAAAAAGTTAGTGGTTGATCCCACAGCGCCTTTGGTTCATCCGGCAGTAAGTCAACGGTGCAAAATGCTTATGAGTGATAGAGCGTCATCGATGAAACAAATGAGAACTGAAATGAGTAGTACTTCTGTTGTCGAATATTTCAGCGAAGATGACGATGATGAAGAGGATGACGATGAAGATGATAATGTTGATGGTATTTATTCATTTTATTTGATCAAAATAAATTTTTATTTATCATTATAAAATTAGAGCTAATACAAAAAAAAAAATTTTTTTCCTTTCAAACACTAAGTTTTAATCATTAATTGGATGGAAATTGATCATTCAATCTTTCTTGAAATCGCTTAGTGACTAGTCAACAGTAATATATATCTTAACCTACGACATTTACTCGTCGACAAATCACGGCAATGTTTACCGCATGGTCGACAATATATTTTCTTGTTTGTAGTCTTGTACGTACCACTGTAGACCGTGCTTTCTTGGAATTTGAATAAAAAAAAAAAAAAAAAAAAATTTGCAATCCGTTTTTGGCATTTTACCCTATTTTTTCATAACAAGCTCTTTTGGCTTTGAAAACATGAGAAATTTTTTTCTAATGTTTTTATTGTCGGAAATACTTTATACAATTGTCGAGAAATCTTTTTATTGATTTTTTACCCAGAGTATTCTATTGTAAACTATTTAAAAATTTAAAGTATTTTTATATTGACATCTAGGTCATGTATTTCAGTTAATGAATGTATAAATGTACAAATATCAATGTACTGGATAATTAAAGTTGCCTAATTTTATCAGATAAATAAAAATAAAATAATATTCTATTTTATGAAATGCTTAAATTACAAAAGTGCTTGTGTAATATTACAGACAATTCGGTTTCAAGTTACGAGAGATACTTGGGAAGTAGTCAAATGTCTCACGGTCGATTGAAATCAGACCCTGCCGTGGACGATAAATCTCAGAAGCAGAGCAGTCAAATAGCCAAAGAATTATCTGATTTAGTAGTATATCTCCAAGCCATCAAATTCCGAGGATTAAATCTGACACCATCTAACACAGTGCCATCGGCGGTAAAGCCGCGTCATCAGAGTCACACTGGTACAGTACAAAGACACAGTATCGCGGGGATCGGGACCGGAGGAATAGCTTCTACTTCGACAGGTTCACCGCAATCACTGTCAACTTCGGTGTCTGTTGCCAGCGGTGGCAGTAACATTGACGCTTTTTTCCGACCAACCCGGGGTGTGCCTGCTTGTTTCCAGTGCTCGTCATTGAACGAGAGCGCTGCCAAAAAAATCTGTAGAAAGCAGCCTCTGGGCGTAGTGGCCCACGCGGAAACCCAACTAATCCGCACTTATCCCGCAGGAATGCGAATTGACTCGTCAAACTTCAACCCCGTAATATTTTGGGCATTTGGAATTCAGATGGTGGCACTAAATTATCAGACAGACGATGCCGCCTCACATCTGAATGCCGCAATGTTTGAACAAAACGGGCAATGCGGTTACGTGAGGAAACCATCGGTTATGTGGGACAAAGGACACATGATGTATCGAAGATTCAATCCCTGGGACAAGGAGTTTGATGGGCTTCATTCTATTCACTTAACTCTCTCTGTTGTCTCGGGGCAATACATCTCATCGACAAATCTTGTCGCTAGTACCTACGTCGAAATTGAGTTAGTCGGAATACCAATTGATTGTGCCAAGCATAAAACAAAAGTTGTTCAGAACAACGCTCTGAACCCAATTTGGAATGAAAAATTCTGTTTCCAAGTAATGTTTCGCGACTTGGCATTCTTAAGGTTCGGAATTGTTGAGGCAAACTCTCACCACTTGATAGCTCAACGAGTTTTGCCGCTAAAGTGTCTCAAGCCGGGTTATCGTCATGTGCGCCTTCGCTCCTGTAAAAATAAGCCTCTTGCTCTTTCCACGCTTTTCATTTACTCGCGAATGGAAGAGGAGAGCTTGGACTATAATACCTGCTGCCGCGATCACAACAAGGAGTGCAAGCGTCCGACGTCGGGGAAAACCCCCGAGAAATTGAGCACCGTCGATCCGGGTCTCGGTGGAGTAACATTGAAGCGGCGGATGTTTTTCCTGATGGTTTACGATGTAATTCCAGATGAGCCTTATACTATTCTGAAGGTGACACAGGAGAGTACCACTCAAGAAGTGATGCTTCAAGCGCTTCAAAAAGCGGGAATATCCGCGGGGCACGTTGACGAGTACATTCTAGTGGAGGAGGTGTCGCGTGGATGGGAAAAAAAAGATCGTGAAGAACTACCAACTCAGAGAGTGCTAGATTCATTCGAACATCCACTTCAAGCTCAAGCTTTGTGGAAAGGTCAAGGTCGGTTCTTGTTGAAAAGAGTCGGTAACGATCCGAGTAGCAGAGCATGGCTAGCGTCAATCAGAAGCACGGCGGGACATTCAAAATTAACTGATACCAGTGAGCGCGATCAATCTATGCACATATGGGACGAGGCGGACACTTTCCTCGTTTGTATCTACAATGTATCACCGGAAATACCGTATGCCATTCTACGTGTTCCTGTAACGAGTTCCGCTCAGGATGTACTCGCGCAAGCTCTTGTTAAAGCCAGAAGGATGGAGGATCCCTCGAAGTTTGCTCTTGTCGAGGAGCTTGAGTGGGGCGGTGCTGGCGCAGTCGGGAGTGGAAATCGTCAGCTGAGGCTCTTGAGGGATGAAGAAAATGTTTACAGCACCCAAGCGTTTTGGAAAACACTCGGAAGGTTTATTTTGCGCGAAAGAGAGCAGGCTATTCCTCGGAAGCACTTACTCCCGGCGACCTTAGATAGAATAAGTAAAGGATTTTCAGTAGGTAGATCAGTGTCGCTGCCTGGTTCTAGCAAAGAAAAAGTTCCGGTAGCCGAGGCTCTTTCTGATCCGAGCTCACGGGGCCTGAGACATCGGCTCCTTATGTCAGGACGCAGACGTGAAGTTCATTCGGACGGGGAAGAGTCTAGGGAATCGGAAATTCTCAACGCTGCCATCTACTTAAAGAAGGTATCGTTGAGAAAATTGAGAGTCTGGAAGTCTTAGTGGCAGTCTCGAGCGACCTCACTCTCTCTATTGTTCACTAATCGAAATAACAACTGGTAAATTAGTAAATATTATTATTTATTATTAATATTTTATTATTATCAATCGTTGCGATCTTGTGGACAAGAGTAAAGTCGCTCCTGTCTCTACTCACATGTACTTTTGATTAAATTTATCATGTGAGGTTGCCGTTTACGGCTACGGACATTTGTGAGCAGAAAATGGGCATTAATGTATCTACTGAAATGTCATTTTAAATTAATTATACTTTTATCGATTATTTAATTAATTAATTAATTATTTATTTATTTATTCATTGAAAGGAAAAACAAATAAAAATGAAAAATTAATAAGGAATGATAATTTTCTGAGTATTTATTTAAATTCAACGTAGAATGGACCGAATGAATAAATAACATAGTAATGTTTGCCAAAGATACAAACGTCATACAATGTTACATAAATATTTATACATGAATAATGGTGTATAGAATTCAATAAATAAACATAATTATAATACATCGAGATAGGCGACGAAAATCACCAAAGAAACTACTTAAACAAATAAAAAGCAGATTATAGGAAAAGTAAAATAAAAACAACTATAAAAATACATTTCTCAGTGTTCAGAAACGAATCTAGTCACACTCAAACGCCTAAACTCAGAATTGTGTGTGAAATGTCTGAGCTAATATAGATGAACGCATAGATGAAATGTAAAGGATTTTATTTTTTTTATACTAGATACATGTTATTTTATAAATTTTTTCAATTACATAAGACATAACAATAGTTTAAATACTCTTGTCAGTTATTATTACAATTATTTACATACGAGCATGATTTCAATAATGACTATTGACCAGTTATTGGAAATACATTATTATTATCATTATGTTTAATAAGATTAAACATCGCTTAGTACGATCGCTACTTTAATGTAATTAAACAATAATACTATTCTGTGAAACAGTACAATTTGTAGATAGTTCTACAGTCTATCTCAAATAATTTCGGTCCATTTTAACGATTGATTATTTTTTTTATTATTATTATTTTAAAAATTTTTTGTGAGAATTCACTTACTATGTACTTAATTTAACTTTACGAAGAAATGCAAAAAAAGTAAGTTCGTAATGGAAAATTCACGGTAATTAAAAATACGGTTGCATTGTTAAAAAATTGCATACTATTGAGAGCAATAAATTATAAATATTTGATTAATAGCACTCAGTCATCGTTATGTAATCCCCAAATTTTCTGCTCTACGTGAAACAATATATCCAATGACAATCTTTGTCTCCCATACATAAATTGAAAATTACGATGTACGATTCTTTTAATCGATAATCACTCGTGTAAATCCTATTTCATATGTCATTTTAAACGGATTTTGTTATTTTTGTACAACGAAGAGATTACTAACCAATATTTCAAATTTATTGACTATAAATGATAATTATTATTTTCATTATATATATAAATATATTTAGCTTCAATATTAAATCATACCAGGCCAATACGCTTTGATAAGATTTTTCACCCCGTACATCTACTAAACAATCATAATCATAGTTATACGTGAGTATATGTATGTAATCATAAATATATAGTTGTAATTACTATTATTAATAGTAATATTATCTACCGTATTGTAACTTTTATTTTTACGTTTAAAAAATCATGGGATATTTTAAGATTGTTAGGCAGTTTTAGAATTTTTTTAAATCTTCAAATTGTTAAAAATTCCTTGAGTTAAGAAACATGCATTAGGTAATATATCAATTTCATAAATTCCAAAATTCTTAACAGATTCTACAATAATTTTTGAGTGTTTCAAAATTTTGTCGAATAATCGTAATATTTTCAAAATTCCAAAAATATTTGTTCAAATTTTTTGGACACATTTTTTTTTATTTTCAAAACGCAATTGAAAATTTGAAATGAAATTAATTTTCAAACCAATTTTTGTTTGTTTCAAAATTTATAAAAACATCCCAAATTATAATAAATTTTCTCATTACATTTTAATTTTAGAAATATCGGCTAAAATTTTGATATTTCTAAAACTTGTCCAAATTTTTAAAGTTTCAAAATTGTCTAAAACGTTTCAATTTAAAAGAAATGATAAATTCTAAAACGAAATGATTATTATTGTCTAAACTTAAGACTATATACATTGATCATTTCACGTTACTTTCTTTCGCGGTAATTTATAAACTACAAAAGAAACTTAAATAAAAAAAAAATTCGAGTAAAATAACTAAAGTATAAATATCACGTAGATCATAAATTATATTCTTTATAAGTCATAATTATCCATATTGCACTAGAAAATATAGTCCAGTATATTATTCTTTTTCAATAAATACTAATCTTTATTTAAGTACTAAATTTACAAAAATATTAAATGTTTTGTAAAAATTCAGGATAAATTACATTAGAATACCTAACAGGTTTTGTTTACACCCAAGCCAAAACAAAAAAAAAGAAAAATCATAAAAATTTCTTATAAAGAAGTTACATAAAATAATGACAAAAAGATTACTACCATGTATCTTTGTCAAGTAGTTGAGTTATTTCTTGTCGACTTTTATTTCGAAGAGTAAATTAAATAAAATAATAGAAATGTTTTAAAAGTCTATTAAAAAAAAATTAAAGAATTAATAAAAAGTATTATAATAAAAAAATAGAAAAATTTTGCGATTTTACTAGAGGGACATATAAAAAAAAGCTTTTAAATGCAATGATATAATTATAATTATGTATTTAAATGATATAACTACTTTTTAATATTTGGGACCATTGTCATATGAGATTAACCGACTTCTTGAGATACCTTTAACAGTATTAATTTTTATTTAAATAATGTACTTGTAATTGATGCATTTTATCGGTTTTAAAATAAATAATTCCTATTATAGTTATTGATATTAATACAGAAAAAAAAATTAATCTGTGTACATATCTGAGGTCGTGCAAACTGGCATAATTATGAATCTCGAAAATGCTTTAATCCAAATAAAATAAAGATGTTAAAATTATTTATTAGAGTTACACGAAATAGATACATGTTTGTTTAAATTATCTCATTCGTTTGTAATTATAATTAATAATTAATAAATAATTCATTATTTATTGTGAATGAAGAAATGTTTTTCTATAGATTTGTAGATAAGAAACAAGTGGAGAAAAAAATATTAAATTATATAAATTAATAGTTGACATTATTTACGACAATCTGCGCCTAATTGATAGTTGTTATTATCATTATTATTATGATTATTATTGTAATATTTTCTTATCTTATGTGCACAGTCTTGCATGCTGTTAATTTGTGATTTTTTTTTTTTAATCATTTTACATAAGACATTATGATTATGATGATGATGAAGATGATGATGGGATGTTTGTGGAAATAATTTGTTTAAATAATATTGTTTTAACAGTATATGAATTTAAATTAAAATTATTGTTTCAGTTTGTGTATTTTATAAAATTGCCAATGTACAGGAGACTTGATATTAAATTGACATTATCGTTTTTAGAAATATATTTATTGAAATTATAAATAATATCAAACAGTTAATTGTTACGTATTCCTATAAAAAAATAAGTGTCAAAAGAGTTGAAAAAAATTATTTTAACAAAATTAGTTCAATAATAAAATAATACAATTATAAATGATAACAATTTCGACGTCGATTATTTTAAACATTTTTAGAGTATAATTGTTTTACTTAAAAAAAAAAAAAAAAATTCACGTTGAATAGATTTTTTGTTAGTACAAAAATTTACTTATTTAAAAAAAATTTTGTTTTTACCAATTACTCGTAGTTTTTTTAAGAAACAATTTTATTTATAGTATTTATGTGTTAGTTTTTTAGAGAGAAACATCTTAACTCTCGAGACGTCGGTTGTTCGAGTTTGAACTTTAAGAAAGAATTGAAAATTCATAAATTAAAAAGATAAAACGTATGGATTATTAATAATAATACTGGCACTGTTTTAAATTGGGCTGTTGAGAGTGAAAATTTTTGGTGTGATGCTAAATAAATCATTCGTAAAGATATACGATGATAAAAAAATTACAAAAACTATATTACTCAAACTCGACGCAAGCAAAACCATCCAAAAGATAAATAAAAGTCAAAACGCACTTACGCATATAGAAAATAGAAATAATGTTTGAGGTAATTGAAACTACGTAGAACTTGTTCTTTTTGAGGAATACATGACCCAAAGCATGAGGCCATTAAAATTACGTATATATTATATAATTATAAATATATATATTATATTATAAATTAAAATATTACTATTAAAATTATAATAATATTAATATTAAAATTGTTGAAAGATCTACATGTAAATAAATATAAAGATCATTTTTAATAAAAAAATTTTGTGTACTTTCATTTTCCGACATTTATTATTTGTTTAAATTTTTAAGACTGAATTATTTTATCAATCACGTCTGATGTTCAGTCCCTAATTTTTTTCAGATAATAAAGATTGTTTTGCATTAAATTGTAGTTTAATTACCGTCTCTATATGAATAGATAAAAAACGTAATAATTAAATGAGAAAATAAAAAATTTTGAAGCACCTTTGAATTTACTGAATATTTTTGTTTTCCGTAATTTCATAACTATCCCTTAGAATTCAAATTATCCTGAATATCTGATGCATCTATAAAACTTTGATATAACAAATTTCAATTATTTATTTTTTTTTAAATTATATTTGATTATTAAAATTAATCTGAAAATTTATTTAAAAAAATTACTATATTCCCATTGGTTAGTAAATTAATAAATTCGATAATTATTTTATAATTACTTTTATAAAATTAAATATTACGGGAGTTTATTTCTTTCAATTTAAAAAAATCTTATCAGTATTTATCAAGTGTTGGAAATGTTTTAGTTCAAACTGATTAATTTTATTCAGTAGCTCAGTTGCTGAGTGCCTGTAAACGTTGATTTTGTTATTTTGAGAGAAGTCAATTAAAAAAATGCCGGTAAAAATTTTTTTCTTTAATCTTAGTTATAAAACATCGTCAATCTAATTTATTTATAATATATTAATTATAGCGTTTACCGTATACTTTCCGAGGTTTCATCGCTCCGGTCTTCACGCCTTTTAATTCAAGGTACAGTAAAATTATTATAAATTTTTAATATAATTATCTTCTTGTATTTCACTTACAGAAATTCAACACTAAATTTATCAGTAATACCGAAATATGCTCAATATTTGGCTGATAACGGAGTCAATGGTGTTTTAGGTACAGCAATATTTAAATTTCAACTTGATATTCAACGAAATTTACTTAAGTTATCATAATAATTATTTTTAATGATACTACTATCGCTATCACACAGTCAATGGTACAACCGGGGAAGGCGTATCGATGACAGTATCTGAACGTAAACAAGTTGCAGAAGCATGGGCTAATGCTGTAAAAATAACCAAGCAACATTTGATGATTCAAGTTGGTGGAACGACTTTTCCTGATGTTATTGAACTTGTACGAAAAATTACACCTGCATTTTATTTTTTCCTAATAGTCTAGACGCTGTATTATCTTTTCGTAAACTTTTGAGGTCGGTGTACAAAATAAAATTATTTCCATGTTTTTTGACCCGCTGTAACCGAATATCGCAGTTATTTTTTCGAAATCCCGAACCATCAATTGTTTATAACGATTTTTTTAAAAAATAATTTTTTGGGGATTGGTTATTTTTTTTAATATTTTGGGCAATTTGAAGACGAAAGTTACTCTCATAGATTTTTCCTAAAGTTTCTAAGTTATGAATTTTTGAAAATCAAAAATTCTCAATTTTCACAACCTTTGATGATTAATTACATATAAATAAATTACATAATACTAGATTTTACTTACATGATCGTAAAGAAGAATATTTACAGTTTTTATTGAAACAATAATATCCCGTTGTAATTTGTATTAAATAAAAAAAAAAAAAATTGATCAATGTTATTGCATTTATTGAGTAACTCGCTTGACTCGGCGGCGCATGCAGTTACTCAATAAATGCAATAACTTCGATCACTTTTTTTTTTATTTAATACAAATTACAACAGGATATTATTGTTTCAATGAAAACTTTAAATATTCTTCTTTATAATTATGTAAATAAAACCTAGTATTACGTAATTTATTTATATGTAATTAATCATCAAAGGTTGTGAAAATTGAGAATGTTTGATTTTCAAAAATTCATAACTTAGAAACTTTAGGAAAAATCTATGAGAGTAACTTTCGTCTTCAAATTGCCCAAAATATTAAAAAAAATAACCAATCCCCAAAAAATTATTTTTTAAAAAAATCGTTATAAACAATTGATGGTTCGGGATTTCGAAAAAATAACTGCGATATTCGGTTACAGCGGGTCAAAAAACATGGAAATAATTTTATTTTGTACACCGAGCTCAAAAGTTTACGAAAAGGTAATACAGCGTCTAGACTATAATTTCATTGGGGTATACAGTACAAAATTTTGCGTCAATGCGTGAAAAAATTTTGCGTCATTGCGTCAAAAAATTCTGTTTTAAATATTTAACCCTTTTTTGTGTTAATTTAACACAACAAATGTTAAATTTACATATAAAAATGTTAAATATTTAACACAAAATTTTTTGACTCAATGATGCAAAATTTTTTACTGTGTAATCGTTTTTTAATCATTTGGGAAATTTTAGGCTAAACATGCAGAAGAATTAAAAGCTGATTCTATTTTGTGCTTACCAGAACTGTATTTTAAACCTAACAACTGTAAAGAATTAACAGAATACTTGAGAAATGTCGGAAATGCTGCACTTAATACCCCCCTCTTGTACTATCATATTCCAATGCTCACAAATGTTAACAGTAAGCTTTAACGTTATGCGAAAATTTATGTGATGCTGAATTTAACAGACATCTTACAATTTTTTAGATTTTTACAACAATTAAAATATAATGAAGACAATTAAGCAAAAAAATTTCTCATGTGGAAATTTGAAAAAATTGTAATTGTGAATTTTGAATAATATTTTTTTATAATAATTGATTTGTTAGAAAAATTCCAAGAATTGTCAGATATCTGCTAATTTTACTATCATGGAAATTTTTATTTTAAGAATTTTTTTCTTTTCTGAAAATGAAAACAAAACAAATGATTTTTCCAGTTCACATGGGACAGTTTTTAGAGATGGTTGGTGACTCGATTCCATCTTTTGTTGGCATTAAATTCACAAGTACTAATCTTGAAGAAGGAGCTCAAGCAGTGCGAGCTAATTCCAGACAATTTGCTGTTTTCTTAGGAACTAATTTAGTAAAATAATAATAATAATTTATTATTTAATCATTTATCAATAATGAAGAAATTATTTTGATAATTATTTTTAGAACTGAATGTACGCATATCAGGTTCTATAATTGGATAAAATAACATTGATTTTATTTTGTCCAATTATAGAACCTGTGTTTCTTACATTTAATTTTAATTACGGACATGAGCAATATCAATTTATTTTTAAAACATTAATTCACAGTTAATATCAGCTGGATCTTCAGTTGGTATGGATTCCTTTATCCCAACGAGCATTAACATTTTTCCAGAGCTGACAATAAAAATTTTCGACGCTTTCAAACGAAATGACGCCTTAAAAGCTGCTGAGTTTCAAAACAAATTATCTGAAGCTGTTATTGCAATATCTAAACATGGTTAGTTATTTTTTTATTTCTCGATTAACTCTTCAATTAAAATATTCATATCACCGTGAATCTACACAGAAAGAAAAATTTCTTGATTGGAGAACAAAATTCTTGGCTCTAGAAAATTTTCGGGTGCCTGAAGGAAGACCGAAGTTATGTTGGCTGAAAAAAATTTTTCTTTAAATTCTATTCTTGGTGGAAGTAATTTTTTCTTAATTCAAATTATCATAAATACTTTGAAAGTTTTTATATTTGATCAAGATTTTTAGATACTTGAGGGAAGCAGCGCCATCTACTTCAGCTGAGAAAAAAATTTTCTCACCTTGAGAAAATTTTTCTCTTGAATATTTGATACCCATTTTATATTATTTTAGCGTGCAATTATACATTTTGAATGAAAATAAATGATTCAATATTATTTGATCTTCCTATTTGACATGTTAATCAATAAAAATATTAATGAAAATTTACTTCTTTCGAGATATTTAATTTTTGGGAGCAGGAGAAAAATTTTCTCAAGACAAGAAAGTTTTCTTAACTTAAATAAATTTTTTGGCTCAAGATACGTATTTCATAAAGCAAGAGAACTAATTTTGTTGAAATAAGTGAAATTTCTTGTGTCAGAAAAAAATTTTTTTTTCGCTTAGAAAATAATTCGGAAAAAAAATATTTTCTTGGCTCAAGTGAAGCTTTTTTTCTGTGTAGTAGACGTAACGATTAATTATTCATTTGTTAAAAAAATTATCCATAGATTTTGCTCATCTTTAAACTAGTCCAAGATAATTATCCAAATAGTCAATACATCAAGAAAATTTATGCAGAACTTCTTTGTGATTAATTTAAAAATTTCAACAAATCATAATATCGAAAATAAAGAGAATTCTATATCAAATGAAATCTACCTTCCGTTTTAGATAAGGCCGAAGAGTATATTTATTTTAATATATTAAGGTTTTCTTTTTCTTTCGAAACGAATATGATTGAAAGTTCTTTCTTCTACAAATAATTTTATCTATTTTTAAATCACAAATTCTTTTAAATGCTGAAGAGTTAATTAAATACGATATTATTATTACAAATGAATATGTAATTATTGTTGAAAATTTCATTCATTGTTGTAGGTAATTGGGTGACAACAATGAAAACGGCGATGGCACTTTTGACCACAATTGATTTAGGCCCCGTTCGTTTTCCAAATGGATCACTTTTTTCAGAAAGTATCGAGGTTATGAAAAAAGAACTCAAATTATTGGGATATAACTTCAATTAGAATATAAATTTATTTTAACAAAAAATTAATTAATAAAGATTATTAGAAATGACATTAAACATGAAGTTTATGTATATATTTGTTTTTTTTTTAATTTTTAAAAACAATCATAATAATATGAAACAAATAACATTTGTTAGTTATAAATATATACAAGATGAATCAACATAACACAGAAACTATATAGATAACAAAGTTATATATTTTTAATTAATCATTTATTATCATATAACATAAATATATTTGAACTTTCTTTAATTCTAATATACTCTCTTTTTTTCGGTTCAAAAAAATTTACTCATTAATAAATCAATTTAGGTAATTTTTGACAGCATATTAAATTCAAATTGATAGTTGCAAAACTCACTATTCTTGATATTTAGAATTTTTCTTATTTCTTCTATAGAATTATTTGTTATTTATTAATTAAATTGTTCCATACAATAAAAAATAAAAAATTGAAAACAAATTCATTTGATATTTTTTTTTTGAATAATAAAACTTTCACAGTTACATCATTTTCTCAAGATTAATTTTTTAATAATAATATTTTGTTCTCTAATTTCGTCAAAATATTCAATTATTTAGGCAGTTGTAATAGTTTTGATAATAAATATTGAAATCTTTCGCTTTTATTTATAAACGCCTTTGTTTCTATAATAAACATTTTATAATTATTAAACTGGGCATATCTGTATATTTATACTCTATAATATTACAAATTAACATAACTGATAATCTGCAATATAAAAGAACAGATACTTTTTATGCTTCAAAATCTCAACAGCAATATAGTTAATTTCACTATTTTATCAATCACGACAATTATTCATTCTGTCAGCTAAATAGTATTAGACCCAACAAAACATCGGCACTTGCAAAATTTTATTATTTTAAACTCAATGTGTCTAAATAATTTATTAAACAAACTGATGAAAATTTTATCTTGCATTTATAAGAACAAATTTATTTTGTATAATTTTCTTCATTATTTTTTTCTTTTCGTACAGTAAAAAAATTATAAAATTATCGAATTAAATTTTGTCGGTTTATATTGAAAGTAATAGTAATGCAAGTAAAATTACATGAATTTTAAATATCAATCTATTATTTAGATGGGTTTTTTTTAACTAAGTAACTTCACATAATAATTTGCAGTTAAAAAGAAAATTGAATGAATAATATTTTACGATCATTTGTACGATTTCGAGAAGATATTAACGCTGTATATTATTAGATCATTTGTAAAAAATCTAACCTGTCAAATATAAATAATAAACTATGTACATTTATTCTCTTAGAATGACTTTATAGTTAGGTGAGATCGATGTATATTTACAGAATGATTTTGTCTCGTTAATTAATTTATCGAATCTTACTTTGTCGCACCTCAATTTTTGGCTTTATAAAAAAGTACTAACATAATAGTATATTTAACAGAATATGTTAAATATGAGGATAAATATATTCTCTATATACTTAAATCTGAGTAAATGATTCAGTTGTTTAGGCACCCAAAATCGTGACAAAGAATTAAATAACTTTGTCAAATTTTTCTTCCCTTTTTTAGAATCTTCTTTATATGTGTCTTATGATGAATTTGATCTTATTAATTATTAAATATATAAAATTTATAATCTTCCATATTTTTTGATACTGATAACAATAAAATTTTTGACAAACCAAAAATTTAATAATTTAGACCACAAGTTTAGAGCTCGTCTTCACTGGACTCTGAACTA
This sequence comes from Cotesia typhae, assembly GCF_013202065.1. Taxonomy (NCBI): domain Eukaryota; kingdom Metazoa; phylum Arthropoda; class Insecta; order Hymenoptera; family Braconidae; genus Cotesia; species Cotesia typhae. The sequence goes on along the minus strand of NW_027423757.1, from coordinate 2,997,359 downwards.
TGCGCAAGTTGTTCTACCCACCATTCCTTAACTTCTAAAGTGACACTACTTACTTTTGGTACCGAAGTTTTAGTGCTTGATATTTCTCGCGGTCTGCTTTGTTCTGTTCCTTCCGAAAGATGAGGTAAATTGTTTTTCGCTAATGCTACGATCATCAAAACATTTAATTAAATGTTAATTTACAACCACGCATAGGAATATAGATACAAATCGCGTACTTCAAGGTAAAAAGGCTTATAGCTAAGGGTTAACAGGGATTTATGGTGAAAGGGCGTATAAAAAAATTTTTTTTTGCCATTCGTTTTAAAATTGTCTGAAACGTAAAAATTTGTGAAAAAAAAAGTTGATATCCTAAAGATGAAAGGGCGTATCTCAAGACATACGCCCTTTCAGCTTTAAGAAAAGTACTACTTAAAGGTAAAAGGGCGCATAAAAAAATTGCAGTTTTGATACCAAATGTTAAATAATAGTTTCACAAGACGAATTATGCTAAAATAACAGCCTTATTTACAAAGTTTAATATAAACAAATAGAAAATAAATCAATCAAAAACAAATAACGTAATAAAAAAAATCACAATGATAGATAACATTCAAATATTTTGAAATTTCCCGCTTTTTTTAAAACATGGTAATATTTTAAAATTGTAACATTTGAATATTTTAAAATTTCCCATTTTTCTTCAAACATTATAATTTCATGATAATTGTTCATGTTTTTAAATTTTATAATAACTATTTCCTAAAATAAAAAGAAAATAATCACGCGTGCTTTATTATTTTTTGGATATATTTTCTTTTGTAGCTGTAAAAATTATAGAGTTAAGGTTTTACGCCGCTATTACCACAGAAAGTTTTTTTTTTCACATTTTTAAACTACGAATATGTTCTTTTGAAAACTGGCCGAAAAAAAATTATACGCCTTTTCACCTTTAGATCACCAAAATTTCGAATTTCTAAAAGTAAAAGAGCGTATAATTAAAGACATACGCCCTTTTACCTTTAAAACTTTTTTTTCAATTTTAAGTGTAGAATGTGTCTACTATTTGATTGGCAATAAAAAAAAAATATGTGCCCTTTTACCTTTGCAAAGGTAAAAGGGCGCATAAATTATTATAAGCCCTTTTACCTTTAGGCACAAATAAATACGAGTACAAATTAAAAAAATTCAAACTCACGTGGAGGCCGGCTGTTTCGTTTCTTTGATGCATTGATTTTTTCTTTTTCAGTGCGGCCAGAAGCAGGATCTGATAGTGTTGGTGCTAAATATTTTCTTCCCGACACGCTCCCAATGCTATCAGATCTTGGTAATATGACTGGCTTTTTACTTCTGTGACGGATACCTTCAGTTTCCTAGAATATAGAAAAATAAATTATTTATGATTTCTTCTCGGTTTCTCCATCGTAAAGATTTAATTTATGAGAAATAAAAGAAATTTTATAACCGACTAAGCTTTAATAAGTTGTCCAAACATTTTGGGGTGTATTTATACTAACTTATAAGATTTTATTGCCGTTAAATTAAAAAGTAAAATTTAATTACCTTTGTTTCAGTTTCTTCTTCACGTTCAACAATATTTTCTTTACTCTTTTCTTCGGAATGATCTTGAGTCAATGTTGCCAAATCATTGGTCGCTCGTAATCCAGCTATCAGACTATTTTGTTGTTTCTATACAATTCAGAAATATCAATTAGTTAATTAATCAATTCAATTAATATAATATATTTTATTCTATAAAATTTCTTACTCCAGTAGCGCGTATTTTTTTCAAACATCCTTCTAACCAAGTTCGTATTGTCTGTTTGGCCACTTCTTCCTCGATGATATATTCGAATTCTTCTCGTGCTAGAAGTTCTTCTAATTGTAGAGCTTTCCTAATATCTACTGAACGGTACGAGAGCATACTGAAAAAAATGAATTTTTAATATATAAGTTGATAAAATAATTTATGCTGAACATCTTTTCTATTTCTACTCACTTTATAACATCATGAAAAGTAACATCTTCTCCGTTATGTAATCTTTCAAGCTCGTAGCACATATATTTGAAAAGTAATCGATCTTTCTGTGGATCGGTTTCTAATCTTCCTTTCAAAAGTCGTAATATAAATTTGACCTTAAATAAAATACAATAGTATTAATTCACTTGATAGATGTCGATAATTTACTAGCAATCTTTTTAACACACCCAGATTGATCTACACCCTACATTTTATTCAATTATAACATATCTATTGGTATTAAGTACAACTATTGTACTTTTTGACATTTGGTAAAGCCGTTTAAAAGTTATTCCAAAGAAATCACATTTGAAAATTTTTTTTTGTAGTTTTTTTGAAATTTCTCGAAATCTACCTGTTCGAATCGGTTCAAATTGTATTCAAAATCTAAGTTTGGTCAAGCTCCTTCGAATGGCACCAACCACGATGAAATCGGTCAAGCCGTTCAAACATACATCCAGACATACGGATATCATCGCGGAAACATTCGGGGAAGCTTCCTTGGACCTCAAAACGTCAACATGCGTTGAAAACTCGATTTTTGAAAAACGGGGTAAAACCAATAACTTCCCAATTTTTGAAAATTTTCAATTTTCTTAGCGGGAAGTTAAAAAGGCAATGAACAAAAATAAGTACAAAGTAATTTAATCCTTTGTAATTTTCGTGAGTTCTTTAGAAATGTCTATAAAAAATTAGTTAACAATAAAAATTCAATACATACTCGTCTGACTGGAATAACTCCTCGTTGATGTAAGTCAACAACGTTCCATGTATTTTGAAAATTCCTTATATCAGCATAAGATAGCAGTGCGTCTTCTTCGTTTGAATAAAAGAGTGAAAAGTTCTCCATGATAATAGCTGTAACAATTAAAATCAATTAATTTTTAATCAACGAGAATGATTTCTATATTAAAAAAAATCCACATGTAGAAATTTAGAAAAACGATTAGTATAATTTTTTTTTTAACATTTCTTGATATCAATTTATTTTTTAATCAAGCCAAAAATGGACAGGTGTCTGTAGATTTCAGTATCATCAGGTTTTTGCGTTCTATAATGTATGTGTTTGATAAAATTAATTTTTAAGCCGGAATTTCTTATCTCAGTGTCACTGATTAGATGGACATAAATAAACATTCAATTTTTGCTTTATACTAACCCACCAATAAATTCAACACGATGTATGTTATAATAACATAAAATGTACAGAAATAAAAAAGTGAAGCATGAAAATTTCCACAATCAGTTTCCCAGTAATTAGAAGCTGGTGTACAGTATGGCGGTTGTACCATGCAATCATGCATTATTTTGTTCCAATCTTCACCGGTTACGATACGGAACAACATAGCCACTCCGGTAACAGGCGATTCAAAATTAGCTCGCCTAGAAAGATATTTTTACAACTCATTATTATTAATAGTACTAAATTTTAAAGTTACTAAAATGTTTAATATTAAAGTTTCTTCTCACCTCCCGATTCCTTCTCCATACTTGACAGTACCAAATAATATAGTACCAGCAAGTGCGTAGAAAAACACCAACAAAAACATACCAAATATGATGAAAAAACTTTTACAAACTGATACACCAACAGTTAACATCAACATTTTTAGTGTCGTGTGTTTTCCTGTGATTGTAAAAAATCTGAGGATTACAACCATGAAGCCAATAACGTATGATAGATCATTTTTCATTGTGCAGTGAATAACTATCCAAACTACCCCAACAACAGTAACCAAAAGATCGTAACGATTTCTTCTCGATTGCCAATAACCCCGCGGTGTAAATGCTATATTTTTCATTATCACTTCAACAACAAACACTAGTACTAGCATTGTTGACACTGTAGCTAATGCTTCTGTATGCTCTTCTTCAATTCTCCACTATAATTATTAAAAAAAAACATTACTTAAATTTAGCATACTCTTGATAGAAATTCAATATTGAAAAATGATCGTATTTACCGAAACACACAGCAGCCCGCTGTTTATTAAAACCATAACTGCAATAAATCTTTTGAAGTATATATTTTGAGTTATATCATAAATAAATGCACGAAACTTCTTTCCATCTGGACGAGGTGGCAAGTGCAATGGCTGAGCTATTTTCAGTCTCTTCTTCAAATCACACCTATATAATTAATTGAAATTTATTATCAAAATAAACTTGGAATTTTAAATAGTTCAGAAAGAATAAATACCATCTTCTTTGATCGACAGTGAGTAAAGCTGTTCCTTTGTTTTCGGAATAGTTAGCGATAACAACACCAACAAATAGTGTTAAACCGATCATACAACCAAGGAAAATATAAATGTGAATGTAAATCGCGTGAACCTTTGGACATATTTATAATTATTATTTATCATTTCAAATTGCATGATTTTTTAATGATACAAGAGAAGATAACTTACTGGACCAAGCGCTTTGATTAAAACATCTCTTACATCAAGCCAACCTTTGAATGAAAGAACTTCAAAGAGAGCCATCATTGCGTCTCCGATATTATCGAAGTTGAATCTTCTCGGATTTGCCCTAAATTTTGGAAAATTGTTTATTTTTTACGTAGTTAATTTTTATGAATTAATATTTAGATTTATAACATAAATATTCTTTACTCAAGAAAATATTCAAGATTAAAATTATCTCTAACAAAGTAAAAATTTATGATTTAAGTGAATTTTTTTTTTTCACAGTCAAAAAATGCTGCAACGATTCTAATCAAAGTATTTAATATTAAAAAAATAATTTACATGAATCAAGACATTTGTCGTTTTTCTAACGATTCTCGTTAACCAAGAAAATTTTTTTCGAGCAAAAATAACTTTTTTTATGTGAAAATGTTAATTTTTTCCAAAAAAATACTTTTAAGGATTAATATAGTAAATAATACTTAATTTTTCTATAAATAATGATAGCGACTTTTGGTATTGTAGGATGACAATGTAGTTGAAACGCATTGTTACAAAAATTATAATATTTACAAAAATTTATAAAACTTTAAGTTATACCGTACACGGAAAAAAGGAAAATAGAAAAATTACATTATATAGTGTAACGTAGCGCTCCGTGATAAAAACTGGAAAAGTTACAGTTTCAGATTGTAATTATTACAGATTTTATAACAATTACATTGTAGAAAGAAACACTTACTTATTTAGAAAAATTTAGAAAAATGTTTTTTCGAACTGTAATTTTTCTAGTTTTGAATACAACGGAACATTTTTTACTATTTATAATGTAATTTTTCGAGTTTTTTTTTTTCCGTGTAAATACTACAAATAATAAAGCTGAAGAAATCTTACCATACACGTGGTACTAAAATCGATGGATAGCTTTCATTTTCACCAGGTTTGAGTTTCATTTTAGTAACAAAGACTCGTCTCATAAAAACTCCAACACAATCCTCCCGCCTTAAAATTGTCGGATCATTGCAGCGAGCTAATCTACCGCCATACAATTGAACGCCATAACTCGCAAATACAAACATCAAAAGAATTAAAAGTGTTGATACCTGTTCACCAATGTTTAAAAAAATTATATTTGCATTATGAATGACCTATAAGCTAAATAAAACGCTTACGTACCAATAAAATTTCTTTGAAACCTCTACACAATTCATAAACAACTTTTTTCATATGAGGCACCAGTGTAAATATTCTAAGAGGTCTTACACATCGTAAGATCATTAATAGCTGTGCTCCTGAATTAGGTGGCACGCTTTTGGGCATCCAACATAAAAAGACTAAGCTTACCTATAAAAATCATAATAAAATTTTATTACTGTATTTAAAAAGCAATTACAATATGTCATAACTACACAGATACTCTTTTCTCATTACTCACTATGTAAATGAAAACATCAAGTACAGACGCTACATCTTTAATGTAAGCCTTTGGCGTGAAAAATAAACCATCTGCGAGGATCTTCAAAGCCAATTCGATGCTCATAAAAATAACAAAGCCATACTCAGCAACTTGCAGCACTGGGATTTCCATAACTCGATATTTCGGTGTTTCAAACATCATAGAAATACATGAGAGGGTTGTCGCGCATATCATTACCCAATCTAAATAAGTTACAAGTCCCAGAAAATTGCTGTAAAAGTAATTTGTACATGAATTTGATCATCATGAAAAATATTTGTTTTTTTTTGAGATGGAAAAATTTTTATTATAAATTCAAACTCACTGAAGACTTTTGTACTGAACTTTCCGTTCTTTGCCAGTTAGAGGATCTTTTAATCTAGCGTCATATCTAGCGTATACGAGAAGTTGGCAAATTTTCCGAAATTTACTTTCCCGTGGGACGGCAAAAAGTGGAGTGTCGAAGAATGGATGGTTTTCTCTCAAATCATCCTCACGTTGATTTCTTTAAAAATAAATAAAGTTAACCAAATTATTTTGTAGAAACATACATTATAAATATTGTTACTTTCTGGAAAAATTCAAGATCTTTTCCCAGATAAATAATAAATTGTTTTTTAGAAAATCTTCAGGTTTTGACCTCGTTAGGATATCGATAGATTCCAGGTGGGTCGTATCACTGGTTTACTCCGCGAAGTAGTTTTTAAAATTTAATTGATATGTTTTTGATATAACTTTAAATTTACTAGCCCTCAGGTAGGTGATGGATAGAGAGCCTGAACACTGGCTAGCGCTCTAGGCGATTTCACCAGGGTGGAATAGCTAATAACCGCTCAGATGTTTGGGGATAATAGTTAGGATATTAGTTGGATAGTATACCTGAACGCTGGCTAGCGCTCAAGGTAAAGGAACCAGGGTGAAACGCTGGTAAGCGCTCTTAACCCTGGGTTAAGGCTTTAAGAAATATCCATTTTAATTGGTCAACAATTAAATAGATTTATTGAAAAGGAATAGGCAGGTTCAGCCTCGGACCGGCAGAGATTGCTCCTCTGCTGTCCTCGGACTGACTGCTTCAGATGAAGTCTGAAGACAGAATGCTTTAATGATTATTACAAAGAGTTTTTATACAGAATTTTAGCAACGTTGCATCTCAAATTACCCTATGAGAACATCAACGCAGTCCAAATCCCACAACGTAGACTGTTTAGTCTTCTAATTTTCGTTTCGAAATACCTCGATTAATAATTAATTAATGAAAATATTAATTAATAAAATTTAAAACATATTTTAAATTTGCGTGAACGTAACAATATAATTTTTGTAATGGATTATGTCAAATTAAAATTTGAGTTAGCACCTTCTCATTTCAGCTTGCTGTCTCTTAGCCTGAAGTAATTTGATATCAAGATCATGAGGCCTACTACGTGAAGAAGTGACCCTGTTGATTGCTCCGATGTCCCCATTTTCGACCAAATGTTCGTAAGTTTGTTTCAGCTTTATCGACCCGCTACGAACACTTTGACGAATTGATCTTGAACATTATTATTATATTCAATAGAATGTCTGTTTTAAAATATTCATAGACTTCTGATTAAACTTACTTTTTTTGATCGATCCTAAGCTGTTTTGCGCTACTAATTGTGCCCTGAGGTTTCAAGAGGCTCTTACCAGGTATCGGTATCATCGCTGAGTCTCCAAGTAATAATCTTTGGTTATTTGAGTCACTGAAAATTTTAATTATTACGTTACATAATTTGTACTTTGTTAAAGTAAAAATATATAAAATAGAATCATTTTTAATAATGCTACCTGATGATATAATTTATGGCTGCTTTTTTTAGATCAGTCATAACATTTCTGACTTTCGGTGGTTGGTTCAAAATTTTAACTGGTCGTTGTTTTCTGTAAATCATTTTCGAGTCAAATGTTTCATTTATTCTTTTAGCCGTTTCGCTTTCTTCATCCTCAACTTCGTAAACGAATTGCCGCATAAAACTCTCTCGAACCTTTTTATGATCATCATAAAAATTAATTTATTTTTTGACTATTGACAATTGATATAATACTTGGTCGTAATTACCTTAGGAAGATTGAAGTCTGATGGGACTTTATGTAAACATGTCATTTGTGGACTATCGGGAAATTTTTCAAAAATTCTCAATCGAAATGGAAGTGTTTCTTTAATCTCAGCACTTTGTTCACGAAATTTCAATTGCTTCAATTTTTTTATATCTTCGTCAAGTTCTAAATTATCAAGAATTACAGCGACGAAAAGACTTAACACAATCTAAAAATTGTAACTGATGTTAGTAAAATATTTGTGAAGCATTTCTTAACCGAAAATTTTGCACATAAAAAAATTTTGCGTCATATTACACACAAATTAAGTATAAAAAGAATGACGACTATATTTTTTTGTGTAGTTCTTACGCAAACGCCCATACTATACTATACAAAAATTGCACACAAAATTTTTTTAAATGGAATGACGGAAAATTTTTTACTGTGTATAATTTGTGAAAAATACTCACGAGAGTTACGAAAAGATGGTAAATAATAAAATAAACTGCAACTAGTGGTGCAAAAGTTTCATGAGTTCTCACCATCGTTTCATCCATTACTTCAACCCATGCTTCTTGAGTAAGGATTTGGAACATAGACATGAATGCCTAAAATTAAACGATTAATATGTTTTTTTAAGGATTAACTTTCATTTCTGAAGTAGTTCAATGCAAAATGAAACATCATCTTCTACATTTTCTTAAAAAGAGTAGAGAAAATTTACTGTTTTTTTAATTTTTAATAATCAAACTTTTTCTCTAATTTGAAAAATTTTCGAAGAAAACACTGTAAAAAATTTTGCGTCATTGCGTCAAAAGATTTGTGTTAAAAATTTTTGTGTTAAATATTTAACACTTTTATGTGTAAATTTAACATTTATTGTGCTAAATTAACACAAAAAAGTGTTAAATATTTAACCCAAAATTTTTTGACGCATTGACGCAAAATTTTTTACTGTGTAATCTATCTTTTTGAAAATGTTGTTTCCTTTTATCGAGCTTAGTCACAAGTTTTTTTAAATTAAATATTGAATATTATCATTACTTACTTCAGGAAAAGTCTCAAATTTAGTAAAATCGCATAAATAACAAAAAAATTGCATTGATATACTGGAAGATATAACAAGTAAACACATGGTGAAGATTATAAGACTTCCAAGTTTTTTTCCTGGTCCAAAAATTTTGTAGACAAAATCTTCAAGCATTGGAGAAGCTTTAATGAGTCTAACAACCCTCAATACCTAATAAACAAAAATGTGCACTTCATTAATGAATCTATAACTTACTAATAATGAATAGCTGAAAACTCACTTGAAAATAAGTAAATCCAGAAAGATAAAACAGTGGTATAATGTGAATAGTCGTGCCGATTGATAATAACAATTCAAACTTATGTATTGAATGTTTGTAGTAACTGCGAAAACCGAGACACCATATTTTGAAGAGTGTTTCCAAATCGAGAAATATGGTGAATGCTATCTCAGCGTAGTAGTAGTTATCGTAATAATTATGTCTTGGCCGTTCGTCATGTTTGAAGTTCATTGTAGCTGTGGTGATTCCATTGGCTAAAATTGCGCACATAACAATCATTCGAAAATGTGGAGAGCGTAAAATTGCTTGACAGAGTGGTGACGCAAGTCCTCCATGCTTATTGTCATCCAGAGTAACAAGCTTCCAGCCACTATCATCTCCCGACAAAATCTGAAAATATTATTTTTGGTTTTAGAAATGAGGAAAGATAGTTCAGTTTAAAACAAATAATTGGGGTGACATTTAAAGTTTCTAGACTCAAAATATCCAGAAACAAAAATTAATTATAGGACTTTCCGTGTAAAAAAAAATTGTCTTAAAATTGTCTTATAATTTTCGTTTGTATAAGATCTTAAACGAGACACAAACCAAGATTATTTTAAGACTTTTTTAAGACGTCATAAAAATAACTCCGAGAGCAGATTTTCGAAATTTGGTTCTCAAATTTGTCATAAAAATTAATTTTTAGACGATTTTACGACTCTCTAACCGCTACATTTTTGAGTAACTCTTTTTAAATTGAATTTGAAATTGTTGAAAACTTATTATCGGATAATTTTAAGACTTTTCTAAGACGCTCCGTTTCAATGTTCAGGGGCTCTGTCGCTGTTAGCTCATCTTAAAATAATCTCGAAAAATTCTTTTAAAACTTTTTTTAAAGCTAATTTAAGATTTTTTAAGACGATTTTTATATTATTTTAAGACTATTTCAAGACTCTTTATAATAATTTTCCGGAGCTGTCACTGTGATATCGTCGTCCTATTTTCATTACAAATTCGAGAACCAAATTTCAAAAATCTGCTTTCGAAATTTTTGTTTGGCGTCTTAAGAAAGTCTTAAAATAGTCTTGGTTTGTGTCATGTTTAAGATCTTAAACAAACGATAATTTTATGACAATATTTTTTTAAATGGGTCATTTACTTTCTATTATTGCATATTCTCATTCTAAATTTTTTGAACTGGCCGGAAAACAAAAAAATTATTTAAAAGTTACTTGTGAAGCAGAACTATTTGTTATTTGTCCTCTGGTGCCCCACATCTGTTGAAACTGTACCCGAATTTCATTGAATGTTTCAGTGATAACAGCAATAAATACGTTTTTCACTAGCCACGCCAGAAAAAATATCATGGTACTGAAATAGAAAATAGCTCGCCAGGCTGGAAGACTGTCAATTGCCCGGTACATGATGAAGACCCAGCCCTCTTGAGATGCTGCTTGGTATACAGTGAATATACTGGTCGCTGTAACAATATTTAAAGCATAATGTGATTTTCTGTCATTTACTTTAAAAATTTAGAATTTATCAAATAGATTAATGCAGACCGAACTCATCAAATCCATTGAAGCCCATAATGTATTTTGATAGTTCTAATTTTAAGCACTTCATTCCTTCAGGACATTGATAACCCGACTCGGGGTCAGTGGAACAAAATGTATCTGGAATAGCCAAACTATTTATAGTGATGTGATTAGGATCAGTGGTATTGAGAACACAGTGATTTTTGAGTTCTCCAAAGAATTGAACTCCCAAGAGTCCGTACAGTGACATGAAGAACAGGAAAAATAGTGTTACATTGTAGATTTGCTGACTCGATCGCCTAAAAAAAAATGAGATATCTATTACATGTATTCAAAATAAAAATTATTACAAATCTTTTTTAACTAAAATTTCATTTTTTGTAAAAAATGGTCCTTATCAATTTTTTTAAATCTCCCATTCTTCAGACAAAATTATAAATAAAAGTACACAGAAAAAAAATTACTTGAATCAAGTAAATAATTTTGAAGGATTTTATCTTCTTGATTTGAGTAAAAAATTCTGAAACTAAAAAATTTTTCTTGGTGTAAGTAAATTTTACTTCATTCAAGAATTTTCCGTCTTGATCCAAAACAATGAAACTCTTCGAAATTATTTTCTTGGTTTAAGAATTTTTCTCTTGATTCAAATTTTTTTTTCTGTATAACAATTGATAATAATTCGCACTCTGAACATTTTTACTTACAGTTAAAAAACTCAGTAATTTTCAAAATTGAAGAAAAAATTTTCCGGATCATAACTTCACATGAAATTTTAACCCTTCAGGACATGGACTGTGAGATTTTTTCTCACGCAACAACATTTAACATAATGAATGTCGCTGCATTGCAAGTGAGACACTAAAAAACACTCATGTCTTGACGGGTTAATGGAAAATTTTTCGAAAAATTTTATACCAAAATTGCATCGACTAAAATTAACTAAAATCAAGAAAAATTTCTTAGTTCAAGAATTTTCTCCTTGATTCAAGACAATGAAACTCTTTAAAATGATTTTCTTGGTTCAAATTTTTTATCTCTTGAATCAAATTAATTTTTTTATCAGTTCATAGTGAAATAATAAAAATTTGGAAACTCACTTGAATATTTGATTGATTCTCGCTTTAGGCATTGAAAACTTCAAAAATACTCGTATAAAACGTATCATAATTAACGGTCTTGGGGCTCGTATCACTGACACAGCGCTAAATTTACTGACGAATCCAAGCATCTCGAACATTTGAAGAATAACTGATAGCCAAAGGAAAAAAACCATCACTGCATCAAATTTACACCAGTGATCTTTCAAATAGGCCTTGTCTCTCTAAAAAAGTATAAACCCCAATCATATTTGCAAACATTATTTAAATAAACAACATAGAAATTATTAATGATTACATTCAATATTCCGCGTATGTGCATTTTGGCAATCATTTCAGCTGTGAAGAGAAAAGTGACAATAAGATCGATAACGAATGTTGTGATCTGTAGTTGAGGTACTTTTTCGAAGGTTTTCGGGGTGTTCAAACATACTGACATTAATGACATTAATGCACAAGCTCTCATCAACCTCCTTATCCATAACTGTAAATATAAAGGAAATTTTTTAGAGGTAATTGAGAGGTATCACGACTGCTGATCCGCAAAAAAATAATAAAATTTTTTATTGCAGTATATTATTGATTAATGTTTGCGGTTCAGCAAAGTTCAGTAACCAATTGATTATATGAATTGCATCATTAAGTGCTATCATAATATTTAAATTTTTAATTTCTCACCTTATTTACCCATTCTATATCCGCACTTTCATTGAGGGCCTCCTCTGGGCCGTAATCGGCTAGAACCAGATCTCCCTTGAGGCTCTGTTTCCGCCCCAACATCATAATAGGAATTATATTCGCAATGGTGAAGCCTAAAATTGATTGAAATAATACATTTTTTTTTTTTAATTTTGCAAAATTGACATTTATGTTTAATTAAGTGGATAAATTTATCACTGATTGAACATTGAGAAATATAAATAAAATGTATAGCATTGATAGTGATATTTAGTGGGATTTAGGAAAAAATTAATTTCTTACATGAGGTAAAGGTCATACGAGTTTTATACTTAATACATTATTTCTTGTACTGCTAAAAATTAAATTAAGTCTAATGTAGTAGAATCAATTATAAAGTTTAAAAATTTAAATTAAAGGTTAAATAAAAAATTAAGGTATCAATTAATCCTTAAAAAAAAAAAAAAAAAAAGATTTATATCCATTTTTTAAACTCTTGATTACATCCATTAGCCGAAATTAAAAAAATCTCAATTGAAAATTCAGGATAAAATTTTTAAAGTAAAAAATAAATTATCAATTAGTCAGACTTCAAAATTTGAAACAATCACATTTATCAATATTGAGAACACAGTTATAAGTATGTAATTTGGAATTTTTTCTTGAGGCAATATAACACTGTGTATTTGCACTAAATTAATCAATAAAAAATTAAAGACCGTTTTGCTAAATTAAACAATAAATACATCAGTCAACACAAAATTTGAATTAATTCTTTTCATACACTATCTTACATTTAGATATTGTTGAGCACATAGTAATCATGCAAATGACACACAAAAATTATTTTTGCGTAATATGTAAATGCCACAAAACAAAATAATTAATAATTATTATACTCAATATTATATGGAATTACTAATATTGTTAACTGTATTAAACTAAATATTTGATCTGTACCTAAGATTATTAATTTTACTCATTAGTAAGAAATGAAATTGTAAATATAATTATCTACGTGTAATAATTAGAACAATTTACTTTATCATTTACGTTATTTACGATAAAATAAAGAATAATAAAACACACATACAATTTGATTTTTTTTCAAACATTAAGCACGATACTCACGTCCCCACGACTTTAATTTTGCTCTTTTTATCGTGGTTAAACAAGCTGAAAAATTTTTCAATATTAAACATCCAATGTAAATAATATCTATATTTTAAACACTTAATTAAATTCCTTTTAAGATCTTTTGTAACAAAAAATGTTGCAATTACTCGAGATTCAGTAATTTTTTGCTGCGAGATAAATTTTTTTTAAAAATAAAAATTAATTGACAATTCAGCAATCCATTTTTTAAATCTGTGTTTTATGTATTTTTAACTGATAAATTTAGGAATGAATAGAAGTTATGAAATTTAATTAAAAAAAAAAATTTGATAGAAAGATATTTAATGAAAAAAAATTGTAGTCAAGTATCGAAATGTAAAAAACGGAAAATAATAATACTTACTTTTTTTTGACAGTTCAGAGGACGAATTAATATGCCCTTAAGGCTATTACTTATAAACTACATTTCAGATAGAGCAAATTAATTATTAATGATTGATAAACATTTTTTTTTTTTTATAACAAACAGGCGGCATGGCGTTAAACAATCGTATGAGATCCGACTGATCGTGTCGTGCGTTTCATAACCAGCTGAGAATCATCCTTGAGCATGTGCTGTAGCATATAACTTTCATCTCACGAGGAATCAATATTTCAAGGGAGTTGGGCCAACGATACGTGATTCTGAAAGACCTCAGTTGTTATCTTGGCCAATAGATATCTTCCTTATCTTCATTTTTTTCAACGCATTTATTTTTTATATTTTTGATTTACATTTTTTGAATAAAATCATCAATTACAATAAATATCATAAATTACAACGTACTAAATTAATAATTAACAATTCAAATAAACTCTGACTTATAAGTAGTAATTATAAAAATTCTTAGTATATACTTAATGCACGTAACCATTCCAAGTGCAGGACAGATTAATTTAAATAAATATTTTCACTCAATTATACATCCGTAGTATGTTTATAGTTGAATAAATTAAATTGAAATGGAGGATCTTAATGTATTTGGTTAAAAATTCACACAAATAAGAACCAACTATGGCAAAATACATTCACAAGCAAAAATATTCTAAGAATTCATAAATAGTTTAGCAATTTTTCAAATTTTAAAAATGCTCTTGACTGTTGTGTGTAGTTTAGTGGAACCTTTGTAAAAAGTTCAATATTCTTCATCTTCTTCAGTATTAACGGCGTCCTCTTGAACTTCACGATAGTCAAGTTCAAGAGCAGCTAAATCTTCTCTTGCTTCGGCGAATTCACCTTCTTCCATCCCTTCACCAACGAACCTATAGTATTAAAAGACAATTCTTGTAAATATTTGAATAAAAAGTTCACAAAATAAGTTTGCTTCCTAATCGATAATTTCAAGTTGAAAAAGTGAGCTTTCATGAGCCCACGTGAGCTCAATTCAATTTTTATTTAAATGAGCGTAGGCTCGTGTATAGTTTTATAGATGAATTTTTTAAATTTTAGAATCAATAAATAAGTAAATAGAAATATTCATTCTTTTTAATACTTTTAAATTTCTTCTCTTATGGATAATTGACACTGCCAATTGTTTTCAATTTTTTTTTTTTCAACCGGGGAATACATAATATTTGGCTCTGGACTTATGCGTATAGTGATGATCAAAAAATTTTGATTTAATATATTCAATATTATATCAACTAATCGTTGATAATAATTGATTAAATAATTCAAACATTTTATTATATAAATACTCTGAATTCTACTAAACATAAACAATACCTGACAATTTGATGGAAAATTGAAAGGTGACTATGGTTACAAAGAGTATGGTGAATAATAGTGTTAATGATAACAAAATACGTACTGTATAGTATTACGACCCATAAAATTATTTTCACAGTTAAATTAAGTATTTCAGTGAGCGAAATACCGATATTATAATTATCGCAATAAGGTACCGGTGGGTAATAAGGCCTAGCTAAAAGAGATTTTGAAAAAAATCGAAAATATTGCATTTAATTATTGCAATGTATAATTAATTTTTAAATATAATAGAGTAATGGTAATTTTCATCATAGACAAACACAAAATTAAATTTTTTCAAAAACCTTGCGAATAGGCCTTATTTTACTACGGTAGGGTAATAAGACCAGCGGATTATACATACTGGAAATAGTTATACTATACTTGATAAAATTGGTATTGCGCTACTTTAGCATATGACGGATGATGGAATATAAAAGATAAGAAACGTTGTATCGGGACTCTATAAACTTGTAGCGACATTTCTATGCTAGACGCTTTTACTAGAAAAGTCTTCAGCGGAAGTGGTTATTTTAAATAGCATTTCTATCACTTAGGCTTTATTACCCGACAGGCCTTATTACCTGCGGGTACCTTACGTATTTTGACCACAACTAAACTGGTTTGATAGTACTTTGTACTTTGATAGGAATCATACTTTGTTTTCAGTGCACTTTTAACTTATTAGAAAAATGAGAAAAAAGAGAACATTCAATATATACAAAAATAATAAACTAATAAAGTATTACCAATGAACAAAAGCTCTTTTAGAGTACATCAAATCAAATTTATGATCAATTCTTGCCCAAGCATCGACAATTGCAGTTGTATTACAAAGACAACAGACTGCCCTGTCTGTTTTTGCTAAATCACCTCCCGGCACTACTGTAGGTGGTTGATAATTTATTCCTACCTGTAATCATTTAATTCAGATAATGGTTCAACAATGAAAATAATTCGCACTAACTATCACTTACTTTGAAGCCTGTAGGAGACCATTCCACAAACTGAACATGCTTTTGCCGTTTAATCATAGCAATCGCTGCATTTACATCTTTAGGAACAACATCTCCGCGATAGAGCATGCAAACAGCCATGTATTTTCCTTTTCTAGGATCACAATTAACCATTTGGTGGTTTGGTTCAAAACACGAAGTCGTAATGTCGGCAACCGTCGATCGTTCATGCCCAGCTTTGTCTGCTGATAAAACCGGCGCATACGTGGCCTTAAATTAATTTTAATAATTTAAAAAACAACAAATTTATTGAAGATCACAATTAGTGTATAGGAATATCCAATCTTATTAAAACTTACGAGTGGAAAATGTATACGTGGGTAAGGAACTAAGTTAGTTTGGAATTCTGTAAGATCAACGTTCAAAGCTCCATCGAATCGAAGACTTGCTGTAATTGAAGAAACTATTTGACCAATTAATCTATTCAAATTTGTGTATGTCGGTCTGTCGATACTCAAATTACGTCTGCACAATTCGTATATCGCCTGCAAAAAAAAATCATCAATTTATTGAATAAACCAGCAACCTGCAATCACTACGTGACTACCGAGAATTACGGATTATGAATAGAAAAAAAAAAGATTTTATGATTTTTCGATATTTTTATCACAATATATATAATATTGGTACTTTCGAAATAAATTAGAATAAGTAGTGAAACCATTGACCCTAATAGTAATCCCTGTAACTTCCTGTTAATTTAAAACAGAAAACACTCCAACTTTCACCTGTTTTTAATGAAAATTTTTCAAATTATTTTGAAAAAACAATTTTTCAATATTTCTTATAACAACAATATTCCTTGAACGATCCAATCAATTTTAATGCGCTTTGCGGCAATCGACATCGTTTTTCAAGAAAAGCTGATTAGATTACAAAATCGTTCAAAATACGGTCGTCGAAGTAATTCCAAAGAAACCATTTTTTTTTAAATAAAAAAACTAGAATTTTTTTAGTTTTTTTAGAATTTCTGCCGTACCGATTTGGTTAAATTCATAAAAAGTTTAGGTTCAACGAGGCCCTTTCAGATGTCACAAACCACCTTTCGATAGGATTACATAATACATACATACATACATACATACATATATACACACATACACGCGCGCGTACGGATATCATAACCAGAATAGCTTCTTAGGATCTGATGAAAACTCGATTTTTAAATATCGAGGTGAAAGCAATAACTTCCCGATTTTTTAAAATTCATTGATTTCTTAGCGAGAAGTTAAACATAATACTTCTATAATGGGATAAATTCCAAATAATTTAATGCAATATAGATGAAATAAACTTATAGAACCTACAAAGGGACAAATTAAGGTCAAGTCTTTCTGATGATACTAAATTCAACTATAAAAGTCCCATTTTGAATAAAAATAAGCTCGTCACATAATTTTCCTTATTCTTTTAATTTTATTCATTAATATTGGATATATTGGATAATTTTATTCATTAATATTGGATATAACGACATTCACATATTCAAAACAGAATAAATGAATAAAAAAAGTAACATCTAGAGTGACATTGAAATATTATTATTAATTTCTTATCTTTGAAACCCATACACAACCTTTGAAAGGCATAAATTTCTGTCAAGCCTTTTTCAGTGATATAATAAATTAAGCAAAAAAAAAAAAAATTAAAAACGCCATTTTATCTTGTAAATAGACCGAAGGGAAAATTTTCCTTATCATCTTCATTATGTTGATATTATAAAAAACAAAATAATTTTTTGTGTTATGGTTTACGAGTATGTTTAAAGTTTATATTTACCTGGTTATCGACAATAAAAGCGACCTCGCAGTGTTCAAGAGTAGGATGTGTGTAAAGTATAGCATTGTATGGCTCAACCACCGCCGTAGAGACCTAGAATAATTACTTGTTTTAAAAATCTAATTACGATTGATAATCCAACTTAAAAAAATAACTGTTATTCTAGCTTACTTGAGGTGCGGGGTAAATACTGAAAGACAATTTACTTCGCTTAGGATACTCAACAGATAATTGTTCCATAAGTAAACTTGAGAAGCCTGAACCTGTTCCACCACCAAATGAATGAAAAATAAGAAACCCTTGGAGACCTCGGCATTGTTCTGTTATTCTCCGAATTCGATCTATTGTCAAGTCGATTATTTCTTTTCCTACATTAATTATAAGTTTACAGTAAGTTGTTGTTTAATTAATTAATTATGAAACAAATTTACAAGGACTGTTTAATTATACCTATTGTGTAATGCCCTCGAGCGTAGTTATTCGCAGCATCTTCTTTTCCTGTTATTAATTGTTCGGGATGGAATAATTGACGGTATGTACCAGTCCTTACTTCATCTAAGAAAATACATAAAAAAAAAATTAGGAAAACGGTTGACCCTGAAGGACATCCTCGTAACTTCCCGCTAATTCGACACCTAGACGCTTAAAATTGCACTATGATGTTTTTGAGATCTTCAAGCTCAAAAATACATTTTATGTGTTATTTTAAACTCTCCGAGCTCAAAGAGATAGCTTTTCTATACTTTGGAGCTTTTCTTGCCGGCGATCGACGCGGTTTTTTGAGCTCTAACAATTATTCCATCTCATCAAAAACGATCCGAGAAGAAATGTCGAAGTTATGTAAAAAAAACACTTTTTTCGGTTTTCGTTCGTTCACGATATCTCTCGAACGACTTAACCGATTTTGACCGGATTTGCGGCAATCGGCGTGGTTTTTCAAGGTTAAAAGCTGATTAGTTTTTGGAATCGATCGGTAAAGCCGTTTTAAAGTTATTTCCAAAAAACCAATTTTGAAAAAAAATTTTTTCTTAGTTTTTTTGAGATTTTTCAAAATTTACCGGTTCGAATCGGTCCAAATACACACACACAGACACATACACACACAGGCATAGTGACAACATCGCGGAGGTAGTCAGGGAAGCTTCCTGTGACCTTAAAACGTTGAGATCTGATAAAAACTCGATTTTTGCAAAACGAGGTAAAAATAATAACTTCCCGATTTTTGAAAATCTTCGATTTTCTTCGCGGGAAGTTAAAAAAAAATTATAAAACAATTTAGTTACAAACTCCTTAGTAAATAGTTAAAAATAAACTGTAATTAAAATTTTTTTTTACACACATTTCTTCGATAGCTTCCAAATAATTGATATGTTTGTATTGCCTAAAAACCATTCTGAACTATCAATTAACGCAATGTTGGATAAATTGAATAGTCATAAAAAATCGTTCTTCTAAAAGTAGGACTAATTGGAGTAGTAGAATAACTTATGTTTATATATATATCTGTCTATCTATCTGTCTGCTCCGTTGTCGTGAAGGTAGCTCAGCAAAAGTTCGTAAATATTAGGTCAAGTGTGACATTTGAATGGTATATACCCCTGGTGTTATTAATAACAATACTTGTAAATGGTGATTCGTGTGTTACCACTATAAGAAAAATTAGTCTCTCACAATTTTCATTAAAAAATAATTCTTCGTGTATTTGTTTAATAATTGTGCATCTTTTCTTATTTTTAATTTTTTTTTAATTTTCCATGCACTATGAAAGTTGACGGCTTTCCAAAATTACGAAGTTATTGATTACACCCCGATTTTCGAAAATCGAGTTCTTATCAAATCTCAAAGTTTAGAGGTCCTAGAAAGCAATTTTGACTATTCATATGAGGATGTCACTGATTGTGTGTGTGTATGTTTGTAATTTAAAGCATTTCAAAAGGTTCTGCCAAACTTAGATTTCGTACTAATTTGAAATGATTCAGCGCGATAGATTTTGAAAAATCTCAAAAATAAAATTTTCAAAAAAGTTTGCTTGGAATCACTTTTAAATCGCTTCACCAATCGTTTGGACAATCTAATCAGCTCTTAGCTTAAAACAAAAACACCGTAGATTCATAAGAAACGCATAGAAATCGAGCCGCATAAAAAATAATTGATTTATTCGAGAGATATCACAGTTTAAAATTTTAATTATTATTTCTCGGTGTATAAAGAATATATTATAAAAATATATAGAGAATTTTTAGCTGAGAAATTTTTGCATGATAAATATTGCAAGATTAAGAAAAGCGGGGAGTCTATAAAAATATATATTTTTTTTAGATTTTTTATGCTTTACAAATAATTTATTTTTCATAAAAAAAAAAAAAAATATCAATTTATGTTAACTTGATTATTATTACAGTAAAACTGGATGGATTTTATATAGAATAAAACTGTATAAATGATTGAAGTTGCTGATTAAGTCAAAAACGTGACATTTATTATTAATAAGCTAAAAATGATATATTAAACGACATTTATTATTTCTGATTCATTTTAATGGTTAGCAAACAATTGATTCATAAAATTGATAATTAAAACAGAAACTTGCCTACAACTGTGGGTTCGAGATCAATAAAAACAGCTCGTGGTACGTGTTTACCACTATCACTCTCGGAAAAAAATGTATTGAAAGAATCGTCTTCCTTAGCGATCGTTTTATCACTGGGCATCTGGCCGTCAGGATGAATCCCATGTTCAAGGCAGTAGAGTTCCCAGCAGGCGTTGCCCATTTGAACGCCCGCTTGTCCTATATGTATCGATATACACTCCCGCTACATGAGCATAAACATTGAAGATTAAACATTGTATTAGATAAATTTAAGGACACGCTAATTCAAGTATAATTATACAAAATTTATCGTAGAATGAAACTACCAAAATACCTTTTTAGCCCATTTATTACCAATATAAGTCATGACTATTTTTTGATAAATTTATAATTACAAAAAAAATAATTATAGTGTAAGATGATATTACTCCTATCAGGAAGAGCGTTATGAAAACGTTTGTCCCTCGTTTCGAGGCTGACTGATGACACTACATAAGTTTAAATTTCTAGACCCTGATGGTAAGCCTTACGACAGTTTTATATGCAAGAATAAGTTAAGTAGTTGGATACCTACGCCTTGAACTAGCGAAGCGGGTTATTAAAAATTTATGTGCTGCTCTGCGAGCAAATAACGATAAATGCTATATTTCTAATGCAGGCTGTCCTACAGTAGATATTAAAGTCCTTGTTTGCCTAGCGTGACTAGAAAACAATCGATTTTAAAGCTTGTCAACTGTAACCATAGTAGCTTCATGGATTCATGAATTATTGATAAAAAAATTTTTTATTCTCGTTTATTAATATTAATTTTGTGATTTATTCATTAATAATTTACCTTAAATGGAAATATTTTTATTTTTTAACTATCATAAAAATTTTTAAATATAATTGCACATTGTAATTTTTATTTCTTAGAATTTGATTAATGTCAAGGCATAAGTCATTTGACGATTTTTGCAAAAATAATTGCAAAAACTTTCAGTATACATTTGTAATAAAGTTCAGAACTTTATTTAGTAAATTAGTAGTAAGCTATATTGTACTTAGTAAGGTATAATTTTTTTTAATTTTATTTACACAGAATTCTACAAAAGTTTTCTAATTATCATTTGACTTATTTTGATGGAAGTTTGTCATATACCAGAAGAAAATCAGTTATTTAAAACCATTTATGATCATAAATAAGTTTTAGGCATGTCTAAATTTTTTGAATCAAATTTGGACTCATACAATCGTACGGATGTTTTTAATTATAAATTATAAAATAAATTAATCGTTGTAATGATTGAATTTAAATTATGATTAAATCATGATTAATATTTACTTTTTTTAAACTACTTAATTTTTGAAATTCTCATTTCATTTTTTATGATACATAATCATCTATTGCTATTTATAATTTCATGTAAGTTGAATATCATAGAAAAATTTTCCAAGCGAACTTTACTATAGAATCAATTATAATTCAAATTTAATAATTACAATGATTTATTTATCTAAAAAAGTAATTAATAATTTTTTAGTGTTTATATATCTAAAGCTGATCATATATTTTCAGCCTACTGTAATATTGCTAAAAAATTAGTTAAATATTTTATTCAATAGTTAAAAATCTTATTTTTAATGTTAATTAAATGCGAAATAGAATTTTTGGATCCGTAATTTTTTTTATCACGATAATATTTATTTATAATAAAGTTAATTTGATCTATTATCAACTTATAGAAAAAATAGATGCATACACGATGTAACAAGATTATAAATAAATAATGAATGCGTATAGTCTTCGACGAGTAATTACTTAAAACTTTTCGATAGTTTCTGGACTACTAAGTAATTTTATAGATTGATTCAAAGTCGATAGACATGTTTGTATACATAATTTGAAAATATCAAAACATTTAATGATTGTTAATAATACTTAACATCATGAAGTATAAAGTAAGTATAGTAGAAAAAATGTAAAAAACTTACCATAATGGAACTGTTTAATTGATAGGGTTGATACTTTCAGGTGCGAACGCGGCTAACGACTGACCAGTAGAAAGTAGACAGTAGTTAGTGCTTAATACTATACTACTATTTTTTCATATTCATAGAGGATGCTTCTACAATACCAGGTGGAAGGTTTACGATTCGCGAACTATAGTCAGCTTTTATGCTAGTAGAGCAATGGACATCTATATATTCATTCACATTAATCGATCGTTCCATGCGTGTCACTGACATTCCATATAAAGAATTTTGTCTTATAAACGTATTATGAATGTTTATTTATAAAACTAAATTGTAAAATTTTTGCTTATTATGGATAACTTTTTATTTTAAAAATTAGAGTTTTTAGAAATGGGATTATGACTTAAAGACTTGAAGGAATATTAAAGAGAAAAATATTTTAAACATTTTTTAACTTAAGTGAAAATATATTTCTCAAATGATGATATAACTTTTTTTCCCCTCCGGGCGTAAAGCGTCAACTTTAGCGCCGCTGCGCTACACGAAGTTGCCGCTTTGCGCCTTCGTTGGGGAAAAAAAAGTATACACTCCTCGGGAAGTAAATAAAAAAGCCTCAGAAAGCCTCAAGGCTTCGCCTCGGCCAACAATTACATGTGATCTCAGACATTTCTTACTTTACTTCCCTAGGGGTGTAATATACTATAATGAATGTTTAAAAACGATAACAAGATATAACAATTTTTGAAAATCATCGAATCCACAGAAATGATAACTGTAATAATATAATAGAAAATATTACGATTGGTTTTTATCAATCAAATTTTACACATCCAATTATCAAATTAATTTTTGCGGCTACAAACATATTTGTATAAGAAGAAAAAATAATTTTTTTAATTATTTAATCTGATCTGAATCAAAGAAAAATTTACGATTAATATAGATCAGGCAGTATATTTTCAACTCTACCGCTATCAAAAAAGTTGCAAAGTTGTAGAAATTTGAAAATTTGTATTTTCTAAATTACAAAAACTTTAAAAACGATTTTCAAAATAATGATTGTTGTAAGAAATTTTCAAAGATTCGCAAACCTTTAAAAATTCTCGTAAGATCTCTCCATATGTATAGAATTCATCAGATACAATTAGATCGGAATTATTACTTTTTATTCAAATTACTCACTAAATAAATTTTAAAATTCCGATTTTTTTCTTTTTTTTTTTTTCAAAGAAGTAATAGGCTTTTCTAACTGTTCAATCACTATCAGAGTAATATGATATTGGGCGAACTTGTGATACGTATTTCAAGCACGCCCACATAAAAATCGGATTGTACTTGATTATTGATTTACGATCACACTGCAGTTTGTGACTGATCTCAGAAACAGAAACATCATTCGAAATGTTTCTAAAAATTTTCTAGAAAACGTTTTTTTTTTTTTATGTAATTGTGCATACTATCTTCAATAATGAACATTAAAGTAGTGTCGTTGATATTGTTATTATATAAACCATTGTGTGATGCTTGGATGGACGAAAGGTTTTAAATACTAGACAATTTTATTCAATTAAGGTATAAAAATATTTAACGTAACTTTAAAAAAATTTATTTCAGGCCTGTTTTGGAGTCTGTAGATGGAAATCTCATTATTTCGAGTGCAAAGGATAGAAATATTACGATAAAAATTTTAGGACGCGGATACTTTAATGTCGAGGATATCGATCTTCTAAAAGTTGCCATTTCGGTAAATTTATTCTCATTTTCTTCTTTTTTATCATAGTTTGGAATGATTTTTGATTTTTCGAATAATTTTTTTGGCTTAATAATTACAGGCAAGAAGTTCCTCGTATTTAGTGGAACAATGGCGTGATGGATTTTTGAAAGATTTAGTTGACAAAGTTAGAAAAGTAGACCATGCAATCAATGGTCCCCTTGGATTACAAAGACGTATGAATATTATAGAATATGGTTCTGAAGGATCAAATTCTAGTTCACGAGTGCCAAGTCCTTCTGCTGATGTAACAAAATTTAACTATTTTTCATACACGCAGGAAAAAAAACTAACTTGAAACAAGGAAATCATTTTGAAGAATTTCGATGTCGTGATTTAAATAGAAAAATTTCTTAACTGAAGTTCAAGTTAATTTTTTTTTTTTTCAGTGCTGAATAAAATAGTCAGGAATGAGTACTACTGTTAATTGAAATCCAGTTTAGTTAGATATTACAGCTATTCATCAATTCAGTAATCAAAACTGATTTTTTTGTTTGGTGCACTCTATTATTTTCCAAAAGACATATATTTATATTGCATAAAATTTTCTTTAGAATTACGAAATCGATGATGCAACAAGAGTTACTGTTCGCAGGCTTAGTGATCGCGTGAGTTAAAATTTTTTTTGACTTAAAGAAATCATTAAACTTTTCAGCAGAAATAACTTACTATCCATTAACGATAGGTTCGACGATTAGAGGGACGAGTTCGATCAATTTCATCAAAATTGCGACAGAATCAATGTTCTAGTAACCCATGCTTAAATGGAGGCACTTGCATACCAATTTACGATGGATTTCAATGTCTTTGTCCTACTAATTGGGAGGTAAAATCCAAGCTTTCAATTAAAAAAAAAAAAAAAGTTGTTAAAAAACCAATTGTCTAAATCGATGAATTTTCTAAAGGGTACCAATTGTGCAATGGACGTAAATGAATGCACAAGATTCATGGGCACAGATTTAGGTTGCCAGAATGGAGCAACGTGCACAAACCTTCCTGGATCATACAGGTTTGTTCGCGTTACTTTGATTCATTTCGAAAATGGAGATTTTTTATTACCATCATTGCAATTGTGATTAACGAAATTTATTTCAGCTGTGCATGTCCATCGGGTTGGTATGGAGTCGATTGCACTTCGAACACAGCCGTTTGTAACGCTCAAGACTCTCACAAATTATGTGGTGATCACGGTACATGTGTGGCTACTGGCACAACCCGCGGTTACACATGTATCTGTGATCAAGGATGGAAATCGAATGGAGATGACCCTGCATGTAAAATAGACGTAGACGAATGTGAAGCGAGGCATCCTCCATGTTCGATGCAACCGTATGTGCCTTGCATTAATGTCCCCGGAGACTTTTATTGCGGCAGTTGTCCTGCTGGTTACACTGGAAACGGGCACTATTGTGCTGATATCGACGAATGCTCAACAGACAATGGTGGTTGTAGTATTGTGCCAAAAGTCCAATGCATCAATACAATGGTAATTTTAAAATCACCAATTTTTTATTATTAATAATTACCACGCTTAGATCAGCTTGACATATATCTACCTTCATTACGTAATCTTTAAGGGTAATTTTCACAAAACTTACCCAGTTAGCACAGGTTGACCATCAACTAAGTTGATGTTCAATGGTTTATGTCAACTTGGCGTCAACCTCTGCATTTGCAACAGTTTCCCATAACTTAACTTTAACTTACGCATTAAGTTAGCGTAAATATATTACCGGAATTTTCCGAAAGGTTCGTTCAAAGTTAACGCGAAGTTGCAGAAAGTTAACATTAACTTCACGTCAACAGTTATAAGTATAACTGTTGCTCTACTGTGAACTTCGTTTCGCTTGTGCTAACTGGATAAAGAACTCGGATTGATTTAAAAATTTGCACACATATTAGGAACTGGTAACAATATAATAATTTATTAAATTTATCTTAATATCCAGAATAAATAGATATTAACTAATTTTACGCGTTAAAAATATATCATTAATACAACTACAGTCAATAATATTCTTTTAATTCAGTTAATTCAATACTACAATCTGAAGCTTTTGAGTAGTAATTTTTACTAAAACATTAAAAAATAAATCACAGTTCTAAAAAACTTAAAAATACCGTTTAATAGCAAACTAAAATAAAAAGTAGAGAATAATTTTAAATTTAAAATAGAGTGATTAATAATGAAATTCATATTATTCTACAGAGAAGAGTGGAGTGCTTTTAAACATATTTTTCTAAGAACAATCTACCGATAATATGCTTACAATGATTGATATCAAAGCACTCTACATTTTTCTACAATAGAATGTATTTTTTTGATAATTCCTCTATTCTATCTTTATACTTATCAAAAATTGTTTTTCACTTTTTAGTTTGCTTTGCTATTGAACTGCGTTTTTTAGTTTTCTAAACTATAATTTATTATCAATACGAATTTATGGATCATGATTTTACTGAACCATCAAAATTAGGGATCAAGAGTATGTGGGTCCTGTCCACCTGGCTATCAAGGTGATGGAGTCACATGTGTATTCATCGGAACTTGCAGAATCAATAATGGAGGCTGTCACCCACTTGCTACTTGCATCGATAATCCTGGGTTCAACAATCTGCTTGTAGAGTGTCGTTGTCCGACTGGCTACCGCGGCACTGGAATCGGCCCTCAAGGATGTCAACCAGGTACTGAAGTTGATCAGGGACCTTGTGCTAGTCATCCATGTACTCATGGTCACTGTTTACCTCACGGCCTTAGCTTCATTTGCAGATGTGATCCTGGATATACTGGTAAAAATAGCCTTTCAACATAATTTTTTGCTTGAGTTGATGAATCAATATTTGTCATGCTGATCTTTGATTTGTACAATTAAGGAATTACTTGTGCTACTCCAATCAACCCATGTTCTCCAAATCCATGCAAAAATGACGGAATTTGTACGCTGACAGCTGATCAACAAGTGTCATGCGAATGTACTGCTGCTTATTCAGGCCCTCGGTGTGAAACTCCAAAAGAAGCTTGTGGAGGCGTAATCCGTGATCTAGCAGGAACTCTAACATATCCTCCAAATGGTGCGACGTATGGCCACGGTCTCAGCTGTGCTTATATTTTAGCAACGAATACATCATTAGTTCTCAACGTTACCTTCACACAGTTCGATTTGGAATCAACCCCTGGTTGTCGTCATGACTTTCTTCAGGTATTTTTTCAATACTTTATTCACCCATCATCAAATAAACTGATTTTGGAAGCATCATTTTTTGTTTCACAAATATAGATACACGATGGAGGAAACGCTGGTAGTCATCAAATTGGAAGGTTTTGTGGAAAAAATTTACCTATGAATGGAAACATCATTTCTACTCACAATAGCATATACTTATGGTTCCACACGGACAGTAGCATTTCTCGAACTGGATTCTCCCTTCATTGGAATAGTATACCACCTGTTTGTGGCGGACATTTACACGGTAAGAAATTTATGGTAGTAATTACCACCGAATGATTGTAATATTCAGAATACTGATATGATAGTTATCAGTATCATAATTATTGTAATGATTATAATCTTAGAGTTAATATTTGTAATACGAGATAGTAATAGTTACCATCGCAGATTAATACTAAAGCTGATAACGTGATAACCATTACTATTACTGTTATTATATTAATTTTTTTTTCGAAATTTTAATTTATACATGAAATTTGAATTTTTTTCAAGTAAATGTTTTTCATACTGACAAAAAAATTTTTTTTTCATGAATACTTGAAAAATTACATTTTAAATAGTAGTAAGTGTACCGTCGTATTCAAAACTAGAAAAATTACAGTTTGAAATAACATTTTTGTAATTCAAACTTTGAATGTTAATTTTTAAAGCTTTCAACATAAATATTACATTTTACGATGCAATTCTTATAAAATCTGTAATACTTAAAATCTGAAACCGTAATTTTTCTAGTTTTCATCACGAAGCGTCACGTTACATCATATACTGTAATTTTTTTATTTTTCTTTTTTCCATGTACTGATAAAAATAATTTCTTCCGAAATTAAAATTTTATTTATTCTTAAAAAAAAAAAATTGATTATCTATTGCGACGGTAAATATTGTCAGCGGTAATGAAAACAATTGTTATATTTTGTGTATGTGGTTACTATCCCAGGTGATAATAAATACTATCTATGCTTGTTATATTATTCGGGCATGGTAATAGTTACTGATTTTAGTCAATAACATCGATGTCAAAAATAATGAAATTATCATCTAAGATGGCAATTGTTAAAGATGAACAAAAGTAATTATTATCATAAATTTCTGAACGTACAGAAAATGAACACGGAACGATTAGCTCGCCTGGATCACCCGGAAGATACTCACCAAACAGAGATTGCTTTTGGTATATTACTGTTCGTACTGGAAAACGAATTCAATTCCATTTCTTTACGGTCATGATTGAAGAACATCCAAATTGTGACATGGATTACCTTGAAGTATGCGTCATTAATTTAAAATATTACGACTTTTTCTTACTAACCAATTCATTCAGTATATTATTTTAATTTTTATTTTTCATCATAGATCACTGAACCTGTTGACACGTTCGAAAGAGACGTTCGATTGGGCATTTACTGCAATCATACTCACCCACCACCTCTCGTTACTTCTGGTTCATTTGCAACCGTTCATTTCCACTCAGATGACCATGGTCAAGATTTAGGATTTCAACTTACCTATTCGAGCATCGAAGGTAATAGTAATTGAAATAATAAAATTTGCATGACATGACGAATTTTAACAAAATTCTTGATACTTTAAAATAGATGTAATACTCGTGAAAAATTTGCTGTTATGGCCATATATTTTCATCAGTCATATATGGCCTGATATAGCCATGTTCGGCTATATATGATCTACAGTAATAAATTTTGCATCATTGCGTCAAAAAATTTTGTTTTAAATATTGTTATGTTAAATATTTAACACTTGTTTGTGTTGATTTAATAGAAAAAATGTTAAATTTACATATAAAAGTGTTAAATATTTAACACAAAAATTTTCAACACTACGTTTTTTGACGCAACGACGGAAAATTTTTTACTGTCATTTAAAAAAATCAAAAAAATTTTTTTACGGGTGTATTCACTTTATTACTTAACAACAAAACCAAATTACTTTATCAAGGGACGCCTGGCTGTGGAGGAGTATATACTGCGGAACAAGATTTTATTTCTTCCCCAACTGACAAATCAACTTATCTGCCTAACTTGCTATGCGAGTGGAAAATCCAGCTACCAGTTGGTGAAAGGATAAGAATTACTTGGATTGATTTTGATATTGAAGATTCAGATCATTGTGCATTTGATTCCGTTCAGGTGACGATGTTTGGATTTTATTTTTTTTTAATTTTATCAACAAAAAGGTAATTGTTTAGATTAGGAGCTCCACCTATTTTTGGCGAAAGGGAAAACGGTGGTTTCACATCTAAACAATAACCCAAAAAAGAGACGTAAAGATTGATTAAACTAGGCCAACAAATATTTTCATGTATTTTAGATCTATGAAGGACCAGATTTGGAGTCTCCGACATTGGGAGCACTTTGTGGCAACAAATTACCTGCACCGATGGAAATAAACTCAAATATTGCGCTCATAGTATTCAAAAGTGATTGGAGCAATGAAAATGCCGGTTTTAAATTGCAATACCAAATTGCCTGTGGTGGAGAATTCAACGAGCCATCCGGAATAATAAAGTCGCCATACTACCCCGATCAGTATCCAGGTTCTAGAACGTGTCACTATACGATCGTTCAACCTCATAATAGAGGGATCGTTTTGGAAATAATCGACTTGGATATTGAAGGTTCATCATTCGTTGACTGCTATTTTGACCACCTGGAAATCCATGATGGTGATAATGAAAACTCAACACTTCTTGCAAATCTTTGCGGTGAAGGAGACAAAAAACCTAGTGAACCTTTTTATTCATCTTTGAATTATATGTATCTTAAATTCGAAGCTGATGCGAGTATTCATGGTCGTGGATTTTTGGCGAATTATACCACTGTTTCACGAAGTATATAAAACGTTTAAATATTTATTTGTCATAAATTTACTAGTTGGATTTTTATATAACGTAAATTTTTTCTGTTCAAGGATGTGGAGGGATTTTCAAAACGCCTCATGGAGAAATTCGTTACCCTATGGTTCCAGAAGAGTATGATAATGACGAAGAATGCACCTGGACCATTCAAGCACCTGTAGGACACGCGGTACAACTCACGTGGGAATCGTTTGATTTGGAATTTCATGATAAATGTTTAACTGATTACGTAAAACTTTTAGAAAAGTATGAAGGAGATGATTATGAAATTGGCAGGTAATTTATTCGAATTTTAAGATTAGAGTAAATTTCTTAAATTATAAATTTTTTGCTCTTTATTTGAGAGCTATTACTTATTAATGCAAATGTTAATTTCTGTAATGATCTTGATTTGTAAAATTTAAAGTAGTAGACCACAAATTATTCAACAAATAATGATGACTTTAATTTCAGATATTGTGGTAATACAATTCCGCCAATGATAACATCTCAAAGTTCATCAGTGACATTAGTTTTCATTTCTGATAGCTCAATTACTTCTGGAGGATTTGTTGTGAAATATTCGTTTGTTGATGTTTCTAAAGTTTGTGGCGGGCGTTATTTCTCTCCGAAAGGACTTCTAAGAAGTCCTGATTATCCTAACTATTATCCTCCAAATCGTGAATGTGTATGGATCATTGAAGCGCAAAATAAATTCCGAATATTGCTGGATGTTAAAAAGTTTAAAATCGAACCACATAGTTACTGCGCATATGATTACTTAGAAATTAGAAACGGGGGTTATGAAACTTCGCCGTTAGTTGGAAAATTCTGTGGTATTGATATACCGGGTGAAATAATGAGTTTCACTAATCAACTTTACATTAAGTTTGTTTCGGATGGTTCTAGTAGCGAGCAAGGGTTTGAAATTGAATGGGATAGCATGTCTTATGGTATGTATTCAATCAAATTCGACTGTACTAATAAAAAATAGTTGGATATAAAAAATGTATCATATGTATGAATTAATTTTCCAACTCAGGTTGTGGTGGTGTACTCACGGCGGCTTCTGGAGATATTATTTCACCAAACTATCCTCATGCGTACTCAAGATCATCAGAATGTACGTGGAAAATCGCAGTATCAGCTGGTAGTCGTGTTCAAATAATAATTGTTGACCTTGATTTGGAAGAACATATCCGATGTAATTTTGATTATCTTGAAATATCTGAAGGAGTTAACGGAATACGAAAAAATGTAAATCGATATTGTGGAGCTACTTACCCTCCTTCCATTGAATTAAACAGTAATTTAGTAACTGTACGCTTCCGAAGTGATTTTACCAATTCAGGACGGGGTTTTCACATTAAATATAATACACGTAAGAACAAATTTTTTTTTTTATACATTTTATAATAAACTAAAAGTTAATTTATCAATTATTTAGAAGTTATTATTACTGTAATCATAATGATTTAATTTTTTTTAGTTTGTGTTAACAAAATTCATGGTTTTTCTGGAGTAATTGAATCACCGAATTTCCCGGAAAAATATTCATCAAGTGTTAATTGCACTTGGATAATTGATGCACCAATAGGCAATAAGATAAACATAACATTTTCACATTTTGATCTAGAATCATCTTCCGAAGAAGAGTGTAAATATGATTATTTGTTGATAAAAGAGGGATCTGAAGACCAATTCAACACTCAATTAGGAAAATACTGCGATTCTAGACTACCGCCGAAAATAACTTCAAAAGAGCCTCAAGTGTCAATAAATTTCCTAACCGATGAGTACTATGTATATGGAGGATTCAGATTAGAATGGATAATTGTAGGCTGTGGGGGTCACTTAATAAGACCTACAGGACAGTTTACATCACCTGGCTATCCAACCGCTTATCCAGTTAATATAGAATGCGAATGGTTAATAGAAGTCGATTATGGTAACAGCGTTGAAGTCTTTTTCTCAGAAGTTGATACGGAAAAGTCAGGAGGGTGTTATTACGATAAAATAGAACTTTTTGGCGGTGAAAATGACAAGGCACCAAAATTAGCTGAATTTTGTCATTCTACTGTACCAATTAATTATACTAGTCCAACAAACAAAATATTCATCAAATTCAAATCAGATATATCGTATCAGGGCAAAGGATTCTCCGCTAACTACAAATCTGTTCCATTGACTTGCGGCGGAGTGTTTTCAGCGGATCAAGGAATTATTTTATCAGCTAATTATCCGATGAATTATCCACACAATCAAAATTGTGAATGGCTTATTTCTGTTGATCGTCATCATGTTGTTAATTTAACGTTCACTGATTTTGATATTGAAGACACTACCAATTGTACTGACGATTATGTGAAGGTAACTACAATTTATATAATTTAACAATTTCAATGAAATAAATCTTAAAAATTTTTTTTTTTTTTTGAGGTATTTGATGGTCCCAGAAAAGATTTTGAAGAATTGGGAACATTTTGTAAGAATCACTTACCGCCGTCGATCATTTCATCAGGCAATCAAATGTTAGTAGTAATGAGAAGTGACAGTTTGATCTCAGCGAAAGGTTTCCAAGCCCAATTTGAACGAGCTTGTGGAGCAAAAAGAATCGTATCTGAACCTGGAGTCTTATCTACTGCATCTAATTTACACGTACGGCAAACTGAAGGTACTAATTGTACTTGGATACTCCAGGCGGCTAATCCTGCTGATCATATTACCCTCACCATCTTCCACATGGACTTGACCAACTCCTGGATGAACACAGGGGATGATTTGTGCGAAGAACATTATCTGAAAGTTTATGAAGGTGATGGCTTAGAGGGACCAGTGCGAGGGTCGTGGTGTGGTAGTAAATCACCGGCGCCAATTGTTAGTAATGGAGATACTTTGACACTGCATTTGGTTTCATCGTTTGCTAGTGATGATATGTTCCAAGCAAGCTATTCTATCTTGAATTCTGGTAACACAATACGATTTTATAAGTTACTTAGTTATAACAATAAAAACTCAGGTTGTTTAAGATCCGTAATTTATTCTCAACTTCATCAGGCGTCGATAAATCAATAACAAACCATCATTACATGTCAACAATATACAATGGTGGTTTTTAATTAGAGAATGTTTTTAATATTACTGCAAAATAGTCGTTTGTAAACTAGAACGTTTATTAACTCTAAATTTGGAAATCAGTTGATAATGTCATTTGTAAAATTAATCGCAAATAAAAAATGATATTAATGAAATTAGCGAAATGAAAATTTTACCAAGTATAAATTCAGTCATTTATAAAAAAGCGAAAAACAAAAATCTGTGGCTACGTGAATTTAGTCAATTTTTACTGCAGAAACTTATAAAATTAGCCGATTGTAAACTGTGTAAATTGTAAAATAACCTGTTTCTAAATTTCTCGTAATTCTTGAACGGATCAACGATTTGAAGCATCTAAAAGGACTCCCATAAAATTAGTTTTTCTGAAAATTAGAGCAGATTCGACCCACCCATTCAAAAGTTATAAGAAGTTTAAAAACGGCTAATTTTACAATATGTAAAGTTTACAATCGGCTAACTTTATAAGTTTCTGCAGTAAGAATTGGCTAAGTTTACATAGCCACAGATTTTTGTTTTTTGCTATTTTATAAATTACTGAATTTATATTCGATGATATTTCTATTTTGCTAATTTCATTAATATCATTTTTTATTTGCGACTAATTTTACAAATGACATTATCAATGAATTTTCAAATTAATAGTTTATGAACGTTCGAGTTTATAAATGACTATTTTCCAGTAAACTGAAAAACATACTTAAATTAATGACCACGATTGTACAAATAAGCAATTATAAAATGCAAATTTTTTTTTCTTCTTTTTTTAGGTCTTAAAATCTTACATTTTTAGAATATCTAAATTCTTAAATACATCACAAAAAACATTTTTTATATAAAAATTAAATTCTTTAAAAATTAATATACAATAACTAAATAAATAAATGTACTTTTGAATGGTTTTATATAGACATCAAAGTCCAAATAAACTCGCGTTGTATCACAGTCGCATAGAAAAATCTGATCTGTAAATCACGCCTGATGAAGTTGAGATTATCAACGAACCGTTGCGGACTTTGATACAATTTAGACATCAAATAAATCACGGATCTTAAGCAACCTGAGTTTTTATTGTTATTTATTGGCTGAGATCTGAACATTACCTTTATTACTTAGTTATTTTCACTGAAATTTTGAAATTATTTTTTTAGCGTGTGGCGGAAATTATTCGTCTGAAGCTGCGACATTATCATCACCCTCATATCCAGAGAGCTACCCTATGAACGCTGAATGTGTTTGGGTACTGAATAGTTCACCTGGAAACCGAATAAGTTTAACGTTTTCTGAATTTGATATTGAATCAAGTCCGAATTGTGACCGCGATTATTTAGAAATACGAGAAAATTCCCCTTCTGGTAAATTATTGGGAGCATTTTGTGGAAATACTATCAATCCGATAACATCTAATACAAAGTTATGGATCAAATTCCGAAGTGATTCCAGTGGAACCGGTAAAGGATTTTTAGGAGAATATACTTTTATTCATGGTAATGATATAACTGGGTCATCCGGTGAAATTGCTTCGCCATTTTATCCCCAGGCATTTAAAAGAAGTGATGAAGTCACCTGGAGAGTCACAGTACCTTTTGGATCGGCAGTACGTGTTGAATTTGATGATTTTCATCTTGAAAATTTTAACGATTGCTACTATTTTAGTTTCACGGTGAATAAATATTTATATTATATTTCGTAACTTTTTTTTGAAATTTTGAATAAGTTAAATGTTTAATTTATTAAAGATCTATGATGGATATGATTCTGATGCTCCAGCTCTTAGTGAACCATGTAGTAACAATTTACCAGATCCAGTTCAGTCTTCAAGTAATGTCATATTCATTAAATTCAACGGAGATTATATGAGAGAAGGTAACTGGTTTCATCTTCATTGGTATGAAGTACCACGAGACCAGTCATCTGATCGTGAAGTAATCTGTAAGAATCACTTAAAATCATAAATTAATTATATTGCTATTCAGTTAGTTGTTACGTGATAATCATTTGAACAGAAAATAATGAAATTTTTTCTGTTGAAAGATAAATATATCAATAATTCACTACCATAATTTCAGATCAATTGTCTGCACCGTTTTTAAGTAATTAATTTTGGAAACTGCATCTTTTACACGTAGAGGTATAGAGAGATGGTAAAGTTCGTATGAAATTATTTGGCCCACTCAAGTGGTACGGGAGATTTCATACTATCTTTACCATCTCTCTTTACCTCTACATGTAAATAATACAATTTCGAAAATTAATTACTCAAAAACGGTGCAGTGAATTCATCTGAAATTTTGGTAGTGAATTATTAATATAGTTATCTTTAGATAAAAAAAATTTCATTATTTTCTGTTCAAATGATTATCACGCAAAAACTATATACTTAAAATAAAAATTTTCCTTTTCCATAAAATTTTGTATGACAATTTGTTAAATTTTCAGTGCCAGATTGTAATGAAGAAATATTTTTGAGTGGAGAAACTAATCTCACTCATATCATAACTTCACCAGGTTATCCAACAGGATACGAAACTGATCTTCAGTGTACTTGGATAATTACTTCCCCTCCTGGAACACATTTGACATTTTGGTTCATGAATATTGACCTTGAAGAATCAAATGATTGTGTAACGGATTATGTAGATATCTACTCAGGATATGTACGAACATTACCACCTCTTCCTGAAGCAAAACTTCAAGGAAGATATTGTAAGAGTAATGAATCGAGTGTCCATGTTGAAACAGGAAATATTATGACGGTTAAATTTATAAGCGATGTTTACATAAATGCAACTGGTTTTAGAGGAATTGTTCACATAAGTCAGTTTTTATAATTTAGTAAAATCTTTTGAACACTATACGTCTTTCAGGCACATTAATATTTATGTATTCTGTTTTTTTTTTTTTTTTTTTTTTTTTTTTTTTAAGACTGTGGCGGTGAATTGACTGGTCCTGATGGAGAAATTGAATTCAACAATGACATCAGGAAGAATTTGGTTCGAGCGTGGAGCTACAAGTGTAAATGGGTTGTTCGTGTAAGACCTGGAAGAAAAATTGAAGTTAGAATTACTAATATTGCAATCGATAATCCAGATACGCATTGCGGCAATTATTATTTAATGGTACGATATAATCTTTCCCTTGTTATATAAAATAATTAAAGTGATTTTAATAATTTACGATATGATAATTTAAATTACTATGAAAATTTATGCCTTTCAATTATTAATTTACAATTACTGTGACATAATTACGGTGTATTCTTTTGCTTACAAAATCCAGCTGAAAAATGGAGAAAGCCCAGAGTCTCCACTTCTTGGCAACGGAAAATATTGTGGAACCACGGTACCAGAAACTCTAATGACAACAGGAAATAAATTATTCGTCAAGACAGTTGGAACCGGTACACATGTTTCGTTCAAGCTAGAATATCGGTAAAAAAATATGCTATAATTTTGGCTAGTTCAATTAATGATAATAAAATTTAGTCTCACGTCATTTATAATGTACAAAAAATAAATTTTTACTTATAAATTCCAGGGAAGTTGGATTAGATTGTGGTGGAACTTTTAGATTAAAAGATCGTATGGAATTTTCATCACCTTCCTATCCTAATATACCACCACCTTTCTCAGAATGCTTTTGGACATTTATGGCATCGCCGGGTGAAAGACTTTCCCTACACTTTATTGAACGTTTTGATCTCACTTACAGCGTTGAGTAAGCATAATTGAATCAATGAAATAATGAAAAATAAAAGAACATTTTCTCCTTAAAACGTGATTATATTTTCAGCTGTGAAAAAGAATACGTTGAAGTAAGAGATGGTGGCACTGATTCATCGAAACTTTTGGGCAGATTTTGTTCAGACACTGCGCCAAGTAGTCTTACGAGTACTGGAAATATTCTTTACGTTCATTTTTACACAGACGTTGCTGATCCTAAAAACGGTTTTAAAGCAACTGTTATTCCTGGAGGTAAAATTAAAAAAATTATAGAATTACAAATTGTGATAATATAATTGATAAAATTGTGTAAAAAAAAATTTGATTCGAAATACTTAGAATTTTGCGGTGGCATTATTCGTGGAAGTGAAGGTGTGATTTCATCTCCTCATTATCCAGCAATGTATCCCAAAAATCAAGAATGTGATTGGATGATAGTTGGTCCCGTAGATCATACTTTGACAATTCAATTCCGGGATCTTCATCTTCCTGGTCTCAGAAACTGTGAAATTACTGACCACATCTATATTGGTGAAAAGATTGCTCACAACGATTCTGGTAAAAATAAATTTTACTTAACTTTTGCTATTAAATTTCTTGTTTATCATTAATTAATATTTGAAAATGTTTATTTATGTTTCGACAGTAACACCTCTTCGTACTATATGTGGAAGTCTTAAGCCTGAACCAATTGTATCAGTGTCCAATGAAGTTTTCATTTCATTTTTCAGTGACAGACGAAGTTATATAAACTATCGAGGGTTCAGTTTAAACTTCACTGCCAGCAAAAATAGTGCGTTTTTTTATTAAAATTTATTATGAATTTTTAATCATTTGCATGATTCATACCAAGAATCTTAGAAAGAGGTTTCTATTAGGAATTACGAGTTGTGAAATTTACTTTTGATGATTGTACTAGCTTTTTTTTTTATTAAATGACGACGCATGAATATTGTACAGAGTTGTCATTGTTCTTACACAAGTATCAAATAATACTATTTCTTTGAAGATTTTTTAAACTTAGTTCTTTAGACATTAAATAGAATCAATATCTTACTCAATGATCAGTCATCAATATAGTAAAATTCAATTTTATTTTAAGCTATTGACATAGTATGAATTTCTTAATAAAATTGAATGAGAATTATGAGGCGTGCACTTCCGAAAGCGTGAATATACTTTAGTAATAACAATATATTTTACAGGCTGCGGTGGTAATATATTTGGTATGTCAGGAGAAATTAAATCAGTGGGTTATCCAAATCCTACTACTCGCCCTCGGTAAGATAATATTTTGTAATTTGTTTAAAAAAATATATTCACTGAAATTAATTTGGTAAATAATATTTTTCTGTCAAACAAATTAAATCCTTTATTAAAAAGTTCAAGTGACGTTTTCATTGTTGTCGCTTTTCGTTGCTATGATGACCACTTTGGCGACGGTTACCATAGCAATGGTTGCTAATGAAATATGACAAGTACAGTGCTAGCTTAAATGGCTTGCATATTTACACAAATTTATAATTTCTTAAGTAGTGATGATGATATTTAATTCAAGATATTGTGAATGGCGAATCACTGTACCTCGAGGCAATCAAGTCCAAGTAGAAATAGAAGATTTAGATCTTCCACAGGAAGAACCTGAAAGATCAGGACTTTATTTAGCAGTAAATAAATATTTTTATACAATCACTATCACAATCAAATGATCACAATTAAATTGTATTCAAATATTTGTTTTCAGTTTTACAATGATTTCTACTCAAAGTCAAAGATTTCAATAATACGGTCTGGACAGTTTTCTCGTACGTATAGCAGCTCTTCCAACATGATGTTGATCTCGTTTTGGATGACCAGTGGGCATAGGGGTCTAAAAGCTCGCTACATTGCTGCAGCGCCAGCGCGTAACTTATCTACATTTTGTTAATAATGACTTGGATTTAAAAAAAAAAATTATATAATTAACAATTAATATTTTTTACTAGCTTGTGGTGGAAATATTGATAATTATCACGGCAGTTTGAGTGCTCCAACAATGGCGCCCTTCAATCGATCTTCATTTTATTGTGAATGGGCTCTCACAGCTCCGCCTGATTTAGTACGTGAAGGCGTTAATTCCTCAGCTACATTAACTGTGTCAGTAACTGGAACCATTGGCCGGTATTCTCGCCAAGGTCGTTCATGTAGTTATCTAATGAAATCTATCACTGTAGCAGGTCAGCCGTTTTTTTTTTTTTGGTTAATGTTATTAGTTATAATTCGATTTTAAAATAAAATATTAAAAAAAAAATTTTATTAATAGGTCCTGATGAAACAATAGGAATGGTTTGTGGAAATGTTTCTCGACAGCCATATATTATTAGGAGTCCTTCACCTCTTAATGTTATAAAGGTAATTTAAGTTAATTCAAAATCCATTCACTTTTTTTATACATCATTATTATTTAGTAAACTTCATTGATTTTGAAAGAATTTTAAAATTAAAATAAAATTCACTTTTTAAATTCAAGATTCTCAATGGTACTTATGGTTCTACGATGAATTTTGAATTAGAATATTCATGGCAAATGTGTGGTGGAATACTTAGAGGCCCGAGTCACAAACTTGAAGCACCAAAGGTAACGATCTCTTTTTTCTCTCGATGAAAAATCTCGGATCATAATTTGCCAGTAAAAAAATATATCGCTACCATAACACCGACACACAAAAAAAAAGTTGCTTGTATATTTTGACCGGATCCAGCTACGGACGTATATGTCGACCCGCTGAATCCGAATTTGAAATCCGTTTGGCCCGGTCACCCTCGAGATTTGAATAAAATGCGAAAAATCCAAAAAATTGTGAAAAACTGCAGTCACAGCGATGAAAAAATTTTTGTGGACCCGGAACAAATACGATTTTCATGTATTTCGATTTAGTGAATCTGAATCTCGACGTTCATTAACCTGTTGAGTCGTCAAAATTTGAAAAAATTTCGAAAAATAGTGCAAAAAATCATGAAAAACTGAAATTATCCAGATGAAAACATTTTTTGGATTCAGATTGAGTATGATTTTTATGTATTTTGTTCTATTGAATCTGAATTTAAAGTTTTTTTGTCTCATTTAAGTTTCAAAATTAAAGTTCAAATTCGGATTCCGTGGATCGAAATACATTACTATAGGCGGGTTCGGTCAAATGCACAAACAACTTTTTTTTTGTGTGGCGGTGTAATTAATTCTTCCAAAAATTAATCTTTCTATAATTTCTTTGTCAATAATTACTCATTGATGATGATGATGAGAAATGATTACAGATAAAACAAGAAATGACACCAGCACAAAATAACGTTTTGTACCCTAGAAATTGTGCATGGCGAGCAGAATTCGCTGACGATGGTGTAGTTATTCAATTGGCATTTACTCACCTCGATATGGGCAGCTGCAATGATAATTATATTATTGTTAGGTAAACATTCATTCAATACAATTTGTAGGATAATTAAATTTATTTTGTGTTTTTAAAATAAATTGAATATCCTGCACAGAAATGGTGGACCTATGTCACCAGAAGTAGGAAAGTTCTGTGGTAACGTGATACCGAAAAACATAACCAGTTCTTCGAATAAGTTATGGATTGAGTATCACGCTACGAAATCACCTAGCGATTTCCAGCTTGAATTGAGTGGTGATAAATTTGGATGTGGTGGTACTATGCGAGGAACTCGTAAAGAAATATCTTCTCCCAGGTATTTATTATATTTTATCTGTACCTAAAAAAAAATCTTGTCACGGCTCCAATAACTACAGAAACTTATACGCCCAAATGGGAACTTACGTCAACAAAAAATTAATTTTTCTTCGTTAGTTTTCCAGGTCAATATCCCAATAATGCTGAATGTACTTGGGAAATAATTGCAGAGCCTGGTTATCATGTTGGATTAGTTTTTCTTGATAGATTCAATTTAGAAACAAGTACAAATTGCTCAAACGATTTTGTTGAAGTGAGTGCTCGTACATATACTTAAATACCTAAGAAAATGGTTTAGATCTACGTTATTTTCAAAAAAAACCTTGCTTTAACGATATTTTCATTACAGTTGATTCTCGCAAACGAATTTTTTATTTTTTATTTTCTAATAATTGGTTTAGTAACAATTATGTATTCGAAATTTCATTTCTTATCAATTGATTGAAGCGCTTACAGTCGATTGAAAATTATTGATTATTGAAACTAAAAAATTAATTTTTAGATCACTTATTTATAAGTCAATAATTCAATTATAAATGTGTGATGTTTAATTCATTATATATCGATTTTTCTGTTATACAAACGTTGATCCAAGCTATCTTCTTAATTACCGATGTTTAGAAAATTTTTAATGTCAAACATTTTTTCAAATTGCATAATTTAGATTTTAGAACGAGACATGTTTAATGCTGATTCATGGAAACAGTTAGGAAAAGTTTGTGGTAGGAATATGCCCCCAACATTTAATGCTACTTCAAATCGTATGAAAGTAGTATTCCGTTCAAATGAAGCTGTTCAAGGAGACGGTTTTCATGCAAAGTGGGAACGTAATTGTGGTGGAGTTTTCGTTGCCTCAAAACAACGCCAAATGATTAGTTCACCAAATTATCCATCCTATTATGATCCAAATCTCTACTGTAATTACACAATCATTGCACCGGAAGGATACTCTGTTTTATTGGAATTCATAGATTTCCAATTAGAATCTAGTAATTTATAATAAATTTACTTTCAGTCTATAACCAAATACCGATTATTTATACATAATTCATTTTTTGTTCATTAGGACTTAATTGTGATTACGACAATGTAAGTATTATGCGTAATGAATTTGGATGGTATGACTCAGAATCTGTTTGGTGTGGCACTGATCCACCACCAATCCAGCATACCGACCATGCAGTAGAAATTATTTTCCGAACTGATAAATTTATTCAAAAACGAGGTTTTCAGTTCGCGTATTTCATAAATGGTAACTTTAATGACTTTATTGTTTAATTATCATCATTTTTTTATAGAAAACATAATCTAAAATTCAAACACTTAATTTTTTTTTGTTAGAATGTGGAGGTGAATTAACAAAAGAGGGAATAATAGAACCACCAACTTCTAAAGATTCGCTAACGTACTTCGGAAAACTTAATTGCACTTGGATTATCCATGCTCCAGATGATAGAAGTGTTGTTTTAAGATTTGAAATGTTTGAATTGGAATACACTTCCAGGTAACAGAATTAA
The DNA here is from genome assembly GCF_013202065.1 of Cotesia typhae. Lineage (NCBI taxonomy): Eukaryota > Metazoa > Arthropoda > Insecta > Hymenoptera > Braconidae > Cotesia > Cotesia typhae. The sequence continues at coordinate 2,954,648 of NW_027423757.1, read as the reverse complement.
ATAAACATACGTGACACAAAGACATTTCAAAGATTTCCATTTATGCAATTTTGCACAGTTTTGTTTTTAATTAAAACTTTCCGAAATCTAATATTTTCGGTCCCATCTTATATATTTATTTTTAATAAAAAAAAAAGTTAGGTAAAACCAAATGGGCATGCCTTAAGCGCTCAAGTCATACGTATGTTATTAAAATTTTTTTAATTTCCCGTGCATTATTTATAACGCGAATATCAACTACTTACAAGTAGATACGCATACATACGTTGGCTTGGTCGCAGAGTCACTATGAGATCTCTGTTTACTAAAAAACTGAAAACATGCCAAATTTGATATTGCATAGGGTTTTTCATTAAAGTATAATGACAGGATTGAAAAAAAATGAGTTCTAAAATTGTATATCTTTTTAGTTTTCTTGACCACTCACGGAGAGAAAAGAATAGAACTTATTCCCATGTAGAATGGCAATCATTACCATGTTACATAGTAACGGAAATTTTTGTGAGAATCCTGTGTAAATTTGCTAGTAAAAATCTTAGAAATTGTGATAAAGATATGAACAAGCACTCATTCGATGCGGAATTAAATTTTGAAAATAATGCTGTTGTTTTTGTATTTTTTTGATGAAAATTTCAATTTGTTATTAACAAAAAATATAACCAAAATAAAAAATCTCAGTTTTTTGTAAATAACTTAATAACTATTGGTGATATCAAAAATCGGAAAAAAGATCCTTAAAAAGGAGAAAATTTTTTAAGAAAATTTTTGACTCCCGGAACTCTAACTTGAAGAACAATAATATTTATTTAATGTTGAAAATAGAGTTCCGCGCAACGGCTGTCGTATTTTAGCATCGGCGCGACCGTGTAACAAAAGTTTTAAAAAAACGGGTTTTTTCATTAAAGTTTATAAATTTTATAATTGATTTACTAAGCAGTGTTTTTAATTAGTTAGAACTGAATTCAGTAATCATTCTTCTTGCTGCCAGTGTATTTTTTTTTTTATTTGTACGAGGATTATGGATTATAAATATAATTTTTCTTGACGAGATAGTAAACTTGATTTTTAGGTCCTCGTAGAGCTATGCCTTAGTGCGTTCGTGCTTAAGACATGCAATACAAGTTTATTTTGTGTAATTTTATATATAATTTTATTTACAGATGTTACTTCGATAATTTGCTAGTTTACGAAGGTTCGCTACTAGATAATGAAAAACTATTAGCTACTCTGTGTGGTAACTTGACAGATTCATTGCCAGTAATTAAATCTGTTGGTAATACTATGGCAGTTAATTTTAATTCCGATGAGAATAAACACTTTAGAGGATTCAAAATTGCGGTAATTAAAGGAAATATTTATGATTATTTTCTAAATAATTAATTTGTAAATGAATATTTTTAAAGTTATGATGAGGAATGGGTCAATACTTTAATCGATATATTGCTAAGAGTAGGTTTTATTATAATTGTTTATTTATTTATTTTTTTCTTTTATTTAGGTTTTGTTTGCGAAAAGTCAAGCGAGTGGTTGTGGTGGAAAAATAGACTTGAAGTCTTCTCAAACTTGGAAAACTCAAAAGGGATCCACTTATGATCCATTAGAAGATTGTTTGTGGACTTTTTCTGTTCCTTCTGGTAAAAACATTAAAATGACCATCACAGGCATGGATCTTAAGAATAATACGAATAAAACATCATCAATATATGGTGGCGCATGTACTGGAGATTTCTTAGAGGTACATCACTACGTGCTTTAAAATATTTTGGAAAAACATCAATAACAATTAAAATTACTTATTATTTGCATATTCTTAGGTACGTGACGGTATAGGTCCTTTCGCTGAACTGCTCGGAAGATTCTGTGGGAATACTGTCCCACAGCCAATTGTTTCTTCCATGAATCATCTATGGATCAGATTGTTCAGTGACGCCGAATTCCAAGGATCTGGAGTGACGGCTACTTTTGACATAATCAATTGTAATACAGCCTCAAATTATTATTACAATGTAAAAAAAAATTTTAGTGATAAAAAATTAATTATTGTGGTAAAATTATAATTTTTCAGCTCCTTGTGGTGAGACAATGATATCAATAGTAAATACTTCGAGATTAATAACATCACCTAGGTATCCTGCCGATTATACTTTGGGTCTTCGATGCAAATGGATTGTAAAGGCACCACATGGTCATGATGTTCATATTCATTTTATAGATGTTGACATGGAAGATTCTGAAAGTTGTTCTGGAGATCGGTTACAGATTGTGGATCAAATGGTAGTTTCTTTTGTGATAATAGTTGCTTTTATACGATTGATTGTTCATTTATTTTATGTTTTTCTGTCAATTTTAGAACAATAAACATATAAGTCAAGATTTCGGCGAAGATTTTATTTACAGTGGAAACAGTAAACAACGTCATTTATTTAGAATAGTAAGTATCGATGATTTCATAATTGATTAAAATTATTGTCTGTAAATTAATTTAAGACCTCATCAAAAAATTAAATTTAAAAACTTACCTTCAAAATGAAAATTTTTTTTTATATTTAATTCCTAAGTTATTGAGATGAACAAATTTATAATAATGATGGTTTTCATCTTCTCCATTTTTCGGACGTAAAATAATTAAATTAAAAAACTTGGACTCAAATAACGTAGAGCAAATAACGAAAGTATTTGGCGGCATTCGACGCAGTTTTTAAGCCTCATAAAGAATTTTCGAGTTTGAATTGATCGAACTAAGAATTTCGAAGTAATTCCGAAAAAACACTTTTTTTAGTTTTCTTTCGACAACGATAACTCACGAACGAATCAACCGATTTTGACCCGGCTGGCAGCGATCGACGTGGTTTTTTTATGTTAAGAGCTGATTAGTTTTTGGAATTGATCGGTAAAGACGTTTAAAAGTTATTCCAAAAAAACTACATTTGAAAAAACTTTTTTTGTGGTTTTTTGAGATTTCTCAAAATCTACCGGTCTGAATCGGTTTAAAGTATATTCAAAATCTAAGTTTGGTCAAGTCCTTTTAAATGGCGCCAACTGCGATGAAATCGGTCAAGCCGTGTAAAAGTTATAAGAGGGTCACATACATACATACATAGTATGTATTACATACATACATACATACATACATACATACATACATACGGACATCATCGCGAAAACATTCAGGGAAGCTTCCTAGGACTTTAAAACGTCGAGATCTGATGAAAATCGATTTTTGAAAAACGGGGTAAAATGAATAACTTCCCGATTTCTGAAAATTTTCAATTTTCTTTACGGGAAGTTAAAAATTTTGAAATAAATTGAGTAGCTTAAAAAAGTTAATAACTATTTTTTTGTTTTAGGGAAGACATCATCCGATGGCAGCGTTCACATTTTGTTCGAAATTCGATGCATATGATTATTACAGGTTTCTTAAACATTGGTTGAATTTTTAATGTGAATAAAAAAAGTGCACAATTTTTATACTTTTTTCTTTTTTAGTGGAGGAAGTGAACTAGAAATAAACCTTAAATCTACAACCGATCATCCAGAGAAACGAAGAAAATTCAAGCTCGATGTTGGGTTATCTGATTGTAATCGCAATTATACCAGCCCTCAGGGCAGAATTATACATGAAGGATTCACCGATTGCTGGATTACTATAGAAGTACCACCTGGAAATACAATTTCATTATATTTCAACAATTTGAGACTTTTCGATATGTCTGAATGTACACAAAGTTACTTACAAATTCACGACGGTGGCTTTAATGATCCATTACTTGCAACATTGTGTGGGATGCAAGTACCGTCACCGATTTTCAGTACCTCAAATAAGTTGAGTCTGCATTCTATATCGGAACGTGGTGTCACTTGGGAGAGTTATGATATTTTGTATACATCAACTGATAAGGGTAACCTGATATTTTAGTCGATTTCTTTAAAGCCATCTGAAACATTTTTATCAAGTACTTATTTATTTAATTTGACGTTACTTTCAACAGGACGTGGATGCGGAGGAAAAATTTATAATTATATTGGTAGAATCACATCACCGATGTATCCAAATAATTATCGTAACACCAGTGAATGTACTTGGGATTTGAGTGTCCCCCGTGGTTTTAAAATTGTCCTCGATTTCCTCGTTTTTGATTTAGGGGCAAGCGACTGTGCAACTGATTATATTACTATAACTGATCTTTCGGGTAATTTGGAACGAACAACAACATATTGTGGAAAAGTAAGTTTGATAATATTATATCCAATTATATTTTTGAAAAAAAAAAAAAAAAAAAAAAAAATATTTATCTAATATAAAAATTGAACTTTAAAAATTGTATAATAAATTTTAGGAAAATCCTGCCAAATTCGAAGGATTGTCGAATGAAGTAAAGGTTACTTATCATACAAGTCCAAATAATGGCGGTAGTGGATGGGTCATTGTTTTTATGGGAGTCGAACATTGTGAGTTTTATTTTATTTATTTGCTACTATTTAATATTTATAAATTATTAAAATATCAATTTCAACTTATTTGCTCAGCTTTCGTAGATGATGGACCCGACGGACCTCATATGGAAGCAAAATTTTATGATTAATTTTTTTACGTTAATTGATTAGTTAATTAATAAGATGAAATTTGTGTAAATAATTTCGGTAATAAAAGCGAGTCTTACAATTTTAATGTCAGCATTTTTTATTTATTTCTGTTTATTTTAACTTTGGAAAGTCTTCAAGAAGAGCTCAATTGTTATTGTACGGCCTTGTGACACCCGCGATTCATAAAGGCGTATAAAAACAAATTTTTTTTAAATTGATAAAATGATGTCCTAAAAGTGTAATAATACAAGACAAATTGGTAATTATTTACAAGTGAGGTCAGCCGATACCTGAGCCATGTAATTTTTTTTTATGCCTTTGTGAAAAAAAAATATCTCAAAACCATCAAAAAAAGATAAAATAGAAATTTTATCCAAAAACATAATAGCCAATTTTTTATCCAAACTTTAAAGGCAAAAAAGCTATTGAAATCTGTATTTTTTCCTTTAACGACATTTTTCATCATAATTGCGCCGTAAAAACAAGTAGAATAAAAAAAAATTAAATAATGTTAATTTTTCACCTTGTTAAAAATTTGAACTTTTTTATGTACTAAAAAAAAATTTTTTTTTTATATAATTTGAATGTTTTGTCAGTATTGTACCATCAAATTAAAATGATGTTGATTCCGAAAAAAAAATTTTTTTTAAACGCCTTTTCTGGCTCCTGGTAATCACCGCGGGAGCCGTAAGAGCATAATAAATAATAAGCATCCAATTTTTGAAAGGAAATTTTTTTTTAGTTTCTACTATATTTTGAGAATACAATTAAATCAATTTCCAAAAAAAAAAAATTATTTTTATACATTCTTGTTTACTATATTTATGCCTTTTTAACGATATCTTTCGCCGGTATACGCTCTTATGGCACCGGTAACGCGATATTATTAAAGCCCGCTTGCAATTGTAAGAGTATTAAAATTGTTTCATGAAAAAGTTTAATAGTTTTGTAATAAACTTTAATTATTTTATTACTGGACACTTCTTACCAATTAAAATTATATTATTATTATTAAAGTAATTTATAACACAGTTATCACCCCAAAATGCGCGGACTGAACTAAATAAAAAAAACTACCTTTTTATAATGACCTTACTGGTAACTGTTGAAATTGAGACTGCGTGGATATCTATTTGTGTGTTCCTTCTGATATCACTCATGTGCAATAAATTTATTCCAATACTCGGTAATGCTATGTGAAAATCAATTTGAATTAAAAACTAGAATTTTAAATTACGTGATATGTGCGTGCTTCAATATTTATCAATAAGAAATTAAAAATTTTTTTTTCGAATTAGAATTGAAATTATTTTTGATAATTCGCTAAATTTCGATAATGTTGATACTACATGACTTTATCTTAATTATGAATTTTATATTATATAAGATAAATGATGCTGTAATAATACTATTAATGAAAAATGTGTGTTCTAAGAGTCTCTCTTTTTAGAAGTATGCACGGAAAAAAATAAACTGTAATAAATAATAGTCGATTTGTAATAAATAATGATCAACTGTTAAAAATTACCATTTCAATCAGCAAAATTTCTTGCAACTTTCTTGCCCTATATAGCAAACTATATAAGCAAATTTTCTTTCCATATATAGTATCAATCAATTCCTGATTGTAATCCAAAAATTCTGAATAATGAATCACCTTTTAGATTAATCTTACATTTAATAGAATAATTGCAAAAAACTTTATCCAAAAATCACAATTAAATGATAATAATTGAAATGAGGTCTTGCAAATGGAAATGGATGCAACTGAAATCGTATGATGGCTGACTCACTGATCAATAACTGAAGTATAACTTTTTTACTTTGGTTGTAGATAATATCAGTTGAGCTGAATTATTTATGTGAAACTGAATAATTTATAAACTTTTTAAAAAGTTACAAGTGATGTTAAATGCTGGCTACTGATGTTTCACAGAATACATTATCATTTTATTCACTCATAAAACTTATAAAATAATTATATTAACGTATGTTCAATTTTGAATTAAGAAAAAAATTATTATTTTGATACATTATAAACGCTTTAATGAAACTCTCATTTGACAATTTGATGCATATTTAAGACATTCAAGTTCTCAAACATGAATGTATTTAGTTGATATTAATCTAAAACCGATGGTTAAAAGAAATACAATGTGATTATAGTACATTTTAAAAAGTCAGGAATAAATTTGAAATCTTATCTGTTGAAGTTTCAGAAAAAAAAAATGAAACAATCTTTTTATACAGTAAACATGGAGTTTTCATTCAGCAGAGTGACTTACAAGTGAATACAGGTTTTAACAGAAAAAATCTTTTTACGGAAAATAACAAGTAAATAATTTATTGTCATAAAAGCATATAGTGAGGCTTTCATAACTTTTTTGGTTTATAACTTTAACTCCCTATTGTCTCCTCTCTATTTTTCAATAAAAAGTAGTGAAGGGGATTTTGTCTATTACAGTGTATTCTTTAATTTTAATTCATGAAATTTATTCAAATCACTTTCATTTTTAAAAAATGTTAACTTTAAAATATCTTTCTAAAAAACGTGAAAATTTTTTTCAATTTTAAACTCTATTAATTAATTTTAATTTTTTTTTTTTTTTTTTGTAAGAAAAAATTGAATTCATAAACTCCGGTGTATTTTACACGGCGATTTAATTCGTTTATAACTATTATAAATTTATTTAACATTATATCAAGAAAAATGAATAATTGTTATTTTTAGATCAATGATGACAAAAAGTTCAATAGTAAAAGATGTAGAATGGGCAATCGGAAGCCATCGTACGCTTCTTCGAATAAATGGTTTATGGATTTACTCTGAAAAATATTCATGGCTTGCCGTCGCAATGAATATTCAAGCATTACTTCTTACTTTAAGTATATTTGGATTTGTTACATTGCCCCAAACTGTAGCGTTAATGAAAACCTGGGGTAATGTTACGCTGATTGGGGATAACATTATGTCCAATTTACCGGCCATTATGGCTGGAATAAAACTTATTAAAATGTGGACTAACAAAAAAAGTACATTGCTTATTCAATATTTTGCCTTTTTTTTATCAATCTTCGTCACTCGCTCGATAAGCGTTGTACCGCTGTGTTGAACCAAGCCCCGTGTTACCAAACTTTTCTTTTTTTTTTAATTAAAATTTTAAAAAATCATTTTTTTATTGTTAAATGAATGAAATTGATAGCGATCTTTCAGAATTTAAATATATTTGAATACCGTAATTTTTTCAGCCTCAATAATGGTCAATAGTATGAGAAAAACGTATAAATACAAAAACAGCGGCGCCAGGATCATTAAACGATTGGCGAAGAATTAGTCTCATTTACTTAATTAATTTTTATATTAAATTGTTTGTTGCAGTTCTTGTAACGATGGTGAAACAAATTGAAAATGACTGGTATCAATTAAATAATGATACTGAACGAGATGTTATGATAAAGTATGCAAAAATCCCCAAGTTAATGTTACTGTGCGGCTTGGTTAACATTACTTCAAGTACTTTGCTTTATCACGTTTTATCAAATTTCTTTGGAATTACTTTACGTGCAACATCCAATCTCACTGATATCTATGGAGATAAAATTCTCCCACTTCAATCGGTGTACTTTTTCGATCTATCGACAACCCTTAGTTTCTATTTAATATCATGGAGTCAATTATTTGGTTCTTTAGTTGCCAGTCTTGTTTATACAACTTTCGACATAACTTTTGGTTTATTTGTGCTGCATACATGTGCTCTCCTAGAAAATCTTTCAAAACGAATTCATAATATGCCAATGGATTCTGAAGTAAAATTTCAGAAAACTTTGAAATCGACTGTTTTGCAACATTGTGCTTTAATCAGGTAATCATTGTTGAAGTGTATTTGAAGAATTAACCGTAGAAAAATAATCTTGAAAAATGGAATCAAAAGAGCAATCTTTGAAAAAATAAAAACGCACAAAAAAAAAACAAAACAAAAAAGATAGTGGCGAAGAGAGTGAAGGATATTGGAACGAAATTGCATACCTCCCAACGTAAAATGCGTGGTCATATAGGGTCAGCTTATTCGAGATTGAATAGTTTTAAATTGATTATAACTATTGAATACATTGAAATTGAGATCATTCAAAAAGAGTTTGTCAAACATAAATTTTCTAAAAATTTGAATCGATTTAAACTGGTAGATTTTGAGAAATTTCAAAAATAAAATGTTCAAAACAATTCTATGGTAGGGATAATTTTTAAACCACTTCATCGTTTTTAAAATTTAATCAGCTGGAAAAACTTAAAAAAACATCATATCGTTCGTTTTTGTCATTATCAAATCATTTCAAAAAAATTCTGACTTTTCAATAATTTCAAAATATCTGATTATATTACTTTTTTGGAACTTAAAAAAACGCGTTGAATAGTGTTAACGAGCCATGAAAAATGGATAGATATTGTAGTTGTGAGCTCGAAAAATTAATGACATAGACTGAACGATATTTACCTAATTTATTTTTTATAATTGGGCACAGCCGAATGGCGCTTTTTTAGTGTGTAATTACTAATTACTAATTTAATCACTCTTAGTCGCAGCAGTATATTTATTGCATTGACACTATTTATTCAACATGATAAAACATGCAATTTCTGTTCTTTTTGGATTCATTTTTTGAATTTTATTGTTTTCATAAATTTTTTATCATCCTGATACCATTTGATAATTTCGTAGATACTAATGCTCATAACTTTATATTTAGATTTGTAGGTCAAATTGAAGGGATTTTCAGCACAGTATTATTAGGATTGGTTATATCTTTCGGCGTACTTTTCAGTGTTTTAGGATTTCAAATCGTAGTCGTGAGTACTTTAGATCCCATAGCTAATCATTAAGAAATTTAAACTCAATACTCGTAGACGTCTGTACTTTCGAAAAATGTAAAAAAAAAAAATTATTTTTTCAAAAGTTACAAATCAGAATGATACCTTAAGTGTCATTATTTTCTTGTCACGCAGGGTAAGAATTTAAATTTTTGATGCAGTTAAGGTAAAACATTTTTTTTTGTAGTAGACTAAGATCGATTACAAACATGTAAAAAGTAACAATTTCAGAGCATTACGGACAGTGAAGTACAACTACCTATATTCCAAGCAACTTTTTACATTGCATTCATGAATTACTTTTTAGGCAATGTTCATTTATTCATGGGTTGGCGAGAATTTGATCGAAAGAGTTAATTATGAAAACTTTATTAGAATTATCTTCACAGTAATATTCAAAAAAAATATTTGATGTTTCTATTATGCAGAGTGACTCCTTGAATAATGCAATTTACAACTGTGATTGGACGTTGCTCATTGCAAAAGACCGTCGTCAGATGATTTTTCTGCTATTAAACTCTCAGAGAAAATTATGCGTTACAGTAGGAGGTGTTGCTTCAGTGTCTCTTGATACGTTTGCAAAGGTATGTAAAGTATGCTCAATACTTTGAGTTATCAACTGATTAATGTTGTTGTGATAGTGATTATCTGGTCATGTGTGATGCTTTGAGTTTTAATTGTTATTATTAAAATTGTACATAATAAAAAAATTGATAATTTTTAATTTGAAAATTTTAGTTGATAAAAACATCTGCGGGGTATATATCAGTGCTACTTGCAGCCAAAGATTGAAAGTTATGCACATTTATTGGAAAATATATAGTAAAAATAAACAATAAAATAAGTAAAACCATAATTACAATATTTTTTATTTTAAACTTTTGTTATCTACACAATCTAGACCGTGCTTTAGATAAATTTAATCACTATCTTAAAATATAATGAAGTTTAATTGCATAGAAACAGAATTTTTTTATCTTGTTAACCTCATTGCCGATAAAAACGCATGAATTACTTAAAATAGATTATTGTATTAAGTTTCACATAATAAATCAAGGTTATCAGTATATTTTACTTTACTGTGCTTTAATTTATAAACTATTATATTTTTTCTTCCTCTTCACTACCAACGGTTTCATTTTCAACGTCAACAGGAGTATCATCAAAATTTGACGATGTACATTTCGAAATTTTTGATTTCGTTGATTTTCCGTCCGAATATTTTGATTTACACTTCTCAGATTTTTTATTTTTCTCTGCATTCAAATGACAATGTGAGTCGCATTCTTGTTCATGCTGCTCATCAATTATGTTCTCGTCTTCAGAAAGTGAACCAGAAGATTTTTTCAATTTTTTATCCTTCTTAATTTTTTTCTTTGTCTTATCTTTTTTCTTCTTGTCTGCCTTTCCATTCTTTCTTTTATCACTACTTTTCTCAGCGTCAGTTTCAACAGATTGACTGATTTCTTCATCGGTTTCATCCGAAGTTTCTAGATCATTAGACTGATTATCAACTTCATTATCAGTCACAGTGTCTACACCTTCGTCTTCTTGTTGATTGCGATTTTCTTTTGTTTTGTTATCCTCAACTCGTTTTTTTTTCTCCTTTACTTCGTTTAATATTTCGTCACTTCGAGCATTTTCTTTTCGTTGTTTATTTTTTTGAGTTTTTTTATGTTTCTGAACTGTTTCTTCCACAATCATTTTTTCATCTACATCCATGTCTTCAGTTGATCGTCGTTTTCTCTCTTTAGTTTTTACATGGTTCTTTTCGGCCTTATTTTTTTTACCATTACTAAAAAAAATCAATGAACGCTTAAGTTTTTTTTTATATGTATAAATCATAAAATAAAATTTATATTTACCGAGTTGAATGATGTTCTACATCAGAGTGTTTATTTTTGCCGTGAGTTTTTTTGCCGTCAGTACTTTCCAATGATAAAACGATAATCACGCACAAAACAAGTGTAGCAAGCACAGCGATTCTATAAATAAAAAAAAAAAAAAATGATTTTTACAATCTAAATCATCTTTCTGAAAAAACTTGGATTTAAGTAAAAATTATATTTTATAAAAAAATTAAATAATTAAAAAAATAAAAAGTATATTTTTTTAAGAGCAGATTCATAAATAAACAATCTTTGATTATTTAAAAAAAAAAACCTACCGCATTGTTGAATTAAAAAAATTATTTTCACTAACAAATTATGTAAAAAGAATTAAACGGTATGTATTCACAACACGAAATGAAAAAATGAATTTCCTTTAAAGTATTGAAAAACTGGTGCAACTGGCATCCCACCACAACTATGATAATTATTCCACTCGTTATCCGTTAAAATGATAGCAATTCATCTGATATGGAATCTTTGATACGCTAAATTTTAAATGACGTCAATAATGTGCATTTATAAGAGATTAGCAATGTATTAATTTCACATATGTTTACCTATTATTTCAAGATTATTAAAAATATTTTTGACGCACCTTGCTGATACATATCAATTTTATTATAATATCACAATAAAAATGTAAATAAAATTTTTATGACATTATTTGTTTTTTAAAATTAAAAATAAAGTGCAAAAGGTTATCGAGTTATTTTTAGATTTTGATAAAAACTAATTGTGAATAAAACTAGAAGTTTGATTATTACATTAATATTTTTTTATAGGATGTTAAAGAAATTAATATTACGTTTTTATTACCGATTTTCTTTGCCTATGATTTCTTTTGAATATTTTTAGATCTAAAAAAAAATGAATTTAAAAAATGTAATTAATTAATATGCTGATCAGGTAAAAAAGTTTATTTAAAGGAGGAGATTTATGGATAAATATCGTAATAAAAACTCAAACCCTGAAACTTCTTTTTTGTATCTTTGGATTTAAGACAATCCCGCAAACTGCAGTATTGTTAAAAGTGTAGGGTGACGTTTCTCTAATAGAAAATGCTTACCAGTTGCGATGGTTAGTATAAAACTTTTGAAACTATGGATTAACAAAAAAGTATTTGCATCGATTTATTACTTTTCACTTTTATGACTACAAAAAACTTTTCAATAGTTAAATTTATTAAATTCACCATGATCAAATTGAATCACTTAAAAAAATATTCCCGATTTTCTGAAAATTATTGATTTTCAAAATAGGGGGAAGTTAAAAAAATTTTTTTGCCACATTTTTTGAGTACTCTGTTTTGCCCAACTACCTTGCTTCACTCATTACCCTTTCCCTATACTATTACAACTAAATGGAGTTCATTATTGTATCAATTATCGATACTAACAGGGATGATGGTTTTATTTAATTTTTTGATAGGCAATCCAGTCTTTTTCAAACTATCCTTTATTTTATGATCTCGGGATATTTTCATTCAATACTTGGATTGAATATCATACGATGCTAATTAGAATTTCGTTGAAAAGCAAGAAAATTACTTCGAAAAACTTTGGAGTTTCGGTTCAAGTCATTCTTTGGATTATGAATTTTGGTGTATTATACAATCAAATTATGAATGTCAATTGAATTTACCATCGGAGAACAAAATAACTTAGTTTTTCGTAATTCTCGGCCAAAAATACGTAAATACTAGTTATCCGAATACAGTAAAAAATTTTGCATCATTGCGTCATTAAATTTTGTGTTAAATATTTAACACTTTTATGTGTAAATTTAACATTTATTGTGTTAAATTAACACAAAAAAGTGTTAAATATTTAAAATAAAAATTTTTAACACGAAATTTTTTGACGCAAAATTTTTTACTGTGAACCCCGGAACCTATGAGTCCGTAAGAGCTACCCTCTTCAGCCGAGGGACTATAAGGGGGAGATACGGTTAATTCACTGCAAATATTAAATATAATATAACATAAAATAAAAACTAAATAAAATGGAAAAAATAAAAACAATCAAAAATGAAAAGTGTTATTGAATAAGTTATTATTGTCTTTTATTTGTATTTAAAAATATTTTTATAAATAACATTTAAACTTGTCATTAATGTAATAAAATAAATAACTAGCTATTTATAATATTTATTCTTTCAAATATAATCACTATACATTCGCACGAATTCCACAGATTTACAGCGTATTGATTATTAATTATACATCCTTTTTTATTACAATAACAGTTTTACGCCATTAATTATTTATACAGACATAATATTTAATTATTTTTTTTTCTTTTATTACTTTGCAACTATAAAGAGAACGTTACAAAAAATTGATTATTAATCATTTGTTTTCCATCCTACAATAATGTTGTTTATAACTTTACAACAAGGCACTCATAAGTTTAATCTTGTATATTATTACTTTTTAATTAGCGCGTACTTTTAACACAGTATATCTATTTCAAATACGATTCTTAACAATTTTAATTTTTAAAAAAGATATTTGCAAAGTGTCATATTTAGTTTTAAGTATTTTTAGATTTTTTTATTTTATTTAGAATTATGAGCTCTATATACTATCATTTTTCATTCTAAAACCTTAATTTTTTATGCCTAGTTTTATTCATTTATTTATTTATAAGTGATGAATTGTTTATAAAAATTAAAAATAATTCTACTTTCAAAGTACAATTACTCAGATAATTATTCATTATTATATAATATATAAAATAAAAATACAAGTAATTAATAAAAAAAACATGTCTTCACTTAAAAAGTGAAATTATTTTTACTCATAGTGTGAATCAATCACATCTTCTATTATAAGAGTTTCGATTGAACTCCAAGAACATATATATGTTTGTACTCTTAATCTAACGTTATTTTTTTAAGTACCTTCAAAATCGAATAAAAAAAATACATAAATTTTTAATTTGTAAGCTATATTATTTTGTAATAAATTTTGTTTACTAATATTTTAAAATAAATTTTATATAAAATAACCCGCTAAAAATATAAATTTGATTTAAGACTAGATATTACATCCAAATGAATGTTTGTAATTATTTTTCTGATTTTCTGTGAATGATATCTAGAAAAAATCTAAAAATTAATTTGTAGGCAAAAAGCTTTAAAACTTTTGGAATTCAAATTAGTTATGATTACCTAAAAATGGTTTATTTTTTTCATAAATTATTATTTTGAATGTCTTCCAAGCAGTTTTTTTGCTTACAAAATTGAAAATTTTCGTACATTTGTGAAAATATGCTTCACATAGAGATAAATAATTATTTTCGTAAGTACACATATTTTAACTAAAAATTTAAAGATATTTAAAACTGAAGTTTCATTATATATATATATAATATTAGTGGAGTCCAATTGTGCCCATTTAATAAATCATCTATAATCTAATAATATATAATAAATTGGTAAAACATTACCTGAGACTTTCATTTCACAAAAATACTCTCTTTTTCTAGATTTAAATACAAGCTTACTTTAACTGCCAATGTAACAGGAATTAAAGTCACGCACTCAATTGAATGCTTTTGTTTTTAAATACATAATAATGCTAATAATAATAATAATATTAATATTAATAATAATAATAATAATAATAATAATAATAATAATAATAATAATAATAATAATAATAATAATAATAATAATAATAATAATAATAATAATAATAATAATAATAATAATAATAATAATAATAATAATAATAATAATAATAATAATAATAATAATAATAATAATAATAATAATAATAATAATAATAATAATAATAATAATAATAATAATAATAATAATAATAATAATAATAATAATAATAATAATAATAATAATAATAATAATAATAGTGTAAGTAATATTTGACAGTATCGTAAGTAATTAGTTTTTTCTCTTAAGTAATAAATATAGTATTAACCTTATCAAAGTCTTATTTTTCAAGTACATAAATTTTCAATGTGAATAATCATTTATTAATTCTGGTTGTTCTGGATTGCTAGAACGATTGGGCAGATTTTTACCATTTTTTAAATTCGAATCATTTAATGGCTCAATGTCGTTGTCGACTGGCTGAGAGCGTTTTTGATCGACATAGTTCCACGGTTGAATTTCTGAGGTACCGAATATTTGATAGACAATATAAGTACCACATGCAATACCGCTGGTGAGGCCGAAAACGTTTCTCCATGCATCCAGAGTTTGCTGTTGAAGAAATAAGTGACAATTGATTATTTTATTTTATAAAAAATTATAATAAATAAATGTAAAAAAATAATATTACATTTTTATCAGTAAATAATCCAGCTGCTTGAGGCGACAAGAAACTAGCAGTCATGTGAATTGTTTGAGCGAATGCTAAAACTGGTCCAGCTAAATTTGGTGCTATGTCTACAATATTAGCCATAGCACCAGCGTAGGCTGCTGTGATAAGTGTTACAGCAATAAACCATATAATGAGAACAATTACTATGTTGCAGCCTAAATATCCAATTAGAAGTACTAGTAGTCCCGGAATAACTTGAGCTATTTAAAAACCAAATACAACCATGTTAATATTTGTACTCAGTACATAACATTAAATAAGTGTTTTATTTTCATTTTAATCTTTTATCCAACGAGTGACTTTGCTAATTTTTTTGTCAATAAAGAGTTTTATTATTCTAAATTTTATTTTTCAAAAAAAAAAAATATCTAAATGAAGTTCTTATCCAAAATAATTGATTTTCAATACCTTTTTGAGCGAAAATTTTTTCTTATACACAGAAAAAAAAATTTACTTAAATAAAGTAAATAATTTTGAAGAATTTCATTATCTTGATTTGACAAGAAAAATTCTTAAACTAAAAAATTTTTCTTGGTTTAAGTAAATTTTACTTGATTTAAAAATTTTTCGTCTTGATTTTAGTCAAAAAAAACTCTTCAAAATTATTTTCTTGGTTTAAGAATTTTTCTCTTGATTCAAGATAATTTTTTTTCAGTGTACAAAAATTATTTAAATAAATAAATCCAAGTGTCTGCTTATATTGCGATGGATGAATGGCTTATAAAAATGAATAAACTATCTACTTACATATGGCTGTGAACATTTTTCGTACATTAGTTAAAGTCATTAATTGTCTCGTCACAAGGACATCCGCAATGTAACAAAAAACCACAGAACTAAAATAGCTACAGATAAACGGTGCTCCAGAAAGGAATCCATTCTAAAATTAAAAAGTTAATTTAAATTTTATAATAAAAAAATGTAAAGCATTAAATATATCAATGTGCTTATGTATATAAAAAATTGCAGATATTGATGCAATATCTTTACTATGATATTTATTAAAAAGTATACTTACAGTCTGGATGCTGAAGCCTAGGACAGTTTTCATGTACATAGGACCAGGAATAATGAATACATAATGCACCCATATTCTTCCAAATGTTGTAATTCCAATTGCCCATGCTGGCCATGAGGTTAAAATAGACTTCCAAGGTACTGGCATCGCTTGCTGTGTGAAATGTTACGTTTATTAGTGCAATGTTTTGCTAATTTTAATAATAGCATTAATTATTTACATGACAATTTCTATGAAAAAACAAAAAAAGGCAAAAAATTAATTTGAAGAGAACTTTATGATTTAATTCAAGAATTCGTTTTCTTGAAACTTGTTTTCATGGCATAAAAATTCTATCAAATTCAATCAAGAGTATATTATCTTCGTAAAATACAATCAAATTCTTAATCGAAAATTACAATTTACTTCAACTAAAAATAATTCATTTTTTCTTTAAGTATTTTATTCTTGACTTAAGAAAAAGTTACATCATTCAAAATACGTACCATAAAATACTCTTTTTCGAGAGAGAAATTTTTTAATAAAATGTAGATTATTTTGTTTGAAAACTAGTAAAATGCTTTATTTAAGAGTAAAATTCTTAAATGAATTATTTCTCTTCATCTAAGAGTTTTATGTTCTTGATTTAAGAGTTAATTTATTCTGTTTTGATACATGCTCTTATTCATTTACTTACATACATTTCTTCCGAAATATGGTTACAATGTCTGAGAAATTGACTTATAAAAGGTAATGTTTTATTTCTCCAGAAAAATCAGTAATTATATTTTTATGTTGATGCACTAACTAATTGTTCTTTTTTAAAACTTCTAAATTGTTTTTATTGATAAATATTTCAGTTGATAGCAAAAAATTTTATTTGTTATTTCAATAAGTTTGTTTCTCATGTAAAGTCATTTTTACTATTTCATCTGACTATCATTTTCATAACTTATGAAAGATTAACATATATTATTGTATTAAAATTATTAACTTTTTGGATTTTTAATAAATATAGGAAAAAATCCTAAGAAAACGACTCTGACAAGGTTTCTACGTTAAGAAAACTGAATATCTCGAAACAAGAGTGAAATTTTCAAAAGAATATTTTTTTTTAATCAAGTATGATTCGATGAAAAATTATATGAAAAATATTATAATTACCTCAGTACTTCCAACTTGATGGATAACGCTGCCTTGGATGTATTGGCGCTCTTGGTGCGATATCCTGGGATGAGAGGCCGGCGTATCAAAGGCGAAGAAATACCACAGCACACACCATATAACCCCGATACTGCCAGTCGTGTAGAAGACGACTCTCCAGCCATAATGGGCGATGATAGACCCACAGAGGAAGTACGTCAAGCCAATTCCGAAGCTGAACCCTGAATATAGATAATCGTTGTGTTAGGAGTAGCTTACCCCATGACCAAGTAGAAGATGAAACATGACGTTGAGCAAATGTATTGAAGCCACAAAACCTGTGCCGCGGGATGACCGAAAATATTCCATGTCAGCACGTTCACTCTGTAATGCGATCCAAATGAAGTTTTACTGTGAAGAAGGACGGTACTGACCAGCGACAAATGAACTGATTGAGTGATTTAATGAATGATTTAAATAAGTGAAAAGAATAACAGTAATTGTAAAAAAATAAAAGTTTTTTAAGTCGAGAGGAAGAAAAGAATTCGTCTAAGGTGAAACAATGAAACTTTTGCAATAAGTGAGTTGTTGATAGGCGAGAAATGATCTGTTTTTAGCAATCCAAAGTGAAATTTCTTCTATGATATTGAGTGTTATGATTTATTTATTTAGAGAGATTGAAATAAGTTAGTAGAGAAAAGCCGGGCAAAATGATAATCAATTATTTTTTTGTCTATAAATCTGACACTTTTTGCTCCTGTTGAAAAAAAAAAAAAAAAAAATATTCAAATATCGTTTTGAACGTAATTAAAATATTCAAAAAATTTTTTTAAATAAAATATGACTAGTCATATCATTAGAAAATACAATATTGCTCACTTTTAAGATTACTTGATTTTGAGGGAATCAATATTATTTTTTTATTTTTGTGGCGAAGAAGTAAATCATGAAAATATAAATCAACTATTAGTAGAAAATTTCATAACTTTTGCAATTGTGTCAAACGATTTCATTTTAGTGGTCTGTTTTTTTTTTTTTTTTTTTTTCTAGTTAATTTATATTCATTCTACTCGTTACTCAAAAAATCATATAGTTCTTTTAAAAATTAAAAATTATGAAGGCATAAAAAAATTTTATGTTTGTATTTTGAAATTCTTTCACCAGTGATAACTTCTAAATAAATCAATTAATTTAAATTAAATTTGTCATTTAACACAGATTTTAAGCTTCAAAGGTAGTTTAATTCTAAAGTTGATTCGTTAGTTTGAAAACTTCTTCAAAAAATCTGTTCAAAATAATGTATAACTAGCTAGTTCTCATAGAAATTAATGAACGTCCTAAACTATTACAGAATTAAATTTTTAACTATCGTTTTATTTTACATGGACAGTCAGCGATTGTTAAAACTGAAAATGAAAGCAACAGGTTTTGTACTGTAGATAAAAACGCAATTCGAATGCATTTATTGAAAGATAATTCAAGCGTCTTTAAAATTTAAAAAGAAATACTCCAAAAAATTTGGACTATCTATTTTGTGCAGCCCTTCTCTTATAACAAAAGATTCATGCTCGTTAATTGTAAAGTTTAGTGTAAGATATTATGATAGTATATATCTTTTTACAGTATAGGGAAGATTAATATTTGGTTGATTTCAGTTTATAATGCCGTTTAACGTGCGTGTATCAAGCTGAACTGATTCAACCAGGCTGGAAGTATACTCATGCCGTTCTCATGCTGTTGAGCGGTTGCCAATCGAGTATACCTCGCGGTCCGGTGAATTCAGCTACGTTGGAGCTAAATCAGTAAAAAAGTAAATTTTCAAAATTTTATAATGATCGCAAGAGATTATGTACATATGTTTCAATTCTATTAAAAACTTCGTCATATCGTAATAATTATATGGTTATTATAATAATCATAGAATAATCGGTGATCCATGTGGAACAACTGACTGAAAGAATTTCAATAAATTGGTTATTACTTATTGCGAAAAAATTTTCTTAAATATTATTTCGATATGATTGACTGAAAGAATTATATATTTATCAATATAATATCTGTATGAAAATATAATAAATATGCATAATGGACAAAATATATTTGATGGCAAGTAGGATAAATATCTATAAAGAAATAAAATAATAAAATTCATATGTAATAATTAATCACGACACATGTTACATAGTCTAAGGCGAGATTATTAAAGTTTCACTGTAACACAAAAAATGTTTTTAGTGGAGTTTCCCGAGTTGAAAAAATTAACTTAACTTCTATACTAAAACGATTGATATAAGCTCATTTTTTCGAATCGGGTTATGCGGATTTTTATACACAGTAAACAAAATTTTTTTTTACCTTGGAATGATGACATGAAACGCGACCGCTCAACTGGTGGAATCCAATGACCGACGATCGCATACATTGCCGGCCAGGTTAAGCCCTAAAGTAATATAAACATTTTTAATAAATATCAAAACGTTTTTACATACATGCAAAATTTTATAATGGTTTAATTTTTAAAAGTTTAAGGTGTGTGATTGAATGTATGAATACACCTTATATAGACGGCACATGTTAAGTTTAGAAAAAAAAATTAGCGATGGAATTTTTATTTACTTTTTTACCGTAGCTATTATGATATTCAATTGTTATATGTATAACAATTCAAATAATCACTAAGACAAAAACATATAATTTCACAAGATGTTTTTTTTTTTATGAGATCGTTGTTGATGAAAATTGATAATAAATATATGTATTAGTGTTTAAGTGCTTGTAAGGATATTATGCGTTGTAAATGTACACAGAAAATTTTGATACATAAAATCATTTTTCAAAATCAAATCAAAAAAAACCTGTCACTAAAAAATGAATAATTGGGTAAGTTTCGGAGTCCATTCTTAAAAAAAAAAAATTTTAAGTATATCAATGGATTCAT
Source organism: Cotesia typhae (assembly GCF_013202065.1). Taxonomy (NCBI): domain Eukaryota; kingdom Metazoa; phylum Arthropoda; class Insecta; order Hymenoptera; family Braconidae; genus Cotesia; species Cotesia typhae. Next base: position 2,933,882 of record NW_027423757.1, on the reverse strand, counting down.
TTTTTTAATTAAATGTATAATAATGAATTAGTTCCAGAAGAAATTAAATCTTTAAAATTTTATGGTCAATTTGCTAAAAAATTTTTTTCTCATTCGGCTCAGAACTTTAATTCGAAAGAACTTTTATTAGAAACATCATAGCTTAAAACTTAATTTATAATTCAATTCTTGTAAAATTATTTAAGTTACCAAGGTTTTTTATGTAAAAAAATTATATCACTGTTGCGTAGAAAATTTTGTGATCTATAAAGCAATTTCGGCAGAAAAAACAAATAAATTTAAAAACAATAAAATTATAAAACTTTTGAAATTACACAGTAAAAAATTTTGCGTCAATGCGTCAAAAAATTTTGTGTTAAAAATTTTTATGTTAAATATTTAACACTTTTTTGTGTAAATTTAATACTTTCTTGTGTTAATTTAACACAATCAATGTTAATTTAACACAAAATTTTTTGACGCAATGACGCAAAATTTTTTACTGTGTATGTTCTACGAAAGTAATTTAAATATTATTTTTTTAATTGACAGATAAATAATTTACAGTATTAAACGTTATGTACATAATCAAGAAAACAATCAATTTTTAGTATTCCATTCACTGAGTGTAGAGATTAGAGATTGTTAATCCGGGCTAAAAGTCATCCGTTCAAGGTAATTATTTTTAAGTTTGTGCAAAATTAAATATTAATATGTATGTATAAGAAACTTACACTAGCGATCCCTTGGATACTTCTTAAGGTAATCATCGCTCCATAGTGCAGATCCGCTGCGGTAGGTATAAGTAGGCTACATATGGCAGTAAGTAACTGTGAGCCGCCGAAAACAGTCTTTGTCCCAAAATGTTGGGTAAGAACACCACCGACTATTTGTGAGAGAATATAACACCAGTAAAAGCTACTTGTTATAGTAGATTGTATTTTTGGGCTCCAATCAAATTCACCAGTCGTCTAAATAAACAATTAATTACTTTAATTGATAAAACCATCAATGCGGTACATCGTACTGAGAAATTTTATTAATAAACCGTTTATTATAAAAATGAACGATCATGATGAATTATTTCACAAAATCATGCAATTAGCTTTTGTATTAATTTTTCTATTAATAACTCACTGCAGTTGAACTAGTAGAGTTATCTAATAAAGCAGTTGTGTTTGATATCTCGTAACAATATGAGTCCTTGGTGACATTTGAATCCGAGGGAACTGGTTGAAATTTAACCATCTCAACCATTGCGATATTTATATCTGTTCTCATCATGAAAGACACCAGAAATCCAGAAAATGAGAGCATATATAATACTACGCGAGCGGGAACTAAGTCTATAATGAAAAAATTAATTATTTAGCTGATAGCGCCATTGACAGAGTATCTTTTAGAACATATAATAATCATTATAAAAATTTTACCCGAAAGTCGTCTCAAGCTGTATGTTGGTCGTTTGAATTCCGAAGAATTTTCATATTGACTGTAAAATAAATCAATTAATTATTGTACTGCTTTTGATATTAAATTACAATTGTCTCGACAGTATCTTCTTATCAATTTATAGAGTAATTATATTACAATTTCAAACAAATAAAGTATAGTTTTTTTTATGTAAACTTTAATTTCTAACCTCTCAGAATTTTCCATTGTGTTGCTCTGATGATATCACCAAGGAAAATTGTGCGTTTCTTTACGAACGAAATGCAACAATATCGATCCACAATCACCTTGGATTCTAGGAAAAAAAATTTAATCAATTAATTACTGTCATTTATAAATTCTGTTTTAAACAATTTTAAACTAAATGGTTTTTAATTGCTTTCCAATATCCTCTATAAAATATAAGGTTAAAGGTGAAGTTTATAAGGTCAATCTACCCTTTTCAACCGTGGAAATAATTTTTTCTAATTGTTCTAAATATTTTTATAATTGCTTGCAATACTCGATTAATTTCCGGGAAAATACTTTAGATTGAACTAGATCCAATTAGAATTTTATTGGTCTTTGTAAAGTTCTTCAAACCTTCTTGGATCGAAAACTTTTGTGGATAAATATGAAGAGCCCATTTTGTATTTCTTCTTCTTAAACTTTTTTATTTAACTTTTAAATTGAAATTTTCCAACGCAATTTTAAATTACTCATTCAATTCACGAATAAAATAAGCAAGAAATAAATTTGATAAATGTAATTAAATATTTTCAATTTATTTATTGAGAATTTTTTCAATTCAGTCAGTAATTGATTTATCATTTTAGATAAATAAATCAATTATAATGTTATGTCGTGGCTTGCAACGACATTTTTTTCTTTTTATAATTTATTTTTAAAATACATTTTTTTTTATAATCTTATTTTATGGTTTCTTCGAATTTTATTTCAAAGCATAAAATTCGAGAAACATTAAACGAGGAAAATATTAAGTGTCTCGTCCGGTCTCTCTAAAGAATTTTTCCGTCATTAGTCAGTTTCGAATGCTTTAAAAGATAAAAAAATCCTAAGTACACAGTAAGGGGAGTTCTATTGCCTTAGTACTGCATAGCTTCACTGACGCTTGGAAAGGTTTTTTTAAATTATTTTCTAAATAAGATAACCTTAGGAAAAGAATGTAACTTTAAAATTTTAAAAATAAAGTAGTTATCATAAATAATATTTAAGATAGACTAATAGTTATGAATTTTAAATAATAATAAATAATTAAATAATCATAAAAATTTAAATGATAATTAATAAAAGATAAAATACTTTTAAGATAAAAAAATATACAACATAATTTTCAAATATTAATAAATAATTAAATAAATACTTTTTAAATAATAAACAATTAGATTAAATAAATTATAATAAATAATTACTTAAATAACTAACAATGAATAGTTTGTTCGAATAATTATAGAAATGACTAACAGAAATAAGAAATAATAACTATTAATTAATTAAAATGAATTAGTTAATAACATTAAACAAAATATAAATGACTTAGTTAACATAAGAAAATGTATGTGTGTATTGTGTGTGCATGTAAATGTGCTTACGTACACGCCTATACATAGATGCACATATAGTCCATAAGTTAGAGAGAGAAAGGGACAGCGTGCCCTCTGGGCCTGAAGAGGGGAGTTCAGGCGAACATCTTCGGAAAAGCCGAAAGAGAGGGTAGAATCCAAGGGAAATAGGCCGCTAATTGGTTACTGTTTTCCCCCAAATAGTAATTTTTCAAAACCCCAAATTCGAGGCCCTGAGATCCTCGCATGAACTCACTCTCTTCGTCCTCCAGAACTCGCCCAGTGCGGATCGCCAACTAACTTGTAAAATTCAGTGGTTGTTTACTTGAATTTAAAGTAAAATCAGTGTTAGCGGAATTTAAATAATACCGAAGTAGTTGAATTACTTCCAAACCAACGGCTCAATTCTGCGGACTCATTCAGGCAGAATTCAAGGTTCAAAAAATCATTTAATTAAATTAAAAGTAAAATTCTGTAACACGGCGAGTAAAATCCCGATAACGTTGAGCCAATTAATTGAATAAAATTAATTGTACTTAAGAGAAAAAATTAAAATAGTTTTGTAATATTAACCCTTGTTCTTTTATATATCGAATAAATAGTTAAATTTTAAATATTATTAAAAATCGTTTCGATAATATTATCCTTAGCAAACCTTCTGAGTCCCGGTCTAGAAGCTTCGGCTTGGATCAAAAAAAGAATAAATAAATTACGTAAACAAAATTGGACGGAACAATAACTTTAAAATATTTTCTTTATCAGCGTTTCAGCATTGTGAGTTCATAAGAATTTATAAATTTGTTCTATCTATTAACTTTTCTAATTAAGATTGTTGTAATCAATCGAGAATGTAAGACTCCCTTTATCTCTCTTCGAGTAAAACTAATTAAAAAAAAATTTTTTTTTTTTTCATTAAATACAGTAAAATTACAATTTAGGTAAAAATAAACAGTTGTAAAATTGTGTCAGGTGAAGATGAAATAATTGATTTATCGAGTATAAATCACGTTACATTGAAAAAATTTACAAATTACGATTGGAGTATCGGTAATAAATTATCACTGTGATTGTATATTTAACGTTGTTTTGCATTAAGATTATAATTTCAGAAAAACATAGCAACAAAGTATTTGAATAAAAGCGATAATTAATTAATCGCATAAAAGTATTTCAAGGCTTTTATAATCAAATTCACTCAAGTTTATCAATAACTTTTTTTATTTAATAGAAAATACATGAGCGTGAAAGAATTTTCTCGTTATCTTCTGGGTCACGACAATAAACTCTATGATCATCGTGACCGCATTTTGTAGTTCATTCTTATGGTTTTAATGAAAATTCCATTCCATCTTCCCGTCATGTCATCGAATTAAATATTAATAACACTGTACGAGAAAATAAATATAATACATTTTTAACGGAGTAGTTTAATACTTTAATACTGAATATCGAGACAAAAGGGAAAATATTTATTTCATATTAGTGAAGACTAAGTATCCTTTTTCAATTATTTAATGATAAATGTATTTGCTACTTCTATAAGTATATGGCAGTTGATGCAATGTATGTCGTCATTCGAATGAAAAAAATTACTTCCTCACAGGAAATAAATTATTTATTTTATTTTATTTGTAGCAAAGGAATCATATTTGCAACCATTAGAAATAAAAAAAGCTTACTGCTTTTCATTCATAAGTGTTTTTTCAACAGCTCAACGGTTTTACATAGAAACAATCATTAAAAAATTAATTAGATTTTCGCAGTGTGTAGTTTTTAATCTGCTCTACAGATTATTTTATTGATTTTTATTACTATTAGATATACCTATGGATATATTCATTAGCATGTATCAAAAAACAAACAATTTTATATTTTTTAAAAGATCTTAAAATTTTTTCCAAGAAACCAAAATAGAGATCTTGTCAAAATTTGAGCTTTTATACTGATATACATGTCGCGAATTAAATATTTCGATTTTCTATGTAAATAAAAAGGGAAAAACGTTGTTTTTTTTAACTTCAGAATTCTATGACTCTACATGCAATGTACCGAGGAGCGAGAGACATCAATTTTGTAGAAAATTGAACGATCTACAAAAAAGATCTTATATTATTTTTTTTTAAATACACTCTTTCAAAAGTTATACAAATTTAAAGTTGAAATATCCTAAGATTTTAGATTTTATTTCATTTTCGGTGAAATTTTTATTTTTTAGATTAAAATTTTTCGTTTATTTCAAAGAATACATTTTTCCTAAAAAATTTTCGAGATTCTTTAAAATAAAAAGTGAAAATTAAAAAAGTCATCTGACAGATACTTTCTTTAATATCATTTAATAAATGGGTATTTATTTATGTTTTTTTAAGTAATTTTTTTTTCAATGCAAAAAGTAACATAAAAACCCGTCGATTGTTGACAACTAAATTATCGAAATTAATGTCAATATTAAAGAACAATTAGTACTCACATTTTAAACAAAAATTAAAAAAAAAGAAAAATGCAATAACATAAGCAGTTTGCCTATAGATTGCTTTGTCCATTCATATTATCTACATCCACGTGGCTATTAATGCCACAAATCAATATTATGAACAATATGGCCTATCTAAATGTTTATGTATATAAAGCAAATAATAATGTTTATTGAAGCATAAATTGTATTATAATTAACTACCACTATTGTTTTTTCTAAATATGCTAAGATCGAACAATGAGTGTTGAAAAAATTATCAATGTGACACAACAAAAAATATTTCATGACACGGCATCATTTTAAATCAATTCGTGGAAATTATTTTTATTCTATATCTCATCTTTTTTAGAAATATAAAAATAACTGCAGTAAAAAAATGGTTACCTTGACAGAAAATTTAAACAATCTTCATACTTAAGATTAAAAATTTCACTTTTTGAAATTTGAAAATTTCAAACTTTATACATAAATATAACTTTATACAAAAAATATTAACTAATTTATTAAAAAATAGTAAACTTGACTAAGGAAGTTGACTTTGTCTAGTGGTTTTGCTGTTGTCAGCAAAAAAGCCGGCTATGTACTAACCATAACATAAAATATGAAGACATAAAGTGCACTCGTTCGAATTATCCCCTCTCTTTTCTCCTGATGACGAAATACGTCACATGGATTCTACTTTACAAATATAGTAATTAAAATTTGACAAATTGAATTCCGTCTTTGTTTAACAAATTATTATGTACAAAACTAACAATATTTAAAAATTTTCAGTAACTCTATTCAGCGATTACTTAATTTAACTAAATAATTCAAAAAGTTTTAACTCATTACATAATTTACCTAAAGAAATTATCGATAATGTATTAATAAATTGGAAATCAGAATGTTAATTTATTCAACCTACTCACGTAAAAAATGTGTTTATTATTATTAGTAAATTTTTAACCAAACTGAGCATTGGCCGTAAGTAACAACCGAGCCACAAGGGGATTAAATAGCTAATAAATCATTTTTTTTATGGTGGTACTTAAAATGTGATGTCAAATCAATTAAATTATTTACTGAGACGCCGATGGAATTAATTTATCGACGCAGTAATTGAAGCCTAATTGTATGGAATTGCAAAGATATGTCACGAGCTTGTCTTAAATATCAGTCATGTGATTTGTGGTATGAAGAGACCATCAGCTAAATTGTACACAGCATAATTATTATTAAGCTAAATAATATTTAGTTTCTACATAATTATTGATACCGGCATCAAGCTAAATACTCATATACCATTGTAAATTCATTATCTTTTATCATTATCAACAATTCATGATATTATTCGGTGCTTAGTGTTTTAACATAATCTCATTGACATTTATGAATGCATAATTAATGTTGTAAATTTTTGCATGACTTATTTTATATACATATATATATATATATATATATATATATATATATATATATATATATATATATATATATATATATATTTTTTTTTTTTTCGTATATTTGGATTTACAAATTTTTTATATTGAATTACAAAAGTACATAAAAACTATTTAATTTCCGTGACTTACAGATTCTTACTCTTCATAAACTAATGAGTTATTATTACGAGTTATTTTTAGTAAAATTAGAATAATATATTATACAACTAGTGCGATAAGTTGTTTCGCTTGAATGAGCAATCGACAACATTGCACGACTTGCACACATTTTTAGGAGGGAGAATTCCCCAAAATCAAATACAAAGTTAAAAAAAAAAAAAAAACAAATATATTTCAAATAATAAATACAAATTAATTGATATTAATTAACAAAAAATAAATTTTTAGAAATAAGCAGTTCAATATTGCTCGTCTCAATGCAAAGCATGGGTAGTGTTTTACTTTCACTCTCTCAAGGTCAAGCAATTATCTCGGCTTAAAGTGCTTTTATCTGAACTGTTTTGCACTTTGAATATTGAATGAGTTGACAAATATCAACAATAACACTTTCGTATGACAATAGATACTTTAAAAAACACTATTTTTTCTAGATAGTATAAAAAAAACCGTTTTGAAAAAATATTTTGGTGAACGTCGGGTTATCTGTATGTGCATAGGAAGTATGTGATCACGGTAACTCCCAAAAAACTTTACTTTTTGAGTCCATTTTTTTTCCATTCACTTCAGTGCGATTCTGAGTGATAGCTTATTTAAAATTACGGTCTAATTCAATGTCATTTAATTGCAAAATGAATAAATTCAGTGACAGTAAACAGTCTCTTTTGTATGCCTGTATGTATATAAAAATGAAAATCGTTCAATCTTCGGCCACACATGGGCGCTTCCAATCAACTCAGATTTATGTTGTTTTAATTTTTTTTCCCTCCGGGCGTAAAGCGTCAACTTTAGCCCCACTGCGCTAAACGAAGTTGCCACTTTCCGCCTTCGTCGGAAAAAAAAATAGTATACACTCCTCTAGAAGTAAATAAGAAAGCCTCAGATCACATGCAATTGTTGGCCGAGGCGAAGACGAGGTCAACAATTATATGGGATCTGAGACATTTCTTACTTTACTTTCTTAGGAGTGTAATATACTATTTTTTATAATGAAAGAGCGTTGAGACGTGCACTTTTGAATGTTCCAAACTTTTAATTAATTATTTTTACTTTCGTTAAAAATATGAACTTTGTAATGTAAACCTCACTTTTTTGATATAGACAGTTAGATTGTGTTTTTTTTTTTGTTATTTATTTCAATTATTTTATTTCTTTAGTTATAGAATTAATTAAAAAAAAATTGTGATAAGAATGAGAACTGTATAATGTAGAAGAGAATGAATAGAAGAAAAGAGTGTACTAAAAAAATCTAATAAATAACCTCATTAAGATTTATGCTCAGTAAATTATAAAATGTATTCAATATTTATGTTTATGTTATAGGATCGGGTGAATTATGTGACAACATTTGTCTAAGTTTAGGTTACATTCACTAACAGGCCTTGTACGCTTACACATATGTGCGATAGGCGAGCAAACGAGATCCCACAGCGAATTTATGATATAAACTTTAAATTTGTGTCATAAGTTAACCACTTCAAAAAATTAAAATTTTAATGAATTACTGAAAATGAAAGTAAAAAAGAATTTTTTTCACACTAAGTGATGCAAACTTTCATAATGATCACCTTAACATCTTTACTCTTATCTCTTTTATTAACGCCAAATAATATTATTATACAATACAATCTTTAACATTCTATGAAATGTACGATGAAACACCAATTTGTTATTCTAATAATTTAACTGTGAAATAATGAGTTCCCAATTTTGTATTAACTGGTGCTGTCATGAAATTATTGATTGTTGAAATAATTAATTTTTGTTTATTATGTATAGATTTTTTCCGACTGGCTCTATTACTGGCGTAAGTTGTTGAATAATGAAGAAATGGATATCAAAAATTTAAATTTTTAATGCACAAAATACTTAAGCAAAAGTTGATTTTCTGATAATGTATATTTGAAGTAACATTAAGTATACCAGGTATTTGGCTTTAGGCAAAATTTAAATTAAAAAAAAATGATGATATAAATTGATCAGAATTCAAGTGTGATAAAATTTTACCAAATTTTATCAAGTATCGATGTTGCCTCGAGATAGAGAATGTTTTAATGGAAATCGATGTTTCAACATTTTTCGTAACGTTATGAGAAACTTTGAAGCCGGCAACCGACAACAGTAACATTTAACTTTTCGTTAATTATAAAATGTGAGTTAATTTATTTTCAGCGTTGTTATTGTAGATATTCCAACCATGATTATTATAAAATGTAACTCTATGTATTTTTAATTATTTAATTTCATCGAAGATATTGTATTTTTTATATACTTATCACCACGTCACATATGCAAACAACAAAGACCTTGGCATTGCTACTATAAATTTTTTTAATCAATATAAAAGTATATTAAAATGCTTTTTTTCCATAAATAATTAAATTAAATTGATTGTAATATTATTTTTCTTACATGTTAAGTTTTGTTCTTATGTAAACATCAACCCAGTAATTTTCACAAATATTTTTGCATAATGTTCAATCACTAAGTTGGATAAAAGTTTTTATTTTTATTTTTCACAATCTGTATTTAGTTGAATCATAAAATAATTAAACATTAATTAGTGATTAATTTTAATGAAATTAGTAAACTTCTTTAATTTGTCAAATACAAAATCTTATATCTGTTATTTTTTATTCGATTCTGAATAAGAGAATTTTTAACGAATATCTTTTTTGTATAACTATTGATTTGTAAGTTACAAAATTTTCAAAAAAAGTCCATTTATATCGACCGTTCATTTCAGAGCTATAGCTCATTCCCTTTTATACAGTAGATAATACCTAATAATACCTTGAATTTTTTTTTTTAACTTCTTGCTGAAGAAATTTGAAAAATTTCTTTAATTCATCAATTTTCAGTAAATAAAAAAGTTGGAAAAAATTTGTAGTAACAAATTATTTTTCGCTAACAATACATGGAAAAAATAAAACTCGAAAAATTACATTATAAATAGTAATAAGTGTCCCGCCGTATTCACAACTAAAAAAATTACAGTTTGAAATAACATTTTTGTAATTCAAACTTTGAATGTTAATTTTCCAAGCTTACAATGTAAATATTACATTTTACATTGCAATTCTCATAAAATCTGTAATACTTACAAACTGAAACTGTAATTTTTCCAGTTTTCATCATGAAGCGCCACGTTACATTATGTACTGTAATTTTTCTATTTTTCTTTTTTCCGTGTAATAATAAAATAATCTAAAAATCGGTTAGTCTAATTCTATGAAAAATCACGATTATTATCAGAAGGAAATCAATTTTTTGCAACACCCTACTTAGATATTTATCCGTAATCTACATCCACATATTTGTAGACATTGTTGTTTTCTATAAAAATGGCGAAATAGATGCATTATATCTGAAGTAGGAATGACTTATATACATAATTTATGTATTTGTGAATTTTTTCAATTAATTTTAATTAAATCAAATATTTTGTTGCTAGACCGGCATAATATTGGGAACACGTGTTTCAGGCAAATTACGTCATCTTAAAATATCATTCCGTATAAGAATCAACTTTCTAAAAAAACTCCATAATATACTTATATATAGAGTTAAGTTTTCACATGAGCTAATGATATATTAATGGAATATGCGATAAGATTACCATATATATGAACAAAACGAAAATAATAGTAATAATAATAATAATAATAATAATAATAATAATAAATAATTCCGCGTTCATTATAATTCATGATTGACAGATAACAAACTGATGACTAATAAACATAAACAGAAAAAAATCCTTTAAAAATCAAAACAACCGAGAAATAAATAATTTAAGAATGTACTAATTTAAAATAGATTGTAAATTCGGCTCATTATTATTATGTCATTGTCAGTATTTAAAAAAAAAAAAAGTGAGTATTTAGCTGACTTACTATTATTCCGTTTATGTCATAGGATGCGACAAAGAAATGCTTTTCAAACGGCAGACTTTGGTTTACGTTTTGCATTTTTTGAACGTGATAAACAATCACAATCAGTTTACAATCATTTTACATTCAAATTAACAACACATCACTTTTAATAGTTGTTAAATAATTTTAAGGCAGTTGATATTGTTAACAATTAATTATTATTTTCTAATTATAATTACTGAGAAAAATTAAATCAAAATGCGAATTTTTTTTTAAAGTATGAATGTTACTACAAAACTAAGTCGGGAGTTAACATAAAATTACCGACGTACAAAAGCCGAGTAGAGCTCGTACGAATACGAATATAATAAGAGCAAAATTCGATGTAGCCTCGACCTCAGGTTCATTTCATGACGTATTCGATCACGTGACTTTAACGTCATTGCATACAGAGCAATCGATAGATTATTTGTACGCAAGTTTTACTTTTACGCGGTACATTTCAAAATTTAATGTTTTTTATCAATTGAATTTTTTTTTAATGCTTTATTAATTGATATAAAACAATTTTTTATTTGATTCCATTGACAAGTTATTATTTAAGATTTGTCAATCTAAGTTTTTTTTTAAAGATCGTTGTAAAATCTCTATTGTCGATAATCATGATGGCTAAAAGGTGATTTGAAGATATTTAAAATTCTGGCAGGTGGTAATTTTTTCATGTCATTTAAATTAGTCACGTGTGGTGGCCATATATATTATATTTATAAGCTTATTAAGCGTGGATAATACAAGTTGATGGATTACTAATGACTGATATTTATTTATTTTTAAGCAAGGAATAAAATCACGACATTTTTTTTTTGATAAATTTTTATTAATTTAAAAATTTTGTCAAAAGTTGCTTGTAATTTTTTCAAGAAATCCATGTTGAAAATGCTTTTAGTTATTTTTTTGAAAATGAATGATAAAATGTTTTTTTTTTTTTAATGAGAACCTTGACCGTGGATCGTCTGTCAACAAAAAAAAAAAAAAAAGAAATTAAAGTAAATACTATGAAGTTGGCGTGAAGAAAATGCATCGATTAATTTCAAGAGATAACTTGGCAACTAAATACAATCAATAGACGTGTGTATACATGAGTACAAATGTTGCGGATTATTAAGAAAATAAATTTTTGGCAGAGTAACAATTTTAAAAATTGATAAATTAAATGTTGAGACACAAATATATTAACACCATGTGTCATAGAGTATTGCACGGATCTATGAGCGAAGAATTAGACAAGTATGGTTACTTTTATTTAAATGATAATCGTACTGAAATTTTGATGGATAAAAAAACTTTTAGACAAGGAAATGATTAGAAATTTTTGTTTCGTGGTTGTAATTTGCTAGATGGAAATTTTCAAAGTTTAATTTGAGTATAGCTGCAACATTTCAGTATAATAAATTTTTGTTAAATTTCGAAAAAAACTACTATTATAAAAATCTTAATATTGAGCATGAATTCATTGACGTTTATAAAATAGATTTATCACAAACTCAGGTTAGTATATGATCAATATTACAATTTATACTTTTGTATTTTCTTCCTTCCCCGTTGCGCTAAACGAAAATGCTGCTTTTCGCCTCCGTCGAGGAGAAAAATAGTATACAGCCCTTGGAAAGTAAAAAAGAAAACCTCAGATCACATGTGATCTGAGGCTTTTCTTATTTTCCTTCCCAATAGGTGTAATATACTATGACCTCCCAAACAATGTAATACATTAATGAAAAGACAATTTCTCGCAGTTCTTTTATCTCGCAGAAAGAAAGTTTTTGAAAAGATGTTATTTTGTAGATCCTGTAGCAGAGTAACCAAATTTTTATAAGTGTGTTTTAAGCGCTAAATAAATAAATAATTTTTAAAAATTTAGACGAATTCAGACTTGAGATTTTATAATGTTTATAACTAATTTTTAATATAAACTTTTGATTTTTTTTTTTTAAGCTGTGATTAATTAAAATATTTACATCTTCATTTATATTACACCAGAAACTATAAATCTTCTACATTGAGTTGAATTTGGTAGCTAAAATATTCAAATCTAAAGATGAGTCTCATTGATAAATTATAAACAAAAATTAGTAAATATTTATCTTCAATCCATCTGGTACTAAATTTTTAATTAGTATGTAATATTCAAATATTAAAATTTTTTTGAAAATATCTTATGCTCAAAAATGTCTTCGTCTATTTAACGCTCGAAAATTTGAAAAAATTGATAATGTTTTTTTCTATAAGTAAATTTACACTAAATGTTGATGTTTTATAAATTTGTTATAAGTAGAATGCAACTATTGGTAGAAGAAATACGAGATATGTTTCATCACTGCGAACCTAATTATATTAGTTCTTAATAAATGAATGTCATTAATTTTTTAGATCGTTATGGATACCGACATTAAAAAACTAGATTCTTCGAAACCACCTAGCCTCAAGGTTGAACGAGGTAAGACTGATTAATTTATTACAGCTAATTGTCCTGAAACAACGCAATAGCGTTATTTAAGTATAAGCAGTTTGTTTTTTGCAGTATTACTTTATACTAGTTTTATTATAAAATAAGTGGTTTAATTGGCATCTGATAACATCTTGGATAATTTAATTAGGCATTGAATGTTTCATAATGTAATTTGATTATATAAATATCTATTATGCGTTGCAGACAGCGATCTTATTGGGATGTTATCTAAGCAATTATATTTGGCCGGTGATCAATTACAGAGGATGAAAATCGTGTTGAAAAAAACTGAGGATAGATTGAAATCAAAAGATCAAGAATTTAATCGTCTTAAGCGAAAAGTCTAGTCAATTATTATTAATATTTTCTGCCGAAAATGTATCAAAAAATTTTTAATGATATTATTATCATTTCAGTTGAAAGAGTGGGAGAACAAAGAAAAAAGTCAAGAGAGCAATCTAAGAAAAGAAAGCAAACATCGGAAAGCACAATTTGAACGATCTGATTACATTTATAAGAGGTGTCTGAAATTAGAAAAGAAAATTGATGATATAGAGGTTTGGACCATGTTCTTTACTTCAATTTATCAATTATCCTATGTGGTTTGATTATGTTTTAATTAAAAACCCAGCTAAAAATAAAATAACTAATTTGTTTCTATCAAGACAATTGTCGAGAAAGACTGAAATCATTCTGGAGCAAGAAAGAATTCTCTCGAGACTATGAAATTTTTTTGTTCTTCAGAAAATCATTATTTTTTTTTTTTCTACAAATTTGTATTTAGAGTTGGTTTTAACTGCTGTGGTCATATCGCCACATTTAACTGTTGGGAATAGTATGTTTAGTTGGGGTCTTTTTGGGTTGTGAGAATCTTAACCTACGCGGCAAGGGTCAAATCTCAACCAAGCTGGTTTCTAAAACCAGATTGAGATTCGAACCCACGCCTGACTGGTGAGAGTTAAAATCATACTTTGTTTAGGACAATTTTGGTTTTTAAAATTTTCTTAAGTGGAACAATATTTTCACTTTAACCAATATTTTTTTTTTTATCGAATTCGGACGAGTTTTAATATTTTAATTTTATTGTGCACAGAAGTTTCTTTCCGACTACGGATTAATTTGGGTTGGAGAAAAGCAAGGCGCGTCAAAAAATTTAAGTCAAATAACAGCGTAAAGTATCAAAAATTATTATTATAAGAAATCAAAGAAGTCTCAAGCATATCAAACTTTTTTTTGTTTCGTTTCAGTGACTACCTAGATAAAATAATTTTGAATATTGAAGACTTGAACTTGTCAGTTGGCAAAGGTGAGATGTTTATATGCCGTAATACTGGAGGAGCCTCTTTTAAGGTCAAATTTTAAAATCAAAATTATATCCATAAACACAAACAAAAATTAATTAACTTCACCATAGGAAAAAGAAATTAACTTGAATCAAAAAAATATTGATCTCAAATAATTCCTAGATTTTCGAGCTTAAATAGTTCAAAAATCAACCAATTAAAAAATTTTTAAGCGTTTCAAGCTCAAAAAAACTGAAAACTTTAGGGATGGTTTGCAAGATCAACCGTTTTTCAGTTTTTTTAGTAGATTTCATAGAAATCTAACTATTGCATTGGTCCTCATGACGGAACTTTTGAAAAATTTTGCTATATTTCGACTATACTCGTCGAGCTGAGTCGGAAAATGCATATGGTTCAAAAGTTTATATATATATATATATATATATATATATATATATATATATATATATATATATATATATATATATATATATATATATATCAGATATAACGCGGCTTGTCACGACGATAGCGTCGCCAATTTACGTCGGATCTTTACCAAACTCAACATAATTATTCTACAGATAGATACCGAAGTCAAGTTCGTAGATGAGCTTAATCGGTCAAGTAATTTAGAAATGCCAGGATTTTGAAATTTTCAAAATCATAAAAATTTATATTTCTTCACTTTCTTGCTCGAATAACTCTTGAATGGAATAACTTGTCGAAATTCTGTTAATTGCATCTGAAAGCTCTTCAAATAAGCTTTAATTTAAATACCATAACATATGAGTAGGTCTAAAATTATTCAGAGATGCCAGGATTCCAAAATTCTAAAAATTCATATATTTTCACTTTCTAACTTGAATAACGTTTGAATGGAATAACTTATTGAAATTCTGTAAAATGCATCTGAAAACTCTTTAAATAAGCTTCAATTTGAGTACCATACTATATGTTTTGTCTCAAAAGTAGGTCCTATTCCGCTATACCAAATATGAAATTTGCTGTTGCACTCGTTTTACCGAACGTCATCCAAAACTTTAGATTTTTACATTCATTTTCATGAAATCTACTTCCATTTCGGCTGCCGAATGGCCTTTTTTTCTTTGTATTGACAGTATTCATTTGTAATTACTTCTATGGTACTTATATTTCAGACTCTTCCAGCTTTGACATTAAAATTTTACAAAAATGGCATGATTTTGCAAAAAAGTCAGTTCAGACTTTATGATGACCCCTCGACCCAAGCATTTCTTAGAGATATATTTGACGGCTATTTTCCTTCAGAACTTCAGTGCGATTATCCCAACGGCGTTCCCTTTAAGGTATTGTTCATTTTCACTTACTTACTAACATCTTTTCGGATTTTCGAATCAGAGATCTAATTTTATTTAATACAAGGTCGAAGATTACCGAACAAAACACTATTTTGGTAGTGGCGCAAATTATCCTGGGAGTGGTTATCAGTTAGGGAACATATCGACTACTAGTAGGAAAATTTATTCAATTAATTCTTTGGTGGAAGAAAAACATTCGGTATCTTCAAAATCATCGGATTTAAAACATTCTTATAATTTATCGGTTAAGTCTCCAAGAATTTCTTCGCGAACAAAGTAAGATAGGATTTTTTTATTGAACATGAATAAATTAAAAAAATCCCATCGGTTTAATTGGTAAAATTATAGACCATGTCATTTTTTTATGTAAATAATAATTTAACTATTCAGATTGTCAAATCCAAGCCTATTTAATCTTCAAATTCCGATTTCAATCACTCACAGAAATAATTCAGAAAAAAACATTCCATCGAACAATAACGTAGAAATAACATCGGGGAATATAAAAAATGTAAGAGTAAGATATAAAAAATTATATAACATTTTTAACCATGTTCATAAATCAAGCTAATTAAGTTTTGTAATTTTGAAAGAATACAGCAAATTTATCCTCAAGAACAAAAATATCTAATTATATTCAGGATGCATCAAAACGATCATCTCATTCGAGTAAACATAAATTTGAGTTATCAGATAGATCATCCTTGGACTCATCAGCCCGGTAAATAAGTACCTATTATTTTATATTTAACATCACATAAATCATTTCGATTACTTTTAAATGATCGCTGTAGTTGAGCAGTTGGTTATTTTTTTAATGACTTGTTTTTATGGATAACCAATGATATTTATTTTAAATTTATTCGTAATTTATGAATTTGATTCTATAATAGGAGCAATTTTGGGATTCGCCCGAGATCAGTGAGTTTCTCAAGGGATAGTTTTCGTTTTTCACACAGTTCAATGCCCTTATCCGCTGGAGGGAATTCTAATTCTTCGAGAAGTTGTAAAGACATTAATGGAAGCAGTAATAGTAAACTTCGAACATCGAAATCGACGACAATGACGACCCATAATTATGAAGTAAGAAATTACTTCTATTTATTGATAATTTTTTTTTAGTTTGAAAAATCTAAAAGCATAATAATGATTTTTTGGAAAATATTTGATATTGAACATTTTTTCAACTAAATTTTAATTGTCTTAATAATATAAAATAAATTTTACCATATATTGAGACAAAAAAATCTTGATAAAAAAATTGACTTGACTCAAGAGCCAAACTCTTGAACCAAGAATTCCATTTTGAAGAAAATCATTTTCTTGAGTCAAGAGAAGAAATTCTTGAAACAAGAAAATTTTCTTAGACCAAGAATAATTTCTTAGCTAAAGAATTTATTCTTTTGACTCAAGAAAATTGTTTTCTTCAAAATGGAATTCTTGGTTCAAGAGTTTGGCTCTTGAGTCAAGTCAATTTTTTTATCAGTGTATGCTTCACTTAAAGTTTTATTAATTTATCGTAAATGATCAGATAATTGCTCTGTTAAAATTACAATGGCTATAACTTCAGGAATTTATCGTTCATCTCACTTAAATATTTTTGTGATGAGAAGTACTTTCAGAAATGTTTAATTAATTATTGATAACACCAATAAATTTATTTCAGATGCCGTTAGTTCAGGAAATAAATGAACCAACGAAAGATTCTGGAGATTTGAGATTGAAAATCAGATCTTTGAATGGTAGAATAGTTTACCTTGCGTATGTTTCTGCTGATGACTCAGTAAACTATCTTTACCACTTGTTGGACAGAGCGATGTCAGGAAAACGAAAGCGTACTCCGAGTTATAAAATTGTTATCAGTGGGTAAGATGAGGAAATATTATTATTTTCGAGTTAAATTCTATTTTACTAAAGCAAAATATCTTTTCTTTTGTTTAAGCCGGTCTTAAATGAACTTAAGCACTAGATATTAAGCTTATTTAATACGGATAGAAGCGTGGAAACTAAGATTATCTGTTTAAAAATAACAAAATTAGTTTTTAAATATATTTATTTCACTGTAGATTTATTTATTATTCTACACAAACTGTTTTTTCTTCTAAAATAGTAAAGTTATCATATTATCTTCAGCTTTACATCAAGAAGACTTGATCATATGGATATCTCCTTGAAGAATTACGGAATAGACAAAGATACTGTTCTTCATTTGGTTAATGACTAAATTATTATTGATACTAATTATTATAAATTAAAAAAAAATTGATTATGAACCGAAAAATCATAAGAAGATTGTTATAAATATTTATGCATCTATTTTAGTAATTATTGTGAAATTTATGCTCCAATTTGCTATAACATAAAATTTAATCTCACAACTGAATAAAACGCTCCTAGATTTATGCAATCTTTTAATAGCATTGTCTGTTTTTTTATTTAAAATCTGAATAAAATGAATAAGAATATTTTTTAAAATAGTATGACTTTATAAATTAATCAAGGAATTTTCAAATATGGACATCATGTATTCTGTTTTTTATCGACAAGCGTACATTAAATTGATAATCTATTTTTGCCATTGATTTTTGTCATATCAAACATTTCATCACGCAATGAATTTAAATTTTGAGATAGTTACTTTCTTGCTAAATATTATTTATGATCGATATGTATTACAATTAAAATGAAGCAAAAAAATGATTGATAATCTTGAGAAGACAAAGAAGGGTAAAAATAGAGTCAAAAAACAAAATGGATTATCCGTCCATAAACTTAAGGTGAAAAAAAACTTTATCTTAAGTTGATTATGATTGTCATTAGCAGTTTCCGATTTATTGTTCTTTTTTCGGAGAAAATTTTATGTTAACGGTAACCATCTCTATATTGTAGCTTCTACTATCCAGTGTAGTTACTAACTTTTCCAAAGTTAAAATGACAAATATAACTATCTGGCAATTGTAATTCGCACAATCATTATATGTATATTAATTCCCACAATAATGATTATACGGTCTATTATCTAGATGATAACTTTTAGCATCGTAGATAGTTAAAATCATCATGATTACAATCATATAAAAATTACACAGGAAGTATAAAAAACTAAACTTTTTTGATTTTACAGTTCAAATATAATATTATTCTACTGTTTGACATAAGAGTGAGTACTGAAAAAAATTATTTATATTATTAAGAGAATAAGAAAAATTTTGTCTCCAGGACTAAAAATTTAGTCATATGATAAAGTCGGGTTTTTTTTAGTTAAATTTAGTGTAATGGTAAAGGTCGACTTGAATTTGTGCTTTTTTAAGGTTTTATATCATTCTCACTGATAGTAAATTTATCATGATAAGTATTTAGGCTGCATTTGAAAATGCTCTATCTCTAGATAAATAATTAAGAAATGACCTTGTATCTTGAGATCTATTAACATTTTTAACGATATAAGCTCATCCCGACACTACATCCATCGAGATCTTTCATTTGAGTACCTACATTAATTTTTCATACATTTGTTATATATAGTAGTAGTAATGATTTTTTAGATAGTACAACAGTATCAGAACTGCACTATTACAATATTCGGATCACTTTACTGCGTTCAAACTTTTTCCTGCATTCGAATTTTTCTTTTTTTTTTTATAATAACTGCATATTTTTTTGCGGCTGTGGACCGACTTGTGCTTTCTGTACTGCATTTACCCTATTCCTCACCTCTTTCTAATGGCTGGAAGGGAAAGCGGGAATTCAAAAAAATAAAACAGATTATGTATAAAAAGTATTGTGTGAGGGTAATAATGTAATTATTGTATTTTTTTATCATACATTGAGTGAATAAGAAATAAAAATAAAAGAAAAGAATAAAATACGAGGTAATAGCGTTTTGTTTTAATTAAATTTAAATAAGTGATTAAATTACAACATGATCATTTTTTCTTCTTTTTGAAGAGAACTGAATAACAAAACGATTTTTTGAAAAAGCTATGGAAAAGTTACAAATTTTATTTAAAAATGTGAAACAATAAATCATTCAAAGATAAAAACGTTTATTATTTCAAGCTTTCATACGATAAATATATACATACATAACGATTAAACATTTGTTTTCTGCTTCATGAATAACTAAATCATTGTAAAACTTTTTAGTGCTATCGCTATAAGTATTTAACGCCTATATTTTAACTCATGCAATTGATGTTTATTTGAGTGCAAGTGAAAAATTGAAAAATAAAAAAGCTGAAGGGTTAGACACTTGACACTCTATCTGGTTAAAATATAAATATGTAGGTAAGTATGAAATGGTTATGAAATTAAACTCGTTGAACTCGAGTCTGAAAAAATTAATTTTTTTTACTATGAAAGAAATCAGTAAAACTTTTTATACTTAAACAACTTAACTTTTAAATTGAAAAATAAATAATAGAGTTAAACGTAAAAATAAAATGATCACTTAAAAATACAAGGAAAAGTTTACCAAAAAAAAAGTTAATATTTCAACGCCTTCGAAATTCGGATGCCAAAGATTTTTAACGACGCAATCGACGAAACAAAAAATTGAGATTAACATAGGAAATCCAAGTGTCGAAACGACTCGTTGACGCACCGGAACTTTAACAAAGTCTCTGAGTAGTCGGGGGCGTTAAGTTGAGCAAAAGAGAGAATAACAAAACAAAAACTAGAAGACAAAAAAGGAAAAAAAAATTTATCCATTTTTCCTTGACACTTGTTAAACGATATTAATTAATTATACATGGATTTTTTCTATTAAAAGTATTATTATAATAATTTGTTTTATAACTGCGTTTATACTTCAACTACGTTTCGTTCGGTCTGATACGCGCTGAATTGATTTAACTTATTGCAACTTTTTTTCTCATTGTTTCAATAACATTTAACGATGGAAGATGAAAAAATCTAGCGTATTATAAGAAAGTGGGAATTGATAGACATTTAAGGACTTTTTGTAAATAACATTATTTTTTTTATCCAGAAAACTTATCCAGAAGTATTTCTTTAACAATTGTCAATAGTTTTTGTACGCAGATAGAAAAACTAAGAAGAGAAGCGGGTTTTGCTGTCAAAAAATTTCTTATTTTGATTCCAAGATTCGTTTATACACACTGAAGTATGTATTGCCATATTGAATTTTCTTTAAACGTATCTAAAAAAGTTAAAGAGTAAATTTCAATTTCATGTTATTGTACGCCTCTCATAAGCGAAGCGGTAGTGCTCTACTCTCGCCTTGCAAATATCAAATGGTTTTTTGAAATAAAATTGTCTCTATTTATTTTCTATTGCATTTATAGAATAATATTTACACATACATGTCATAGAAAATCACTATTTTTAACACATGTGACATTTTTAAAAGATATTTTACTTTTAAAATAAATAAAAAGAATGTTTAAAAAATTATTCCGTGGTTGTCCGTGTGTCTGATAACTGCCGAAAAACTTAACTGATCAAGTCTACTCTTTTTCTACGCTTCAGTATCATCCAAAACTAAGTCCTTTAGAATGTTACGGTCTATTTCAATATAGTTTAATTATAATTAGCAATAAACTAAAATTCACTTATCGTTTGTATATCTATATCTATGTAAATAAGGTTCGTTTACAACATATGCGCAGTACCTTTCTTTTCTGGGCGGACAATGGCGTGAAAGATTTAAAAGTATTTGTATTTTATTTTAATCAATAATTTATTATGGAAAATTCGATTATAAGGCGTGCACTTTTGGTTTTTCCGAACTTTTAGATTTTTCTAGAATCAAAATTATTATTTCTACTGATATCAGCTGATATTTTTCTATTTTATTTATTTTGACATTACAGTAAATGTACAGGAAATTTTAGTAGATACTTCATGGATTCCATTTACTTATAGTATTTTACAAGGGATACTTGTAAATAAATACGATTTTTTTTTAATAGTTTATACCTTTAAAAATAACGTACTAAAATTTCAAGTACATACCTCAAATCATTTTCGAGTTTCAGCCATTTGAAGAGCAATAAAAGAGTAGCCATGAAATCAGTTACTTGAACTTAAAACACGTTTTTCTCGTAACTACATTTTTCAAATGTGCAGCAGTAATAACTCGAGAACAAATTATTCGAACGATTTGATTCTTATTCCAGCTTCTTTTATGTGTTTCTTCATAACAGGATCCTCTAGTTTTCCAATTGAATAAAAAATGTAATTTTGGCATGCCAAAAACCGTAAAATTTCTTTCCGAAATTTGAACGGTAGATACCTTCTATTTTAATACGCTATTAGGTTTTTTTTTTTTTTTATTTGAGGCTCTGCAAAAGTCGCTATTCTTGCTGCAGTGGAGGCATTTTTTCCTTGGAGCCATAGGACATTATGAATAACTCGCAGAATTTTCAAATCCCGACAATTAATCCTAAATAGCCGGAGTTTTTGAATAAAACGATAAACCACAAAAATTAAAAATTAAATAAGGCCATTACAAATGCGGGTAATCGTGTTACGGCCTTTTATCATAGTTTCTGTGTGTTTATCCAATATTAGACCATCACATACGCTTTTTACCGTGTTGTGCCCTTTTTTTTTATAATTGTGCTTTTTGATAATTTTTTTTTTAATTAAAATTTTTGAAAATTATGACGAATTTGAAGGATAACTTGTTGGGGTTTTTTTGCCATAGGGGATATTTTTTTTTTGGGATATTTTGTCGGAGGATCAAGACGTCTGATACTATTTATTAGGGAAGCCTGGGGTACGACGGCCTCCTTAAGGAGTTACAGGGGTTTCACAGCTTCCAAAAATAGATTTTTTATGTCTTATTAAATTCTACAACATATTTAGAATATTGTTCTAAAGTTTAAACGTGTTTAAACGTGTCTTTCTCAAAACTGTTTTCATAGTTTAAAGTCTTAACTAAAACACGTTTTTTTTTTTTTTCACTTGGATCCTACTAGGAGTTTTGCTGTCAAACTGATTGAATTCGTAAATATTTACACAAGTTATCGTGTTTCAAACAGTAAAAGTGCTGATTGACAGGAATTTTCTTTTAAGTATTTTTTTCTGGTTCTATTATTGTAAATTGATTTTTACTAGTGACAGAATTAATCTTCATTGAATTATCTATCGAATGATGCCGAAATTAATTAGATTACGTAGATTACCAATCGTGTTATTAATTAAATAGTTGCGAAACCGAGGTAAAACAAATTTTTCGATTGTAAAGTTCGCATCGTGAGTCGTGTAAAAATATTATCGTAATTTAATTGAGGGGTATGAGGCCAGAATCTTACATTTCAATAATATGAAACCTGACGTAAATAAATATGATTTGATTCGCGATTGGTTTACCGCAAGTATATAAAAGTTACGTATAAAATTAAATTTATATTTTATACCAAATAAATGAGTTACTCAAATAAATTGTGAATAAAACGTTTAGTTCACAATTTATAAAATGCAAGACTAAAGATAGATGTTGCATTAAGTAAAAACCAATGAGGTTTAAATTTAAGTTTAATTTATTTAAAGTACAAACAAAAAAATGCGACTGTGCGCTACAAGTGTTTGAGAATAACTAACTTAGAGAAAATACAAAAATTGTTAAGAGTAGAGTAAGAACTAAGCGTTACAATTACAAGCAGGAAAAATTAGGAGTAGGAATATTTAGTGACAAATAGTCGACCAGGAAATAATTTGGAGGCGGGATCATTGCAAGCTATGCAGTTTGGAAAAATAAGCAGGAAAGGGAATGCGGGTACTAAGATTTTACCTGGATGGGTGATAGGTTTACAAAATATTTCTAAACTTAGTGAGCAATAAAAAGATTAAAAAATACAAAATTTCCCAAAAGTAAAATAAACCCAGAGTAATAAAACCCAAATATTAAGTTTATGAGTATAAGCAGCTAAAAAAAAAAAACTATTTAAGAAATATCCCAAAAAATTACCATTAAAAATTCATTTTCTACTCTAGAGTTAGGAAAAAACTGAAATATAAAAAAAGTAACAAATTGCCTAGATTGCTATAGCAGTACATAGGCTGAGAAATTTTACTCATAAATAAAATTGAACAAATAAATAAACCTTTTTCTAGGTAACATAATTAAAAGTATTTAACAAAAACTGCGGATTTAAATTCCAGATTTTAAAAACTGAAATATATTATTTTTCAAAAAGCGCAGCAATTTTCGGCTATGACAAAATATAAATTATTTAAATTAATTTAAAATTTTATATTAAAATATAAGTGTACGACGGAACAAAATAAATGTTATTCTCAATTTATCACAGAAATAAATTGTAATATTTTTTTTTATTCTTGAGAATTTCATCTCCTAATTATATTTTTTAAAGAGATATTTTAAAATAAAAATATGATGAAATATTGCAGAACTAACTTCAAAGAGTTGGTATTCTTGAAATTAATTCAACTCTTTGACGGTGCACTTTATTCCAACATTTAACGAGTAAACTGACTCAAGAATAAGAGAAGTTTTATTGATAATTGTGGTGGTTTTAATTATCCACGGAAATCTTTCTACAAATAAACTCTTTCTTATTTTTTCTAACCTTTAAGAGTTTGTAAAATTATTTTTCAATTTTCTAACTTTATTAACAAGAGAAGATCGACGTTTGCTTTATCGGCGAGCAACATTTAAACCTCCAAAATAGAACATGGTTCGCAGATGAAACTAGCATGGTAGCGATTTGGATTGTGAACACAAAGAACGTTACCGCCAACAACAGTGGAAGTGGAGCAGATTTTGTCTGGATTCAAACGTTCGAGAAAGCAAAGCTCTATGACGCTGAAACCAGTGGTGAAAATATGAAGAAGACAAAAAGCAAGGATAAAGGCTGTAACGGGTATTTTTCCGGTTTTTACTTCAAAAAAATAGACTTTATTACTGTTGTGTTACAGTCAAAGCTTACCTCTATATCTATATCCCCTAGCTCGAATGAAATCTCGCCGGAGTCCAGGATCTTTTCAGGGATAGCTTATATTACTTATAAATGAAATTTGAGCCTGATTATAATTAGTACTCTATTTATTTAAGACAACAAACAACAAATATCGAAACTTAAGTTATAAAATTTACAAACTTTATGTCAAACTTTACTATATCGCACATAACCCGTACACACCGTTTGTTTTTCTGTTTGTCGGTGCCACCTGGTGGCTAAACTCTGTCTACTACCTTTACGCAGTAGTATTCCTATTTTACCGACAGTTGCGCACGGCCCTACTTGCCCTTAATCCCGTCTGGGTGCTTGAAAAGCAACCCTTCCCGGCCCTACTTGCCCCTAGTTCCCTCTGGGTGCTTGGAAAGCATCCCTTTTCGGCTCTACCTGCCCTTAATCCCGTCTGGGTGCTTGAAAAGCAACCCTTCCCGGCCCTACTTGGTGGCCAAATTTCCCCCAATGGACAAGTCAGCACTTACCTGGTTCCTGGTCGGAGACAAGGTAGGAGTTCCTTGGTTCCTTCCTAGTGAATGGTCTTCTACTGGGAAGGTTATAACCACTGGGAAACTTGGTTACTTTTTCCGTCAGTCAAAATCGCTTTTGTCATTTCCTAGACCTTTCTCCAAGAGTGAAAGATCTTGGAAAATTATCGCCATCTATCGCTCGTCGTCAAACTTCAGATTTTTCAATTATTTAAATCTGATCAAATATCAAATTCATCCATCAATTTCAATAAATTTCAATAAATTTCATACAAAATCAATTCCATACAAAAGTCGTTCGGGACTTAGAAAAAATAACATTTGCCAAATAATAATTTTCACCAAAATAATTTCCCATACTAATTTCATTTCTGGGACTTAGTACAAACAAGTTAATTCACAAAGAAAATAATTAATTAAATAATTATTCAGATATTTTGAATCTGTTCGAGAATTCAATTAATTCTTTCTTTCAGGTAAATAAATTTTTGTTCTTTAAAAGAACAAAAATTATCGCCACGCAGTTTCGCTTATATTAGCTCGTCGGTTTTTACTGCAAACGAACGAACGGCGAAATTCTTCGCCATCTCTCGCCGCGGCGGCGTACTCAAAAAAAAATTCGCGCGTATTTCCAAATAATAATAAATCGCAGTCAAAATATTTAAAATTTAAATAAACTTTTCCATTAAACAAAGAAATGTAAATGAACAATTATATATATAAAAAAAAAACATCTTTAGTATATTAAATACACTCCGGTATTAATAATGATAAGAACGATAATAATAGTAATAATAATGATAATAATAATAGTAATAATAGTGATAATAATAATAGTAATAATAACGATAATAACAATAGTAATAATAATGATGATACATCAAAAATAAATTCTGCTGCTCTGCCGTCTCGCTCGCACTCACTTTTTACCATCACAAGGCGGAAACGCAGCAAGAGTAGCAGGACCGATGGACAATGGGAGAGATGGACAGATGGACAACGTGCCTGATTCCAAACATCAACGTCTGGTTTTCTCGGAAATACGGGGACATGGACTTCTTCCTCACTCAACTATTGACGTGACATAGACAGTTTAATGCTCATCTCTTCAACATGGGGTTGCACCGCACGCCGACGTGCAAATGTTGCCTAGACGTAATCGACGACTCCGAACTCACGTTCTTCGAGTGCGTAAGGTGGAAGGACTACAGAAGCAACACCGACGAAATTGTAGGCACTGCGCTCTCAACCGCGAGCTTAGTGACCTACATGCTCAAACAAGGAAAGAACTGATTAATTTTTCGAACCTACTCACAGCACTTTTTAAAAGAAAAAATCGCAGAAAGGGACCAGTAATCAGGAGCAGGCGTCGTGAGATGTAACACGGACAGAATTGAAGTAATGCTAACGTGGTTCCGATCCCGTCTTCCCCCTAACATTTATGGGGAAAGGAGAGACAAGGTATTTTACTAGATGGAAATCCCACACTATCGACTATCATATGTCAAGACAGCGGTTTCTTTGAAAAATTTTTCCTTTTCTATAGTGGGAAGTTAAAAATTTCAAAACATTTTTTTGACATAACTTCAAAATTTTATGTTGAATCATACGGTAGGTCATAAATAATTTTTTTGTAAGACATGTTTGAATAGTTATTGCACTATTTTACTCTACAACCGCTGATGTACGTTCCTTCTTTGTAAATTAATAAAAAATTCATCCAAACTATCATGAATCCGTTAAATAATGACGTAAACATTAATTGTGTCTCTAATAAACGCAATTAAAAATATGACCGATATGCACTCTCTTCACAGCAGAACTGTAATAAGCGCTATCAAAATTACGGATCACCAATTCAGGACCTTTGAATTCAGTAATGTTGAAATATAGTAGATCTTTTGCAAATTCAAAATTCTGTAAAAATAATTACTGAAGATAAATTAAAGTAGTGATTAAATGAGTAAGATATGCTCTACATATGTAAACAGTTGATTAGCATTTTACTCGTTTGACGTTGTAAGATCCTCTGAAGAAAATTTAATCCAAACTATTCTTGAGCCGTTCATATTAAATCTATGGAGTGAGGCGTACTTATCGGATTTTGGTATAACCTGAAAGCTAATTTCCATCAGAATAATACACTTAAGAAACTATACATGAGTAACCAATATTTTACCTGATTACTTCATTGTGTTGTCCATAGTTAAAATAAACTTATGTTGCATGTGTATCCTCTTTTGAAATACAGCTTTTCATCAAAGCGTAAAACAATTAAATAGTATCATTGTTCATACATATTTTACGAACTTTAATATACTTAATTAAATTTTACTGTATACATTATTTACATAAGCATACATGCTCATCATTGAAAATATGTTTAATAGGAAATTCGAAGTATTGACAATATAGGTTTGTAAATAATAATCCCATACACAGGATAGCACGTTGAATAAAAATGATGAATACTGTATCAAAATTGTTAAATAAAAGTGTATGATTTTATTAACGACTCGATAAATTTTCTATGAACTATTGTCAAAAGAAAATAATCATTGAATGTTATTGGACGTATTATAAATATCAAAGGATTACCCGTATCCTCATGTAAAATGTATATATTATTTATATCACTAGACATAACACGCTCGCTTCGCTCGCCTTCATTCTTTCAAAAATCCCGCCACTATCTCAGTCGACCAATCAACAACTGAATAAAATAGTTACAGACGTGACGTAAAACGATACGACATCCAGCCATCAACTTTTTACAAAAGAATTACTAACTGGGGAACCAGGCTTTGCTCTGGGAGTTATCTACTGACATGAGATTATGTATACGGAAAAAAGAAAAGTGGAAAAATTAAATTCATTACAATTTTAAATACCAGCCATCTTTCTCTTATGTGAAACTGTAACAATCATATTTTATGTCTGAGATATACACAAAAAAAATAGTATTTTTTTATAACGCCTGGATTGAAAGTTCGATTTTCAATTGTAATTTTAGGAATGAAAGTGCCACATTGCTTCCCGGCCAAATGACGAATTAATTTAGAGCGCATGTGTCAACTTTCATCCCCATGCAATTATATATATTTTTTAGTTTATGATTTATACTTAAATTAATAAATCAATAATATTTACACGTATACGTACCTTTTATAACTAAATAGAGTAAGAATATTGGCTGAAAAAAATTAATATTTTATTTTTTAATAAAACGAATTAATTATAATAAAATTATACAACATGTAATTGATTTATCAATGGCAAATAATTTGAATTTGCATTAAATGTAAATAAACTTAGTAATTAATGATCATAACAGAAGCGGTGTAAAATTTTAAGAATTAACATCAAATTAAACATTGGCAAAGAAATTAATCATTTTTTTTGTCTTGACAGCTGCAATAATAATTTTTGTTTATTATAACTTTGTTGATGGTATTTTTTTCCATTTTGACGAATGATGAATAGACAGTGATATCATTAGCATCATCATTCTCAATTTATGCTGCATTCGAATTATTGTTAGCAATTTGTGGTTTCGAACGACGAGTCTTTGGCTTCTTGTTAGCATTGAGATTTTGAAGTTCTTGCAAATAACGGCGATTATGTTCATCGATTTGAGGCGATGATTTTGTTGTTGGTATATTTCTCGGTTTCGCGGTTGCTGAACTATCAACATCATTATGTTCAGTAGATGGCAACGGAGATGAATTTTCATTGACTTCGAAATTCTCATTGGATTCAATAGGGACAAAAGAATCGTTATCAGGTAAATCGGTCGACATTTTTTCATGAGGTTCCCCTGGTCTTGCGTCTTTGAATTGAGGTAAAGGTGTTTGAATAGCAGTAGATGTAGATGGTGAGCTGTGATCTGAACTAATTAATTTCTGGTACAGTTTTTGTCGATTTGCCAGTGAATTTTCAACATATCCTTCGGCGGTTGTACTTGATCGCCATCCGCCAAGTTGTTTGACAGCTGTTATATTTGCCCCAGAGTTCGCCAGTATTGTTGCGGCCGAACGTCGGAAACAGTGGCCGGTGTAGGTCTCCGGATTCTCCAATCGTAAACAAATAGCTACGATTTTCGGTACTTCGCTGATCTTATTCTTACCGATTACCTGACAAGTACACTTTCCCTTTTGATAGTTGATGAAAAATCTTCTCGTGTCGATGTCTTTTGGGCGTAGATCCGTGTATTTCTTAACAATTCCATGATACTCTTTGCCAATGATAAAACTCCGGGGATAATGGTTTTTATTATCCTTAATTGTCACGATTAATTGGTTTCCGGTATCCTCGATGTCTTGGACATTCATTTGACAAAATTCACTTGATCTCATTGCTCCAAAAACTCCAAAAATGAGAATGACCTGTAATTTAAAATATTCATTAATATAAATACTTTGGGAATAATACATGTTTTTAGAAATAAAAAAAAAATTCTTCATTATAATAATTAAATTTAAGTTGTAAATATTTTCATCTATGTTTTACTTACTTTCTTTGCTAAGTAGATTAAATCATCAAAATTGTTTAAAAAATCATTTATTTGAGATAAAGTTAATACTTGAGCTTTTTTCGGTTGATAGCCTTTTGCCAAATTTTTAATAAATGATTTTAAATTATGGTATGAATTAATATCGTCTGCATGTCTCAAGTTAATGGTGGTTCTTAACATAGACCATTGGCCCCATAAGGTTGGTGGCTTATGATTTTTCGATAGCTCTCTGAAGTATACTAAAAATACATTTTTTGCTCGACGGGCAGAAAGCGTCAACTTTCGGCCCGCTGCGCTAAACGAAGTTGCCACTTTCTGCCTTTGTCGAGCAAAAAAATAGCATACACTCCTCGGGACGTAAATAAGAAAGCCTCAGATCACATGTTTGTTGACCTCGGCTTCGCCTCGGCCAACAATTACATGTGATCTGAGACATTTACTTACTTTACTTCCCTCGGTGTGTAATATACTATTTCATTGAATGATTCCGTGTTATTTTTCTTTTGCCATGATATAAATTGATCATACGCGAAAACATAGCGCGCTTTAGATTTTTCAGGCAACAAATTGTCCGTTATCAATTTGGCTTCATCATCAAAATTACGAATAATCTCGTCTCCGGTAATTTCAGTGTCAGATTCATCTGAACTCATTGTGGTTTTACGCTTAATTATTAAAAAAAATTTATAATATATAAATTTATTGCACTTAATAAATTGATTTCATACCCTTAAACTGGTGTTATAACAACTAAATAAACATTCTATTGTTTAGTTACATGTTGCTAGGATACGTGACATCATTGGGGAAATTAAATATATGAGTAAATTAATTTAATAATCCTATAATTACCATTCTATTTATTTTAATTACAACTGAACTTTCAATTCTAGCGTTATAAAAATTATAAACGATACACGGGTGGGAATTGAGACATCGCATCATCAGATTTTTATTCCGCTCACCTTCGACTGAGGGTTAGCAAAGTGGTGTGCTATTAAATAGATCGAAACTAAATAGTTCTCTTTTTAGCTTATTATTTATACTAAAATTAATAAATTAATAATATATACATGTATACGTACCTTTTATAATTAAATAGAGTAAGAATATTGGCTGACAAAAATTAATATTTTATTTTTTAATTCAACGAATTAACTATAATTCAATTATACAACAAATAATTATTATATTAATATCAAACAATTTAAATTTTAATTAAATATAAATAAACTAAGTGATTAACAATTATGATAAAAACAGTATGAATTTTAACAATAAATATCAAATTAAACATTGACAAAGAAAATTCATCATTTTTTTTGGCATTACAGTAACAACAGTAATAATTTTTGTTTGAATAGCAGTAGATGTAGATGGTGCGATGTGATCTGCACTAATTGACTTCTGGTACAGTTTTGATCAATTTCCCGATGAATTTTTAACGCATTCTGCTGCTACTGTATTGGATTACTATCCATCAAGTTGTTTGACAGCTTTTATATTTACCTCAGAGTTTACAAGTATTGTTCCGGCCGAACGTCGAAAACAGTGGCCGGTGTAGACCTCCGGATTCTCCAATTGTAAACAAATAGCCACTGCTTTCGGTACTTCGCTGATTTTACTTTTACTGATTACCGGGCAAGAACACTTTCCATTTTGATACTTAATGAAAAATCTTCTTGTGTCGATGTCTTTCGGGCGTAGATCCATGTATTTTTTAACAGTTGCATAATACTCTTTGCCAATGACAAAAGTCCGAAGATGATTGTTTTTATAATCTTTAATTTTCACGATTAATTGGTTTCCAGTATCTTCGATATCTTGGACATTTATTTGACAAAATTCATTTGATCTCAATGCTCCAAAAATTCCAAAAATGAGAATGACCTGTAATTAAAAATATTAATTAATATAAATACTTTGGGGATAATATATGCTTTAAAAATAAAAAAACAATACTTCATTATAACAATTAAATTTAAGTTGTAAATATTTTTATCTATATTTTACTTACTTTTTTTGATAAGTAGATTAAATCATCGAAATTGTTCAAAAAATTATTTATTTGAGATAAAGTAAAAACTTGAGCTTTTTCCGATTGATCATCTGAACTCATTGTGATTTTTACACTTAATTATTTAAAAAAAAATTAATATATAAACTTATTGCATTTTATAAATTAAATTGATGTGTTTATTCTGGGGTCATGAGAACTAAATAAACATTATATTGTTTAGTTACGCGTTGCTAGGATACGCAACATCATCGAGAAAATTGATTGTACGAGTAAACTAATTTTAAAACCTAATAATTACTATTTTATCTGTTTTAATTTCAACCGAACTATCGATCCTAGCGTTATAAAAAATTGTATACGTTACACGGGAGGGAATTGAGACATCGCAACCTCGGATTTTTATTCCCCTCGCCTTCGGCTCGGGGAACAAAAATCCGGGTTGCAATGTCTCATTTCCCTCCCTAGCAACGTAATATACTATTTTTCCCCTTCGGGCGTAAAGCGTCAACTTTAGCCCCGCTGCGCTAAACGAAGTTGCCGCTTTCCACCTTCGTCAGGGAAAAAAAGAGTATACACTTCTCGGGAGGTAAATAAGAAAGCCTCAGATCACATGTTTGATCTGAGGCTTTCAGATCACAATTGCATGTGATCTGAGAAATTTCTTACTTTACTTCCCTAGGTGTGTAATATACTATTCTGCAAATTTTTTTATATTTAATATTCGTTTCTTAGTATTAAAAATAACTAGTATTTTTTGTCTAAAAATAACTACATGTTTGTTTACATAATTGAAATGTTGGGCTGATCTATTAATTTTTAAACAATCTGTTAAATCACCCAGCTGTATGATGGTAGACTTATTTAATACCTCGATATCCGACTCAGTATTTCTGCAACAATGGTAAGACTCGCTCGTCATCCCATTGCCCAGAGTAAAAACACCGATTCAGTTCAGTGACCACAGACTAATCTCCATTCTCTGTCATTTATCTAAAGTTCTAGAAACCTGGGCGTATGATCAAATAATTAGATACATTAACAAGTAGGTAAACAGGGGGTGCTACTCAGTCGGTAAACAGAGTTGTGGGTTCGTACCGATACTAAGGGATCTACATTGCCTACTGTGGGTTCATGTCCTGCGGTAAATCTCATCTGTAGATACGGGCGACCTGTTTTTACCGACAATAGGTGTTGCCGGTGGTAGATATGTATGACATGTTGAGGTTATGGATGAGGTTTTTATCGGTTGTTTTCATAGGTGGTGCTGGTGCTGAATTCTGTAATTTAAATCTATCCGCCATTTTTAAAATTTATCCGCTATTTTCCTACCATTTTGAATCCGCCATCTGGTGGCTGGTATCCGCCATTTTGAGTCTGCTATCTGAAATCTGCCATTTTGAATCTGACTTCAGCCATATTATGTTATGAATCCGCCATTTTGAATCTGATTTCCACCATTTTTATATCGAGCCGTCATTTTAAGTATAATATCCGCCATTTTGAGTCTGATTTCCGCCATTTCAAATTTTGATTCTGATTTCCTGCATTTTTGTTAAAAAATGCACCTGTGATCTCAGCATCAATAATAGTTGCTTAGATCACAGGTGCATTTCATTGTTTATATTCTGAAAAGATTAATATATTCAAACTGTACGTATGAGGAGTACATGCGAGAAGATACGAAATCTGTCGAGGTTTCTGTCTACTTCTAAACAGGTCTGAACCTGTTCAAGGTCACGGTAACTGCGTAGTTCTATTTGCTTTATTCTTAACTGCGTAGTAGATGACTCATTCTGTTCTAGAATTTTCTTACTGCGCAGTAGATGACGTCATCAAACCGGTTTTTAGGTAGAGGAGTGGGGGTAACTGCACAGTATTTTCTGTCTATATAAGCGGCTTGCCGAGAGCGTACTTCACAAAAACGAAGTACACGTCTCCAGTAAAGTACGAGCTCGTGGTGACTACAAGTTGAAGTACGAGTTCTTGGTGATATACATCTTCTACCTATCAGTATTACTAATTGTAAGTATTCATTTACTGTCTAATCAAAATATGAATTAAATGAAGAATCATTTAATGAACCATTACAATTAATAATATATAATATATAACCAATACAATTAATTAAAAAATTTTTAGAGCAATCAATCATGGATCTTACCAAGATAAATGAGGTTAATTGTCTTACTGGGATTCTTCCTGTTAAGAAAATGAACGAGTTGGAGTTTAATCGAGAATATAAGATTAACGGTATCAAAGCTATTACAACTCAGTATGGAACTAGGATTGTTGCTAATATAAACGATGAATTTAACATTTATCTACCATCAAGAACTATTCAACATCTAAAAGATGATAACTTCATGAAGAGTTTGAATGAATTAATAGATTCAAACTATCTGTTTTTGCGTTATCATGGTGGAAAATATAATAAATTTGAATTTATTAATTCTAGTCTTGATGTAAAAATGACCAGTGGAATTATTTAATCAATAAAATATTGGATTTCAATATAAATAATTCATTGTTTTTATTTATAATTCCTCACATTTTTAATTTAAGATTAATATTTATAATTTAAATTCAATAAGTTATACTTAATCATAATTTTTTAAGTTACTTATCATAATGATAGTTTGAATTTCGCGCTTCTTGTACTAGAGCCATCTACTATCAGTGTATTCTTAGAGCGTGAAAGCTGTCAATTCAAAAGTATTAAAAAAATTTTCTAGTTATATATACATATATAGAATAATACATGACTTTTAATTTAAATAAAAGATAAATAATTATTATTAGTTTATAATATTGTGTTATTAATATTATTAATATTTATATAAATTAAAAGTTATGTATTATTTGATAAACTAATATGGGTTTGATGTGCTCTCTATCGTCAAATCCAGAAATCTTCTAGCGATATATTTTGAAAATCAATACTTACTTTTTATTTTCAAATTACTTTATAAAATAGCATACAACTTTTAATTTAAACAAAGTTAATAATATTAATAACAAAATATTAGAAAATAATTATTATTTATCTTTATTTCAAAAATTATTATTATTATTATTTGATAAACTAATATGGGGTTGATGTGCTCTCTATCGTCAAATCCAAAAATCTTCTAGCGATATATTTTGAAAATCAATACTCAGTTTTTATTTTTAAATGGTTATATAAAATAATGCATGACTTTTAATTTAAACAAATATTAATTATAAAATTTTAGAAAAACAAAAACTGATTATTGATTATCATAATTAAAAAATCAAAAACCATTACGCCATCTACAGGTGTTGATAAGTATTAATATCAGTAGTAGTGTTGGAAAATTATTTGAATTTAATAACTAACAATAATTAATTCTATTCTGAATTAAATGTGTTAGAATGAAATAATAATAACAATTGTAATTCATTTATTTTAGATTTATTGAGTGCTTACAAACCAATCTTTTAAATTTTTTACATTTTCCAAGGCACATAAATCAGATAAACGATCATGATAATTACAAAAATGATTGTTACAAATTTTCATACTTTTTAGAGAGGGACATTTGAAATTATCGAGATCGATTACAATTTTATTATTACAATCAATTAAATTTTGAACCCATAACTTTTTCTCGATACCTTTGACATAAATAATTTTTTTATTACAAGTTAAATAATTAAGAACTTCTTTGAGCTTGTAATATGAAGTTGTTCCAGCGTTCCAACCGATTCCATGATAATTTCGAATCAGCCAGGTATTCAGACGTTGATAGTTGGCTGGTAGCACTTTCCAGTGATATGGCGGTTGAAATAGTGTGTATGACAACTCTTCAAGATTATCAATATCATGTTGAATTGTTATTGAGGCCAACTCCTTAACAATGAAGCGATTATCAGCTCCTCTGAATCCTTGAATGTCTAGAATGATCTCCATTTTTACTGCTCTTGACAACGAAGAGTGACTGAATGATGACTCTTACAATCAATTCAACCTTTTTATAACCCGATCTCTGGATTTTACCCCCACCACTCGATAATCTTATTGGTTAATTATTTTTCTTGATTAATTAATAATAATTTGATTGGTTATTCAAACTATACGGTAGAGTTTTGAACTGCATAGTAGATGACATCATCAGACAGGTTTGAGTCTGTTCAAGGTTATGTAGTTCTCTTTATTCTATTTCTGCTGCGTAGAAGATGACGTCATCGGACAGGTTTGAACCTGTTCAAGGTCGCGTAACTGCGCAGTTTTCTTTGTTTTACTTCTAACTGTGCAGTAGATGATGTCATCAAACCGTTTTTGAGGTAGAAGAGTGAGGGGTAACTGCGCAGTATCCTCTGGCTATAAAAGCAGCTCGCTGAGAGCGTACTTCACAACAGTGAAGTACAAGTTTACAGTGTGAAGTACGAGTTTACAGTGAAATATTGTGAAGTACCATAGTAAAATACTGTAGTGACTCTGCTACCCTGGAAGCTGCTACCTGCTGCTGAAATCTGCTGTTGGAATCTGCTATCTGGTCCTGGAATCTGCTATCATCACCAGGATGTACGGGTGCCGTCTACCATTCAGGTGAATGCATGAATTGGAAACTGGGCATAATTATGAGATCACAAACATCAGAATAGTTAGAACACAATTTGGATTCAACGTTGATATATGCTTGGACAACATTTGTTCAACGTTTCTCCCTGCTGCATGCAACCAGAAGTTTTGAATAAGCCGCATCTACTTACAAAGATGAAGAATATTATCAATAATGGTGAAAAGATTTATTTGTATTACATCGGTACATCATACAATAAATTTAAATTCATTTACACACCATCTATACCAACTGTGCAATTAATGAAAAAGTTTAAATCTATGTAATGTTACTAATATATTTCGTATTTATTATAGTAAGGTTTATAATTAAAAACCCAAAATTATAAAAAAGTTTTTCTTTATTTACTATTTTTAATTACATCATGTTTGTTTACTATTTTTAATTACATTAAGTTTATTGATTAGTACAGGATCAATAATTTTATTTATTTGTTGTATTCGTCGGTGAAATTGTTCTCCATCTCTTGCTGCTTGTTCCCATGATCCTTTCGTCGCTTGTCTGGATGCAAAGTCCCATACATACGTGTAATGTATGGTGGGTTTGGGATCAAACTGCACCATTAAGTAAGTTTTCTCACAGTGCTGCTGATAGGATTGTACTCAATTATTCGATCGTGAATTATCAAGCAGTAAGCAGCAGTTTGATTTGGAAACTGTGCTGATGATTCAAATTCCAGGCGTATATCCACAGGTCCAGACTTGATTGACTCGTTCTGCTTGGAACAGTCAATTATATACAGAGGTGCTTTATTCAGAAAATTTTTTTTAGCCAATAGCGGTTCAGCTTCTTTTCCATAGTAAGCACTTTGAAAATTTGTGTACATATCATACATCAAGGCATACTGATTATGCACAATGTTGAGGTTCAAATTTCCATATGGATAACTCTGAGAGTTCAAGAACAGCTTAATGTCTCTTATTCTGCAGTGATCAAACTCGCTTGCGTTTTGATTCGATTGATTCTTTCTTGCTGTTTGGAATCCAAGGATAACAAAACGAGGTTTCTCAAGCTGATTTGTTGTTTTGATTACCCAAATATGCTTGTTGGTAGCTGGTAGCAGTGGATACTCATACAATTCCCAAGTCCAGAAACTGATTGGGATAGCTGGATCGCAGGTTATGTAATTCAACACCTCGATTTTTTGCTTGTCAGACATTGTTATATACGGTACAATCCACTCAATTTTTTGAATCGTAATTGAAACATTTTCATTCTCAACGGTAACAACATAAGCATTTTGATCAGTATTTGATCTGATCAGTATCAATTCATGCTTGGCATTCACGATAATTCGTTGATAATCTTCAGCAAATCCAAGAATGAAACTCAGCGGTACTGAGACATCAAAGTAACCGCTATTATCAGTCAGCTTGTTGTCATCTTCATTAACAATCCAACCAGCATTTTCCAGAATATTTTGTTGTCCCGGACTCAGAGAAGCGTATCCTTTCATAACACTGGTGATACCAACATTCTTACATCTATCGATTTCTACGCCATTGAGCTCATAAAGTATCTCTTCAAACATATGACAAACAGCCATGTTGACCATCTTCGTAGTAGCACTTACAGCAGTACCATCAGCTTTCCTCATTCTTCCATAAAAATGTAATGTGCTCTTGCTTGGGAGCAAGCACAGATCTTGATGTTGAACAGCAATCCTGATTTCATCACTGATGTTGAATGTTGATGATGCATATGGCAAGTGTAAATGAGCTTCACAGTGTGCAATAGATTCATCGAAAATAATTGATTTTTTTATATCTAAGATTTCCGCCATGGTATCACACAAGCTAGACAACAAAAATTTATTTTTATCTTGTGAATTTTCCACGTAATTTTAGTCCTAGACTTTTTAGGAACTCTGCGTTTTGACGTGTCAACACTTTCAGAGCTCGATGATGACTGATGATCTTTGGGCATCCTGCAATCCTTTTATACCTGTTACCAGTCTTTGTCTCATATATGATACCCATTACAGGCTTTTTATATGCAGTCTTATCGTGATAGTCTCGCCACGGAAATTTGCTATTCCCCCGTCCTGATCAACAATGCGGAGCCTCAAGTTGTGTATTGCTCATACGGCGATTGGTAGGTAAATGATGTTTGTTGGCACTTCCACTATCTTATATCCTGCTGGAACCCTCGGGAAAAATTCATGGATTGTGTGATTCTTCTCACCATTGATGTACGATCCAGTAGTTATATTGCACTCGACTCTCAGAGCATTGATTTTCAATATTTTGATTGGTAAATCAGATTTATGTGCTGTGTTAGGTTCAAGCACGCGGTTGGTAAATCCAAGTAATGATCCAATGGAATCTTCAGGTTCAAAATTTATATATTGATCACATTTTATTTCACTTCTCAACTCGTTGTTGTTTGCTTTTAAAGTGAAACTTAGTTAAGGTAATGTCTTGTTTATATAAGTTTCAATATCTTTAATTTCATAACTCCCTGTTGGTATAGTTATTTCTTGAAATCTCTTGATTGTACTTCTTTTGGATCTTTTTGATGACACATAAAATTTATTAGCACCAACATCAATATTTGGTATTGAATTAAATGTTAGGAGCTTAACAAGCCTAAGAACATAATTTTTTGTTGGTGATAGCTCAATCGGTGGAAAATAATTTGCCTCCAGTATGGAGGAGTTTCCGGATAGTGTCAAGGTGAATGACTCTACCATGACTGACGCTTGTTGTCTCGACTCACTTCAATTTATAGTTGTCCAGCCAGGAATTTTAAGCACAAATGTCCACATATGATTGTATCAAAGTCTTGATATCTTTTATGATTGTACTTTACGCTACCTACATCGAGATATTTCATCAAGTCTTGTGGGGGTTGTAGATTACCAAAACTGTCAAAGTAAATTACTTGATTATGATTCTTCTTGTATGCAACCCAGTGAGTTCCAGGTCCAAGTTTATCATCTAAATTTATTATTGCTGATTCGTTTGTGTTTGGTCCAGATTTTGGTAAATCATTTCTTATGAAAACTCCACGAAAATTTGGAATTTTAAGCAGCTTGACATATTTTAATAAGTCGATGTTAGTCAGTGCTCGATGTGGTAGCTCTACTGGTTTTTTGACTTCTTGCAGCCAGCTCCTTCTGGGTATGGTTTCAGATAAAGTCCCATACCACTGCGGTAAGGTTTGAGGTATAATCCTCTACCTACAGCTATTTCCTCCATCTTCAAGTTGTGACGTTTCTTTTCAGCTAATTGATTTTTGGCTGCGCTGGCATCGTTCACAGCTTTTGCAACACCTGCAGCTCCACCTGTTAGAGCACCAACCGCTGATAACCCTGCAAACAGGGGAATCAAGAATGGAAGTACTCCACCAATATTTGATGGAACTGGTAGAATACGAGGCAATCGAACGTTTTTCTTCCCACCAACTTTCTTGACAGCTTTGCGGGCACCTCCAAGAGCTGTTTTAACTGAATCTCCACCAGGCTGCATGGACTTTTAGCTTCATCAACAATCTGTCTCAGAGCAACATCCTTCTTCTTGGAAGTCTTTCTTTTGACTGTCTTACGCTTCATTGTTTTTCTTTTAATTGTCTTACGCTTGGTAATAGGTTTTTCTTTTTTAAGACCCATACCGAAACGCCTTTTCAACTTCATGATTTTATTCACACTCCAAGCAGCAGCTTTTTCACCAATAGCAGCGTCTTTTGCTTGAAATCGTTGCCACGCTTTCTCAGCAAGGATTTTATCAGCCTCGTGACGGGCTTCTAAATTTTCACGATTTTTCGAGTAAGCTATATCGTGTTCCTTACACGCAGCGTCCAGAGGATTTATACCTGGATCACCTCGAGCTAACCTCTTAGCTAACTTTGTACCTGGACCGCAGTACTGGTACCCAGGGATATGGAGTTCAAGTGGGAGCTTATTGATTATGTTGTTGAACAAACCTTTACCACGTCTGCTCTCAGACATGTCACATCGAAGACTGACTCGCTTATCTATATAAGCCGGTATATATACCTCTTGAGCTCAGAATACAATCAGCAGTCATGGGCAACAAACCAAGAGCTCAGTTGCCAGTTATCAATTTTGATCAAATTGTTCAAGGAACCGGTGTGAAACTCAAACGACACGGTGCTTTACTTCCCAACAGTATCCGTGCAGTGTTTTGCGGACCATCAAACTGTGGAAAGACCAACGCTCTACTGTCTCTTATTGTACATCCAAACGGTTTGAGGTTTGAGAATATATATCTTTACTCAAAGTCTCTTAACCAACCAAAGTATCAGTTCCTGGAGACGCTGCTTAAACAGATTGATGGTATTGGATTCTTCACATTCAGTGAACATGAAGCTGTAATCAATCCTGAAGATGCTAAACCTAACTCCCTGATGATATTTGATGATGTGGCTTGTGAAAAACAGGATCACATCAAGGCTTTCTTCTGCATGGGTCGACACAAGGATGTAGACAGCTATCTCTATCAAACTTATACACGAATACCTAAGCATCTGATTAGAGATAACGCAAACTTTCTCGTGCTATTCCGTCAAGATGAAATGAATCTGAAGCATATTTATAATGATCATGTCAATACAGACATGTCATACAACTCATTCAGAGATTTATGCTCGGCATGTTGGAATAAATATGGGTTTGTGGTAATAGATAAAGACAGTGAATTGAACAGTGGTAGGTATCACAAAGGATTCGACTGCTTCATTAGTATAAATTGAGGTACTTTAGAGTGTGATAGTCATACATGCTGTAGACGTTAACCTGTCAACATGAAGCCTGAAGAAATATCAAAGCAGAAAGATATTCTGCATCAGATATCTCAAGCCAGTGATGCCATCCGACGGAAGCACAAGATGTTGAAGTTGGGTAAAGATACAGCTGAGAAAGCTATGGAGGAAATGTTCAAGCCTATTGTGACACCACTCCAGAGTATAGTTAAATCTTCAAAGTTGAAAG
This sequence comes from Cotesia typhae, assembly GCF_013202065.1. Lineage (NCBI taxonomy): Eukaryota > Metazoa > Arthropoda > Insecta > Hymenoptera > Braconidae > Cotesia > Cotesia typhae. The sequence continues at coordinate 2,892,293 of NW_027423757.1, read as the reverse complement.
GGGAAAATATTAAAAAAGAAGAAAAACCACAGGTTGAAAAACAAGAGGTTGAAAAATCTTTATATGATGATCCAGAAGTATACAACAGTTTAATAACAGATGATGAAAGTTCATTTGATAATACAGCACTTGCTATTACTCAGCCACCACCATCAACAAGTACTGCAGCTCGTAGAAATCCTCTTCTCACTAATTATCTACAACGTTTAAGTAAAAAACATAAAGATAATGATATGAGATATGGTGTACGCAGAAAACGTGGTGAAATGCATATGGGTGATTCACCTATTTCATTTGCAAATGATACAATAACTGTCAAAGAAAAAAATTATCCAATAACTCCTGGGTTGTTGGAATTATTATTTAGAAAATCTCCAGAGGATGCACTCATCACCCCAGATGATAAGAAAAAGTACTTGGACATAATTCAACATACCAACGCTCATAGGAAAAATTATGATCCAAATCGTACTATTCGTGAAGATACAACAATCAAGTTTAATAAATACATTGCTGATTTTATCACCAAGTTCGGTAAAGGGTTACCAAAATATATGATTGCAAGAAAACAGAGATTACCAATGGACTATGTTTACTGGGATGATCCAAATGAACTAGTTGATCGTTTGCGACTACTTATGGCATCTCAAGCTGCTGGAAATCCAAGTCACACGAATGAAATCATGTCAATTATTGAAGAGCTTAGGGAGGCTGGAGTTATATATTAAAAGCTTCTGGAAAATTAAATCATTCACACGCTGACAGTCAAAGTGTTCACAACCATGAGCATCGATATATTTGGACGTCCACTGGACAATAACTTAGGTCAACGAGGACCAGCTGGTAGAGGTTTCAATGTAACTTCTGATGGAAACTATAACATTGAGAATAAAAGGTTGTGCAATCTCGGTAATCCTTCAAATGAACATGATGCGGCGACAGTGCAGTTTGTACTGAGACAGATGTCTGAACTGAATAAAAGTATAGACAGTGAACAGAAAGAGATTATTTCACATTTACACTCTGAAATAGTAATCCTGAAAGCTGCTGTGGGAAATTTACAGACGACTATTGAGGAAGTTAAAGCAGTACTTTCCTCTCACCAAAATAATATCAAATATCTCACTGAGAAACTCAATGAACGACAAAAAGACAGTGATAGCTGAAGAGCTTCACAAACCAGCTCGCAGGAACTATAAACGTCGTCATGTTGACATCCGAGGTCTCGATGAGACTTGGCAAGCTGACTTGGTTGAGATGATTCCATATGCGACAGTCAATAAAGGACACAAGTATCTGCTTACAATCATAGACATATTTTCTAAATATGCCTGGGCAGTTCCAATTAAATCAAAAAGTGGTGTAGATGTCACTAGTGCTATGAAGTCTGTACTCCAGCAAGGTCGTGTACCTAAGAATCTCCATGTTGATCAGGGTAAAGAGTTTTACAACAAAGAATTCAAAGATCTGATGAAGCAGCACAAGATAAATCTTTACTCAACATTCAGCAATCTCAAAGCATCCATATGTGAACGTTTTAATAGAACACTCAAGAATAAAATGTGGCGAGAATTTACAGCTCGTGGCAGCTACAAGTGGACTGATATACTTGATGACTTGGTGAATACTTACAACAACACCAAACACAGTACCATCAAAATGAAACCTGTCGATGTTACCGCTGCTCAGGAGAAACAACTGTTGAAAAATATATATCAACCACTGAAAACCAAATCGAAGCAGAAGTTCAAAGTTGGAGACAAAGTCCGAATCAGCAAGTACAAGCATGTTTTTGACAAAGGATACACACCAAACTGGACAACAGAAATCTTCATGATCAAATCGGTGCAGAATACGAATCCAACAACGTACAAGCTCGTGGACTATCAGGATCAACCAATTGAAGGAGGATTTTACAATGAAGAACTCAGCAAAGTCAAATATCCAGATGTATATCTTGTTGAAAAAGTAATTAGAAAACGTGGAAATAAATATTATGTTAAATGGTTAGGTTTTGATACTAAACATAATAGTTGGATCAATAAATCTGATATGTAAAACACAAATTATATTTACATTGTTTTTATTTACAAAACCTTACTACATAAATCCTAAAAACTATATTTACATTGTTTTTTAATATTACTAATTTTTTGTCTTTTATTATTATTATTTTCATCGTTATCTTCTACAAGTTTTCGTTTCTTAAAATCTAAGGAGCCTTTATAACCCCAAGGCACAGTATCCGTGCTTGCCTCAATGAGTTGACGTTTATCATCAGTCCAACTGAGAGCAAGTTTTTCCAGTTTAATTGTATGTACTTGATGTTTTTTACTTTTGATCATGTACTGCTCTTTCTTCAGCAGCACATTTTCAAAAAGACATCTTTTGAAGTCATCAAACGTGATGGTCTTCAATGTTAATCCTCCGATACCCTTTGCCCGTTTCTTGATTCTATCCTTTTCCTTCTCAGGATCATGGATTTCGAAGGCGTACAGCTTGGCTCTGAGACCCACGAACTCGGACATGATTTTTCCATTGTTCTCATCCTTCATGAGCCCCAGAACCTTTTTATTGACAAGAGGTATGTTGAAGACATTTTCAGGTGGGTAATCGGAGGTATCAAACCTTGAAATATCACGTTTGATGTCTTCATAGATGTTGGGTACATCAAATTGGTAAATTAGACTGTCTGTATCGGTGTACAATAATTTTGAGGTTTTTACATAATTTTTAAGCACATAATTATAGTGAAAGTCGTAGATATAAATTTTAGATAGATCTAATATACTAAACCCTACGTAGATTGGCTTGTTGAAGCAAACTCTAGCTTTTTTAAGTTCAACTATAACCATATCCTCATCAAAAATTGTGAGGCTGTGGAAGTTTGGCCTACATACTAAATCGGATACATTGTATCGACCTTGCCACTTAGTTCTTAAATATACATCTTTGCACTTCCTTACATTCTCCATCGTCTTTCCAAAAACCGCATTATTCATTAATTTATAAAAATTTTTTTCAAACTCATTTTTCGCTAATTTTCGGCAATCAGTATTTTTATCAATGTATGACTTGAACCAGTCTGACTGTTCAAATTTCAAGATGTATTTTTTTAAGTTCTAAGCCTAAATCTAAACATTGTTTTAAATTCTTATAATGTATTACATAATTAGACTTATCATACAGAGTTGTTGTTAATTTTTGTTGTTTGCTGCCAGGTGGTACAAAATGTTCTGGGCATAAAGGTAGATCTTTGTGTAGATGATGTAATTTCTCAGGATAGTGTAGGTCCACTTCAAGGATGTAGCCTACACTCTCATCATCATTGAAAAACTGATCTACATTGTCTACATTTTCAACCCATTCAAATTTACCCTTGGGTAAAGACATACTCATCGCTGCCCCATACAAATTATTTACATCGTAGTACATCAGGTATGTTTCGGGGTTGTTTGAATCAAAATCTTTGCCCATATACCGGTTGTTAGCTTCAGCATGTCTATTAGCACACATCGATACCCCACCGCGAACACCCTTTTCAATGAAAAGAAGCATCTCAGGATCAGTTAACAGTTCAAGTTCTACTTCAGTATGCTTTAACATTGCCGAGTTCGAAAGACCTGGTGCTGTATAAAAGTGTAGAGCATCTAGATTGTATGTCTTAAAGCAACTGAGTCTAAAATTCTCAAAAACATCAGCCAAGAGAAGGACATCTGTTTTTAGGTATAGATCTGAGTACTCTCCAAGCGTGTTGATTTTAAACTCGTTCCAAACTACTGGAGCAAAAGCATAATCATAATTGGAAATAGTTGAGTTTGTTAATTTTGAATAAAATGATTCCTGGTCAGGTAATTGTCTCTCGTCTAGTCTGTCAATGCTGTCAATGTACTCATACGGGAATACACCCTTACGTATTGCTAATTTAAATTTGTTAGGGTCAGGGTAGTGTAGTCGCGTAATCTGTTTGTCTTTGTCATCAAGGTATGAAGCTAATTTCTCTAAACTGGAGGCCATGAATCTAAAAGAGTCAATAAATCTTAGAGAGACTAAAGTATTTTTAACTGATTTTGTGAAAGAAATGTAACGCTCTTTATTGATTGGTAATAATGAAATTTCACCCTCAAATACTGTAGCTAAGGATTTAATTATAAAGTGTGAGTCAAGCCGGATAAATTATGAAAGACAACTGGGATAATGGTAGATTTCTGATAATTAACGTTACATGATTTATGAGCTGCGTTTCTATAGTTACCCGTGAAGTGACAATGATCATAGACTTTATCTGTTGTAGAAGTGATTGGTTTTTCACAGATGTGACACTCAGTTGCCTGATTATGTCTATCTTGTTGCTCTTTCGTTAAAGGTTTCATTTTAATGGGATTCTTTAGAATTTTTTCAAAGTCCAGAGCTAATGACTCTAATTGTTTAACAAACCAGTTTATGCAATCAGGAGAACGGTTTAATTCAAATTTGGAGAGTGTGTTATCATAGCTGCAATGTACATAGTAACCAATACTGTGTGGAACATGTTTATTAATTGTCTTTTCATCATCTCCTGGGGGTTCGAGTGTGCATTCTAGATCCGCGTAAACTACAAACGGCACAGTATCTTTAGACTTAAAATCTTTGAATTTCAAAATTTTATTTTTTTCACTGGGAAATTCCATGCGGACTTTGTTAGATTTAAAACAATCTACTCGGTGCTCTAAATAACATTTTTCTAATTTGAAATGATTCAAACAACGATCACAAAAGTATAATCTATGTCTACCTAGAGATATTTGACTTTTAATTAGTCTGGAAAGATTATGTATCAATGCAAAGTGATAGATTGACTCAATATTATCTAAATTTTCAGTATAATTTACACTTTTTTTAATCATTAATAGATGAATTGTTGGTATTTCTGACTCGAAGTTACTTAAATATAATGGGATAATAGTACTTTTTTCAGACTTTTTACCTGTGAATTCTGACTCTATACCATATACATTAATGCTAAGGTCATTCATTTTTTCAAATTTTGGTACATCATTAAGTTTGATTGGAAATTGAATACCTTCATAATTTAATCTGACGCTGAAGTGTCGATAACTTGTAAGATCACCCGGAACCAATACTGGTGGATGCAAGGCAGCGTTGACACACCACAGGAAGCAGAACTCATCATTGTTCTGGATGTTCGTAACCGCATTCTTCTTCTTGACAATATCCTTTGGCAATCTGACGAAGGTGGAGTTTCCAACTTGGGTTGGTGTGAATCGTGACATGGTTACCATCATGCTGTTCGGTCCAAGCAGACTCCATCCGGAATCCTCATGCTCAAAATCTTCAATTCTTTGAAGTAATTTTTCGTAGACATGTTGACTAAACCAATCCTGAAGAGATGTGGCAGGGCGAATCTCACGGCTTTTGGTGATGAAAGACTTTCGCTCTTCTACATCTTCTTGTTTCCGGAATGTACAAAAGCGTTCAACATTCACTTTCAACCCTGCCAGATCTCTCAAGACACTCTGTACCTTGTTGATGATGATGTCCCGTGAGGCCTGGAGAAATGATGCTGGATCTTTGTGACGTTGGTTGATAACACATTCAGTCTGGATGTTACCAGCAAAAGCATTCTCCAAGTCCTTCCATTTGACTCCTTGGTTAAGATCTCCACCAACAACTTGGTTACCGAGTCTGGAGAACTGATCGGCAAACCAGTTGAGTTGGTTGATGTGCGCTTGAATACTTCGTCTCACTTGAATTGTTGTTCCAGGATCCAGTAATATTATGTTGAAGTATTCAATGGTCTCCTCACACATTCGTAAACACCTTTGACGATGTTCATCAGTGAGCTGCTTTCCCAACAGATCAGCATATGAGACTGCAATAGTGTCCACCAAGTTCTTGAGAGCCTTGATGAGGTTATGTTGTGCCATTTTGGAACGAGAATCACTACTGTCTTACACAATAATATAGGTTATGTACACTGTTTATAGGTTATATACACTGTTTATAGGTTATGTACACTGTTTATAGGTTATGTACACTTTTAAAGGTTATGTCACTGTTTATAGATGATGTACACTACACAATAGTTTTTGCACACTGGACTATACTCGCGTACTTCACAACACTGAACTTCACTATATTTTATAACAATGAAGACTGTTTAATCACGAGAGATGTACTTCGTTTTTGTGAAGTACGGCTTGAACGCGCTGCTTTTATAGCCAGAGGATACTACGCAGTTACCCCCCACTCCTCTACCTCAAAAACGGTTTGATGACGTCATCAAACTATGCAGTTAGAAATAGAACAAAGAAAACTGCGCAGTTACGCAACCTTGAACAGGCTCAGACCTGTATGATGACATCATCTACTACGCAGTTAGAACATTCTAGAACAGAATAAGTCATCTACTACGCAGTTAGGAATAAAGTAAAGAGAACTACGCAGTTACCGTGACCTTGAACAGGTTCAGACCTGTTTAGAAGTAGACAGAAACCTCGACAGATTTCGTATCTTCTCGCATGTACTCCTCATACGTACAGTTTGAATATATTAATCTTTTCAGAATATAAACAATGAAATGCACCTGTGATCTAAGCAACTATTATTGATGCTGAGATCACAGGTGCATTTTTTAACAAAAATGTAGGAAATCAGAATCAAAATTTGAAATGGCGGAAATCAGACTCAAAATGGCGGATATTATACTTAAAATGACGGCTCGATATAAAAATGGTGGAAATCAGATTCAAAATGGCGGATTCATAACATAAAATGTCTGAAGTCAGATTCAAAATGGCAGATTTCAGATAGCAGACTCAAAATGGCGGATAGCAGCCACCAGATGGCGGATTCAAAATGGTAGAAAAATAGCGGATAAATTTTAAAAATGGCGGATAGATTTAAATTACAGAATTCAGCACCAGCACCACCTATGAAAACAACCGATAAAAACCTCATCCATAACCTCAAAATGTCATACATATCTACCACCGGCAACACCTACTGTCGGTAAAAATAGGTCACCCATATCTACAGATGACATTTACCACAGGATATGAACCCATAGTAGGTAATGTAGATCCCTTAGTATGGACACAAACACACAAATCTGTTTACCGATTGAGTATAACCCCCCTGTTTACCTACTTTAACATAAATGATTTATTAGATCCATACCAAACTGGATTCATAGAGGGAATGAAAACTCAAACGGCATTGCTAAAATTCTGTGATGATGTGCGATTAGGCATTGATAATCACTTTTTTTCACAAAGTGTCCTAAAATGGTTTGACTCATATCTCCACTTCAGGCGGCAATCAGTCAAGGTTGATGGTTTCATGTCCTCGTGGAAGTACGCCAGAGGTCGAATTTCATAAGGTAGTGTACGAGGTCTTCTGTGTTATGCAATTTTTATTACACTGAACTTGGAAATATTATTGACCTAGTCGGAAACATAATTTCATCATCTTTACGATTGAGAAGTGGTGTAGTAAAAAAAATCTTTATATTAAGATTGAGTGAATCGATATAGATAAAGAAAATGCTTGATTTAAATTAAAAAAAATGTTTGCACTTTCGCAACTGTATTTTTGAGCGATTTTTGGCCATTTATGGCAGCTTTGTAATATGAAAAACGAAGATGTTCATGTTTATTTAAAGCAATCATCGATATTGGAATGCTTGATAAAATATAAGAGCAGAAACACGCCCATATTATAAATCCGAACAAAAACAGTTTCACTGTAAAAAAATCGTGCCAAGTCCACGTTCATAAGACTATTAAGAAAAAAAAATTTTATTTCTTTACAAAAAGATATAAAATAAAAAATTAAAAAATCCAAGTAACCGATATGGTTGTATATGATTTTCGAAAATTAAAAAAAAATTTTTGTAAATTTAAAAATTAAAAGAAACAATTTTGGAACGTATTTAGTGTGCGTAGTTACGAAATATTTCACTTTTTATGAAATTCCTAAATTGTATCTACTAGGACACTTAAAAAAAAATTGAAGTACACAATAACGCACACCAAGTACGTTCCAAAATTGTTTCTTTTAATTTTTAAATTTACAAAAATTTTTTTTTAATTTTCGAAAATCATATACAACCATATCGGTTACTTGGATTTTTTAATTTTTTATTTTATATCTTTTTGTAAAGAAATAAAATTTTTTTTTCTTAATAGTCTTATGAACGTGGACTTGGCACGATTTTTTTACAGTGAAACTGTTTTTGTTCGGATTTCTGTTTTTTTTTGTAATTATAATAAAAATTGACAATTTTAATTTAATACATTTCCGGTGGCAAACTATCCCCTTTAAGCTATAGTTCATGTAAAAGTTATTCCTGCGCCGCCTGGCGTGTGTAATTGCAAGCTGTCAAATATCTTTTTTTCACTGTAGTTTCCTATCTATTATAAGATTAGCATGCATCGTTATATTATTTAGTCTCTGGCCGTCCGCTTTTTACATAAGAAAAAAGTTAAAATCTAAAAATCTGGGTCGCTATAGTTTGTGCTGATTATTTTTAATAATTTTAAATAGAAATTATAAAGATAATTGATAATAATCAAGTAATACGCGTAATAAAAAGCATAAACTACTATTATAAAATATCATATAAAAAAAAAATCAAATTAAATTTGAAAAAAAACTTGTAACCTCAAAAAACGATTCTGCTTACGGTATATACACACTCGGTAGTCTGGCTTGAGAACGGAACTTGGCGCCAGATTCTACCGAATCTGTTGATTACTATGCTCCATAAATTGAAAAATTAAAAAAAATATATTTTATCTCGTTGATAGTTTATTTTTGTTAAAAATTTTTAACTTTCTACTAAAAAAATTAAAAATTTTCAAAAATCAGGAAATTAATGGTTTTACCTCGTATTGCAAAATTTAGTCAGTGCATCACCTCAAAAATCCACGTCGATCGCCACCGGTCCAGTCAAAATCGGTTGATTCGTTCGTGAGATATCGTTGTTGAAAAAAGTTGAAAAAAATATTTATCTCAGAATTTCTATGAAATTTTTGGTCTGACCAGTTATGGAACTGATCTTTACAGCAGATCAAAAATTAATCTGATGAAAACTCAATTTTCAAAAATCAGGGTGAAACCAAAAACTTCTCAAATTTTTTGAAAGTCATTGATTTCCATATCGGAAAGTTAAAAATTTTAATATTTTGAAAGTTTTAGTGCGAGATATGACTCAAAATATTATAAAAAAATTTAAGAAATTAAATTATGTAAAATTTTACGTAAAATGAGAAAGCGGTACCGCGCTAACTCGGTTGAAAAATGCATGCAACCAACGTAGGGTTAATATCTTTACGTATATACGTACTCAAGGTTTCTTTTGATGTTTTTGATTATGTCGCGTTGTACTTCTGTAAATAAAAAGTTTAAAAGAAGGTATGCTTAATGAGAAAAAAAAATATTAAATGATCATTTACATAAATGAGGTAAAAAATGATATTTTATTGTTTAATGCCATGTTGATTATAGCTCGTTATAATTTATACATACTCACAACAATCATATCATACATCTATATTTATCAGTAAGTTTATTTAATTATTTGTTTATATCCCACAATTTATTACTTAATCATTTAAATACTTTAACATCCTCATTTTATTTATTAAAAAAACAGTAAATATTCAACAAACCTATTTTTTCAATCAATATTATTTAATCGATGCAACAATTATTCTCATTGTATAATTATATACATTTACGTACGTTGAAAATTTGAATTAAATTATTTTTCTATCAAACAAAATTTAACTTTATTTATAGTATTTCGATATAACGTTTTTTGTACAATTTTGAAAAATAATTCCGAATAATTATTATATTATTATTTTATAACAGAATTGAAACATGATACATATTACACTTTTCTCTTTATACATTTTCAATTTACAGTAATATCGATACTTATAAATATTTATAGGCCGTAGCTATCAATAATATTAAGTTTAATTTTGTGTATAATATGTACAAAAATCTAACAAAGATTCAATAATTTAACAACACTTTGGATTCTCTTAAAAAATACATGTTTATAAGGACATGTTAAACATAATAAAAATTCAATCGTAGGTATAATTTAACGTTTAATGAACTGTTAACAATTAAACTAATAATTTTCGATAACAATTTCTTCAATTTATAAAAAAATTTCTACCCTCATCTTACATGCATTATATGACTGAAAATTTAAATCGTATGTTTATTTCCCATTTAAATAACTTGTGTCAACTCATTGAGCCAAGCTTAAATAAATTATGACTCAAGCAAAATGAAACCGGCAATGTTTCAAAAAAGTTTATCATACAAGGTCACTAATTCCAATAAAAACACTTTTGCAATCGGTGCCATCACTCAACTCACTCTTTCAGACTGCCAAAGAGTAAAATTTTAATGAATAATCATCGGTTGATATAGAAAAATATTTTTAAACATTGTGATGTTTGGAATCTCTAAAAAAAATGATTGAAAAGGTATTTAAACAAAAATTTAATTTAAATTCATAGCTTGACGTGACTCAATGATATGACCCGTAAAATAATCAACATTTTTACATGGATAAATTGATAATATTACGAATACGTTGGAAAAATTTATTCAATTTTTTGTTCTTACAAAATATACAAATATATACTTTTTATTATTAATAATAATAATAATCATAGTAATTTGTTATTTTTTTCACAATAAATATTTATATGAATTTATTATTAAATCGAGTACCTATATTTAAATATTTTATATGTATTTTAAGATCGAGTAAATACTTGCTATACAATTGAGTCGTAGAATTCCTATATTTACACGAGGGAAGAAATATGACAGTAATGCAGATCAAATTCGATATTTGATCATTGTAATTTTTTACAAGTTTTATTAAAATAAAAAGAACGTTTAATTAATTTTGTCAATTAAAATAATAAATAATTTTAACTTATGGTGAAAAGTAATATTGTAATTATAATAATGATTATATAACAGCACTAATGACAGAAATAATGAACCAAATTGAATGAAGCAGCGGTTGCTTTGTTGTGTGATTTAAGTTACGGCATGCGAGTTTAATTAAACGTGTGGTAATCAACATCAATACGGTGAGATTTCTCATTTTCCTCCTCACTGGTCCCGGAACGCTTTTGCGACTTCATTATCAGCCCTTTTGGGGCATTACGAGTGCTATAAGCATGTCTCTTTAGGATTGATGTTGACGACTACGGTGGTCTGTATAGCGAGTTCTTTTTGCGCTGGCACGCCAGTCGGCACCTCTTCAAGTATCGGTCAAAGCGTCGTTGTTCTCGAAACTGTCGCTGATGGAGGAGGTGGAGGTGGGGGAGGCGAAATTACAACATCTGGCTCACCCGCTAAATCACAGTCAAATCTCCAAAGTATACTTTCAGGATTGTCACCTCCTAAATCATTCAAATACAATTAAATATGTTTCATAAAAGCACACTACTCCATTATTATTATTTTTTTATTTTCATGTTAGTAGTGACTTCATTGCAATGTCAAATGTATATACAAACATTTAAATTATTATTAAATCTACATTTACATAGATATTTTCGGATTATATTTTTTTTTTTGAGAAAAAGTTGATAAAAATAATTAATTAGAGTTTGAAAAACCGATCATAATATTAAACTATGGTGAATTTCGACGATATCAGCTTTTCGGATGTAAGAAATAATTGTACCACTTCAATGTGTAGTTGCATACACAGAAAACAAATTTTTCGTCAAATTCAACTCAAAAATTTGTGTTGATGAATTTTTTTGCAAAAAATTGGGGTTAATTTGTCGCAATACGTATGTAACGATAAAGTAATAAAGCTTTATGTTGAAAGTAACAGCTCTATGTTAAAGTAACATATAAAAAGCGTCACTCAAGTATCAAACATCATTTTAGTGTGTTGAAAAACGGATCAATTCGACAACACAAACGAGTGTTTGTAATCATAATCAATACACTAAAATGAAAAATATTCTACTTAAAAAGTTTTACTCTTAATAAAACGACGAAAATTTTTTTACTGTAATAACTTCACTGATGGCAAACCGTAAAATATCGAAAAATTAATTTATTCATTTTTTTTTTGTAGCAGATTTAAAATTGTATATTACGACACTAAATACCTAAAAAATAATAATTGTAATTCGCACGAGTTAAGTTACATACTAATTAAAAAAATAATAAATTAATCAAAAGTAAAATTACTGCGAAGTAGCATTAATGCGATGGCTACAGTGAATTTACATTTTTTAATTTATAAGTTATATTTATATCCACTAAAAAAAAGTTTTTAACTCCGTTTTTTTTTTTTTTTTTTTTTCATTTTATGAATGAATATTTTTTACATTGTTTTAAATATGAAAAGAAAAAAATTATTCTATTATGACAATCGAATAGTTCACTCTACTGACTTTGATAAAACATCTCATTTTAGAGTCAGGCGTTAAGAATTCAAAAATTTTACTTAATATAAAAGAAAATCAATCTTAACTTGACAGAGCTATATAAAACATACAGAAGCATCGGTAAATGTCAGCTTTATATATAAGAAAGAGTTGGATACATAATTTTTTAAAGTTTAAGCGTTTTGTCATGACAAATTGTTACTTTTTTATAATCTTTTTGAGACATCGTATCTTTTATAATGCGTAATTTATTTGCTTCAACGCCATAAGATGATTTTATAGAGATAAAACAAGATATATTAACCGAAACTAATGCTACACCGATTCTTGAGGTTCGAATGACTCTATTACCTAGAATAAATAGCTTGAACTTTAGCACAGAATATTTTCTCAAGCTTTTACCCTATTTGAATGTAGGAACGTTTCACTGAAAATTTTCCAGATCTCCTGATGCCTACACTAAAAGTCTATAATACTTGTGACTTTATAACTAAACTTTGTATTTTTTACAATCCTCAAAGAAATCAACGAATTATTTATTTTAAGTACGAAGTTTGAAGAATTGTGAAAAATACTTCCTCTTGTGTAACTTTTTTTTACTCTAAAATTCTTAAAAAAAAAAAAAAAAAGTAAATAAAATAAAAAAATCTTTCCTTACTGTACTTTTTTCTTTTGACAATTAAGAAATTGTTTCATGGCAATAAAAGTTATTAAATAAAATTGAAACACTACGTATAACTTTATAACTTGTGACATTCCTGTGAATGTGATACTAATAATTGAAGTGAAATATCATGCACTAAGCCATCTTCATTAAAAATTAACAATCCAACTAGCTCTAAAGAAGTGAAATTCTGTAAATGAGCTCTTTACAGACGCATAAAGAAGCTATTTTTTTTTTTATATTTTTATCTCATTATTATGAATAGAACTATTAATAAAAAATGAATAATTGAACCTTGACCCATGCTGATACTCGGACAAGTCCGTTTCTGTTTCAGCGTTTGATGCTGATGTTTGTGCGAGTGACTGTGACTGTGAGTATGAGAGTGGCAAGGACGTATGTACGCGGGGGTGGCTTTGCACACTGACGGTGGTGGTGGTGTCTGGTGCAACTGGTTTTGTAGGTGGTGGAGATTCAGCCTCTGTTAGGTGTTTCCGCCATGGCACGTCCCCACATGATCGAAGCTCAATGATTTCTTCATCTCCGTCATCGGCAGCGCACCAGTTTCCTGCTGTAGATATTTTCATAAAATCTATGTTAGACATTACGAAGTAAGTGCCATTTTATTTTTTTTTTCACTTACGTTATTCAGTTACGTTTTTTGTGGTTACTTTTTTGTTCTACACGTACGAGGCTTGGTGAATAAATTTTGTTTTGTTTTGTCTTTTTTTATTACGGTAAAATAGCGTGAGTGTAAAAAAAATAGCGGAAAAGTGTGAAAGTTTACTTTAAAGGATTTATTTACTGGATATTATACGTTTTCGTGCCGTATAAAGTAAGAGAGTTTTAAAATTTTTTTTTTACTTTTTATGATTGAATTACATGTATAGAGTCTACTCAATGAGAGAATTGTTGAAATACAGTTGAGAAAGTTAGACCGAGTGGTATGAAACTGATAAAGTATAAAAATACTGAAATTTAATCAAAGCTTTTGTTTTCAACTTTTAATAACTATTACGTGGAAAGAAAATTATAGAAACTTTTCCAGATACATTATGGGAATGATTCCGTTAATGGTATAGGAACAGTTCCCATAAAAGTATAGGAATACACAGTAAAAAATTTTGCGTTATTGCTTCAAAAAACTTGTTAAGAATTTTTGTGTTAAATATTTAACACTTTTATGTGTAAATTTAACATTTATTCTGTTAAATCAACGCAAAAAAGTGTTAAATATTTAAGGGAGTATTCTGGTCTAGAAGCATGAAATTTCAGGTAACTTTTGAAGTGCCGTAAAAAAAAGCGATCAATATTTTTACTATACATTTTTTTTAGAAGTTATTTACTAACATTATAAAAATACAGAAAAAAATAAAAAAAGTTGAAAACTCACAAAATTAGCAGCTAATGAAGTGGGGGGGGGGGGTCTAAAAAAATTGGGAACAGTTTATATACTTTTCTTTCCGTGTATAGCTCTATATCAGACTTCTTCGATAGTTTATATTAAATACCAATTTTTCCATGTAATAAGAATGAATAGTATATTACACTACATGGGCATTGTGTCCATTAGTATGACCCGCTTTCAGTAGTTAAATTTTTAAGCATCCGAGGCGAATATGGCACTGCCAAAAGAATACATGATCTGTTTTTAATTGTGCTGTCTTCAACCACGAAGTGGTATCATGCAATTGCTATTTAACAATACTTTTTTTCCGTTCGGTTAAAAATTTTAAATCCAACTTACAAATTATAAGCAACTTTAATTTTCCTATCGATAGGTTTATTGGACTTACTAATGCCCAGTGAAAAAAATTTTTGACATGGCCTGATATGTTCATATTTAAAAGTGTGATATGTAATATATACCCTCGTATGACCACATGGCCACATAGCCATTTAAGAGTATATCAGGCTATATATAAGAATGAAAAAAAAAAAAAAAAAAAACAATTTATCATAACTTTTCAATTTCTTATTTTTTTTCAGAAATGTTTAATGATTATTTATTTTCAGAAATGATTAATCTAAAAATCAATGTCAGATAAACTTTTAAAAGAAGTAAAAAGAATTTATTATTATCTTATAAATTAACCCTTCCAACTGAACTCTATTTTAAGGAAATGGTTGAGGGATGTTTACTTATCTTTTGGTAAATGAATAATATTTGATTACAAAAATGAAAATTAAAAAAACGTGTATTCTTCAAGTAATTAATTGTGACTAAATCCCGTTAACCCAATGATAAGTACGATAAAACAAATCAATGTATATTTAATGTCTTAGGTACAATTCTGTGGTGTAAAAAAATGCAAAAAGAAGCAATAAATTATCAAAGTATAAATTCTGGATCAGCCGAGGAATAAAAGCTTTAAATTTAATATACAACTCCGTCACATATAGTCGATAAAATTCAATGCAATACAATGTTCAGCAGTTTAAAAACAGTTTATGTAGAACATGGAGATACACAAAATGATATATGAAAATTCCAGGACAATAAAGTTACGACATTGATGGATACTTTACAGGAAAACACAAATATATGTCATATCCTTCGGGTGATTGACGTGCGCTGTCTAGCTGTACCCAAATAAAGGCCAAAACCACTGTCTGAAAGCGTTCTACAAAACTAACAGTTGAATTTCGAGCATCGCCATTCAACTACAACTTTACTCATCACGTCATTCTATCGTCAGGTAATCAATACCGTTAATTAGCAAATCGATAGAGTTTGACAGTCATGAGAGCTTGCCAATAATGGCGATTTTTAATGAGGAAATTTCTTTACCTCAATTATTGTTCATGTAAAGATGTATTAAATAGACGATGCTCGTCGTGCATTACGAACTTACACCGTTTAATCGAGGTATTTCAATGGTCGGTATATAAGTAGTTTCTTGGTGGCTGAAACATCGTCGACTCCGCATAAATGATGGCTGTGGACTGCATCGTGTACAAGAAGTAGGGTCCAAACTTCCGTGATCTCGACTCTTTGTAACTGGCCGCTGTTGTGAACCACACCGCAATGCAAACCGCAATTCGGATGCCATTTCAGCACAGAGAGACTGTTTTACGAGTTGGTCAGATGATAAGTTACATGACCATTTCATGCAAACAAATATTGGATACATAGGAGTTTGGATGCAGGATTTTAGAGGGTTGAATCACGTAGCGAACAAAGATATGAAGAGATCAGTGGAAAGTATCAGGCATGTGGCATTATGATCAATGTAAGAAGAGTGAGGATGAAACATTCATAGCAGTTGTGGTCACGTTGTTTGAGCATTGTTTCAAGTTTTCCGGAATAGTTTTCCAGTTGTATTGCCCCATTAGTATGCAGAGATGGTCCAAATTGTACATCACAATACAAAAACCGTGATTGCCGTTGATGCAATTTTATCATAACCATAACAAAAAAAAATAAACAAATAAATAAACATTGACAGACTATGCAGCTAGACAATTAATAAGCATGCAAAAACAAACACTAGAAATTGATGCGATTAGAAAAAATTTCCATTCCTCAAGCAAGTAGTTATAAGTTCAAACAATTTATTATTGATCAATTTTAAAATAAATTGCAAATTAATGTACATAAGTGGAGCAGCTTAGATATAATAATCTTTGATGTTTCAATCATGTTGGGTATTCACGGTTGAAATATTGCATATATAGAGTTGTAGTAACTAATATATATTAATATCATGTAAAAGGGTATTCAAATTCGGCTTTGCAAGTTTGGAAGCTCAAGTCTTATTAGTCTTTAGATAAAGTTATGATACAGAAGACGTTCGATATTCATACCTACAGTACTAAGATAAATCATAACAACTAAAAGTTTTAATTAATATTTTTTGTAACTATAATTATTGAAAATCTACGGTTTCAAACTAGCGAAATTTCGAACTCGAAAAAATGTTGAGGTGTATTTGACATGATTCTCACTTTTTCAGTCATCCGAAATAAAAAAATTAGGAAAACGGTTGACCCTAAAGGCCATCCCTGCAACTTTCCGCTTATTCTATACTTAAGCTTTCAAAATTTCACTTCATACGTTTTTTAGCTCTCCGAGCTCTAAAATATAATTTTCGAGTCATTTTGAGCTCTCCAAGCTCAAAAATTTAATAGAAGCTTGATGAAACACTATTTTTGGAATTTTCAAACCACAATAACTTTTGAATGAATGAACCGATTTTCACGCGGTTGGCGGCATTCGACGCAGTTTTTTAAGTTTCATAAAAAATCGTCAAGTTTTAATTGATCGAATAAAGAATTTCGAAGTAATTCCGAAATAACACTTTTTTCGGTTTTCTTTCGACAACGATAACTAACGAACGAATCAACAGATTTTGATCAGACTAGCGGCAATCGATGTGGTTTTTTGATGGTAAGAGCTGAATAGTTTTTGAAATTGATCAGTTAATCCGTTTAAAATTTATTCCGAAAAAACCACTTTTGAAAAAAAAATTTTTTTGTAGTTTTTTTGAAATTTCTTGAAATTTACCAGTTCGAATCGGTCCAAATTGAATTCCAAATTTAAGTTTGGTCAAAATCTTTCAAATAACATCAACCTCCGTAATGTTTTTGGGTGATAATTAATATTCTTGTCAATGTTTTTAGTGATGAAACTTATAACATTTATAGAGTCCTATGTTTAGAGCCATAAAATTTTATATTCATAGGATTTTTGATAAAATATATAGTTTATATGATTGAAACTCCAAAGAAAATTCTGCTAAGCAATAGTGTGCAGTAATATTGCATGTGAAAACGATTGAAAATAAATAGTTATAAAAAAATCAATAAATATTTAATGTTATCCTTTTATAAACCGGCGGTGTTATTCGAGTGGTCAAAGATGCACGGCCTACAGAGCACTCGAATTAACTCACCGACCTGGGTTCGAATCCCAAGCTGGTCGTAGAAACCAGCTTGGTTGAAATTTGACCCTTGCCGCGTAGATTAAGATTCTGACAACCCAAAAAGACCCCAATGTACCACTCCGAACAGTTAAAGTCGGCGATATGACTACAGCAGTTAAAACCGACTCTAAATAAAAATTAATTAAAAAAAAAAATGTATTCTTTCATAAAGAGACATAAATATTTTTTTTTTTTTTTTTAGTAATAAAATTAAATTTAAATAATAAAATAATTCGCGTAAGAAGTTCACTTTCCTTCAAATCCTTATATCTCTGTAGATACTTCTTAACCTCTGCTAATTAGTAATTTTAATTACCCATCAGTATTTAAAAGTAATAAAAGAAAAACTTACCCGATCTGACTGAGTATTTTTCTTGGAGTTCCAGCAAAACTCAAGAATAGCAACCAGAATAGCGAGTGCAAGGCCACAAAGAAGTACGACGAATACACCACCTGTAAAAAGTAAAAAAGTAAAACACAAAGTAAAGTCAAGTACCTGTAGACGCAGCTCATTAGTTTTATGTAGAGCGTACTTTTTAATGCTTTTCGGATATTCGTGGCATCGCACCGTTGTCTCTAAGTTTTAATGCTCGACAAAAATCGAACAAAAGTTTTAATGGTAAAAATTTTTCTAAGTATCAAATAACCTTTTAGTATTATAAATTATTCATAAAATCAAAAAAATTAAATTATTTTACTTTTTTTTATACCCAGAATAATGTAATGAATAATCAATAGCTTCTGCCGTTGAGTGAAATTCATTAATCAAAGTTATTTCCCATCAAGTTTAATCAAATAAAGTCGTATTCATTTCCTTGTTTTCTTGCTTTTATTCTAATCAGATTACGAGTCTAGATAAAATTTCAATATGAGCTGAAAAAGGGTAAGTTAGTAAATATGTATTCAAATGACAGGCATAATTTGAATTTATATTGTAGTATTTACGAGATATGATAATCAGTTTAGAACTGAAAATCGTCGGTGATGATCGAGTGTATGGTATTTTTTGAAGATGATAAAAAATTTTAATAGTAATTTTCTGTTGTTTATTCTAGTGGTTAAATTCTTTAAAGTTATTGGACTCGCACCCTATAAGCTCACTATTTTACCTAGTCCGCAAAATAAGTTAAATGGGCAACAATTTTTGGGTCAGACTTCATATTCCCTACTAGGGTTAATTTACAATTTAGTTTTGCCGTTGACGTCGATACCAACTCTATACTATTGGTTACCCCAAGTTCACAAGAAAACCGAGTCAAGTGATACTGAAATGCAAATGGAGGCATGGAGAGAATTTTTTTTCGGAGTTACTTCTCATGGAACATTTATAATAATTGTGCTTTTTTGTATCGTAAAACAGAGAGTGTTTATCAAAGTTATCAACCGATTGTTTCAATTCGAAAAAGAATTAGCTGACACATTTTACAACACAAAAAATCTTCCATCTGGGAAACCAATATTGATTTTTGTATTTTCAACGCATTTGTCGGCTACAGTTTTGAACATCTTAACTGAATTCTTTGCAGAGTTGAAATATATTACCGCTCTTGATACTGTACTTTTCATAATTCCTGAATTTGTAATTGGAAATTTAGTCATCCAATATGCACTAATATTAATATTCCTTGAAAATAGATTTAAAGGATTAAATAAGTTACTTCTTTCATTGGTTGACACAAACTGCAATGAATCAAAATGTCAGAGATTTTTTAGAATCATGAGTGATTCATGCAATGAAAATGTTGTCAGACTGATTCGTTATATTCGAGACGCTCAGAGAAATCTCTATGAAATATCAGATGATTTTTCAAAGTGCTATTCTTGGCCTATGTTGCTATCAATCACATACTTTGCTGCTGGTATCATTTATAGTTCATATGAGTTATTTCAAAACATAACAAAATCTGAGACAAACATATTAGTTTCAATCAATTTGGCATTGTGGGTTATAAAAACTATGATTCCGATTGTAACACTGACTTGTTGTGTTACTAAAATAATTAATGAGGTAACTTTAAAATTTTTTATTTTTCTCTTGGTAAATAAGAGACACTATAAAAAATGTTTTTTGATGCGACCATGTATGGCTATTATTCATATATAGCCTGATCAAGTCATATCAGACTATATCTGAGATTAAAAACATTATTTATCATAATATATCAATTTTTTATTTTCTATAGAAATTTATTTGTCAATTAAAATATTTTATGAAATAAAAATGAATTTAGTAGTTCATTAAAAAAAAAAACGATTGTCAGATAACCTTTTTAAGAGAGTAACAAAAATGATATTTATTTTTCAAACCAAGCTCTTTTATAAGGAAACGATTCAGTGATCATGCGCCCTCTTCAAATCAGGATATATCGAGTCAGATCCATCCTAATAAAATAAATTTTCATACTAAGTCATAGGGATATGAGAACTTATATACACGGAGAGAAGAGAATAGTAATCATTACCATTTTACATTGTAACCAGACTCATTTTTTATAAAATTGTTTACAATACTATGTAAAATAGGACTCATTACCATTTTTCTGGTAATGGTTACTATGTTACATTGTGGCTATAAAAATAGTAAGTATTGCTATGCTGCATAGGAATTCAAGCTATGTACAATAGTACTCAGTACTATGTTACAATAGCTGTGATTCCAATAATAATATGTGCGCTACGATTAGCCATGAACCCAGCGTCTAGTGAGTGGCTAAATAAACGCGCTACGACATAACCATAAAATTTATGATAAAAAGAAGTTTGTGTATAAAATTTTTTATTCATGTGTAGTCATAATGAATGATTCAAGTGTAAGTATTTTTATATTAAAATTTAAAATTTAATATTGAAGTATTTAATATAATTTTCGAAAAATTTTTTATTATGAAAAAAAAAATAAACATAATCCGATAATATAACCTTATATTTTGTATCAAGGTTCCGATAATTTCTAATATTGATGTTAATCAAGTTATTACAAATATAGGTAAAATTTGCAATTATATTATTTACTTTAATTGTAAATTTATAAATGAATAAGTCCACATTTATATTTATTTATTATCAAGCTTCCGATCACCTACTCCCTGGTCCATCTCATCCATTGATTGTACCTATTGATTTTAATACTCCACTATTCATTCAACATAATGCCACTGAAAAAATAACAGAGTTTTTGAAACGTGATTACGAAGGGATTATTATTTTATCCACTTTTGAAAATACTCCAAAAAAATGTTTGATTGACGATGTCAGAAATATTTTGGTTACAAAATTAATTGACCGCGAAGCAAATATTTTCTTTAGCAATTTTAAATATGAAGTTGGAATGAAATTGGATAAATTTAAGTAGGTTTAAATACATTTTATTATTCTTATAGTTAACTGTAGATTTTTAATTTTATTTTATAAAATTTTTTAAATAATTATTTCTTTTTTATTAATTGATTTTAATATTTACATAATTTATTTATAGAATTGAGTCGTCTCGGTTGAAATCGCTAGCAGATGAAGTCGGAGACGTTTTTAATGAAGAACCGGGCCTGTATTTTACTCCTTATACTCAAGAAGGCCATATAAGTGTAAACGCTAATGGTAAATTGTGGGATCGGTACAATTACACTAAAAAGCAACTTCGAAATGCAGGGATACTAAAACCTGTTCAAAATACTTCAATTGAAGCAGAATCTCCAGTTACAATAACAGTTTCAGACAGTATGATTTTAATGCTTTTCTTATATTTTTTTTTTTTTGTAAGCGTTAAGGCAATAAAACATTTGTTCTTTTAGGTCAAGAGATCGAAAAATTAGAATTTTTAAAAAATAATTTAGAGCCTTGGAATTTGATTTTTCAATATTGGAATGAAACTTATACAACAAGAAAAAATTTTTTGAAGACTTATGACTTGTCACTATTAACAACTTATCGTTGCCTCCATCAACAGAATGGTGTATTGCTAGTAAGTATATTTGGAGTATGAAAAATAATTTTTATCATCTTTTTGACACTTATTGATTTTTTTTTAATTCTTGTTACATGATAATTGTTAATTAATGATTATAATTTCTATTATTCTTGATTTTAAATACATGATGATTTTAAGCAGCTGTTTCCAGAGAAATTGAATGCTATTAATTCTTTCTGGCCCACCGTCGAACAATTTATTGAACAATATATTGAGCTTGATCCCCAGTTGAAAGATAATTCTGAAGCCCAAGATGTAATTACTTTAATACCAAGTTTGTCAGGAAGTTAGTTGAGATCAACTATATGAAAAATAAATTTGAAATGATAATATTTTGTTACTGTTACAATTTTTAATATTATTTTATTATCCTTTTCAGATGAAAAGCAAGTTGTACTATTAATTTTGTTGGGATTAATGCTGAAACCTACCAAGATAAAACATCCGACTTCAAAAACTCCGAAAAAAAGAAAACTTAATGAAAGTTTGACTCAAAAGCCCGCGAATGAAAGTATTGAATCTTTAGAATCATCTGCTATAAATGATTTCATCGTTAGAGTAGAGGTACCTATAAAAACTCTATTCGTATTTTCATTTCATTTCTAATACAAATCTTAAAATATTTATTAATGATTTACAGGTTGAAGCTAAGATTAATGAAATTATTGATCATAAAAAAACTATTGCGGTGAAAAAAAAAATTAAGATCCAACCGTACATGATATTTGTAGGAAGTTCTTCAAAGTATGAAAGTTTTTATGTGATCACAGACATTATTAAATATAAAGTTAACAACCCGCTCGAAGCTTTGCAATTAAACTTCGAATTATTTTACACTTTCGATTGGAAATATCCTCAGTCTTGCTATAATATTTGGGTTTTTATTCAAAAAAAATTTTTTGGTATTCCCGTTCCAGGTAATCATTATTGCGCAAAGATGAAGAAAATGTTAGGATATATAACGAGAACAATGAAGATACAGATTAACTAATTATTGATGTGATTGACAGTGTTACAGTATTTAAAACTATCTATTTGATTAAGTGGATTTGCATCTGAATAATTAGCTTTAGTTTTAATTAATTAAGTTTTAATTAGTAATTTATAATATTAATATTATTAATACTGTTATTTGAATTATAACATTTTTATACATTAAACATGCATTCTTCGGACTACGATAACAATTTTAATAAGCCACTGTTATTTTCAAAAATGAAGAATCAAATCTTAACATTCGTTTCAACTCTATAGCCACGAGGAAATTACTCGAAACCGAGTTCAGGATATAGTTGCAGAAAGTTCAAAGTTATTTCAAAACTCTGTGATAAATATGTTTATTAGTGGATTAATATTACGTTTAAAAAATTTTGGTGAGAGTGATTTTAATATAAGTCAATTTAATGAAATTCATAATACCTTAAAAAATCCATTTAAAGATTTGGAAACTGAGCATATGAGATTCTCAGCGTTAAAGAGTGCTGGAACTCTTATACCTTCTATATCAATAAAAATCGCAGAAAGAGAAGAGTATCGAACAATCGATGGTAATTTGAAATTGGTTCATGTTCCAGTAACTGTAGAGTATATTCCTTTATCTAAGGTATTGAAATGTTTTTTAGAGCTTCCGAACATTATAGAAGATATTTTAGCATATATAAGTTGCTTATCTGATAATTCTGCTATTCTACAAAATGTAATTCAAGGCGATGTATGGAAAAAAAAAAAAGCATCTTTTGGTAGTAAATTAGTACTGCCCATTATTGTTTACTACGATGATTATGAGCCTAACAATGTTTTAGGAAGTCATAGGGGTCTTTCTAAAATAGGTGCAATTTATAGCCATATATCTTGCTTGCCACCTCATCAACAGTCAAAGCTCGAAAACATATTAATAACGCTACTTTTTAACACACTAGACGAAAAAGAATTTGGATTTTCAATCATATTATCACCACTAATTAATGAATTAAAGAATCTTGAGTTAAATGGCATAAAAATATTTGAAAATACACCCTGTGACAATTTGGGAGTCAACGGAATTCATGGCTTTATTACGTGCTTTTCTGCCAGCTACTGTTGTCGCTTTTGTCTTATTGATAAAAACAAAATAAAGAATACAGTTGTTGAAAATGATTGTCCATTAAGGTCACCAGTGAGTTACAACCAACAAATAAATACTCAAGATTTTGGATCATTTGGTATCAAAGCTGCCAGTGCCTTTGCCGCTTTACCTACATTTGATGTCATTGAATCACTTTGCACTGATGTGATGCATGATATTTTTGAGGGTGTATTTCAATACGATTTTGCAAAAATATTAAATGCTTACATATACGACAAAAAATTTTTTACACTGGAAACATTAAATAATCGAGTGAAAGGTTTTCATTATGGTGACAATGAGAAACGCAATAAGCCACCGGACTTTGTTAAAAATCAAATACAAAATAAATGTATCATAATATCGTCTGCAGAAATGTTATGCTTTGGACGTAATATTCACCTAATAATAGGTGATTTAATTAGTGAAGATGACGAACACTGGCGACTTGTTATAATGCTAAAAAAAATTCTCGATATTGTCACAGCTAAATTTATTCATAAAAACAATATATCTTATTTTCAAGTGCTCGTTCATGAATATTTATCTTCACTTTTGGAATTATTTCCGGACTGCTTGAAATTTAAACACCATGTTTTATTACACTACTCTCATGTTTTCAAATCTTTTGAACCAGTCGCAAACCTCGAATGTTCTGGTGATGAGCGTAAGCACAGAGAAAGCAAAATAGTAGCTCGTTCTGCCATCAGTAGGATAAATATTTATCATACGATCGCTTTAAAAAATCAAGTAAAATTTAATCCCATGCTACGCACTGCACACCGAGAAAGTAGTGATAGTTTCCTTATAACAGGAGCAAAATCCTTGATTTTAAAATTGGAAGATTTGGAAAATTTTAATTTATTTTCGTCCCTATTACCGAAAAATTTAAGTAATTCGTATTCCACAAGTTTTATTAAATACATGGGTCATATTATTTCTAATGGTGCAATCATCATGATTCCATCTGAGGAAGGACCATTATTTTATAATATTAAATTAATTTTGCTTCATTCAAATTACACATTTATTTTAATTGTCAATAACATTGAAGAATATTATTTTAACGACCATTATCAGTCTTATGAATTTGAAAAATCAAGTCAAAAATGGTATTGTTTGTTATATTCAAAATTAATTGTATTACGCGCCTCCTCCGAAAAGATCGCCAAACGTAGTACCCTGACTTTAGCCCAGAATGCCACAATATTTAAAGTAAGAAACTTAAAATATTGAAGTTACTTACTTAACTCTGTTACGGTATTCAGATGTCTCGATCTTCATTCCTTTTCTTTGTGCTCAAAGAAAGCCATGTACTTTTTACATCTGCTAATTATTTATTAATATAATGAGTATTAATAATAATTATCAAGATTCAGATTTTGCTATAGAATTACGAAGATCAAAAAGGAAATTAGAAAAACAAGATGATGAAATTAATTATCTACGAAGAAAGCAACGTAAGTTCAATAAAAGTGACAGGCTGGTTATGTTTTACGTCATTTTAGTTTAGCAAATAAATTTTGCTTTTCACTTAGGTAAGTTCGTTTAATCATCAAATTAAAAGTTTTTCATTAACTAGAATTGTTACTGCTGCTAATGGTAAGCATTATATACCAAAGCGTTGGATATAAAATTTTATTTCTTTTTAATTTTAATTATAATATTCTAATTGTAATAAAAAAATTACTTGTATAAATACTTTGTAAGTTCATTAGTTGAAAATAAAAACTGTTGTCAACAAACTTGTATTAACGATTCGAAAAAATATTTTTAACTTTTTAATTAATATTTCTTACTTTTTAATAGATTACTTATTAACAATTAATCATTTGCATTAATAGATAATAAATATATAATCTTTAACAAACTATTTATTAAGAGTTGACATAAATAGCATTATAAAATTATTTATTAAATTTAATAAATACTAATTGATAGTCAATATATACTAATAAAATTTTTTAGGTAATAAATCCCTTATCAAAAATTAATAAATCTTATTAACAGTTAACAATCCTATTAATATATATATATATATATATATATATATATATTTCGATTACATTGATTTATTTATTCATTCATAACCCTATTTACTAAATAATTACTCAAGAAAATATCATAATTTGAGCTATGTAACATTGTAATCCCACCTATTTACATAGTTCTCTTAACAACGCAACATGGTAATCATTACTATGTTACCATGGTCAACGCTTCCATTCAGAATGGGGGAAATTACTCTGTCAAGTGACTTTCATCGCACGAAAACATCGTTTCAATGGTAACATGGTAATGGTTACCATTTTACATTGGGAATATAACCATTTTTTTCTCTCCGTGTATGAACAAATCAAACCATATTAAATTATATATGTTAAATTTTCGGATATGTGCATATACGACTATTTTAGTTTACCATCAATCTAAAGGCAGAAAAATATTTCATTTCTATATAGAAAATTTTTCTGACAAAAAAAATATCACTTTTTTGAATAAAATTAAAATCATGAGAAAGAAGAAACAACGAAAACCCTTCTGATGTTATTAAAGAAAAAGTAAATTGTGGTAGACAACAATTCCAAGCAATATCATATTCTGTTTGTAACTTTTAAGTGAACCTTCCGTCCATTTTATAACGTTCCATTCATTCCTAGAATTTCTAAAGAGTTCTAAAGTTTTTAATAGAGTCTTATGGTATTGTATTAGATTCTCAAAGTTATAGCAAATTCGGCATATTTTTATCTCAAATTTTTTCACAGAACATATTGTGTTAATTTTAATGAATTTTTATAGTCTCTTACTTATCTCCTATATGAATTTTCATTGATTAAAGCATTGTAACAACCTTTTTATATTTACCGAATGCAGATAGAAGAAACCAGCGATACTATATACAAAATACTGACCATACATGCTCAAGAAAAAGGAATCAAATACGAAGTATCAAATTATTTATTAACATCATAGCTATTACTTTATAAATGGCAAAAACATAATTAATCATAATCACATTTATTATTCAATAGTTGGAGCAATTTTCTATTGAGTTATTGCATCGAGACGCTTCGATCACCTCATGTGGGGTGATACCACTTGATAACAGTCTCTTAACTTCGGTAAGGATTTATGACGACTGATAAGTATTTTAAACTAGTATGAATGTTGATAAATTATTTTTACTCATTTGAATCTAGATTGTACAAACTACTATAACTTATATGATAATAATTTTGCAATATCATAAAATAAAGATATTACCGTTGAAAAATATGAACAATGGAACATCAATATTAAATGGAAACAATACACTGATGCGCCTTTTCAACGATTCAAGCATATAAAATACTCATGGCCACATAATTTCAGCGTATGACATCGTTAGGTAAATTATGTTATGTTTTTGATGTTTGGATATTTAATTACCACTAATTGGTTCACAGAAGAAAGCTTGTACTGACACAAGTAACATTAATTGGTGGAAAATATTTATCTTTAGCGGAATAGTGAACTGGAAGAATTATTGTACGGACCAAGCTGTTCATTTGGGTGCTCTACCTCAACTTTGAGTAAACTTATTCGTACACCGGTAATCGATAATAGCAGGAATCATGCTAACGGTTTTAGAACGATGATTAGCTTCGAGCTCAGAAGCTTGTTAAATTGGTTTCAGTTTTTATAAATGTTCAAAGCTCGTCAATTTTTCTTATTCGAATTATACAAAATCAAATAATTAAAAAAAAATAATATTTACTTTTGGTTGATTACGGTAGTGCAAGTAAAGTTCTACAAACTAATAACCCATGGACACAGGGTATATGATAGAGGGGACGGTAGCCTAAAGCGGGTAGGTGCTGTTTTATTGTGACATTGAGTACGAATGTCATAGTATGCCTTTGTAGTGATCATGGGAACCATCCTGAGTATTTGAAAGTTCTGATTAGGTGTTCGAGTTTTGACAGAAAGTAACAAAATACAAAATAAAGAAATTGCTAAATTTGTTAAAATTACTAATGGAATGTGTCATCAGATGATTCAAACACTATTACACTTATGATAATATTGATGAAACCATATTATTTTGGAATCATTTAACTCTAAAGTACGATACAAGTTCGGACGGTTCCTTTTGTGTTTTTGATTTTACAATTGTTTAGCAAAAAAACGTGTACTGGGGCAAAATGGGTACCTGCTTGCGCTGCTCTGATTCAATTCTATATTTATTTTGTCATACAATATTATCAAGTAATACGTATGTTACGTCGAAAACGCAACTAAAATTTAATTATTTTTATCCTAGCCGTTAGGCTAATAGATAAGGATCTGAAGCTTTATGGGAAGGGGTTGATGTTTATAATATAAGAAAATGAATTCAATTTAATAAATATATTATAAAATTATCATACAAAGATTTGAATTATTAAAACAAACATAAAAATCTCAATTAAGAACTTACTTAAATGAACACTTATGTAAAGAAACTTACCGTTTCTTTACATAATTGAAATTTACTTTACTAATAATTGTTTTTTTTTTAATCTGACGCGTGTTTCATTGAAACTTATAAAAACTTTTTCGATGTTAACACTAGGACGTCAGGACAACGAGAGATATTTTTGTTGAAAAACCGTAAGGTGTCGAATTTTAGGGCGTTACTTATTTTTACTAGATGGGAGAAATAATGTCCAATTATTTTTCTATTTCCTTGAGCCCTTGCCCTCTCTCTTAGATTTTTCTATAATGTTGCATGAGTCCCCTCTACTTGGGTCAGAGTACAATATCGCTTCTCCTTTACTCTTATGCTCTATTATACATCTATGTGTTTGTGTATACGTAAGCGCATTTATGCATAGACAAAGACATACATGTGTACTATTTTACATTAAATTATTTACTGTGACCAAATTTTTATATTAAATTAGTTAGATAAAAATTAATTTGTGCATAGATTACAAATTATCATTAGTTTCTTAGATCTAAATTTTTCTTTTTATTTAAGTCGTTATTTTATTCGAAAATAAAAGAAAACATTTATTGATTTTTTTTTGTTTAAACTTAAATTATAGTTATTAAATTTTGTTCCTTAAATTATCAACATATATTTTTTTCTGTTGATACTAGAATTATCATAACATTCCTTTTTATTTTTCTTTTATCATTATTTACTTTTATTTTATTTAAATTATTGTTTATATATACATTTATTTTGTTATCGAAAACTTCTATTTCGGATCTCGACAAAGTTTAAAATTCCATTAGGGTATTTGTTCAGGCTCAAATCCCTTAGTATGGTCAGACCCAACTAAAACTAAATTTTTCAAATAAGTTTCTTTTGAAAATACTATTGATAAATTTGAAGACAACAAAATTTTAAAAATAAAATAAATGCATGTAATTAGTTGTAAGAACATAAAATTATTTATGAATAATTAAATTCTATTTGTTATAAAATAAAAATGTCGGACGTTGAGTCCGACATAACACGTAAATATAAGAAAAAAACGGAAATACATTCTTGATTGAAAACTTATTATCAATTTCAATAGAAAAATGCTTATTTTGCTTAAAATTAATGAAATAAATATAAGATCATTATTTGAATGATTGCAATGCCTAAAAATCTTTTTTTCATGTTAGCTAAATAAATAATTTTATTATCAAAATTAGTTTCATCGTTAGATTCATCTATTTGTAGTGTTTATCCACTTTGGGCTAAGGGGTAGGGCAAAGCGAGTTTTTAAACAGTTTTTATTTTTTATTGATAAAAAATTCTTAGGCCCAAACTAAAACAATATTCCTATCTAATATTGAAGTTCGATCACTACTATGTCGGATAGAATAATATTCGTTAGTGAGTCGAAGAAAAACTAAAACTTCTAGGCCTTCTTCGTTAGCTTACCCGCTTTAGGCCACCCTCTCCTACGATTCAAGCACGTACGGAAAGAAATTTTCTTTAACAATTACCGTTGAACCACAACGGAATCTCATATGTTTATCCAGTCGTATTAAAATCTCTCGCTTCACACATATGTATTAAAAATAACTATATTTTGTTCCATTTAGATTGATTTGTTTTTACTCTTTTATTTCCCAATGTCATAATTTTAATATTAATAGAATTAATAACCAAGGTTATTTATTTATTTAACTAATGTTCAAATTAAACAATGAATAAATAATGTTATTCAACAAGTAACTGATGTTGTTTTTATATAAGCTATTAATTCCTATAGAAGAATAATAATAACAAAATAAAAAATTAATTTTCAATTAACGTAAGTGTTTTATCAATTTTGTGAGTATAATTTTACTAACAGCGCACGCGGGTTAAAAATATGTGTTTGAATGAATCGACAAAAATACTCCTTAATGCTACGATGTAGTTCTTAACTTAAAAAAAAAAAAGACATCATCAAAAGCATTCGGGTGTACAAAGTATATCAAAGTTTTTGAGGATCTTACAATGGCAACCTCTAATGAATATTCGAGATCAAACGTTTCATTGCTTCGGATAACTACTTTGATGTATAAAGCATTGGGATTAGCACCTTTTTCTTTTAAGTCATCGATAGTGATTAGAAACAGTAAGACCCAACACAGTGTCAAATTCATACGTTCCAACAGTGCAAGAGCTTACGGTCTCATCGGATATTTAACAGTGATTCCTTTTGAATTCTATTACTTTTGGATAAGATATAATGAAGAATTTAAAAACATGAGTTACATGCAGAATTGTTTTGACATATTTTTCGCTTTTACGGTGCAGTTTACGCAAATGATGATAATTTTGTTATTCAACATCCGGCAGAAAAGAATAGTAAATATTCTTAATAAACTATTGCGCTTTGAGAGTGAAATCGTTGAAAAATTGAACGATGTTAGTATGTATTACAGTGGAATATATGACCAAATTTTAATATTCATCGGATTTATGTTTATTGGTGTAGCGCACATATTGAGTGAATACTTGCGTTGGGAAAATGATTGCGTGATGAATATCGTGATGTACATTTTTCCAGAATTGGTAATAAGGAGTTTTACAATTCAATGTGCCATGATGCTTATGTTTATCAGGAAAAAATACAAAATTTTGAATGAAGCGCTCTTATTACATTCGGATTCAAAACTTAAATTTAAATGTCATCATTCATTTTTTCAAGTTTTAGATATATCTGACATAGAAATAACTTTAAAGCGCGTAGCTCTTGTACGAAAAGCATACTCTAATTTGAATACGATTTTATCTGAAATTTCACAATTTTATTCTTTGCTTATTTGTATTGCCATCGGGTATTATTGCTTTGAAATAGTGTATTCAGCGTATTCATTAACATTGGAATTCAAAAAAGACGTGATATCTAATTTTTTTGAGTGTTTCAACTGGAGTTTAATATTGCTGGCATGTATTTATCCCACTGTTGTGTTAACAAACTATGTGACATCAGTTAATATGGAGGTAAGAATCTTGAATTTCGAATAATAAAGATTTATATTAGATATGAAATAAAAATACAGTGTTTCAAACAATAACAGAATTTAACATTCTAGTGATAGTTAAATTTTAACTGAAAAATTTCCTTTTATGCTTCATTAATAAATTGTTCCTCATTAATTTGAACAATTTTAAAAAGTTCCAGTTCATATAATCTTGCAGTATTATAAGAGCAATATTCTTGTATTAAATTCTACAGACGTGCCTTTCAAATAATTATCTTATAAGCAGCAATTTGCAAAGGGATGAATAGATTATCATAAAATTTTATTTATAAAATAATAAAATTCTATTACGCAAAAATTGATGTGAATTTAAACTATCCAAAGTGTATACTATTAGTGATCATTGATGATAATTATTAATAATAATAATAATCCGTAATGACTTGTGAAAAAATTTTCTGATATCGTCAGATATGAAAATTATTTATTACAATTTTTTCTAGAATTTTGTACCTTAATTGACATGTTTTATAAAATAAAAATTGGAAAGGTGGACCATTTCGTGAACTCTGCTGTCCATCTTACGGCAATAAATGTTGTGAGGAGGCGATTCAGCGATCATGCACTCTGTCGGAGATTCTCAACACACTCTTTGGTCAAAAATTAAATATGGACATCAGGCTATATCAGAAAATTTTTTTTACGGGAGATTGTAATTACATAAATTTGTATAACATTTTCTATTTTGATTGCAGATTAAAAGGACACATACAATAATATATAAACTCGCAGCTCAATATCCGAATCATATGGATATAAAACATGAAGTACTTTTGTATCTATTACACTGAGTGAAAACATACTAGTAGTAAAAAAATTCTCTTCATGTTCTTTATAATGTCTTTCTTATAAAAAATACTTAACAAAAATCAAATTTTATAAGCTTCTGATATTTTTCTCTCAGTATTATTTATAATTAAAATTTTTGTAATTAATTATTCAATTATTTCTTAGATAGAAGAATTGTCCACGGAATTGTTGCATAAAAATGTAGATTTCAGCGCTTACCGACTAATACCTCTCGACAATAGTCTTCTGACATCGGTATGAAAATATTATTACTTTTTTTCTAATTATAAATATATATTAAATAACTGTTTTTTTTTTCTGTAGGTTTTTAAAACGGCACTAACTTATGTTATCATTTTACTGCAAACAGTGGATGAAGAATATATAGAGCCAGAAATTTAACTGTGTTATTCATAAAAATTTGTGTACTAATAAAATTATATCGAATATTATTGATAAACTTGTTGTTTAAATTGAGTAAAAATTAAAAATAAATAAGTTTATGTTTATTCGTATGTAATAGATATTAATTCACATACAATGAAACAATGTGAAGAAAGAGATGATCGTTGATGTAAAAAAATTTTAATTAAATACAAGATTGAAGTGAGATTGGAAGTAGTTGATGATAATTATATTAGATATGCTGGTGAATGAATAGCATATGAACTGGAAGCCTTGTGTTCTTTACATAAATAACTAAAGACAAGTTTAAGATAAAGGTAAATGCCATCGAGAAAAGATCTAAGGTGATCCGGGCGTGTGTATACAGCCAAAGTGCACTGTCTTCCCACAGAGAGTAGAATGTGAGACTCTCATCAGAAAGATAAAATAGGATGCCTTTCCCCTGATCTTGCTCCACACTCAAGTACTTACGCTGAAACTCTTACTAGGCGGCATCACTTCAAAAATTGCGTCACTTTTTTGCGTAACTTTTTTTCGCTTCTACGCATATTTCCTCACTCTTTTGCATAGCACGACATTGTTCCCTCGCGATACACTATATGCTATCCTGACACTCTCGTATGACTCAGTATGTATTCATGAACACCTCTGATGATTTTATCCAACTTGCTCATCTATCAGTTTGTTCTAATGAAAAATTTATGTATTTATTTATGAAGTGCATCATTTTGTAGAAGCATCTTTTTTCATTTTAAGATAGTTGGGCCCAGTAAGCAAAAATTCAAGAAATCTTCCAAACTCCGTATAGAAGTATTTAAATACATAATTTTGCAATTAAAAATGACGTTTTTACACAGGTGGTATAGGAGAAGAGAGAGAAAACCGCGAAGTTTTATTATTTTTGTATTGAAGAAATTTTAAGAATTTCACGAAAAACTAATATTACTTAGATTAATACATGTATAATTACCCTAAAAAATTCTGGAATTCTTTACCACATAGTTTTTGAGAAATCATTGATAAACTAGTAAAGTAAACAAATGAAGTCATGCGTGGAAGTAAATGAGCAATAGCCCGTAAGAGAGGCGACACTAGCGAATGAAAAAGACAGCAGTAGCATAAAGTATAGGTTGGGAAAGAACTACCTTAATGACTCAAAACCTTCAAAAGTTCTATTGGTAACATGTAAATTATTTATATTTACAGAAAAAGTGAAAATTTTTTTTTATCTTTATGCTGGTCGCCATATACTTATCGATGGCTTGATTATTGAATTCTTAACCTTGTCTTAAAGTCTATTTCTAACTTCAAGATCTACTTCTTATTTCTAAAATTTTTAAAATTCTAAAATATTTCTAATATCACGCTGTAAGAAATTTCGGTGTAAAAATGGACCCGGAGCACTTTACACGGTCATGTAATATGAAAAAAGTTTGGAAAATCCGAAAATGCACGCCTCATAATCTCATTTTTCATGATAAAATTGATTAAAATAAAATAAAAATACTTTTAAATCTTTCGCGTCATTGTCTACCCAGAAAAGAAAAGGTACTGCGCATGTATTGTAAACAAACCTTATTTACATAAATATAGGTACACAAACGATTAGTGGATTTTTAGTTTATGGCTAATTATAAATAAACTATATTGAATAAGACCGTGATCTCCGAAAGGACTTAGTTTTAAATCATACTGAAGCGTATAAAAAATAAATGGACTTGATCAGTCAAGTTTTTTGGCAGTTATCGTGAACACGCCGGTTTTCACACATAGATTTGACAGCCGAATGCCCACGGAATAATTTTTTTGATTTATTTAAAAAGCAAAATATCTTTTAAAAATGTCATAAGTGTTGAAACTAGTATTTTTCCACAATATTTATGTGTAAATATTGTTCTTCAAGTGCGATAGAAAATAAATAGAGACAATTTTAGTTCAAAAAATCGCTTGATTTTTGTAAGGCGAGTGTAGAGCACAACCTCATCCGCTTCGCTTATGAGGCGTGCAATCACGGTGTAAATGTTACATTCGTGTAATTTTAATAGGGTGTAATCTCTTTTTTTTTCTCACTATTGCGTGTTATTCGATACATTTTTGTTTAATGAGCTACAATTAATCATTAAATATTCTTAATTACTTAATCTTATCTTGAATTAATAACTATATCAATGTGACACAATAGTATGCATCTAATGACTCCAGTAAAATTTGTTCTCATAGGATACGAAATTTGTGAAATAAGTCGTTATTATTTGAATTTTGTGAAATGATATTTTTTCCTGTTGGACCTTAACTGATTGTGGTAGAAAGAGAGTTTACTTGATTAGACGTCTTTAACCTTCCGTCACTCACGGTAAAGATCCTAACATCGTTACACGCATCGTAGGGAATTGCTGCAATATTTCATAGCTCGATATTGTTGCAAAATATATTATAAACGCACAAAATATTATTTGATAAAATTCAAACCAACTATAAAAACATGTTATTTAATTAAGTTGATTCAATGTTTGAAAAATTTTTCTGTTGTATCAAAATTTTTATCATTAACAAACAACAAACACGTTTAATGTTTACTAGGTGCCTAGCAACGTTGCAAGTAAAATTTATGTTTCAACAATACACGCACTAGCGGGGAAAATTCGTAATGTTATGAAACATTGTCATTGTAAACTAAATAATAAAAAATTAAGGCGAAATACATTGAAAAACATACAGTAAAAAATTTTGCGTGAATGCATCAAAAAATTTTGTGTTAAAAATTTTTATGTTAAATATTTAACAATTTTTTGTGTTAAAATTTAACACAATAAGTGTTACATTTACACATAAAAGTGTTAAATATTTTACTGTGCATGAAGAGTCTGAGAATGTTTTTCGATTAATTATAAATCATAAGTAAATGTTTGAATAAATTCGATGATTTTCGACATATTTCAAGTAAACATCATAAACACCACGATAAAGTCCCAACGAGACAAGTTTATTTTGAAAAGTCACAGTTTGCAAGCTTGCAAGTGAAGTATATGAAAATGATTAAACTTGTAAACTTTGAATAAACTCCGAATATCTAACGTTAGCAAGTTTAAAGTATTTTTTAACTTTCATTAAAAATAATATTGTTTTTAGTAAATTACTCTTTAAAACATTAAAACCATTGATTTATTTTCATCGAAACTCTTGGCAACAGTAATTAAACGATTAAATTTATTGACATGTAATAAGAATTTTGAACTTGACTATCAGTTGTTTTTTTTTTATTTTAGTAAACTAGTAATTTAATAAGGGTTATAATATATTATCAAATTATTCTATCTACACTGTAAATCCAAGTGTTTTAAAAGTGACTACAAATGGGAATTTAACATAGGAAATTAAAACACGTGGAAGTGTTTTAAAAATAACTACAATACTTCAAGATAGGAACAAAACACTTTAAGTGTGTTTTGTTAAAACACTTGGATTTACAGTGTACATTAAAAAAACTAATGAAGAGATTAAATGAGATAAAGAATAGATAATAATGAAATTGTTTTGTCGAAAGCTCGTCAAAGCGCCGAGATTTCGTGCTTCAGGTTTTCAAAATTTGATTTGATTAATATTTTGGATGGATAGGAATTTTAAATAAATTACACTCGATGTTTGGGACAACAGGAAGAAGTTTATTGTCCCAGAGGAGGAAAAATCTGGTGAAGCCAGATAAAAAAACCTCCTCGATGATAAGTACAAGAAAAATCGTGTATGAATGTGTAATTGTTATTTAGTCAGGGCGGGACCTTAACTATTGTTGTTTAGTCAGGGCAGGACCGTAACTATAATAATATTGAACTATTCCCGTTGGATAGTCAATGTGTAGTCAGGGCGGGACCGTAACTATAATAATATTGAACTATTCCCGTTGGATAGTTCAATGTGTATTGCCAATTATAGGCGAATATTAACGACTCGTTGAGAGTCGTGTTAAATTGTATGTGTGCGTGCGAGAACCGATCAAAGCCAAGGCGGCGTGATCAACCACGGGCCGTCAATACCCAAAAAATGTGAGAGAGAGCTCGGATGTATGGCGTCTGCCCGAATTATCGCGCAAATTTCTACAAAATTGCACTGATCAGCGAATAACTGGATTCAGCTGAGTTTGTGAAGATGAATTAAATGATATTGAGTAAAGTGAAGTAAAAACGATATGACCCTTGACAATTTATGAATTGTATTGTATGCTATGTAATGTGTAAGAGCGATTGCGTAAATTACTACTGATTCAAGGGCCTCAAAGCAACTAGTGGTCCTGGCCACCGCACGAGCCAATTCGGTTTTTCCTATACGGCCCCGATCTGCGCGATACCGTTCTGCGCCTACGCCGCAACTTGACGACTACGATGACTCCCGAATTTAAACGAATTCCGGTAAGAAAATTGTTCGAGAATTTTCTAGTCGAAGCTAGAGCTAATATATAGATATAGTCATCTGATTTCGTACGCCCACGCTCTCTCTCAACAGATATAGATGTAATTGTGTGTAGCACAATACATGCATGATTTTCTACGCACACACTCGTATATACTCCATCGTATATGTACGAGTCGACTCGACAGAAATGAATGATATGATTTTTACATCTTGAGCAAATGAAGTAGAAAGAGGCAAGATGAAACTCGATTCCGATGAGAGCTTCGTGATTCTGGGAGCTAAAACACTTAGAAATATCCTTGTGGAGAAATTTATCGGCTGCTTTTTTTTTTTTTGTAAATTAAATCATTTATCTCAAACTTAATACTTCGTCTCTTTAATCAACTATAATTTCATTATTTATTAAAAATTTGTTACCCAACTTCATATTGTCTTTATCTACTTTTTTAAAATCAATCAAGTTAAATGAAAGTTGAAACTATTGTTTGTTGTGGAAGCTTATTTTAAAAGAATTCTATAGTTTATTTGATGAGTTGCAGTGTTTTGTATAGCTTTTAACTGTACTGGATTTATATATCCAGTACAGTATGGAAAAGTTACACTCTTTCATTACAATAATAATATGAAATAAATTTCAAAGGTTTTACTTTTATTAAAATATAATCATTTCCGTGGGTAATTTAATATTTAAAAAAAATGTATGAATGGTATAATTAAATTCATATTTAACCCATGCAGCTGTGGTGTAGCCATACTGGCTAGATAAATTTACTACGGCTATATTTGTTAGCTAATACAGATCTGGTGCGATGGTACTGTGGTCGTATAAAAAGTTTTATCATTTTTAACTGGCACATAATATAACTGATATGTTGGTTTTAGTCTCATTCGTTACGTAATAAATGAAAAAAAAAAAAAAAAAACCTAAAAAATAGTTGACCGGTAGGCCATCCCTGAAATTTATCGCTGTTTCGAGCTTGAAACGCTCAAAAATTTTCCTATTGGTTGATTGTTAAACTCTCCAAGCGCAAAAATTCAAAAATTATATCAAAAAAACAATAATTAAAAAACCAAAAAATTGTTAAAAAACCATTTATGAATAATGGAGTTGATTAGTCGAATATTTTCAAAGTTATTGAAAATATATTTCAAATATATATATATATATATATATATATATATATATATATATATATATATATATATATATATATATATATATATATATATATATTTGAAATATTTTGAAAGTTATTTCGAAAAAACTTGAAAAAAAAATTTTTTTTGGTTTTTATTTTTTAAATGTCTTTAAAACGACTCGACTAATTGACTTCAAAATCTGATCAGCTCGAAATCTCAATGAACACTTTTGAACGTCAAGTTTTTTATCTTAATCGTCGCAACGGCTTCCTAAGACTTCAAAATGTGAAGATCTGATGAAAACTCGTATTCTCAAAATTGGACCGAAATTTATAACTTCCTATTTTGCAAAATTATTAATTTGTGAATAAAAATTTTCAAAAAAAAACGCTATCAATAACCACTAGATTTTCGAGTTCGAAACTTCGGAATGGAAAATTTTTCGAGCGTTTCGAACTCGTACATAGCGGAAAGCTCCAGGAATGCTCCAGGAAAGCTCCAGGCTTGCAGAGTTAACTGTTTTTCAGATTTTTTTTCACTTTCTGTATTTTCTTTTTAGAGGATTATTTTTTAATTTCTTTAAAAACTTTATTTTCATTTGTTTATTCAAAAGTATACCGCATTTTTTTTTTTTTTTTTTTCATTACGTTAAATTCATTCTCTTTTAATAGTTATTGAACTACTTCAAATCCAAATACGTTGTCAAAGTTAGTGATATACGATGCAATGTTGGTCGGTTTCCACGTACGTAATTATCTTACCGTGAATTCTTCCCAGATCTCAATACGAGAAATCGAGTTTATATTTATTCCTCTCTATTCTACTATCTCGGTAAAGCCGTATTGTTTTCGAATTAATTCACCTGAATAATTTTATTGTTTTATGGAAGATAAATCGATTAGTTTTTTTTTTTTTTTTTTTTTATTATTAATGAATAAAAACTCATATTAGTTGAAATAAAAAGCTACTTCAGGAAAAAACTTGATTTTTTTCGGTTTGGAAATTTTAATTTACTCTGTCGAAAAAAAAAGTAATCACACTGAAAAAAAAATAACTTGAATCAAAAGAAAAATTCTTGGACCAAAAAAATATTTTTGAAGA
Organism: Cotesia typhae; assembly: GCF_013202065.1. Classification (NCBI taxonomy): domain Eukaryota; kingdom Metazoa; phylum Arthropoda; class Insecta; order Hymenoptera; family Braconidae; genus Cotesia; species Cotesia typhae. Next base: position 2,852,839 of record NW_027423757.1, on the reverse strand, counting down.
GTTTCATTGTCTTGAATTGAAATGAAAAATTCTTGAATCAAGTAAAATTTATTTAAATCAAGAAAAATTTCTTAGTTTAAAAATTTTTCAATTAAAATTCAGAAGATGAAGTTTTTCAAAATTATTTACTTGATCCAAGTTAATTTTTTTTTCTGTACAAATTTTCTATTTTATAATTGTTTATCAGTTTCCTTCAAACCTTTATTAATTTCAATATCTTACTGTGTGCCGGGTTTTACTCAAATAATATTGCAGTTCGAAACTAATTTCACACAAAACGGGCAACTATTTAAGCTGGACAATTACCCGAGCAATTTATGGCGGGTGTGAGTAAAAATAAAATCATAGAGACAGTTTCTTTGCTCTACCATTTACCATCGATTCATTGATGCACTATTTTTTTGCATTATTATTCAACTGAACGACGTAATCAGTAAAAACAATAGAAAAAAGTAACGATAAAGATAAAATTACATCTTTGAAACGCGATGGCGAGGCGGTTAGTCTTTTTAACCCGCATTTCTCTAACATCAGTATACTTATAGATAAATGATGATTGGAAGGAGCCCAGAAAGAATCGAAGTAGCGAAGAAGCATGATTAAGGTGATGAACTTGGACAATTTTAACATTCTCACCAGACCAGTAAAGAGAGTACTTACTGAACTAGTTAAATAAAAAATTTTGTAAAAAAGTGGAAGTGCTAAAGTAAAGTTAGAAAAACATGAACAAACTGTCTGAGATTTAGGCAATTGCAAAAACTTGTTGTGACTTTCATGAAATCCGGAGGACGCTCTGAGAAACTCTCATTGCAAATAAGAGATTCGTTACTGCATCAACTTCAAATATTCCACTGCTTTAATAGAGATTTCTTGTTTTTCTTGGATGTCATTTCATTACTTTAAAGATATTTTTTTAACCCGTCCTTCCCTCAGCTAAACGGCTGGTTTATTCTTCATCTCACTTTACGCTACATCAAAAGACTTAGTTGACTTAAGAAATATGTATTAACTTTACTGCAAGTTTTCACCTTTCTTGATTAAGAAAAACTAAATAAGCTGCTACTGATTAGAAATATTTATTAAGTTAATGATGGTGTAATTCATAACATCCATGAAACAATTTTCTGATATGACTTGGTTCAGAAATTAGTCATATCAGGCCATCTATAATTTTTCGACCACAGGTAGAATTAAAGGTTTTCAACGAAGGGGACATAATCGCTGAATTGTCGTTTTATAAGAGAGTTAAATTCAAGGTTTTGAGTTCTAGAATAAAAATCGTTTTTTTTTTTTTTTTTTTTTCTTTATTCTGAGGAGAAGAATTCTCATTTGGCTTTTTTTTTTCTATTTAATCAATTACTAAATCTATTTTTGTTCGAAAAATCTCAAAATTATAATAAATATATATATGATCATATCGAAATAATTTTTCACGGACAATTAATTCTTATTCTAATTTATCGATTCTCTGATACACATAATTATTTTTCTGCAAAAATTAAATGCAACACACTAGTAGCTTTTAATAAAATAAATAATTGAAAAAAAGAAGAAATTTGACACCACAGTAAAAGGTTTAAAGTCTTAGTCAACGTCGTAGGTGAAATAGCGAAACATGATTTAGACAGAAACTTACCAATGTTCTCGACTCCAAGTGCATTTGCTTTATTTTCCTTGCTCTTTTCATCCCTGTTACATACATCTCCGGTGTTTTTCCACCACTTGTCATAGAGAATTTGTATCACGCCTTTCTCCTGTAACTCGAGAATAGCGAGGGATATTTTGTCCCGCCACGGAGAACCTAAACAACAAAATAAAAATCCGGTTGAAAAAAAAAAAGTAATTACTACGTTGTGCAATTAAGATAAATTACTTGAATAAAATTTCCAGTTAAAAATACAAATTAAAAGAAAAGTGGAGATTTATCTGAGACCTTTTGGAGTAGCTATTCCGTATCCTTTGCTATCTAGTAGACCACCAATTTGTGTAAGGTTGCAGTCTCGCTGAACAGCATAGTCAAGCATCGTCGATTCCATAAGAAATGCATAGTTTCCCTCCAATACTCTTTTTATTCCTTCTTCATACGAGGAGACGAATAATGAAGACCTTTTTGCTTCCATAAATCGCCACATTTTCTGGTAAATCCCTATTTTGGAATCCTTTGAATAAAAGTTAAAATACGGTACAGTATTATTAGAAAAACTTAATGCTCTTGAAAACACTAAGTAATATTCCAACAAATTTCATAATTTTTTACATTTAACCTGAGGTTAAGACAAGAAATTTATATTTAAGCCAGATTGAAAAATTTCTTTAATTTGTTTAAATATTACCTTTTGTACAGTGATTAATTTTTACCCGAAAAAATGTCATCGTGCTTCCACCTTCGAGCGTTCCGTAGGATATTTCGGTTTGTTCAGCAAGATCGGCTGCATTTTCAATGGGAGTTATCATTCTCTCGACCGTTAAAAATGCAGCAAGATTCGCCGTGTATGATGATATAATAATGAGAGTAAAGAACCACCAGATTCCTCCTACGATTCTTGTGCTAGTTGCCTATCAAATAGATATTAATAGTTTAATTTTCCGTTGGAAACTCTGTTAGGTACCTCATCATAATTCAACGCATGAGAAAAGATAATTTGATTATTAAATTGTTACAAAAGAAGTTAGTCTTCATGAAAAACAATTTTTTTTTCACAAAAAATTCATAAAATTTTTCTAAGTTATTTTAAATATTGGAGCGGCAGAGAGGCAGAACGAGGTCGATTTTTTAATAAAAATTTATTTATAAAAACTCTCAGTACAATCTCTCGAATTAAAAAAAAAAATCTTTTATTTAATAAACTCTGGATATAAATGAATAATCCAATAAAATGAATAAAATGTTTTATATTTATGGAATAAAAATTTAATTTACAGGAAAAATATTGAATTGATTGACAGAAAATTGAAAAATGTACAATACGTGAGAGTTTGTCCATGCGTTAAATTAAATGAGGGTCAGTAAAGCATACAAGGTTTACAGTTTTTAATATGGGAAATGGATGTAATGATGATAGATATTATTCATCATTCATGATTCATCATGATTATGGATTTAGTTGATGACTTTTAATTTGTTGAATTGAAATGAAAAGTAATTATTAATAAAATTATTCGTTATTGACTGAATATTTTTACAGTGATAAGCAGTACTAAATTCCGAGCAAAAAAATAACAAACATCTCCTCTTAAATCTTTGCCATTTTTTTATAGTAAATATATGACGGGCAAAACCAGTGAATTTAACTCTAAAAATGGTGAATTATTTATTGCCGGCTGTGCTTGACAAAATAACTAGTTCTTTAGTAAACTGAGGCTCAGTTGTACGAACAAAAGTGATACTCTGGTTAACTCAGCTATCAATCTCCTCAGCGTAAGAATTGTAAAAATAATTTGAATCAAGCATCAAACATATTTTTAAATTACCGTTTTGATAGCTTTGTGAGAATGAAAGTTTTTATTTTTTTTTTACATTTTTTACTTGAGCATTACCTTTGAGGTATTCGTTTTTCAATTTTTCTATTTTTTTCATCTTAATAATTTTAATTAAAAAAAAAAAAAAAAATAGATAGTGCATCATTTCGTATTTATTTCTCATGATTAAAAGTAAAAAAATATAAATTTTAGTAACTTATATTATGCGACAATAAACTAGTTCATTCACTGACCAACGAATATGACCTAAGGTACAAAAGACGTAATAAATTCAATGGAATTTTTCTGTCAAACTGTGGCTACTAAATTTAACGTTCATAAAATTGAATTAAATGTATTTGTATGAACCCTTTTGGGTTATTACTCTTTGTTGAAAGAAAATTAGTTTATTTTCCCGAGGTGAACCAATTTTGAACTATTTGAAATTTGAAATTATTCATGATTTATGTAATGTAAAACGCGATTAATATTAATGCATAATTTACACAGTTAGTTCACTTTATTTGATTATTTTTTCCAGTATGACGATGCAAAAATAAGCAATGACATCCCCACACATACACAGAGCCGGTTAGCACCATATGTTGTACAATGCATTAATTATGTTGTTTTAGAGAACTAAAGAAGACGTATTTGTTAAATTAAATTTTTTTAGTTTTTTAAGTAGATTGTCGATATTATAAGTGCCTTGAGGATACAATTTCATGGTACGCTAGCCGAAGCTAATGAAATTATTTGAATTCACTCGCGCTTGCGATTCATTTTCGACCTCATTTATTCTGCTTCTTGATTGCTTTCCATTCGCTCTGCTTCACATTTTTTTTTGTCTTACTCAGCTATTCTCTTTAGAATAACCTTTTTTGTCACCTTTTTTATTCATTAGGGAATAAATGTCTTGCTAATAGTGTAAAAAGATATTTCAATGGATGCTTTGTATTAAAAAAAAAAAACAAGTTCTATGATAACAACAATTAAATTATCCCATTGGAAGTTTTTTAATTTTAGAATATGTTTGTGTTTTGTTGATTTAATATCGAGGGAATTTGTAAAAGTAATAAACGGGAAAAATGATAAAAATTCGAGTATGAAATTCTTTTTAAGGCATGTGAACTCATTCATCTCTTGACATTTTTTGTTTTTGCCAGACGAAATATATATATATATATATATATATATATATATATATATATATATATATATATATATATATATATATATATATATATATAGATATACAGTTTTTATCATTCTGAATGATACTTAAAAAAAGTCACACAATAGAATATGCAACTATAAAGAATTTACGTAAAAGAAATTATAAGAAAATTTCAATACAAAATATATTTTTTTACGCGACATTACAATTGTCAAAGCAGATTATTATTAATTTACGTATTTAGATTGAATGTAAATTAAGAAAATTAAACATTAATTTACTTAATTGATACAAATGTCATTTTATCACTCTCAAATAATATAAAGGTAGATATATCGTCGTGTAAATATTAAATCTACAGCGGATTTTGGTACTTTATTTACTTGGCATGAAAAAATTTGATGTTGATTATAATAAGCCGCATATGTTCATATTTATCTAAGAAAAGTAAGTTAGAATAGGAGTGAAAAGATAAGAGGGATTATGCCAAAATGAAATAGGAAAATTTATTCTTTCAATGCTATAATTTTGAACAAAAAATATCTTCTTAATATTTCACTCAGATAATTTTTAATTCTCTAATATTTTGAATGTTATTTTTTCCAGATCAATTTTCAAGTTTTTATTCAAACTAGGCTACATAAAGAGCGTAGAAGAAACCTCTAAAAAAATTTTTTTAATGGTTCATAAAAGCTCATTATACCTTTCATATTTTCATTTCGGCTATTTAATCCTCTCAGGTATAATAATTTAGTCAACGTAATTATAACGAAAAAAAAGTAACTAGAAGTAATTATAGGCTTGAAATTATGCTACGACGTCTCGTTCTCGATGATGACAAATGTATAGTAGCGTCAGCTATGTCCAAATCCACAACTTTTAGAGTTTAAACTTAAAAATTCTCGGTGCTGCCGCCTCTCATGGTGGCGCTCCGTATCACTTACTCACTTCATATAGTTTCGTTGTGTCCAAATAACAACACCGATAATTTTAACAACTTACAAAAAATTATTATTAATTAAATAGTTTTTTTGTATATTTTTAACTAAAAATAATGGCGAAGGACAGAAAAAGAAAGCGTTCACGATCCAGATCAGATGATAGAAAACGTGGACGTGAGGAGGACAAAAAATGGCAAGGTATGCAGAAGCAACTGGATAACCTAACAAAGGTTGTTGAGATGCTTGCCTCCCGAGAATTGAATAAGGATCAGGAGAATAAAAAACCGGAGGATAATCAAAAAGATTCAACTCCAGGTAGGATATGTTTTCTTTTTTATTAAAAAAAAAAAAAAAAAAAAAAAAAAGTCTGGCCATTTACTTGAATATATTGCGTAGTGTCAATACGACTAACGCAGGCCCAACACGGGCGACTAGACAATAAGTCAGAGCAAATAGCTCAAATTCAATACGAATTTCCTAATTTGATTACCGGCTACATAATAAATAAAACCTTCACAATAAGTGTTGATGTTTTATTGACAACAATTTGTTCTTTGTGTAGATCGAGAAGCTCTCGAGCAATCAGCATCCGATGAGGATAATCAGCAGGAGGAAACGGCTGATGAAAAAGTACTTGAAATCCTACAGGTGCCTCCCACCAAAATACAACCAGAAGAAACTAAAAAAGAGACGTTGTCTCTAGATTCGGAGGTACTAAAAATTCTGGGAGAGGATCCTAATGTCAAACCAGAAAATTCTGTTGAGTTGCATACAGAAATAAAAAACCGCTGGAAGGCTTGGATGAAAGAAGGTCTGTCGGATGAAATAAAGAAAAATTTGCTTAAAAAATATCCGCGAAAAGGGGATTTATATACTGAACCTCCAAAAATAAATTTGGAAATTATGGGAGCTCTAGCGGAAGTTACCAAGAAGAGAGATCAACATTTTGTCGAAATTCAGGAACAGGTGGGAACGGCAATTATTGCAGTGGGGTCTGCTATGTCGATACTGCTCAAAGATCCAGACGAAGAAGTTGATGAATTGAAGCTGTTGGAGTGCCTCAGTGATGCTGGAAAGGTATTGGCTGAAACTTTCCACCAGCACTCGGCAGCTAGAAAAGCATATATTACACCAGTAATGAAAAAGAGTGTCAAATCCTTGGTGGATTCAATCCATTCAGAAGAATGGCTTTATGGTGACAAGCTGGCAGACCAAATTAAAGAAGCAAGAACTATTGAAAGTGCTTGTCAAAGCTTGAATGGGACTGATAAAACTCCCAAGAGACCGTTCTCAAGTTCTCAAGCCCAGGGAAACTGGAAAGGCCCGTCTGCCCCATACAGACAGGCGGGCCCAGTCAATCATCGGAAATTCTCGCGCTTCAAGTTGAGAAATCAGAGCCGCAGAGGTCAGATTTCATCGCGGGAGAAGAGCAGGGACTCCAAGGACCTGTCGAAGAAATAACTGAGGTAAGAAAGCTACCCATAGGCGGTAGATTATGTTTTTTCCAGAGAGAATGGAAAAATATAACGACAGATAATTTCATTCTATCTTTTTTGAAAGGATACAATATCCAGTTCCAGAATATGCCTCAGCAAAAGGCTATTCCTGAGCAACGAATTAAGTCAGAAAATGAGGAAAAATTAATTGAAATAGAAATTAACAAACTTCTCAGTAAAAAAGCTATAGAAAAATGCGACGCTGTCGAAGATCAATTTATTTCATCTTATTTCTTGGTTAAAAAGCCGGATGGTTCTCATAGGTTTATATTGAACTTAAAAAATTTAAATAAGTATATTACAGCCCCTCATTTTAAGATGGAAGACATCAGAACTGTAAAAAATCTTCTGATGTTAAATGATTTTATGGCGTCTATAGACCTCAAAGATGCCTACCTTCTTGTGCCAGTTGCCAAAAGTACTAGGAAATACTTGAAGTTTATTTTCCGGAACCAAATCTATCAGTTCACGTGTCTCCCTTTTGGTTTGTCGATAAGTCCTTATATTTTCACCAAGTTGATGAAACCAGTTGTGAATTTCCTGAGAGAGAAGGGTTTTTTGCTAGCAATTTATCTTGATGACATAATTTTCATAGCGAAATCTTATGATATCGGTCGGGAGAAAGTTTTATGGGCAAAGAATTTTTTACAAAAACTTTTACAAAAGGGTTTGTCATTAATAATGAGAAGAGTAGCTTAGTCCCTGCACAAAAATGCAAATTTCTTGGTTTTATAGTAAATTCAGTTGACTATACTATTGAACTAACAGATGCAAAAAAGGAGCACATTAAAAATCTTGTTGCTAAATTTAAAATAGGAAGAGAGTGTAAAATTAGAGATTTTGCTATGTTGTTAGGTACGCTAAATGCTGCCTGTCCAGCAGTTGCTTATGGTTTGTCCCACTGTAAAAAATTAGAACGTCAAAAATTCCTGGATTTAATGGTAAATGATGGAGATTATGATGGTAAAATGGTGGTTAAGTCCTATTTGGAAAGGGATCTAATTTGGTGGGGAATAAATAGCCAAATTGGAAAAAATCCAATAAGAACAACAGAATATAGTATCGAGATTTCTTCAGACGCTTCCTTAACAGGATGGGGAGCTTTCTGCGATGGGAAATCAGCCCATGGCTGGTGGAATGCTGAGCAGCTCAGATACAACATAAACTTCTTAGAACTCTTAGCAGCTTTTCACGCTCTCAAGTTATTTGCGAGTAAATTAAACAACTGTGAGATACTCCTAAGAATAGACAACACTACAGCCATAGCTTATATCAATAGAGCCGGCAGTGTCCAGTTTCCGAAACTTAGTAATCTAGCACAGGAAATTTGGGATTGGTGCGAGCATAGGAAAATTTGGATCTTTGCCAGTTATATTTCGTCAAAAGAAAATTTTTATGCCGATGCAGCTTCCAGAATTACGAACATAGACACAGAGTGGGAATTATCAAATGAAGTTTTTGACTCAGTTGTTAGAGAATTTGGCCCTTTTACTATAGACTTATTTGCAACATATGAGAACCGGAAGGTTAAAAGATTTTGCTCCCGATTCCCTAACCCAGAATCTTTTAAAGTAGATGCATTCACAATATCCTGGAAGAATGAAAGGGTGTATGCCTTTCCACCATTCGCTTTAATCACTGCAGTGATTAAGAAATTTATTACCGACAAAGCTGAGGGGGTAATAGTAGCACCAAACTGGCCCACTCAGCCGTGGTATCCTCTATTTAATTCGTTGCTCAGAGAACCACCTATTGTATTTAAACCTAATAATAATTTGTTATTATGTCCTTGTAGAACCAAGACACATCCGCTGGCGAGGACGCTTTCCCTGGTAGTGGCGTACTTATCAGGCAAAAATACTTAAATCAGGGACTCCCGATAGAAGCAGTAAATATCATGGTAAACTCGGTCACAAAATCTACATTGAAGCAATACAAATCCTCTCTTAAGGCATGGTGGTTATTCACGAAGGAAAAGAATTACGATGTCCATCAAACTGACGACGTCAAGATCGTAGAATTTCTTACTAGAAGGTTTCATTTAGGATATAAATATGGTACACTTAATTCCGACAGGGCAGCTATAGCTCTCATCACTCATCAAGATCACTCAAATGAGAAACTTATAACGCGATTCATGCGGGGCATTTTCAAAAATCGTCCCACCAGGCCTAAATATACAACGACGTGGAATGTTGATTGCGTTCTGCAGTATATGGAATCTATGCCGGAGACTGTAAGCTTAAAAATTAAGGAATTATCACAAAAGACAGTCACACTCATGATGCTCGCAACAGCTCAACGCCTGCAAACTATGGCGGTCATCAGCATAGATAATATCAAAATATCCGCCACTGCTATTAATATCAAGATTCCAGAATTAATAAAGACATCAAAACCGGGTGGTTACAAACCAGATTTAACTCTTCCGTTTTTTGGAGAAAAACAAAAAATATGCGTAGCTAAGTGTCTCTTACAATATTTGGAAGTAACTAAACAGTTGAGAGGAAATTTTAAAGCCCTGTTCATCTCTACGGTTAAGCCACATAAGGCTATAAGTGCTCAAACTCTCGGCCATTGAGTAAAAAATTTCTTGAAGATCGCTGGAGTTGACACGACTCAGTTCAGCGCGTACAGTAGCAAACACGCCGCAGTCTCCAAAGCCAATGCTCGGGGAATTGATATCGACACAATTAGACGGACCGCAGGATGGTCCAAGCAGTCATCCGTCTTCGCTAGGTTTTACAATAGACCAATACAGGAATCAAGTGATTTATTTGCACGAAGTGTTCTTACATAAAGTTAATATAATTATCATACTAAATCATCTGCATGCTTCATTAAATAAAAATTAGAATGAATAAAGGAATGTTTAATTTTTTGATCATACTTACAAAAAAAAAAAAAAAAAAAAAAGAAAAATTAAAGAGTAAGGAAATTAAACATCTCTAAACATCTACATTTGTAATCATCGAGAACGAGACGTCGTAGCATAATAAACCGATCAAACGAGCTCGCCGAAGGCGAGCGAAGTTCGATCGATATTATGCGAAGACGTCTCGTTCGAAGATGATTACTTCCCACCTTAAACAAGCATATCCCTGCCCGTAATCATCTTCTAAATTGAAACGATGAAACTAAGTTCCTTAATCTTTAATTGCAAAGCAAAAGCTCTAAAAAATATGAAGTGAGTAAGTGATACGAAGCGCCACCATGAGAGGCGGCAGCACCGAGAATTTTAAAGTTTAAACTCTAAAAGTTGTGGATTTGGACATAGCTGACGCTACTATACATTTGTAATCATCTTCGAACGAGACGTCTTCGCATAATATCGATCGAACTTCGCTCGCCTTCGGCGAGCTCGTTTGATCGGTTTATTAATTTATTAATTGAGTTTATGGATATAATTAAAAACAATATCAAACATAAGGTGTTTGGCTTTTCATGCAGGGATGACATGCATTATTAATATAATAATATGGTTTGTGTTTATATTTAATAGCTATGAATAATTCATAGATGTTTGTGATTCAACTAGGAAACAAATTAAAATTTTATGTTATTAAAAGTGTACTCATATGGTGCTGGATATTGGTTATTGATAATGTTTACAATTATCATTTATTGCAACATATTTTGGTTAATTGAAAAAAATTTATCACCGGCTCTGCGATATGATTACCTTAGGGTTGAGATCACTTCCTTGTTGCATAAGAGAGCCGACTGTGAACCAAAAGCTGTTGGAGAGACTGAAGTCGTTGACCGTTCTCGGTAAGGGGATGTCATCGCTATCTGGCTCTAAGGCGCTGACATGACTGCCCTGATCATCGTGACCCCCGCCAAATGGTGCAAAATAGATAATTATAATAATTACCTCTGTATATCATAATTATCGTCATAACTTCTCATTTACATTGATAATTGATAATTATAAAAATACATGCGGTACTTGTTGTCGAGAACATCTACTATTTTCAGTTGAAAAAAAATCGCGTCGGTAATTAATATAAATATCACGTTAAAAGAAAAATGTAATTTTATGTGTATATATTTTTGCTCCTTCAGGAATCAATGTTCAGAATCAAAGGCACATATTTTAGGAAAATTTGACGATTCTAGTTATAGCTAATAAAAATTATTTGAGCTTAATTGAATAAGTAATTAAAAAAAATTTTTTTTGTTATTAATTGATTGTATAAAATTAATTTTTTACATAACACTGGAATTTTAACAAAATTTTGAGTGATGCGTGTAAGAATAAACTTGATATAAATACGTTCGAGTGGGAAATTTAACTTCGGGTTCGATTGTCTATTCATTGAAACGTCAATACTAATGTATAGTGGTAAAATTCATGAGTTATGAAAGTGAGTTAATATCACATGTATGAGTATAGGTAAGCTAAGCATAAATGTGAGTAAGTGTAGTCTGTACATTAATATGCATTTAGAAATGACATAATATACATTTCAATTCCTATGAGTTATTTTGTACACATAGTTTTTAATTATTGATTCTGTATAATTGTATTTATGTACATCATTTACATAGTTTTAATTAATTAAAGTTATGGTTGTAAGTAATTTATTAATTATTGATAGTTTGTGACTGTCACTATGTAACATTTGAAAATTCATACTTTTTTTAAAGAAATTTATTAAAAAATTAAGTGAAATAAAGTCGGCAAATAAATTAGAAAATTGGCCATAAAAAGCCATATCAGATCTATGGCTACATCAGAAAATTTTTACACTATTTCGTGTAAAAAAATTACGAAATTTCTTTGGTTTGACACAAATATGAATTCTAGAGATATTCAGGATGGAATCATAGCAAATGATCATCGTTGGAAAATTAATAAAATAGTAATATGGATTCGCGAAATCATGATATGTTGATTAATTCATCATAGACTTTTCAAGATTTCTTTCCCGGCGGAAACTCTGCGGAATTTTTCTAGAATCCTTGCGGAATTAAGAATGAAAGCTAAATTGACAGAGTTTTGCGGAATTTTCTCTGAGATTCCTCTAGATTTTCTTGAAAAACCTTGATAAGTCAGTGATTAAATCATCAAAATATCAAAATTTCACGAATCTATATTTCTACTTCATTCATTTTCTCCGATGATCATTTTCTATAATTTCATTCGAAATTCTTTTAGAATCTATGCACTGAAAGAATTTTTTTGAAATTACCGTTTAATTCACAGATAGCTCAACCTAATTATTTTCCGGTAAGTGAGATAATTTTTAACTTTTTTTCAACAAATTTTACCGTAAATTTTATTAGGTTTTCGGTAAATTTTATGAAGTCTACCATAAAATAAATGATTTTTTTTCCTAATTTTTATTTAAACAATGGTAATAAATGAAAGGTCCGCATTATATCCCACCATTACGGTGAATTTAACTGTCATTTTTAAAGAAATGTTTTTTCCGCGTATCTGTAAAATTTTTGACGGTACACGGAAAGAAAAATATTCTCAGAATGAGTAAACAGACACTTAGTATACGCATCACTATTCTGGTAATACGTCGTGTACTGATTTTTCTTAGTGATCTATCATATAGCCAACTTGGCTATTCTATACAGATCCTCGCGTTGACAAAACAGTTGTCTCTATTAAGAAAACCACGAATGCTCACGAGAGCTATTCGTTATATATTTGAGCTTAACAAATCAATCCTCAAACCGAATTACTAAATCGTTATTCTGACAAAATGTCAATTGAGGATACGTTGGATATATCCTAGACTATAGTCATTTTGACAGTATTTATCTTTCCGTGTACAAAATAAGTGAAGCTAACTATTTAAACTAAATAACACAAGTCTAATTTTTCAGCATATTAAATGAAGAAATAAAAGTTTAAAAAATAAATAAAAGTCTGTATAGCACATTAATATGACAAAATCAGATTTGCGTAATACAACTCTTGGTGTGTTATTCTCATGACTCTGTTACATACATTGTGTTATGCGACATGCTAGTACTCCCCATTCATTATACTCTTATGGAAATTTATGGAAATGGAAGCTGCCGTACTGGAAGCTTAAACTAGAAATTTAGAAGAGCAAAATTGTTTGTTGTATGTGGGTGTGTATTCATGTGCATGAGTGTATATGCGAACGGAATTTTTCAAAACGAACAACGTTGAATTCGAAAAATAATAATTCTGTTTTCCAATAAACCAACTAAAGCTGTACGAATTTACTTTTTTGTATTTAAAGTCAATAATCAATGCAAATGGATTTAAAATAAAGACAAATAAAAAAAATAGTCGATCACGAATCAGAAAAATATAGCACCGATTGACGGGAGCCTACCTGCAGAGGGCACTTGCAGCTCGGACATGGCGGCGGTTCTACCCATTCGTAAGGTGAAAGACGCGCCACAATCCAAATTGACATGGAAACTACAACATATGCACCCAGCATCGATAGCCAGACCTCCACAGCGAGAGGGTTCATAAATGAGAAGAGTCGAGAAGGCGCGCGTTTGGTGGCCTGAATCATGTATACGGTAATGATCACATATTATAATTATATATTTTTATGGTATTTTCATTTATTACATTGTATTCATATTTTGATATGATAGAGTAATATAAAACAACTTTGAGGAGAGCACTTTTCCATCGGTATAGTTTGTAAACACGACCTTAAAGAATGTATAATAAATAAAACAGGATATTAAATTTTAATGGAAGGATCAAAGAGAGTCGGAGTTATGGACGATGACTCGAGGACATGATATACCTTGGGATTAAGGCCGCTTCCTTGTCGCAAAAAGGTCCCGGTGATAAACCAGAAACTGTTGCTGACATTGAACTGGTTCTCGATGACGTCACTCTCGGCTAAACAAGGATGGGGATTGTTCCATTCATAAGGGCTGAAGCGGGCCATTACGAAGAGTGTAAAGCTGACGAGCATATACGCTGCCAGAACGTAGAGCCATATTTCAACAGCCAGCGGATTCATGAAGGAAAACAGTCGAGTAGGTTGGCTGGATGGTACCTAAATTATTTCAGGCTACAATTTTAATTAAAACGACCTCATCGGTGATTCAATAAAGAATTTACTTATTTTTTTTACTTTTCATAACTGCGGCTATTTAATTTACATTAATTTTTTAATAAACTGTTACTTATATTTGTTAGCAAATAATTAACTTAACCAGAAGCAATAAATGATATTAGCTTATTTTTGATTTCTCCTTGTTTATTTTTAGCGATTAACGTAAGTGTTAATTTCATAAACTGTTTGAAAAATTACTGTATATGCTACTAAGAGTAAATATTTAACGTTGATACTGTGTATGCTAGTGAATTGTAAATAAAGAAATTTAAAGTTACGTTACTGTGTTGAGAACGAGTAAAGGTGGTTTTATAAATATTTGTTACTTTAATATTATTGAGTAAACAGATATGAGAGTTGTTGGGCAGTAAAAAATTGAATAACTTATTAAAAAGGTATCATACTTTTCTTGTATTAATGAGTAAGTTGTGATATATTTAGTACGAACTAACTAGTGCAGTTAAATATTTTTCGTCACTGTGTAAAGTGTAAAAATGGTTTGGAAGAATGTTGAACGTAAATGTTGAGCGTAAATTTCCAAAAAAATAGTTGAAAAAACAAAGCAACTTAATGTGGCGTATATATTTTATATGTGCGACGTAGATGTATTTTTGTCAACTTATATGCATATATATATTTTTTCAGTGTGGGTGGAAACTGTCAATAATTGATGCTTTTATCTTCTGTATAAACAATAGCTTATTCGATTATTAAAAGATTAGATGTGATTAAATATAGTAATTGCAAATGTTTGATGAGCTGGATATGTATGTTGATAAATTACAAATATTGTATGATAGTTAATTTATTTACCAGTTAATAAATGTGTGTAAGCAGGTTATCTCTTATAATACCGCAACGAAATCAAATATAATATGTAAATTTGTTAAAGTCATGATCATGACAAATACATAATTCGAAATTTTATTTTCATAATGAAGACATTTTTTAATCACTACATCTTGACTTTTCTAAAAAAATATACATATCGATACCCATGTTCTAAGATATCGTAGTTCACAAAATTTGACATCTTCACTTTTTTTGAAGAGTTTATTTAAAACAGTATTATGTAGCCGATTAAAAATTTTGAGGTCAAATTGTTTAATAACTATTTTTAAATGAAAATTTTTTTCCTTCGTCTCATTTAACCAATGTTAAAAAATGAAAAATTTTTACAGTTTGCTGTAAAATTTTCTAAAACTGGACTACGGTATCTTAGATTGTCAGAATCGATATTACTATAAGGAAACATTTATTAATCATAGGAATATTGAGTAATATTATTTATGAAAAACAATTTATTTTTAAATATTTGTAAGCTTTTTAACTGAAGATTCAATTAAAACTATCTAAAATTATAGATGATAATATCGGTAAAACTAATGTTCGATTTCAATCGGTCGAGACCAAAAATCATTGACACATATTTAAGTAAAAGTTTTATTATACTATCATCAAATTGAACCTTCTTGTGATCAAGATCATTGTTTATTGCATGTCTTAAGCGCAAACGTGCGGAGGCTATGCTCTGCGAGCGTCTAAAAAACTAAATCCATGATTTTATCATGTTAAATCTCGTCCATACCCAAGTCGAAAAAATGAACTTATATGAGCTTACATCAATTGTTTTAGCATAGCAGTTAAGTTCATGTAAGTTAATTTTTTCAACTCGGGTATTTAATAATATTCAGAAAAATTATATAGTATTCTAATACGAAGAAAAATGATAAATCAACACATTAAAAATAGTTTCTAATAGATTAATTAAAATAGTCGGTTAAGAAAACTATTGTTGCAATTTTCAAATTGGCAAATTTTTTAAAAGAAATTTAGAAAAAACGCGAGCGTTTAAGACGTGCAAATTTGGATTTACCTAACTTTTTTAGTTTAAATTACCAATTGCAAAAAAAAATTTTAGCAATTAAATCTTCAATATCTGCCCAGAGATAAAATAAAATATAGTTGAAACAATAAATATTATAACTTAAAGAAAATGAATTCAACAATTTCTATTTAGCAATGATTTAGTAACTCACCTTAAAAAGTATTCCAATTCCAAGATTCATGAACGGCTTCGTAAAGTCTATGACACTTTCTCTAGCATAATTAATAGTCATAGAAGCCACAGCAAGATCGGCTCTCTAGAACAAAATTAAAAAGTTATTAAAAACCCCAAAAATTATTATTCAATTTCAATTATTAAATAATGTAAACACTTTTGTTAACAACAAGCATCATTATGTATAAAGTTTGTTACGTAAAATATTTTTAATTTGATTAACTCGCCTGGAGAAATTTACTAAACTTTGTTGATGGAAAAATTCAGGCAATGCTATTATTTTTTTTTTTTTGTGTGATTAAATAAGCGTTAATTATAGCACATATACCTCACGGTAAGTTTATATTAATTAAAACGAGAAAAAAAAACAATTAACTTGAGCTTGAAAACTTCATATCACTAGAGTATTAAATTAATGTTGAAGTGAACTTTTTTAATTTCTTGCTGTGAAATTAATTATTTTTAAAGATTGGGATGTTATTGATTTCACCTTTTCTGAAAGTCGATTTTTCATAAAATCTTAGTGTCTTGAGGCCCTTGGAAATTGTACTGACTTTTTATTCGAGATTGAAATAGATTCGACTCACTAAATTTCAATAAATTTTAAAAATAAAACTTTCAATAAAATTTCATTTTTTTTAAAACTTTTAAACTGTTGTGCGGATCGAAGAGCTCAAAAACAAAATAAGTGAAATGTTTAACGCTTAGGTATAGAATTAGCGGGAAGTTGCCGGGATGGTCTTTAGGGTCAACCGTTGTTCCGACTAGAAATTATTTTGGGAATGCTCAAGGTACCCATCTAGGCCCCATTGGGTTTCAATGGGGCATGCCCAATAGGGAAATCCCAATGAGGACCCAATGAGAACCCAATTGGGAATTCCCAATTAAAAAGGAAATAAATTTATTGTCAATTTCTCTAGTTGGGATTCATGTGGGATTTAAATGGGAATACGTCCCACGTGGAAATAAAAAATTTTGTACACACAGTAAAAAATTTTACGTCATTGAGTAACTTAGTGTTAAAAATTTCTGTGTTAAGTATTTAATACTTTTATGTGTAAATTTAACATTTATTCTGTTAAATCAACACAAAAAAGTGTTAAAAAATTAACATAAAAATTTTTGACACAAAATTTTTTAACGCAATGACGCAAAATTTTTTACTGTGCACTTTTTTCCTAGTTGGGATTTTTGTGGGACCAAAGTAGAAATACCAAAGGGGAAAATGAAAAACTATTATCAGTGTTTCAATTTATCCCTTTGAAATCATTTGTGAATGCTTCTTTAATTTTCTCATCTCAACATTATCAACTGTTGGCAAGACAATTTTCACCCACTTGTAATCCATTAATCTTTATGTATTTTGTTTATCTTTTTATTTACGTATTCATTTTACGCTGAAACTACACGAAAATTCTAGTTTTTGTTTTTCACAACGTTGTTGCGAATCGTTTTTATCTTTTTATTTTAAGAATCTTATTTTTATTATAATGTTAAATGCTAGCAATAAATTAAACACGACTCGTGAACTTGGGCGGCAACGAGTAAGGCGACACCGTGAATTACTTGACCAGGTTAATAGTGCACAATCACTTTCAGATTCCACAGGATCTGAAAATGAACAATCATTAGTGTATGATAGTGAAAACAATGAACAAAATGACATTTTTTTGAATGATATATTTATTAATAGTTCATCTGGTAGTGAGTCTGGAAGTGAGTCAACTGATACCGAAGAAGAATCTAATGAAGAATTAGATGACGATTTTCTGAGTGAGTCAGAGGAAAGTGAAAGAGAGCTATTGGACAGTGAAGAGGAAGAATTGATTCAGAATGATGGTGAAGAGACTTGGAACGATATTGACGAACTTCGTCAATGGGCTTTAGCAGATCCTCCAATTCCACACAGTAGACTGGAATCATTATTAAAAATTTTGCGGAGAGAAAAATATCCCATGTTACCAAAGTGTGCTAAAACATTTTTAGGCACAGATAAGCTCACATATGACATCGAAAAATGGGATAATGATTCAGGAGAGTTCGTGTATTTTGGTATAGAGAAAAATTTACAACAATGTGTAAATACCGAATTATATACGAAGTACATCACATTGAATTGCTGGTAAATGTTGATGGAGTACCATTATACAAATCCAGTAATATCCAATTCTGGCCCATTTTGTGTAAAGTTTTCAACCAACCCGATGTTTACAAGCCTTTCTTGGTAGCAGTTTATTGTGGGAAAGAAAAACCTAAAAATGTAAATGATTATTTAAACAAATTTGTCATAGAAATAAATCACCTTCAAGAAGTTGGTATACAAATAAATAATGTTCTTTTTCAGGTATCTATTAAAGCATTTATCTATGATAGACCTGCTCAAGCATTTATAAAGTGCATTAAAGGACATGGGGCTTATTGGGCCTGCGAAAGATGTGAGGTGAAAGGTCGACGAGTATCAAGAAGAACAATATACCCAATAAAACAAAATTAATGTACGCCAAGATCAGACACTTCATTTAGAGAACAAAGTAATTCCGAACATCATACTGGTGTTTCTCCTTTACTGGAGATCATTCCTGCTATTAACATGGTTAAAGACTTTGTTTTAGATCCTATGCATTTGGTGCATTTGGGTATTGGTAAAAAAATATTTGATTATTGGTTTAATTGCAATATAAAAGCTGTGAAATTGAGTAGAAATTTAAAAACCTTACTGTGTAACTTACTCTTGCAAATCAAACATCAAGTTCCTCAGGACTTTCAAAGAACTACCAGATCATTGGATGACTTTTCAAAGTTCAAAGCTACAGAGTATCAGTTTCTTTTACTATATGCTGGTCCAGTTATTTTTAAAAAAGTATTGTCTCAGGATGTATACAAACATTTTTTGCTATTACATGTTGGAATCAGGATATTGGCTTCTAAAGATTTAGCCATTGAAAAGTTGAGATTAGCTAAATATTGTGTACGAATGTTTATTGAAACATCTAAAATATTATACGGCGAAGAGTCCTTGATCTCAAATATGCATTGCCTTGTCCATCTCGCTGATGACGTTGAATATATGCAATGCTCGAGCCCTGAAATATCAGCTTATTCATTCGAGAATACTCTGGGAAAATTAGGAAGGCTTATTCGAACTGGTAATAAACCTTTATCACAACTTTGCCGACGAATGAGCGAATTGTTATATAAAAATACTGAAAAAGCTACAATTCCACCAAGTATAAAAATTCTAAAACAATTAAAAAATGATGAATTAAATAATATTCCAATCACTAGCATTGAATTTAAAAGTGCTGTTATCACATTAAAACATCCAAATAATACAGTGTTACTAAAAGATAAAAAAATTTTACAAATTTCAAAAATGTTTATTTCTTATGGTGAAAATTGTGTTTATATCAGTGGTATTAAACTTAAAAAAGTGAGCTCGATCTTTGAATATCCATTTAAGTCAGAGCACATGAACATGTGGATTGTAAATAAAAGAAACTGTCCTACTGAGACATATCGTTTAAATGACATAGATAAAAAAATGGTATGTTTAATGATAACAATAAACAACCAAGAAAGAATGTATGTAATTCCTTTATTGCATATATAGTGTAATAAAATCAGTTAAAATTTGAATTATTGTTGAAGTAGAATAAGAATATAAGAATAAGAAAATATTTACAGTGTAAAGAAAGTGCATATATATTAAAATATTATTTTTTAATAAATTACAATTAATATAAAAAAAAATTATGCGTACATAATCAATTAATGAAAACTATGTTAAGTGAAATATTTTTCAATAAACTCTTGATCCTAAAATTAAATAATTATGAGTATAACCTATAAATGTCAACTGTGTTTAAATGAAATAATAATTACTGAACTTTTAATACGAAAAATTAAAAAATTAAATATGCATGATCTATAAATATAAATGTGTTTAGTGAAATATTAACAATAGTAACAATCATTTATCTTTTAATGGTTTTTAAAGTTATTCAGTAAAAGATGTCATTTTTAAATCCAGTGTAAATAAACAACGAAATAAAAATAATAGAAATGTTAGGTATCAGTTCCCAGTCAAGGGCGATATACTACTACATACCGGACTAGAAAAAAAGTTAGGCTGAACCAGATAATATATCTGGACCGGATCAGGATAGAATAAGGCTTGCCAAATCCGGTAAGCCCTATTAGGACCAGGTCTGGACCAGATGAGAATAGCCTGACGTAAAATATAATAAAGTATGGTAAGGCATACTACATCAGGACCAGGTGTGGACTTGATGAGGCTAGCCTGATGTAAAATATAATTAGGTATTGTAAAGTATACTGCATCAGGACTAAATACAGTTATCATAGTATAAAAAATTATTAAGTATGACATGTTTCACATCATGATTGTCATACTTATACCATAAGTTAGGTTGTATTCGTATCAGATCAAATTAATGAGTCATTTATATATATTAAATGATAACTTAATTCAATTCAAAATATTTTTCATAAAAAATTTTAATGAGTTCAATCGTTCGATATTGATCTAGTAGATTTCATACAGCCAAGTAAATAATAATAGTAATAATAATAACAACAACAACAACAATAATAATAATAATAATAATAATAATAATAATAAATTCAATTTTTAATAAATAAACTTTTTTAAAGTTACATTGATATAAACTTAGGATTACATATCATGTTCATAAATTTGAAAAATATATAAAAAAATTTAATTATAATGACATAATCTAATAATAAAGTATGCTATTACACTAAATGTCAAAGTCAACATAATGCAATGTGTAAGTATGACATGTTTCACATCATGATTCACAGAAATTTCAAAATAATGAAGAAATTATTCCTGATAACAAGTTGCATCAAGCATTATCTTCAGTATTGAATAATGCTAAAGATTGGGATGGTCACAGAGTTTCAAGAATAAAAAAACAAGCATCTAATGAAGATAAATAAAAAACATCGTTATTATCCTATTCATTTTTTTTTAATCATTTTTTTTTGTTGTGAAAAATATTCTACCAAAAAAATTAATAAGAATTAATTAGTTGGTTAAAAATATTTAATAAACATATTTAATATATAATTAATAATATTTATTTAATAATAACATAATAGTGTAATGATAAATATAATAATATATGAAATAACACATTTATAATATCAATTGTTAAATTTGTTTTATCAAACAATTTTCTCGAAACCAAACACTCGTGTTTCTTAAAGGGACCGGACCGGGCATACCCGATTTGAATTAGCCAAGGTATGTAACGCAGATGATTGATTTGGATCCGATTAGGAAAATCTCATCCAGATTCGATTAGGAATTCCGAATCGGGTCCTGATAAAATTTTCCTGATCGGGTCCAGATAAGGTTTTCCTGATCAAGTCCAGGCAAATCATCTGCGTTACATTCCTTATCTGGTCTAGATCGGGCATGCCCGGTCCGGTCCTTCTAAGGATCACGAAAAAATTTCTAGTCGGGATATTTATACTATAGTGTGAGTTGAATAGCTATTATGTTGTATTGGTGTGTTGCGTGGCGTGCGAGTAAAGAGTGAGACATTTTCACGTATTAAGTAGATGGTGACACTTGACGCGTGCCAGTTCGGACAGGTTTTTTTAGTGCTTATTATATTTTATTTTTTATGGTCATTGTTTTATAGTGAATATATTGCATCACAAAATGTCTCCTAATAAGTAAGTATCTATTAATCAATCAATCAATAAATAAATAATAAATTAAATAATTCATCAATTAAAATGTATACTGATAGCTCGGTAATCTCGCGATTGTTTTTTTACTTGAATGAAAAATAAATTTTAACCTTAAAAAAAATTTATTCTGATTTATTCATATTTTTCTAGCTACATAAATCTTTTTTTATTCATGTATATTATTATAATACTAAAGTTAGCCGACGTTTTTAATTTTTTAATTGTTGTCATTGATTAAATTAGCAAAAAAAAATTTTTTCATTACATATTGCACTTAGTTTTTCAAGTTTTTTACAAGTGAAAATTAAAAAATTTTTTTTTTTTTTAATAATCTACTCAATTAAAAAAATTCTACAAATTTCCAGATGTCGACTAACTTAATTTTCATTATATCATTAATTACTCATGCGTTAATAATTGTTTTAATTAAATAACTATCGTTTATTAACTTATTAATTTATTAGTCACGTGAAAAAAATCAATTTAAAGATAGCTATACGTATTGAAAATTTTAGTAATCTCTTTGAATATTTTTGAGTTGGATTTTTATAACTTATTTGTCTTTGATTAGATAAACGTTCATGATTATTGAAATTAATTAAATTTTTATGTTTTCAGGGCGTCCTATAAGTACTACACTTCTCACAAAAATTAAGGGAGCAGAAAAAAAATCCAAATTTTTGGGGGATTTTCAACAGGCTGTAACTTATACAAAAATGGTCGTACAGCAAAAAAAAAAAGCAAATTGTAGCTCTAAGTGTTTTGTTTTTGGATCTGAGTTTGAAAATTTTTTTTTGAAAATATTTTTCGAGTAATCATAAGAAAACCACCGAAAAAAATTTTCGAAATTTTTTTGGTTTTTTTTTTTAATCTACGGACGTGGAAAAATTTTTTCGACTCAACCTCCATATGGACCAGATAGCTTGTTTATTCAGATTTAATTTCGTTTTTAAAATCTCGATACGAGCATTTCTCGCTGAGATATCGATGTTTGAATGGAAAAAGATCATTTTGTCTTTGATTACCAATATCTCAGCAACCAATGATTGCACAGAAATTTTGAGGTTGGTTTTAAAAACTTGAATAAATTCTCTACAAGGATTGGCAATTGAATTTTGAAAAAAATTTTTTTCAATCATTACATGAATTTGAAAAAGCATCCAAAAAGGGCTTTTTGTCGTTTTTGGAAAATCAAGCGCCCAATCAAAAATATTGCGGAAACCACTGACGTTAAGTGTGCCTCTTACTGTTCAATATACCCACAAAAACCCTACAAAGTTTCAATTCAATCCAGCCAACCGTTTTTTTTTCCCACTTGATCGAATTTTTGAAAAATTAAAGGAGCAAGAATTTCGCTCTGAAAATGTCATAATTTTTATCAAAAATGAAAAAAATTTTCGTTACGAGCTAACGTTCGTAAATTGGGATAATTCTGGCGCAATCGGCGCTTCAGGATATCCCAGACGTGCTCGATAGGGTTAAGATCAGGGCTTACCGCTGGATGCCTTAACAATGTTATGTCGTGTCTTTGGAAAAACCGACGGGTGACGTTTGCTGTGTGAGGCCGGGCATTGTCTTGCATAAAAATAAAACCTCTAGTTTGCTGCCGTAGAGGCAAGACAACAGGTCGTAAGATCGGATTAATGTAACGCGTAGCGTTTAGATTTTCGTGGACGATTACCAAAGGAGTTCGTGAAAATCTCGAAACTCCTCCCAAACCATCACCGACCCTCCGTTGTAAGCAGCTACCGGTCGAGTGAAGTTACGTGAAAAACGCTCTCCCTGACGGCGCCAAACTCGGGGTCTTCGGTCATTTCTAAACAGGCATACCCGACACTCATCAGAAAACAAAACATTGTTCCATTGCCTTACGGTCCAATGAACATGTTGACGAGCGTAAGCCAGACGGTTTCGGCGATGTATGGGTGATAACATCGGTACTTGGGCGGCACTTCTTGATCGCACTCCAGTCTCACGGAGACGATTTCGAACCGTTTGAACTGAAATGTTCCGCGGTTGTTGTTGTTGCTGTTGTTGTTGTTATTGTCGACGGTTCGGAAAATTTCGGGCGACAACGTTCGCAGGAACGAAAGGTTCTTGACGAACGCGCCGAACGATCGCTCGGTCATCACGAGGATTTGTTGCGCGACGACGACCTTGGCCAACTCGTCGTTGATAACCACCGGTTTCCAAATACCGATTGTATGCGCGAGATACGACAGATGAACTAACGTCCATACGATCCCCGACTTGTCGGTAATTGTACCCTTCTTCCACTAGAGTCACTATCTGAGCGACTTGTGGCGCGGATAAATGCCGCCTAGGCATTATGAAAAAAAATAAAAAGAAAACTAAAGTTTGCAAAAACTCAGTTAATTTGCTTTTCTAAAAATTAAAAAATACGGTAGTTTTGAGAAAAACTGTTGATTGGCTCGATTACCAAGAAAGCAGGTTAGTTTTCAGAAAAACTGTTTTTTTAGACACTGTTGGAATTCGCACGAAAAATTATTGTCCCAATATTCGTAGAACGAATATTCGACTTGCCTTGGGGTATCAACTTTTAATTTATTCAATTAATTTGTGACTAGGAAACTTAAAGTGCGGAAGAGTAAAATCGGTGAGAAAGTGAGTCGCTACATTTTTTTTTGATTTGGGCCAATTGAAAAAAATTAAAAAAATTTTTTTTTTTTCTCAAAAATTTTCGATTTTTTTTTTTTTTTCCTTAAATTTTTCAAGTCACTAATACAGAATTGAGAGAAAATGAAAAAAAAATTTTTTTCATTTTTGATAAAAATTATGACATTTTCAGAGCGAAATTCTTGCTCCTTTAATTTTTCAAAAATTCGATCAAGTGGGAAAAAAACGGTTGGCTGGATTGAATTGAAACTTTGTAGGGTTTTTGTGGGTATATTGAACAGTAAGAGGCACACTTAACGTCAGTGGTTTCCGCAATATTTTTGATTGGGCGCTTGATTTTCCAAAAACGACAAAAGCCCTTTTTTGGATGCTTTTTCAAATTCATGTAATGATTGAAAAAAAATTTTTTTTTCAAAATTCAATTGCCAATCCTTGTAGAGAATTTATTCAAGTTTTTAAAACCAACCTCAAAATTTCTGTGCAATCATTGGTTGCTGAGATATTGGTAATCAAAGACAAAATGATCTTTTTCCATTCAAACATCGATATCTCAGCGAGAAATGCTCGTATCGAGATTTTAAAAAAACGAAATTAAATCTGAATAAACAAGCTATCTGGTCCATATGGAGGTTGAGTCGAAAAAATTTTTCCCACGTCCGTAGATTAAAAAAAAAAAAAAAATTTCGAAAATTTTTTTCGGTGGTTTTCTTATGATTACTCGAAAAATATTTTCAAAAAAAAATTTTCAAACTCAGATCCAAAAACAAAACACTTAGAGCTACAATTTGCTTTTTTTTTTTTGCTGTACGACCATTTTTGTATAAGTTACAGCCTGTTGAAAATCCCCCAAAAATTTGGATTTTTTTTCTGCTCCCTTAATTTTTGTGAGAAGTGTACTTAGTATTGTTCTCTGCGAGTAAACCTCATAAAGAGGTAGATATTGTTCCAGCCAGATGGTTATTTTATAATAACAAAAGTGAAACTTGCTATTGTAAATTCATGCCTGAACCTTACGACATGAGCAAGTTTCAACAGTTGCAAATAATGGTAAAGAGATGTGAAGACCCTTTACCTGACTGGCCTGACTATCCAGTAGAAATTAGAGGCAGAGCAAGTAAGTTAAATAATCTATTAATCAGAATAAAAAATATTTATAGAAAATTTTTTATCAGGTAATTTCAAAGAGGCTCAGGAACGATTAGACGTTTTAAAAACGGAACCGTATGCGTACACAACAGAAAATGAGGAATCAGCGAGATCTGAATCTTTAAAAGATAAAAAATCGCTTGAGATACGAACGAAAGTAAACAACGCTGAAAAGTTGAGAGAGAAATTAAATTCTGTGACTCTGAACTTCAATGCTTCAGGTAATATATATCATTTTTTCAATAGTTTATTAACTATAAACCAATATTAAGTATTGATAATCAATTTATTAAGTATTTATTAACTATAAACAATGAATGATTTATTTTTAATTTTTTTTACAGGCATTAGCAAAAAATCACCTGTTAATAGATCAAGAAGAAATGGGTCTAGAAACAAAGGAATTGATAACGTACAAAACGGGTCTAAATTATCTTCAGAAGATAATTCAATTAGTGATTTGTCGGCATATAGTTCTCGGCATGATAGTTCCGAAGGCTCATTTAATCTGCCTAAAAAAAATGTAACTTCTCGAATTAAGAGAAAAAAAAATCTCCAAAAAAAAATCCCAAGAAGTTAAAGACGCGTATCCATGATAATGGTAGCAGTTTAGAAAACTTATTTAGCTATGAAGATTTTGCAAACGTTCGTGAAAAAAGCCAAGCTTTGAAAAAAGCCGATAATAGAACTATTCATCCCTCGACTAGGTCTTCTGGTGAAAGTATGGAACTAGATTTAGCTCTGTTGAGAGATCAGCGGCAACAAGAATCTTTCAACACTAATCTAGGTAAGTTTTGAATTTTAAAATTTTAGTATAATTATTTATTCAAACTTTTTTTTAAAGGACTATCAAGACCCAAGGAATCATTAGATACTCTAATGAGTAAGTCAGGAGACAAAATATTTAATAATGATAATACGGTAGATACTCCGTTATCACTTGACAAATCGGCATCAAACAACAGTAAGATCGAAACATCACTCGAGATTTCTAGCACTAATACGTCTAAGAACTCGAGTCTAAATATAAAATCACGTCGAATTGGCCAAAGAAGTAAACGTAAGCGCGTTTTATCGATTAATTCCGACTCTGAAGATTATTCTCATGAAGTTAATCCTAATACTGATCTTTTGGAATCAAATAAACTAACTTTTCCTTTAAAGCCAGCCAGTGAAATTAAAATTTTAGAGAAATTACCAATGAGTAAACAGACAAATCATCAATTTGTGAAAACGGACTCAACAGTTAATGAAAGTAAGTTCAGCAACTTTTAATTTCACTAAATAGTGTGATAATGTGAAGCCAAACAAGTAAAAATTAATTTTTCATTTTTCGAAAATTTTTTAAATTCTTTAAAAGTTTAAAAACATAAAATTCGATAATTATTTGAAAGAAAAAATTAATTATTGAGACTATGCAATGATTTTTAGTCAGTTACTATTCAAACGGATTCATAATCGACTCAAATACAAATATTGAATTATTTAATCTCATAATTAATTAAAATTTACAATTGCTAAAATTTATTATCAATCATATGGCAAAATAACTACGGCTTGAGTTCGTCATTTATTTACATCAAAAAAATTATTAAAATTTGTACACAAAATTACAACTAATTATCCATCAAAAAACATTCGTTTAAATTTATAATTATTTGTATTATTTATAGATACGTCAAAAAATGATCTGATATTAAAATATTTTAAGAGTATTAGTAAACAAATTGGTCATCTAAACAGCCAGGTCATTCTTAATACTGCGGAGCTCAAAGATATTAAGCAATACATAACAAAAAAATGTTCTTGTAATGAAAGTGATAGTAATGAAGAAGAAGTTATTAATGACGATAATAATATTGACAACGAAAATCCCGAAGCTGGAGATAACGGGAAAAAAAAGAAAGAAGAATTTAAATTTCCAATCGATGATAAAGATAAATTTATCAAATTCAACGAACAGATTTAAGATACTCCCAAGTTCCGTGAACGATTGGTAAGTTTAATAAGATTTAATTTTTAAATAAAATTATAGTGCTGTTTATGGTGTACTGAAGATGCCAAAACGGCGTATAATTATTATACGTTATAATGGCAATTGGAAATTAAAAATTCTATTTTTTTGATACCATCTTGTACTAATTATTATTTTTATTAAATATTTTTCAGATTAAAAATTTAACTCAAATGATCTCTACATCGGAAATCTTGAGCAAAAATATGACGTCAATAATTAAAAGTTATATTTCGCGTCAGGTCGCGCTTAAATACGTACCATCGCAATCATCAAAAGTTGATAATTCTAAATCTATATTTAAGGTTACTCCATTTTATAATTGCATCGAAGGTATTTTTTTTTATTTTTTATTTAAAAACAAAATAGTCATAACATTTACTCTAATTTTTACATGCTTATAAATTTTAGTTGCAATGCGCAAAAAATTGAAGTCTGGTGACGGTCACGAGCTATCTAATAAAGAAGTTCTTGATGCTATGTCCAACACGATTCGAAATTCAAAAGACTGGGAAGGTCACCGTTTACTTCGTATCAATAAAGTTAAAGAATAAAATTTTTTATAATTAATATTGAGTACTTAGCAATAAAAAAAAATATTTCATTATTGTAAGTATACTTTTAATTTCATACTTTTGGGAAATCTTTGGGATTTCTCCATTCAAACCCAAAGTCAAAATATTTTAGCGGGAATCTCTTGGGAATTCCCTATTGGGACCCAATTGGGATTCCCTAACTGTAGGCCCAATAGGGTTTTACGTTACATGCCCTATGAGCGGTCCCTATAGGGCAGCCCAATGTGGCCCCAATTGGTTTTACTTTTTAATTTCTAGTCGGGTATATATTTTCCTAATTTTTTTTATTTTTTGGTTACAAAAAAAATCGATAAATTTGGAATTTTTCTACGATTCTGTAACAGTTCATGCATCTACGTGTACTGAGTCTACCCGATATATTTCAAAAGAATCGGGCTAACTGTTCTCGAGATATGATTGAGGAAAATTTGAAAAATACAGTTTTGATTAAAGCATGTTCGTAGTTTCAAGTATGAGTACAACATCCGAACATTTGGTTCTTCTAACTGCTGCTAAGGAATCAATTTATGCAATATAAAATTATTTTTCGAACCCATTACGTAGAGAAGTCCTCTTAAATAATATTTTCCAATTAATGTCAGGCTTTAAAATAGAAACAAACTCTATTGACAAGCTATAACAACTCGATTGATTGTGAATAAAGAAAAGTTGCAGAAATGGACTGTGCAGGGTTAATTGCTTTCTAGATTTTTTAAATTTCATTTTAATGAGCGCTTAAACTAAAACAAAACTGAATAACTTAATATCCAAATTAAAATTTTGAATTTATAATTTTTAAGAGGTTTCTAAATACATTCATTTCTTAAATATACATTTTTATCGTATTTAAACTTTTGACGTAAACATTTTGTCATTTTCAAGAGATTATTTGAGTTTGGATGATAGCTATAATGCCGAAAGCAAAGGATTCCAAAGCATACGAAGTAGAAGATAAGTTGAAACTAATCATCACTATATATGCATTTCCCGAGGTATGGAATGCATGTCTTATTAATCTGAATAACAAATTGATGAGTCTATGATAATCATAATTTATGGGAACTCACTTTTATACACTTATGAAGCTTTTCCTAGTCTGAGAAGTTTATAGGGAATAATTTTTTAAAATAACTAAAATTTTTTCGTATTAATGATAAAAAATTATAAAATTAATTTCATAATTGAGGAGAAAAATATTAAATAACAAAATAGTTTATAGTCAATAATAAAAATTAATGTTACACTGAAAAAAATTTTCCCTGGAGGTTTTAAAAGTCTTCAATGATTCGTAACGAAATAATTTCTGGATCATTATTTTTCGTTTAAATTATTGAAATAATTCCATAGTATTATACCTTTCCCATGAGTTCACGCACGATTCCATTCCACTCTTTCGTTTCCGGATCGTAAACGCCGTACATATGATCAGGTACCAGTTTAATAACGTATTGAAAGCCTACTTGACCAGCAATCCACTTGAGTAAATCAATGCAAAACCCCTCGAATCTGGCGTTTCCGGTCAAATTTTTATCTTCTCTTACCATCACGTACGGTTTTTCCTGAGAATGAAAAAAAAAATTAGTAAAATGGTTAGCCCTATAAGCCGCCCCTGCAACTTTCTGCTTATTTCAAATGGAAAGGGCTCGAAATTTCACCTTTTTAAGATGTTTTTGACACACCCTTCCCCCCGCACACACACACACACTTATACAGACATAGTGATACTTTCGTGGGGGTAGTCAGAGAAGCTTCCTGTGACCTGCAGACGTCGAGATCTGATGAAATCTCGATTCTTGCAAAACGTGGTAAAACCAATAACTTCCCGATTTTTGAAAATTTTCAATTTTTGCCAGTTTTTTTGATAAACCCAACAATAGGCACTTATGGTGTAAACTAATTTATAAAAAAAAAATTGAGAACATATGTCAGTAACTTATTTTTTTTTATGTAATGTCAGTTGATATCGAACCGGCATAGTTAAACATTTCAACCGAAAAAATAAAAATTAAATGCCCGTTACTATCTTAAAAAGATTACAAAATAAAATAATAATCAATACGACAATTATTAGAAAAATAATGTCTATTTTATTTAAAGAATAGAGATTATTCTTTAATTTATAATACACAATGTATAGCCTCAGTAGTGCTTACGTCAAAAAAATTCCTAATACTTTGTTTTCAGGCTTTTGAAGATAAGAAACGATCCCATCTAACAGTAGCTACTGAAGATTATTTAATGATAATTTTAATTATGTTTTAAACAGAAGGTTTTAATCTACTTTGTCATTATATTTATTGTGACTAACTGTGATGATCATAAAATCCCTCAATAATACTCCAATCCTGTTTAAAGGTTTTGTTAATTGATATTAAAATTTACTTACCTCACGTGTCATTACAACGAGCGTGATATTGACGTAAGTTTTATCATAGAATGCTTCCAGGTCAGTAACATTGATGCCTAATCCCGGTCGCCATTCTCCCACCTTAACTAATTCTTCCTTCTTTAACTTGAGTAGATCTAATTTGAAATTGTTTCTCTTGCCCTCATTGAACTCGATACGGCCCGTTAAGCCATTTAATCCAGCCTAAAAAACAATTAATTCAAATCTATATTTTTTTTTAAGATTTAATTAAATCAATTTCTTTTTAAAAATCCAATCTACATTAATATTGTAGTGGTTTAAGATTTTATAGATTCGATATACATATTTATCTATTCTACGAAATAAATTAAGTCCAGTAGCAATTAAGAGTGATTCATTTGATCTAAAAGACTATAATTAAGTCAAAAATGACGAAATCGATTAAACTAAAATGAGTCAAATGAAATTTGCCATCAAAATATATATATAATTTCAAAGTTCAATACAATCGCTTAAATACAAAATGAATAAAAAAAAAAAATTTATCGAAGTTATAATGATTTTTATTGATGATTATTTGATATCTCATCAACGAATAGCAGGTGCTGACGTGGGAACAAAGATTACTTAAAAAAAATTTAATGACTTATTTCAATACTCAATGTATTGGTGACAATAATTGACGCATTATTTGAGGCGAAAAATGAAATAACTGTAAAAGTTGTTATTGTATAATTGTTTTTTTAAATATATGTGCCACATATACCTGGACAACGACGCACCTATTCGTTTTTGACAGATAAGTCAATAGATATCTTATCTGTCCTTATTTACTCCCACGCTCGGTGAATAGGTGGAAATTTTACCTAATTCTTAGTGCGTATAACTTTTAAAGTTCTCCATTAATCCGAAATTATCAGCGAGAGAATAAGTACATTTCATTTTTATCAATTAAAGTCTATTGTTTCAAAGTACTTTTAAAATCATGAAGTATCTCATATTTTTCGGTGTTATTGCCGCTGTGTTTGTTTCAGGTAAAGAAAATTACATTTAAATTAATTCATTTTTTTGGTGTTTTATAAATTAATTAAATAATTAATTAAATTTATGAAATATTTTTTGTGTAGGACAATGTCTGCAATGTTTTGAATGCTATGGAGACAAGTGCGATGATGGATCATCGTTGAAAACCACGGTGAACTGTATTGGAAATTATCAAATATGTTTTAAACAAGTAATTAGTGAACAAGGTGAGTAATTTAGTGATTGAATTGATGATTGAATTTCAATAAACAAAAAATTTCTTTTTCAGCTGACAAAAAGGTCCAATACAAACGAGGATGCTTTGTTGCTGATAAAATTAATGAAATTATTGTTTTGAACAACATAATTTCGACCGAAGTGTACTTCTGTAACAAAGATAAATGTAACGGTGTTGGATCCATTACTGCATCTTTGTCCATCGTGCTTGTAACTTTACTTGCATTGATGTTTGCAAGCGAAAAATGGTAATTTCTCGAGTAATTACTATTAAATATTACAAATTTATTTCTGTAGAATAAAAAACAACTCACAAATCAATTCGGATTAAATATTAATGAACTTATTTTCAATGTTTTTATAGACTTATTTATAAAAACATTCAAATGTATTTATTTATGATGAGATTTATTCTTTCTTTTTCAAAGAACTGTTTTCTCACCAATCATATAATTTGAATTGTCATGAAAATAAAAATGTAACATCTTACTAAATTTATAGTAAAAAATTTCTCTAAATCTCTCTTCTCCTTATGACATAAATGTTTAAATGAATAAAAAAATCTAGATTATAACGAAAAAAAATAACTTTTATTGGTATTATTATTACACTGATAATAATAGTAATAATAATAATAATGACTATAATAATCAGTCATAAATTGATAGAAACACATGTCTAAGCGTATAGCTTTGATTGGCTAAGAGATTTTTTACGTACAAAACAACTTAGCAACCCAGTCCACTTTCAAAATGAACTGTTAATAATTCTTAATTATATTTTTGCTAATATTTATTAAGAATAATAAATATAAAATTTATAACCAGAAGTTTATTTCGTCTACTGAATAAGTCTTACAGTAGCGACCGAAATAAAAAAAAAAAGTTTTAGTTTTCAAAAAAAATTTCGTCATAATAAAATGTTTTAAAATTTTGACTTGGCTTGGAATATGTCGAGTCGGAATTTGAATCGTAGATTCAACGTAATGAACGTTAAAATTGTCATTTGAACGTATCCAACATATTATAAATGTGAAGAGAACCAATAATGGGTGAAAATGGTAATAGTAAAACTTCTCAAATAACTACACATTTTTAATTTTCTTATCGCGAAGTTAAAAATTTTAATTTTTTTTTTGTAAAAATCCTGTGGTACAAAATTTTATATAATTGCTTAAAAAGTTGTCATTTTGTATACAAATTTAAGAGGTCATTTGGTATAAAATCGTATGTATGATATTTCATAAAATTTTACATAATTTTAGAAACCATTTCGAAAGTAAAAAATTTCGATAAAGCATTTCGGTTAAGAAAAATGATAAATTTAAGCTAAGAAATGTAAAATCTCTCTAATAGAACCGAACAAATAGCATATTACGACCCTAGGCCAGAAAGTTGGACTTCCTGGCGCAGGGGCTTCGTCTCGGCCAACAATTACATGTGATCTGAGACATTTCTTACTTTACTTCCCTAGGTGTGTAATATACTAATTTCTTGCATTCGGGTCGCAGTTTACTCCAGAAAGAGTAACTTTTGTGGCTTGCTCTGGCGCATGTGCGCTACGCATATTTTCTGGCCCGGCAGCACAGAACTTCGCTTTTTTCATATTTGCGAGGGACCGACTTATACAGCGAGTTTCAACTGTATAACAGTCACATCATCTGTATGTAACATCACAGCGCATAAACTAATCAAAAAATGTTAAAGAAATAAATAGTACATTACATATCTAGGCCAGTAAAATAAGAAAAGTCTCAGATCACATGTAATTGTTGGCCGAGGCGAAGCCGAGGTTGACAAACATGTGGTCTGAGGCTTTACTTTTTACTGGCCAAGATGTGTATACTATTTTTCTGCTCGACGTAGCCGGAATGTGGCAACTTCGTTTAGCGCAGCGGCCAGAGAGTTGCCACGTTCCGGCCGGAGGGCAGAAAAATAATTTATAACTAGATTATTGTCAATGAACTATTTAATAATAATACTGCACAAATGATTTATATAAAAAGTTTACAAAATAAAATATAAAAGTTTTCTGGATTTTATTTGCTTTCTTTTATATTTTGACTGCTAGTAAAGCAATGTTTATAAAACAATAGGTTCATGTACTCTACAAGCTTCTAATAATTCAATTTCAAACTTACTTAGCCTTCAATTACTATTTAAAAACTAATTTTTAATCAACTTCAAAAAACAAATTCTATTTGTAGAACGAGTTTAAATATTTGTGACAAGTTCTGTGCATGTTATCACTCCTCATTAGAGCAGTTGTTTGTAAACTTTAAAATGACTTATTTTTTTTTATTTTTCAATTTTTGCTTTTTTTTTATGCCCGCTTCGACCAGCAAAATCGGCTTTGCAAAAGTCGGGCACTGCCCCACTCACGCCCGGCAAAACCTTGGCTTCGCCTCGGTTTTGCAAAATTCCTTCCACGGGGTTGCGTACTTTCGGCTGGAGAGTTATTTGAGTAGTTTTAATATTACTTATTTTCACCAATTATTGTTTTCTTCACATTTATAATACGTTGGATACGTTCAACGTGCGTTTTTAACGTCCATTACGCTCAAATGATGTTTTTAACGTTCAATACGTTGATCCTACGTTTTCAACGTCTAATACGCTCTAATACGCCGTATAAGATATAAAATAA
The DNA here is from genome assembly GCF_013202065.1 of Cotesia typhae. Classification (NCBI taxonomy): domain Eukaryota; kingdom Metazoa; phylum Arthropoda; class Insecta; order Hymenoptera; family Braconidae; genus Cotesia; species Cotesia typhae. The sequence goes on along the minus strand of NW_027423757.1, from coordinate 2,818,237 downwards.
CGCCGCTCAAATAATCTGGTCCTTGGCAACAAAAAATGAAATTACAAATTTCAAATTTTCAATTTTATATTAAAGATTGAAAATTACAGAAAACAAGTATAGAAATATTTACGTAAAAAACAAGAATTCATTTTTAGATTTCGATTGTTCTTTATACTAAATTAAAAAGAAATAAACGCTGTAATTCCATATATATATATATATATATATATATATATATATATATATATATATATATATATATATATATATATATATATATTTAGGCGATACGAATGCGCTATAAAATATATGCCACATGAAATATATACTACATAAAAAAAAAAACAAGTTTACCGGACATGAAAAAATATATTTCTGATAACGGCTTCAATTAGTACGTTACAAAAAACTATTAACTTCTCTCTAATTATTTCATTAGTTTTTTTTTGTTTTTTCGTTTGAGCTATCAATTCCATTATTGAGTTGATAAGTGAGTTTTTATCTTTTATAAAAAAATTCTAGTTATGAAATAAAACAGCAGTACTAATATTTTCTTTAATTAATAATAATACCGCGATTTTCATTCCCCATTATAAATATTATCGAAAATAAATTTCACTAAAAGTTTTGCGTAATTCATACATAACAGGCGTAAGATTCCATAATTATCATTATTATATACAACTAATGAATTTAATTAAAACGATACAGAAACAAGCATGTTTTATGGTGAGATGCATTGATTACTTTTTTTTTATTAATAAATAGCGTTCACTTATAATACTTCAATAATCTTCTCGACTGTTCTAGTTCATGAAATAGTCAATTGTTAATATCATTCGATTATTATATTGTGTTGCTGACCGCTATTCGCGATTCATAGTACACTAGCGATTCTCTAAACCATTTATCTAGAGCTAATCCTTTTAGAGAATTTCGAGGACCTCAAAACTTAAATTCGATGTAGGTAGTTTATATAATATCTACTGACTGGCTCAGGATAAAAGAGGATTATAAGCTAATCAGACTTTGTTTATTTTTGTCTCGTGATGTCTTATAATATATTGTTTCGATTCAAATTCATAAGAAAAAAATTGTTTTAATTTCTTAATTGATTGGTTTAAGCCTATACATAGTAAAAATTTTGCGTCAATGCCTCAAAAAATTTTGTGTTAAATATTTAACACTTTTTCGTGTTAATTTAACGCAAAAAATGTTAAATTTACACATAAAAGTGTTAAATTTTTAACACAAAATTTTTTACTGTGTACAATATCGTATTATAAGCAAATTTCTATTAATGAAAAATTAATTTCGTTTAACTGATTTTATATACTTAAAATACGTGACCACCCTGGAAGACTAACAAATGCAAAATTTTAAATTATTTTTTTCTTGAATTTTTATTCAAAGACTTGAATTTTTTTTAATTTTATTTTTTAACAACTGGTGATATTAGGTGAATATGAAAAATGAAAAATAAAAAAATAAAAAAAACGGCATTTTCAAAAGAAAGGTCCCTTATAGTAATTGATTAATGTTTTTTCACCTTTTTTGTCGTACAGAGATTTATAAGATCAATGTACTCTTGCTGACAGTAACTGAGCTTAGTAACTAATTCATTGATCCATAAACATACCATCAAAGTTGAAATTAGATGCATAAAGCACCGTAATGTGTAACAACTTGTTCCGTGTATGTCAAAGGACTTATCAGTAGGCTTATGTTAACATATTCAAGCTGAGGATCGCTTCTTGCCACTATAAGTTGAGCCAAAGCACTGCAGTGAATTCAAGCATAAGAGTGGTAACAACCGGAAGTGGATTGTCAATATTCTATAAACAATTACTTATCATAGTAGCCGGATAAATTCGAAAAATTTTTTTTGAACACTTAAAATTTTCATTTTTGCAAAGTTCAGATGCATTTTTCAGTTAAATATTAGAAACTGCGTAAGTAGTTAAAGGTGTATTCGTCAAAATAATGATAAATACACAATTTAATTATAAATACACCTGAGGTAAAAAAAAAGAATGATTCCTTCTTTTATTAATCCAATATGCAACTTTTCATACGATTTACATTTATTATTTAATTACGTATTTTTTTTTTTAATTCATAGTCAATTAATCTGAATATTAAAATTTCGATTCGGAAATAAATAAATGAAGATTAGTAATTCTTAACTATTGAAACTCTTCTATTAAGGCATCGATAATTATATTTTCTTAAACTTAAATTGTAGTACAAAAAAATAGATTACCGATTGAATATTTTTTCGTCCTGTTAAAATACTGTTTTATTCATTAACCTGCATAAATTTGTCGCCGATTGTGATTTTCTTGCTTATTTTACCTGTCCATTTCTCATTTGCAAATTTCTGTTCCTTAATACTCAATTCCGTTAAAAATAATCACTGACTTTTCTTGTTAACGAAAAATTCCAATTATTTCGCGAAACTTTGTTGATTAAAAAAACATTATGATTCTTTATCAATCTACAACAATGTTATAATTTTTTTTTTTTATAAAGGTTGTTCCGCCTTAGTAACAGAGTTTGAATAATAATTTTCAAGAAAAATAAATGATAAACTACTTTTTTTGTTGATTACACTATCAGACTTACTCGAGATAACTGGCAATCAGCAATTTATAGGTAATCCTGTTATTTTTGCTAATTCAAGGAGAACATAATATTTATTTGTGATAACGCAGTGTTATCTCGCAGTTATTGTTAGGTGTTTTAATCATTATCTGCAAAGTGCTAGAGTTTGCAAGTTGAGGTTTTCTCACTATCGAAACAAGTATACGGCGTTTTGTGGTAATAAGTTATAATGAATCGCTTGTTGTTTTTGAGTATTATTTCAATAGTCATCATCACTGGTAATTTGAAATTTCATTATAAAATAAATTAATAAATAACTTTTGTTTTTATTCCAAGAATTTAAAGCTATACGCGATTCATAAGAATTTTGCTTTGAGAATATTTCAGTAGGAAAAAACAAAATTTATTGTTTTACTGAATCGATAAAACATAAAATTATTAACTAAAGAGTAAATTGGTTGTACGCCTGGGTAAATGTGGGTGACTTTAAAGCACCTCGTAAATCTACAATTAGTACATCGAAATTCGCTAGGATATGTTTACGTTCATTGGAATATACCATAACATAGTAAAGTATATTGAAATACACTGAAAAGCATTAAACTAATACAGTGAAAAGTAACTCTGTGTAAGTTCAGGCAGTTAGGTGTTGAAATATTTTTCCATGTTTAGAATTTTTTTTTCATATTTTTACTAATTAAAACAGCCCAATTTTAGTTAGTTTATTAATGATTAATTATTAAACTTTGCAGATGACTAACAATAATGTTTTACCAAATTAATTATATGTTTTGTAAAATAAAAATTACAACTTGTTTAGAATAAATTTTTTTATTCCAACTGAAATCGAATTTCATGAAAAAAAATTTGAACAGTTGTATTTGTACTAGAGTACAAGTCATACATTCAGCAGCCAATTGTTTCACTTCTTAACTTAACTAATATGATATTTTAATACCCCAGAAGTACACCGCTACACTGGTGTTAATCGAATTTGACATTAAGTGGAATTAAATTGAGTTCATCATTAACACTATTTTTTTATAATGTATAGGGACTGTGCGGAAAATATAGAGGCAACACTTCTGCTGAAATTGGCGTGCCCTGTTGTTGACTTTATGAATACAATGTGCAAAAATATTAAACCAAGCAATGTAATAATTCAAAAAATATTAAAAAATTAATAAAATATGATTTTTAACCAGTAGTAATCGGTCGTATTTAAAGCAAAAACAATTCAGAAAGGTAAAAAAAATTTAAGGCCATGTATATCGAATATATTGGAAGAAATTCAGCATTATTAAGTCAAATAGCCATATCAGTGTAGCCTTCACAGTTCAATTTTGTCTCTAAACACTTCATACGCTTATCATTTTTCTATAAAGTACCACTAGTACTGAGCGAAAAATAATAAAATGTCACAAGTTAGTCAATTTGACGTTTTCAACTTGATGTATTTATATATGTTGTAATATAACAAGACTTTAAAGTTGAAAAAAGTTTGAACAATTTATACGGTTATTTAAATAAAAATAAATCAACATTAAATTACGTGTTAGAGTTTAAAATTCTTGCCCGAATTTTGTACGTTTTCATCACCAGTGGGCGTGACAGTCTATATGCACGGAAAAAATTATATGAAAATGTAAGTAATAAATAACATAAAAATTCTTACGATGCTGCCGTCTACAGAATACAATTTGAATTTTAAAAAATTACGATTTTATGTAGTAAATTTTTTTTCCGTAAGAGCAAGTGAATAAGGACGCATACTATATGTTTCAATAAAAGAGAGACCGAGTCCAGTAATTTACGAAGCCACCACCGAAAAATGACCAACTACTGTATGAAGGATATTGTTGTATAACTGAACAGGACATAGGGATATTTTCTCAGAAAGCGTAAGAGGAATAACCTTGAACTTGTGATGGAAAGAATACTGGGTTAGATTCCTCGGTGATTCAGAATTATTTTTTCGATGATCGAAAACTTCTTTTTAATTTGACTGATGGAAAAAATATTATTTAGTTTGCTCTCAATTATCGTGGATCTCCGTATTATTAGTATATCGGTAAACATCTTAATACTCTGAAATAAGTTTACACGCAGTGAAACTCACCATGATATAGGAATTTCTTCGGAACATATTACCAGAGTAGATTACCGGAAAAAATTTGAAAAGTAATTTTAATTATCATTTATGCGTCTAACAAGTAATGAAAGATGAAAAATTTTTTTGTATGTATTTAGAAAACATATTCATCAAGTTTTATAATATTATCTATAATGAAAAGTTAAAAAAAATTCTTAAAAGCAGCCTTTTCCTACCGTGCAAAGTAGACTAATTCTTTAAATAAAACTGGTAAAAGCATTTTGAAGTTTTGAGTTCTTTGTTTTTAGATCTTTCAACCAAAAAATATTACAAATTAAAGCAATATATAGCACCCTTATAATATACAACGACCTAAGTAAATTTTCAATTTTTTTTGGTTTTTATAGAATTCATGAAGACAAAATCAATATATTCTTTACAGGGATCTACTATAATAGAAAAAAAAAAGAAATTTAATAATATATAACTAGCTTAATCCATCCGTTCCTTTATTGTAATTCAGAAATTACACCAATTCGAACAGCATATTCTCTGTTACATTAAAATCAAACTCTAAATTATACTACCTTTACCTTAAATTCCTAGAATCTGGGATATCTTATAATCAGTCGTAGAAACTCCACTATACTCTTAAAATTAATTCATTGAAATAAAAAAATACTTTATTGAATACTTAAAATAATGCAGAAATCTATGTAACTACTATTTTAAAATTTATTAAAATATAAGTTACTTAAAAAATTATTATAATTGTTATTTTTATTAATGTCATTATTTTAGGAGAAACATTAATATGTTATGAATGTGAACTTTGTGACGATGTTACAACAGCCAAAAATGTAATTAAAGCAAATTGTTCTCAACGGATTCCACTTACTCGTAGTGTTACATGTGCAAAGTTGGAATATGTGTTATGTAAGTACAAAAACAATTCAAAAAAAAAAAAAAGTTGAATCAGTACGTAATAACGAATTTTTATACTTCAGCAAATGGTACTACCAGAACTCAAAGTCGTGGTTGTTTGAGTTCCTTTGAGAGTTACAGCGTATCGCTTCGAGCAAGTAATTCACAGGCATTTGTGATAAGCCAGAGTATTTATTATTGCAATGACACAGACTTATGCAACAATTCTGAATCACTATACTCAACCTCAACTATTATTTTTATAACAATAGTTACATTCATCTGTGCTATTAAAAATGTATATTGAAATAAGCTTTTATGTAACAAATAATGGAAATTTTATCATTTAATTGGTATTATTCCAAGTAAACTGCACATGAAAGTGTAAATAATTATTGTTAAAAAATAATAAATTTGATTCTGATGTTCTACAAAAATATCTTTTGATAACGACTTTTTTTTATTTCGTTACATGTGTTAAATATCATTTTTTATTGTAACATTGATGCGATTAAATCTCTTTAAGATAACCAAGTGAAATAAATTAATTTATAAGATAATTTCATACAACTGCTTATAGCTTATTACTTTCTATAAATAAATATAATTGGTTATAATAATTTCAAATACATAATACTCCAAATTTCTTATCTTTCAGAAAATGTTATTTTATTGCTTATCAATAATGCATTTTATTATAAAATCAGTTGTTTTATTTCCCATATATATTTTACTTTTCAGCCCTAATAACGGACATACGTTTTAAAATAGGAATTTTTATGATTCGTTTTTTTTATCGGTCCGATATTGATCACAATGTGATAATAAAAGTACATATTTATGGACACTGCAATGGTTTTATTGGTTTTATTTTATTCGACATTATAGATTGCTTCTGACAAGTAGCTGATAACTCTTCGATTTATTAAATAATATAAATGATGATCAAAATAAATTTGTTAATTTTATTAATTTTATTCATATTCTTCAACTCAGGTAAGAATTCATAACATTAACTAAAATTTATTTTATAAAGATTCTTTTATATGCTGAGACAAAAAATTTCTTTTGAAACATAATATTGTTGTGACGAGAAATTATTTTGTTGGAATTTTTCAACAAATTAATTTCTTAGCTGAAGTAATCAAAATTGTTCTTACAGTAACTTTCTTGTTGAAAAAAAAATTTTTTTTTTTTTTTAAATCTAGAAAACTTTTTAAACGAGAAAGTTACTGAGAGAAAAATTTAATTTTTTTCAGCTAAAAAATCAAATTGTTTAAAATGTCGAACAAAATAATTTCTTGTCACAAGAATGCTCATATTTTTCAGAAGAAACTTTTTCTCTCAGTGTATAGGTATGAAAATTTTAAAGAAGTTTATTTTATTGTAGGAGAATCATTAAAATGTTGGTATTGTACACCTACATAAGTAACAATTTAAATATTCATATTTTTGGTAACACGTGTTTGTCCTTAACTGTAATGCGGCAGCATAAATATTTTTTGTTCACGAAGTTTTATCTCGTCTTTAATACAAATGATCTAATACTTCTATATAAGTAAGGTACTCGCGGGTAATAAGGCCTGTCGGGTAATAAGGCCTAAGTGATAGAAATGCTATTTAAAATAACCGTCTCCGCTAAAGACTTCTCTAGTAGAAACGTCTAGCATAGAAATTTCGATACAAGTTTATAGAGTCCCGATACAATGTTCCTTATCTTCTATATTTCATCATCCGTCATTTGCTAAAGTAGCGCAGAAAAATTCCTAAAAACGTTTGGAGTAAATGGTAAACATTTTTTATAATTTTATATTTTATAATTTAAAATCATTGTTCTAATTTTTATCAACATCTTAAAAAGTATTGTTGCTCAATTTAAGTGATGATTGATCTCTAATACCAATTTTATCAAGTATAGTATAACTATTTCCAGTATGTATAATCCGCAGGCCTTATTACCCTACCGTAGTAAAATAAGGCCTATTCGCAAAGTTTGTAAAAAAATTTTATTTTGTGTTTGTTAATGGTGAAAATTACCATTACTCCATTATATTTTATGGCTAATGTATTAATTTAAAAATTAATGATACATTGCAATAATTAAATGCAATATTTTCGATTTTTTTCTAAATCTCCCTTAGCTAGGCCTTATACCCCCCGGTACCTTATTAACTTTTCAATGGATACTATTTTTTGAGCCCGCTCAAATACTGGGAACATATAATAGCAATATTTTTAGAAACTTCTGTCCTAAGATCTACTACAGTAGTATATTTTTAACGAAATCTACCGAAAATATGGTTATTCAATTCACTAAATTTCTATCTGCTGAGTTAATATTCTACAGTAGTAGTTCTAGTTGTATTCTACTGTCGTAAATTTCTGTGATTTATAGATAGGAAGTGTCGCAATTGCTCACAATCATCTCATTCATTACTAAATATTGTATACTAAACATTATCGATTACCTGGTGTTTACTAATTCTATGTTTTGTTTTGCATTTAATTCACTTTTGTTTAAATTAGTTAGTATATTATGCGTATACATTCACGTGAAATAAATAATTTCACTGTGAATTAATTCATCAAAACAAAAAAATATTATTCTAGAGTTAAGCCGAAATGTGAGGATGAATTTATAAAAAGCAACGTTATAGAACAAGAATGTAACTATAATAATTCTTATCCAGTTTGCCGGACAATGAAGTCTCTTCGCTGTAAGTTTTTTATAAAATCAATTTTTGATGTAGAGTTTCAAAGTCTTCTTTATTTTTTTAGCGGACGGCACAGTTCGAGTATATTATACGCGATTGTAATAGAAGAATTACGTACAACAATTACCTTGCTGCGCAGTATATAAATTCAACTGGAGAACCGTATGTCGTGGAAACGATTACTTCCTACTGTGACACCGATTTTTGCAACAGCGCAAAATCAATTTATTCCGATCATAAAGTAGTATTTCTTGTAATTGTTTCATTTTTATGTATATTCAAAAGTTTGCATTAATAATTTATATTTTATGAGTGATTACTTCTAATGAATAAAACATATTAACTAAATATTCACTCAATTTGAAAAAGAAGTAACTTCCTGATACTTTACTTGATTAAATTAGAGCAACTTGTAGGAATTTTTAGAAAAAGAAATCTCTTTCCATCTACGAAGCAAATAAAAAAAAAAACTTTCAATTAATTGATTTTTTAAATTATCGAGTTTTCGAAAGTGCAGACTAAGTAATTGACAACGAAGGTTTTTTTTACTGTTTTGATATTATATTTTTGTGCGTATTGAATTTCGTTGACTAACAAGAGCATAATGATGAAAATATTCACAAACAGAAGATGAAAGAAATTTTATTACTCTCATTTATCCATATTTAAACATATGCTTTTTATAATAATTTCACATTTTTCATTTTCAACAAGCTTTTAATATTTGGGACTCATAAAAAATGGTTAATTTAGAGTTAATGCATACCCATCTATCTGTGTTGCAAACTTCAACTTTTGTAAAATTTTAATAATTATATTTAAAAAAAAAAAATGTACTAATTTCATTAAGCCTTAATGTAGCTGCTTGATAATAGGAATAAGTATGAATAAAAACTAAAAATAAATATTCACAAGCCAAAAGTCTACAAATTAACAAAAACAGAGAACCAAAAAAGAATGAATCCTCTTCATAGCCATCTCCGTCAGTTTTCGCTGGATATCAATTAGTAAAAATAAAATCTCAGTTGGTATATATAATATGTAGTACATATGCTATATATTATATGTAACAATAAATTGTATCAGTATTTTTGAAAATATTTTAACATGACTCTGATTGTAATGCTTAAAGTTAATAAAGTACTCTTTGAAGTAGCAATTTATCATTCAATATTTTATCAACAGTAATAATAACAATTACATTGTGATAATAATCAGCCCATTTTACCTCCCAAACCATTTGAGTGTTAAAAATGTTGAGGGCCGATTTTGCCCCCAAATATTTTTGGATACTGAAAATTTTAGGGGGTCTATTTTGTCATTCCCTCCCCTACCAGTATTGTAGAATAAAAAAATATTTTTTTATCCAAAATCGAAAATTTCTGCGAGAAATTGATGTATAGAAACCTCACAAAAATGAAGTTGAAGTTCAATAAATAGGCTATCAGGTCCACTGCATAGATTAGCTAAAAAATTTTTTCGTAAGCACCGAGGGGAAAAAAAAGCAAAATTTTTTTTTCACACTTTATTCGTACTATTCTTTAGATTTGTATGAGGACTGTTACTCTGGAAAATTTCAAATGAAAGATCCAAAAACTAGAATCTTAGCAAAAGAATCTGTATTCCTCCACTATTGAAATCGATATTTTCGGTCGAGTCAACAGATTTTACCGGCAAATTCCACCGAAAAAATCGGTAGCCTCAACTGAAGTATAATTAGTAACCTCAACCGAAAAAAATCGATTGAGCTAACCGATTTTTTTTTTCGGTTGGGTCTACCGAAAAAGAATCGGTAGACGCTACCGATTATTTTATTCCGTGTTAGCGGTCAATTTGCGTTAAATCCGTTTTTAGTTGATCTCTGTTTACCAAAAGGATTATTCCTATTAAGTTTCAGGTCGAAGTTCTACAGTTCTAAAGGTTTCGTAATGAGTTTCTACATAAGTGGAAATCTTTCATATGTGTAATATGTATAGATAGACAAATTGGTAGGCTATTTAATGTTATAAAATGAAAGTGTTATGAAGTGTTAAGTTACAGTGCTTGTTAACCCAGTCGAAAAAATCTAATTAAAAGCCGATACAACCTACAGACAATAACTGATGAGCGTCTATTCGCTTTATTTGTTTCTGACTTAATTTCAGGCCTGTCAAAGTCTCATTCATTTATTGAGAGCTTCAGAGTAACCAACCAATTTAACAGTCAAATCGACAGGAACACTATTATATCAGTTTTTCAATTTATCTTATTCTGAATGGCTCTACAGACATTCTACTCTCGACGATTTAATCCAAATGATATAAAAATACACCCATTAGTAATAAAAGTTAAGTGTACTATTATTATAAATTATAATTCATTTTTCATTACAGGAGAATCACTTCGTGTTACAATTTCTTTTCAGAGCATGTTATTTATCACTCATTTATGCGTTATCTACTTAATCTAATCAATAGCATCTTATAGCTCTATCTTAAGAATTTAGATTTTTAATTTACAACCGTTCACCAGAATAAAATCTTCTGATGAGTAACATGCTAACATTAACGTATCCGGAGGTTACTACGTTACCAGCAAGTATGGAAGATAATCGATTATATTGTAAGATCAACTATGTGACTATCTTTAAAGACGTTCATAGACAAGAAAAAGACACCAATAGGTTATGGATATTGGTTTCTTTCTCACACACTAGTGTTGCCTCTCTTTACAGACTATCGCCTCACTTACTTCCACTCAAGTAAAATATCGAAAGTCATTAACTTCAAACATTTTTTATTAAAAAATGAATACCGCTCGTTTATGTTATTTTTGTTAAAAAATACTTTCTATATCTTCAATTAATGATTCTCAGTTTCTTAAAACAATCCTAAGAAAAGTACGATTGATATTTAATAAAACATTCGCTTGAACGTCGGTCAGCATAGGGTTTGTATGTAAAATTTACAAATTTTAAATGCTAATATTTTAAAATTTAGTCCCGCAAGGACTGTTTAAAAAAATTTCTGCGTATAGAGGATACTTATCAGTATAAATACTCAAAATTTCAGAAACATTTTAAGAAAACGGTTTTTTCTCGGAACGTTCTTAAGAAAATAATAAGTTAATAAAATTTTTCTATTTTTTCTTGTTTTAGCTAATGGAATTCTGAATATTTACTTTCGTGGGTGTCTAAAAAAAAGAAAAGAGATATTCACATACATGCGGAAAAGAGTTTCTCAGGATTTAAAAATGTGAAGATTTGATGAGAATTTGATTTTCGAAAAACGGGATAATATCAATAACTTCCCAATTTTTGAAAATCATTGATTTTGATAACGGAAAGTTGAAAAAGTAATATTGCTTTTTTCAATATTTATAATAAAAACAAAAATATAAAAAAGATAGCAAATGCTCATTTTAACATCTGGAAAAACTTTGATTAAGAAAAATGAAATAATATGGCAAATATTTCATTAATAAATCACTGGTTGCGTAACTCAAATCTGTTCAAATATTACCCACCGCTGTAACCTTTTATTTTTTCTTTATCATAAATAATAAAGGGTTGGAAAAAGAAAGATAAATATCCAAGTGTAAATAAAAACAAATGCCTAATCTACAGAGTAAATAAAACTTAATCAATAAATTAATTACCAACCTACCTATAATTATTTGCTGATACTTAGGAGTATTATTTATACTTGCATAGTGAAAGATATACACTATAATATAAATAGATAGGTATATTTGTAAAATAAAAAAAAAAATCAAAACCAAAAGTATTATGTAACCTTGATAGTGCGTTAAGAACTCGATGGTCTAATCAAAATATTTTATCTTAGAAAATTGAACACTTATTTTAATTTATCAGTATTATTGTGATAATGAATTATTTTTTGTCTCTAAGCACTATTTCGTTACTTATAATCACAGGTAATTATATTACCATTGACGTTACTATTGATTATTATTATAAAATGAATTATTTGAGTTATTTATAAATTACAAGGTGAAGCCATTAGATGTTACGAATGTAATTATTGCACTGATTTATCAAAATCTGAGAAAATTGTGAAAGATTGTCCTGACACTCCAAAAGGGGCTGCTTGTATAATAGTATCATACGTATTATGTAAGTAATATAATGCGTATTTTATTTGTTTCTAATGAAAATAAATATTGTTTTTGAATTGGCTGATAGCAAACTACACTTGGGGTGTTAGAGGTCGAGGTTGTAGCAGTAAATCGTTGGTCACCGATGAGAGAGCAGCCTCAAAATCTGTTGATATGGGGAACGATACGGCTAAAGTCTACATTCAACAGCTCAGTATGTTTTATTGTGACTTTGATCTTTGTAATGGATCAAGTTTATTTTTCCAACAATTTTATACTGTCTTATTGGTTCTATTTATTAATTTAGTTTATAATATTTATTACAATAGCATAATATAATAAAATAATTTATCTTTCTTAATTATTTGTACTAAAAGTGAATAAAAATGTGTGAATATGTATATTCGCTTATTACAATTCAGTATTAATTAAGAATTAAAATTGAGCGTACGCGCGCGCTCTCATCCTGAATAAATAAGGAATCAGGAGCTATTTTTTCGATTAGTATCGATATAATTTCGATACTAAAATTACATCACTTTAGTCATAAATTTTATATTATAGGATCAATGTTCAGGCGAAATTATTCAAGGTTTTACTCACACTATAGAGGACACTTGATAACAAAAAATACTCGGGACAGAATCCTAAATTTACCGTCTCGATAACAGCGATACAAGAGTACGGTGATACGGAAAAAAAATAAACGAGAAGTTAAAAAAATATTCTGTGTATTGGAAGTGATCTATTTTTTACAGCGCTTTCGATACAGGTGTATGTCAAATGTATGATTTTATTATTAACAGGAAATGTATGGTGTTAATTTTAAAATACATTGACGCTCAATTTTTAGTCGATCAAATTACGACTGAAGTTGAGTTTAATTTATTTTATGACAAAATTATATTATATTAATAATAATAAATAATAAATTTAATAATTTGAACTGGAGGTTAAATATTCATTTGCCAATTCTATGTGCTTGCTGATGAGCTGAACGATAGATCGTACTGAGGTTATGAACCATAATATTTGACTTTTTAACTGTGGAGAGTTTTTAATGAATGTTAATACCATGTTAAAGGGGAATGAGTTGACATTGAATTGATATTCAGTTGGAGCTTTTGCTTGATTGCCGAAGTATGCTAATGATTCTTTAGAAAATTGATCTGGACTTCCAAAGTTCGAAGGATTAAATGGAGTTGATGCTTCGTTATAATCGGGAGGCCTAGATAATTAAAAATATGTTTATTAGAGATAATTATTAAGAATATATTTTCTTGTCTAAAAAATTGGTCAAATTGATCCAAGTCATTTTGACTTAATCTAAATAAAGCTATTTGTTTGTTTAACTATTAATAAAGATAAAGATTTTACAATTAAAGCAGGTATTGATATTCTTTTGTCAAAAAATTAATAAATTTAAATAATACATTTTTGAGACAAGAAAACTTTTTCTGGACAAAAATTTTTCTTTCTGTCATACTGTATTACAAGGGCAAATTCCGTATTCATTTTTAAAGTAAAATGGCTATAAATTTTCTCTTTTATTAAAGAATTTTATTGAATTTTCAGAAGATATAAAAAATCAAATTAAAAAAATTGATCTACTACCATTCTTCGATTCTTCATAAGACAGGACATCTTTGGTTAAATAATGTAGCTATTAAGTTTTTGGTGCCAAAATATGTACACTAATATGAAAATTAATTAGTTTCAAGAAAATTGTTTTGAAGAATTAACGCTTGAAAAAATTTTCTGATACAGTCATATGTGGACTTGTTATGACAATATGTCCTGAAGTGACTTGACCTACCCATATATGGCTTGATATGATCATATGCGCTGATTTACAATTATTTGGCGTAAGATAGAATTGAAAATCTATGATAAAGAGGGCATGATCGCTGGATCATCTCTTTATAAAAGACTTAAGTTTAGAGTGTTAATTTCAAATAAAAATCATATGTTTCATTCTTTTAAGGGGCTTTTTGACATTGATTTTTACGTTAAATTAATTGACGTACAAATTTCTAGAAAAAGTAAAAAGTTGAAAAATTATAAAAACTCCTTCTTATTTTTATATATAGCATGATAAGATCATATATAACCCGACCAGGCGATATATGGTGATATCAGAAAATTTTTTCACGGATGATGACATTGATTCAAACAGAAAAATTTTTTTTGATTTAAATTAACGTGAAAAAATATGTTTCCGCTAAACTCAGGACAATGAAATTTCTTAAATTGAGTTTTTTGGATTTAAAATTTTTTTCTCTTGAATCAAATTAACAATGAAATTGGTGCTTCTATATTGTACAATATTTATTAAAATAGAAATATGAAATATTTTATATTTTATAGAATGCTTCAATCTAAATATTTTAAAGATATTTTATTTAATACTTGAATGATACCTGTGATTATCTTTGTGCGAACTTTGAGACAGGCGATAATGATTTACTTTTACAAGCCCTCCATTATTATGATTATTGGATACAAGTAAATCATTGATTTGACCTGTTGTTTTGTAATTATTATCGGCGTTCTCATAATCGTTATCTACAATATTATTAATCATATATAGTTTACTCTTCATATTTTTTCTTTA
Organism: Cotesia typhae; assembly: GCF_013202065.1. Classification (NCBI taxonomy): domain Eukaryota; kingdom Metazoa; phylum Arthropoda; class Insecta; order Hymenoptera; family Braconidae; genus Cotesia; species Cotesia typhae. The sequence goes on along the minus strand of NW_027423757.1, from coordinate 2,803,212 downwards.
ACAGTTTAATATTTGATTTATTGACTTTATGTAAATTGGTTAATTGACAAGTATTTTTTTAAATAAATTTTTTACCATTACTTTCAAAAGCTGTGTCTGACGGATGAACGTACTTTGGAAAATTTGTTACTCTTCCAGCCAGAGTTATCTGGACTAGAATGAGAGAATTGAACACGATCGGAATGAATAAACGATACATCGAGAACTAGATCGCTACTGGTACTTCTACTAAATCCACGACTATGAATAATTACTTTGATTGTGTTGACGTCGCAATTACTCACAGAATCATAAATTAAATCATATATTTTTCTGGAGTTGTTGAGCATTTCTAATTTTCAATTTACTGCCAATGAAACTTTACATTCAATTCCACTTTTCTACTTTTAATTAAAATAAATAATACCATTTGTGAATCATTTTCTTTTCTAATTTTTCACAACAAAAATTCATTCATGAGTTAAAATTTTGATTTTGTTGATTATCTCATTAAATACACGCCACGATAAAAGTTTAAAAGATCGATAAAACGATGATAACGTGTTCAAAGGCATTTTTTAACAACAATAAATGTTTTGATTAATTTTAATATTTATTGGTATCCAATTTTATACGAGACGATTTGAGTAATGAGTGTAATAAATGGCAATAGAGATAAATATAACCAGATAATCACAATTTTGTCATAACACAATTTATGTATCTTAAAATTAATTTTTATTGTTAAAACAGATAAACCAAATGAAAAAATTAATTTTACATAAAAGTTTAGACATAAAGGTATGGTTAACCGATTAAGTGAATATGAACATTTTTGTCCAGAGAAAGTTTTCTTGTCTCAAAAATATATTAAAATGAATTATTTAAATTTATTTATTTACTGAAAATTTCGAATAGTCTTCCTGAATTTCAAAATGCCACCTTTTCATTTTTCCTTGCAAATAACAATTAAAATTATCATTCTATTCATTTAATTAATTAAAATTTCTGGTCAAAGTGTTAATTGATTCGTTAATTAACTACGGAGTTGAGTAACTCAAAAACCAAGCTGCATTATTGTTATCTTATAAATCTAACATTATTGTTGTATTTATTCTTCAATGATATATACTTGTATAAAAAATGTATTGCTTACTGATGGCCTTGAGGGAACTTTAGCTCTAAGGTTAAATAAATATATTATTTATCTATTTATCTATTATATTTTTTTTTAAATATCAATACCTGCTTTATTGTAAAATATTTATCTTTTTTAATAGTTAACCAAACAAATAGCTTTATTTAGATTGAGTAAAAATAACTTTGATCAATTTGACCAATTTTTTAAACAAGTAAATATATTCTCAATAATTATCTCTAGTCGAACTTAAAATTTGTTAATTATTACAGTATTTAACTTTGTATTATTCAGAGACTCTGTTATTCGCCATTTGGCTGTTGGGTTGTGTAAAAAGAAAATAAATAAATAAATAAATAAAATCTTTCGTACCGCAGGAGTGATGCAACTAGATTTCATACGAACTTTATCGGCTTTCCATACCATTACGTGTAGTAAAAAAGCAATTTCAAAAATTAATTACTCAGAAATGATAGAGTGAATCGATATGAACTTTTGGTGTTGAGATATTAATGTATCTTTCGATAAAAAAATTTTCATAATTTTGGTAAAACATGAATTTTGCGGCGGTACTTCCTTAAACACATTTTTCCGATGAAAAATGAAAATTTATTGATTTTAAAATTTTTTTAATAGATTCATCATTCATTTCTCCATCAATCAGTGTGATTTTTATTTTGTTTAATGTATGGTGTCATTTTAAAATATTATTTAGGATGGTGAAACAGAGAATTGTTCATTTAAGCCCTAGTAGAATATACTTACAGCTTTTGAGCTCAAAGAATGGAATATCTTTTGACTCGACCACAAAAAGAAAATTTCACGAAATCAAACTTAGTTCTTTTTTTTCAAAAATTTTTTTTTTAAAATTAATATATTTTCATAATAAATTTATTATAAAATCATATTTGTTTTGAAATATGAATTTGAGAATAAAATTCATAATAAGATAAAATTTTTTGCACGAGAGAGAGTAGATTTTTTTGAACATTAATCTTTACACAATAAATTTACCCCAACAAGAGTAAATTTTATAATACATATAAAAATCTTTAACAGAGCTTATGATTTTTTTTAAATTAATACTGAACAATTAGATACAGTGATTGCTTTGCACACCTCATAATGCGTTAGCGCGTGAGTGTGCTTTTTATTGACACAACTAAAAGAAGTTTCATTGCTTTCGATCGAAGAAATTCTAACAAATAAGAATTAGTTAAGCTTTTTATGTAGATGTGTTATATCACTGTAGCTAGAGCTACTTTATTTTCTCTGTGAAAATAAATGGCGAGTATAAAAGCGATTTAACAAGTACTTAATGCGGAACATTAAAAGTAAGAATTAGTTTTTGTTCATTTAATTTCGTCCCATTAAATTAATACTATTTTTTTATAAATAACAATAGTCTTTTATAGTAAACGAATAAAACTTGGGTTCGTCGAAATAAACATAATAGCCCTAATAAAAGTTTTAATGTATCTTAGAAAACTGTACTTACTGTATTGATGTAATTGTACAGTGACAGACCATCATCCCACGGCTCCTCTTTTTCGCAGGAGAGATTCATAGGTCGGAGTACGTGACTTCGGTCCAAAGAAGCTAGGCCATGGGCAAACACTTGAACGCTATCATAGACGAGTGCTGGTTCTGCCTGTAAGAGTCAAATCATCGTTCCATCAAATGTGTAATTTTTTATTAACAGTTGCGTTTAATTTTAATAGGGATGAGAATTAATAAACATTAATTAAATGTTTTGATTAAGTTCAAAAATTGTCAGGATCAAAGAAAGGTTAACTAGCTTTAGTAATAATTAGCGATCAATCAATGGTAGCTGCTTAACAGGATAAAAGCCACAAATTTCTCCGTAATTTGAGTATAATTCAGATCACATTATCTCTAATAGTCCATTAATTGTTTTCTAAATCGCACAGTGACACATCAAAGCACTACTTCTGGGATATGTCGTTCGAGTCCAAAGCCGATTGATTTGGACTATTCAGGCAGCTTTGTACCTAAAGGATTCATCTGAACGCGTTTAGTCATTATCTACCGTTTTGTATTTACAATTCTATTATGTAAAGGCACTGAAAAAAAATTTTTTTTTCCACATAGGAAATTTTTCTCTTCAGTAAAGAAACTGGTATTCCTGTGTGGAGAATACCAAAGTTTTCTTCCCACACTAAAAAGTATAGTAATTTTTTAAGATCTAGGTTTCTTCCTCAGCAATACACCAAAATAAAAATATGACCGACTTAACCTCATTTTACCCACATGGAAATGATGTGCTTATAACACTGTGAACGTTTTTTATTATAATTAATAATTTATTAATTATAATTAAACTAATTATTAATTACATGGTTAAAAAATTAAATTTTTAGTTACGTAAATTCCAGTCGAGCAACTTTTTTCATACCCAAGGATCCATTCAAATTATGATATCAATTCTAATACAGCTATAAAAAAAATTCGAATAAAAATGTTTTGTATTCTGGGTGGATAAAAACTTTTTTTTCTCAGTGTGATGCTCGTTTTTACTTCATTATTTGTGTGATTAGTGTTTTGTCAAACGATATCTTTAATTTTGTTAACTAACCTGAATTACTCCGGTACGATTGAGAATCGCATGTCCGATTGGCTGAAAACGCTCCATTTGCTTCAGAACTTCTGCTACCTTCGGTTCTTCCAAATCAACCAAACGGAATGCTGTCATGTTAACATTGTTGTACTTAAAGTCTTCTAGATCAAAGGTTTCAATATCCTATAAGCAAGTAAAGAGAAAATAGGTATCAATAGATATTTGTTTATTATCTATATAAGTGAAAGAACAAGAAAAATTTTTTCTCTGCTGTATTTATATGGTAAAAGGTGTTATTAAAAATTATATTCAAATCTGTAACCTCATATGAAAATAAAAATAAAATTCCTATGTTAATCAGTAAAATAAGATTTGTTTTTTTACGTAGTCAATAGTTAAAATCACTATTTTAAAAGTGAGAATTGATAAACACTAACGAATGAGCGAATTCTCCCGGATTCTTCAGTAGAAAACACTAGAGTATGGCTAAGAAAATTATATCTTTTTTATTAGCGACGCAAATGGTTTAGTCGAGTAATATCTTGATTCTAGAAGTGTGATGTAGAAAAACAACTTTTAAATATTTCAAATACAGTGAAGAAATCTTTAAACTTGACAAAAAAAAAATTAACTTGTCAATCCGTTTATTTCATCAAAGGTTACGTCATTCTCACAACTACGATAAAGTGCTTTCAGATGAAACATCGGAGCAAACGCTTTTGTGGTTTAAAAGTTTTCACTTTTTCATCTAACAGTATAGCAGTAGAACTAGGGAATTCGCGATAAATAAATTTTTTTCCACTCATTTTATTTTATTGATACACTCTACAGTTTGAAAAAGTTTGCCTTCATTTCACAGTTTGTTAGTATCGATAAAAAGTTTTATAAAAAAATATTTTCAACTAAAACTAGTGAATAGAGTAAAGAATATGCTAATAGAAGATTACTGTAAAAAAGTTATTAAATCCTTGTAATTATCAATAAATCCAGTTATTGCATGAATATTTTTTTGTTACAAAAAGTATTGAGAATATTATACTCGAAATATGGCTTTAAAAAAGTTTTATGAACTCATTTTCATTTAATATTTCGATGTGGTTAAGGGGCACACCTAGTGTAACGGCCTAAAAAAAACGTGATTTTTGGGAATTTTTATTAAAAAAAATACTTTATCAATTATTTTAAAATTTTAAGAATATATTTATACATGTTTTAAGAATACATAATGAAATTTTTGTAGAAAAAAATTAAATATTTTTTATATTTAATTATGTTATCGTCGATCTCTAACGGCGCGAAAAAAAAAAGGTCCTTCACTGCTGCAGTGATTCCGGCCTTCTCCGTGGATGAAATCTAAAAAAAAAATATCTCGTTAAACTAGATAATATTGTCTGTACAATGACCTACGATAAAAAAAAAATCAAAAATTGACAATATGGCGGCGTTTTAAAAAAAATAGTCGAATTTTACCTAAAATTTTGGTCGTTTGTGGCCTGCGAAAATTCGATTTTTGATCAGATCAAAAAATCGATAGGTCATTGTACGGAGAACTATATATAGAACATGTAAAAAAATTCGATAGTGATCGGATCATTTGTTTTTGAGTAATCACTGCAGCAAATTCGGAAAATGCTGTTTCGAGAAAAACGCGTTTAAAGATAAAATGATCGTTTCCACTGTTATAAGTGGTTTAAAATCATATTTACAGCTAATCTGCTATTCCAGGGCCATATAATACACCTTCCTCTTCTTCGAAAAGGGCTTGTTCAGCTGAAGAAGCTTTTCTTCGAGATGATCGACCTTCTTTTGAAGAAGCCCTTTGGCGATAATCAGCGATTCGTATTCTCGTGTCGTCCTTAAGAGCCGCAAAATCTCTTGCTGCAGGTCCAACTATCACTCCCATTACATTGAATATCTTCAAAATTGACGAATAACCGTCATTAAATATTGCAGTTGCAAAATTATTTGACAATTCAATAGTTTTGAAGCCATTATGAAGATGCGTGGGTGAAAAGTGCCAAAGTAAACCGTTGTAGCTTTCATTGTTGTTTTGAGTATTGTTAATTTCTTATTAATGTTCTTTACACTTCGGCAACGTGTTCCCATTATTTTTTTCACATGTAGATAGCATTCCAATTTAGCAACAGGAATATCATAAGGATTCAAATCTATAAGTCCTTTGTGGGTAGCGCTATCACCATCACCAATATAGCGGGTATATTTTACACCATATTTACTAATGGAACGACCAAACATGTCTTTTACACTATCCACTTCCATTTTTGAGGCAGATCCTTTATGATTGGCATCACATTCTTCATCGTGTAATGATAGCCATTCCTCATAATCTTCAGGTTCGCTATCTTTTTTTTTCTTCCAAAAACACAACTCTGACAATATGTAGATTTTACGCATGAATCAAGAATTTTCTTGCTGTATTTTCCTGCCAGCGTGTAACTACTCCAAAACGGGAAGTATGGCCACGTTTTTTCCAGGTACCATCGCCGCTAACAGTCAAATTTGTCTCCGAATTTTCTTTCTTTAATGTAAGCTCTTTTTCTTCATTTATAGCTTGCTGTATACTGAGCTTACAAACAGTTTCGGCTGCAATCTGTAAATTCGTAAAACATCCCGCAAAAGTTTGGTCGTAAAATTTGCATGCTAAATCCATTAATCCACAGAAAAGATTTATCCCATTTATTCCGATGCCCAATAGACGCATCACAGCAACAATACGTTTATTTATTTCAAATGCGTTATTAATCATTGGTCCAGAATTAATATACGAATTGCCACATTCACAAATAATAGCAATTTTGAACTCTAGGCCTCTTGAACTTGCTTGATTGAAAGTAACTTTTTTTGACAGGTTTTACACACCACTAAATTACTAATTGCACTAAAAACTGATAAAAATTGCAAAATACAATATCCATGAGATGGGTCAATCACAACATTATTGTCATTATTTTGTAATAGCTTTTCTGCGGACGTTCTGGTATTCGCAGTAGATTGCTCAAATGTAAATCTATTTCCGGTAAACTTGCGTTTTTTCGCAATTGATCGATGCTTAGGAACATTGTGAGTTTCTTTTTTATTTGAATATGAAGATTGATCACTCATTTTCAAGAAAATAGCACGTGTAAAATTATGATGCGCTCGATACAACGATCACAATGAGACTAAATGTGTCTGGCTCCGAAAATAATTTACGTGGCAGTAAACGAAAAATTTCTAGAAATTTGTAGAAATTATTATAATGATATATTTTTGTATACCTGAGAGCCAACAATAGAAACTGGAATCGTGTTATAGGGGCTGGAAGAGACAGTAGACTCTGAACAATACTTCAGGTACGTCTCGCAGCTAATGACACTCTAGCTGCCGAGCGGCTGCTCTTTAAAATGTTATAACTCAAAAACTATTTGATATATCGATTTGAAATTTTAATATGTTATTTTTAAAGGTGTAATCTACCGAAATATGAAAAAAAAAAAAAAATCGACTTTTTCGAAATTTCACACTAGGTGTGCCCCTTAATAATTTTGGAAGCGAATACAGTGTAAACTCTCAGTGTATATGGAAAACATAAATTTAAATAATAAATAACGTTTTTAATTCTTATTGATTATCATGATTATACATGACCGAACGATACGAATAAATTTCATAAGATAAATAAAATTTATCGGCATTTGATTTAGAAAGGTGATAATTTGTAAATTATTCAGATTTAGATAGGTGATAAGTTTAATAAAATACAATTTTTTGAATTTTCAAGCCACAATAACTATTGAATGAATGAACCGATTTTTACGCAGTTGGCGGTATAATCAAATAATAATCGCTGATTATTTGATTTTGCTTTTTCAACATTTTTTCTCTTTCATATTCATGACAAACAATACAAAAATCTATGTATGTATATATAAAAAATTGGAGGTGTGTGTTCCTATATTTTACTTTGCAGCCAAAACTACGCATCGCAGACGAACAGTATTTGTATGTGGCAGAAGGTACAAGGCTCCCATTGTGCACTATGGTGGTTGCAAGTCGATAATTATAAGGGTGTAAAAGATACAGGGGTTGAAACATGTTAACTTTGAAAATGTGAGATTATCATTGATCTAAAATGGTCTGGATTGTTCTAGAAATTTCTGGAATGATTTAGAAAGTTTTAGTGTATACATGAATATTCTGATCAATCGATAGTGTTCTAGAAAATTTTAAAATGATCCGGGAAGTTCTCAAGTATGCGTTGAGATTTTGATAAAATTAGAGTGATTTAGAAAATTCAAAAATGATCTAGAATAACCCCGAATGATCTAAAAGGCTTCAAAATCAATGTAAACATTCTAAACGTTCGATAATGTTCTGGATTGATCTAAAAACTTCTAAAAAATTGTATAAAATTGAAAATTTGAAATTTTTAGAACAATTCGGAAAATTTATTAATTAGTGGAGATAAATTTTGCGATTGTGTCAGGCGAAATATCGAACCCATACTTCAGTCGACTTTTTACAAAAATTGTTAATTGTTATATTAACAAATAACTGTACGATTAAAAATGACTCAGCGAAACGGGTATTCACGGTTAGTAATATATAAAAGTGCTTCGGATACTCTATATTGTGTTTACATTATTCTGATTTATTCACAAAATTAATTACGAAGTAAACTAGATAACTGTATGTACCGTCAATATTCTTTGTGTTATATTGTTGTTAAATGATGTTGTTTGATAATGTACCTTTCTATTTTTAATATTCGCATTTAATTGAATTCTGAATTTGAACATAGATATTCGGGATGTAAAATAATACGTGAACTGATAGGCTAGCATTGTTGATGCTATTGTACGTGAAAATAATAACCTACTTATGTATCAAAAAAACTTGTATTACTTACGAATGTTGTAAACATATAGTGGTATCGATGATCGTTCATTTGCAACTGGAGTATCTGTAACAGTTTATAATTTCCATACAATGCAGTGAGAGTATAATTATTTGGATTAATTAAGGTTTTTTTTTTTTTTGTTAACATTGATTTTCTACTATTACAGAAAGTGAATATGTTATGCAAAAATGAAATTGATAATTTCAGCAGCTGAAAAAGACTTTTTCCAAAAAACGTTTTCTTCCCTTCGCAGTTTCATTTACTGAATATTAAAAAATAACCAATCGAGTATTCTGAGGTAAAAAATTTATTTTCACTATCAAAATAAAGTGGGAAAGCAACATTAAATTAAATCTTTTACCGTTAGCTATATTTTTTTTGGCTGTATTTTTACGTGAAGAAGATTTGCGAACTTGGTATCTCCTACCGGTCTCTAAATCTTCCGATATCCTTCTACCTCTACATCGCAATACTTTTCCGCTCTAAACGAACCATAGCAATAATGTGCGGTAGCACGTATGGGTTGCTAGAGAAGACGTTCAACTTGTAAGCTTTTATTGGTTAGAAAAGTGCTTCTTCGACGTCTTAATATTGCTACATAGACTCATATAGGGAATATAGGACACAAGTTTACAAGTTTTTCAACGAGTGTTATACTCAAAATTGTGAAATTCTTTTATTTTGATAAATTATTGATTTTGAAGATTTAAATTCACTTTTGGAAATTCTAAGAAAGTGTTACATATGCAAATTTACTTATAAAACTGTTTCATCCAATCTGGAAATCATGATTTTTAGAAAAGGTATTTCATATTCAATCTTACAGTGTAAAAATTATTGCGTAAAGGTATTTTGCGTCCCTAATATTTGTGTTAAGTATTTAACACATTTTTGCATGAATTTAAGAGAATTTACACAAAAAAAAATTTATTACATAAATTATTAGTACAACATTTTTTACACGGAAAAAAATTTTCTTTAAAATTTACAATTAAATTATCGAAAAAAATTACCGGACTGTACTGTAATCGTGGGACGCCAAGGTGCTTACAGCAATACTTTTTACAGTTGTGTGAGTAAAATTTACCAGATTCTGCAGTTAAAAAAATTTTTTTAATTTTCAATTGAGGTTATCGCCCTCATGGAATATAATTATAATTGGGAATAATTGGGCAAGCATTTATAGATAATTGCGATTGTCATCAAAGCATATCTTTGCAATTAATAGTTAATTAATTGCATAAAATTTGATTATAATGATAATTGTACAAATGTTTGTTATAATTAATTGTTATTCGGTGTGAATATGGAGGGTAGAGGTTTGCACTGTTTAACCAGATTTGAAGCACGTCTTTTTTTAGCAGTTGTTGTTTCCAAATTCATTGAAGTCGACTTTTGACTCTGTAATCGATTCCGTAAGATTCGACAAGATTTACATCTCGGATTAACTTGGTTTCTTTTATAAATGTCATCACCAACTATCACATTTTTACAAAGTTTTGAATACCTGAAAATTAATGTAAATATATTAATTCAATTCGTATAAATTCTGTCCTCAGTAGTTCATACATTCACTTATCAAAAAACAAGCAATCCTTACTTAGTACTGTCAATCTGAGTACCAACGCATATAGGCCACCTTTCCACTGATTTTAAGTAGCTATAGACACAACTTAATGAATGCAATTTTTCATTTAGCGGTAGTTCTTCATTGTTAGGAAAAATAACCTGAAATAAAATAATAATCAATGATTGTTTTAAAAAAATAGATGTATCTACTCGAACATTAATTAATACATACAGTAATAGATGTATCCTTGTTTAAGCGTAACCGAATTTTGATCTGCTGAGTTGTTGGGTCCATTCACATGAATACAAATCCATTGGGCTCGGGTATATACAACCAAAACGGCGGTAATTTTGGAGCTTCGATTTCTTGCAGATTATAGGAATCCTTAGATGCGTCTTGACTGAGAGGTGGTTCTATCAAGTCGTGTTCACTTTGAACAACAGCACCTATTGGATTATTAGGAACATCTTCATCTGCTAATATTTTCGGTGGCTCGATGTTGTTTTCGTGCACTTGAAACAGCTCTTCGTCTCCAGAATTATTTAAATGTAAGCTTGGCTTTTCCAGTTCATCTACAGTACTTGTTAGAAGCTCATGTTCAAGTATCGGAATAAACTGATGCTGGATCGTTGGTAAAGCTTCTTCTTTAAATATTTTTTTTCCTAAAAGCATAAGTTTGAGCTCTCCTTTTATGTATAGTTTCTCGTACATTTTTATTTGTTCCTCTTTAAAATGGAGATGACAGATGTAATCAGTAGCCTTTAATTCAATACCCAACGAAATTTTCCAATTTTGTAATCTCGCCAGTGTCTGTGAAATTAGATAAATAAAATATTAATATGCCTTCGTTGACTAAAAAAATTATAGAAATGAGCAATGGTTTATAAAGTAAATTTTTCATAATAAATTGATTTACATACTGTTGGTTGGAAATACGAAATAGACTGAGGCGAATCATTTTTTTTATTTTTGGATTTACGCCCACTTGGACAACTTTTCACACCACAAATTTTACCCATAACTGTTTTGGTATTCACGTACTTTTTTATAAAATTAAATGTTAATAAACCAATAAGCGTACTACTCACCGTTTACGAAATAAAATCACTTTAGGTGCACGTTCCCTTATAATATTTTTTTAAGGTTATATTTACTATATTATTCTGTACTACGTAAGTTGTTGAAACTTTAAATAATTGACTACTCTAGTCGACAATGATTTTACATTTTTCAACTCGGCATACTTCAATTCATCTACAATTGCTACATTCATACCATACCCTTTGTGTAAACCAGCGCGATTGTGGAAGAATTTTGAACTGTTATTTATAGCATACAGCTGGACACTTTTTCAACTTTTCTCCCATATGAGATGATTCTCCTTACCTCTACCCTCCATAGGTGTGAACTGATCATTGACATGTAAAATATTGTTGACAGCAGAGAAGTCTATAGCGATTGCAGCGCCGTCTCAAAGTTGGTGGATAGCACTTAGATTTTTTGTTTTACCGGAGAGTCCAGTAAATTTGATAGTAATTTCGATAAAATCTATAAAAATAACTTTTAATCTAATTAATTTTTTACCGGTATCCTACAGTAAAAATTAATGATACTTTTCTGTATTTTTTACATTGTATTTGTGAATAATTATTGAAAGAATTGTAATTAGATTAGGAATTTACGAATGTCCTACGATTACTGTGATTTTAACGGTAATTTTTAAAGAAAATTTCTTTCCGTGTATTAAGCACAATAAATATCGGTTAAATTTTTCAATAAAATTTCATTAACAAATAATTTTATTATTATAAATGATAAAACCTCAAAACTGACGATTTAAAATCAAATATTTCATGTAAAATTCCTCTACTTATTTTTATCTAATTAATGTTAATAATCATAATAACAGTACTGTAAAAATCAAAACTGAACTACTCTCTCATTTGTAATGCATTACGTACGTATTCTCAATAGTTGTAAAGTACTGGTAAACAATAATTTCTTTTATATTTATTTTTAATTATTTCATATTGTATATTAAAGCTAGAAGTAATTAACGTAGATTATCTTAATAAAAACTAGATAAAAATAATAAAACCATTTAAATACAACGAATCTGTTTCAGCGCCAATTCGGACAACTATTAATAACAAAATTCAATTAAACTCTGTTAACCCTACGTAAGTCTGCCGTCTTCAACAATCAATCTCTCCTTCTATCTCGAACTACATCAATCTAACACTTATTAATAATAATAAGTTATTATGTTAATAACTCTGCCGATACGGGAATTATTAATTTGAATGAAATTTTTTATTAAATTATATTCTTTACTCATTTTAAGAAACTATTTATAAACTTAAATTAATTATTTTTGATGCTAGTAAAATAACGAGGATAACTGTTTAATAAATTTAAAATTGCTTTCTCCACTTAATGTTCATTAATTAAAATTTTTAAAAAAATATACAATTATACTACTTTTATACGAAGATCCTTTGAACAAAATAAGTAACTTCTTACCGAGTTTTGTACCAAAGGAAAAGAAAAGCTCAAGTTTAATTTACATATTTAATTACTATCAGAAAAATTCGTTTATATTTATATTTTTTTACTTCTCTTTACTTATATTAAGCTTTTTATCAAGACAGTCTTTTGAAACTGACAAAGCTGCCAATTAATTCAAATTTAATTAGCATAAAATACTTAAAAATTACAATTTACGTTTTAATTTATTAAAATTATTTTGCAATAAAAAAAATGACTTAAATAAAAACTTACCGCTCGAAAAAAAAACTGCATGTGAGCAGGATCTGTATCTACAATCAATTTATAGATTTCTTTTTGTCGAATTTCTCTAAGTACTTGTCGATATGTTCCGGCACCTGCCTGACGAATGTACATTTCCGTTCTAGGCGAGGGTGGCGACTTAACAAGATCTTGCAACTTGAATAAACCTGAAGAAAAAAAAAATAATAAATAACAGTGTCTTTCATTTATCGTCTCTTAACTTTTTTAGCAAATTGCAAGCATTTTTCTCAATTCTGTATTGTATGTACATGGTATAATAATTTATACATAATTATATTGTCACTGTTCATTATAGTAATTTTCATAACAAGCTGAACGTCTATTGTATGTATAATAAATAATGTATCACAAATTTGTATAAAGCTTTTCTCTAGAGAGGTAAGCTTGTTTAAAGTTAGCTTTATAACGAACTCATCATAAATCACTTTATCTTGACAAGTATTATGAAACATGAGAAGTTGCCTTATTATATAATCAACGAAAAATTACGCCTGTTATAATTATTTTCACTATCGTGTCAATAAACTTAACATGTTATGAAAACAAAGTATGTTGTGTGTGTGTGTGTGTGTGTGTGTGTGTGTGTGTGTGTGTGTGTGTGTGTGTGTGTGTGTCTGTGAAAGTATGCAAACCGTTTTTAATTTTTGAACGACTAAACTGATCGGAACCTACCGAATGGCGTTCCAAAGAGTTCCCTCAAACTAAGATTTTCTGTGAAATTGAACCGATTCAGATCGTTAGTTTTTGAGAAATCTCAAAAAAACTAAGAAAACAAATTTTTTAGAATGTGTTTTTTTTTTTTAATAACTTTTAAACAGCTTCAACGATCAACTCTAAAAACTAATCAGCTCTTAAGCTTGAAAAACCATGTCGATCGCCGCTAATCCGATCAAAATCGGTTGATTTGTTCGAGAGATATTGTGAACGAAAGAAAACCGAAAAAGGTTTTTTTTCAGAATTACTCCGAAATTCCTAGTTTGATCGATTCAAACTTAACAATTTTTTATGAGGCTTAAAAACTGCGTCGAATGCCGTCAACTGCGTAAAAATCGGTTGATTCATTCAAAAGTTATTGCGGTTTGAAAATTCAAAAAAAATATTGTTTTATCATACTTCTATCAGACTTTTGAACCCGGAGAGCTTATAATCATATATAAGCTATCTTTTTTAGCTTTGAAAGCTCAAAATAACATATAAATTGTATTTTTGAGCTCGAAGAATTCAAAAATATCATAAGTGCAATTTTAAGCGCCTAAGTATGGAATTAGTGGAAAGTTGCAGGGACGGCCTCCAGGGTCAACCGTTTTTCTAATTTTTTTACTATATAGTAGGACTGCGATGAATTCAGGTTGACACCGCGAGCTATTAAATTGAAAAATAACGAAGCCCATATTTTTTGTCTTATTTTATATTGTCTAGTCTTCCAATTAGTAGAGAGACGCAATAATCTACTATACCTTGCAGCAAACTGTGTGACTATATGATAAAAAGTGAGTATAAAAGGTTGACAAGCTTGAAATATATAGTAAAGTGAAAAAAGCTAGAGAAGGAAGTAAAGAGAGTAAACAGACTTTGAATTTGTTCCATGACTTTGAGTTAGAGTTCACCAACCAGACATTAAATTCATAATGTTTTTTTTTTTGTTTTTATCGACTATACGTATGTCTTTGTCTATTGAATGTGGGGGTTTTCTGAAACACCGTTTTCTAGATAAAACGAGTTTTTATCTATGAATGTCTATTTTAATGTTCGAAAAATGATGAAACAAGCTGATTCAAATGTCAAACGAATAACACTGTTATACTTGTTTACATCAAGTCTTTTTTTAATGATGAATTTTCTATTACTATCAGTTTATAATTTCTTAAATCAAATTTTGAATACACGGAAATGAAAAAAAATACAGAAATTACATTTTATACTGCACCGTGTAAAAATGAAATTTTTAAATTTTAATTTCTACAAAATATAGAAAAATTATAGTTGTAATTTTTTTAGTTTCTTTGTATGAGGCGCCACGTTACAGTTACAGTATAAAATGTAACTTAAAATTTTTTTTTTTTTTTCGTGTATCTAAGTTCAATACTCCCAAAAATTTACTTTCATTTCAAGAGTATTTTTTAACAATTTTTATATTTTACTGTTTATTTTACAAATTTAATCAGCGATCATAATTAGAGAACTACATCGACTTTTTTTAATTGTGGTATTTAATTTTATTTCAACACTCTCAATCATCGTAATAGAATTAATTTTTTTATTGATGCTTTGAATCTTTCTTAAGTCCATTTAAGGATAATTATTGTCGAGTAACAATATTAAACGTTGATCTATAAAACTACTTTGGTATCGACGAGACTGTAGCAAGTAGACAATTGAATTTTATTTACTTGCTCCAATTTGTGATACAGCCATACAGTATTTTCAAAAACTCCAGTGTACTGTTGATTACTTCTACATAATTAAAAGTACTTAGCGATGAAAATATAATCATCTAAACTCATAAATAGATTTATATTCACTGCAATTTCTTTAATATCTAAAAAAAGAGTTGAAATTCATGTGAAATTACAGCGTTGTATGTTTCTATGATCTGAATTTATTCAGAAAAGTAAAGCTTCTGTACCTAAAAAAATAATTGAATGAAATTAAAAAAAAATCCTTGTTTACGTTATATAACAGTCGTGAGATGAATAAATACACGAAACAGTAAAAGCTCAAAACATTCACAAATATGCAATCTTGATAAAATAGAGATTTGCTTGTACATAGAAAGAATTCAAAAGTTACAAGAAAAAAGTATCCAAGATATGGCCAGCAATCATAAATATAAAAGATATGACAGACGCAAATGTAAAAAGAAGAGACGAATAAATAGATTTTCAGATCACTATCCGGAAAGACACGGTAGCGCTTAAGATGAAAAATTACATTATATTATAAATTCGATTATTTTTACTTATATTTTATAACAAATTTTTGTGTATCATCAAGACTATGCAAATTAAATGAAATAAAATTGGAAAATTCGAACAATCAATATTTCTAAAATCAACAAATTTTTTATTTGTCAAATGAATTTTTTCCTTTGAAAAATTATAAAATAATGTTGGATTCTCTGTGCAAAAATTAATCCCAGTTACAAACTTTTAGTTTTATATTTTAGATATTTTGTTCTTAGACATATTTATTTTAGAAAAATAACGTATTTTCTTTTATTAGTTTTTAAATGTGAAAAACACATTTAAAGCACATTTGTGCAGCTAGAATAAGAAAGCCTGCATAGGCTTGATTTTATGACCTTAGATACTTGAGTTGTACAAAGGACTCCTTACTTTACACTGTACAGTACAACCAAATATTACGGTCTTAGTTAAGAAGAAAAACATGTGTTTTACTAAGGACAATACAGAGGGTTAGACCTCACAAAAAAATAGTTTTTAACATTATAGTTAGTTTGCGACTAAACTCTGTCAAGTAACGACATTTCTCTCGATACGATTCCTTTTTAAAATGAAGATTCTATTTGAATCACTCTATGTGGATAATAATCTTGTCTTTTCTCTTTATTTATTTATTATTAATCCTATCCATAACTTCCTACAAATAGAATATTATCGCTCAATGATGTCAAAATATTTTAGTAAACATGTAAGTTATAATTTGTATTGTCGATAACATTTATGATTCCTATTTAAGTATCAGATACTCTTCTATCGAATTTTCAGTATGTGTAACCATAGATTCTAACCAGCTAACTAAATCCCGCTAACATCAATAGGTGAAATTTAGTATTCAGAAAGCATATTGAAACATAAACTATAGGATGAATTGGTAACTTTAATCAAAACATACCGTAATTTTCCTCATAGATTATGGCAACTTTGGTCCAGTTTAGAAAAGACATTAAATCTTTGAATGCTTTATTCAGATGGTCTTGGGCTGGATACAGATTAATACTGAACTCTTTGAATGCAGGTTCGAAGTCCATCCTAGCTTCGAGATGTGGTACATCTAAGGCTTCACAAATACTTTGAATATGCGCTCCTAACAGAGGATCTGATGGTCCGAATATTCCTTGAACAGATCGAGATAATTGCTTGCACGCTGTAATCAAAAACATCATTAACATTAGTCAGAACAAAATTTAATAAATGTTTGATTTTTTTTTACTTGAAAAAAATACTTCATTAGAAACCTCGAATGAGGGTAGTGCAAAGAAAAGTTGTGTTAGCAGAAAATTATATGAGAGAAAAGAATCTGTGGTTTTTCACTGAAACATCTCTCCTACATTTACTCTAGGATACTTTCTCCTTTCAATAGCCGAATACCGCTTTGGCCAAGAATTTGATCAAAGGATAAATAAGCTTGTACGACAGCTCTTTTACAAAAATATTACCTGTTAGCGATTAACATTTTTTAATTAGTTGTGATGGTAAAGTGTGAGTGCGAGCGAGACGGCGGAGCAGCAGAATTTATTTTCTATGTATCATTATTATTATCATTATTATTACTATTATTATTATCATTATTAATACCGGAGTGTATTTAATATACTAAAGATGTTTTTTGTTTTTGTTGTTCATTTACATTTCTTTTGTATTTTGTTTAAAAATAATTATAATTTATTATAATGTTTAATCAACATCACGAATTATTTTTGTTTAATGAAAAAGTTTATTTAGTTTTAAATATTTGACTGAGATTTATTATTATTTGAAAATGCGCGCGAATGTTTGAATACGCCACCGCGGCGAGAGGTGGCGAAGAATTTCGCCGCTCGTTCGTTTGCAGTAAAAACCGACGAGTTAATATAAGCGAAACTGCGTGGTGATAATTTTTGTTCTTTTAAAGAACAAAAATTTATTTTACCTGAAAGAAAAATTTAATTAAAATCTACGAACAGATTCAAAATATTTGAATAATTATTTTGTTAATTATTTTCATTGTGGAATTAACTTTTTTACTAAGTCCCAGAAATGAAATTAGTATGGGAAATTATTTTGGTAAAAATTATTATTTGGCAAATGTTATTTTTTTCTAAGTCCCGAACGACTTTTGTATGGAATTGATTTTGTGTGAAATTTATTGTAATCTGTTGAAATTGATGGATGAATTTGATATTTGATCAGATTTAAATAGTCGAAAAATCTGAAGTTTGACGATGAGCGATAGATGGCGATAATTTTCCAAGATCTTTCACTCTTGGAGAAAGGTCTAGGAAATGACAAAAGCGATTTTGATTGACGCAAAAATTAATCAAGTTTCCCAGTGGTTATAACCTTCCTAGTAGAAGACCATTCACCAGGAAGGAACCAAGGAACTCCTACCTCGTCTCCGACCAGGAACCAGGTAAGTGCTGACTTGACCATTTGGGGGAAATTTGGCCACCGGGAAGGGTTGCTTTCCAAGCACCCAAACGGGACCAGGGATAAGTCGGGCCATAGGAAAGGGCTGCATTCCAAGCACCCAAACGGGACTAGGGGGTAAGTCGGGCCCCGAAGGGTTGCTTTACAAGCACCCAAACGGGACTAAGCGAAAATAGGGCCGTAATTTAGGGTATACTTCTTTGTAAAGGTAGTAGACAGAGTTTGGCCACCAGGTGGCACAAAAATACGAAAAACAAGCGGTGTGTGCAAGTTATGTTCGAATAATGTTTAGTTTTGTCATAAAGTTTGTATGTATTATCATCTTAAGTTTTGATATTTGTTGTTTTCAATAAAAGTAAATAGTATATCAATTATATTCAGGCTCAAATTTCATTTATAAATTATATAAACTATCTCCGAAAAGATCCTGGACTCCGGCGAAATTTCATTCGAGCTAGGAGATATAGATATTTGGGTAAGTCTCGACCAAATCACCAACGGTTAAAATTCACTCCTTTTGGAAACCGGAAAAATACCCGTTACAAGTTACATCAACACATGAATAAATAGGTATTTAGTATATTACGTAACTTGTTCCAATTATCTCTGCTTAAAAATTATTTAAAGGATTAGTTAAAGAAGCTTGATATTTAATATCTTAAGTGATTTTAAATACTACCTCTTATAGGTATTAAGTACCTGAAAAATCATTTTTAGTACTATTATTTTTTAGAGTTCATTATCTTCGTTTTTTACGGTTAGAAACTTGAAATTATGAAAAATAATAAATAAAAAGAAAATGTCTTCCTGATTAAAGAAATAATTCTGTTATTGTGAAAAATTAGTGTACTGCTTATTTTTCCAGTCATTGAAAGGGATCCAATAATTTCGTAATAAACGGTTTAGTATGACCCACACTAACAATTTCTTTAATCGCATATCCCAAATGTTACTTATTTTAGAAGCCAAAAATAAAAATGGTAAATGAAAAGACATAAAAAAAAATAATAATAATAAACTAACTTGATTTACAAACGACATTTGGCAAAAGTACACCATTATTGCAAGTACACCCTTGTCGACGTTTCGGAGCTCATCATCCGGCTAAGGGGAGTAAAATCGTTTCAGTATAGTGATTAGACCAGTTTTATTTATATCTATATAAAGTATTCTTTTAGGAAGTATTTTTGTATTTTTACTACATACATGCTGAGAATAAAATTTTACTATCACTGGATTAATTTGATTCCCGAGTACAAAATAAGAAAGTAAATTATTTTTGTCGTACTAGAGAAGTAGTTATATGTTGTAATGTTATTAATTTTTGGAAACATACTTACAGAGCAATTAATAAAATGAAGAAGACTGTACTGACATGTGAAAATAATGTGGAAGAAAACGTAAGACAAATTACGAATTAGAGATAGAATTATCAAAAAATTGAAATTCATTTTATCAGTGGTTTTGAGGTTTTTTTTACACATAAATTTTGATAATTGATAATTCTAAATATAAAACTATTAAGATTTTATGTTGATCATAAAAGTCGGAAATTAACAATTAATATCTTGGTAAGAATGACCATCATATATACTGTAAAAACTACAGTACAAAAATCCTTGATGTTACCACAAATTTTTTTATTTTGAACAGAAAATAAAATTAAAAAATGATGAAAAACAATCTTTTCATTTTTATACACACCCGTAACGACCACATAAGAAAAATTTTTCTTAATTTTATTAGATTACTAAAAAATTTATAGCTAAAAAATATTTGAACATTCATTTGATTCTTTTGAGTGATAGTAAAATTTCTTTCATATTTATTGCCTTTTATTGGAAAATTGATGAAATAAATCGTTTTATTACACGGAAGTACTTGTTAGAATTGAGTTACATTATTTCCTGTAATTCATCGGAATAAAATGTACATTCAACTACAAATTTCTTCCCATCAGATATCGAAATTTTCTTTTCACTACTAATTTTCTCTCACTTTGCAGCGAAAATTTTAAATAAATTCTCTCTTGAAACACTAGATTGAATCATACAATCAATTAACAAATCTTTTCAAGACACTGAAATGGGGAATGATGATATTTATTTGCTACTATACAGCCAGTTCAATAAAATGACATTCACACCTATTGTCTCTTGAAAATACACTGTTGAATAAATTGGAAACGAATTTGGATTTTATAGCTTACGTAGCACCGAGCCACAAATGTATTGCAGACTCATCATGTCTAACTAGGAAATGCTCGGTACAATTGTCGACATGCGTGGTGGTTGAATTAATTGGGGCACTTTGAAAACCTTGCGGAACTGCAAGTAATGTAGCGATGTAATAGTTAAACACTTAGCCAATTGGCTTTGGTTTATTTCAACCATTATATCACCACATGTTCCAATGTTAGCGATCTATACGGCAATTTTTATAATCGCGTCGTTTTCCAGCCTTATAATTGCTGACTGTAAGAAAAAAAAAACTAATAAATAGTAACTTTTACCAGCAAAGTGTATCGAGAATTGAATTTCTTTGAGAAAAAGTTTCTGCCATTAAAGTAAACATAAATTTTTAGTCAATAAGAAGATGCCGAATGATAAAAGTATTGAATTGAATACACGTAAAAGATAATCTAATCTTTATATTTTATACTTTTTAAATTAAATTTTTTCACATGCTGTGATAGCTTTTGCAACATCTGCTTCAAAGTTAAATTTTTCGAGTGCAATGTGGTGGTTAAAGTACTCAATATATTGTCTTAGCTGTATTATGCATTCCCCTGCATCGTTTAAATTTAATAAATATGTATCGACGAAATCTGTCAATACTACTACATAAGAAGACGTTTTTTTTTTGTGACACCTGATTACAAGTTACCGATAAAAAATAATTCAAACTTGTACCGTCTAAAATTTGTACAGTTTAAAGTTAACCAGATCATGTTTCTAGAGCAAAAAGGGAAAAGGGTGGGGGTATCTCAAATTATACATCCTTCTTCCTCTGCAGAGCAAAAAGGGCATAGTAAAATTTTTTTACTCTAATCAACATAGAAATTCAAAAATTATGAAAATATACTAAAAAAAAATGGGCTTAAGGTTTGTGGCGGGAAAGTTCGAAACGGGCGTAATTTCACGTCCGAGGCGAAGCCGAGGACAAAAATTTACGCTCGTTTACGAACATTCGCGTCACAAACATTAAAACGAATATCGAAAAAAATTCGTTGTCAAAATCGTTACTAAACGGTCAAATGACATACAATATTTTTCGTTATTATCGCGTAATAAGTTTTATCCTTGAGGGACAGGAGGCAAATAATGACATATGAATCGCACACCCCTATATTTAAATCTTATGAAGTTTCAGAAGGGCAAAAAAACTTAGTTTTATATTAATTATTTTTTTATTAATATTTATTTATGGCGTGGTTGTTATTTTATTAACACTAGGTTGGATTCGCAATCAACTGCTGACAGAGAAATAATTAGCGCCATTCAATAGTAACTAAGTTTAAAATTTACTCAAAATCATCAGTTGGTACGCTAGAATGTGACTTTTTTTCACCTCTCTCAATTCCGTCTGGATGTACACGAAAAGTTTATAAAAAAAAAGGAAGAAAAAGTTCGTAAAAAAAAGGAAATTCAATTTTCTGGCCTTCGGTTGTAATGTACTATTTTAACGCAAAAAGAGTGCATGTCGAAAAAATTTTAAATTTCCTTAATTTCTGCATAAGAAATTGAACCTTTTGAACTTCTAGCTAAAACGTTTGAATATTGTTAGAAAGTCAAGTAATAATAATTACCGAATTACTGAATAATAGTTATTGAATTTAGTCAGAACAGAAATAAAGCTTTCATCAAATCCCGACGTTTGGCATCCCAACAATCTAAAAAATTTTCAATTTTGATCGCTGCAGAAATTCTACACATTCAATTTCTGATTTGAAACGATAAAAAATAATAATACAATGTTTTTTATCTATATCCTTTTTAGGAATGCTTTATAAGTAACGGAATAAATCATAAAATATGCTAATTATCCCGAGTTGAAAAAATTAACTGCTATGCTAAAACAATTTATGTAAGCTCATATAACCCGACTAGAAATTATTTTGGGAATGCCCAAGGTACCCTCTGGGCCCCATTGGGTTTCAATGGGGTATGCCCAATAGGGAAATCCCAATGAGGATCCAATGAGAACCCAATTGGGAATTCCCAATTAAAAAGGAAATAAATTTATTGTCAATTTCTCTAGTTGGGATTCATGTGGGATTTAAATGGGAATACCCAACGTGGAAATAAAAAATTTTTTGCAGTTTATTTCTAGTTGGGATTCATGTGGGACCAAAGTGGGAATGCCCAATATAAAATTAAAAAATTTTCTGAAGTTTTTCTCTCGTTGGGATTCATGTGGGATCTAAATGGGAATACGTCCCACGTGGAAATAAAAAATTTTGTACACAGTAAAAAATTTTACGTCATTGAGTAACTTATTGTTAAAAATTTCTGTGTTAAGTATTTAACACTTTTATGTGTAAATTTAACATTTATTCTGTTAAATCAACACAAAAAAGGGTTAAAACATTAACATAAAAATTTTTGACACAAAATTTTTTAACGCAATGACGCAAAATTTTTTACTGTGCACTTTTTTCCTAGTTGGGATTTTTGTGGGACCAAAGTAGAAATACCAAGGGGGAAAATGAAAAACTATTATCAGTTTTTCAATTTATCCCTTTGAAATCATTTGCGAATGCTTCTTTAATTTTCTCATCTCAACATTATCAACTGTTGGCAAGACAGTTTTCACCCACTTGTAATCCATTAATCTTTATGTATTTTGTTTATCGTTTTATTTACGTATTCATTTTACGCTGAAACTACACGAAAATTCTAGTTTTTGTTTTTCACAACGTTGTTGCGAATCGTTTTTATCTTTTTATTTTAAGAATCTTATTTTTATTATAATGTTAAATGCTAGCAATAAATTAAACAAGACTCGTGAACTTGGGCGGCAACGAGTAAGGCGACACCGTGAATTACTTGACCAGGTTAATAGTGCACAATCACTTTCAGATTCCACAGGATCTGAAAATGAACAATCATTAGTGTATGATAGTGAAAACAATGAACAAAATGACATTTTTTTGAATGATATATTTATTAATAGTTCATCTGGTAGTGAGTCTGGAAGTGAGTCAACTGATACCGAAGAAGAATCTAATGAAGAATTAGATGACGATTTTCTGAGTGAGTCAGAGGAAAGTGAAAGAGAGCTATTGGACAGTGAAGAGGAAGAATTGATTCAGAATGATGGTGAAGAGACTTGGAACGATATTGACGAACTTCGTCAATGGGCTTTAGCAGATCCTCCAATTCCACACAGTAGACTGGAATCATTATTAAAAATTTTGCGGAGAGAAAAATATCCCATGTTACCAAAGTGTGCTAAAACATTTTTAGGCACAGATAAGCTCACATATGACATCGAAAAATGGGATAATGATTCAGGAGAGTTCGTGTATTTTGGTACAGAGAAAAATTTACAACAATGTGTAAATACCGAATTATATACGAAGTACATCACATTGAATTGCTGGTAAATGTTGATAGAGTACCATTATACAAATCCAGTAATATCCAATTCTGGCCCATTTTGTGTAATGTTTTCAACCAACCCGATGTTTACAAGCCTTTCTTGGTAGCAGTTTATTGTGGGAAAGAAAAACCTAAAAATGTAAATGATTATTTAACAAATAAACAAATTTGTCATAGAAATAAATCACCTTCAAGAAGTTGGTATACAAATAAATAATGTTCTTTTTCAGGTATCTATTAAAGCATTTATCTGTGATAGACCTGCTCGAGCATTTATAAAGTGCATTAAAGGACATGGGGCTTATTGGGCCTGCGAACGATGTGAGGTAAAAGGTCGACGAGTATCAAGAAGAACAATATACCCAATAAAACAAAATCAATGTACGCCAAGATCAGACACTTCATTTAGAGAACAAAGTAATTCCGAACATCATACTCGTGTTTCTCCTTTACTGAAGATCATTCCTGCTATTAACATGGTTAAAGACTTTGTTTTAGATCCTATGCATTTGGTGCATTTGGGTATTGGTAAAAAAATATTTGATTATTGGTTTAATTGCAATATAAAAGCTGTGAAATTGAGTAGAAATTTAAAAACCTTACTGTGTAACTTACTCTTGCAAATCAAACATCAAGTTCCTCAGGACTTTCAAAGAACTACCAGATCATTGGATGACTTTTCAAAGTTCAAAGCTACAGAGTATCAGTTTCTTTTACTATATGCTGGTCCAGTTATTTTTAAAAAAGTATTGTCTCAGGATGTATACAAACATTTTTTGCTATTAATATAATGCCAACTGTGTTTAAATGAAATACTAATTACTGAACTGTTAATACAAAAAATTACAAAATTAAATATGCATGATCTATAAATATAAACTGTGTTTAGTGAAATATTAACAATAGTAACAATCATTTATCTTTTAATGGTTTTTAAAGTTATTCAGTAAAAGATGTCATTTTTAAATCCGGTGTAAATAAACAACGAAATAAAAATAATAGAAATGTTAGGTATCAGTTCACAGTCAAGGGCGATATACTACTACATATTTATACTATAGTGTGAGTTGAATAGCTATTATATTGTATTGGTGTGTTGCGTGGCGCGCGAGTAAAGAGTGATGTGTGGCGCGCGAGTAAAGAGTGAGACATTTTCACGTATTAAGTAGATGGTGACACTTGACGCGTGCCAGTTCGGACAGGTTTTTTTAGTGCTTATTATATTTCATTTTTTATGGTCATTGTTTTATAGTGAATATATTGCATCACAAAATGTCTCCTAATAAGTAAGTATCTATTAATCAATCAATCAATAAATAAATAATAAATTAAATAATTCATCAATTAAAATGTATACTGATAGCCCGGTAATCTCACGATTGTTTTTTTACTTGCATGAAAAATAAATTTTAACCTTAAAAAAAATTTATTCTGATTTATTCATATTTTTCTAGCTACATAAATCTTTTTTTATTCATGTATATTATTATAATACTAAAGTTAGCCGACGTTTTTAATTTTTTAATTGTTGTCATTGATTAAATTAGCAAAAAAAAATTTTTTCATTACATATTGCACTTACAGTTTTTCAAGTTTTTTACAAGTGAAAATTAAAAAAATTTTTTTTTTTTTTAATAATCTATTCAATTAAAAAAATTCTACAAATTTCCAGATGTCGACTAACTTAATTTTCATTATATCATTAACTACTCATGCGTTAATAATTGTTTTAATTAAATAACTATCGTTTATTAACTTATTAATTTATTAATTACGTGAAAAAAATCAATTTAAAGATAGCTATACGTATTGAAAATTTTAGTAATCTCTTTGAATATTTTTGAGTTGGATTTTTATAACTTATTTGTCTTTGATTAGATAAACGTTCATGATTATTGAAATTAATTAAATTTTTATGTTTTCAGGGCGTCCTATAAGTACTACTTAGTATTGTTCTCTGCGAGTAAACCTCATTAAGAGGTAGATATTGTTCCAGCCAGATGGTTATTTTATAATAACAAAAGTGAAACTTGCTATTGTAAATTCATGCCTGAACCTTACGACATGAGCAAGTTTCAACAGTTGCAAATAATGGTAAAGAGATGTGAAGACCCTTTACCTGACTGGCCTGACTATCCAGTAGAAATTAGAGGCAGAGCAAGTAAGTTAAATAATCTATTAATCAGAATAAAAAATATTTATAGAAAATATTTTATCAGGTAATTTCAAAGAGGCTCAGGAACGATTAGACGTTTTAAAAACGGAACCGTATGCGTACACAACAGAAAATGAGGAATCAGCGAGATCTGAATCTTTAAAGGATAAAAAATCGCTTGAGATACGAACGAAAGTAAACAACGCTGAAAAGTTGAGAGAGAAATTAAATACTGTGACTCTGAACTTCAATGCTTCAGGTAATATATATCTTTTTTTCAATAGTTTATTAACTATAAACCAATATTAAGTATCGATAATCAATTTATTAAGTATTTATTAACTATAAACAATGAATGATTTATTTTTAATTTTTTTTTACAGGCATTAGCAAAAAATCACCTGTTAATAGATCAAGAAGAAATGGGTCTAGAAACAAAGGAATTGATAACGTACAAAACGGGTCTAAATTATCTTCAGAAGATAATTCAATTAGTGATTTGTCGGCATACAGTTCTCGGCATGATAGTTCCGAAGGCTCATTTAATCTGCCTAAAAAAAATGTAACTTCTCGAATTAAGAGAAAAATAAATCTCCAAAAAAAAATCCCAAGAAGTTAAAGACGCGTATCCATGATAATGGTAGCAGTTTAGAAAACTTATTTAGCTATGAAGATTTTGCAAACGTTGGTGAAAAAAGCCAAGCTTTGAAAAAAGCCGATAATAGAACTTTTCATCCCTCGACTAGGTCTTCTGGTGAAAGTATGGAACTAGATTTAGCTCTGTTGAGAGATCAGCGGCAACAAGAATCTTTCAATACTAATCTAGGTAAGTTTTGAATTTTAAAATTTTAGTATAATTATTTATTCAAACTTTTTTTTAAAGGACTATCAAGACCCAAGGAATCATTAGATACTCTAATGAGTAAGTCAGGAGACAAAATATTTGATAATGATAATACGGTAGATACTCCATTATCACTTGACAAATCGGCATCAAACAACATTAAGATCGAAACATCACTCGAGATTTCTAGCACTAATACGTCTAAGAACTCGAGTCTAAATATAAAATCACGTCGAATTGGCCAAAGAAGTAAACGTAAGCGCGTTTTATCGATTAATTCCGACTCTGAAGATTATTCTCATGAAGTTAATCCTAATACTGATCTTTTGGAATCAAATAAACTAACTTTTCCTTTAAAGCCAGCCAGTGAAATTAAAATTTTAGAGAAATTACCAATGAGTAAACAGACAAATCATCAATTTGTGAAAACGGACTCAACAGTTAATGAAAGTAAGTTCAGCAACTTTTAATTTCACTAAATAGTGTGATAATGTGAAGCCAAACAAGTAAAAATTAATTTTTCATTTTTCGAAAATTTTTTAAATTCTTTAAAAGTTTAAAAACATAAAATTCGATAATTATTTGAAAGAAAAAATTAATTATTGAGACTATGCAATGATTTTTAGTCAGTTACTATTCAAACGGATTCATAATCGACTCAAATACAAATATTGAATTATTTAATCTCATAATTAATTAAAATTTACAATTGCTAAAATTTATTATCAATCATATGGCAAAATAACTACGGCTTGAGTTCGTCATTTATTTACATCAAAAAAATTATTAAAATTTGTACACAAAATTACAACTAATTATCCATCAAAAAACATTCGTTTAAATTTATAATTATTTGTATTATTTATAGATACGTCAAAGAATGATCTGATATTAAAATATTTTAAGAGTATTAGTAAACAAATTGGTCATCTAAACAGCCAGGTCATTCTTAATACTGCGGAGCTCAAAGATATTAAGCAATACATAACAAAAAAATGTTCTTGTAATGAAAGTGATAGTAATGAAGAAGAAGTTATTAATGACGATAATAATATTGACAACGAAAATCCCGAAGCTGGAGATAACGGGAAAAAAAAGAAAGAAGAATTTAAATTTCCAATCGATGATAAAGATAAATTTATCAAATTCAACGAACAGATTTAAGATACTCCCAAGTTCCGTGAACGATTGGTAAGTTTAATAAGATTTAATTTTTAAATAAAATTATAGTGCTGTTTATGGTGTACTGAAGATGCCAAAACGGCGTATAATTATTATACGTTATAATGGCAATTGGAAATTAAAAATTCTATTTTTTGATACCATCTTGTACTAATTATTATTTTTATTAAATATTTTTCAGATTAAAAATTTAACTCAAATGATCTCTACATCGGAAAACTTGAGCAAAAATATGACGTCAATAATTAAAAGTTATATTTCGCGTCAGGTCGCGCTTAAATACGTACCATCGCAATCATCAAAAGTTGATAATTCTAAATCTATATTTAAGGTTACTCCGTTTTATAATTGCATCGAAGGTATTTTTTTTTATTTTTTATTTAAAAACAAAATAGTCATAACATTTACTCTAATTTTTACATGCTTATAAATTTTAGTTGCAGTGCGCAAAAAATTGAAGTCTGGTGACGGTCACGAGCTATCTAATAAAGAAGTTCTTGATGCTATGTCCAACACGATTCGAAATTCAAGAGACTGGGAAGGTCACCGTTTACTTCGTATCAATAAAGTTAAAGAATAAAATTTTTTATAATTAATATTGAGTACTTAGCAATAAAAAAAAAATGTTTCATTATTGTAAGTATACTTTTAATTTCATACTTTTGGGAAATCTTTGGGATTTCTCCATTCAAACCCAAAGTCGAAATATTTTAGCGGGAATCTCTTGGGAATTCCCTATTGGGACCCAATTGGGATTTCCTAACTGTAGGCCCAATAGGGTTTTGCGTTACATGCCCTATGAGCGGTCCCTATAGGGCAGCCCAATGTGGCCCCAATTGGTTTTACTTTTTAATTTCTAGTCGGGGTGTTGGTGTATTGATGTTTATTTGATCCTTGTTCCTCTTATATTTAATTTACTTCGAATTATTGGATCTTAAACTGATAAATTAAAATTTTTATTGTAGTAATAGATTTTAAGAAAAAAATTAAAACAAGTAACATTAATTTTTACTTCTAACTTACGCGAAAGCATTCGAGAGACATGGCAGTGTCTAATGCCAAAATCTGCAGTTTTTTTATTATAGTGTTGCATAACTAATCAATTTATTTTTAAAAGCATAAATAGAATTTTTCAAACGCTTAGCCACAAAGAATCAATGGATGTTGTTCACTATTTTCACAATCAATACGTTATTTTGCTGTGCATGCATATTGAGTACTTTAACAGTTACGCAAGATATGATTTTTCCCTCGATGGATTTTATTTCATATCGTTGTATTCTGTGTCAAACATCGAAATAAATCTCGTCGCATTTAACATTAAACAAGGATATGCAGATAAAACTTAACGAGAAAACCTATAAAACATGTAAAATGTGTTCATCGTTGATAGTTTTGTTCGAGTATTCCAAACTCTTTTTAATAGAGATTAAATCGGTCATAGTTCAAAAATGATGAATAACATTTTATAACAATATTTACATCGACATTGTCACGAGCAGTTTTTTCCTCGTGATATATTTGATTAGTTTGTTGAGATTTGTCACGAAAGTTTTAATCACTAACCGGCGAAAACCGAAACGATACAAATTTCATTATTATAGAGCTATCCGAGTAAAAAAAATGAACGCAAATGAACTTAAGTCAGTTGTTTTTTAACGCAGTTAATTTCATTTAAGTTAATGTTTTTAATCCGTGTAACAAACGTAAATTGTGTGAGAGTACTTTTCCACTCTCGAACATTTTCCGTCAACCACCGTACTCTTTGGGCCATAAAATCCCTTGCCTGGCATTCAAGGGGCTCATGACATCACGGGACCCCAAAAACAACGCTGTGTTTAATATACTTAACGTATCGCATTATTGTAATCGTGGAGTACCATCTTGACATTTATATTTATAAACGAATTTAATCTATTGCATAATTTTACTGATAGCTATATTCTACAGGATTGATTAATTATTGTGAAACTTAATTAACTTCATTCGGATATTGTAAAGAGTATAGTTAGAACTCGAATAAATTGTTAAACTAAAGAAATAGACTATTACAATTGTAAGTGAATTCATAATAGGCATGTTTCATGAGATAGAGGATCCAAATTCCTTCAAATTTACATATTACAATTTATAAACATTAAGTTCAGGTGTGTAAAGAAGAAAAGAGTGCAATCTAAAAATATTATGATTTTTGAGTTATAAAGAAAAAAAAGCAATAAATCAGTGGTCTTAAAAAAAGTAGACTTGATATAAAACCATTTACTTCACAATACCTAGAGATTTATACTACGGAGTTTCTGTAGCTCTTTTTACAAGAAATCTGACCAATTTTTATAGGTCTTACTGAGTTTACTGTATTATATAAATAAAAATAATTGATGGCATGTCTTGGAATGGTTGCACTTGGGTAAGAACTTATTGTACTCTCTGGTAATACAAGAGATTAAAACTCGAATAAATACTAGTATTTGGTTTCATATGATGAAGAAAAATTAAATTATTACCGAGCTGAATTTTATTTTTTATTGACCACTGATTTGATTACAGAAAAATTATTTCAACTTAGGGTAAAAGTACCGTTTGTGGCCAGTGTACCTTTTTTGGTCACTTTATTTTCAAAATATTGTATAAATATTTCTATATACGCAAGACTTTATAAATTCAATTTGTATAAATGTACTAATTCATAAATTCTATCAAAATTCTACTTGAATAGTTAAATTTTTTACAAATTAACTAAAATACCAAGTGGCCAAAAATGGTTCTAAGATGGCCAAAACCGGTATTTCTACCCTATATTGAATCGCTCGTAGTACTGTCGGAATTATTACGTTCAAAATTGAATAGTATTCGGTCTATTGTAAGATAAAGATCCAATTAAATTTTTTTCAAGGCCACAAGAAAATGATGCAAAATATTTATTTTATTAAATACTAAATCTTATACTTATGAGAAATCTTAAACATTAGTTGGTTTATGAACGGCAACTTAAAAGTTTCCAACTATTCTATTGTGTACGATAAATTACTAAATACGTCTTTTATAAATACTATAAATATAAACACAGTGTGGTATGAATCAATTTTAGAGTACAATGTTAACATTAAGACTCAAGACAATACTTTGAAACTTTATACAAGTTTTTATACAATAATTTATGTGTTGACTTTTATTTCTGGGTTATTTTTATTGTACTGACCTTTTTTAGACGTTCTGAAAGAGTCGTCTTTTGGCACGTATTGAATATCATACACAAGTGTTGTGTTCGGTAGAAGACTTTTATCCTTGTTGATCCTATATATAGCATACTTAAATGCTAACTCCGAGGGACTGTCTTTTTGATCATCCGTGAATATTGCGCCTAAAACAAATATTGCAGTCATAAGAAAATAAATGTTTTACTTATTCAGATTTTCAATTTTCATTCATGCTTTCATCATCTTAAGTATACTTTATAAATTTTGATAATTTAATATTGTACAACAATCATTCATCATTAATAAAAAAAGTTGTATTATAATCAAAATGAGCCATTATCTTTGAAAATTGTCTACTAATATAAAAATTAATTTGATTAAAAAAAAATAATCTTAAACTAAATCTCATTCATTTAATTCAAGGAAAATTACCCGTAAATCATTTTTTTGACATTATTATGTATAGCAATATACGATCAGTCATATAAGACTATATATGAGAGTAAAAAAGTCATTTAATTTATTGTAATTTTTTTTTTTTTTCCCAGAAATATGTTCTCTTGTAATGAGACAATCCAGCAATAACGCACCCTCTTTTAACGTTTTTTAACACTAACTTTTATTTAAAGATTATATGTTTGCATAATTAAAAGCGGGATATGTCCTAATATACCCATGTATGATAGGCCCGATATGAAAATTAGCTTAATCAGTAGGGTGGGTCAAAAAAATCGAATAATTTATTTTTGACTTTATACTCTGAAAAATAGGTTCGTAGACACCTAAAAAGAATTCTCTCCAAGTATAAGCTCTTAATTATAACGGGAAGGTCCTCCGCTTTGCGGGTTTCTATTTTTTTCGAATAATCAGATAAAAAAATTTATATCTCGCTTCCAACTGCTTGGAAAAATATTCCGTGACATAGATTTTGTGAGAAATTGAATGCTTTACAAAAAAGGTCTCTTATGACTTTTTCAAAAACTCAACCGATTAAAAGATATTCATAGTTGAAGTTTGGCTATTTTAAGGAAAATATTCGTTTTTATTATGAATTTTATAAGTCGATGAAAAAAATTATTTCGGATTGCGGAACTCATGATTTTGTAGGAAATTTACTGCTCTACAAAAATGGTCTCTTATGATTTTTGATTAAGTGAAGCCGTTACGAGATATTCATCGTCAAACATTAACGAATATCAATATTTCCAGTTTTTGATCAATAATTCGATAAATTTTAATTTAAACTATGAGTTTCAGGAAAATTTACATAAATTTGAGTTTCGATCGATAAAGAAATGTTATAAACAATTTTTTAATATTGTTTTCAGTCTTGAGCTTGTTTGATTGCATTAAAACAAGAAATTAGAGCATTTTTTTCGACATATAGCCAATGATTAGTTTAATTTGAAGTGAATGACATATTTCTTTGTCAAATTTAATATGAAAAGTATTGAATCAAGTGAGAAACAACCAGTATTTAACTTTTTTATAGATAAATTTTTTATTGAATTATCAATTGCAATATAATTGTCTATATTTTTAACATAACAGTACGCTATTACTAAAAATAATTTCTTTTATTACAATTTGGGAATGTTTTTGATGTTCTTTGACAACTTGCAATAAGTACTGGAATTGTTCTTCATTTTTTGTCAAGCATTGATTATATTCACTGACTAATGCAACAGCTCGCTCTGCTGAATCATTGACAACTTTTAGTTGTTGAAAGTATTCTTTATTTTCGAGATAACTCTCATTAGTAGGCCATAATTCAACATCGACATCAAGAAAGTCATACGGTAGATCGAAGATTTTGAAAAGATTTAATGACTTTTTAGACACAAAGTCACTCAGAGTTCTCTGCGCCAATGAATTCAAATCTTTTTTAGCAATTACAAATCTTTTAGCTTTAGAATCTGTACCTTCACGAGTATTAACAGCTTCAACAATACTTTTTTTACTTCTAATGGAACGCCATCGTCAAACAGTGATAAAATGGCAAGTTCATCGCTCAAATTCCATAAGTGCGAAATCATTTTTTCACACGTAGCTGAAGAAATCAAAGGATTGATATTTTTGTACTCAATAAATTTTTCATAAACTGCAAGTCATGATAAGCAGCAGTTGTTGCAGAAGTTGATGAAAACCAAGCTTTTAAATACAATGTGACTATAAAAATACAGAAATGACGAAGACCATGCAATTCTTTCTGAGAGAGTTTGAATTCATCTCTGAATAGATACATTTTCAAACTATAAATGGCCTTAGCCATCCATCTAGCATGATGAACAGCACCAGGACGTTTGAAAGAAATCTTTTCTTGAGGCATTTCTCCAAAGAAAATCAATGATAATTCCAATAATTCTTTATCTAACTTATTATAACATTTCTTTATCGATCGAAACTCAAATTTATGTAAATTTTCCTGAAACTCATAGTTTAAATTAAAATTTATCGAATTATTGATCAAAAACTGGAAATATTGATATTCGTTAATGTTTGACGATGAATATCTCGTAACGGCTTCACTTAATCAAAAAATCATAAGAGACCATTTTTGTAGAGCAGTAAATTTCCTACAAAATCATGAGTTCCGCAATCCGAAATAATTTTTTTCATCGACTTATAAAATTCATAATAAAAACGAATATTTTCCTTAAAATAGCCAAACTTCAACTATGAATATCTTTTAATCGGTTGAGTTTTTGAAAAAGTCATAAGAGACCTTTTTTTGTAAAGCATTCAATTTCTCACAAAATCTATGTCACGGAATATTTTTCCAAGCAGTTGGAAGCGAGATATAAATTTTTTATCTGATTATTCGAAAAAATAGAAACCCGCAAAGCGGAGGACCTTCCCGTTATAATTAAGAGCTTATACTTGGAGAGAATTCTTTTTAGGTGTCTACGAACCTATTTTTCAGAGTATAAAGTCAAAAATAAATTATTCGATTTTTTTGACCCACCCTATTAATCAGGCTATATAAGGGCTTATCAGGACATGTCAAAAATTATATGTGGGTATATCAAGCGATATCAGAAAATTGTTTTATTGACACAGTTCAAAAACCTTTCTGCTGGGTTTAAGACTGCATCAAAATAATTTTTACATCAGTATAAATACAATTTTTTCACCATATACCGTTGATGATAATAATAAATCATCTGCGAATGAGTCGAATCACTTTTTATTTTTTAATGTGTAAAATCATAAATTAATGATAAATAAAATGGTAATTCACATTTCCATCATCTTCCAAAGCAAAACTTTAAGTCGGATTATTCTGCACCTACAATAAACTGGTATTTACTTCAAAGAGATTAAGAAAATAAGAATCATGTTAACTCAGCACTTAATCAGCTTTTAATAGTGCGATGCTTAAAAGCCATTTATGAAACAATAAGTTACTTGATGTACTAGTTAAAGTAATAAACTTTCCGTAAGTCTGTTCGATTCGACTTTTGGTCATGATAATATAATTTGAACAGATTTTTTGAAATTCAAAAACTAAAAATTTGATAAAAAATAAAGTTCAATAATTATTAAAAAAAAGCGTTTTTGCATACAAATTTTCATTTTTAACTTCCCGCTCAGAAAATCAGGAAGTTATTGATTTTATCCTGTTTTGCATAAATCGAGTTTTCATCATATCTCGGTGAATATATGTATGTGTGTATGTGTGTGTGTGCAATCGAATCCAAAAACTCATCAGCTTTGAACATAAAAAAACCTCGTCGATCGCCGACGGGGCGGTTAAAATCGGTTAATTTGTTCGTGAGTTATCGTTGGCGAAAAAATTCGAAAAAAGTGAATTTTTTCAAATTTCTTTGAAATTTTCGGTCTGATCAATTTCAATCTGATCAGTGTTCAAAAATAAATCATAAGATGTAAATCATAAGTTTGAAAATTTAAAGAATGGTATTTTATTAAATGTCTATCAGACTTTTAAGCTCGAAGAGCTTACTTACTGAGCTTGGAGAGCTCAAACTAACACATCAATTGTATTCTATCCTAATTATTTTTAAATATAGTTTTTATGGAATAACTTTTAAACGGCTCTATATATCAACTTCAAAAACTAATCAGCTCTTAATCTTGAAAAACCACGTCGATCGCCGCTGATCCAATCAAAATCGGTTGATTCGTTCGAGAGATATCGTGAACAAAAGAAAACCGAAAAAGGTTTTTTTTCGGAATTACTCAGAAATTCAGAGTCAACCGTCTTCTTTATTTTTTTATATAGGTTTAATATTTTTAGACAGATAGCGAGAGATTCAACTCGAAAATTAATATAAAGTCATATTTTTATCCGATAAAGTCAACATCGTTCAATTAAATGTTTCAGGTCCGGAAACAGTAAAAAATTTTATAAATAACGGTAAAGTCAACCGTTTTGAAATTCTTTTTGTTAATATTCGTTTATTAAAAATGCTGACGCTCTTTCACTAACTATGATAAATAAAATGAAAAAACTTGAATTACAATTTAAATTTGCGGTCTAGCTTTTAGGATCATCTAGTTGAGCTTGAATAGAAACGGGAACGAGTTTTGCCCGTAGCGATTCGCGAAATCAATGGCTATTACAAACTTGCATGAAACCAAGAGGAAAAAAGAACATCAATGACAAAAGATTCAGACTATCGAACGAATAATAAATATAATTGCGTTAAAGAATTGAAGAAATAGAAGGGATACTTCGTTGTTTGATGAAATTATGTTTTAAATAATATAAAGTATTCACTTTAATATTTTTAATTAAATTACTGAATGACCGCACCTGAGAGTCCATTAAAACAACTCGATTACTTAATTGAAAAAATTTTTAATTACCATACACCGAGATTTAGAACACTATTATCTAATTATGATCTTTTGCCCAGTCTATGGGTAGTTTGTCATGTTATTTTAATCAACGCAACATTAAACGTACAATACATAAAAAGTCTAACTCCAATGAGCTAGAATAATTACAGATGGTTACCTTCCTCTATATATGCCTAAAACAAAGCAACGTGGTTCATATATTTTTTCAATAACGCTGAACAACGTCGGCTTTTTATTCATACCTTGATGTTTGAGAGGTATGCTGCCCTGAAAGCGAACAATTAACGTCGGTCGTTAATGATGAAATGTTAATTATCCTAAAAAATTGTCAATTATCCTGGGATTTAGTATTCATACAATCTATGTATATATACACGAATAACTTTTAACGGAATCATTTTATCGAAAAATTATAAGAGAACTTTTTTGTAAAACATTCAATTTCCTATCAAAAGATATATCGATAATAGTCGTAGTTGCATTTTTTTCAAAAGAAAAAAAAATTAATAACAAAAAGTTGCAAATTTCCATGTTTTTTAAATGGGAAATGTAACTCGACTGGGGCAAGGTTAATTTTACATGTAACTATTAATTCAGCGAACTAAGAATTTTACGTATATTTTATTTTTGCTGGCCACACAACCGATGAATTGTTCTCATTACGGGATCGCGGGTATAAAATAGATCAAAATAAATGCATTTTTAAGTACTCGAAATCTACAAAAGAAATTCGGCAACTAATTTCAATAGAATTCGTAAAAAAGATGTACAATTTATTTTTTAAAAAAAATTAGTCACAGAGGAAATTTTAATTAACAACAAAATTCTTCGTGCTTTAAGTTAGGCAAATTTCAACTTTACTTAAGAGACCTGCAATTACTTTAACTGAAACTTTCAATGCTCATTTAAAATTTTTTTCTTCGTGTCAATGATTGTTCATTTTTGGAAGAATGCCTCGGGAATGTTACATTGATTGTACATTGAAAGTTACAATGAATATCAGCTAGAATAACCACATGAATAAAAGATACAGGCTAATTCGATGTAATTTGGAACCTATGCAAGTCAAAACAATACTCCAATTAAACGTCAAATTTAGATACAAAAATAGAATTCTATAAAATGCCCAGCGGAGCGGGCAGGTAACAGTTAATTAATAATATTTTTTTTCTTTAGTCAATTAATTATAATTATTTATAGCAAATAAATGATTATTTATAAGAATGCGAAAACTAACATAAATATAAAGTTTAAATAATTTCGAATTATAGACATTTTACTATTTATAATAGCTGCGATATTTACTGAAATCGATTTATTGGCCTCGGATATACCAACGGATAAAATTGGAAAAAAGTGATTTAAGTTTCATGATACCTCCCATCGTATTGTTCACTGCGAATAAATCTTTCAGTTCTCGAGAGGTTCTACCAAGACTTTCCTTATCAGCTTTCGATTATTTAATTACTTGAAAAAATCTTCAGTCAATGAGACCGTTAGCATACAAAATAAAAACTTCATAAATTTTCATCCTATCACTATTTCTGTTTTAGTCTAAGATCCGATAATAGTAAAATATACCCTCATCTGTTAATTAGATATAATAATTTTTTATAGGCTTATTTTAATGTTATAATTTTATAAAAAAAATGTCTGCCACCGTAGGTCTGATACAAATAACAATAATTAATTAATTAACATTTAATGAAATTATAATTTTTTCCTTCTTATGTAAATCACATGAATCAAGCAGAAGTCGTCACTGTTCAATATTGTAAGCCATGTGGTAGTAGGCATCCATCATTATGACTGCTACATTTACCTGCAGCCAGGTGAGAACAGGTAAATACATTTAAGTTATTTCCCTCACATGTTAATTAAAATTTGTGAGCACATTTTGAAAATTAAATAAACATAGAATATATCTGTAAGTGGCAGTTGCCTTGAAATCATTTGCAGCCTTCATAAAAAAAAAATAAAATTTCATAATTTGAAACCAAAATATTTGAATGACAGAGAGAACACATCTGACTTTTCTTGCTAGAGACAAGGATACAACAGTGTAGTTGCGCATGCGCCTCTACATCAAGTGCATGTAGTTGTAAACAAAACACATAACTACCGGAGCCAGTTTAGTAAACACCACATGTATGAATATAACCTACAAGTTTTGTTGTCATTGTGAAAAATAGTTAGATGAAAATATTCTAATATTTATAAAAGTGAAACTAAAAACATTAAATATATATTCTCAATATATTATTGCTGTAAAAATTAAAAATGAAGCGGTGTTTTATGTGCAGTGAAATTGGAGATGTATGTAACTTTGACGAATCAAAATTTGAAGATTGTTATTTAAAAATTTTATTTCGTAAAGAAAAAAAGTTTAAACACGGTGATTTGCAGTTTGATGTTGCTATTGCCAATGAAAAAGGATATCACCGTGATTGTCTAAAAAAAATCACAGTTTTAAAATCAAAACACAAAGATGCATATGAAGCATTTTTTGTATCACAGCCGGTACGTAAAAAACTATTTGTTTATAATTAAAGAACATCTAACTTTCAAATCACAATTCAATAAAATCATTTATCACAGATACCCCATTTTTCAACAATTCCAAGCAATCCTGGCCCATCAACTTCTTCAGCTACTAGAGTAAGTATTCTCATTAATGATAACAATAATAAATTTTTTCTATTTAAAATTCTTACATTTTTTTTGCTGTTTTTTAATAATTATGAATACGTAATTAATTTACCAGATACATGATTATTTGTATCATTTGGAGATTATTGATTGACATATTTGTTACTTTAACGGAAAATATAATAAACATTGTAATATTAATATTAAAAATTCTTCAACTATTGTAGGAAAAAAATACTATTGCTACTACACCACAACAACATCAAGACAGTGTTATGTCTGGCCAAATTTTTATATATTTTTTCTATCAAGGGAAAATTTTCATAAAATCCCAAGTAAAACCGATAAGAACTTTATCTTTCTTAATGGTCAAAAGAAAAAAAAATAAAAATATAAAAAAAAAACGCAAGACCATAAAATATTAGTAATATTATTTCAAAAGTACTTAGGTTATTTGCTTAAAAATACCTACACAAATAGCCTAATGCATTTTATTTTCTCTAATATTTTTTATTACTATAATCCAAAAAGGTTCTTAGATAACATAAAACCTTGGTACTAAACGATCCATAAACCATTTAAAATAAATTTAGGAATAAGGGTTTATAATCGTCTGAGGTATTTTTTTGTAATCTTTTTAAAAATGTAAAATTTGTTACTTATTTAGTTAAAAATAGTTAAAAGAAAATCCAATGGTTAAATATACAGGACTGTAATACTGCCACGTGTACACCAAATGAGGATAAAATAACAAACTAACAAATTAATAAATTAATAAAGTAATACAGATTAATAAATTTATAAACTAATATACATTCGACATATTAATATTCATTATAATATGTCATTTTTAGAATTGTTAATTATAACAGTTAAAAATTAATAATGAATAACAATTATAAAAACCAATAATATAATTGTAATAGAATCAATAAGAAAAATTTGTTAATAAATAAACATTATTATAAGTACTAAAACGTTGAAGATTGCTAATAATCATTAACATAGAGATAATTAGTTTTAGTTAAATAATTATTTAACAATATGATTATTATTATTTAAAAATGTTAGTTTGTGAGTGGGTGTGCACACTGACAAGCTAGCATCAGGGTAGTCCTTTACCTGCCCAAAATAGTTACGGAGTAGGGGTGATACCCTGAAAACTGACCCTGATTGGAAAATGCTGTGCCCCAACTCAAGGCCCAATAGGTGGAGCCTTAATTAGGGAACACTTATATAACTAAGAGTTCGTTACTTTTTTTCTAATCTCCAATACGAGTTCAGTCCTAGTTCAACTCTCTCAACAGTTAGTTATCAGTTACTTGTTTTAAACTTTGGTCAATCGATACCATTTTCAAGTGTTAAATTTTAATAGTTACATTCAAGTATCCGCATACTTAGTTTTCTCTACATACAGTAGAAAAACGTGTAACTGAGAATAACCGTTCACTTTCAATTTGAGTCAATACATTTTTCCTGATTTCATTCAAGTGTCCGCACACTTTGTTTCTCCTCATATCGTGGAAAACGTGAAACAACACAAAAATAACGACTTCGGTAGTTTGAGACAAGTGAACATCCCGTATCCTGATAAAACATACAGCAGGATCCAATCAAGGATCAACTTAACAGGGATCATCGGGTTATTGTAAGTTATAATATTTAACAAATTAAGTTACCTTTATATTCAGACTTTCAATTTAGAATTTGTAAATCTATAGTTAAAATAAATTCACCACAAAAGTAAAACACCCATCTAAACATTATTACATTCCAAACACAATCTCACGATCCCGGTCTATAGGTCGCAAGACTTGGACCAAAATTATATTTCAATAAGTCTAATCTTGGACATAACAACAGTCTAATAACAGACACAATTTCAATGGAGGTTTGTCGTTTATGAAGTAGCTTTTTTATATAACAATAATTTTTATATAATTTATTTTAATTTACTTTGCAGATAGAATCTTCTATATCAGAACTGCCAGATACCAACATGGAAACCCATGGCATTACTTCTGAAAAAGTCATTGGAAGTTCACCATCGCTTGAAGAAAGTCCAATGGAAATTGAAGAGGCTAGTGATGTCCGTTGTGATGATAATTCTGTAACTGTACCAGAAAAAAAGTCTGCATGCATCTTTTGTGGAAGCTACTCGAAAAGAAGTGGTAAAAAGCAGACTCATGTTATTTATTCACAAAACCAATCTACTATAAACAATATACTTCAAGCGGCTCAAACATTGAATGATATTCGATTACAGTCAAAAATTGAGGGACAAAACTCTGTAGCTTATCACTCAGTGTGCTTTTCTACATACTTAGTCAAGTTTAAACGCCAATCTACAGATCGTGTTGATGATGATGGATGGCATAACAACAGAGACCTCCATAAAAAAGCATTTAAAAAAATTATAGTCTTTATAGAGGAGAAAATTATTAAAATGAAGAAAGTCCTTTATTTAACACAATTATTATCTCGGTATAAAGCTTTACTAGTTGAGTTCGGAGAAGGCAAGGTTTGCTTGGAAGATTTTGAATCATACAGAGCTGAGCATCTGGAAAAAAAAATTTTAACAGTGTTGGGTGATCAGTTATTCATTATAGCTTCAACTGGTCCATTACGAAAAAAAATAGTGTATGGAAATGATATTGATATTTCAATGCTAGCTACTGAAACAGTCAACTTGGAAACTAAAAGTAGTGAAAAGTTCGAAGACGATGCTTATGATTTACGGAACTGTGTGAAGACTCTTCAACGAGACAAATTACCTAACAAATTGCGAGCGGACGATATTATCAAAGGTGAATGTGACATTCCGAAGCTACTTTATGATTTTATTAGTAATCTGATTGAAGGACCGGATGTGAACTCGAAAAACAACAATGATAAGTCTGTGAAAGTTACGTCTCTTTGTAGTGATATTATTTACGCTGTTACCAATGGTAGAGTAAAGGGGAAGGGGCAGGATCAATGAATAGTTTTTTGGACAGTAAACATTTCAACCGGTGCAAAAGAATTCATCCCCTTACATCAGCTGCATTACAAATAATACATTTGGAACAATATATAACTGAAAGCAACATATGTCCGGAGATGTTGTGCCAAAATATTGAAAATCTTCAAACTATTTCAGATGATAGACTGTATGAATTAAACGATGCTATGGAGTTACTTGATATAATCGAGAAAGTTCTTCAAGGATACAAAAATTATTGTCAAGATACGATAGACGGAAAACATGGAAAGACTGCCCAATTTTATCTACAATACTGTGAGTTAATCAATCTGTTCCTACGATTTTCATGTAGCATACGTAGTAATAATCTTGAATTATATTTATATTCAATTTATGAAATGTCGGATTTGTTCTTCATCTTTAATCAGCCTAATTATGCTAGATGGACTGTTAAGTATTTGAGTAATTTGATTAACCTACAAGTACAAAATTCACCGCTTGTTGAAGAATTTCGTCGAGGAGCATTTGGCATTAGACGAACCAAAGCACCTTTAGCTAGATCACAGGTTGATCTAACATTGGAACAAACCGTAAATGCAGATGCTGAAAATCAACTGAGTCGAAACTTTTCTGTAGATTCGATATCATCTCGCCAGAGGTGGGCTTTGAGCCACCGTATGCGAACTAAAATTTTATCGTTTGTCAAGAATAATGTGAAACTGTCTCATATAGAAGATGGCTCTCATAGCCTACAAAAGTCTCGTATTGTCAAAGACAGAAAAACTCTAGATGCTATTATTGATGGAATAAAAAATACTCTCAACCCTTTTGATACTACAATAGATAAAAACGTACTTTTCAATATTACAAGTGGCCGAGATGCGTCTCCTGAAGTTGCGGACTTTTTGCTGAATTTTAAAACTATTGGCAGCGAACAAAAATCTAATTTTGTTGCAAAGTGTGTATCTGATACCGATCGATTTAAACGAAGTATCAAGAGGAATAAAATATTGAATTTTGAGTCTTTATGTGTTTCTAAATCACAAAAAAGTAGTGATAAAAGCAAAAAAGTTATTTTAAAAATGGAGCGTGACATTTTTGGTAGGCTATTAGCCATAGCTCTTGAAAAAAAACTAGACATAGAACGCTGCTTTCAATATCCTTTAGCTCCACTACCACCAGCCCTCTTTTCGTGCACAGGTGAAATGTTCAAGACCGATAAATCAACTTTAGCAAAAATTTTAAAAGAAAATATTGAAACTATCCAACCTCCTAGCGTAGATATTGAAATAATTGATGGATTTTACTTTCTGCACCTTATTGGGTCAAATTTACCAAAAACATTTGATAAAGTCGCAGAATCGATTCTAATTAAGCTTTGCTCAACAAGTGCATCGCAAATTCACATAATATTCGATAGATACTTGAAAGATTCTATCAAAAGCTGTGAACGTGAAAACCGCAAAGAATTTGATACTCCATTTTCGATCAAGGGTCCACTTCAGCCCAGACCAAACGATTTTTTAGGAAATTTGAAAAATTACAACTTTAAAAATGCTCTCGTTCAGTTCCTATCCGATTATTGGGGAAATGATTCTTTGATTACTGCTTTAGGAAATAAAAAAGTTTTTATTACAGCTGAAGAAAAATGTTTTTCCTATTATGTAAGTGATGATAATCATGTGATTAAAACAGAAGAAGTCGACTTGTGTTGTTATCATGAAGAAGCTGACACCCGAATAATGTTTCATATTTACCAAGCACCGGAAAATTCAAAAATATTAGTTAAGGCAACAGATACTGATGTATTGGTGATAATACTAGGAAATATACATAAAGTTCCAAACAAAAAAATTTGGTTAATTGGTTCATCTAATAAAAAAAATAACAAAGAATTTAATTGTATTAATTGTTCCGAGTTGGCCTCAAAATTCGATCCTCAGCTATGTCGTTCATTGCCTGCTTTTCATGCTTATACAGGCTGTGATTACACTGCGGCTTTTTATAACAAAGGAAAAGTTCGGCCTTTCAAAATTTTTTCCAAAAATAAACGGTATCAAGAATTATTTGCGTCACTAACAGATGAAGTGG
The DNA here is from genome assembly GCF_013202065.1 of Cotesia typhae. Lineage (NCBI taxonomy): Eukaryota > Metazoa > Arthropoda > Insecta > Hymenoptera > Braconidae > Cotesia > Cotesia typhae. Next base: position 2,759,360 of record NW_027423757.1, on the reverse strand, counting down.
ATATTTTTAATGATAATAAGATGGAAGCTGTGCACGAATTTACATGTTTAATGTATGGAGTAAAAAATTGTATTAATATCAATGAAGCTCGATACACAATTTTTCAAAAAGCTTATGCAGTTGTTGACACTAGTGATAAATTTTTAAGAAAAATTAAAACTTTTGATTCTACTCTAATACCACCGTGCTGGAAATCACTGAAACAAAAGGTTTTGCGTACGATATTCGTGAACTCTATGTGGTTAAATGCGACTGATGCAGATTGTATTAAACTAAATCCGGAGGAGTGAGGTTGGTTTATGGAAGGCCATTTAAAACCTCGCTGGTTTGTTGGAGATGCAACACCGATCAAAATTGATGATATTTTACAAGAAAATGATAATAATGGAAACGAAAACTCAGATGATGATGAAGAAATTTCGGCGCGTGATAATCAAGATTTAGATAATTATGTTGCTAGTTCCGATGATTCGGAAGAAGAATAAACAATAGCTTTATACCTTAAAATTATTCTGAGCATATTTTAATTGCACTACATTTGTATTCAATATTTTTTATGTAAAAATATTATAGAAATAAAAACAACTAACATTTTAAATCTATTGTTTATACGAACATCTAAAATTTTTTTTAATGTATTGTTTTAATTTCAGTATAAAGAAAAATTTATGGTAAGGTAACTATGGCTTTGACTTTTCTCAAGAGTTTATTTTTTGATCTATGATCCGCAAACCTTTCATTTTTGAACAATTATTTAAAAAAATAAGTATTTTACAAAATATCATAACTTTAAAAAAATTTTGTGCAAACTTTCTATCTTTATCTTTTTTATATCACAATTCTGATCTTCTATTTTATTCTAATACGTTTATTGACACCTGTAATGCGCGCGCATAATTATACGCTTTCCTTGTTTATTAAGAGAATTAATGATATTCTGTCTCTCTCTTTGCAAGAAGCTCCCGGAGTCACCATAAACTTTCATTTTTAATATTTATCTCAGGCAGCATCAGTTTATTACACAACAGCCAAACATTATAATGTTTAGAATTCGATGCAATTTAATGTAGCACTTGAATTTTTTAATTAACAAGTGAGGGAAATAACCTAAATGTATTTACCTGTTCTCACCTGGCTGCAGGTAAATGTAGCAGTCATAGTGATGGGTGCCTACTACCACATGGCTTACAATATTCAACAGTGACGACTTTTGCTTGATTCATGTAATTTACATGAGAAGGAAAAAATTATAATTTCATTAAATGTTAATTAATTAATTATTGTTATTTGTATCAGACCTATGGTGGCAGACATTTTTTTTATAAAATTATAACATTAAAATAAGCCTATAAAAAATTATTATATCTAATTAACAGATGAGGGTATATTTTACTATTATCGGATCTTAGACTATTTATTGTTTTTGAATAATTTGTAGCTCGAGTTCATTAGAGAAATCACATTTTTTCAAGCTCGAAAATTTAATGTTTGTTGAAAACATACTTTTTGAAAATGTTCCGTCGTACACTTATATTTTAATATAACATTTTAAATTAATTTAAATAATTTATATTTTGTCATAGCCGAAAATTGCTGCGCTTTTTGAAAAATAATATATTTTAGTTTTTAAAATCTGGAATTTAAATCCGTAGTTTTTGTTAAATACTTTTAATTATGTTACCTAGAAAAAGGTTCATTTATTTGTTCAATTTTATTTATGAGTAAAATTTCCCAGCCTATGTACTGCGATAGCAATCTAGGTAATTCGTTACTTTTTTTATATTTCAGTTTTTTCCTAGCTCTAGAGTAGAAAATGAATTTTTAATGGTAATTTTTTGGGATATTTCTTAAATAGTTTTTTTTTTAGCTACTTATACTCATAAACTTAATATTTGGGTTTTATTACTCTGGGTTTATTTTACTTTTGGGAAATTTTGTATTTTTTAATCTTTTTATTGCTCACTAAGTTTAGAAATATTTTGTAGACCTATCGCCCATCCAGGTAAAATCTTAGTACCCGTATTCCCTTTCCTGCTTATTTTTCCAAACTGCATAGCTTGCAATTATCCCGCCTCCAAATTATTTCCTGGTCGACTATTTGTCACCAAATATTCCTACTCCTAATTTTTCCTGCTTGTAATTGTAACGCCTAGTTCTTACTCTACTCTTAACAATTTTTGTATTTTCTCTAAGTTAGTTATTCTCAAACACTTGTAGCGCACAGTCGCATTTTTTTTGTTTGTACTTTAAATAAATTAAAATTAAATTTAAACCTCATTGGTTTTTACTTAATGCAACATCTATTTTTAGTCTTGCATTTTATAAATTGTGAACTAAACTATAAATTTAATTTTATACGTAATTTATATATACTTGCGGTAAACCAATCGCGAGTCAATTCAGAAAATTTTAAATTGCGATATCTTCTGATTCAATCAATCATTTTTTATGGAATTTGCAACATTCGACGCAGTGTTTCAAGCGAAAAAAGATTATTTATTACCTACCAAACGATTCGACGTAAAATGTTGGGGTTATGTTAAAAAAAACTTTTATATATTGTATTTAGTACAGGGTGCTTGTTGCAGATGGTTTATAGCTAGAAAAAAAAATAAAATAAAAATAAAACAGATCTTGCCAGTTGGCCAGCGGAAAACTTGAAAAAGGCCATGCAAGAAGCAGAGAAGACATCAATAGTAAAAGAAAGCAAAATGTATGGTACCCCGTATGCAACAGTGTCATCCATCTAACACTGAGATCACCTGAACCGACATCCATAGCTCGAGTCAAAGGGTTTAATCAAGAAGCTGTCAACGGATTTTATTTTCTCTTGGAAGAAGTCATAGAAAAATACCCTATCGATCCAGATATGATCTTTAATATGGATAAAACTGGGGTGAGAACTTCATCAACTAAGCTGCCTAGAGTCCTGTCTATCTGCGGTAAAAAACAAATTGGAATTGTTTCAAGTAATGAAAAAGGGGTTTTGACGACCGTAGTTTGTTGCTGCAGCGCGACTGGGTCATTCATTTCACCATCTTTCATATTTAAAAGAAAGAAGTTTAATTCAAGATTTCTAGATGGTGCTTACCCTGGTTCAGAAGCAACAGTCACTAATAGCAGATGAATAAACTCTCAAAAGTTTTTGGACTGGTTGAAAATGTTTGTACAAAAAAGTGCGCCCTACTGAAAACAACAAAGCACTTTTAATATTGATTAATCACGAATTGCATAAAAGTTACGAAGCTCTTGAATTCGCAACAAAAAACCATGTGATATATTTGTCTATTCCTCTTCATAAATCTCATAAGTTACAACGGTTAGATGTGGCAGTTTATGGGCCAATAAAAAAATTATTCGAAATTGAAGTTAAAAATTTTCAAAAATATTATCCTGGTCGGATCATTAATCGATATGATATTGCGAAACATTCTACAGGGGCATACTTAAAAGGAGCTGAAACAGCCAATGCAATTAGTGGGTTCCAAGCAAGAGGTATACATCCATTAAATGAGCATATTTTGGGGACAAACATTTTGCACCTTCTAAAGTTTATGAAACTGCAAATGTACACGAAATAAAGCAAAAGATTGAAAACGAAAACAAACAAAGTCATCAAAGTACTTCTAAAGATCAGAGTAAGTCAAATAATGACACGATAGCACAACCAATGAAAATACAAAAGATATGATTCTCCGCTGAAGAAGTTTGAGTCGTTAAAATTAATTATGCTCCAATAACTTAAAATCCGGAGAAACCATCGTACAATTCATTATAATTATATTTATTACATTATATTACCTAAGCTAGACAATTTATTTTTTATGAGCCGATTATTTTTTTGTTACAACTTTACTATTATTTTTCAGTGCACTACTGAAATAATTAAAGTTACAAAACCCTTCTTAAAACGTTATTTACCTCCATGTTGGCGTGAGATTGTTTCGAAAAGTTGCATAATTCTGAATAAGTACGATTTTTTCTGGCCGAGAATTATTTTTTCGCTACATTAGGACATTTATAAAACAAATATATAAGGGCATGTCAGACTATGTAAGAGAGTAAAAAAATAGTTTGTTGAAATTTTTTATTTTTATAAAAATATTTACATCATTAAACATGGAGTATTGATCAAAAATTTTTTTCACAGGTAGTTAAAATGTGAAGTTTTCGCTTCAAGTTAATATTTTATAGAACATGATACTGGCACTCTTGCATAAAAAATATTTTAGTACTTTTTCTGCGATTAATACTACCATTTACTTTTAACAAACAAATACATTTCATAAAAAATATGATTGTAATTACGCATACAAAAAATTGTAGCAGTGAATCGTTTGTTTGAAAGGTATTATCGTTATTTTCTTTAGTGATATTATTTTAACTAGGATAGTAAATCAAAACATAAATGCATAAGCTGTCAAGGATTACAGTTCACAACAATAATATGCTAACACTTAGTCTCTAAAGTACTAATTTCTCCGATAGCTAAAAGTCCTTCAATGCAGCTTCATTCAGGCGGATTATAAGCAAGATTAACTGGATTTTCCTTCAATCAAAGTTCTATGATTTTTTTATCACGGATTAAATAGTTTATAAGATTTTTTTTCGTAAACTCTATGACAATCAAAGCTTACTTACATCATTCATTAGTTGTTAGCTAGTCGAACATCAAAATTAACTTAGTTGATTAAACTCTTAACTAAATGCCAGATAAGCTTCAAAAGAGAGTAAAAAATATCAGCCCACATAACGGAATATCATGTTTTCTTTTATGGCCATATTTATGAGCATATCGGAAAGTTTTTTTGGGTATTTTGAAAATAAAGTAGTTGATTTTCATTATGAAAATATATTCTTTCATGATTTTCCGTTATTTGACTTAAATATTCTTTCTAGTTTTAATAATGCTACACGGAGAGAATTTTATGTTAACGGTAACCATCCCTATATTATAGCTTCTATTATCCAGTACAGTTACTAACTTTTCCCAAGTTAAAATGACAAATACAACTATCTGGTGATTATAATTAGCACAGTCATTATATGTTAATTCCCACAATTATGATTGTACGGTTTATTATCTAGATGATAACTTTTATCATCGGAGATACTTAAAATTATCATGATTGCTATCATATAAAAACTACACAGGAAGTACAGAAAAACTAAACTTTTTCGATTATACATTCCAAATATAATAACATTCTAATGTTTGACATAAGATTGAGTACTGAAAAAAGTATATTTGTATTATTAAGAAAATGAGAAAAATTATGTCTCCAGGATAGTCATTTGATAAAATCATTTCTTTTTTAGAGAAATTTAGTGTCATTGCAAAGGTTTTGACTTCAATTTTCGTCTTTTCAAAGTTTTATATCATTCTCACCGATAGTAAATTTATCTTGATAAGTATTTAGGCTGCATTTGAAAATGTTCCATCGCTAGATACATACTTATGGAATGACCTTGTATCTCGTGAACAATTGACATTTTTAAAGATATAAGTTCACCCCCTTTAAAAAAAAAAAAAAAAAAAAAAGAATCAAACCGATTTAACCCATGCAAAATGTATATATATATATATATATATATATATATATATATATATATATATATATATATATATATATATATATATATTGTATGTATGTATACATGATAAATATATCAAAATGCATGTGGGTACTCAAATGAAAGCTCTTAATGAGTGTAACATCGGGACAAGCTTATATCTTTAAAAGTGTCAATAGTTAAGAAAGTACAGTGCAATTTAACAAAAATTATTTAATGAAGCAAAATTTTTGTTTATTTTTAGCTAACATTAACACTATTTTTGGGACTAGAACAGCTCTCAATTTCCAAATGACAACCAGCAGTAAAGTAATAGTGCAGGTTCAATTGACTACGGATTGCCGTTCTATGACATAATCTGATTTGATTTTAGAACGAAATAAGATCGCAGCTCCGATGGTAATAGTTACTATCATGATTGTAGAATTTATATCAACATGATTTAACAATTATTATTCAGATGATAAGCTTAACTATCTGTGGTACAGTACACAATCAGAATAGTATTTGCAATTATTGATGTTCGGTAGCCTGTTTTTACAATACTTGAATAGTAGTATTTATCATAAAATTTTCTCCGTGTATACATTATCGTGAATTCTGTATAATGTAATGATTGAAATTTAGGAAAATGTTATTAAACAAACAATTTCACAGGTTAATCATCCATAAATGAGCACATCAATTATCATACCACATCGCAAATACCGCAATTAACTGAAAGTACGCTATTAAGATTATTTGAACAGAACAGAACATAATTATGCAAATTCCAGAGCGTCTTATACAAAAGACAGAGGAATAATTCCTATTTAATATCAAATTATAATCAATAAAATAAATGTTTTATTTCTTTTGCAGTCATTAAGCGCAAAGTGCTCCGATGTGAATCCGTGAATATTGTGCATTGTATTAAATTTATTAGTTTTATTCGCCGAATATGTACCCGAATATGAGCTGATCCGATTAAGAACTTGTGCATTATTGAAATACATAAAAATACATTTGAAGAATTATCAATTGCCATGTGCTGCAAAAGTAAATAGATTCAACTCCAATTAAAATGATGCTTATGTACTTGTATTCGTTTGATCGTTATATTCCGACCAGACAAAGTTAAGTCGATAAATGGTTAAGAATACCGGGAGTGAAATTGATAAATGATGTAATCAGTGAAATGTTTCGAGAATAGGTATAGATCAGTATCCGAATAAGCACCCCTCACCGGAATTGGTGCTCACCCGAGGCTATAGTTCGCTTGAATTATAGGAGTCACGACGTTACTCCCGGGAGAAATACGTTTGCCGGATGCAAGCAAAACCGATAATGTGCTTCCGGTACAAATGCCCACAAATACACTCTTACAAATCGATCAAATTCAATATCAATACTGCTCGAATTTTATTGATTGAGTGTTGAAAATTTTCAAAAATTAAATTCATCTTGGAACACGTTTTGATAATTTATTTAATTTAAAATTCACTTTTTATTTAGGAAGGTCCAAAAAAGCATAAAAATTGATATTTTAAGCGCAAAGAGTTCGATGATCCTTACTATGAGCACGACAATGGCAAAACGTTTTAGGAATCAGCTGCAGTCAATTGTCTTTTGTAATTTTTTTTCTTTTTGTTAAAATTCGTTTTTATGTTAAAAGTTAATATATAAAATATGTAGAAAGCAGTGGATCCTGCGGGCTACCTCTGAAACTTTTCGCTATATATTTACAGTGAATTAAGCTCTCCGAGTTTGAGTTCATAAGTAGAGTTTGGTTGTAGATTTTCGACAAATATTATTTTAAAAAATACATACATGCATACAAATACGGATATCATCATCAAAGTAGTCCAAATAGTTTTCAACAAACTTAAAACTTTTAGACTTAATGAAAACTGATTTTTTTAAATCAGAGGATGAAATCAATGACTTTTTAATTTTTGAATACTTTTAATTTTTTTTGCGGAGAATTCAAAAACTATATTTAGGTGAGAATTACAAAAATATTCAATTGTAATAAAAAGTTTTTAGTAGTTATCATTTTAATTATTTACTGCAACAATCTCAAATGCCATCGTAATTACTTAGTGGATATCGTCGAGAATGCCGGCAGAGGTTATCTCAGACAAACTTCTTATCGCTCCTCATAAACTGGGTGATCAATTCAGAAACAAAGTTAAAGAGAAATTATATTGCAACTATGTTTGAATCTTAGTTGCATAATGCTTTATTAATTACCACTAATTCCACATTTTTAATGTAGGTGATAATTATAACGAGTGAAATCTTAATGTTGGTTATCATTTTCCGGATTCTCATATCTTTACTGCTGACAGAAAAATGTACAGAATAGTAACATTACCAAGTTTTAAAATTTCAGTTATTTTATTTTATAACAAAAATTATTTCATAGAAAATATAATTATCTGTAATTCCTTCAAAAATTTATCTGAAAGTCCGAATTTTTTTTTTTTTTGTATAATTGTAGTTAAATAATATCATTGTATAGTTTATATTTGTATTCTTATCGCAAATAAAGCTGTATTCTGAAAGCTTTCGAGAAGAATAAATTAATTCAAAAGTTGTCTGATGTTCATACCGATCACTTCTTGTAGCGACTAAATTTACAAGTTAAAACACATTACTGTCTGTACTCTATGTTCCATAATATCTCTCACCTTTTAGACGTTAATATCATTTTTTTTTTTTTTTTCAAAACTATTTTCTTTATATTCACTACTGTGTATTGTTGTTTCTAATGAAGAAACTTGATAAATATTAAAAAATGAAGTTGTAAGAAATAAAAGCTAATAAATCCTAATATAACACTCAACTGAGTTATGAATATTCAAAATATTTTTTATAATAAAAACAAGAAGTTGTAAGTGTTTAAAAATAATATTAAACAGAATTCCATACATTTAAATGGTTGTGGAGAACGAATTAATAAAAACAACATATCGTATGTAAAAAATAGTACATAGCTGGAATTTTATGGATTAAAATGAATAAATATTATATTAAGTAATAACAGTAATTAATTTGAGTGAAATTTATTGATACATCATCCCATAATACGATTAAAAACAATGTTCTCTATTTTTCATGTTTTATGAACATATTGAATATTAAAACGCAGAAAGTGAATTTATTTTTACTAGTTTTAAAGCTTCTATATGTGAATTTATTTTTACTAGTTTTAAAGCTTCTATATGTACATATATGTAGGTGTTCGAAAAATATAAGTTAAAGTCTGTGAATGTGTGATTGACTATATGAGGGGCTAGTCTAAGTGGCTGAAAAAGGAGGTAAGTGGCTGAAAAGTATTTTGCTAGAAAATTTTTATGTATCGAAATAGGCGTCAAGGCAATTGGATGCGAGAGGCGTAGTTAGTAATGTCATCTTTCAGGATAGAACCGAACCCTACATATACAATCAGGGTGCTTCGTTTAAGACGACTATTGTTTTTTTTTTTACTCCATTCACGAAATAGTGTTGGAGGAAAGTCAGAGAATTGGTGGCGCCACCGCTGCGGTTGCTATGGTAACGCAGCATAAAGTTTTAGCTCCATAAAAAACTTAGGTATTCTCAGGCGAAAAATACTAGTTTTTTTATATTAAGAAACCTATATTGGATATAAAAAAACTTGGATAAAAATATTTTATATTCTGGGTGAAAAAAACTTTTGTTTCAGTGTATTTAAAACAAACGTAAACTTTGATTTTTGATTTTTCTATTTTTGTGGCCTGGAGACAACTTTTGCTATCATATTGGTTTGAAATGAAATTTATTCAGAATCAAACGCTTTTTTTTTTGAAGTGTCAATTGTGAGGAAGCTCTAAAGTATACGCATGTAAACAATTATACGAGAGGCTTAACCTGATTTTCTAAAAAGATTCTTATTCTTAACTTTCCTATATAAAAATCGCTGATTTTCGAAAATTCAGAAAGACATTAGTTTCACCCTCGTTTTAGAAAATCGAGTTTTCATCAGGTCTCTACGTTTTGAAAACCTAGGAAGCTATTCTGACTATTTCTACGAGGGTTGGCGATAATTGCAGTTCAAATGTATCCAAATAAGCGTTTTACGGAACAAACTAGACTCTTAAGTTCGAAGACTTCCAAAGCGAAAAAAAATTTATTTTTGAGTTTGAAAAGTTCACCATACACTTCTCACAAAAATTGAGGGTTCAAAAAAAAAATCCAAATTTTTGCGGGATTTTTAACAGGCTGTAACTTGTAGAAATTTTAACAGGTAATAATAGGATGCCGAAAGTAAAGTCGAAGATAACATTTTATTAATTAGTTTTATAAAAACAGAAAAATTGTCATAAAGTATTATGATTTGTTAATTAATTATTTAATTAATTCAGTTTACAAAAAAAAGGACTCTTTAGAATAAAAAAACTTGTTTTATGTATCGTTCTGATATTGGGTCAACCATATTCCGATATTGGGTCTTTTAGACTTTTTCAAAAATAGTGTATGCCCGAATGGTGTATACCGTTTTTCTTTATAGCCAGTCGAAAGTACGGTAGTTAATAAATTTTTTAAATATAATTTTTTAAATTTTTTCTCTTCAATTCTCCGGATAGCCTTGTTCAAATTGCTTCGAAATATTGTGCTTCTTTAATTATTTTTATAATTTAAAATTTATTTAGTATGTGTTGATGCCTGCCCCGACATTTGCGGCACGAGCGAAGCGAGTGCTGCTAGTCAGGGGGGCAGGCATCATCTACATCTAAAAAGCTTAATCCATTTATATTATTTTTTTATAACAATATAATTTAGTTCAATAAACATGTCTTTATTTTTTTAACTTCAATAAATTACATTATTTATTATAAAATAATTAAAACAAACCATATATCATGTTGTACTCTAACAAATGTTTTTATAACATTTTTTTTTCACCATTCTCATAATCAGTATCTGAATTATAAAAATTATTTATAATGTTTCCATGAAATACAGATTCACTCATTTTTTTTTTTTTTTCAGTTATTAATTGAATGATAATTTAAAGATATAATTGACAGCACTTAAAAAAAATTGATATCGTGAAAGAACTTTGAGGTTATACGGGATAGCAGTAGTAAACAACTCACTGTAACGGCAGAAACGGTAATTCCGAGTACATAAGAAAGTGTTTGCTCCGGCTGTTATAGATGGCGCGCGCGTAATTCTACCCGGGAAAAAATGTTAGGCTTTCTTCTCTACTGTCGAGGCTGGAAGTACGTACTTTTGACTGAGATATAAAGAAAGCATGTTTTTTCTAATATTAAATTTGATAAAGTTAATAAATTTAATTATTTCCGTGTAACGACGTCTTCATTCTGTATGATTGGGTGAATTATTATTACCAATGAACCATTTGAATATTTTCTAAGTAATAAGAACTAATCATGTACCCTTTGTCGTTCCGGTATTAGGTCTTTTACCTTATGCACTATTACAATTTTTTCCCCACTAGCAAAAAGTTTCTATCAAATTATCAGTCTCGTAATAGTCCCTTAACTTATAACTTTGAGAAAGTCAAGAAGCATCTTATTGACGTATTGAAAAAACAACTTGATCAATTAGCCGATATTTATTTTTTTTTATTCATTATTTCAGACTCTAGAGGTATGCAAAGTAGAACTCTATTGAAAATCATTAATAAACTTTTCTCATTAAAAATTTATCCGTCGATTCGAGGTGTGCTTTTTAAAATCACAAAAACTTTTCATCAGTCATCTTTTATACTATTTATTTTTAAAAAATACATAGGAAGAGTTACAATTCCATTTGTCATCTTCAATCGATAACGATCGTATAACACTCACTTTCTAAACATAATAGAGAAGAAAAACCACTTGAGTATTAAATGAAATACTTTTCACAGGATATTTCACTCTCTTCGGTTATATATATAATGCTTTTAAAGTATCCTATCGAATAAATATAAACATAAGTCTCAATTTGATTCAAAGAAACAAAGTCGTATAATATTAAAAAACGTTTTTTTGTACTTCGTTCAATGGTCACTATAAAAATTTAATTTTAATACTAGTTCTTTATTATGTTCAAATAAAATTATTAGGCAAGTAAAGCTACTTTCCAGGAGCTTTTAGGATCAAAAAACTCCAATAAAGCTTATCGCAACAAATTAAAATATTGGTCGTCGATATTTCTTTATAAAACACTTGCAGTCAAGATTGCAGTTTGGTCGTTACAATTTGTATTAAATAACGGAGAAACAATCGTAATTTATTATTAATGAGAATACATTCTGTGCATCTATAGCATTTTATAAGTGAAAAAGATGCTTTAACGACTAATTTAAAATAAAAGTTTACTGTGTTTTCAAAACTGATGATAAATTTTGTTCTAATGGATACTAATGAGTTAACTGTTAATCGCGATGAACGTATATACCAATAATTTTGAGTATAATATAACTTCACGCGAAACAATGTCTATACTATTAAATAGAAAGCCGGTTTTTTTTTCCGTTTTCAAAATACAAAACTTCAGTATTCAAGATATGTCATTATTATTGCATTTGAGGAATGTAATTTAAGTTAGAAAAAATTAAAATTTTTCTATTATCAGATATGTTATCCATAAAATTATGATTAAACTATTATAATTTTCTATTGTGAAAACTGATCCTAGTTTATCTAAAAAAATTAACATGTAACCGATGAGATGATTTCAAGCTATTACTGATGATTATCATGTTCAAATCGCTTCCATTTGCATAAGTACGATTATTCACTAAATTATGTGAAAATTATTAATTTGTTTACTTGCATATAGGAAACCCGATGCGTACACAATTGTGCGTTGAATTCATAATGAAAAACAGATTAATATCAGTTAATAATTGCTTGTACATGAATATCAATGCTTAAGATTTTGCAGGCGTTTAAAAGTTTTCAAAATCAAAGTAAATTCCTTCTTTTTCTACCAGCGTGATAAAATGGTCATTTTATAATGAGATAATGTAACGCATAGAGAGAAAGAGAGATAGAGAGAGAGTCTTAAGAGTTTTGACTTAGCACGCTCGATGAACATCATCAGAACTAGTCAAGTGCCTTAAAGTCTTTATACGATATTTTTACTAAACGGCTAATACAATATTCATAAATCAATTTAATAAATAATATAATATAAATAAATGAAAATAAAATAATAACGATAACTTTAGTTTTTTTCATATTCCAAATTCATACATAAAAAAATTTCTCATCTCAATCGAGATTTATAGTTTCCGGAATTTGAAAAAATATTCATCTATTAAATAGTCGATAACATTTTATGATATGTTTTTCTATCAAAAACTATTGAAGTACTTTTTTATCGAGTTAAAGGATACTAATATAAAAAATTGGATTCTTTTAAATTAAATAAAGCAAATACTTTTTTGTTTAAAGTGCATGTTATGACCTCACACTTTTGTGTTGCTCTTTAACTTTGATTGTAAATGAATTCATGTTTTCATACAAAATTTGTACGCATCCCTGTCATATATTTTAAGACAGAAAAAAATCAAACCACACTACGCAAATATAAAATTATGCTGAAAATATTATAAAGTTTCACGTGACGTTAAAGGAAAAAACCACTTAAGAAGAAAAATCTGTTAATGTTGTCGTAAATAATATTTTTTTATATAATAAACTGTCATAACCAGGTACGATTAAATATATTCTGTCTAATGTTTTTCTGCCTCACGGGAATGTATATACTTTTTTTTTAGTTTCTTAACGCGAACATCATCCTTTACACTAGGTTATATTTCATCTACTGTGTACTTGAAAAGTCTAATCAATTGGGGGCAGAATCTAGCTTATTAGTTTTGTCTTTAAAAAGCCTCTTGTTGTTCTTATGTTTATTTACATTACTATTGTTATTATTAGGTTACTAAAGTTTACAAAATTATTTGGACTCTGTTTCTTAACTGTTTAAAATAATTTTTTAAATGTACCCTTCCATTTTGATGTAACAAAATTTTCAAAGGTGCAAGGTTGATATTTCATTTTTAATTAAAACATTTCTTAAAACATTATAAAAATTTGTCTGTGTGGGGGTGAATGAAATAAAAGCTTAGAATATGAAACATGCAAGAAGAGAGTTAAGAAGAAAAAAAAATTACCTCAGCGGGTCAGGCGCGTTGCGAACTTTCTTTTCACACAGAAGCAAATTTTATGAATTCCAATGGGGTGTGAGTTGAATATCTTTACATATTTTTTTTCTCTGAGGTGTCAAGGCTTCTGAATAACTTTTAAATTATTTAAATTTTTAAAATCTTCCTAACTCGTAAATAACAACTTTTAAGATAATTTAAACATATTATTCAATGGATTACTTAACTTAATAAACGCTAATATGCTCTGCTGAAATTATGGATACTTTTATTATCGAAATAGGATTCATGATTATAAGGCAGTTGCATTATTTGGTAGAATAATTTTCATGATATCCATCAAAAAATGTAAAAAACTATTTTTTTCGAAATATTTCTTTAAAATAATACAATTTAAAATAATACATAATAAGCACAAGAGATTTTTATTTATCCAAATTTTTACTAAAGTTATCAATGCAATATATGATCGGAACTAATCTTTGTTTTCATTTATATAGTGACTGATCTGAAATTAAAATCGAGGGTCACTATGGAAATACATATATGTCTACCGATTTCGTACGTGACTTCAGATGCAGAATGTAATCTTGGTTGTTACTGCCCAGCCTAAACAAACTCATGAATTATTCTACATAGACTTCCGTTTTATAAAGTGTTAGATGTCCGGTGCTGATTCTTAAGGTCAAAAAAATAAATGTCTGCTTTATGTAAAATTGAATGTTTTTTTTCTTGGCTCATTTTCGATAATCCCGTTATTGATATGACTATTAAAATGTAAAACGTCTATTGAATTATGTACGATTATATACGATATCAAACTTTTTATTTTTTTGTTTAATCCTTGAAAAAAAAATCTGGAAAACGGTTGACCCTAAAGGCCATCCCTGCAACTTCCATATCTAAGCGCTTAATTTAAAATTGCACTCAAAAATGACGTTTTTGAGCTCTTTGAGCTTGAAACTATAATTTATATGTTATTTCGGGCTCTCCGAGCTCAGAGAGTTAGCTGCTCAGGTTAGATCAACAAAAAATTATATAAAAATATTTTTTCCGCAGTGTTATAAAAAATGAAAATCTTTTAGATTCTGCAGTGTCTGTAGCAAGATTCAATACTACTTCAAAAAAAAATTGTTCTATTCTGTCTCACTGTGCCTGCGGTTTGTTTTACATTTAATGTGTTAAATAAAGTGAATGTGACAATATTTATATCGAAATTTTTACGATGCAAAAAAAAAAAAATTAGAGAAACAGTTGACATGGCAGCTAGTTCTATAACTTGTCACCATTTCTGAATTCAAAGTGTACGTAAAAATGATAGTTACATTTTTGACTGAAAAAATTATTGTCAGTTGAAAGACAGATTGTCTTTTGTTTTCTAAAATATTTTTTGTAAATATTTTTGATGAAATCTTGAATGGCGTTGAAATGAACAAAACGGAAAAAAAATTTCTGATGTGGCCTGACATGTCCACATTTGGTCTGATATGGTTTAATATGTCTATATACAATTTTGATATCTTTTAATATGCCCATATATGACTTAATATGAAAATTGTTCGTGTCGTATAGTTATTTGACTAAAGGTAGTATTCGAAATAACCGATTGAGGGCGCTTTCTTAAAAAGCGATGTCAACTTTGCGGTGCAGGTTATAAAATTAAAATCATTTTTAACCTCCCCTACCCCACACCTCGGAAGATTGTTGACGTAGAAATCACTAGAAGAAATTTCGAATTGAAAAATTATGATAAATTATTTTTTTAATTTTATTTACATATACACGTAAAAAAATTTATTGTTGCTGCAACAAGATTTTTTCCTGTTGCTGAAATATGATTGCCTCCTCTTGCAGCAACAATAAATTTTTTTCCGTGTATGAGAAAATTTTTTTCATGTGAAATTATTAGAATTCTTGAGGTAAAATAATCCAACGAAACATTGAAAATTTTTGTTAACACATTTTTTCATTCATATTGCGTAATGCACAATAGCATTTGTAACATAGCTATGATATGATTTGTGCATTACCATTTCTTAATATAGAAGACAAGTAAAATATTGAAGAAATGTGGTACTGAAAGTTATCGTAATAAAAAAATCACATTTAGGTGTCATCGAAATCGATTTTCTTTGCTTGGAGCAACTAAGAACTCGAGACTGAATCCTCTAAGTTATAGGACATTAAAAACTGCAGAATCCTTCTATAGAAACTAAGCACCAAGTTACACTTTCTTACCGAAAAAAGAAATTCTTTCTTTATTTTTTTCTAATCTGCCGAGTCGATTGAAAGATTTAGAAGAAAAAAGTTTATAGAAGAACTACGATGGGAAAGTAGTTTCTGGCAAAAAAAAAAGATGAACCTTAACTTTTGTACCTTAACCATAAAAGTCTATGAAAGTCACTTGAGACTTGTAAAAGAAGAAAAAATCGACCCTGAATAATATTTAAAATTTATCATATATTGTTATTACATTGGATAAATCTTAAAGACCACCACATATATTTTGGCCCTGAAGATGTGGAATAAAGTGTAGCAATGCTGCAGGTTTCTGATCTAATATGTTCTTTTTTGCTGAATAGTACTCTTCAAGTATTGAAAAATCTGAGGCGAAATGGCGACGCAAGCCACAAATACTCGAAAAAACTTTATTGGCGATCCTGGCGAGTGGACTTATATTATTCTTGAAGTAGTCGTCTATCCCCTTCTAATATAGCTAAGCTGCAATATTGTAAACTTGTGATAACTATGCAAAAAAATATTTTTAAAAAGTGGTTATTGATTGGTTACTTAAAAAGCATGTACATGATATTTTATATAGGTGAACAGCGACTTATAACGAGCTATAACTATAAGGCTTCTTTGGCTTCACTCACGACTGTGTCTCTCGGGAAACGCGATCGCAAGGCATCGTCATGACACCTTGATATTGCTTGATGGTTTATATTACTTTTCTGAACAACAACTTCTGACTCATCTGCTTGAACAAATTTGCAAATTTTCATTCTAAGTAGATATTTATATAAATAGATATTAAACAGAAACATAGTTTGACAATTCAAAAGTGCACTTATCAGAGGTACACTTTTTTAAAAAATCTTTTCTATTTTTAGAAAATTTGGACTAAGAAAAAAAGTTCAATTGATTCGCATTACTTCATTGCACTTACAGAAAGATTTGTTTATATTTAATTAATTACAATTTCATTAAATCAGAAAGATTGATGTTTTTCTTTTAAAAAGTAAAAAGAATAAAATGAATAATAAAACAATGGTTGCAATAAACTACAATTTTGTTGTGGTGAAAAACGTTATAGCGTATCGTATTTTTACCATAAAATGTTATAGCACAATTTTTATGAACAGTCTCTATATTGTTGCGCACACAAGATACATTTGCTCCATAAAACTTTATTAACTATTTTAAATGTACTTTCAAACCCAAAAATGTTTTAAAAAGTTAAAAAATAATTAATAATGTTTCATAACAATTTTAATATCTTTACAAAAGTATTTTGACCGCGCAAATGGACGTCAAAAATTTTCTTGGATAACAAAAATGTTTAATCAATAAAGTTAAAAGCTCACAATGGAAAAACTTTACTGTAAAATGATTTTAAGGTCAGCGGCCCTGCTATTTCATGCATGGAATCCGACTTTAGTGGTATGGAATTTAAACTCGAGAACTCCGTTGTCTCTCATTTTTATTGGATAAAAAAAAAGGTTGGTACGTAAATGCTAGATTTTCATCCTACACACTGTATGTCAGAACGGTTTATATGATGTAGGTATGTATGTAGTAGAAACCAATAAAAGCTGCACAAACGTGCGTGAAAACAGAGAAAACACAGAGTTAAATAAGTGAAGAGAGAATAATATGCACCTCACGTATAAATGAAGACCTCAATGGTCCGAGGATCTTTTTTGGTAAGCCACGTTTATCTTTCAGAGTTCATACGATTTCCATTGCGCCAATGTGAAGATGCGTTTGCCAACTAAACCGTCTCCTCGTAATATTCCGATCCCAGATCTTTAGAGAATACGAAGAATAGTAGAGAGAAAACTTATTTATATGAAGTGCCTTTTCCGCTTGATTTAGTTTTACATGGTTTAGTTTTACAGTCATACCATTACATCTCATTTTATACAGTAGTTCAGAGAGATGACTCCATTTTTACCCGTATTTTTTTTTATTTTGAGCTTCTCTTTTGTAATGATTTCTTTAGACACTTTGATCATATTCATATTTGTGAAGCTTTCTAGACGTAAAACAACCAACATCTTATGATTTTATTTTTATTCCTTTACGAATACGTCTATTCTGTTTATTTCTAGTGGTTAAATAATTAGCTTTGAACTTTTCTAGTATAAGATAGTTACTTTTGAATGAATGCGAATATATGTATGTAGGTAATGTAAAGAGGAATGTTGTGTTAAATTCAAGTTGAAAATAGTTTTCCTGAGAGTATGAATGTCTGCTAAATTTAAAGCATCACTTCCATAAATTTGTTAGTGTTTCATCCTGGAAATTGAGGGAAATTGGCCATTTTAAATTTCAGAGTTAGGATTATTTTAGACGGAATAATTCAATTCTTGATAATCGTCTAGTTGTGGAAAGAAAAATATCCATTTAAGTACTGAAAATTAATACAAGTTTTTCAGTAAATATTATCAAATTTCATAAATTATTTTAATAATCTAGAGAATAGATGTAACCTATCAGCTTTAACCAAAAGCACGTTTTTTAGTTGAGGACTTATATGATTGATTATACAATTGAGTTAGTACACGATCGTCTTAATTAATGAATAGCAATGAAAAAAAATCATCAAAACAATCCAAAAAAACAGGATGAATAAAACTCAATCATATTACTCATTCAAAATATAATATTAACACATTTCGAATCCATAGTACCTGATTCAATTACACACTTGACATGTAAAGCTTTGTGATGAAGATCAGTACTGCAAATGTATTCTCAAGATAATATTTAGTTACTAAATCGAAATTCATACTAAAAATTTGCATATTTCTGAGGTTATATAAGAATTTCCCTTACATCATGTCTATGCTCGATTTTTACTGACGTAGGCAAATAATGCTCGCCGTCTTTGATGTAAAGAAAAATTTATGAACCTGCTTACGAACACTGGGATTCGTGAAGCATAGACTTTTGAGCATTATTATCGGAGAATGCTGAACAAGAACGATAGAGTATTGCACTTCATTGATGAAAAGAGAAGGCCAAGTTCTAGATGAAGAGACACGATGTAAAGACTCGCACGTCTTGGGTATCAGTCATGATCCATTCTTGAATAATGTATGTGAGTGGTGGATTTTCTTTCCTCCTTTCAACCAAGATTTTCTTGAGCTTGGCGCATAAAATGTGTGAGAAGCTGCACCTGACGAGTAGTTGACTTTATCGTAGGATAACCGATTATTTAATTTCATAAAAATAATTTTGTTATATTAGTCGCAGTTTCTCTACTCTACCTGCTCCATTTTATTTTCAGCCGACTTTTATTTCACCGGTATAGGTAACTGGGATAGTGAGAAATTAAATTTTAAGTCCCTAAAAGACCAAGAGCGACCTCGACGATAACGGAATACCTCAGTGCGCTCAATTATGCTGGTTATGAAGAGAGAGTCGTAATTTGGCTAGTCAAAGAAATTATTTGCAAAACGGGACTCAACAATACCTGACGCACAAATCGGTGCCCCAAAACACTAAACTCTAAAGTCTCAGTTGAAATAAAATAAATCGATAACGTGAGGCACGCCAGCTTCAGTACGAAAGCTTACTCTTAATTTGCAAGTACGAGGCTTACTCAACGGGAGATCGCACCTAACTGCTCGATACTCTACGGTAAACACTCCTCGCTGTCTAGCAGCCATGGTACATTTATCCTCTACGAGGATCTCAACGCAACTTTCCAATTATCTGGTCGCAAAGCCGAATTTCCACACCCAAACGCACCTTACTTTTCCGCTACTCTAGCCAGACTGCCTCTCACGGCACCCCCTCTATATTCATGCCACGTACGCACGACTCACATTCACTCTACTCTCAGCTACGCTTACTCCCACATTCGTTCTTCTACACACATAGCTAATGCCCCAGACCTACCAGCAATTCTGCTTCCCTGGGAGTTCCGACTCAGCACCCACTACTACCCCGGAGCTTACAGTAATTGGGCCTATCATTCGCAAGCCACCGCATGAGCCTGGCCCAAGCTCCCGAATTTTGGGGCGACGATATTTTAGTCATTCCTCCGCAGTAACTACCTCACTCCAAGAGGCTGAACCTTAGTTCACAAGTCGATAACTGACCGGGCGGCACACTACATTGGCCACTTTTTTACAGTGCAGCTCGACAGTTGGTGTCATTCGAAATGGCTTCGCCAAACTTAGATTTCTTATAAGTCGGAACCAATTCGGACCGGTATATTTTAAGAAATCTAAAAAAAAACCATAAAAAAAATTTTTTCAAATTTGGTTTTTTTGGAATAATTTATAAACGGCTTGACCGATCGATTCCCAAAACTAATCAGCTTTTAAATTCTTTACAAAAATATGCGATGGACTTATTTATATAAGGTGTGAATGACTTATTTATATAGGCCGAGCTATAAAAATAAAAAATAAAAAAATAGTATATTGTGCCACAAGGGACGAAAGTACTACATTCTGTCCCGCGTGCGTGATTGCCACCCGAGCCGAAGGCGAGGGTGGCAAACACGCGGGTGAGGATGTAGTACTTTCGTCCCGTGTCACACATACTATTTTTTCTCCTGCCAAGCCGAAAATTCGCGAATCTTTTAATGCAATAGCATCGTAGGTAATCATGGAAGGGGTCCAGGGGCGAAGCCCCTGGTGGGGGGTTGGGGGGGCCCCCCAGTCAAGAAAAAATACAATTTAAAATTATTATTTAAGTAAAGATATTAAAAAAAAATTAGTGTTATGAAAATAACAGAATAATGTTTATTATAACTTTAAATAATCATATTGATAAATATTAATAGTAATTATAAGCATTCATTTAATAATAATTATGGATAATCTTAATGATAATATTAGAT
Organism: Cotesia typhae; assembly: GCF_013202065.1. NCBI lineage: Eukaryota > Metazoa > Arthropoda > Insecta > Hymenoptera > Braconidae > Cotesia > Cotesia typhae. Next base: position 2,738,580 of record NW_027423757.1, on the reverse strand, counting down.
GATAATTTTAATATAAGAATAATTCTAGTGACTTGGTGATTTAACATATTTTATGTAAATCAACCTTTTTTTGGTACAATATGATAATTTTTGAAATTTTCAAACTATAACATTATCATATCACAATTATAGCATTATATTACTCTTATAACATATCACTCTAATATTATTTAGTGTAATTTATAGTAAGATGATTAATAGTACACTTTTCGATTTTGACGACAGGAGATATTAAATTCAACGCATCCAACTCTTCACTATTTGTTTCAGTCTCAATACCCGTTTTAGATTTTGTACTTTTGTTATTGCGTACTATGCCTTCAAATATTACTTTTTTAGGACATGATGTCATTTTACAGTTAGAATTCAAGCTTGGAAGTGAGTCAAATGAACTGTCAAAATCCCAATTCTCGATATTTTCGATGTCATCATGTGTTAAAGGCAAGCTTTCTTGGTGACACAGTACTTCACTTGAAGATTTTGAAGTCGATGGTAGTATGTTTTGTGAATTCACGTTTCTTGAATTGTCTGTGAACCGGTCTTTTTCAATCGAGGGTAAAGTTTTTGGAGATTTATTATTAGTCTTCGCGAATAATATCTTACGTGGAACTTTAGCAGGAATAGATTCCTTTGAATTATGCTGAGTTGTATTTGTCACAGACTGATTATTATCATTTGGTTTTATAGCTTCTGCATTTACGATTTTGTCAAAGATCCTCTTTTTGTTAAAAAGTGATTCCGCAATGTATCCTTCGGCAACACTGCTTGATCGCCATCCTCCATGTTGTTTTATAGTTGTAATACCAGCTCCAGAATTCGCCAGCAGTGTTGTAGAAGTACGCCGGAAGCAATGTCCCGTATAGGATGAAGGATTTGACAAATTCAAAAAAGTTGCAATGCTGTTAGAAATTGTACAAATTTTATTTTTGCCAATTACTTGACGCATGCATCGCCCTTTTTCATAGCGCAGAAAAAAGCTCTCAATCGTACAGTTTTTCGGTCTTAAGTCGATATATTTCTTAACTGCGGGGTAAAAATTATCTTTTATCACGAAGCTTCGAGGATAGTAGTTCTTGGTATCTCGAACAGACACTATAAAATGAGACCCAGTATCTTCTACGTCGTTAAAATTTAATGAGAATCCGAAAATGAGAATAACCTGAAACAGAGTTTAAAATATAAATTGATGTGAATATTTATTTGTAAATATTAAAAATATTGTTAATAAATTATAAATATTATTAATAAATTGACACTGAAGTTAACAGACAATATAAATTTTTTTAGTAATTAAATTATGAAAAAAATTTAGTAAATAAATTTCACGTGAAAAATAAAAAAAATTATTGAAATTTTTTAGAAGCATTTTTTTTTATTGTACCTAATTGAGAAGTCATGACAATTGTCATAAAAATTAAAAAAATTGACCGATGTTAGCTAATTTTAGTATCATTGAATAAATTGTAAATACTTATGTAAATAATTGTTATAAATAGTTATCTCAATAATTGTTATAAATAATTGTGCAAATATTTTGGTATTTTATTTTATGTAAATGTTTTTTTTTTAAACTTACCTTTTCAGCCAGATAAATTTCATCCGTTGCTGTCTCAAGGAATTTGTTAATTTCATTCCATGTTAAGACTGATTTTTTAGCTCGAAAACCTTTTGATTGATTTTTCAGAAATGTTTTTAACTTATTAAACTTTCCGATATCGATTCCTTGCTTAAGATTCAACAGTGACTTTATCATAGAATATTTACTCCAAAGCGTTGATGGCGCAAGATTTTTTGATAGTTCATCAATATATACCAGCAACGCATTTTCAGTGATTTCTTTAATTTTATTATTCACTGTCCACTCAATATAGTATATTACACCCCTTGGGAAGGAAAATAAGAGAAGCCTCAGATCACATGTAATTGTTGGCCGAGGCGAAGCCGAGGTCAACAAACATGTGATCTGAGGTTTTCTTTTTTACTTCCGAAGGGCAAAAAAATTTATTGTAACAACGATGATAGCCGTCACTGGATTTCGATGCTACCAAATTATTGGTTATGTTTTGGGCTTCTTCCTCGATATCTCTACCAGCCTCGTCGTTAGTGTCACTTGAGTAGGGACTATCTGTAGAACTCATGTTTTACGACGAATTTTTTTTATTTAAAATCAAATCACTAAATTACATTATTTTTATTATAATTATAATGCACTAATATATTGCACTAATGACGCAACATCAAGTGCTGACGGAGAAATTATGTGTTAGAGAGAGAACGTACAATGCGTGAGAGCCGATGTAGGCACTATTGCGCGTGCGCGTTCATTTATTCCGAGGATAGAAACTGCTGCTTTATTCCGGCTGCAAGCGGAAGGAATTTGAATTTTCGGCTTAGGCAGGAGAAAAAAACAATTCTTTTTCCCATGTTATTTAAATGGAAAATGGAAAATTAGAAACAGGGACCTCTAAATATTAATATTAAGAGCGCCGCTTTGAACAGGCTTTTTTTCTCACCTGTCTGCAAGTTTTCAGTCTATTTTTTCGTTGAAAAAAAAAATCGCCTCAAAATGAAACACCCTAATAAACATTACACATCTATATGATAACACAATATTGTTGAAATAAATTTACATTTATTCTCATGCTGAATTTTCGTGGAAATCCCCCTTCCATAAATAACAATACTGCAATAATTGGCAGCACCTGAATAATCCGATTCGTAAATTCTACGTAAGATTTAGTATTGACAAAGTTATAGCCCATACGAAATCAAATCAATATACAACTAACTCCCGAGACTGTAACAACCAATTTAATTGATTGATTTTTAACAATAAATATTATTGGCCGAGATCCACCCAGCATTGTGTAGCTTTCGAATTTAGTCTCGCAACTTTCTCTAACAACTATCATTTATTGTCAATTCACTAAATCTATTAACTTATCCGAAAACTCAATTATTTTCATCAAGGTTTGATAGTATAAACGAGAATATATAGATTAAAACAGGTGTTCATTTTCGGAACAGGTAGCCAAAAGATACCGAGAATAGAGTATAAACTATTTGGTAGACTGGTCTTTTCGATTCGTCTGCGGCGATTTGCATGAACTGGTCATGCTTTCAAGCACTAATGTTATAGAGAGCAGCTTTAGGTTAATGGAACGTAAGAGCTTCCATGTTGAAGTGAACTGTGAGTGACTGCAGATTTAGAGAAACCAAAGATTTTATCTTCATGGTTTATTTTTTCTAGTTTTAACTTCTGGGTTATACAGACTCACTGATATGTACATTACAAAGTTACATTGAAAAAGCTGTACATCAAAGAAAATTTCATATTTCATTATTCGTTTGTAGAGCTTAATTAACATATTAAAAAATTATATTAATCTACTTATCATGAATAGTTTAGAAAATTCCACACTCACGTATAAAAAAATATTACAAAAAAAATGTATTAAATTATAGCCACTAAAACGGTTCTCTTAAAATTTAAGTTAAATTCACTTTGATATTTTCTTTGATGGTTTATGATTTAACGACGTTTTATATATTCAGACAGTTAATTTAAAAATGTATTACTTGAATAAAATCGTCGCTTAAAAAGCAATACATTGACTGAAGTGCATACATTTCTTCTCTAACTGTAAGTATTCCACAGCAATTTTCTGTGATGTGAATAAAAAAGTTGTGAGTGAATAGAAACTGAAACAAACTTAGTTATACTTATGTTTTTTAACTCTGCTTGAAAAATAGTTTAAATAAATTTTAAATTGTTTGATCTCATTTTAGACTTATGAAATTGTATCATTCAGTTTCGTACACTTTAAGAATTTATTTATAATAATTAGATATAAAATGATTTCAAAGATAGACATATATTCATGAGCTTTATTTCAAGATGCTTTCTTCATGGTAATATCTATCCCTATCAATCTTTTAAATCTATTGCATTAAAAATATTTAAAGATTAAAGGGATTGAAAAATAATATTTTGATCATATTTCCAAATCTTTTAACGATAAAACTTAAAGGCGCCCGCAGGGAAAATCAGAGTCAGCATTTTTTCTACTATTTTCTGTAATTCTCCGTCGTTTAATAAAACATATCGGGATTTACCAAGCATTCATAAAAACAGGCTCGATTGTAAGCTTTGTTTGGTCCACAATGCTTCCGAACGTATATTTAATATTGATAATATTTACCAGCCCGCGGCTTTTGTGGTTCACAACATTGTATACACTGAAAAAAAAAACTACTTGATTCTCGCAAAGTATTCGATACAAAATTTCAGGTTTATTTCAAAATATTCAGTTTTTTTAATTTAAGAAACTTACTCTTGAGTCAAGAACCTAAAATTCTTGGATGAAGAGATAAACGAAGCACTATTGTTTTCAAACAAGATAATCCGTAAAAAAAATGCCATATGTCGCTAAATCGGTCAATGTATGAGAGTAAAATAATAATTTGACATAATTATTCATTTATTCTAGAAATGTGTGTGTCAATTAACATGTTTTATTAAAAAACAGTTGATTTGGTAGTTGATGAAACTAAAAATCAATTTCAGATGAGCTCCTTGGGAGAGTCAGAAAAATAATCTTTATTTTATAACTTAGAAACTCAAATTAATTCTATCGTGAGGAGACAGTTAGAGACAGTTCAGTCATCATGCGTCCTCCATCAGAGATTTTCATTACTACCTTTCGTTGACAAATTATACATCGGTATGTAGAACCTTCTTAGACCTTATATAGGCATATCAAGTTACATCTTGACACATCAAATTTTCTGACTTTTGATCAAAATTGTAGAATTTCTTGAGCTAAGAAATCGAGTTTTAAGAAAAGAAATTCTTGAATCGAGACGAAAAAGATTCTCTTCGAAGTAATTTTCTAAGGTTAAAAATACTTTTTTTAAATCAACTGGTTTCATTTTTTTTTTTTTTTTTATAGTGTATAAAAATATTTTTTTACTTTAAACTTGATACGTTCTTATCAGATTACCGGCATAATAGTTTACTTAGACATAAACCAGTCATGAAATTCTATATTGGTTTAAACCTAATGATAGCGATAGTTCAACATTACATTGAGTACGATCATTAAACACGTGATGCATGTTCTCTCGAGGTGCTTTAACGGTCAATACAAGCCCGTGCCTCGACCACATGGAACAACAACACTCCCATAGGGGTACTAATGAACTCTGTGTAACAAACAATAAGTTATACGGTAACATTATGTACTACAAACCCGTCGTATAAACAAGCCAATTGTTGACGGCCAATGGATTATATTATTTGCCTTTATTGTAAATCAATTAAGACAAATATTATGATAATGCTCAATACACTCGTATTCATAAATAAGTTCCGGTCATTCGTTTCTTGTTCAAAACCATAAATATTTTTTATAATTAAATGAATGCTGGTGATGAGCTAGTTTAGATTTTCTATCTTTTTTTTTTTTTTTTTTTTTTTTAAGTTATTGTATTTACGTCCCCAGCAATAGCTAAAATTTCAATGGCTTAGAGGTTAATCAATTCATAACTTTTTTTCTATTGATTAAACTCTACCAAACTTTGGGTGAAAAAAAAAACTCGTAACAAAACTAAACTTAAACATAGTTCAAAGGCTGTTGTTGCCCTTTGTATAGTTTGGGTGACTGCTTTTACTCGTTATTTTTCCTCTCTCACTTATGGCTCACTATTTCATACCCTTTTTCATTCAAAGCTAATTCAGGATAATTGTCTCGATGTTATCTAATTTTCATTTAATTTCTTGTCTCATAGATTATTTTGCCGTGTTGCCAAATTAATAATGGTTGTGTAATTAAGAGGATGCTCGATGTTCATCAGATATTTTTATCTAATATGATTAAACAAAATAAACATTAAGTGCAATTTGATACTGTATACTGCTGAGACATCTATACAATAATCCCATCTGTACAGGACAACAAACTAGTAAATAATTCCGTTAAAAGCTACCATCTATCTAATGTAATCTCGGAGAAACTCTCTTTTACTATTCTTCTGTCTCCTACTTCGTCAGCTGGCTCGTATATGACCATCAATAGAGTTATTAGCACGAAAGTTATTTGCCGTAAGATATCGAGAAAATGAGGTGATGCATCTTCGAAACGACAGGAAAGAATCCGGTCATCCATTCTGCTTTTCACCCGAAACCGGACCACCCTTTTGTCGTCGATTTCCCCATGATTCTTTTACTCTCTTTAGTGACATCCTTACAATATAGATTACTATATTTTTCCATTACTCGGGCTAAACTTAAACCTTTTTAGACAAAAATCATATTATAAATAATTGTAATTTAATATTTCATTAATTTTTTCTTTACAACCTTAAATATTGTTAGGTATACTTATTTTAAAGAAAATTTTTTGATATGACCTGAACGATAATTTATGGCCATATCAGGAAATTTGATATGTCATAATTATAAATCTAAATTCTCAAAGACTATCGAACTATTTTTCTGTGACATTTCATATTCAAATATTGACGTATCCACAACGTTTATAAAATATTAAATACAATATATTTTATATAAATATTATCTGTAAAGCTGAGTTAACATTCATGGCTAGCAAAACATGACAACCGAAACGTCAATTAACGTTTAATAATGTATTACATAAGTTGGTTTATTCAATTAAAATTTGTTAACAATTAATTTGGTGTAAGAATTGAAAAAAGTCAATTCATTAGTTTGAAATTGAAGTATCCTCATTATGGAACAAATCCATAAGTTTATCAGCTTGCTATTAAGAAATGCTTGCTATTAAGTAATTCACTAGATCCGTATTTGCGATGATTACTCTTATTAACTCCGATTTTAATCTTTTTTCATCTATCACTTGATCTTATTATCGGATCATCCATCAGTTCAATTTTATGCTTCTATTTGGCTTATAATTTTGTTACATAGGTAATTGAAAAAATTTTTTGAGGTCTCATTTTGGTAGGAAAATAATTAAAAATAAATATTTTTCAAAACGTATAAGAGTATTACTAAAGATAATAAAAAAGCAATAGGTTAAAATTATAAAAGCTGAAAAATTAAATATCTGCATAAAAAAAGTCTGTGAAAAATAAATGATCATACTTTCTTATTTCATTACTCACTTGTATTAAAGGTCAGAATATGAGTAATTTTTTTTTTATAATTTACAAGATTTAAATTTCTTCTATTAAATTGAAACAAACAATTTCTATTTTTTATTAAGATTAAATTAAAATTGTTGGTAAATAAAAATTTCTGATATGGCTTGATATGTTCATACAATTTTTATATATCCATATTATGACCATTACATATTTGGCTCGATATGTCGCGAAATGACTTGACATGCCCATATGAAACCAGCTATGATCGTATAGGTCTGTATATAATTTTTTAACCAAAGCTAGTATTGAAAATCTCTAAATCTCTTTAAACGAGTCAAATTCGAGGTTTTATTTTTATAATAAAAATCATTTTTATTTGTCCTTAGAAATTTATCAAATTAATGCACAAGTTTTTAGAAAAAAATTTTAAATTACAATAAATGATTTTTTTATGTCTCTGTACACGGAAACAACAAAATGACACTGCATATTTTCGCATATTATACTTTCGACTTGGACAAATTTTAGTAAGAAGTTTTTTTTTGTCATACAACGAAGTTCTGCCAAAGGAAAAAAAATTAAAAAATTTTTTTCAAAAGATATGCAAATTCAAAATTTCTATTGTCTCGGGAGACAATCATTCAGAAGTTTTGATACGCTGTTACACAAAAAAAAAAAAAAAAAAAAAAAAACAAATTAACTTAGTGCAAGTAATAAAAATTCTAATCTGAGAAATTGTTCTTGATTTTAGTAAATTTTACTTCATTCAAAAATTTTTCTCTTGAATCAAGTTAATTTTTTTTTTTATAAATAAAGTAAATCTGAAGCGTATTGACACCAACGATGTTCAAAAAGTAATTTGACAAGTAAAACAAGACAGTTTTCTTGTACCAATAAAGTCGAGGAAAACAAAATAGATTGAATAAATTTGAACTGCTAAATCTCATTATTATTCCTAACTTGTAAAGATCTATTCGAGCTTTCAAAAGATCTATTCAAATGCTAGCAATTGTACTCTATTACTTTATGTCTCCCGCCACAAGAGAGTGCAAGGACCCTTGTCAGTCTAAGAATTCACGCCAAACTCTCTAAAATACCCCTTGTAAATATATAGATAATTTCATAGATGATGAACTTTACATCGAAAAATGCAATGTAAATTCATGTTTTGTTAGTTGAAGTTTCATGAAAAATAAAAGAAAATTATAAATTACCCAACAGTTTGGAGAGTGTATAATCAGCTACTGTGTAAAAAAATTTTTAAATATCAACAGATAATGGAAGTTTACCGAAATATCCGGCCCAATAAAAAAAAAAAAAAATAAAAACTAAGCATGCTGAAAATCTTCTCCAAGTTTATGTAGCATTATAACATCGGCGTACTATTTATTGAAGTTAGTTATTATTTATCGACAGTTTTATTTATTGAAAAAAATATGCTTTATTTACATTACTACATACAACAGTATTGAGATATGACAATAAAATACATATTATTTTCGGTCATTATTTACATACTACATGAAATAAAGTATGAGTATAAGCTTATTATTTTCATAAGCTCTCGAGCTTTTTGTTACTGTGTTTAAAAATGTCATATCTGTGAAAGTACAATACATTATTCAACAATTATTATTTTCCACCCGTTATGCACATAAATGAAAATCCGTGATTATATATTGAGAGTCGCCATGGTAACGAAAAATATATTAATTTTTTTCAGCGATTTAATACCTTTAAAAATCCATAGTAGAGGGTATAGTTGCGTGAAATGAAATTTGATATAATATAAAATTGATAAAGAAATCAAAGAAGCGAAAAAAATTGAATGAAAGTATTTTACTGATAACAAATGAAACTCGATGAAGAGTTGGTGAATGCACAAATCCATCGAGCTTAAAGGGATTCAGCATAGAATCAGTTTCTCAACATCTTGAATTGATGGCACTGTGCCACCAAACAGATTATCGCCAGAATTTGTTTGGTAGAGTCGCTACTAGAGCTTTCATGAGCAAGTGAAAGAATAAAATATATCTCTTGACACTCGGTGTATCTTTAAGTTTCAACTTTTAGAACTTTTTTCCGGATTTTTAACCCTCACAAGACGCCATAAGCTGTTTGGCTCTATACTGTTTTGTCAATATCTGAAACGGATACGTTTTATTCTTAACTTTCATCAACTTTCAAAGCTTTTTTGAAATTATTGACCTGAAAAAAAAAAAAAAAAGAAAATATTAAAAAAAAGGTAAAATTCGTATTAGAGAAAAATAATATCATCTAAATATATATATTAGGGTGTTTCAAAAAAAGACGAATTTTTTTTTTTTCTTTTGGTGTCTAAAAATTGATAGTATACCTAAAAACAAAAATTTTGGCGCCCATGTGAGCTCTTAATATCAATAGTAAGATTTGCCTGTATCCATTTCTTTATTTTCCATTTAAATAACACGGGAAAAATTTTTTTTAATTTTTTAATTTTTATTACTTTGGAACGGTTCATCGTAACAACAATCTGAAAAATGATATTAGTAGGAAATTTTACGCTCTACAAAAAACGTCTGAAGACCAAAGTTCCTCAGATTAACGGCTTCAAAGATATCCGCGGTCAAAGATAACACTAATAAAAATTTATAATATTTTCCAATAAAACTACAAAAAAATATCATATGCTATATTTTTATTATTTTTATGTTAAATTACTTCAATTCCGTTAACTTGAGACTGTAAACTTTTTTTTTTTACTAATTAATTCAATACTTAACTCACGAAATGCACTAATATATAAATATAAACGTTAAAAATATCTTATAAATGATTTTTTGGTCTCTTTTATAACAAATTTATTTTTTGTTTTTACTAAATATTAAGAAATTTAATTGAACAATTAATTCTTTATAACAAAAAACTATATTTACAACTTGTTACAACAATTTTTCAACTTGAAAATATTACAGTTTTATAAAATTACTTTTATTGCAATTAGGATATTGTTTTCTATGTTCTGTCACTACTTGCAACAAATATAGAAGCTCTAAATTTTTCTTATCTATTATAAAGCGATTTGTTGTAGTTTCATTGGCTTTACAGTTTTTAAGAGCATGAACTATTCTTTTTTTTGTTCCAACTGAAATATTTTTATCAAAAAGAGATAAAACAGACAGTTCGTTGTTTAAATACCACAAGTGATCGGCTAATTTTTGTCAGCATGTCTGTGAAAGACTATTATTAAATCTTTCAAATGAAATTAATTCTTTAATCAAAGTTAAATCATTATTAGGTGCTGTTATAGCACACGGCGCAGTGAACCAAGCTTTTAAATAGAATATTATGATAAATAAACAAAGTTCTCGTAATCCATCTATTTCCGATTTAGTAAGATGAAATTCATTTCTGAATAAAAAAATTTTTAAACTATATATTGCTTTAGCCATCCACCTTGCATGATGGACCGGTCCAGGATGCTTAAATGTAATATTTGTGGTAGTAGTACCCAAAAATATTAATTATAATTCCAGAAGTTCACGGTAATCGTCTCGACAATGATCCATCTACAAAAAAAGTTGTAAGTCAAAATGAAATTGATTATATCGCAATTTCAAAGTTGAGAAGACTAATTATTATTAACTGATGTGAGGTAAAAGTGGTAAAATATTTTACAAACGCAATTTTAATCGTTAAAGATGATTGAAAGTATAACAGTCATGTGAAACTGATTTTCAATATTTTTAATCACGACGGCAAGTTAATTAATCAGAGTAAAATTGATAATTGAGGAGCTTATTTTCAAAAGGGTATCTTTTGATTTTTGATTAATCGAGACAAAAACTAGTTATCTTCAATTATAAATATTTGTATTGAACTTTTTTTAATTTAGTTATAAAGTGCAATCGGTTATGAAGCTGCAATTCGATTTTCATTTATAAATGTTCATAATTCTCAAAGTAATTAGTATTTAAAAGTTCAGAAAACTGGTATTTTAAAATATGAAAAGATACCCTTTTGAAAATCAGCTCCTCAATTATACTGAACTTTATACATTTTTCTTTTCCACTTTAAGGTCAGTTAATAATTCTTCAGCGCTGGATTAAAAAATTTTACTTCTATTTGATTATTAACGAATTTTAAAATCTCATCTTTGATTGGTGTTATTACTTCCAAAACTTTTTTGTCACAAATACCAGCCGTAAAGTTTGATTGGTCACTTTCATCCCACTTCTTTTTAAATCTCTGATAAATTGGAACGTTTGGGCCAGACGAAGCAGGCCAGTATACTTCAAATGCACTTCGAAAAACAATTTCAAAAATATGGTGTTGGCATGGCAAGTACAACAGTTTTCTACTAAGAGCCTTTTCTACTAATACACACGCACCATTTCTGATTCCTGAAAAAATAAAATTAGAATTGCTAGTGAAGTATCGATTTTTTAGAGTAGTACGGAGAAATCTTTTCAATTTGAAAAAAAAAAATAACTCATAACTTGGAAATTAATGGTTAATACTAAAAATCTGATTTGATTTAGCATTTAAACATTACGGTAATCAACCATGTTATATTTTTTTATTAATAAATTATTTACCCGTATTTGACGCCGTAGTATCAGAACACAATGCTTTGATGTTGTCAGTATTAATATCCCATTGTTTTACTGTTTTAATAATAGCTGAAGCTTATTTTGTCCAGTCCCAGATTCTAGTTTAGGAACTAAAATAATCGGAAGCCGGTCAACTTGTTCTGTACCTGTAATATCTGATAAAAGTTTTCCATCAAAATGTAGTACATAATTGTCAGTTTCCAGATTAGTCTTCAGATTTAACGCCGCTTCTTTCCGGAATTTTTCCCTTGCTCGGTGAATAGTCACATGACTAAAGTTTACGCTTGCACAATCAATGTTCAAGCTAGATAATAAAGCAGCAATAATGTAAGTCGCCATCCTACTAGTCACGTTAGCTCTATCCAAAGCCGCAGCAAGTTCTGGTGTCATTATATCAATTTTTGGAACTTGTTGTTTTGGCATTTCATCTTCATAATCAGAGATTATACGAGAAGTATTACTTTCCAAAGATTTCTGGGATAATTGAGATGGATGACTTGATATTTTATGATTAGCAACATCATCAGTCTCAACTGCACAATAATAGTTGACATTGTCGTTATCAAACTCTCCGACATTATTATTACTATCATTACCATTATTATTATAGTTTTTATCATTGCTACCAATGTTCTCTTCACTATTATTATCACTATTATTGTTATTATTATCATAATTGCTGATATCAACATCCATGTCTTCGACATCTTCTAAAATTGGTTGAGAATTATATGAAATAAAACCACGTCGACTGGAAGATTTTTGTCTTAAATAAAATAATCTTCTTTCTTTGTCCAGTATATTTAAAACATCCGCATGAGCTACATCAAATAGTTTATTTAATTCATCCTGAAAAACGGATTCCTTTTTTTTTGAGACTTTGACTTTTTCATTTTACGGTTTTTTTGTAAATTCTTCCATCGATTGGGATTTGAGATTAGTTTCAAAAAAGCAGATCTTTTCTCTCTTGTCGGGATTTATGCCGCACACCAAATTTCAAAAACTTTATTGATAGTGATTGATATACTTTCTTTAACTGAAAAATTTTTCGTATCAAGATAATAAAATAAAAGCGACATAACCTCTTTCAGAGAGGGTAATTTTTTTCCAACTAATTCACTTAACACATCACCAATCAAGTACACTATTTTCACCATTATGATCACAAAATTTATAACTAATACATTTCAACTAATTAAATTAATAATATAACGGATTGAAAAAACAATCAGTATCAATGAACAAAGACAATGACGAGAAGATATAGTAAAGCGTTGAGAGCAAAGCAACTAAATGAAGTTAGTACCGAACAACCAGGCTTACCAACACAGAGCTTATTAGCTACAACACTCAAATTAAATGAGTATAATACTCTGTACCGACAGAGCTAAATAAAGCTCTGTTGATATTTTTCAAATAAAAAACATTTGATCAAGTTTTATAGTAGATTTAATTGATTTAACGTATTTACAGAATTTTCATATTATTTTGAATAATATGCAATGATGAGTGTTTGGTGAGTTTGTGTAATAAGGAACTTTACATTTTCCTCTTACAAAAATTTATAAATTTTATAAAATATAAAATAAATTTGTTATAAGAAAGACCAAAAAATCATTTATGTGACATTTTTAACGTTTATATTTATATATTAGTGCATTTCGTGAGTTAAGTATTGAATTAATTAGTCAAAAAAAAAAGTTTACAGTCTCAGGTTAACGGAATTAAAGTAATTTAACATAAGAAATAATAAAAATATAGCATGTGATATTTTTTTTTGTAATTTTATTGGAAAATATTATAAATTTTTTATTAGTGTTATCTTTGACCGCGGATATCTTTGAAGCCGTTAATCTGAGAAACTTTGGTCTTCAGACGTTTTTTGTAGAGCGTAAAATTTCCTACTAATATCATTTTTCAGATTGTTGTTACGATGAACCGTTCCAAAGTAATAAAAATTAAAAAATTAAAAAAAATTTTTCCCGTGTTATTTAAATGGAAAATAAAGAAATGGATACAGGCAAATCTTACTATTGATATTAAGAGCTCACATGGGCGCCAAAATTTTTGTTTTTAGGTATACTATCAATTTTTAGACACCAAAAGAAAAAAAAATTCGTCTTTTTTTGAAACACCCTAATATATATATATATATATATATATATATATATATATATATATATATATATATATATATATATATATATATATATATGAAAATGGTCTTCGTTTGAGGCTCAATCACGCCTAAACCACTGATCGTATCGACATGAAACTACCACCATTCGATGCGAAATTTTTCCTAGATGATTTATGGCTATTTATTTTTAGAATTCTAACGTTCCTTCATTTTTTTATTGCTGTTTTACTTTTATGAACATTTATCCCGCTAATAAAAACAAAAGACAAGCGTTTTCTCTTGATTCTTTTGTTTTCATGGATTTCAACGGAGTTTACTAAACGGATAATGTTCTTTTACATTCAGCTAAGAATCTACTTACAAACTTTCACGCATCCACCCACCAACTCCCACGCACCCCTGCACACCCACTCTCATTTTTTGATAAAAATAAAATGCCGTATCTATGATCGAGTATCACTTGAGAACGGCTGGACCGATTGCGTTAATTTTTTTTTGTTGTCTTCAGAATTGTCAGGAGAATGTTTATAGGTAAGAAAATTTTAAAAAAGTCTGCTAAAACGTTAAAAATTTCGATGATAATCGAAATATTCCAATAACAAAGTATTCCAATTTCTATAGTTACTCATCACGAAATCTCGGGAACTATAGGACTTAGAAATGTGAAACTTGGTAGGAATATTACTTTCGTTATGTAGAGGTCAACTAAAAACGTATTTTAAGAAATTCATCCCCCAAAGGGGATTGCGGGGGCGTTAACAATGAACAATTCCCGTTTTTAAACTATAGCTCCTATAAATTCCAAATTTGGTAGGAATCTTCTGTAAGAGATGTAGAAATAATCTAAGAGCAGATTTTACAACAACTCACCGCTGAAAAAGTTTCCGGTGGTGGGTGTTAAAATGTGAAATTTCTATTTCCAAACTGTAACTTCTACAGACTCCAAATGATTATTTTTTTACTGTTTAAATAGAAAAGGTTAAAGTTAATTGTTTTTTTTTTATTTAATTAATTTCATTTGTTTTTATATAACCTAATTAATCTTATGACAAAACGTCAGTTCATAAGCGGTTGAAAAGTGAAATAAAAATGTCCGACAGAGAAAGTATTGAAAGTTTATGTTTGTGTGCTGACTATGTGTTTGGTTCTAAAAACTGGTCTCATGAGATAAAAGCTCAAACTTTAGGTAAGTAATGATTTGTAAAATATATTGATATATAATTAAATTGTAAATTACAAATTTTTATTAATAATTCGACATTAACTATCAAAAGAATCAAGAAAGTTTTATATTGGATGTTTCACAACAGTCCGAATCACTTTAAGTGACAGAAGATTCCATGAAGGGATTGGTTGCTTTGAAGAATACGATAATATAAGTGAATTTTTCTTTGCAGAGATTAGAGAGGTAAATGTGCATAAAACATAAAATAAAGTGATGATAAAGTTCAAGAGTTAATTATAAATGTAATAAAAATTATTTGAATTTATCTAGAAATCGTTAATTGACGGAATTTACAACGCTTTATTATACTTTCAAGAAATACGAACTTACTTTGAGAGAAAAGAACAAGATCGAATGATGCGTTTGGTTAAACAGGCTAAACAACAGCAGGAGTGGAAATTAAAAAGTAATTTTCTATTTGTTAATTGAGATATTTATATAAAACATAATAAATAAATTTAATTTTAATACAACCCCATCAGATGAAAAAAACATCGCGACGGAATCAACTGAGATAGAAGACGAAGAAGTCATAAAAGGAAGAGTAGGTAAAGAAATGGATAAGGAAAAGAACGGAGGATCAAGGGAAAAAAGGAGAAGATTGAAAAGATAAAGGAAGAAAAACGATTAAAAAAATAAAGAAGGAAGTTAGAAAATGTCCAGAAAATAATATTATTGATCTACATTGACGTACATTTAGCTCTAAATTTCGGTTCATTTTCAAGCTACCTTCTCTATTTTTAAAAAAATATTAATGTTTATTATTGTAATTGTAATAAGATTATTTAATATAAGTGCAGCAGTGATAGCTATGCAGCTGGCGTATGATTCAGTTGATCACCCAATCTATGCAGCTTTTAGAGTGGTTAGTACTTTGATGGTTGATCTTCATAAGAATACGATTGGCCTGCATGAACATCATTGTTGTTAGGTATAAGTTAAAGGCTCATTGATCACTACAATGCAGAATTTTAGTGATTAATGAAAATTTGCCTATCACCGATTGTACTGGCGTGAGTTTTCTCTGTGGTTTCCTCATGTCACTGTGTTCCGCCGTGTAATGGGACACAGGGTAGATACGGTACAATAAAGCACATGACGGTCCACAGCCGCAAAATATATATACATACAAATAATTAAATAAATTTTGTTTGTCATTGATAAATAATTAATACCGTAATTAACTTATAAAAAAAAAGTTTATAAATATATTAACACATAATATTTAATCTTCATCTTCATCTTCAATAATCATCTTATGGATTGCAAGAATTGGTAACTCTTCAACTATGAATTCGTTTGAGAAAGTGATTTGATCGAAGAATATTCTAAATTTTGAGTCGGATAGAAATTGATCATTGATAGTTGAGAAATGACAAACAAAATCCGCAGAATTTGAGATCGTCACAATCTATATTAATGATCAATTTTTTTTTATATAAATTCAAAATGGATGTGATTAAATTGAGAAGAAAAAAATAATTTAAATGACGGTAGAACTTTGCTTAGACATTACTTGATTTTTGTTTATTCTTAAACAATGACGAAGTGGAGCATTTTCAACTGCAAACAGATAATTATATGAACGCATTCCCGTTAAAATAAAAACGTAGTAATTTCTTTCTCCATAAGTTTGAAAACCATATATTTCTTCTACATAACCACGAAAACTGAATTGATAAATGTAAATATACGTAATGTGTCTATCGTTATCTATTTAATTATTTTTATACCTGTTATTTCTTCTATAAAAGTATCCGTCATTTGGATGAATAATAATAAATAAGTTCCTGATTAAGTTTACGACGTTATCATGGTTATTCATCTTTCATAGGTTATATCAATCTGTCATTTAATAGATAGTCTTTTGTTTTATCATTTGTTTTCTTTGGTTATGTTAGTCTGTTATTTAATCGATCGTCTTTTTTTAAAAATAAAAATAACATAATATAATTTTAAGATTAGTTGAATGAAGAAGAAGTTTATAATCAGTTCATAAAGAAGATACGTATATTCATTATATTTTTAGTTATAATATTTATTTATTTTTTAATAAGATATATATTAATTTATCATTTGTGATAATAAGTGTATTTATAAATCGAATATTAAATATTTATAAATTGTGTAAAAATAGTGAAATTATGGTGAAAAAAAGAAAAGCTCAAATTGGCCGATCGACACGTAGAACGAAGAGACAAAAAATAGTACGTTCACAACGTTTTGTCGATGAAGCAATTGACGAAAATATTGTCATCGACAACGATATAAATAATGAAGAAATTAGAGAAAATAATATCAATGACAACGACGATATTAATAATGAAGATAATAATGATATTGATGATAATAATAATAATAATAATAATAATAATAATAATAATAATAATAATAATAGCAAGCGATGCTTGCTACGTGGCCTCCAAGCGGCGCATCGCGGGAAACGCAGACCATAACATCAGGTCTGTAGGCGAACGACGTAGCCCGTGCAGTGGGCCAACTACCCACTGCATGGAAATAACTGAGTTACCACAAGATACCAACTCAGAAGTGCTCCCCACAACCGGTCCTTTTCGGATGAGGACCATTCATCAGGTGGGAGGAGCACGCCGGACCCGATGAATGATGACGACCCTGGCGCCTTAAGGACTTACTTTAAGTGGACGGAGGAACTGAGAGTCGATCTCTTGGTGTGCTACCAACGTAGCGAGCCGGGGGTGAGCGGCTATATGGCCCGGATGCACACTCTTTGGAGTGATATGCATCCGGAGCTAGCGCATTTTACGCCCAAACACCTGCGTAATTATGCCGCTCATCTTCGGCGAAATAGAAGATCGCTTGTGCCGGACAGAAGGCAGTCTAATAGACTTTCCTTTCCGGCGCAACTACACCAAAAGCGACGCCGTTCCTCCTTGGACAACAACAATCCCTTTGTAGGACGGCAAGTAAGTATATCTAAAAAGATAACTTACTCCCAACAACAGCTTGACGCGGTAAACGAAGATCTCCGTGCAAACATCCTGGAGGATTCCACCCTGCTCACTGTGAGCCAGGTTGTGTATGGTGCAGCAGTTTCGGCTTTTCCGAGAGAGAGACAATGTCTCTCGATCGAGGCAAGGTTGAAACAGCGCATCTCACAACTTGGCTTGAAAATTGACATGTCCCGGAAACAGGTCTCCCGCATTCAGTGTGTGATTGAGTACGACACAACTCAAACACCATACACGCCCCGAATTCGGCGCATTGCTGCTGAACTTCGGTGGCGTCATCACACACTGAACAAGAGTACTCTTCATGTCATCAAGGAAGAGTGTCTTAATAAATTGCGGGCTCTAGTGGCTGCTAAAAAGTCATTAGAGAAAAGGCTGAAGCGGTTGGTCGACAACTCGTTGTTTCGATCCAGCCCTTCACGGTTTCTGACACCAAAGACCGATGTTACCGGGAATTATCCAACACCTGAGCGGGTGGAAGCTTTTTGGACTGAGTTGTATGGAGATCAACCAAACGTGAACGCCAACACTCCAGCTCTGCACGACTTCAAAGTATTCTGTCGGGAACACCGTCGACAGAATGCTGATGAAGAGAGCCCTGCAGTCAGTGTGGATGAAGTTCGTTCAGCTCTAAATGGCAGCAAAAATTGGGCTGCCCCGGGACCAGACGGCATTAATGTCTTTTGGTGGAAGAAGTTTACTTCTACCCACCTCCATCTGGCCCGCATATTTACATCATACATTAGAGCTGACGATCCGATTCCGGACTGGCTTGTAGAAGGGCGAACCGTACTGATACCTAAAAAAGGTGACTTGTCTGACCCTAAGAATTTCAGGCCTATCACCTGCTTGAATGCGGTTTATAAAATTTTTACAAAAATTTTAAATAACCGTATCTTGCAGCAGATAGAGCCTGTATGGCAACAGATATATGAACAACGTGGCAGTAAAGAGGCCTGTCAGGTTGCAAGGAGAACCTGATAGTGGATCGATGCGTCTTACAAGATGCGATCTACTATCAACGCAACCTGTCAATGGCTTGGATTGACTATCGCAAGACATTTGACTCAACTCCACATGAGTTAATTTTATATCTACTCAAATGCCTGGGAGTCAATCCCGAAATAGTGGAATGTATTCGGCGTACAATGCAGCTCTGGCGAACGCGATTTCACATTGGAAGTGGAAACGCATTGCACGTAACCGGAGTTGTAGAGTACAAACGAGGGGTCTTCCAAGGCGATTCCTTGAGCCCTCTGCTGTTTTGCATTTCACTGCTGCCTATATCTGTTGCTCTCCGTAAAACTCGTGGGTACTCTGTGGGGCCTCCGGGTGATCGAAAATATTCGATCACCCATCTGCTTTACATGGATGATCTGAAGCTATATAGTGCTGATGAAGATCATCTACAAGCAGCCCTCAACATCGTAGCAGAGTACACACGAGATGTCGGAATGTCTTTTGGGTTGGACAAGTGTGCGGTCGTACATCTGGCGAGGGGTAAGTGCTCTGATACTGGTGATGATGTCGAATTAGTGGATGGGAGCGTCTTAAGCCAATTAGACGCCGGGGAGTTGTATAGATATCTAGGAATGGAAGAGCACCGCATGCATGCGGTCTCTGAAGTCCGAACAACTCTCCAGAGCGAGTATGTTAGGAGACTCCGGAAAATTTGCCCTCCGAACTTTCCGGCAAAAACAAAGTCTCAGCTACTAACATGCTCGCTGTCCCAGTCTTACTATACTCTTTCGGTGTCCTGAAATGGACCCGAAAGGATTTACGAGATCTCGACATCAAAACCCGTAAGATCATTAATATGAATCGGAGCATGCACCCCAATTCATCAGTCACCAGATTATACCTCTCCCGGTCCATCGGTGGGAGAGGTTTGCAGAGTTTGGAGCGGCTTCACGACCGTTTGGTCCTGGGTTTAACTCACGAAGTTGTCAATTTCACTGCAGACGAGGATGACTTTCTTATGCAAATTGTACATAAACATGAAAATGCGCATAAGGGGTCATTCTTGTATAAGGCAGCAATATATGCGGCAAGAACCCTTGGTCTTGGAGAAATAAACGCTCTTATGGAACTCCGAAAGGAGGAATTTAAGAGCGTCATCAGGAACGCCGAGGAAAAACTACTCCTTGGCGAACTGATGGACAAGTCCATGCACAGCGTGTTCTTTAAACACGTGCGTGATCATGGCTTGTCCATCCAGCTGACGTTTTCCTTCTTAAAGTCAGCGGGCCTGATGTCCGAGACTGAAGGGTTCATATTTGCCTGCCAAGATGGTGTCATTAACACTCTTGAGTACCGTAGCAAGGTGCTCCAGGTGCAGCTTCCGGACACGTCCTGTAGGAGGTGTAGACCACATCCGGAGACGCTTATGCACCTTTTGTCGGCATGTCCAGTGCTGGCGAGAGGTGCATATATCCAGCGTCACAATGCTGCCCTGAGAGTACTGTACTACTATCTTCGTCATTGCTACGGTATTGACGTGACACCAGTGCTGCCTTATTTGCCAGGAGATATTCCCCAGGTTGTTGAGAATGACAGTTGCAAAATTTATTGGAACATGCCATTTGCAACAACCCGGCGGATAGATCACAACAAACCTGATATTGTGCTCTTCGACAAGGCCACTCGTGACATTTATGTCATTGAGTTCTCGGCCCCGGCTGAATACAACATCTCAGCCAAAGAAGAGCACAAAAGACAAATATATCAGGATCTCCTGTTTGAAATTGGCAAACTTTACCCAGGTTACCGTGTCAAGCTTGTCGTCCTGATTGTTGGCGTCCTAGGAGGGATGAAACAGTCTTTTGTATCCTCACTTGCCAAAGTTCCAGCTTGCTCATCAAAAGCTGAGTTCTTGGCAGTTAGGATGCAGAAGGCTGTTTTACTTGGTTCTCTCCGTCTCTTAAGGGAAATGACTTTGGCCTGCTGTGATCACTAACCGCCTTGTTGTGCGGAGTGGTCCAGCAGTAACGGATGGAGCTCAGGCTGGGCCCTCGGAGAATCGGACTCCGGGGATAACCCCCCTGAGCATTTAATAACAAAATAATAATAATAATAATAACCTCTTGGTGTGCTACCAACGTAGCGAGCCGGGGGTGAGCGGCTATATGGCCCGGATGCACACTCTTTGGAGTGATATGCATCCGGAGCTAGCGCATTTTACGCCCAAACACCTGCGTAATTATGCCGCTCATCTTCGGCGAAATAGAAGATCGCTTGTGCCGGACAGTAGGCAGTCTAATAGACTTTCCTTTCCGGCGCAACTACACCAAGAGCGACGCCGTTCCTCCTTGGACAACAACAATCCCTTTGTAGGACGGCAAGTAAGTATATCTAAAAAGATAACTTACTCCCAACAACAACTTGACGCGGTAAACGAAGATCTCCGTGCAACTATCCTGGAGGACTCCACCCTGCTCACTGTGAGCCAGGTTGTGTATGGTGCAGCAGTTTCGGCTTTTCCGAGAGAGAGACATTATCTCTCGATCGAGGCAAGGTTGAGACAGCGCATCTTACAACTTGGCTCCAAAATTGACAGATCCCGGAAACATGTCTCCCGCATTCAGTGTGTGATTGAGTTCGAAACAACTCAAAAAGCATACACGCCCCGAATTCGACGCATTGTTACTGAACTTCGGCGGCGTCATCACACACTGAACAAGAGTACTCTTCTTGTCATCAAAGAAGAGTCTCTTAATAAATTGCGGGCTCTAGTGACTGCCAAAAAGTCACTAGAGAAAAGGCTGAAGCGGTTGGTCGACAACTCGTTGTTTCGATCCAGCCCTTCACGGTTTCTGACATCAAAGACCAATGTTACCGGGACTTATCCAACACCTGAGCGGGTGGAAGCTTTTTGGACTGAGTTGTATGGAGATCAACCAAACGTGAACGCCAATACTCCAGCTCTGCACGACTTCAAAGCATTCTGTCGGGAACACCGTCGGCAGAATGCTGATGAAGAGAGCCCTGCAGTCAGTGTGGATGAAGTTCGTTCAGCTCTAAATGGCAGCAAAAATTGGGCTGCCTCGGGACCAGATGGCATTAATGTCTTCTGGTGGAAAAAGTTTACTTCTACCCACCTCCATCTGGCCCGCATATTTACATCGTACATTAGAGCTGACGATCCGATTCCGAACTGGCTTGTAGAAGGGCGAACCGTACTGATACCTAAAAAAGGTGACTTGTCTGACCCTAAGAATTTCAGGCCTATCACCTGCTTGAATGCGGTTTATAAAATTTTTACAAAAATTTTAAATAACTGTATCTTGCAGCAGATAGAGCCTGTATGGCAACAGATATATGAACAACGTGGCAATAAAAGAGGCCTGTCAGGTTGCAAGGAGAACCTGATAGTGGATCGATGCGTCTTACAAGATGCGATCTACTATCAATGCAACCTGTCAATGGCTTGGATTGATTATCGCAAGGCATTTGACTCAACTCCACATGAGTTGATTTTATATCTACTCAAATGCCTGGGAGTCAATCCGGAAATAGTGGAATGCATTCGGCGTACAATGCAGCTCTGGCGAACGCGTTTTCACATTGGAAGTGGAAATGCATTGCACGTAACCGGAGTTGTAGAGTATAAACGGAGGGTCTTCCAAGGTGATTCCTTGAGCCCTCTGCTGTTTTGCGTTTCACTGCTGCCTATATCTATTGCTCTCCGTAAAACTCGTGGGTACTCTGTGGGGCCTCCGGGTGATCGAAACTATTCGATTACCCATCTGCTTTACATGGATGATCTGAAGATGTATAGTGCTGATAAAGATCATCTACAAGCGGCCCTCAACATCGTAGCAGAGTACACACGAGATGTCGGAATGTCTTTTGGGTTGGACAAGTGTGCGGTCGTACATCGCGAGGGGTAAGTGCTCTGATACTGGTGTTGATGTCGAGTTAGTGGATGGGAGTGTCTTAAGACAATTAGACGCCGGGGAGTTGTATAGATATCTAGGAATGGAAGAGCACCGCATGCATGCGGTCTCTGAAGTCCGAACAACTCTCCAGAGCGAGTATGTTAGGAGACTCCGGAAAATTTGGTCCTCCGAACTTTCCGGCAAAAACAAAGTCTCAGCTACTAACATGCTCGCTGTCCCAGTCTTACTATACTCTTTCGGTGTCCTGAAATGGACCCGAAAGGATTTACGAGATCTCGACATCAAAACCCGTAAGATCATTAATATGAATCGGAGCATGCACCCCAATTCATCAGTCGCCAGATTATACCTCTCCCGGTCCATCGGTGGGAGAGGTTTGCAGAGTTTGGAGCGGCTTCACGACCGTTTGGTCCTGGGTTTAACTCACGAAGTTGTCAATTTCACTGCAGACGAGGATGACTTTCTTATGCAAATTGTACATAAACATGAAAATGCGCATAAGGGGTCATTCTTGTATAAGGCAGCAATATATGCGGCAAGAACCCTTGGTCTTGGAGAAATAAACGCTCTTATGGAACTCCGAAAGGAGGAATTTAAGAGCGTCATCAGGAACGCCGAGGAAAAACTACTCCTTGGCGAACTGATGGACAAGTCCATGCACAGCGTGTTCTTTAAACACGTGCGTGATCATGGCTTGTCCATCCAGCTGACGTTTTTTTCCTTCTTAAAGTCAGCGGGCCTGATGTCCGAGACTGAAGGGTTCATATTTGCCTGCCAAGATGGTGTCATTAACACTCTTGAGTACCGTAGCAAGGTGCTCCAGGTGCAGCTTCCGGACACGTCCTGTAGGAGGTGTAGACAACATCCGGAGACGCTTATGCACCTTTTGTCGGCATGTCCAGTGCTGGCGAGAGGTGCATATATCCAGCGTCACAATGCTGCCCTGAGAGTACTGTACTACTATCTTCGTCATTGCTACGGTATTGACGTGACACCAGTGCTGCCTTATTTGCCAGGAGATATTCCCCAGGTTGTTGAGAATGACAGTTGCAAAATTTATTGGAACATGCCATTTGCAACAACCCGGCGGATAGATCACAACAAACCTGATATTGTGCTCTTCGACAAGGCCACTCGTGACATTTATGTCATTGAGTTCTCGGCCCCGGCTGAATACAACATCTCAGCCAAAGAAGAGCACAAAAGACAAATATATCAGGATCTCCTGTTTGAAATTGGCAAACTTTACCCAGGTTACCGTGTCAAGCTTGTCGTCCTGATTGTTGGCGTCCTAGGAGGGATGAAACAGTCTTTTGTATCCTCACTTGCCAAAGTTCCAGCTTGCTCATCAAAAGCTGAGTTCTTGGCAGTTAGGATGCAGAAGGCTGTTTTACTTGGTTCTCTCCGTCTCTTAAGGGAAATGACTTTGGCCTGCTGTGATCACTAACCGCCTTGTTGTGCGGAGTGGTCCAGCAGTAACGGATGGAGCTCAGGCTGGGCCCTCGGAGAATCGGACTCCGGGGATAACCCCCCTGAGCATTTAATAACAAAATAATAATAATAATAATAATAATAAAAAGAACAACAGATTATTATTATTATTATTATTATTATTATTATTATTATTATTATTATTATTATTATTATTATTATTATTATTATTATTATTATTATTATTATTATTATTATTATTATTATTATTATTATTATTATTATTATTATTATTATTATTATTATTATTATTATTATTATTATTATTATTATTATTATTATTATTATTATTATTATTATTATTATTATTATTATTATTATTATTATTAAAAAAAGCTTAAATAAATCTATGTCATTCGCCTGGCATAGTAATCCGTTTCATAATTCGATGAGATAGAGTGAATATGTACATTACATCTTGATAAAGAAGAAATAACGTTTACTAATACTTAGTTATACGTTTATAATGTTCGTTGCAACGATAAACATGAAATTAATAAATAAAGAAAAAAAATTGAATGGTTACTAGGTTCATTGTTTTTTGTTATTAAAAAAAAAAATAAGCAAATAAACATTTAAACCATTTATCTGTCATCAACGCTACTATCAACATCAACTTCATGAATTTTCAACGGTCACCATTTTTCCGGCAAGGGCGTCATTATAAGTATGTCTTTTTTATAATTTGTAATTGAATTTAAAATCTTTTTTGTTTATTTTATAAATTATTGATTATTTTTTTTTTCAGTTTCACTGGGTACGTTCAGAAGCTTTTCGGGTACCGTGAATTACTTTTTACCGACAATTTTTCATTTGGCCTGGGTCTGGGGATCATGTTATAATGATTGTCGATAATCAACATGAGCTTGAGTCGATTATCAAAATAAATCAGGTAAAAAGAAAAAAGGTTGTGGTTAAACGTACTCTCTGCTCACCGTATTGGTCCGCAGTGGTCATACGTTTAACCATTTCCATTAAAACATTTTATGATATTTCTTTTTCAAATATCATATCGCCCCGGGTCGAAAAAAAATCTTAATTATGACTTAAAATTTAAGTCAAAATCCTTCAAATTTCAACTAAGTTAATTTTTTTAGTCAGTATAAAATTTCCATAACAGTTGACTTAGATTTGACTTTTTGTGGCTTAGTTAGGATCGATTTAAGCCACATTTAAGTCAAAATTGCGTCGATTTAAATGCATTTTAATTAGATTTAAGTTAAAAAAAGTTTCATTTAAGTCAAAATTAATTCAATTGAAATATATTTTATTCAGATTTAAGACAAAAAAAGTTACATTAAAGTCAGAATAAAACAAAATTAAACAGTTACAATGCAAATTTAAAAAATACTTATAATTAGTAACATATAATTAATTATAGGAATAATTATTAACCACAGCTATAATAATAATAATAATAATAATAATAATAATAATAATAATAATAATATTAGTAATTAAAAAAATAATTATTATAAATATTCAAAAGTTGAAAAAATGTTGGAAGCATTGAAGTGTGATTTGGCTGGAAGAATTCCAATTTCTTGGATCGTTTAGATAATTTATTAGAATTATTCGATGTAGTCATTGATCGTTTTGTAGAAGATCTCGAAGTTGAAGGACTCGCTCCTTTATATTTTAACTTCCGGTTACAGCAAACGTTATTTATATGTTTGGAAAACATTTTTGATGTGATAGGAATGGCCAACTTTATTTTAATTAAATCTAAAATTATCAATTTATTAATATGAAATCATCATAATCTTACGTCATAAATTTAATTTTACGATATCTACCTTTAATCGCGTCGCTTAGACGCCAATAGACTCCAAGAGATCCTTTACAACCTTTAGCTGAATAAAATTGTAGATTATTTCCATATAATTCGACTAAGATCTCCGTAATAATTTTTTTCCAATCTTTTTTTTCTCCGTGGCGGCGCAGAATAGATTCAAATCTTTCTTTACGTATATAACAATTTGAGCCTTCGAAAATTTCGACCTGTAAATAATGGAAGAAATGCGTTGGTACACTGATAGAAGGATTTGTTTATAGTTAAAAATATTTGTTAATATTTAACAAATCATTCATTAGAGACCACTTGTTAGTCCTTAATAAATATTTCTTAGTATTTATAAAGATTTATTAATATTTAATAAAGGAATATCAGATTTATTAAATACAAATAAATCATTTTAAATACCAAGAAATATTTGTTTAATACTAAAAAGTAGTCTCTAATAAATTATTTGTTAACTATTAACGAATATTTTTTTAAACAAATGAATCTTTCTATCAGTGTATTAAAAGTAATTACTGGAAAAAATATTAAATAGTTAAGGTCAATATTACCTTATTTGGACTAACTGTATTAATGCACTTAATGGCCTGTAAATATCATTGATAAATTATTAAACATAGTTATGTAATAACGATCTATAAATCGATAGCAAAATATTTTCAAATTACTTACAAATGACTTTTATTCATACCTGATTTGTCTGAAGTTCATTTGTTGATGTATTTTGTCTTTGGTGAATACCTTCAAAATAGCACATTATACATCTCATACCATCCATGAATTCATGAGACACTAAAATTAAAAAAAAAAATATTTGCTTGCAATAATTTAATATAAAATTATAATTTTATAAAATTATCTATAAACATAATCATTACGATAACATTAATAACTATGATTATAATAATAATAAAGCAAGAAACTATAATAGTAAAAAAAATTCAATTATTAATATCAAAATAAATAAACTATAGCAATTAAGCTTTAAGCAATTAAACTTTGTTTTTCTACAAAAATTATTGTTTTTCAACAAAAATTATTTCTTTTTCATCAAAAATTTTTTTTTTACCAAAAATCGTTTTTTGATTAACAAAAATGATTTTTTTCCAACAAAAATTATATTGTTTTTAATAAAATCTTTTAAGCTTCAATAGATTTACTGAAAGTTTACATACATAGAGGTGGACTTTCCAATTCATTAGCAATTGTATCGTTTTCTTTATCTTCCTTATCATCTTCACTACTTGATTCCCCATCAGATGATCTGGTACAATTTTGGAGAGGATCAACCGCATCTGAAGTTAATTCAGATGGACTTTGAGTTTTTAAGCTATTAAAAATCGAAGCTTTTTTTAGAAGGGATTCACTACGGTTTTGTTTTTGGCTAACTGCACTCTTATTTTTGGTTTTTTTATTTTGTAATTCCTTTTTCTTGTCCAATACATCTTTAGTGTATGATTTTTGTATTTTTGGATCAATAATACAACCGACATCATCAACTGCTAATTTTTCTAAATCAGATATCTTACCTTTCATTAAAAAGAATATTTTTGTTTAATTAATCACCTGTTTTTATACATAAAAATAATTTCAATAATACTTACAACCCATTTTCAAAACTCTCGCTGAATGCTTCATAGTTACATTAGTTGTTTTATCCGTCCATTCGAGTGAGGTTAGAGCTCCTTCGTGTCGATCACGCGCAGGAATTTTCGAGGTAGCTATTACATCAGACTTTTTGTCCAAAATCCAATATATCAGAGCAAATCTCATGATTTAAATCTTTATCAAATGTATCAAATGAAAATAAAATTAAATGAAGAGCTGTAGAGAACAAAATCGACGCTTAGTATATTGTAGATGTTATGCGTAGTATATTGTAGACGTTATACGCACAATGTCGACACAATTATGATGCTCTTACACTATTGGTCATCTGAGAGAGCAATGCTTAACGCTATTGGTCAATTTTTAATAAGACTGCATGATTGGGTACCATCTTCTTTACCGATTGCAGACCTAAGAAAACTCAGCTTAATATATTCACTAGCTTATCGACTATTTATGTCAGCTTTATAAACACAACTTTATAAAGTTTACAAATTAAAAAAAAAAAAAACATTTTAACTAATACAACTTATTACTAATTTAAATAAAAGAATTCGATAAAAAAATTTGTTATTATTAATAAATAAAATATAAAATGTTATATCATAGTATTGGAGATTTATCTCCAGATTTTGGAGCGCTTGAGATTAGATAACCTAAAACAAAGATAGAGTGCAGCCTTGGTGAATGAAATAATTTTATTAATTTTTTCTAAAAAACAACAATTTTGGTAAGTACGGCCTGTTATAATCTTAATTTTTATTAATAATATTTATAATGCTATTATTGATAAAATGAAAATGAGAAATTTTTTCAAACACTTGTTTTGTCAACAATAGTCAATGACACAAATAGCAATATTATAAATTTTCAATATGAGAAAACAACTTAGAGAACAAAGTCAAGAAGCAAGATATAAGTACATGAAATCTGTCGAAAAGAGTGATGAAAATAAGCACGAAAAACTGTAAGTTATTTTATTTATTAATTGCATGTCATTTTCGTAGGTGTAAAAAAAACAAACATTTGGAGTCCTATTGGCATGTTGTTTGACATAATTTTTTCCTTAAATTTTTAGTTACGGGTCGGAACAAACCAAAACTGCTGAAGACTTTCTGCAGATCACAAATCCTGAATTAGATAATGATACATCAAATATAAATAATTCGTCAGACCATCCGAATCCATCGAATTCCAGCGAGAGTTCATCATCAGAAAATTCGACCTTTGATGATAGCAGTAATGAAATTACTCCAAATAATTCATCTAGTAATGCCGATTCTTCGATCTCTGCAGAAAGTGAAGATTCAAGGATTTTGGACAATATTGGAGACAATCCTAATATTAGTAATAATGATGGTGCAGAAAATATAAATGATGCGGATCGTTTGTTGATACCACTTTATAGAGGATCAGTTATGAATGTTGAACAAAGTAATTTGATGATTTTATCATTGCTACTGAAACACAACATGACACAGTCATGTATTTCTGATGTCATGGAAGTCGTAAAATTCCACTGTCCCTCTGAAGGCTTACAGAAAAATAATTTACATATTTTTAATAAATATGTGTCCAAAGCTGAACTACTCAAACATTACTATTGCGTTAACTGTCTTAATAATTTAATGACTGAAGATGAAAAGTGCAGTTGTGGTCATAAGGAGGTTGCATATTTCTTGCAATTATCTATTTTTGATCAGCTACAAGAACTATTTCGCCGACCGGGTTTTTTCGATCAGCTTCAACATCGTTTTCATCGACAGAAAACAAGTAATACTTCTGTTGAAGATATTTACGATGGTACTTTATATCAAAAATACTGGAGAAATGGATTTTTCGCGAGTCCATGCAACATTTCACTTACCTGGTACATTGATGGAGTATCACCATTCAAATCTTCCAAATATAGCCTAACTCCTTTTTATATAAGAATAAATGAATTACCTTATCACAAAAGAATCTTAAAAGAAAATACAATCTTAGCTGGACTATGGTTTGGATTGGTAAAGCCAGACTATAATCTATATATAGATAAATTTTATTTGGAATTCCAAAGTTTGTATGAAGGAAAACAGCTTTATATACACGATCTTAATGCATTGAGGACTGTTAAAGCTGTTTTACTGACTGGTACGGCTGATCTTCCAGCGAAAGCTGCAGTGTTAAACATGATATTATTTAACGGCGAGTATGGTTGTGTTGACTGTGAAAACCCCGGTGAAACTTTGAAGCTCAATACAGGTGGACATACATTTATAAATATCAACCGAATGCACCTCTACGTAGTTTAACAAATGTCTTACATTATGCAGACAAAGCTGTTGCTTTGAAAAAAGTAATTAAAGGCGTTAAAGGACCTTGCGCTCTGTCTAAAGTCATGTCTAATTTTATTGTTGGTAATGCAATCGACTCGATGCATTGTATTTACGAAGGCAATGTAAAAAAATTAATGCATTTATGGTTTGATGCAGAATATAGTTCAAGTCCATTTTCTCTCAGGCAAGTAATTGATGTAGTTAAAGACAAATTTAAAAATATCCAAGTTCCACGGTTCGTTCATCGATTCAATACTATTGATAATTTTGCCACTTGGAAAGCATCAGAATATAAAAATTGGTTCTTTTATTACTCGGTTCCTATTTTATCAGATATAATGACACCTGAGTATTTCAGTCACTATATGCTTTTAGCAACTTCTATTGTGATGCTAAACGCAAATGTAATAACTCAAACGATGATAAATACCAGTAAAAAAAATTTACAATTGTTCGTCAAACTATTTCCAGATTTATATGATCTAAAGTAAAATCATTGGGACCATTGTGGTCGCATTCATGCTTTTCATTGGAAAATCTAAATGGCTTAATGGTAAAAGATATGCATGGTACAACGAATGCAGATTCACAAATTGTTAATTCACATTGGCAAAATTTATTGTTACATTCTCGAGTACAGAGATTACCTGATGGTACAATGCGTGACTTTGCTAAAAGAAAAAAAAAACAAGTAAAAATACAAGAAATCTTCGATAAATTCAGTACAGTTGGTACTTACTCAAAATTTGACTTGGATAAAGACAATGTTGTAACAAGAAGTTTAAATAATGGGAACATTCAAGGTGTTTATGGTTTAGAATATTTTCGATTATTATTAAATGGTATATTGTTTATATCAAAAAATTATAAAGAAACATTAAAAAATAATTCTTCTTATGTAGCATTTAAATACTTGAATGAAAAACGTTTTGGTCTTCTTCATTCTTTTATAAAAATTATTGATAAAATATGCGATTGTCAAAAAATTAGTAATTATAAGTGCCTTGGCCATCATTTTGCAATAATAACTCTGCTGCAAGTAGAATCTTTCAAAGAGCCTGTCAGACTTCTCCAACTATCACACTTATATGAATTCATTGTAACTGAAAATGTATTTGCGATTCCTGTCGAAAATTTACTATCGGTATGTTTTTATATTAATACAGGTAATAAAACATTTATTGCAGAATTGGTTAATCAACATGAAAATGAATGATATTGTAAACAAGAGCTTGTACAAATTCTTCAGGAACAGAATAAAAAAAAATCATTGCAATAAAAATTTTTTTAATAATAATTTTGATTTAATCAGAAATAATTTTTTAAAAATTTGCTGTAATTAAAATTGAGTTTTAATTTTAGATAAGTTTAATAAATAAATAAGTATAAAAACCCCATTCGATTTGACTTAATTAAGTTAAAATTAAGTCAAATATAGAACTAGATTTCGAATCGATAACCAGTTATTTTTTTAAGACAAAATAAGTCAAATTTAAGGCAATGAAATAATTTAAGCCAAAAAAAGTTAAATTAAAGGAAACTAAACAATTTAAGTAAAAAAAAAGTCTAATTTAAGGCAAAAAAGTTAAAAAAAGTTAAGATTAAGTCAACATTAAGTCAAAAAAAGTTTAAACAGTTAAAATGTGGAATACAGTTGTCGGTATATCGACGACTTCAAAGGAAATTAAGTTAAATCAAGTCAAATTTAAGATTTTTTTTCGACCCGGGGCGTTACAGATGCCATCTGGAACTTAATATAATAATGATTTTTTTTCACTTTTTGAAGGTGCTGATGGTTTGCGCGGTCTGCCAGTATGGTCGGAGCTTTGATGTCGGTCAAAATTACTCGCCGTTTGAATTTCGAGTTTTCAGTTTCAACTTCGTTATGTTAACGAGTATGTTTTACGTTCCGGCAAACTCAACTTACGAGCGACGAGTCGTCGAATGTGAGATGGAGGACGATTAATACTCATTTCTCCATGAATCGGACCATTTCTATTGACTAATTTCTCCATTTATTCTTTGTTTTGTTGTTCATCAACATTTCTTTTTATTATAATAATAATTATAATAATAATACTAATAATAATTTATTATATCAATAAATTTTATTTTAAGTGAATTTGACTCTTCTTTGAAAAATATTTTAAATTTCAGAAAAAAATAAAAATTAACAAAAAAAGAAAAAAATAAAAATGATGAATAAAATTTAATTTATTTTCTTTGAAAATTCGCCCAGCGAAGCGGGCGGGGACGGCTAGTATATATATATATATATATATATATATATATATATATATATATATATATATATATATATTCTTGTCAATTTTTGTATGTTGACTTGAACCGTCTAACTGTGAAGAGGAAAAAAAAAGATCTAAAAGTTGTTCCCAACAATGAAGAAGATCAGTGTATTTTTGTTAATTGAGCAGGGTTATTGAGTTGGGTATTTTATAAAAAAGTATCGTTCAATATTTGACAATTGGAAAACTTTAGTCAACTGTCTCAATTCCAGAAAATACTGACTTCATTTCAGTGCATTCTGTTAAGCATTGGCTGTTATCCAACAAAATAAGAAAGCAGTAACGAACCGAAAAGATTCTATCGATCTGACATTGGTAACATACTCTGATATCGTAAATACTATCGTTGCGCTTGTTACTTTATCATAGTTGGTAACGTTATTGCTCGAGACTTGAACAGTATGGTAGACGTAATTTTACTATCGGAAAAAGTAAATCTATTCATCAAAATGTCAATGCTTGACTGATTGAATTGAGAATATTAAAACTTTTCAGCAGCTTTAATCTTAATAAGCTCATATGCAGAATTTTTTTTTTTTTTTTGATATATTTCCATTCAACCAATTAATAATTTTCATATCATCTTTGCAACTTAAATATGATATTTTTATAACATTAAAATGTAAAACTTTGCTGAATTGTAAATTTAGCAAAAATTTTCCCTTTCCCTTATTAGTCAAACCGATTACACGAAAAAAAGGGATTCTAAATTTGAATCTACAGTCGACTCTCTCAAAATGACCACTCTCAAATTGTTCGTTCCCCTATTTTAGCTTTCAGTTCTTTCCCCCACCAACAAACAACAATTAATTGCTTCACTCTTTCTGAAAATGTCCGCATAAATTTTCTCACTATACTCTCTCAAAATATCCGCATAAAACTATTAATTGAAAAAAAGAAATTTTTGACACCATAAATAATGAAAACATTTTTTATATTATCAATACATCAATAATATGAATCAGTACTCGAACTAAGAAATTTTTTTTCAATCTGTTGGAAGATTTTAGTTGTTTTGAAACAAAGCAAAAATTTTCTTGTCTGACGAAAATTTTTTACTTTAACCAAGAAACTGTTTTTTCTGTATATAAATATAGAAGATTTCTTTGATAATTAAGAAAAAATAAAATTTTATTTCCATGTGTATACATGGACCGGCTCTTAAGTAAGAATAATTAAGAATGGAGTTAGTACGGTAAAGTAGCAATTTGTACATAAGTCTAAATACGAATAGTATACACATGCAAATAGTCATTAAAATTAATCGAAGCCGAGTGGACACTTTGAGAGAGTAGTCGAAGAAGTTTAAAAACGCGGAAAAAGTCAACCACAGAGGTATAGTAGAGGGGGAACTGTAATTTTTAGAAATATATTTCCCTACAGCCCCAAAAACGGACATTTAGAGAGAGTTGATTTTACTTGTATTATACCAATATACTTACTATACTAAGTGCAGTATTCACTATCCTGCTAAGTTGTAAATGGCACTATCGTAATATAAAATTGTAATCACTTTTTTCCGGTGTATGTAATTCACTATTAAACTTTATCATGAAAGTTTCAAATCAGATAGACTTGATGAATGTAAATATATTTATAAAGTTAATAAACATAAATAAATATATCCATGTTTGTAGAGAGTCAAGAAAATCAATACTCAATAGCTTGATACATTTTTTAATAAGTTGCCATACTCATTTTTGTTCATTTGAGTTTCAAGCATTTTTTGTAAAGAACAAAACAAATATTTTACTTGCTACGACATTGACATCTTTTTAATCATAAACTAAATTTAACGGTGTTGGTGACATTCAAGCCAGTTAATCCAAATAAATACTTAGTATTTAAGAATAGGCCAGCTGTCAAGCCTAGTGGGATTGAAAAAAAAAAAAATCACCTTGAAATTATATTGACAACAATATTTCTCGAACTAATAAACCGATTTTGATTCAGCTTAATATATCCGAGTCAATTTCTACAGAAATGAGTCCTTTATTATGTTTTGGGATTGATTGACAAAGAAGTTAAGAGGCAATTTAAAAAATAAAACACCAGTTTCTTTGCTAAGATTTTTAGTAAAATCTTGAAACCGATTTAGTTCAATTTTATAAGAAATATTCAAATAGATTGAATTTTTTTTTACAAACTGAGAAACTTTTCATTTCCTTGAATTCTCGATTGAAATCACGTAAGAGTCATTTTGTCTGAACAAAACTCAAAAAAAATTGATCGCAATTGTATATTTCATTTCAATTATGGCTTTAACTTGCTATAGTACTGAACAACAATAAAAATAAGTTCATTCGTATAAATATACTGTATCTAACGTTACAATATTGTTGTATAATTTTATGAAACTCGTGGGTAGACCTAATCGAAATATGACCGTAAATACGGTTTAAGGTTTATAGATGTTCGTCTTTTTGAGACTACAGGAAATATTATTATAACTTGATTGTATAATTGTTTAATTGTTTGGTGCATCTTAACGATAAACCCACTACAATCAACTCTCTGCAATGTCTTGACTAGAACAACGTGTTCAAGTGAAGTTGCAAATTCTCTGAATGATCAATTAACAATATATTTGTATTGTACTTGCGAACGTCGATTCAATTATAGCATCAAAGTGACGAACTCAGCATGTATTTTGTATGCGCTGGTCATTACGTTGAGATAGCTATTGATTGAAATTACTACAAAACGTTCAGTCAGTCGATGTTATTCGATTGAATAATTTTAAAAACATTTTATAGTTTTATAAATTTGCAAAAAGTAATTAATTATCAGAATTTATGACAGAAAAAAATTGATTTTAGGACTGTTTAAATCCTGTTTGAATCGAATAATAGAATTTAAAGTTAATTAAAATATGATAAACCTAAACAAAAATTTTTGAGTGAGATTTCTTCAACCTTGAATTGCGGTTTTCAAAGAATTTATAACATAGACTTTTTTACGATTACGGATATTTTTGATATACTTTTTTTGGTGCGAAAAAAGTCATAAAATTCTAAAGCTTTCGGATCTTTATCTGTAAAAATAATTTCATAACTTTGAAGTAGTCAAAACATGAATAAGTTCACTGAAAAAAAAAAGTATTTTCTTTAGTAAAGAAACATATATTCTTGTGAGGGTTATACCAAAGTATAATCTTCACAGAAATACGTATTTTGAAAGTAGCAAAATGTGGTTTCTTTGTGAGCAAAATACTGAAATAAAAATAGTGTAACTTTAATCTCACTCGATTTACACGGATACATATTTTTCCAAGCACAGCTTATTTTCTCTTTTAATTAATAAATTATTAGGGATTAATGATTTTAATTGAAAAACATTAACCAACACTTTCGACAATTTAACAATTACAATTGTTTCAAAACTAATTTTGTTAAAGTTTCACAATTTATAAACAAAAAGCTGCTTTTTACATAATAATTACCAATACAAGATAAAAATGAGGAAATTGATAGTGCCACCATTACTTTTTCTTTACTGTAATAAAATAAACTATTAGTCCTAGAATTAAGCTTGTTATTGTTGTGAGAATTATATTATTTTCTTAACAATAAGAATACTTGCTCAATAATACTTTGTAAATCTGGTGGAAATCTACTTTTTTTTTCAGTGAGTAAAATTAAGATTTAAGATCTGAAAATTGTATCTCATAAACTTCTTCACGTTTTATAATATAATACTTCCGTCATGCTTTTTTTGATACGTCAATGATTCTAATATTGGATTGGAAAGATTTCGTATCGATAACTCTGCATAGAAAATTCTATCATTCCTTTAACAGAGTTGGACCATAAAAAACTTCAAATTTCAGATTTGAGATTCTAAAATTTTTGTCATCGTTCTCTATTAATTGAGTCGCAGATATCTTGGATCGATTTCAATAAGTACAAAACTCGGTCTCTCTCGTAACTGAAGCTGTACGAATGTCGATCGAAGTGAACTCGAGTCGAAAAAACGAACTTAGATGAGCTTAAAGCGATTTTTTTATAGCAGTTAAGTTCACTTAAGTTAGTTTTTCAAGACGGAAATATTTCATAAATTTGATCTGAACATAAGATCGAGATTTTCCTTGATAATTTCTAGAATATTCGGACACCCATCGTCGGTTTTCAATCATTTGCTACGGAACTTCAAAGATAGGTCATTAATTAACATTACAATTATTATGAAATCAACAATAAAACCAATTATATGTTATTCGCATTGTAAACAGTGGCAATTTTCAAATCATTAATTATGTTTTTTGAATGTACATTAATATTTTTAATTAGAGTGATATTTTAAGGTGATAATAAGTAACTATGCAAAGGTTTTTTGTGTTAAAAATAAGTTTGCAGAGTTAAAATATTATAAAATTATGCTGCATGAATTTCGGCAATGCTTTAAGTTCCGTTTGTCATTATACTTGGCATTTTTCCAATGACCTTTTTCCAATGCTAACACCACTCTCCTGAAATGTGGCGGAGTTGGTTTGAATTCTCCCAAGTAGTGTAAGATGTAGAAATTATTCTAAGTAATACTATTGATTTCACTGTGTATATTTTATGCACGGAATTATTATATATTATGCTATTTTTAATTGTAAAAACTGCTTAATTCTAAGTGGATTTAAAAAAGCGCTTAGATATTCTATATTGACATAGAAAAAAATATATTACACGAGATGTACGCAGAATTATTTGTTGATCGGGATTATGACCATCATTAATTAGTAATTAGTAGTTAGAGTTATGTACTGATTAGATGCTGTTTATAAGCTGCTTAACTTCATTACCATTCAAGATTGTAGTGTTATTATGAAGGTAAGTAACTTTACTGCGAGTATTCGCGAATAAAGTTTACGAGCCATTTCACACATCGATGATGTGCATAACGACCATATTGTTCACACGAATGTACTTAACGATCATTTGAAACGAGAAAACTTGGGTGTTACTCCATGAAAATAAAGTTTATTCTTGGATCTTAGTCTAACAAAAAAAAAATAATGATGTTAAAATTAATTGTTATAATATAAATTATAAATTAATTTGTCAATATTTTATTTCTTTAAATGATATTAATTTTTTTTTTTGTCAAATACAATCTCGTGCTGTCTGAAAATGAAACGATTTGTAACGGGGGGAGTTCATGTACTTTATTTTTAGTTGTTTTTTTGCTTTCTTTAATGTAATTGTTGCTGGTGGCAGCACTGATTAATTGCGTTAGGTGGATTTACGTGTATTGTTTATCTTTGTTTACAGTTTTTATCGCATGTTGATGACAAACATACTCGCAGACAAACTAAAAGTATTTAAACGTCAACGAGATCGTTAGAGCTGAAAAATCTTCTATGGATTTTTTTGTAGGATAAAAAAGTAACTGAGTCATTACACAAGTTAAACTTACTTTTGTTTTGCTTTGTTAATGGTAGGAAAAGGATTTCTGGAATGAATGTATTTATTTACGCTGTTTTATTTCCTTTTAAATTGATGGATTTCAATAAAATTGTAAATTACAAAAAGAAAAAATATTTATTTCTTTGATCTTGTATTGAAAAAAGAGCGTTTGAGTAGTGCACGTTTTTATGACTGAAAATATTGAATATTAATGCAAAATAATGACTGCTTTTTTTATGCAATGCAAAACCGTAAGATTACGTATGTATATTTCAACATAGAAATTTATTTATGTAAAATACCAGTGAAAAATTTTTTTGATATGACCATATTTAGAGGGATTTGATTATACATGGCCATATCAGGCTATGTGTGAGGATGAAAAAATTATTTCATATAATTTAAACATTTTTTAGTTATTCTATAGATATTTGTTTATTAATTAATACACGGAGAGAATTTTATGGTAAATACTATCATCGAAGTATTGTAAAAAGCTCTAAGATACTTCAATAGTAATGAATGCTATTTTTTATTATTACAAATACGACATAAATTATTAAAGTTACCACTAATACATTAATTTTTATCATCTGTTATATTACTATAAAATTGTATCTTCAACTATTTCAGATAATTTGATTAGATATCTCGATGATAACTTTTAAAATCAAATTAATAATTTCTACAATCTTTGATGATAATTATTACCATCATAGTTTTTTTTTTTTTTTTTTAATTGTTTAAAGTCTCATAAACTACTAAAGTCATAAGCGACTACGGTAGGGGGTAAACTTTTGAGTTTGGAACTAGTTTTATTTTTTTGGACTGAGCAGAATAATACACTTAAATATTGAACATATTCATTGGTGTACGCCGGACTCGAACCCGGTTCTATGCTTTGGTAAGCAAGGGCCGGATCCGATAGGCTACTGCACGCCTCATCGGTGTTTATATTTTATCAAATTGATATTAATATTAAATAAAAAGTCATTTTTAATATTAATTAGAATGAAAAAAAAAAAAATTTAATTTTCAGTTTATCTTGAAAAGGCACAATTCCAAGTCAAAACTTTTCCAACGATACCAAATTTAACCATAAAAACTCATTTTCTCATATGAATAAACTGGTCCTAAAATTTTGCTCATTCTTGTAATAGTATAGATTATTATTATTATTATTATTATTATTATTATTATTATTATTATTATTATTATATTATTGGTAATGCTGTTGATTAATTGAGTGCTTACTTTTACTGAATTGTTTATATTACAATTGGTAACTTTAACCATTTGTGATGATAAATGTAACCATCTCGATAGTAAATGGTACGATCGCTCTATTTTAGGAATTATCATGATTATAATTTAAATGGTTATATTTATCATTGTAACTTTTGTAAAATTTATTACCATCAAAGATAGTAAAATCTATAAAACAAGTATTGTTAGGATTGATATCAAATTCCCTCCGTATATTTTTTAATTAACGACAATTTTTTTGATAGTTACATTAAACTCTCTTGTTAAGAATTAAACTCTGTTAAGACGATTTAACGATGATGTGCCCCTCTGAGATTTTTCACACTACTTTTGGTGGAAAAATTGTATGAGCATATATGACCCTATTCAGTCATATATGAACATATTGAAGTTTGTCACGGGTACCTACTAATATTACCATGAGTTTGACTATGAAATAACTCAGATATGATACAAAAAAAAAAAATGCAAGTATAAGAACATTTTTCAAAAGCAGAAAATTGTTTAATAGTCATAAAATTGTCTATTAATTATATTTGTTGAACGCTTTAGTTAGATTATCATTTATATTGATTTAAAGAAATTGTTATTGATTCAGAGTAAGCAATCCAGTGTTGCCAATAATTCATTTTTATACTACCCACTGAAGTTCGATAAAATACTCAAATGTACTCGAATTAATAAAAGAAAGCGCAAAATTTAAATTAAAAAAAAAACTTATTATCTATAAAGTTGAATTCATTTGTTTGATTCAAAGTAAATTTAAAACAAGAATAAACTAAAGAATAAGTATCATGTAGAATGTAGGAGTACAAATGTGTAGTATTAAAGTATAACCTAAAACTTTCAAGGTCAGATCAATGACAATTACTAGTTACACCCAAAAATTCCTCATGATTAAAATACTCACTGTGTTACCCGCAAGAGATAAATTTACCCGCACTTCGGGTAACTTCGAAGTTTGATAACACTGAAGCAATCTTGTACTTAATTATATTATTCGTAATCCCTACTTATATTATAAATGTGAATGTAAGTTTGTTTTTTACGCTTTCGCGCGAAAACTACTTGAACGATCATCATGAAACTTTGTACACATATTCTTGGATGTATTAGAAGTAACGTAGGATACTTTTTATTAAGAAAAAAAAATTAATTTTTTTTACAAAAGGTAAAAAATTTGTTTGTCAAAAAAATTAGAATCACATTGATTCAGTTCTAGTGGAATGTAATATTCGTTGATATTTATCTAAGGGCTTCAACGCGAACGAAGCCGCAGTTAAAAGCTAGTAATGTAATAAAAAAAAAAGACTATCTTTGAACTAGATATACTTCAACGATATTTGAAGTAAAAAACAGGATTTCGAAGTTCTCGTTAATTAAAAAAAAAAATTCGAAGTTTGGATGATGCAGTTGGCTATGGTAATTAAACTTATCGATAGAAAAGAACTTGTAATCAAAGAATTTTTAATAAACTTCACTAACTTTTACTATCTTACTTTAATAAAAGAATAAATTTATTAAAAAGTAGAAGCAAGTTAAATTTTGCTTCAACAAACTAAATTCAATAAATTGAATTAAACTCTTATTTCAGTAATTATCAAGTTAAAGAACTTCAAAAAATGCAATTTATGAATTTCTAACCACTTGATATATTAAGCCATATTTTGAAACTAATATAATTTTATGATAAATTTATCATGAAAACATTTTGATTTTAATACAAAAATACTCCAAAGAAATAACAACAGTAAATCGAAATTCATGGATTATTAACTTCTCGCTTTTAAATAAATAAATTAAAAAAAAAAGTAATTGGTTTTAACTCAATTATAGAGAATCAATTTCTCATCAGATCTTTACGCTTTGAGGTCGTAGGAAGCTATTTTGACTATTTGCACAAGAAAGTCCTGAAGTATGTGTAGAGAAGAGTGTGAGTAAACTTGTAACTTTGGAACAAGTTGACCAGTCGAAACGTGTTTGAGGCATTCGACTCATGATTAACATGTCAAATGGGAAGATCAAATATATCATTTTTTTCATTCAATATGTATAATTGCACGCTAAAATAATATAAAATAGGTATCAAATATTTAAGAGAAAAATTTTCTCGAGGTAAGAAAATTTTTTTCTCAGCTGAAGTAGGTGGCGCTGCTTTCAAAAATCTTGATCAAAATATAAAAATTTATTATATTAAGTATTTATGATAATTTGAATTAAGAAAAAATTACTTCCACTAAGAATAGAATTTTAAGAAAAATTTTTACTTCGGCCAACACAACTTCGGTCTTCCTTCAGGCGGCCGAAAATTTTCTTGAGCCAAGAATTTTCTTCTCCAGTCAAGAAATTTTTCTTTCTGTGTACGAATCGAAAGCGGTTTATTTTTTCGGAAGATATAAAGTAATGTTAAGAGACATAGAGTTCGTTTCTAGTGACTAACAGATTTTCGGGCTCGAAAAACTCGAAAATGTTCACGAATTTTATGCATTTATTTTGTATTAATAAGTTTGATAAAAAATTATAAAGCCAATATTTATTTAAAAATATTGAATCAAGAATATTCACAATGTTAATACATTTATTTTTTACTGAAAGATGATAAAAGACAAAAATTATAAAAAAATTTATGCAATGATTTTTTTCAATTAAGATCAATATTATTAATGACTGTAATGATTTTAAAATTTGAAAAAAAAAAATTTAATTATAATAATGATGCAGAAGTATCTGGCGTATAATAGTACAAGTGTAAATGAATGTGCAATTAAAAGTAAACATCACAATATTCCGAAGTTCGAGTGAAACTTATGACGTTTAATGTAATCGAATGAACGTACTCAGCGTATATTTTATCTAAACTTGCTTGTCAAATACCGGTCTAACTTCTAATTCAAGCTCTTTTCGCGAACAACTTGTATTTTGATAGTAAACATAACAATTGGATTATTTCACGAGCGTAGCTAAGTTGAACGAAAAAATTAAAAAAGTTTTCCTTCTAATGATATATAAGTTTTGATTAATATTTTTACTCTATGAATGCGAATTATAATTAAACCCAGCTCCGGAAAAACAATGGCGTATTCTACGCAAATCATATGTACTTTATTTAAGCTGAGAGGTGAAATTAAACCTTCAAATGAATTTACGATAGAAAAAGTTTGGGTATTTTTATGCGATTAAATTCGTTGAATTGAAAATTTTATAAATAATGAGATGCACTAAAGATCGGAAAAAAATGTGGAGATTAAAAATGGTTGCAAACAATTGATTGCGCTATGATTCACAGGATTTATCTCCTCACAGACATTGTATTATCGTGGAGGATTTCAAGTGATATTTATTTTGATGCTAATTTCCCAAAAGTAAAATGGAAAACAACACACAGTAAAATGTTGCTTGCAATTAATATTGATGACGCATGGAAAAAAAAACTTTTAACTTTGCTATGAAAATGAATGATTTTCAGAAATTCGGAAATTATCGGTTTCACCTTAATTTCCGTTTTGAGGTTTTGAAAAGCTGTTATAATGATTTCTTGATTTCTATGAAGATATTACTATGTGTATGCGGGTGTTGCGCGTGCGAATGGATGTGGGTGAGGTCGTGTGTATTTAAACTTAGGGGCGGAGGGGATCAATTGAACCAAAAAAAAGTTTAACAATTTTATATTATTCGAGTTGAAACTAAATAAAAAATTTTTTTTTTTTTTTTGGAATGGTATTTTATCGTGTCTTCTATTATTATCAATACACAAATTAGTCAACACACAACGTGAATTCTTAAAAATGATTAATTTATGCAAACGCTTCAAATAGTTCAATTGATCTCCCGTTTGGGGACAATCGAACCACTGCTCGGGGTCAATTGAACCAATGATATGAAAAACTCAAACTCAAACTTTTAATAAATAATACAATAATCGTTACTTGTTAATATAGCTATTGCACATTTCTAATGTACAGATATTACATTATCTAAATGAATAGAAAATTATTAATAAAAAATATTTTTCTTGATCCCCATCCGAAAATACAGAAACACGAGTGGGGGTCGGAAAGGGTGAAGGGGCTCCCGACTTTTGCAGAGCCGAGGCGAAGCCGAGATTTTGCTTTGATTTCAAACGGCGCCAACCGCGATAGAATCGGTCAAGCTGTTCAAAAGTTATAAAAGGGTCACATACATGCATACACACACAGGCATACGGACATCATTCAGTGAAGCTTTCTAAGACCTCATCTTCATCATTATCTGATGAAAACTCGCTTTTCGAAAAACGTATAAAACCAATAATTTCCCGATTTTTGAAAATTTTCAATTTTCTTAGTGGGAAGTTAAAAAACCATTTTTTTGAAAATAAAAAATAAAACTTGAATTTTTCACGTTTTCTCAGAATCTAACATGCCAATTCCGTTCAGATTCACAGAAAATCTAAATTCAACAAGGCCCTTTCAGATAAGATGAATCGCTTCTTGATCGGACACCACGTTACAAAGTTGTAAGATGTTTACATGCTTACACGAGAAATTAAAAATATGTGTATAACCAACAGATCAACTCCTTTAGGTTATTTGATGCCCAATTAAGTAGTGATGATTGAGAGATGTCGAAATTTAAATATTTGTTGTGAATATTTCTATTATTTTATTTTGTTATCGAAGATTTTCCTAGCCTGAAAAGTAAATAGAAACTCGAGAAATTCAGTATTTATTTAACATCAGTGAGCTTACAGTTATGGAAACTCAAAATATGAATCAGTTACTATACACAACATTCTTTGATGAA
Source organism: Cotesia typhae (assembly GCF_013202065.1). Taxonomy (NCBI): domain Eukaryota; kingdom Metazoa; phylum Arthropoda; class Insecta; order Hymenoptera; family Braconidae; genus Cotesia; species Cotesia typhae. The sequence goes on along the minus strand of NW_027423757.1, from coordinate 2,694,639 downwards.
AGTCTATGCAAACACTCAAAATAACATAGTGAAAAAATAAATGATGCACTCAAGTTTAACAAAAGAAAAAATTTTATAAACACACTGTTATGCAAAATAAGGCACATTTACATTAATGAATATTCATAATTTTTTTGTTTCTAAAGGTAAGTTATCAGTTATCACAATTTGAATCTAAATTGAAAATCTACATCATTTGCAGAGGACAATATTATACATTTTCAATTTCAATGTAGATGCATCAGGTTCTAGACGAGTTATAATAATCTTATCTGGACAGACATCTCTCCTAACAGAATCCTTCATCTCAGTGACAGGAAAAAAGCTGATACTCATTTGAAGTCACGTATGTTATTCGTGAAACAACTGAACAGAGGTGCATTAGCTGATTACATTTTTGATTAATTTATTTGATCACTCTCTTCTTGTAAGTATTATAGTCATGATCGAAACAAGACAGTACTCATAAATATAATAGTTTGCGAGTTTAACGCAAACTTCCTTAAAATTTAATCAGAATTGATCCAGAAGTTACTAGCATGATCTGATATTTAATATTCATTGAGTGAAGTTAATACAGTGTTGTTTAATTCCTAATCTTTCTAATGGAAACTTTTTAAATTACACTCTGATTTGAATATAATATTGAAAAGTTTTCAGCTGCACGGAAAGAAAAAATTGCTCCGGTAGCTGGGCGTGGGTTCGTATCCCACTTCTGACAAATTTTAAAAATTAAGTAATGCTGTGAAGCGAGAAAGAAGAGGAGTTACGGTAATTATTACTTGAAGCGTTCTAATATTCATGTAACAGGATAATGAGAGGAGGAAAAGATCTTCTTAATGAGAGTTTATAAAATATGCGAGAAAAAATTCAGGTATCTCGGACTGAGACTCGAACCCAGAACCTTGGGATGACATGTTGGCTACTCTACCATTTAAGCTATTTGGTCTACACCGAATTTCCTTTTCGCTTATTCTATATACATTAAGCGACACTGTCCATTATACGGTAAGCGTTTTTATAATTAAATTATGTTGTAAAATGGGAAAAAAAAAAGAATTGATGATTGTGATTATTACCATATACGTCCGAGGTGCCACCTCTCATAACAAAATTCTTAAGTTACATGTAAATATTTACTAGGGTGGGCCAAAAAAAAGACTGTTTTTTTTTTCTTTAGTTATAGTGAAAATATTATTTGAGATGATGAAAAAAAATTCTGTAAAAATTTGAGCTCTTAATATTAATGTTAAAAGGTGCCTGTTTGCAATTTTTTATTTCCTGTTTAAATAACATAGCAAAAAAATTTTTTTGCTCAGCATCTAGTCTACGAATTGCAAAGATTGATACTTGTCCTTGTCGGAAATTGAACGATCTACAAAAAAGGTCTCTTATGATTTTTCGCTTATTCCACGCAGTTCAAGGTTATCTAATGTTAAAGTTTAATCTTAAATAGTTTATTGACAATTTCACAATATTTTTAATTTTGACTATAAAATATGGTTTGAAAATGAAAAAAATATTATACTTCATAAGGTACCCGTCACATTATCTGAAGAAATTTTGAATTTATTTTTTTGTCATTATTGATTACAAACAATAAACATTTCTTTGCCTCTTTGTTTAATTAGAGGAAGGTGGGGCACGACGGCCCCCGTCAGTCAGTTATTTCTTTTTGTGGTTTTTAACCATCAAATTCGTTTACTTTCATGTTTATATGTCATGTTTTATTCAAAGTTTAATTTTTATTAATATTTTCAAAAAACTATTACAAATTTTTTTTTTTTTAATTAATTATTATTTAGAGTCGGTTTTAACTGCTGTGGTCATATCGCCGACTTTAACTGTTAAGAGTGGTACGTTGGGGTCTTTTTGGGTTGTGAAAATCTTAATCTATGCGGCAAGGGTCGAATATCAACCAAGATGGTTAATAAGACCAGCTTGGGATTCGAACCCACGCCCGGCCGGTGAGCCAGTCTGAGTGCTCTATAGGCCATGCGCCTTAGAACACTCGGCTAACCTCACCGGTTTATTATAAATTTTATTGTTAAGCTGTTAATTAATTTTAAATAGATAATGATTAATAATACACTAGTCACCAAAATTAAAGGATATAAAAAAAATTCTAAATTTTTGGATGATTTTCAACGAGCTGTAACTTCGAGAAAAATGATCGTATAGCAAGAAAAAAAAAGAAAATTCTAGCTTCGAGTGTCTTGTTTTCAGATATGACCATGAACACTTTTTGTCAAATCTCGCATAATCCTAAGGAAACGATAAAAAAAAAAATTTTCCAAAATCTTTCGCGTCTGAAAAAAGCTTACTAGCTTCAAAAAATTTTGTTCAATTATTTTACTCAAGAGCTCTTTTAGAAAAAGAAAAACTATCAATTTAGTTTAGTGACAATTATTAAGCCTAAATAAACACTTGAATTCTCAATTTCTTATCACAGAAACCATATAAATTTGACTCACTTGATTGAGAAATTAAAATAATAATAAAATTATTGAAAAATTTTTGTAAATCAATGAACCAAATATTTCTTTCAGAATGTGTTAAAACTACTGATGTTAAATACAAACGTTTTTGCAAAGTATGAGAAATGTGTTGGTGAAATAAGCGATATAACAAATTGATGTTGTTTATTGTGCAGAACTTTTACAGAATCACTAATAACTCAGTCCGTCTTTGCTCAGTAAAGGTGGTTAACTCCTTCAATTCAAATAATTGTAGCAAGAGAAGGTGACAGGATATTGCCTTGGGTCATAAATAATATCTACCTAATGTCTAACCCTCAAGTACATTACTGAAATCGTGACGTTAGATGTAATGAACTCAAAAACCCCAATGCCATTCTATGTGAAAATAGAGCAAAAAAATTTTTTTCTATTTTTTAGCTTGGGAGTAAAATTTGTAGCTCATAAAAAAAAATCTTCTTTACTTAACATTTTAAGGCTCACGGATTTTTAGTATAAACAATAATCAATTTAATTTTTTTGTATTAATTGAATTTTTTTTTTTCAATTTATAATTTTTTGAAACATCTAAGAATCGATGACTATGATCGTTTTCAATTCAACGTTCATTGTCAGATGTTTTTAAAATTGTAATGATAGTCAGAAAATCATTTTTTTTTTCAAATGTTCTTTTTTTATAAGAAACAGATTCTAATCCCAGGCTGAGAAATGAAAAAATCATTTTTGTCGCTCTACTTTAATTTATAACCATCTCAAATATTACATTATCGATGCAAAGTGCAGCTCACTGTAAGATTATTATAATTTACTTTGATTTAAAAATGCAGCATTATCTTGAATTTAAAATTTCCACACTAATTCTAATAAAATATTAGTGTGAGAAAACTTTCGATTTATGTAGTTAATTGATACAGAGGCAAATTATTCACCAATAAAAACATGCTTCTAGACTTTAAAGTGAATAATTAAATGTTATATACCATAAATAAAATTTTTCTTTCGCAGAAACAGGTTTAGTTGTAATATTTCATTGAGAATTGGTAATCATAAGGATTGCTTTTAAATGAAATAGTATGAAATTTTTATAATATTTTATTACGACCAAATCTGTTTCCGTGCAATAAAACGTTTATTTATTGAAAATGACAATTATTTATTCACTTCAAAATCTAGATGCACGTTTTCATCCGTGAATAATTTGTCTACTTATAAATGAGCTAAATAAACTGAAAGCTTCGAAAATACGAGAATACTGATTTCGAAGCTTTCAAACTGCTGGTTGTTATCTACCTTTGATAACTATTCCACATCAACTTGAGATTAAGTCCTTCCTTTGGATATCAATGACCATGGCATTCTATCCATGTACTCTACCTTAGAATATATTCGTCTGCTTGGGTACCAACTACAGTTATTTCAGAGAATTCTATGGACTTACGTTAACCACAACTGACGTATTTCCACCCTCTTTATCATCTTTGCATACTGAGAGCTCGGAATAAGTAAGAACACAAGGAAATCAATGCTTTGATTTATAGAACTTGTTAATTTAACATGAGATCCGTGAACTTACATAGTGAGTACATAGCAATGACGGGAATATTATAAATTTTTAATATTACCAACAAGGTTATTTAAATTAATAATTTTATATACTCAGTTCATTCTAGTAGTTTGAAACATCTTTATATATCAAGATTAAATTCACCACGAGCTCTTTTAGGTATAATAAATTTTAAGAAGAAATATTTACTAAAGAAATGCTGGTTAAGTCAACGAGTAATGTTAGGGTAGATATCGAAATTGTGATAAAGGAACATGGGCTATGATTTTAAAATTATAGTTACCAACACCTTTATCAAATACTCATATATTTTCCTCATATCTTACAAGCAAAACTCTAAGTATATTATAAAAAAGTTAAGGCAATGTAATAGTTCACGGCTCACACATTCATTTTCATTTTAATGGAATAATTTTGATAAATGTAATAGGTTTTAAATGGTTAAATTTAAAAAATCATGCATTTTTTTGAAAAAATTTCTATGGCCTGATGGAGTCAAATATATTTTTTGGATTAGAATTGGCGTTTAAAATCCCAGAAAGAGAACGGATAATCACTAAACCGTTTCCTTACAAAAGAATTAAGTTTACAGTCGGGTTGTCTGTATGTGCGGATGATGTATATGGTCACGATAACGCCCAAAAAATTTCACTTTTTGAATCTTTTGAGTAATAGCCTATTAAAAATTACCGTCTAATTCAATGTAATTGAATTATAAAATGATCATTTCAGTTCTATGTTATTTTAATTTCTTTTTGTGATGAATGAGCGTTGAGACGTGCACTTTTGGATTTTCCAAACTTTTTTTACCCCTCTTAGAAGGTTATCAAAAATAAATTTTAGTTCAATCAACCACTAAACTAATTTTTATTCAATAAAATATGCAAATTGACGTAAAAAGTTTTGGAAAAAATTGAAAATTATAGTAAATGATTTTTTTATTCGCATGCGTAGCATATGATATGAACATATATAATCAAATCAAGCCATATCAGGCCATTCATGGACATTGGCCACATCAGAAAATTTTTCAGCGGATTCATTAAAAAAAAATTGTAATATTTCAAGAAATTTCACAATTAAGTTGCCACTAAGAAATAAAAATTGGTGAATACACGGAAAGAACAAGATGACACTGAATTTCATCCCAGATTATACTCAGCGATATCTGTGGTAAAAAAATTTTTCAGATAATAGCTAGAGTAGTTCAGATCATAAGGGGTGATATCTGTATTCTACTCATTGTAATCTGGATTATACTAGCTACTATCTAGATTATAGTAATTGTAATCTGGATTATACTAGCTACTATCTGAAATTTTTTTTCACTCAGTATAATCTGGGATGATATTCAGTGTCATCTTGTTCTTTCCGTATACTTCATGTGCTATTAAAATTAAAAAAAAAAAAAGTTGACTCTTTTTACATGAAATACGAATCGCAATTGAAATTTGATAACGAGACATTTTTGTACAAGTGTCAAGTTAGTAAGTATCTTCAATTGGATTTTCAATCAAATGACAAGTTTAGCTGATATCAGCCACTTGAAGCTACTATTGTTGTTTACTTGCTACTCAAAGCAGACAATCAAATATACAAGTGCTACCTTCGTGAGATTTCTCAAAAAGGTCTTGTCAGACAAGTGTTCTAAAAATAACATGAGAATGACGGGAATTACAAGTTTTAATACTATCAATGTGCATACTTTTTTAAAATTTAGATTTAATAAAATAAAACTCACCGTTAAAAATAGACTGAAAAACTGTTAAATAATTGCATAGTTGAAATCTATATCTTAATTCAATGACAAAGTTTTTTTACATTTTCACAATGGCAATAATCAAATGATTAAATCTTTATTAACAGAATGGATTTTGATAAGATTGTGCATGTTAATATCACAAGAGAAATGACGCCGGGTTCGACAGGCTGATCTCATCGCCGAAATGACTTTTAGCTCTACATCCCGTTCGACAAAATCAGTCTGCTAACCCTGCACACGAAGTTTTAATTCAATTACACCAATGTTCGTTAGTTATTTTAATACAGTCAAGAATCTAATTTTATTTTTCAAAATTATTCATAAATTTAATATAAAATCTCGATTTCAGCTAGGCTTGATCTTATCACTGTCATTATTATTTTTTCAAAAGGTTCATAGAGTTAAGTGCTCAAATAACGAAATATCTAAATGCAAAAGTTGAGTAAAAGTTTGGTTGGTTCTATAAATTCTTGAATTTAAATTTCTACTTAGGAATGCTGCCAAAACTGGATATACTAATTAAATATCGAGATAGAAAGTTTACTACGTTTTCGAGGATAAGTTTCTTGTTCTAGATGAAAAAAAATAAAGCGATAATTATTTTCCTGTTGTTGAATCCCTTCGAAATTCTCAAATTTACTATGTATTAAAGCGGCGGAAAAGAACCGATTAATTTTATTTGTCTCCTACAAAAATATGTTAGCTCATGGTTGTAAAAAAAGTTTTCTTACTACCTCGGTCGAAAGTACGTAGCTTCTGCTGTGATATTGCGGCAGAAATATTCATTTTTATTCCTCGGTCAAGCAGTACGCGCGCCATCTAGTTGAGCGGGAGTTAAAATTTAGTCGCGTGCACTGCCACTCAATACATGAGAAATTCCCTCTACAATACTACCATAAAGACCCGATTCACGTATCCACAACCTCTACTTTTACTCGCACTCGTATAACCTCAAAGTTTGTTTACAATAAGTTAATGCTAATGTTTATTGGTAAATTCTATTCAGAAAATTATTGTGATTAAAATTTTATAATAAAAATAAAAAAATGCATAACCAATTATCTGACAAGTCAACCGATGAAGAAGAAGTCACCAGAGGCTTTGATGCGGAAGCACAATTGATTGTGCAAACTGACACTTTACCCAAGAAATCTGCTGATAAATATACGCTAGTCTATAATACTTACAAAAAATGGAAACAAAAAAATAAAAGTGCTTTATCTGATTCTGAGGAAAATAATTTAATTGTTTATTTCAAAAGTCTATCCACAAAATTGTGTCCATCTACCTTGTGGAGTATTCATTCTATGTTAAAATCGACGCTGAATGCCAGAGATAATATTGATATCAGTAAGTTTTATAAATTAAAAGGTCTAGTTAAAAATAACGCCAAAGGTCATAAGCCTAAGAAATCTGCTGTCTTGACGTGGGACGAGGTTATGGCATTCATGAATAATACACCGGACTACACTCATTTAGCCAATAAAGTATGTATTTATAAAAATTTGTATAAATTGTATTGATTTATAATTTATAAATCTATACCTTTATTTACAGATGTATTTGATGCCTTCCCCCGACCAGCAGCACTCGCTTCGCTCGTGTCGCAAATGTTGGGGCAGACATCAATATCTTTAGTACACACTTGTCATTTTTCCGTACTTTCGACCAGGTAGCAAGAAAAATAGTATACACTACACGCGCAGAAAGTTTGAGAGCCCTGAACTGCGCGCTGTGATGTCCTCGGCTTCGCCTCGGGCATCATGACGCGCAGTGCAGGAATCTCAAACTTTCTGCCCCTGTAGTGTAATATACTATTATTAATTGTCAAAAAATTGAAATTATTTTCATTCAATTTTTTTTTAAGGTAAAAAACTTCGTATATTATGAAAATTTTAAGTTAAAATATTTATTTCCAAAAGTCGCAAAAATTAAAAAAAATTTTTCAAGATATCGAATAAATATCTGGTGAATAAAAATGCCGTTGTAATTATTGTTTCTCTGACTTTTATACATGCTTGTATCGTGTTTTATTTCCATTTTTCACCCTGACAGATCCAAAGTGCGATAGAGTACGGTAATGTACGGCAAATTTACGGTAGGGTACGGTAGAGTACGGTACGTACAGCGATTTACCATCATACAGTATTATACCGTAAATTACGGAGATTGTACAGTAATTTACCATTATTGTACGGTACCTTATCGCTAAAATAGGGTATATTGACGATAGGTTACTATTGGAATACGGTAATGCGGAAAGTTCCGAATTATATATTCTACTGTATTTTCACCTTACGCTACCGTAATTGTACCGCAATTTGACCGTTCTTTACTGTACGTTACGTTGTTATACGGTTTTACGATTTCTACTGTGCAAGCAGAATGCTGCTGTAATCTACGGCGGCCATACGGTATATCGACCATATTTTTACCGTATAATACCGTAATTCTACGGTATTTCAGATCCGCCAGGGCATAACGTCTTAAAAGCTTGAAGAATCTTGAGTGACCTTTCAACAATTTTTTGTCGAACTAGTTTTCAAAGAAGACTCCTAAAATACCTTGATTTAATATATTTTTAAAGAAGACCGAAGAAAATTCTCAATAAGTTTTGTGCTACCCTACCGTGTGGTGTTAATTTTTTTTATTTATTATAAAGTCTATTTTTCTTTCTTTATTTCATACGAGGTATGTGGCTACAGAAATATAAAGCTGCATTGACGGGCGCCAGAGTTAATTTGAAATAAAAATTTTACCCAGAACACAAAAATTACCTCCAAAAGTTTTACGCGAAAACGTAGTGGCCAAATCGGTTTATTTGTGATTACAAATGGTGAGAGTTTTTTTTTCTCTGTGGTTAATTACAAAATCTGATGAAAAAAATAAATGTGATTAATAACCTTATTTGTGGATTTAGGTTTTATTATGCTAAGTACACAAACTATATACATAAAGTTAAGTTAGACACTTGAGCGTTTACTCTAGTCGCAATCTAGTTTCCAGTTGAATATCACTAAAATGGTAATAACACCGACTACGTTCAGAGTTGTTATCCAAACCGAGTATCATACGTTTATTACAGGGTGGAAAGAGAATCGAGCATTGACCAAGTTTGATCTTGCGCCAACACAGTATACTTTTCGAACAATAGGTTAACTAGTCTTTCCGGACAATCAACTATTAAATGAACAATTCGTGTTCATGTGAAAATTGTGGTATCTCTGTGGCAGAAAGTGAAGAAAACCGAGATTATTCTTTGCTGTATTGAAATCTCCTTTTTCTTTTATCAACTTTTTCATTTCCGCGCCAGCTAGCATTCGTCGAGAATATTTTCATACTGAAGTAGAAAACACCTACAGAACTCTGCACTGTATCTAAATTATTCTTCTTACTCGTACTTTCTTGAATAAAGAACTCGAGATTTTTTTTCCTTTTTTCTAATATTACTTACAAAAGAAAATTTTATGATATTAAAACTGAAAGCATTGAAATATACAATAGTAATATGTCTTTAATACTAAAAGAACATATACAAAATGAAAACTTCTGCTTGTATATGAAATAAACTATGATTGAAAAACATAGTTGCTTAGCATATATCAAATAGAAAGATAGTTCAGGACATCTAAATGGAAAACTATTAAACACAAGACTTTACAAAAGTTATTCCTTTCGTGCTGGTGACAGTAAATCTCTGAATCAACACAATTTGCCGTACGGAAGTTCTCTACTTTCGATACCTTGAAATTGCTTGGGAATACCAAATGCTATCAGAAACTTTGACATTGATGATATTAGTAATTTCTAAGAGATGATAGGTTACATCAGTAATAATACGGACTCATTGAACTTGTTTTAATTTAAATAAGATTTTTATTAATTATGTAAATAGAACGTGGTTTGAGAATTAAATTATCTTGGAAAAAAATAAATGCAAATGAAAACTTTGAACTCCCACCAATTCTTGAGAATAATAAAGAAAAGATTGTGCTATTGTAATAAAAAAGTTTTTTTGTGAATAAACTTTTTCTTAATTATTCTCTGTAATTTTAATTATAGGAGTTGATTGTTCCATAAAAAATAACTTTTTTATTCGTCAGTTATTTAAACGCTCCAACTACAACACTGTCGGGATGCAATTGTAATAAAAATTAACATTATACATCTTAAAAATCCGTGAAAAAATTTCTGGTATGACCATGTACATAGTCTGATCTGGTCATTAATGGTTATATGATAGGTCATATGTGTAAAATAAAAAATAATTTTTATCTTTTCTAAAAATGTGTACCTCTGTTGAGATTTTTTGTTAAACAAAAACTGGTTAAGTACTTGATTAAATTAAAAATAAATGACAGATAAGCTCTTCAGAGGAGTAAAAAATTATCTTTATTCTAAAATTTTAAACTTCAAAATTGTCTTGTAAGGAAATGATTTAGCAATCTTGCGCCCTCTCTTCGAGATTTTCAGTACTACCTTGAGTCCGAAAATTGTATACGGGTATATAATAATCAGCTCTGATATAGGTATATCATCATATACTATGGACTGATCTGCGCATATATGGTTTTTTGATGTGGTATATATGTCCTGATAGGCAAGGAAATTGGTCATATTAGGGTCTATATCCGGATATATCCATAAATGTTTTGATATGTCCTCACGTGGCCTGATACGGAGGTTATTTATCTGAAAACATATTAGGTCATTTATAACCATTTAAGGTTATATATTTTATATGCTAAGGTTATATATATATATATATTATATTCTATAAAACCATAGAAAATTTTTTCATGAGAAACTATATTTAATTTTGAAGCGGCATGATGACGGAGCGGACTGTCATTATCCCGTTAGTTTGTTCGCACATCATGTCGTGAGGCGAAGGTTCTATTCTATTTATTTTAAATATTTATAATTTTTAATATTCAATAAATAATTTATCCGTAACTCCTATTCTTTCCCGCTTCACAGCATTATTTTCGAATTTGAAAAATGCTAACCGTAAGATGGACGGTGTGGCTTAATGTATATAGAATAAGCGAAAGTAAAATTTAGTATAGACCGGATAGCTCAAATGGTAGAGTAGCCGACATGTCATCGGAAGGTTCTGGGTTCGAATCCCAGTCTGAACTATTCGAATTTTTTCTCGCATATTCTATACACTCACATTAAGAAGTTCCTCTCCCTAATCCTTTCCCAAACCTTTCACACAAAAATATCCTGTTACGTGAATGTTGGAACGCTTCACGTATTGATTATCCGTAACTCCTATTCTTTCCCGCTTCACAGCATTATTTTCGAATTTGAAAAATGTGGAACGCTTCACGATTTTGCGTGTCAACCTTGCGCAGGGGTAAATAAATAAAAAATAAATAAATAATATTTAATATTTATAATATTCTAGCCCTGACGATTGTTCGAATAGTTCCAACACTAACCGTCGGGGTCGCTCCGGTAGCCGAACTGTACTGGCATGGGTTTTTTCTGTGGTTTTCCCATCGCCACTGTTCCAACAACCGATAGAAAGGAGTGAGGAGTAAGGTAAATGCAGTACAGACAGCACAAGTCGGTCCACAGCCGCATTAAGAATGAAGTTATGTGCGAAAATTTGAAAGTGTAATAAATAAGGATGTGATTATAAGAAAAACGTTAATAATATGTGTATTGATAATAATGTAGTGAAGTGGATAGTAAAAATATGCCCAGTATATATATACAAGTAAAATGAAAATTATTATTATTAAATTCAATTTTTTGATATTCAAAACATTTTTAACATTTGTCACTTGCCTGGATATTTGATGAAATAAAATTTCGCTGGGATCAATGGTAGTGAGATGTCTATTTTATCAGGTTAATGAATATGAGACTTTACAACTACCATGAATAGCTATATTGATATCTCTTCTTCTCTTTTATCCAAAACAACTATTCATCAACGAATAAAATACAAGATTAACAATATTCACGCTAGTTTGAAATAGTAATATAACTCACACTGTATTTGTTTCAATTAATAAAGATAATTGAAAATCTAAAAAAAAAAAAAAAAGAATTCAATTCGTTTATTAATGTTAATTGAAAAGCTTTTCATTAATATCAACATGACTATTAATAAAATAATATTTTTAGATTTTATTAACCTATAATTATAATTGGAATGGGATGAAAAATAAATCTCATTTAAAGTTACTGATCAGATATGGAAAATCAAGATTGATGTAATGAAAACTAAAGTACTTCAATTAACTCACTTCATGGAGAATTATTGTTGAAATATGTATACCGATAATTCCAGTGATTTCGTTCTATCAGAAATTATAAAACATATTTATTTGCTTGAGCGATTAAATTTTAAAATGAATCGAGATTTTGTTTTTGCTAATTATCGTATACTAATATTATCGCATGTTTCCTATTTTTATCCTTAGTGAAAAAACAAATTATGAGCTTTTAATCGTTTTTCAATCAGTGCCTGAATTAAAATTAACGATAAATTTTGGAGATTTGAGTTGTGAAAAGCCAATTAAAAATAAATGCATTGAATGTGAATTATAAATAAATTGTATTTTATGTGGTTATTTATCTATACTATCATTATAAAGAGGAAAGATTTGATTGTTTGTTTGTTTGTTTGTTTGCATTGAATAGGCTCCGAAACTACTAGACTGATTTGAAAAATTCTTTCACTGCTGGGAAGCTATACTATCCCCGATTGACATGCACAGAAAAAAAATGTTCTTGAATCAAGTATATACTTTTGAAGAGCTTAATATTCTTGATTTGAGGAGAAAAATTCTTGATTTAAGAAAGTTTTTTTTGATGTAAGGAATTTTTACTTGATTCAAGAATTTTGCGTTTTGATTCAAGACAATTACCTTCTTCAAAATTATATTCTTGGTTCAAGAATTTTTCTCTTGAATCAAGTTAATTTTTTTTTCGTGTAGGCTGTAATATATTATAACTTTTAATTTTGAAATTTTTTTTAAATACCCATGTAAAGCCAAGGCAGGCTGCTAGTTTTTAATAATTTTGATTTATTTATAATTATAAATAGCTTGTATTTAATGTGAGTGTAAAATACTCAACTCTTGCCCTCTTATTTTCTCATTCGGCCCTAAACCGTGAATTTTGGTATTCAAAAACAAGTAACGCTTCTCACGCAATATCATGGATTAAAATTCGTTTTGACTTGGCTGAAGAATTTGTATTGTAATTCTTCCGCACGTCATACGTATATATTTATTATTTATATGCTTCACGCTCTGTTGCGTGGAAATATACAAGCGAATTTTCAGGTATTGTTTGAGGAATAGAACTTTTTGAACACAAAAAACGTTACATGAAATCAATTACGATCTTTTTTGTTCCATTTGCATTTTTTCCTCGAGATTATGTATTAATATCAGTACGAGCTTTGATATCTGCGGATGCATCATAATTTTTGTTTCAAATTAAAACGGTATTTCACTGATTGCTTAAATTGATAGTAAAAACTTAATTATAGAATATACGATTAAAAAAAAAGCTATGCATTGCCTAATTTAAAAATTATTTAAATTGTATTACTCGTAATAATAATTCATGCATAAAACCATTAGCCACTTATAAGAGGAAATTCTGATATTAAAAGCTGCAGAAAGTCCTGGTTGGAATGGAGTTATGAGGTTTAAATTTTAGTAAGTTTTAACTTTCAATAGTTTGGGCTTCGAAAGTTACAAGTAATCGATTTTGAACTTTTGAAAATTAATGAACTTGAATAAACTCATCATTAGTTATTTAATCCCCTGAAAAGAAGTTCTAAAAAAACGAAAAAAAATTTTTTTTATGTGTTATTTAGAAGCGATAGAAAAATTCTTGAACATCTCGTAAAGTTGAAATATTGAGCTACTATTTTGGAAAATAGTATATTACACATCTAGGGAAGTAAAGTAAGAAATGTCTCAGATCACATATAATTCTTAGTGAAGGCGAAGTCAAGGTCAACAAACATGTGATCTGAGGCTTTCTTATTTACTTCCTTCGGTGTGTAATATACTATTTCACGCCCGGCCGAAACTTTTGAAATGAAAAGAGAAAAGCTTTTTTATTGGATCACCTTATCAGATTCTTGATAGTTTAAGAATGTCCCTTTGTGATATAGTGTGATCAGAGAGCATTCACTACTGTCAGAAGGGTGATATTATTATCAGATTATTATTAACCGTAGAAATACTATATCAGAATGATCAAAACAAAATTAAAAAATTTTTTTATTTTGACAAAAAAAAAACGATAGTGTTATTTTTTTTTTTTATTAATCAAAATAATACTCTTTTCGATTTTATTAATTTTTTTCCGATTCAGTTAAAGAATTTGTTCAATATAATAGTAATTATTATAACAAATTTATTAGTAAACGTTATTTTTAAATTGTAGAAAAAAAACACCTATAACTCGAGCTGAAAATATAGTGGTTGTGAAAACATAATTTTTTTTTTAATTTTTATTTGCAATATTTTCCAATCGAATAAAATGTTTTTAATGAGACTTGAAGCATTTTTTTTAAGCACAAAAAAAAATATTCACCTAGCAAACCATTTGACGTAAAATGTTGAAGTTATGTTAAAAAAAATTTTTCTTTTAATTTAAATAAATTAAATATCATTCGAACGAATCGATCGATTTCGATCCAATTTGCAGCAACCAACGCAGTTATTTTGAGCCCAAAGAGCTTATTTATTACTTGCAAAACGATCCGCGAAGGAATTCTTTCGACATAAAAAAAACACTTTTTTTTTAATTTTTCCACTACGATTTTTCTCGAACAAACGAATCGTTTTGGTTGTGGTTTGCAGCAATTAATGTTGTTTATTTATGTTCAGAGCTGATTAGTTTTTGGAATTGATCGATACACTAGTTTAACGTGGAGTTATTGTCAAAAAACCTTTTTTTGAAAATTCCATTTTTGAGATTTAATTGCCGGCTCAGATGAATTGCTATTCGATCCTTTTCTATTCAAATACCTATAATATAATTAATTAATTTTAACAGTTGTTACATTTGCAACAGTTGCTGCAAAATAATCTTTAAATAGCTAAGTACTCTTTGTGTAATAAGTTGCTTTGTTTACAGCAGAAACAGTAAATATTTATCTGAATTATTATTATTCGATACGGTTGAGATAATAGCATAATCAACGGATCGTTTATAACGAGCAACTTTATATACTTCTTGTGAAAAGTAGATCAAGGCTCTAGTCGATTCTTGTGCACGATGAAGGAATTCACTTTTTGCAATAATGTTTGGCGGCATTTACTTTCTTACATATACACTGTGTACTTAGAAAATAATAGACAATGGCTAATATACAATATTTTGTAATAGATTATTTTTTATAAAATATTGCGAGAAAAATAATTAACTTTTATCTGATTGACACTTATCTTTTTAACAGCTCAGTATGATATTTTTAACTTTTTTTTTTTTTTTTGTAGTTTCTAATTAATTATGTTGATGAAATTGTAAAGACAGTGAATTTTTTCAAGGTCACCACCTTACATAACTGAAAAATTTAAAAAATCGCTAAAATTGGTGCAATATCAATGATTTGAATTTTTTCTAAAAATTAAATCAAAAGACTAATATATTGATCATTATTTAGTACAATAATAAACAAAATCCGCACAACAATAGACAATGATCTTTTTTGATCTGTACAAGTATGATGGAAATAAAACTAAGTAGATAAAAATCAAGAAAGAGAGAACAATAAAAAAGTAAGCTCGATATAGAAAGCTGCTTGAAACGTGCGGTTTCGCGTAAATAACAACATTGGATATACCACCGTCATCGGCAGGATATATAGTATGTGTGTGAGCGAGTATTATGAATTCAACGGACGTTCCGAGATCGTGCTTCAAATATGAGCTTGATACAACTATTGGATAGCTGACAGAGTGCGTCTGTTTATTGACACTAACTTATCGGATGCAGTTTTAAGAGAGCACTATGATAGTAAAGAATAGTGAGGTATTTTATGGCATTAAACACGTATGTGTTATATGTTGCATAAAAAAATTTAGTATGTGAAGAAAATGCAAAAACTTTTGTACGTTTGCTAAATTCGATCCATACTACTTAATCTTTCAAGTCACGCTTGATCGCACGCTTCGACAAGAGTACCTTCATGGATTCAATGCAAATTGACGTACAAGATCTGCATAGATACTCGTTAGATCACATACGCTTGTGTCATGAATTATGATGAATAAATTAAACTATTTTAATCGTTCAACTTATAATTAACCGTTTTGCAGAAAACATTTAAAAGTTAACTGTTTTTGTTATATAATCAGAAGGATGAACAGAGGAAATGTCTTTTCAAGGATATTTTAGAATATTTCTACATGAGCCTGAACTTTAATTCATGAAGAAATGAGCATATGTATAATTTTTTTTCAAATGTGGTTTTTTTGAAATAATTTTTGAACTGCTTTACCGATAGATTCCGAAAATTAAACAGCACGAAAAAGTATAAAAGTCTTGTTTTTGAGTTCCAAGACCTCAAACTTAAGATTAAATAATCCCTCTAGCGTTTTGAACTTGTACATAGCGGGAAGTTCCAGGGATGGTCTGCAGCGTCAACCATTTCCTAGATTTTTTTTTCTAATGTAACTTTTGATGGCCATCATAGAATGTATTAAATATCTTTTACGGATATTGTAGAACAGGTCTATATAAACTCAAACCTTGATTCATGATGGAACAAGATAATATTGTGAATGTATGATCTATTTATTAATGCGGCGTAGGTTTATCAGGACATTTTTGCCGATGATAGTTACTCCGGTGATGCTATTGCTACAATAGTTTGTTATACCGTATTTACGTGCGTCTAAAAACATTATGTATTCTTCAACTCAAGCGTTTCAAAATCAAAATTGTTAGATATTTCTCTTTTCTGATCCGTACAATTAAACATTTGTATGCAAAGTCTAGTGTAATGTTAAACTTAATTAAGGTAAATATGAAACTGAGATATTAAAAGTGGATATTGCAATATTAATAGATCGTTGGAAAGTTATAATATAGAACAGATTAGGTAAAGTTGTTAAATGTGTGATTTACAAGTACGATAACATGCTACTGCATTGTGGTAACATGAAAGGTTTCCGTAGCTTTGAATTCTAGAATATTAATAAAAGCGACTGTATGAAAGTAACAACTCTGGTTGTGACATCTCATTATGCTACCAAGTTGGCATGGTAAAGCTGTGAGGGCGAAGATTATAGAATATTTACTGAACTCATGCTGTGAAAAAAAAAATTATAGTTAAAGTGAATGTGTTGCATACTGACCACAACAGAGTACAGTCAAAACCTATACTTAAAAAAAAAAAATTAGGAAAACGGTTGACCCTAAAAGCTATCTTTGCAACTTCCTGTTAATTCCATACCTAAGCGCTTAAAATTGCACTTATGAAGTTTTTGAGCTCTTTGAGCTCAAAATTACAATTTGTGTGTTATTTTAACCTTTCTGAGCTCAGAGAGGTAGCTGTTTTATGCTTTTGAACTCTTCGAGAGGTATAATAAAGCACTATCCTTAAAATTTTTGAACTGAAATTACTTTTGAATGAATAAACTGATTTTTACGTGGTTAGCAGCATTCGGAACAATTTTTCGAATACTATGGAATTTTACATGATTTTTTAATTTTTCATTCACGATATCTCTCGAACGAATTAACCGATTTCGACCGGATTAGCGGTGATCAACGTGGTTTTTCAAGATCTCGATCTGATTAGTTTTTGGAGTTGATCGATAAAGCCGTTTGAAGGTTATTCCAAAAAAACCACATTTAAAAAAAAATTTTTCTCAGTTTTTTTGAGATTCCTCAAAATCTATCGGTTCAAATTCACAAGAAATTTAAGTTTAAGGGAAAAAGTTATAATCGGGTCACACACACACACACACACACACACACACACACACACACACACACACACACACACACACACACACACACACACACACACACACACACACACACACACACACACACACACACACACACACACACACACACACACACACACACACATCTGCAGACATAGTGACAACATTGTGGAGGTCGTCAGGGAAGCTTCCTGTGACCTCAAAACACCGAGATCTGATGAAAACTAGATTTTTGCAAATCTGGGTGAAACCAATAACTTCCCGATTTTTGAAAATACTATTACCAATCATAGAAGATTTGATATATTATTCTACTACCACAAATAAATGAAAACAGTTAAAAACGAAAGTAATCAGAGATTAGATACTGTTAATACTATGTGTTTAGTAATCATTGAATTTAAAAAGTTGCCCCGAAAATATTTAAAAGAAATTCAAAATATAATCAAGAGGAATCTATTTTCTGTGCCGAAAATAAAATTATTAGTTTAGAAAGAACGACTATAATGCTAAAAAATAGGGATATAATACCCTAGTATTTACAATGTTATGATCTTGTACGTGACTTAGTAATGGAGTATAAAAATCGATTTGTGGTAAGTTAAGTCGGCTTTGGAACGCATTTGCTGATGATACTCCGCTGAAACCCTCGCTTGAGAACGCTAACACATTATACGTTATCTCAATTTTCTTTTCATACTGGTGACCTGACATTTCACAAACCTATAAAGAACAGTGGGAATTCGAAGTGAGAATGTAAATGCGGTGGCACTTGGCCAGGCCTCATTTTCAAATGTACGGAAGAACCCGAGATAAAAGTTATCTTTAGATTTAATCTCTGTCAAAGTAGATAAAATTATTCTATATCTACGAATACCCGACAAAAATCTCTTTTCAATTTTTTTGAATGCTCCACAAGTTATATTTATTGAGTACAGTGTCATTTTTACTTTATAATGAATTATTGGCTTTTAATAAAAAAAAAAAAAAAAAAAAAAAAGGTCTAAACACAGATGCTCAGAAAAAAATGGCCGTTACTTCAAGTTCAACTAAATAATAACTTTTACTTTGATTTTACTTTTTAAAAAACTGAAAAATCGAACGCGCTCCTGTCAAAATGATTATTATCGACAATTTATTTAATCAATATTTTTACAAATTTAACTCATTAATATTTAACCGTTGCTATGGTATCCGTTTCCAAAGTGGTCACCATTGCAACGAAAAGCGACAACAATGAAAACGTTACATCAACTTTTTAATAAAAGATAGTATGAATGTAATATTTTTGAAAAGTATTATATCTTCACAAGAGAAGACAAAAATGAGTTTTGGTCTTTCATTGTAAAAACGAATATCCGTGTTAATTAAAAGAGGTTAAGTTTGCTTTATTTTTAATTTGGTATTTTTGCTCACAGCGAATCCAAGTTTTGCTCTTCTCAAAGTACACATCGCGGTGGAGATTTAACTTATATATTTTATTCACAAGAATAGTAGTTTCTTTACTGAAGCAAAAAAGTTACTTTGAGAATAAATACTTTTTTACTAAAATCAATGATAAAAGTGATAACTTTATAAGTTTGATAAAAAAAGTTAAGAAAAAATTATTTTAAAATTCTTTAAATTTTCGAAAAATAAATATTAGATCCTTAATATTTCATTTTATTCAAATCCATCTCTTTTTTTTAATCTTTACTTTCAGTAATCAAAATAAATCTTGTCAAGTTTTCCAAGAAAAAAAATTTTTGGAATCGTTGAAAATTAAATTTGTAAAAATTTATGTTCTTCTCAATAATTTTTAATTCTATTTTAATTTATCAAAAACTATTGATTTTCTAAAACTGTATTGAAAAAATTAAAATGATTTTAAAATTTAAAACTAATTTTTTTTTTTTTTCCAACCATTTAAGAATCTGCACATTTTATGTTATTATCTTACAAAAATTATATAGTTTGTTATTTTTTATTATTATATAATATATACAAAAAAATTCTATACGTCGAATACATATACTATACGTAAAATATGTATAAATGAACATGAACAGACCTATACACAAATAATTTTATCTCTTCTGCCGGAAACTTCTGTATTTTAGATGTAAATATGTGAAGAAATTAATAAAATAATTGTATTCAAAATATTTTCGTTACTATTGAATTTTTATATATTAATTTTTCGATGATCTTTACAATTCAAAAGACCTCGACATTTTTCATACTTCTAAATTAATTTCATGAATCCAGAAACCAATCTTCTACTCTTACATTTATTTATTAAAGTCCCAACAGCTTACTGGCCAATAACAGGGACACTTTACAGTGCAAATAATGTACATTTATAGTAAGGAGTTTATATTACATTTCATGTTGATTAAAATTAGTTTTCTATAGTAAAAACTCTTTTTCATAATTCTCCTCGTATTTCTAACCGTATTTATAGGAGTTACTATACTGTGATTTCGAAAATTACAGCAAAACTTTCCACAAAGCTTCAAGAGATCGGATGTTCTATTGAAATTTCTGCAATTAAATCAACGCAGCGTTACGAGCCCTCTTATGAGAGGTATGCCTCAATTGTTTCTGGAATTTTCGTTTTAAGTTGTTTAACGCATAAATTACTTTAAGTACAATATTCTAATTAACCTACCGGAATATTTGATATATATTGTCCAACATAACCTTAAGCACCAAAGCAACTTACTACGATTGTCATATATATTATTAATTGCGCCATTAAAATATTTTTTTTATTTAGTTTCTGCTTTGAACATTTTAAACCTTTGAAAGATTTCTTGTCTTATGTATCTAACTATTTTGAAATACGGCGTATAAATATTTAATTGAAGTGAAAAACATACAGTTGAAAATATCTGACAATGCTGAAGCTATAAGACATTGCTATCTTGATAAAAACGTTTTAACGTAATAATAAATTCATTACGACCGAGATGGAACGAAATATAAAAGGTTAAAGTTAAAATTACTTGAACTCTAAGCCGAGATATTATCTTAAAATATTATCCATAGGATGAAATTGATTTTCATGGATAGACAATTATGCGTTGGTATCAAAGGCTCTAAAATGAATCTGGGTTATTCTATTATTTTAAGAAACCACGAACCGAAAAATAAATAGAAATGAACTATTTTTGTTAGATGTAAATTCTTGAGCGTGATGGATATTTTTGCGACTTTCACATTAAAAGTACAATTAAGATTGACTTTTGCGCCAGAGGGTTAATCTCACTTCATAGAAAAGTGGTCTCACTATTGTATATTTCATATTAAGAATTTAGCAATATTTATAGTCAAATATATGTAAAAGCGAAATAGTATATTACACACCTAGGGAAGTAAAGTAAGAAATGTCTCATATCACATGTAATTGTCAGCCGAGGTGAAGCC
The DNA here is from genome assembly GCF_013202065.1 of Cotesia typhae. Taxonomy (NCBI): domain Eukaryota; kingdom Metazoa; phylum Arthropoda; class Insecta; order Hymenoptera; family Braconidae; genus Cotesia; species Cotesia typhae. The sequence goes on along the minus strand of NW_027423757.1, from coordinate 2,673,483 downwards.
GAGGTTGACAAACATGTGATCTAAGGCTTTCTTATTTACTTCCCGTGGAGTGTATACTATTTTTTTGCTCAACGAAGGCAGGAAGCGGCAACTTCGTTTAGCGCAGCGGGCCGATAGTTGACGCTTATTTCTGCCTTGATAAGTTATCGTATCTTTAAAAATTAAATGAGTAACTAGTATTACTCGACATGTTGTAGCCTACCCAGGTCAAAAAGGTTGCTCTGGTTTAGGATGTATGAGGAGCTGATTTTTAAAAGAATACTTTTTCACATTTCAAAAGAACAATTTTTTGGTCTTTTAAATATTAAGTACTTCGAGATTTATAAAGATTTCGAAATGAAAATTGAATTGTTGCTTTATAACCGATATCACTTTGTAGCTAAATTGAAAAAGTTCAATAAAAATATTTGTAATTGAAGATAACCAGTTTTTTGTCTCGATTAATTAAAAATGAAAAAATACCCTTTTGAAACTCAACTCCTTAAATGAAAATTTTTAATATTTTTCATTCAATTCAATTTTATTATGTGTATCTCTTTTATATAAGAATCTAAATTATTTTAGCCGGTACTATTCCCAATTGAAGCCATTTTTGATATTATAATAAAATTGTTTTCGATTGTTTCGAGATCAAAATCAGACTTTTTTTGTCACAGTCAATTAGCTGTTTTTGATTGCATCAAGGTCAAAAACAGACCACAATGTTTCATAATTTTTAGGCGGTTTTTGATTGCCTGTAGATCAAAAACAGACCTTTTACAAATTCGATAATAACAATAATCGCTAGTTTATTCGCTAGTTCGTCGTAACAGAGTTTAAATTGCTATCGTAGTGTTACATTCCAGTTCCCTGGTACACTATTATTGCTGCTTTTAATGTACTACCCTTTAATCTAACTAATCTCTAAATAGCTGAATTCTTAACATATTTAAAAAATAGTATGGTAATGGTGATAAAATTTTTGTCCCAGTGTATTCTTTTCTGTATTGCTCAGCATATCAATTTATAAATGTTCTTTTTGAGTTCTTTATTAAACCCTAAGTTATTAATATACAATCATAGACAAAAATGTTGGATCATGCTAACATAAAATTATATTACGACAACATTTTTTTATATTTAGTCATCGGAACTACTACTGCGTTCAAAACTAAAATCTTTATTCAAATTGTTGAATTTAAAAAATTATTATTGTACTCACCAATTCGAATAACTGGCGGCAGAGACATAACAGTCGTAATAAGGATAACGATCACAGCGAATATAAGTGCCATTATGCTCCACAGGTACGTTGGTTTTTCCACGTTATTATTCAGTGCAATCAACTACACATATCTAGAGCACTACCCACATGTCCCAATTACTCATCAATAAATCCTAACTGCGATAACTAATTCAAAAAATATCTAAAAGAATCACATGAGAATATCTTGAATTGTTTATTACTAACTCTAAAGTATCTGCTACCGTCACCAATAATTCATTATTATCTTCGACATCTTCACCGCAATTTTCTCGCCGATCTTCGCTCTTTGAATCCGAAGTGATAGCTGGAAAAAGAAAAAAATGTATGCTAAGACGTTTATTTATTACATTATTACACTGTTTATATTATTATCATATATTATCTCTTACATAAATGTTATAAAAAATTTTTGAAGCATTTGAATTTTAAAGTTTAGAAATAAAATTTCGCTCTATATTACTTTTAAATTTTACATAATACATTCTCACATTTTTTATCATAAAGATGTATACTCATGAGTATGAGGGTAGTGAATTTTTTGTACCGATGCCGGATAAACTAATTTATAAATGATTTCAAATCTGCAGTTGAAATATATTTTATTTTCTCCATCATAAGCCTCCTCCAAGAATATAAATTGAATTTTATTTGACTAGGCGAACTGAATGTAAATTTTTATCGCATATATTCGTTCCAAGTTTACTTATTTTGACCATGCCCGGTTTCGTTTTTGTCACTTTTCATTGCATTGACGTACATATGACAGCCTTGACGGTTCATAAATGAGTGCCAGGAATTCACAAAAAATCCAGCAGTACATAACATATTCTACCTTTTTTTTTTCTTGTGAATTATTTGTGTACAACTGTACAATTTTATTAAAAATTTTTATGTATTCAGTAATTCAGACTGACCTGTCAAAATTTTTATTCTTTTACTATGATAAAAATTTCTAGAATAATAAATATCATAAAAAAATTATAACTCACTGTTATTCTTTATCATAAATATAAAATAGTTTTGAATAATAGTAAATAAACTTAGCTAGCAATTTTAATGATTAAACGTGATCTATAGCTCACAATTAAATCTGAAAATAAAAAAAAACTGAAAATAAATTTACTATTGAAGTATAATAATCAGAAAAATAATTTTGCCTTGTTTTATTGTAAAATGATGTAAAAAACCCTTTCGTGAAAAAAATTTTGAATATGGCCATACATATTATGGGGTGATCAAATATGACTATATAAGATAATAAAAAAATGAAAAATCAGTGAGAATTCAATAATTCATTTGTGTTTTTTAACTTCCTTTGCTAAAATATTTATTTTCACTATGAACTCCGTAAACTAGCAAATCTTATTTTGGTAATTAACACAGTAATTTTGTTTTTAATTTTATGTGAGTTTACAGATTTGAAAAAAAATCTAACATCTTAAAATATAATTGTTTCAATGATAATTATAATTTCGGTGTACCTAACTCGTATTATCTTCATTTGTACGTTGAAACTAATATTCTTAATAATTATTTGAATGATTTTTTTTTTTAATTATTGAATATTTCAAATAAAAAAATTACTGTGTTCATTTTTTCATTATTTTTTTATTTTTATATATTATAAAATCATTAATTACATTTCGTTAATATTTTTCAAGCATTAAAAATTGTAAGAAAAGTTACTGAATTCATGGAATAATTATCAGTAGTTATTATAGATTAAATAACAAGGAACGCTAAGTATGATTCAACAGTTCTGTGGATAGTGTTGCTTAGTCCAAAGTTCTGTTTTCGAGAGCTAGCAGAAACAAATAGAATTAGTGAATTCCACAAGTATTAGTTGTGATAATTCACTAATTCCAACAATGAATGTTTTTCATGTTTGTGACTTGTTTCTTTTTTAATTTAAATATTAATAGATTTTACTGATTTAACCAGTGGCGGTTTTCACTGATTCAATTAATGATGATTTTTACTAATTCTTATAGTGAACTTTATGTTTTATTCGGTCAAACAATAATACTTCACTACTTTATAGGGGTATGCTTATAGCTGTGACAATTAGTGAACAGCCACTAAATTATTTTTAGAGAGTAATCAAGAAATTAGCAGTTTATTGAACTAAAAAACGCTATGATAAACCTCCTAAAAGAGTAAAAAAAATTTATGATTATTTTAGTTTAAAGATCAGCAAAATCGGCCAATTAGTTTACGAGTTGTGGATGTTTAGAAATTATTTTCATTTACAAAAGAATTTTGAACTTTGTGTATCCTACCGAAATAATTATTCAGCCAAAAAAGCTCAAATTTTTATGAATTTGTTTTGAAGTTAACATAATTATTTTCAATTTAAGCTATTACTCATCTAATTTTTATAATTTTTTTCAATTTGTTTCTTGATTGAGAATCGCAAAAAATATTTCAACAAATGTAGTTTAGGCATCAGTCTTAAAAAAACTCTTGAATTTCATGAAGAATCTTTTTTTTAACTTTTTATTCCTTTAAGAAATCTACCTATCTATGTCGGCGGTCACACCCGATGGGATAGCGTTTTTTTTTGTTTTGTACTTATATAAATGTTTTTGTTGATAAGCTCTAAAAAAGTACTGCATATGACATTTGGAGAGCTGATATAGTGACGTTACACCCCCTCGTGAGTTATTCACACTTTTACAGATATACTCAAATTTTTCCGTTCTATTGAACATAACACTTTTGTTTTTGACATTTTTATACGCCGAATAATCATGTCATTGAATAAATAGAGTAGTACAGTAAACATAGCTTCTAAATGTCAAAGTGAAAAGTAAATATTCGTCTGCTGACTTTCAGATGGATGAAGACTCCAAATATTTACTTTATGTTAAACATTTTTAATTAGGTGAATAAATTCAATTAGTAATCTCTCGTATGTGTTTATTCTCCTTACCAGCAAGAAGTATATGCTGATAATTTTCGATTAATGATCTTTCTTACAGACTGATCAGCTTCAAAATGAATGCAAAAAGATTCATTTTTTTAGGTATCAAGCCAGTGATTGATGTAATTTTGCCGTCGCGAAAATATGTCTGATCGAAAAAGCGAATATCCATATTCAATAAATCAATATTAAGCTCCTCAAAATCGTATCAAGAATGTAATTAGCTCTGCCTGCTACCGCAGCTTTTTTTTTTATTTAAATGGGCTTACTTATTTTTAATCTGCTAGATATTTTGCTCGAGGATGAGTTATCGCAAGCTTAATGTTCTCGGACCATTAGACGTGACACACATTTTTCATAACTCTTCAAGTATTCACAAAAAAATAAAATTTTATGAAAAAGCAGGGTAGTAAAATTGTTCTAGCAACTCAAATTATGTGTGTATATGTGGGTAATAGAGCGTATCTAACGAAATCGATATTTTTTTCTCGCTAGCTCTACTAAAAATCTTCAGTGTAATAAAAAAAGATTTTCGACAAAATGAATTGTAGAAAAAAATAATATAAGATTAATGCGGAAAAAAGTGAGCTAAATTCACCACAGTAAAAGGTTTCTAATGGCATTAATTTAGGATAGAATTTTTTTTTAACCAAGTAATATTTTTTAGTTCCTCGAGAGGATTAGTTAATAAATATTTTTTTTTTTAAGGAACAAAAGTAAGGGGTTACATGGGTTTCCTTAATAGAAAAAATTAAATATTTTATTCCAACTTTTTACTCTCTTAAAGATACATGCTTAATAAGGGATTGCTGAAATTAAAAAAAAAAAATTTTAAAAACTCTGCTAATGTGACGTCATTTCCGGTGAGCCCTTGGAAAAAAGATGCGTCCGCGTGATCAGCAAAACTCCTAGCAGGATTATTTGAAATGAAAAACAAAAAAAAAATATCTGCTTCAGTTGAGACTTCACACTACATCTTGAAAAAAGGAAAAAAAAATTAAAATTGGATTTTTAGCAGAGTTTTTTACGTAAAAATGAAGAATTTAGCTAAAGTTTCGCGGCATTTTTTTTTTTTATAATAGTTGTGATTAGAAAAAAAAAAAAATTAAGAAAATGGTTGAATCTGATGGCCACCCCTGCAACTTCCCGCTAATTTTATATCTAGGCGTTTAAAATTGCACTTATGGTGTTGTTGAACTCTTTGAATACAATTTATTGAATTTTCAAACCGCAATAACTTCTGAACGAATCAACCGATTTAGCCCGACATAGCGGCAATCGACGTGGTTTTTTTGTTAAATTTTTCAGTTCAATTAAATTTTTTCCTTATTTATTTTACCCCAGATAAATTCTACCTATTTTGTCTGATAGTAGACTATTAACCAGAAAAATACTCAAAGGTAGCTATACAAGTATAGAATTATAACATTCGATGCTTGTTAAGATCGACCATCTTCCCCCGCCGTCCATCTTACGGCTTAAAATACACTTGACCTGAAAAGGCTTAAAAAAAATTAATTTTTCAAGTTTCTCACAATTCGAAAAAAAGAAAATAATTTTGTGGTTACAATTTTTTTTCGCGTAGTCTATTACACACACACATATATATATATATATATATATATATATATATATATATATATATATATATATATATACACAAACTTGCAACATCAAAACGTCGAGACTTATTTATTTATTTCTTTATTAATAAAACCTGACAGCCTGTTTGGCCAATTATGAGGTTACAAAAAGATACATTAATATATGTTATAAAGTGAATTACACATGTTGCAATTAGTAAATATAGAAGAAGAATATTAACAAAATATAACTTATAAATACAGATGTTTTACTTTGGCTTACATGATATACTATTCATAAATCTATATTCATTATTACATTACAATAGTTTAGATAAACTCTGTATAAAATATATGATTTTTTAGGAGATGGAGTATGATCATATGCTTTAGCTAGTTAAATTGTCTAGAGTTAATTATGATGGATGCCAAGGCATTGATGCTGCAACGCGATTGATAGCCAAGCAGGTCAACATCACTATTCTGTTAGACTATATAATTGCAGGCGTTAGTCAATCTATTAATAGGTGAAGAAAAGGTGAAAGTGCTCCTCTGCCGAGACGATGAAAACTTAATTTTTGCAGAACGGGGTAAAACAAATAACTTCCCAAATTGTAAAAAATTTTCAATTTCTCCTAACGGGAAGTTAAAAATAGTCGTGTTTTTTTAACACACTTTGATATATACAATATTTGAAGGTTGCTTTTTGAAAGTTAATAACGTTAATCGATGTCATTGAAAAGTTTATTTAGAATTTTAGTATCACTAAAAGGATATTACTATGAGTTTTGCAAGTAAAGCAGAATCAAGATTCACTTTTATCCATAAAGTTAGAAGTATACCAAGAAAAAATGTCACGTAAGCGATAAAGGATGTTAGGATGAGGTTATTTTTTACGTTGTTTACAATCTAAAACACGGAAAGTGCAACAATATTATATTTACTATTTGACCTCTGTGCCGTTGACTGAAGATAAAAATTTTAAGAGTATCTTCGTAAAAGTTAAATCACAAAATTCTTTACTTTTATAACTAAAGCGCGTAAGTGCCACTTTTTCCTTCCTAAATAAAACATTATTCTTATCGAAGTTCTTGATAAAATAAATGAATTAATCAATAAAGAATAACTACAAAAACAACAAACCAACTATAGAAAGAACACCTCTGAGTGAAAATCTAAGTCAATAGATGGTTAGAAGCACAGTTTGTTCCTTTCGACGACGCCGGTGCCATATGTAATCAGAAGAAACGCTTGAAGCTACGACATGATTAAGACCAAGAGAATAGAACAAACACTTAAAGCAAGTTTCTCCTTTTGAAATTAAATTATCACTAATCCTTTTGGGGTTATTATGATAACTTGAATGTCAACCACCGTCTAAGTCGCTTCAACATTTCGTTCATATATTACTACAAATATTTATTTGCATTGTGTGACAATAAGATATCAAATATTCAATTTGATGAACTGGGTCATGAATAGAATATTATTAAGTTTGCTCTTCATTGTATTCCTTAAGGCTAATACTATGAGGGAGGTGAAATAAAAGTCGGTCTATTTATTAAATAGAATGTTAAAATCCATCCATAAAAAATTTTTTTTTCAGTTTCTATAAAAATGTGTAAAGTAAATAACAAATTGCATGAAAATCGCAAGTGATTTTTTAAAAAATTCGTCAATTTTAAATCATTTAAAGTAAGTTCGATGAGATTGCTGAACCAACATTCCTTTATTGCCTCTTTAAAATGAAGATGTCAATATTCGACGATCAGATGGACTCGCTGCTAAGAACAACATTTTTTTAGAAATCTCTAATTTTGCTACCCTCACTTTCGAGCATTTTTTTTTTTGTAACATCAGTAAGTTTATAGAAGGAGCTACCGATTGAAATCATCGAATCTCATTCTTTTGAGAGCTGAGAAAATAAAACAGAGTTTTTTTCAATTTGGAAGCTATGAATAGCTGAACTTATAAGACTGTTTATTCTAATTTAGTTTGTTTCTTATGTATATTATATTTGTCATATTGTTTCTCTTATTCTCTATTATATTTTTATTATTATTGTATAGTACAACGTGACATTGTCATCGTAGTTTTAGTAGATTTCATCTAACTATAGCATTTGTTCTCATGACGAAACTTTTGAAAGATTTTGCTATTTCCTTGCTCAGTTTGGTAAGCTGCTTCAGAAAATACATTAGGTTTAAAGGTTTATGTATATACTAGCGGACCCGACAGACATTGTCTTGTACACATGCCTTAAATTAAAAAATTTTCAGCTTGTTTGAATGAGCTGTTACAGTTTGGACCGTTTCAATGGAAATTATTATTAAAACGTTATTACAATGTACTATTTTAATTAGCACGTGATAGAGTTTACCACAATAACACAAAATTTTCTTGATCACAGCGTCTACACAGAAAGAAAAATATGGAAATCGTTTCTATAATTTTAATGGAATATTTTCCTACATCATTTCAGAAGGGATTACTTAATTATGGGAATTCTACCCATAATTTTTGGGAAATGTTCTTACAATCATGGGAATAGCTCCTATAATTATAGAAACGAAACCTATACACAGGAAAAAAAATAACTTGAATAAAGAGAAGAATTCTTGGACCAAGAAAATAATTTTGAAGGGTTTTATTGTCTTGATTCAAGACAAAAAATTTTTGAATCATGAAAAATTTACTTATGCCAAGAAAAATTTCTTAGCTTAAGAATTTTTATACTCAAATCAAGAAGATGAAGTTCTTCAAAATTATTTACTTGATTTAAGTAAATTTATTTTTCAGTGTACTTTTAGCTGTAGTATTATCGGCATGATTCCCATAATATATAGAAATAGTTGTTATAATATTACAGGAATTGTTTCCATAATTCGGAATAAATGCTAGATATTATGGAAGCTATTCCTATAATATTATAGTGATGATGCGTGTAATATTGAAGTAATATTTTTCCACACAACAGTACAAGAGTCACTTTTCTAATCTATAAAAAAACGATAAAGTTCCTGTGACGTTGAAAATTTAATATTAATACATTCGTAATAAAATATTTTATTGATCATTTGACTAATTTGGAGCTAGTTTTTCAACCCTGGGTTTAAGTATTTTATCATGGTGAATATATCTATCTATATGGAATATATATAGATATATTCATATGATAATAATAATTAAATCTTGGGTTGAAAAGCTGGTCCTCAAATATTGAATACCGAGGTATATAATTACTCAACTATTTACTATAGATAGGTAATCATAAAGTTGATGCAGCTTTTGTATTGGTGATGCCTTCAGAAACTTTTAACGAGCTTTATTTGGGCACTTCCGGCCGTGAGATATCTCTACAGCGGCCGGAAAAAATTATAAAAATTGTAAAATATCTATATAAATATATACAATATAACGCGGCTTGTCACAACGATAACGTCTCCAATTCATAATGGATCTTTTCCAAACTCAACATACTCAATCTTTAGACGAGTACCAAGGTTAAGTTTAAAGATAAGCTTAATCGATCAAATAGTTCGAAAATGACATCATTTCGAAATTTTCAAAATTGTAAAATTTCTTATTTTCACGGTCTCCTTCGGGAATAACTTATGAATGAAATAACTATTCAAATTTCTGTAAATTGCATCTTAAAGCCCATTAAACGAACCTTAATTTCCATATTATTTCATTCTACTAGACTAAAACTAAACCACTCATCTGTAGGTATTTAATGAAATTTTACTATTGCATTCGTTTTAACAATAATACAAGTTTCTCATAACTTAGAGAAAAAGAATTTTACATAAATTTGATTAAAGTATTTGTATTATCAGTGTATTATCAGATATAATCCTTCTGTTGGGGTAACAACGACAGTTAAACAGTAATCTTCAAAAAGTAGATAGGTCCGCAGTGTTGAAAAAATCTCAGATACTTTTGAACCGATCCTTATGAAACTTGAAATGCATATTCTATTTACTTATCGCTATATCCCGTAGCGATATATTAAATTTTATGTAAAAATAACAAATTGTTAGTCGAAAAAAATATTTGGAAAATTCAAAAGTGTACAACTCAGAATGCTCAATTAATTATTAAATAATAATAAAATCAAATTTTTTAATCGTAAAACTTTCTTTGATGTGTCGCATCATGAGTTGTGCAAAAGCGAATGTAAAAAAAAATATACAACAGCTGAAGTAGGACGATAATGCGCAAGTCCCCTTAGTGGAATAAATGTACACACTATACAGGGTGATTCAGAATGACCTTCACAGCGGGAAACTGTAGATAGAGGAGACGATTCTATGAATAAAGTTCCTTAGTCGCTTTTCGATATTCTTAATAGTTTTTGAGTTATTCAAAATGTAAATTGACCAATCACAGACAAGCTCTAGAAATTAAAAAAAAAAATAAAAAATAATAATAAATAAGTTAAGTAACACTGCCACAGCAGACTTCAAGTTAAATGATATTTATTTAATTTGAAAAGTTTGATTTCTCACAGAAAAAAAAACAAAACATGCAATTACAACCTAGAACGTATTTATATATATTTTTTTATCTTTTCCTTTTCACAGAAAACATTATTGATTTAAGATGATGCAATTATTAAAAATATAACTTCCGGAGAATTGACAAAATAAATTATGTATTTTTAAATATATAAACTTCAACCAAGAATAAAGAAAAAAATTTTAACTAATAAAATTGTCTTACTGAAATAATAGCAATTTCAAACAGACAAAAATATAGATATAGACAATACATAAAATAATTATTGAAAAATCTTTGATTTTGCTTGCTCGGTCTCGCTCAGGACTTCGCTAAGCGCTTGATGTATGTCATAACATATTTGCGAAACTCTCAGTGAGACGGCCACCAAGATGTCCGGCAAGACGTCCAGCGAGATATTCAGCGAGACGTATTTAAAAATACGTAATTTATTTTGTCAATTCTCCGGAAGTTATATTTTTAATAATTGCATCATCTTAAGTCAATAATGTTTTCTGTGAAAAGGAAAAGATAAAAAAAAATATACAAATACGTTCTAGGTTGTAAATGCATGTTTTGTTTTTTTTTTTCTGTGAGAAATCGAACTTTTCAAATTAAATAAATATCATTTAACTTGAAGTCTGCTGTGGCAGTGTTACTTAATTTATTTATTATTCTTTTTTATTTTTTTTTAATTTCTATAGCTTGTCTGTGATTGGTCAATTTACATTTTGAATAACTCAAAATCTATTGAAAATATCGAAAAGCGACTAAGGAACTTTATTCTTAGAATCGACTCCTCTATCTACAGTTTTCCGCTGTGAAGGTCATTCTGAATCACCCTGTATATATACACTAGAATTTAATTTGCGCGCGCCTGACTATACACTTTGCATATATTTTAGTGCTTATGATAAATTTGACCAATCACGTTACGAATAGTTTGCAACACATATTTTTCATCTTAATTTTATTATAGAATATAGGAATAAATAGATATACTCCTCTGGTTGAAATAATAGGTTTAAGATTGTTATGAATTATACCCTGCATTAAGTATCAGTAAGGTTTTTTTTGCAAATTTATTGTCAAGAAAATCTATTGCAAATTTATTCTCATTTATTGTCACATTTTTTCAAATTTTTCCTTTAAAAAAAAAATAAAAAAATTTATCAAGAAATTTTAGCTCATTTTTGAATTCAATAAAAAACTTAAGGATGGAATTCTGTCATTATACTCAAATTCCTAAAATTTCAAACCAATTGTTTCTATATTCCCCCATCAATTTTTTAACTTCTCGCAATGAAAATGAATGATTTTTTTATCTCAGTAACAGAAAATTTTTTCCTGTGCAGAATTTTTTTTTTTTTTTTTTTTTTTTCATATAAATACATACGTTGTAATGTATATGTCAGAGTTGATATTTATTGCTTAGATTGAACGAGTTGACGAAACGATTCCGCTGTTTCGGTTTTTTATTGGAGTTTTCTAAATCCCTTGAGGAAGATATAAAAAAGCACCTATTCAAATTGCGAACCCAAATAGAGGAGAAAAAGAATTCAGTTGTGTTTTTTTTCATTTCTTTGGCAAGGTTACAGATCCATTCAAAACATCTCTATTCACAACTAGTAGTGTTATCTCTAATCCGTAATGTTTTCACTCAATTACGTTTAAGTTAAACTTTACTCAGTTAAATTATAATTTAGAATACAGTTAAAACTGACCATGGATGTAACTGATCAAAGTTAAAGCTGAATACAGTTAAAATTGAATAAAGATGGAACAGATTAGAGATGCACTTAAATTAAAACGTCGTTGAAAACATTACTGATTAGAAATGAAACTACTAGCTATGAATAAAAATGTTTTGAATAGACCTGTTACCCTGCCATTTCTTTCAGTCAATTTGCCGGGATACCCTTTAGGGTCAGCCGTTTTCCTAATTTTTTTTTTTTTTTTGATACGTTTTCTAATTGTTAGAAACTAAATCTATGGCTCAACTGAATCAGCCGAAATGGCATATAAGAACTTCGTGGGATCTATATCTATATGTTTAACTGCAATTAATTTTTAAAACTGATAGCTGTGAAACAGTGAATATTTAATGCTTCAGATGTAGAAAGAAGGATAATTTCTTCTGTAAAATGATATCAATTAAAAAATATTCCTGAGTTAACGCAAAAGTTTTGTTTGTTAAATTTTTTTCATTTCAATTTTACCGTAAATGACGGTGAATTCATGTCATAAAATCTTTTGTTTATACTTCTCAATTTCAATTTAAATTTAGCACACTACTCTGAATTATTAAGTTAACAGAATAATTATAATACTGTTTCAATCGAGAATTATTAATATCAACATTAATTAAACCTTCTAAACGGAAAAAAAAAATTAATTTAACTTTCTTGATCCTTTTTTTTTCATTTGAAATAGATCGAATGATTCATACCTAATGAAATCTCATTAGGTAACTCGATTGAACCTGAATTGGATGTGTGCGAAATCTATATGGATATATATATATATATATATATATATATATATATATATATATATATATATATATATTGCAATAAATGCATTTATTAACTAAATGTGGAGGTTTTAACGGCCAATTGATTTACCAAGGAATTGAAGGTTGTGATAAATTGAAATTCACCACTATATGACAATGATCGTTTATTCTAATTACTAATAATCATTAGAATACTGGTAAAATTGTGAAAATAAAGGACTGCTTGTATGTAAGCATAATTACGCTAAATTGCTATTCTGATTAAGTTCTAAACTACGTACGTTGATGATATAATAAAGAGTCAATTTTAATTAATTAATTAACAGTCTTCTTTTATCAACATACGATCTATATACAGTACTTTAACTCCCGTAAACATTCGTGCCTGCTATTTTATTCAATCTACCGTATAATTTAATAATTTACACCTTCGCAATTAGAAGATAAATTTAACTCGTTTATTTTTATGCACTGTCTGTTTATGCACTGTCTGTCATAATTAAATTCGTCTGCTTTATGAAAGAATCGATTATGTTGGTACTAATGATACAGATATCCATAACAGGTTGTCAGTATATATTATACAAAATTTAACGTTAAATATTTTTTTTCTATTGAATTGTAATAAATAATAATGTTTTCAATTATGTTTTATTAAAAATTTGATAACTCTATATGACGCTCAGGAAAGGACAACTGAAAGAACTACATATAATACTGAGATTTTAATTAAACATCTCTATTATTTCTTTCGAAAATTTTTTTCAACTGTTCACTCCAAGCCCGACGCTTTAGATTTAATTTAAACCTTTAATTATATTGAATAGAGTGTATCAAAGAATAAATAATGTAACGATATTTTAATGACTAACACCGTCGATTTTCATGCATGGCTTCTATTTTCATGTGTTCATTTTTTTAGAACTCGTATTCTGAACAAATGAACTCTATTTAACTATGGTGTAAAAATTCGATAAATTTTCCCTGTCTAAATGGAACTAACTTTAGCGTTAAATTGGGAATATATTTTTATATAGTACACTTTTTACGTGCGAATCATCAGACTTTGTAGAAAAATTTGTAACTAAGCTTAAATATGAAAAAGGCGAGTATTCACGGAAAATTAAGAAGAAATGTCTTATTTTTCTACCATGCATTTAAGAAAAATCGTAACCTACTTAAAAAAGGAAAAAAAAATAGAAATTATGAGTAAATTTTGAAAAAAAAAAAAAATTCTAGAAGAACTAAATGAAACTGTATTTAATTAAACTTAATTTCAAAATTTAATATGCATAATATGAATCACGTACATTTAAATTATACTGAGAAATCCAACTATATAATATTAGTAGTTAGAAGACATCTTGATGTATAACTGACTTGTCAAAGTTTGATATCAATTTAACTGTTAATTTATGCATACCATGTTACAGTTATAATTATACCACAATAAAAAACTTTATGTATACACCCATCAAAGTTTATCTTTCTAAATTTTAAAAATATTCAACTGTAACAAAACTCTCGATATTGTATAATCACAATAATGTATTCAACAACAATATTAAAACTGTAAACTCCTGATTTGCAAATAATTTTCCATAAACATTTATGATGACTTAAATAACAAGATTTAGCAGCAAAATTTCATCACCAAATTAAAGCACACACTTTAAATGTATGACACAAAGTTAAATTTTTTATCTTCCAATTTAAACGTTATCGCAAATCCTACGAGGATTAATGATCAACGAATAATAATGAGCCGTTTTTTATTGCGCCGTCTGATAATCGCGAAAGACGCGCGGGCACTAGCTGATAGAACTTACGAATACCGAAACGAGCCTGTGGACTTGCACGGGGATGCTTTTGCGAGGGTGGAATCGCAACCCTCTCGAACGAGCGCGCGCGCACTCTATTCGTACCATAGGAGACACCCTTCAAGCATTGTCAAACAGGATGTACCATAGTTTTATTCGATATCCCTTTATCTAGGTTACTAGATTTCAACGACAAGTACTCTTACACTAATCCTCTGACATACACTCTGGTGTTGATACCCCGAAAGTAAGCAAATTCTTGCAATAACATTGACCTTACACTTTACCCGTTTGCGCAACAAAATTGTACGACGTTATTTACAAATAAAATTTTAATTAAAGACTTGTTACAAGAACAATTATAACATTTTCCTTAGAAAGTATTTAGTTCATTGAAGAAAGATGAAGATTCCGAGCATCTGTTTTTGAATAAATGAAGGTAGGAGTACAGCAATAGAAGATAAAGAAAAATATGTTTTAATGAGGTGATAATAGCTATAAATTAAGCAAGTACTTAGATTATCAACTGGTAGTTTGGTGGTTGACGGTGTCATCAGTAGACAACGCCTATTTCTAGAGACGATCAACCTAACACCCGGTACTTGCACTTCAAGGTCGTTATCAACCCTCCAGCACGCCCTCGTTTCATGAGCATCGTTCCAGACATAGTCGCAATTAATTTTAACGGCTCTAAGCTTCTACACTATCTCCCTTGTGCTTCACTCTCGACCTTCCGGATATCCGATGGTCGAAAGATTTTCACCAAAAGTTTGTGAGCGATCAGGACGAGAAAATGATCTATTCTCTCCTTACTTGGTAGATATGTTTCTACCTAACTTATCTATACAGTGTATGTGCATATCAAATTTAGTTTGGGTTTCTCACATCCAGGTTATTAATATTCGCCAAACATCAATTTAATTTAGGTGAATTCGAGGTTAAATTTTGATGCTAAGATCTAAGAACTTTGTTTTTGAAATAATTATTCATATTTTCATGATAATAATAATTATAATTGGACAGTTACTTTAGTTGGGATAATTTTTTTAGTTTTCCTCACTTGAAAATTTAGGGAATTAGTTTTTTTAGTTAACACTTCCACTGAAGTTTTTAATTTTTTTGCTCTATAGGATGTAAAATAAAATTTATTGTTGAATTTGACCAAATTTATAATAAAGTAGATGATAAACCGACAAAAAAATTTTCTGACATGGTGATAAGCCCAATTTTTGTATCTGATCATATATGGCCATACTAAACTTCATATGGGATTAAAAAATAATTTATTGTGATTTTTATTTTTTTTAGAAATGTATGCGTAAATTAACATATATTCAGATACATGTAGTCAGGTAAGTGCCTTGGGAGAGTAACAAAAAAAATTATTCATTAAAAATTTAATTATAACAACTGCAAAATTTTCAATTAAATGACATGAAAATTAAAGCTCGTTTCATGGGCTTTAAAATGAAATCTACAAAAATTCAATAAATTATTTCATTAAAAAATAATCCGTGACAGAAACTGCCAAAATATGAATTTTTACAGTTTTTGAAAATTTTTGAACTGCTCTCATTTCTAAACAAATGGAATGATTTGGCTCTTTAAACTTAACCTCGGAAATAGTCCTAAGAATGAGTATGTCACGTTTTATTGAGATCCGTATAGAATTGCCATAGTTAGAGAAGAGACAAGGCCGTTTGTATCGTACGTATATGTATATATAAATGCATACATGCATAAATTTTTGAACCATATGCATTTTCTGAATCTACTTGACGCACTGAGTCAAAATATAACAAAATTTTTCAAAAGTTCCGTTATGAGGACCAATGCAATAGTAAGATTTCTATGAAATCTACTGACGAGTTTTTTTTTCTGTATTATTACACGATTTATTACTAAAAAGGCGATCTGTATTTATATTCTTGAAACATTGTTGTCAACTTACCTTTTATTTGTAAATTGAATTTTTTGTCAGTTGAGAGAGTAAGCTTTTTTTTTAAAGTAAATTAAAAAAAATTTTAAGAATAGAATCACGTGTAACAAATATGCGCAGTGGGTAAGAGTGCGCAATTCCATTTATTTGGGACTCAAATGCACACACTTGCTCCACATGACCCTAGCTATTAACTGTATTTCGTAGTAGAACAGTAGTATTGTAATGATTTCATAATTTTTGAATATGAATTCTTTCATGAATTTTTTAATATTTCGATGATAATAACAACAATAATTGCGAATGTATGAATAAATTAATAATTAATAAATTTTAATGATCGTTTATGCATCGCATGAGATTAATAATTTTGCGAAAGCTATTGACAATTAGTAGAATTAACGGTTCGTGTATCATAATTTATTCGCATATTTACCGAGTAATTCGAAAAAGCTTTTTTCAATTTCAAACAATGGATTTTCAAAGAGAAGACAGAAAAGCAATATTTAGTTTAAAATGGAAACTAAAACGGGACAGCGAGAATAAAACTTATCATCGCGAGCGCTAAAATAAAAGTGTTGAGACACGAGAATACAGTACGTTGGAAGGTTTGCGTGATTTACTGTCCATCCGGATTGTAATTCCGAATGAATTAAGCTAAATACTTAGTGGCTTAGCCAGAGTAAAATCTTAGTAAGTTGAATGCACGGAAGCTAACGCTGGCATCGTTTTACTGTTGCCGTGGTCTTCTCACTCGTGGACTTGCAGAAACCTGTATATGTACCAGTGAGAAGGAAACTCTCGCTAATAAAACGGGACTTCAAGGAAAGTTACTTCCGAGGACGACGACTACTGTTTTACTGCCACAACTAAACGGACTTTCTAGTTTTCATCCTCTAATTAACACATCGCATTTATTCAAACTTTTAAGTCTTTCATGATTACTCTATTTTATTAAGTTTATTGTTTTATCAGCTATAAAAATCCGGCAGTTTCGTTACATCATTTTTTTTTTGATTTATCAAGTTGTACTGGTATTTACTAATTGCATCAGTTCATAAAGTTCTCTTGTAATTTTTAAAAAATTCAATTAAAGTCTCTAAAGAGACTTTTTTTTTTTATTTTTTAAGTAAAGTTTTAACGTTTTTTTCGACAAAGTTTTCACGTAATACCCGGCGGTGGTGGATGGTTCAAATATTTCAGTAGTCTAATTACCAGTTCAGCATTGGAACCTATTCAAAGAGTATCAAGCAACTGACGTTTGTTCAGTTTCAAATGTTATGTAGTCCACAAATTCTGTAAAGCTTAATAGTCACTCATTTATGAAACCTGGACTTTAACTCTTACCTTACAGCCATATAATAATTTTTGTATTTTTAAAATTGTGTAAGCTTAATATTATTCTGAATTTATTTAAAAATTGATGTACTATCTTACTGGATTCATCAAAATTTTAATTCTAGAAAATATCATTCGAATGAAAAAGTTAAATCCAGAGAAATAATTGAGAGAATAATCATAAAAAATCAAAGTAAATAATTAAAAAGTCTTTAGCTATACTAATGACGAATTTTCCACGTTAAAATTAGCCGATAACAAAATTAAATTGAGCCAATCCAACTATGTTCAGCTGATTCATTTTTCTTTTAGAATCCACTTATCATCAACTGAATAAATCTAGCGACTACGCGATAAGCTTGCTGAAAGTCCGTGAAAGCTAAAATTAGCGGATAGCTTTTTTCGCTTATTCGCTTTTTTTGCTATTGACTCAATAGTCTCATTAATAATATATTCAGAGTAGAAACACAGAACTCAGTAATTATCATAAATATGTCACCTACTTTTGCAGCTCATGGGTTTATGAAATTCGAGATCTTTTATACTTTATTATGATTTTACTTTGAAGTTTCCGTTATAAACCTTCGTTATTAAAATAATAAATATGATAGATCGGAATTGGTGTAGGAATAAATTTTTGATGAAATTTTAAACCTCGACAAAGCCAATAAGATTTTTTTTTCTATCGGGATATTGCTTTGCAGAACAAAGTGAAATAAAATTAATTTATTATACATAATAATACGACTCAACTTTAGAAAATAAAATAATGGATGAAAAAAAGTTTAAAAGATTCAAAAAATTCAGATTCATATTTTATTTTATAATTTGATTGGAAAACTATTCAAAAATATAATCTCTAAATTTCAACTCCTTCTAAATCTAGTGTCAGAGTTCACCGCATGTAATACGGAGCGTTGTTTTTCTCTTACAACAATTTTTTCTTTATTTTTATACACTCTAACGTAAGAAAATTTTAACCAATTATTTTGAAGTCTAGCAAGTAGTTTTTTTTTTTCAGATAAATAAATTTTATACAAACCTAAATACGGAACAACTTGATTGTTTGAAGTATTTTTTATTATGAAAAAAGTTATATAATAATTGTAAAAGATAATACGTTTTATTTAAACATCAAATATTGCAATTTTTTATTTCTTGAGATTCTGGTTAATATATATGCATAAAAATCCTGTTTGAAAAATCGAATCAAAAAGTATTGGTGATTACTAAGTTATAATTATTTCCGAAACTTCTGAATATTTTTAATACTGTCAACAGGAATTCAAATTCCTTCGCTTATAATAACCATTTATAATCATTTTGTATACTTTTTCCCAACTACTAGGAATAGCTGTCTATTAGTGACCTACGATGCATGGCAGCTGATACTTTTCTTTATATACAAAAAAAATTTTTTTTTAACTTCGCGCTAACAAAATCGGAAAGTTATTGGTTTTACCCAGTTTTGCAAAAATCGAGTTTTCATCAGATCTTGACGTTTTAAGGTCACGGGAAACTTCCCTGACTATTACCGCGATGTTGTCACTGTGTGTTTGTGAAATATAAAAAAAAAACCAAAAAAAATTGAATTTTTCTGTTTTATAAAAATAATTTTAAAGCGTGCGAAAAAATCTCAATAAAACAATGTATACATTTTTTTTGCTTAAAAAACTGCGTCGATTGCTTTTTAGAAAATGAAATCGAAAGACGCATTCAAAAGTTATAGTTGTATGATAAATACATTGAGCTCAAAATGTGAAAAACGATGCTTTGAGCTTGAAAAGCTCAAATATTAAGCAAAAAACCCATTTTACGGCGCTTAAAATTCAAACTTAGCGGGAAGTCCTAGGGTTGGCCTGTGCGATCGACCGATTTCCAAATTTTTTTTTTAAATGGTTTATTTGTATAGAAAGATACATATTATCTTAAAAATTAACAGGCCAAAACAGAAACTTGAAAACTAGCCTTACAATTATTAAGCATCTAGCAATGACTATGAGTTATGCAACTAATCTCGATTGGAGCAGTTGTTTGCCAATACAACTTCATTTTCCCGATCAACCACTCGTTTCAAGGAATTTTCTGGAGTAGAAAAAGTTTTCTTTGAAAAACCACTATAATCACTAATTTTTGTGAACCTTAAAACTAATCTTGTATGCTGCTGACTCGTCCAAATCAAGCATAATATCTGATGAACTTTATTTAATTCATTTGAATTTAAAAGGAAGAAAGACTAGACTTATAATAATAATAGAATTTGATAAAATTCTTCGAAATTGTATAAAGATTCTCAAAAGCAGTATTTTTTTTTAGTTGTTGATTTTTTCTATTGTTTATTGTTAACCTTCATTGTTTATAGTAATTTTTAACAATAAATAAAATCCAGTGTCAATAAATCCTTCCTTAGTAGTTATTGGAAGGAATCTAGCTATATATTAAAAGTTATAAAGAAAACAAACCCTACTTTTCTTCATTCACTAAGATTGTTTAAAAAAAAAAATTATGAATTAGTTTTTTTAATTTTTTTTTGTTGTAACATTAATCTAAATTTCATAACAAAAAAAATAGTTGATGTAGCATATAATCGAAAAACTTTTAGTTGCTTTGAAAAAAAATTTATTGACGTAGAATCGATAAATTTTTGATGTCAACAATTCAAAGATGGAAGGGTTAACATGGAAGGGTTAATTTTTTTTTTTTACTATGATAAGGGATAAAATTTTTAGTATACATGTCACCCTTATGATTAACTTGAGTTGAATTGTTGTAGGATAATCAGTTTTAAAGATATTAATAATTGAAGTTGTTTTTTTAACAATTTGTTTGACATGTTGCGGAATAAACAAAAATTTGTTTTAAAAAATGTTTATGCTCAAGAATCGTTTAATCGATTATAATTTTTTTTATCTTTCGATAAAAACGAGTTTTCAATATATTTTATAATCAAAAAATGATTGGACTTTTCAGTGTTGTATACTATTTCATTGGTGTAACATTAAAGCGCTACATTTTTTAAACTAATTGAGGGATAAGTAAATGTTTCAGAAAATATTTGGGGAAAATTTCATTTTTCAAAGCTTTTAATTAATGAGAATCTCTTTAATTTCGATATATGTTGAGTTATTTTGGAAAAACTTCAAAATTTTAGAAAATTATGCACCATCCTTTGTATATAATTAATTAATTATATTGAAGTTTATATAGTTGTATAACGTTTTATATAATCAAATAAAATTGTTTGATAATCATTATATAAAATTATATGTAACTATACAAAATTACATATAATTATATAAAATTATGCATAATTTTATATAATATAATATTATATAATTATATAAAATTCTTTTTTCCCGGGTACTTCCGAAGATATTAAAAAAAATTATGTTCTTTACTTTGTGCGTAAAGCGAGGAATCTGGTTCGCTTGAACTCGCTTTAAGAGTTATGTTTACATCTACAGTGGAATTTCGTACGGTTATTCGGACTCGCTTTGCTTTGTGAAGATACATCATAAACTTAAGCTCGTATCAAAAATTCAGGCGTCCCTAAATCCCTTACTTCACACACACATGTATCAAAAATAAGTATTCTTAAACTTGTCGAGACAAAGCCTAGCAACTACTGTTGAATTTATCTTGGAAAATAATTCTGAACCTTTTTTTCTTTGTGGCTCATGTTTTCTTCTTTTGAAAAAAAAATTTTAATTAATACAAATATTTTCTTAAGTATATTTTCGCTATTGATAAAATAAATCCTTTGAATATTTTAAATAATTTTTCGCTACTGATATGAAACCTCTTTATGATAAGCATGAGCCTATTTTTAATTGGCCAGAGTCAGACATAATTTACTTGAGGCGTGCAATTTAAAAATACTAATTATACAGGCAGCGTTTTCTTTTTCCTTTTTTAGGACAAGATTACTGCTGAACAATCACCTCTACGGTATAAGGCTCTCTCCCTGGCTACTGAAGCAATCAAGCGTATCGGGACAACGCCTACATCGGCAAGGTTATGAATTACTGACTATAGTACACCATTCGGCCGGAATTAGACGTGTTCTAGAAAACTAACAGACGATTTATGTGTCCTTTTTGTTTTAATATCAATCGCTATCAGAAATGATAATCGATAACTAGAGATTGACCGATATATTTTAATAACTTTGCATCATTTAAATGATAAAAAATTGCGGGAAAAGGAATATTCAAACCGGTAAGATTTTTCGGATTGATAAGTGAATTTCAAAAAATGATGAAATCGCGAGCAGTTGTCACTTAGAACGTGTCAGACGCGGATGCTAGTAATCGATAGTTAGTGAAAGTATTCTTGTCAACCATGACGAGAGTAATGATAATGTAGAGTTGAAAAATTAGGCTGTAGCTTATTTTTTTTGTTTTATGGTCACTGTAGAGTTTTCATCTTTTGTAGCTAAGGGTTTAAGGACGTTCATAGACAAGAAAAAGACACCAATAGGTTATGGATATTGGTTTCTTTCTCACGCACTCGTGCTGCTTCTCTGTACAGACTATCGTTCACTTACTTCCACTCACGTAAAATATCGAAAGTCACTAACTTCAAACATTTTTTATAAAAAAGTGAATACCGCTCGTTTATATTATTTTTGTTAAAAAATACTTGCTATATCTTCAATTAATGATTCTCAGTTTTTTAAAACAATCCTAAGAAAAGTACGATTGATGTTTAATAAAACATTCACTTGAACGTCGGTCAGCATAGGGTTTGTATGTAAAATTTACAAATTTTAAATGCTAATATTTTAAAATTTAGTCCCGCAAGGACTGTTTAAAAAAATTCCTGCGTATAGAGGATACTTATGAGTATAAATACTCAAAATTTCAGAAAAATTAAAAAAAACGGTTTTTTCTCGGAACGTCCTTATGATATCATAAATTATAGGATTCAAGTAGGGGAGAAGGGGGTCAATTGAACCAAAAAAAGTTTAGTAATTTTTTACTATTCGAATTATAACTAAATAATAATTTTTTTTTTTTGGAATGGTAGTTTATTGTGTCTACTATCATTTTTCAATACATGAATTAGTCAATAAAAAACGTGAATTTTTAAAAATTATTAATTTATCCTAGCGCGTCGAATGGTTCAATTGATCTCCGCCCAAGGGCAATTGAACCACTGCTTGGAGTCAATTGAACCAATAATATTTAAAACTCAAGCCCGAATTTTTAATAAATAATATAATAATTGCTACTTGCTAATATTACTGTTGCACCGTTTTAATGCACAGATATCATATTAAATAAATTAAAAATCAATTTAAAAATAATTTTCATTATAAATTCAGTTCATCAAATTGTTAGATTATTTCCCTGAGTTTTTTCACGTAGAGTCAAAATGCTCGCGCATGTCCTATGCTTCTCCGTATGGTTCAATCGACTTCGGGACTGCTGGTTCAATTGACCCCTTATAATTTTATAGCAATTAATAGTAAATAATAAATAAATAAACTATTATATCACTATAAACAAGGTTGAGGATTATAAAGTATAAGTATATACAACGACTACAATTCAAAATTTATCAATTAATTCAAAAATTGAAATATTATCAAATAATTTGTCACCAGCCGAAAAAAAGTTTACGTGCTTAAAAATAAAAAAATCTCAATTTTTCAAAATTTATTATTCGGAATGATTTCAAATTTTGATCATATCCGAGTTTAACATATTAGAATCTAATCATAAGAGCATGAAGCGTTTTTTTCAATTTTTACGATTTTCTAATTCGAATGGTTCAATTGACCCCTTTCTCTCCTAAATACGTCGAACATACTGTGTATAGATGTTTTGACAGATAGGTGAGATTGTTGTAAGTGAGTAAAATTGTAAGAGTGATTTTAAAAGTATTTTGAAAATGCGTGAAAACTTTAGATTTAAGTTATTTTTGCGCAGTGTACAAGTATGACTGAGTGGGGTGAGAGACCTAAGTGGTAGGTAGAGTAATTGAGAAAAAAGGACTAAGAACTTCTCTCAGTGAGAAATGAGTCCTAGAGAACTGCTTCTGGTAGACAGACCTTTGTCATATTTTCCTTATAAACATTACACTTAAATTATCTGACCTGTCATGTGCATTTTAGATATTAACAACATAAACATCATATCAAGTATTTCTGACACTACGATAGTATAGCTACACCACTTCGATGCGAGAAGTGTATGAAAAACGCACCTCAATTACAAACAGTAGGCTCTCATTGTTAGTAACGATTTTAATGTTTTAAATAATGCGTTATTCTCATTTAATTACACATGAGATTTAAATGAAGAAAAAAAAATTACAATATTTTCTTCAGTTCTTTAAAATGAATAGACATAAGTTTGGACAAAATTTTTTTTAAATCCAAATGAAAAATACTTATTCGTAAAAAAATCTTTTATTAAGACAGTATAAATTTAATTTTTATATCTGACCATATGTGAGCTGATATGTGGCCAAATATTACCTGATACGGAAATACAAGGCCATATCAAAACATATTTTCACGGACACTTTAAATGTTCTTTTCATTATTTTTGAAATCGATCACGAGTTTCAATATTCATATACATTGATGTAGTGTATCAATATCCATGAAATTGAAAAGTGTTCAGCTGATTATATCAACAGTGCAGTTATCATATATTTCAATGATAATGATACTTTGAAATATTTAATCATTTTAATTATGATTATAATCAAAATTAACTCGTACTCATTATTTAGTTAAATAACTTTTGTTAATTTATATAATGAAATAAATAGCTACGTGATTTCAATTTCAATAAATAAACGAACAAAGGATACATAGCCTATATTATAAACTTTTAAATTTTCTATGGTATCAGTTCATATTTAAATTAAATACACGTTATAAATAGAAAAGCTATATTCACATCGAAATTCTAAACCTTTGAGCTTATGTAACTTCATTCAACACCTAATTAGACCAAATATATTAAGCTCAGTAGACACCATGGCTAAAAAAAAATCGGATAAGATCAATCGAGAGCAAATATTGTAAAAATTGTATTGATAATTTCCCATATTTTTCTCCATTCGTTATCGTGTCAGTTACAATATACACCGTACTAATTTTTGTACTTTATTGTACGAACAATAATGTGACTATGAATGCCTGTATGTTTTTGCGCAAAATATATGTATCTTTTTGTCTTCGAGTTTCAACAGATTAATACATAAAATAGCTCAATTCATTGAAGCCATGATTTTCTGTTATTTCCTCATTTAAAAAGGGTCAAAATCAATAAAAATGTTTTTTGATACTTTTTGAGAATGCATTGACTTAACCCAAAAAATTTTATATTATTATTTATGATAATCTCTTTAAAAAAATAAATAATGTATTGCATAATATTCTGTAATCTGCTTCATTATTTACTTCTAAATTGTTCAAATTTCTAACAACTAAAATATACATTTTATTTTAATTACCCTGAGAAAAAAATACTTTTATTAAAAAAATTTTCTTGATGCAAAAATTTATGTTCTTGAAAATTTTCAGATAACATAAAATTTAATTTAGTGAAAAAAAATTTCAGATAATATCAAATTTAATTCAGACTATACTAAATTATTTTTGTATTGTAAATATTTTCAAGGAGGGTCGCCATTTTAATTTTTATTTTTTTGAACGAAATTTCGATTTGATTTTATTGATAAATTTTTTTTTTAAATACATAAAAATTTTCTTTAAAAATTACCGTTAAATTCACGGTAATCGTAGGACGGGTGGCACGACCTAATAATCGTTTGTCGGTAAGTGATATCATTTTAAAATTTTTTTAATAAATCCTATCGTAGCCTACCGCAAATTGTAATAGGTTTCGGTAGATTTTATTGAGTTTACTATCAAATAAATTGGTTTTTTCGTAATTTTTATTCAAAAAATGGTAATCAATAAAAGGGCCGCATTGTGTCGTATGTAGTAACATCAATAGAATTCATTAAATATTAATCTAATGAAGATAGACATTTTCTAAGTTATTATCAACATTGCAGACTATTCAACTCTATATCTCACCAATTAAAATGTCTTTCCAGGTACCACATCAAACAATACCATAAAGTTGAGTAACGATTTGTAAATGAAATCAATTTTGTTTATAATTTAGTATTGAGAAGTTCGTAGCCCAACACTAATAAGCACTTAAATGTTATTTGTTTGATCTCTCTGGAAGCGATAGAATAAGTATGCTTGTATATTTTGAGATAGTTAATGAGCAATTGGTAAAACTTGAATATGTTTCGTAAGCATTCCATTCTGTTTTTGTTTCATGGTGCTTAAAGAGCCTACAGCCATACGCAATTTTCCAATTAAGTTACCGAGCGCAATTTACTGATCCACGTAATACGACTGAAAGTATCGTCAGCCGATAAATGATGACTGTTTTGGTTATTTCTAGCTGTTAAAAATATTTTCATTTAAAAATTCTTCGAATACTTTTCCAGGACAAAAAATATATTTTCGATGTTTACAATCATTAAAAGTAATAGGTGATTAAAATCGATATCTAGTAATTAAATAATTTTAATTATCGTTTCATTTATTATTTGCTAAATATTAAATTATATAATAATTAAGTCGATATAGAATAACTTTTAATGGTATATATTTCACAAATCGTCGATATTTAATCCAGATTGGATAATGAAATTTGTTTGTTGAACTTTTAATTATTCTAAAGGGGCTTAATAAATGGGTTATTAAAAATATAATATATGGATGGCTGTATTCGAATTGTGTTGTGATATAGGTGGGTAGGTTCATTGCTTTTTGAATGAAAATTGTGAGAGGAAGTTAGAAAATAAGGAGATTTTTAAAATTTGAGCTGGATACCCCCAACTCGAAATACAAAAAAATTTTGCAAAATTTTAAAAAGTCAATATTCATCAATTATTTTCAAAACTCTACGTCTTGATTTCTTTAAAACTAAACTTCATTCTTCCCTGTTAAACTTATATATTTTGTAAAAAAAGTTGCTAGTTTCGTTTAACTTACATCCGACTTAGCTGAGAGCTTCTAACTGGACTTCTATGCTGATAAAATTTTAATTATTTTAAAAAAAAATTCTCCAAACTACATTTCTCGAAACAAGAAAAATTTTAATAATCTTTGACGGCTTATCGACTGATAGAAGAATTTATCGACTATTAATAATTTAATTTATTTGAAGACAATTATTTAATTTATTAAATTTGACTGAATATTTTTTAAAATCGAATAAATATTTATTTTGGAGGAAAGTACATTTGTTAATAGTTAATATGTATTTGTTAATTAATTAACAAATATTTATTATGAGTTAATAAATATTTTGTTGAGTGAATTTGTTTCGCTTGCAATGTCATATGACATTTGTATTAATTATATGACATTTTAATAATGTTTATTGTAAAATACTAAATTCTATCACAGTTCATAATTATCTTTTATATTTTTAATTATTAAAAACTTTAATTTATTTAGAGAATTAAATTATTATCATGTATTCCAGATATAGGGTTATAAAAAGTGTCAAAAGAAAATTGCTATTTTTGCTTTTTATTTCAAATAAATATTTGATAACAATTAAGAAATATTTATTAACCATTCATAAATATTTATTAACACTCAATAAATTGTACTTGATAAATTATTATAATTTAAAATTATTTACTAACTGTTAATAAATATTTGTTAACTGTTAACAAATATTTATGAACATTTAATAAATCGTTTTTAATAAATAATTTATTAACTGCTAATAAATATATGTTAAATCCTATGATGTTAAGAAATCATTTATTAACAGTTTATAAAGCCTATTAAATATAAACAAATCTTTCTATCAGTGTATTTTTCGTTAAAGTATATACTAATGATGTTAATTTTTCTTGTGTACTTCGATTGCATGAGGATGTCACCTCACATGAAGCCAGTTGATTTTTGAAAAACCGTTGTTTTCGGATGAATTCAACTTTTTTCTATCGACTTGAAATCCTTCGAAAATATCAGGGATTATACTTTGTTTTATACTTGAACAACTAATTTACGAGCTATAAATTTTGAAAAATGTCAAATTTTAAAATTTTACTGAAGTTTCTTTGATGACTATATTGATTATCATTGGTATTATAAGTTCTATACAATTGGATATCACATAAACAAACTTTACACTTAACGGATATTATTTATTGATATTCTTACACCTACTATCAGATTGCTATCATTCTATTGTTAGCTGTTGATTTTTTTTCGTTCCATAACTGGCCTTGTTATTGACTTATTGACGTAAGCCACTAGGTCATAAGTGAATAAAGAAATAAAGTATGCTCACAATCATTATTGTAATTGAAATATTGTTTTTTACGAGATAAAAATTTTTTTTTAACATATAATAACTTAATTTTCAAATTCTTTTGTACATAATTAAATATTTTTTAGAATAACGTATATTATTCAATTTATTAAATAATTATTTATAAATTATTCACTATCATACTTTCAAATCGGTGATTGTTACCTAGCAGTAAGCAATACTACTTATCAATAATTACAAAATGTCCTACATGCTTTCAATTTGCAAGATCGCTTATTCTTTAAGAACGTAAATTAATAGAGTGTTTTGCAATAGCATCAGTACACCAAGTGTAATTTTTTATTTATTTTTTTTCTAGCGTAAAATGAAAAACAATGAAATCCAAATAAAGATAAAAAATACTAATTTATCAAAAATCTTATTATATAAATAAAATTCATTGAAAAGTATGATAAATAACCGGTTAATTATTTATTAGTTTTTATTTCAAAAATTAATTACAAGCAATTAAATAATCATTCAATTAATCATAAATGATGATAATTATTAGGAATTTTATGTAACAAAATAATAAGTGTTATCTAAAACTGTATTATTCATTTTGAAAGTAGAAATTACAATAGAATAATAATTAGAAAGTATTTCTATTATTTATGTTATTTTATCTTAGCAATTCATAAAAATATTATAATATAATTTTATAACAATAAAACTCAAGATACATTACTATTTTTTTATAAACATTAAAATTATAATAATAAGTATTCTGCTCAGATCTCTAAGTACTGCAAAATTACACAGAATAAAAAGTATTTTTTTCTAATTATCGCACGATAACCTAAGGCTAGAAATGTTCTTTCGCATTTTTCGAGGCTTACAATTATTTGTTTGTAGTTTTCTAATTTTTTTCAGAGGAAAATTTTTATTTATAAATAAATAATTAAGTATAAAATAATTTTTTTTTTTTTCACGCTCGTAGACAAGTGAATTTCTTCTTTAAACTACAAACAAATGGCCGTAGGAAATAAGTTACAACATCTATCAGCAAAGATAAAATGTTTTTTTCACATAGAATGATGTTTTTGAGTGCACGTAACTCAAGGGGTTAACTTTTTTTATTAGAGATACCATTTTTACGATCTAAAGCTTATCTGTGTACAAGGATAATAACAAATGTTAAACTTATTGTCAGTTTATGTGTAGATTGATGGATTTCAACAATTCAACTCTAATAAAAATTGTAGATTAGAATATTTGCGATCCTGACAGAAAAGAAAAGAGAGATGAAACGATTAATCCAATGTTAAGAGTCAATACTTTCAGGATTGACATTAAAGACTAGATACTCGAGGCTATTCTGATTTAAATTGAAATGTTCTTTTTTTTTGTATCGTCATTTTTTAATTAAAACTCGTGCATGACTAAAATAAAATGCCATAAAATTCTCTTTATTTTCGCTACTATAATTTATTGAAAACCACATTTTTCAATTAATCACAATAAAGAAGTTCTGCAAAAGTTTTCTTGGTGTATTTACTATTTAGATAATCATCTTGGATTAGTTCGAAGATGAGCAAAATCTATCTAAAAATACTATAAATATGATTTATAAAAAGTGCAATAATTATATTAATTATTATTTTTATAACTTTCATAAAATAAATAAAATTTGACAACAAGTCAATGCTATATACGCCAAATCCATAATTCATAGCTAAATTTGTCGTTAAAGACAAATTTGGAAATTGGGGAAATAATGAATAGAGGGAAAGGGGGAACCTCACTCAGTAGGAATTTTTCGGTAACCGAAAAAATAATTCGCACAGCCCAGACCGGGATTCGAACCTTGATCATTTGGTTATGCGCCAAAGGCGTTATGTACGTCAAATTAAAGACAATTTCATGAGCTATCACATGAATTTTTAAAAAGTTAGCTTTGGGACCATGACTATTCGATGCACAATGAATTGTAAATGGTTTATAGCTATTTATTTTTTTAATTCTATCGACTCTTCATTATTTTATTTCTAATTAACTTCAATAAATATTTTTTCCGTTAATAAAAACAAAAACAGGCATTTTCTTTTAATTCCTTTTTTTTTCTTTTTATCGACATGAATGTAAAAATGTTTTTATTTATAAGCTAGGACTTCTTGAGGCATGAAATTTAAAACATGTCTATTAAACTTCAATAACATTTATTAAAAATTTTCTTACAACAATCGTCTCTTCGGCAGCGGAAAACAACTCATTATAAGGTTTGTAAAACTTTACATGTAGTTATTTAGTCAAAAGAATAAAAATTTCACATACATATTGCGATTAATTGTTCGATCGCGGGAATGTAACAGATTAAAATGAATGCATTTTCCAAACACTTGATATGTTGAAAAGAAATTTGGCTAATATTTAAATATAATTCGTAAAGAACATGTGAAATTAATTTTCTGTAAAAAATTGATGTCAGAAAATTTTAATAAACAAGATAATTCGTCAAACTTGAAGCTAGACAGATTTCTTCACTTACGAAACCTGCAATTTTTTTAGCTGAAACTTTCAATGCTCATTTCAAATTTTTTTCTTCATGTCAGTTATTATTTATTTTTGCAAGAAAGCCACTGGAATGTTATAATAATTGCACTTTGACAGTTACAATGAATATTAGCTAGAATAATCATATGGATAAATGATACAGGCTAATTCGATGGAATTTGGAATCTGTGTAAGATTGCAAACAAAAATTGGTTTAGAATTTGAATAAACTCAAGACGAATGTCAAATAAATTTCTTAAAATAGTAAGGAAAATTATCATTAATTTTTCGAACTTTTTTGTGAAATAAAAATCGGTTGATCGTAAATATGTACGTTAATCTGTTGTTCAGTTATTATTATTATTACATTTATCATGTTATTTACAGTGATGGGCTTTCGTTGTGTTACTAAAAAACTGAAATTTTCTTACAGTTTTGTCTTAATATATTTATTATGACTTTGCTTGACTTTTGACTTATGAAGGTCAAGTGATCTTTATAACTTTAATGTGGTATTTTATATTCGTACTGCATTCGTAGGATGATAAAAAAACATAAATATCAGAAAAATTTTTCAATTTTTTTTTTTTATATACATTTTCTTGACCATACTTTATTTTTTAAAAAAATCCCTAAAATTATCAAGTTTCATATTTCATATAATTATAAACCTCATATTTTAGTGGCTGTCAAGTGTAAATAATATCACAAAATATCTCTTATGAAATATAAGAGTACGATAAAAATGAAAATTCCCATTAATTTCTCTACGATGAACAGAAATATTATTGGAGAAAAAAAAAACAAAAATAAAATGCTAGTGAACTCGACGACTTCTCCTCCGGGAACATAAGAATTTCTGTCACTAAAGCTACTATAAAAATGTAAATATCTTCTTGGAATAAACGTCGTTTTCTCACGCTGCACGTTTATTCTCTACGACTTTCAACGTAATCTTGAATTCGCCGACAAGTACAAGGTTTTCTGCTCTCTTGATTCTTGCCTTGACGCGTCTTCGACCGGTTGAACCTTGGCCTAAACGTGCACTCTTGTCTGTCGTCACGGTATTTCCTCAGTGCTTAGTACTTGGCAAAAATAGACTCAATTTAATCGATACATCGTTACAAGTTAAAAACTATTTTCTTGTTGTAAATATAAAATCCAAGTAAAATAAGAAAACAAAATACAAGATTTAGACTCTCTTATAATTCATTGAGTTTATTAATCAACGCCTTACACCATTTAAGCTGACTTATTCGTATATTTATCCTCACTTACAATTACACACTCAACTCAGTAGCGAAATATACAAAACGTGAATACACACCTGTTTATCGGTTTGTTCTGTCCTGACAAATTTTCGCCTACACGCTGATTTTAATTTGTACTTATCGTTGATACTCTGTAATAAATAAGTTTAAAAAGTGCATTAAGTAGACTTTCTGAGATACAAGATGCAGATTAAGATCAATCCGTTATTCTCGTGCGTAGGCTAACATGTTAAATACCGCAATTTGAACTTAAGTAACCTGATTTTCTTCAGTCTATTTTCAAGCAAAACTTTTGTTTTAATTATTTTCTACTAAAATATTGAGTTAATAAATTATTTTTTAACATTAGATGATCTAATAAATATTTATTAACAGTTAAATATTCAATAAGTGTTGATGAATATTTTAAAAAATTATAAAAAAATATCAAATAAAATTTATAATGAACACTGTAGAGACGGATTGCAGACTATTTTGCTTGATGATGTAAATTATTAATGTAACATTGCAAGCGACATTTAATTTTAAAGGTATTTATTAATTGTTAAAAAATGTTAATTAAATGTTCACAAATTTGGTTTTTTCTCCTGAAAAAATATTTATTAAAAGTCGAAAATAATTACTTATAAATCTATGTAGTATCGGGAATGTCGTGGTATGCATGTGTATAAGTGTTTTTCTCTTTTTTTTTTCTTCTTCTCTCAGCCTTATATTTTTTTTTAGTTAAAGTATTTTATTTTATTTTAGACTTAGAGTTTTGAAAATAAGACCCTGCGATGCTAGAGTAATAAAACCCAGGTCATGTTTTTGACGCTCAAGATTTTTGTAAATTGTTTAATCCTTCACCATCTGTCGTTTTATTACTCTTGCAATTAGTGTGTAAGTTAGATAAGGATGGGCGATGGTCCCAGAAGGGACAAGTTTGGGTCTCGAC
The DNA here is from genome assembly GCF_013202065.1 of Cotesia typhae. NCBI lineage: Eukaryota > Metazoa > Arthropoda > Insecta > Hymenoptera > Braconidae > Cotesia > Cotesia typhae. The sequence continues at coordinate 2,640,542 of NW_027423757.1, read as the reverse complement.
CTTTGAAAAAAGGAAAAATAAGATAGTTCCTAAGTCCTAACTCACGCGGATAGTTGTATGAAGAAAATCATCTCTTGTAACAATTATATTTTAAATAAAACTTAATATTACCGAATTACTGTTAACCTTACTATATATACCCGATATTACATCTATAAATGAATTTATTAACAATATACATGGAAAGAAATTTTCTTTAAAAATTACCGTTAAAATCACAGTAATCGTGGGACATTCGTAAATTCCTGATCTAATTACAATTCTTTCAATAATTATTCACATATACAATGTAAAAGTTACAGAAAAGTACTATTAATTTTTACTGTAGTATCCCGGTAAAAACAATAAACGTAAAAAAGTAATTAAAGTAATTAATTAATTAATTAAATTAATTTTACTCATTTAATCTTAAAAATTACAGTAAAATCAAAAAATTTTACTGAAACTACTGTAAAATTTACCGGAGTATCTGTTAAAAAGAATCTAAGTAATGGTAATATCCACCGACTTTGAGGCGGCGCTGCAATCACTGTAGTCTTCTCAGCTATTTACAAAATTTTACATGTCAGTGATTAGTTGACACTGAATTACAAACTCCTTTTATCAAACTATTAATAAAGAAAAGCTATTTCTTCGAGCTCGGAGAGTTAAAAATACCACAGAAATTGTATTTTTGAGTTCGAAGAGCTTAAAAACAATAAGTGCAATTTTAAGCGCCTAGACATGGAATTAGAGGGAAGTTGCAGGAATGGTCTTTCGGGTCAACCGTTTTCCTAATTTTTTTTTTCAGCAATTACAAACATGAAAAAAAAGTACAAATCGATTATTGGCTCAAATTACAAAGTACGTTTAAGTTTTGGAGTATTATTCAAGACAGAAAATTTTGTGGTGAGCATTATCACACCAATCACTGTACCTTCGATAGAATTAGATAAATAACAGGGTATTATGTATCGAGACTTATCGACCTCTCAACCATTTACTTCTGAACCCAGAAGCCGATATCTTTTTTCCCACAATTTCGAGAATTATTTTACACAACTTTGAGCTTTGACATTCATTTTAGTCGGAAAAGTTCAACTATTACATTGTGCACTAAAAAGTCTAATGAATTTTTATTGACGAAAGTAGTAGGGGACAACAATGAGTGATGTAAGAACTACAAGGAAATAAATCAAAATCCAGCAGTAAAAAATTTTAACAAGGGTTATAAAAAAGAAGCCATTCGGTTGCATCTGAGTCAAAAGTTATTAACAAATATAGTCACGGAAATGACAATTTTTTGTATTTTGAAAATTTTAAATGACCTCTATTTTTAGAATAATTGTCGTTTTATTCACGTTTAAATTTGTTTAAAATAATCATCTGATGAGTAAACATGGCTAGTTTTAAATATACGCTCATAATTATAGACGCTACGGTGGATACATCATTAGCGTTATACAAATATATATAAATTTTTTAACCGCTACTTTTTCAAGCTTTGCTCAACTATTTAAAAAATAATATGACAAAATTTTAAATAAATTCCGACAGGAGGACCAATGCAATAGACAAATTGCTATTAAATCTACCTAGTAGAGGTGGATATACAAGTTGGGAAAAAAAAAACATTATTAAAGTGTACATAGAAAGATCATGAAAGACGGAGGCTGGCTAGACAGGAGCTGTTGATCTGGTTGTAGGTAGTAGTCGGTATAAAATGTAGCGATATCTTTCTTTTCGAGCACATAATAATACAGTAATAAATAGAACTGTTCACTTATATTCAGTATCGTATGTTTGCCTTGGCTTGGTAAAGGACGGTGTAACTCAATGTAGTTACACGTTATACTGAGTGCAATTTTCTCGAAAGACGTAACGACGAGTGCACACAGCCTAGCCATCAACTGGTGCACCATCAAGTTCTCAACTGGCTTAGGTGTGGTTCTTACGTAATTTAAGACCAACTAGTCACACTCATATGTATGTGTTTATCAATAAATGCTGTACTTAAAAGGTCGTCGTGATCCTAGACACATATATTATACTTTTTAAACTCTCTAGACTCCACTATCTCCATACCAGTTCAATTTCTTTTACCGTTACATTACTTCGAACAAGTAATACTTGTAATGATACTGTAATTATCGGTAATTAATTATCAATTTATTTAATCTAGATTTAACACCAAAATTCAGATATTTCAAGGAATTAAAATAAAATTTTTTTTCACTTTTTTGAAAACGAAAACTTTTATCTTAAAATTTAAGCTTGAAAAAATGGTATAAGGAACTGCACAAGAAATCTTTAAATTAACTTAATAGCATTTATTTCTTTTTTTTAAATCGAAGCATGACAATCTTTAGAAAAATTCAAATTTGAGATCTTTGTGTAATAAAAAGTAAAAAAAAAACTTTGGAAACATAAGTTTGCAACATCAATTAATTAAGACATGAAAATTTGCATTTTTTTAGAAATGTTATCATATGAAAAGCAAATGCCTTCATCCGTTATGTATAAATACAGTCAAATTTATTTTGCTCAATATTACAATATTGCACGAAATAATTTGTTTCTAAAAGATATATTTAAGTTTATAAGTATCCATATTTTTTAAGTAAAATAATTCAAAGCTTATTATTGTGTAATATCAATACTTAACTGTTGATAATATATCTACCTTAGGCATTCTTGGTCCTGGTTAACAACAAATGAAACTAAAAAATGTAACTCTGCATATGTAATCTTAATTCATCTCTATTTCTTTTTCTTTTTCTAATTTCCTTAGTTACTAAGCTATCTGTTAATTATAATAATTGCTCAAATATTAAGCTTTAGTTTATATAGAGCCATAAATTAATTTCAGTCTCATACACTGTCAAAATCTTCAACATTGTAAAAATTTAAGTAACCCTGTTATTGGCCCTTTGGACTGTTGGGTTTATGTAATGGAAAATAAAATAAAATAAAAAGAAAAACTGAATCAGAAGCCACAATTTTAGAATATTTTTTTTCTGGATAAAATTTTTCTTCAGACGCCAAAGAAGTATAACTTCTAACGCGTGTATATAATATACACACACACAAACACACACCTTTTTTTCTTATTTATCTTCAAACAGAGAATGAAGTTTTTTTAATTTAAGCTTCTGACACATTGTCGCTGGATTGGTCTGAAAAAAAAAAATGAAAAAACATAATTACCATCAAATACGATTATGAAAATAATATCAAAGTAGTTACAATTATCTCACGTATATTTATTTCTTCGGTTAACCATTAGCTTCATAACAGGGTCACCTTAATTATGACCCCGTTAGCAAACCAATAGCTAAAGTTTCATTTACATAATTTAAGATTGTATAAGCATGACAGGAAACGTGCAGCATATTTTCGTCACGATCGGTGGCTCTACTAAATGGTAAATAAGTTGCAAAAGTTTATATCGCCTCTGATATCGAGTTTGTGATTAGATAGGTTATATAGTTTGACAAGAACTGATAAAAATTTTTTTTCTATATTCAAAGTTTTTATCAGTCCACCAAACACTGTATCATAAAAAGTTCGTTTATGACACTATAATTATACGTCTGTGTATTTTCAATACATGTAGACGCTGTAGAGCGCACACTGCTATACCGAAGTCGTTATCTCATGCAAAAGGACGATCGTCGTCTATTATTTTATCCGGTCTACTATGCATGTAAGCTTATACTTTAGTGTCTCGTAATTTGTGATTGTTAATTATTGTAACCACCGAATAAATTTCGATTTTAGGAGCTAGTAAAATATATTATTTCCTCTATCCGTGCACAAATTTGTTTCAGAATTTTTTATTTAAACATTGCACTGAACAAAAACTTTAAATAATTATGCTCCAATAAAAATTCATAAAATTCTTCAATTTCAAGTTCTATAAATTTTATTTTAGTGATAAAAAAGAGGCAATATTTCAAGTTCTCAACCTAATTCTGATACTATGGGCAGAGTGGGTATGTGAACTTTTTATCAGTTTCACATGCAATAATTCTAAAGAAAAAAAAAATTGAAAATTATTCGCTTTTCTGAAATTGAATTTATGGATAAGAAAATGTTTAATAATTTAAGATATAATTAATTTTCCAGAGTTACTTTATTTAATCACAATAAAAAAGTATAACCACATCCAAAAAACTCTTGTGGGTGTTTTTTAAAATATTTTCAAATTTCTACTAATAAAATATTCATATTTCACTCTTTTGTGATTACAGCTATTAATTAATGACTTATCTTTGGATATTACCAGATATAATGTATTGAAATTTATTTACTGACTTTTGTGTTTCTAAATTTACTAAATACTAAATAACCTTTATAAATATGTCATAGTACTTAAGTGACTATAAAATTGTTATGTAACTTTGCCATTCGACTTTTGCTTTGGCACATAGTTGAATAAATAAATAAATAATATAATAAATGATATCAGAGCACCCACACTTTTTTTACAACAAAATGAATTTTTTGTTATCTACTCTATTTTTATCTTTAATGGAAATCGAAAATTATTTTCTACAATTTTATCGCTGTCAAAGGGTACTAAGAAATAAGTAAATTGGTATATGGACAACAACAACTAGAGTACCGTCTAATACGAAGTGAAATTAAGTACAGAGACTTCAATGAAGATATTCAACGTGTAGTAAATTGAATTATAACTTTTGTTCTTACTACAATTTATTTTCCGTTTATTTTTTAGTTGTTTTGCAGAAAAATTCATTTAGAACCTACTGCATTTCCTTTATTCCTGTAAAATTCATACCATAGATCACATCAATCGAAAATAGTTTTATACACATATAAATTTGTATGAAAAAAATATTTCAACTTTTATGAAAGTTACAAACTGAATAATGAAGTTCCATTTTAACAACTCTTGTTAAGAAAAATTTTATACGAATTGAAAATTTTGTAAAATTTAATCTCTTAACTGGACCGTTCTCTATTCTTCAAGTATTTTCGAAGTTTTTTTTTTTGAGAATTCGAGGAATATACTTCTGGCATTGCGGATTATTAAGAATTATTATAAAAAAATCAATTTGATTGATTTTTTCTACTGTATCAATGTGAAAAAATTTCAAGCAAGAAGTAGTAAGTACAATACCCGCACGTAATAGAGAAAAAGAATCAATGCGGGTGAGATTGGGTTTCAGCGAGAGAATCAGCAAAACTGCTGTAGAATGAAATAAAATGGAATAAAATGAAAGAAAGAGATCACAATTTTCTATTCTATAAGCTTGAAAATCCAATGTGGTTTCTGTGAATTCATGAATTTCATTTGAAAAAAATTTATAGATTAAATATTACCGTACAATAACTAAAAAGAATTATGCTGCTGTGTATCAATTTTTTATAGCAGATTTGAATAAACGGAATGAAAATGTAGAGCTTTAAATTAAAAATATTACAAAAGATTTGGAAGATAAAACATTCAATATTTAAAATTTTAAGTACATACATTTTTAGGCAGTACAAAATACGTATTAACCGTGAAAAATACCGCTACTAATAATCGTGAAAAATTTTCTAGGGCCTAATGTAGGTTGATCTAGTCATACATGAATCTAAATGTATGAGAATAAAAAGTAATTTATTGCTTACAACTATTGGCAAAAAAGCTCCATAGAAGAATGAAAAATTCAGATTCAAAATTTACAAATTTTTGATTTAATATACATATAGAAAACAGTTATTTACAATATATCTGTACAACAATACTACGATCTTGTCTCTTGCCCTTAGGCATACACAGTTATGAATTTTCAATAAGACGTTTTAGGAATTATTTTCCAATAGGATAGCATGAAGAGTAAAAAAACAAACGATAGAAAAAAACCAGTTAGAATTGCAGTAAAAGTGATTTTTATTTTATAATTAAACCCTTCAACTTAACAATCGTATAAAAAAAATTGAGCAATCATGCTCCCTTCGTCAAAAGTTTTAAATACTATTTTTCTTCAAAAAATTACGTATGGGCATGTATGACTATATCAGAAAATTTTTTCACGGTATGATTTGTTTTTATACACAACTCTAAGTATCATGTTAAAATTTTTCGACTAATATAAATGTCAAATGACAATATTAAAGATATGACGTGAACTTATTAAAAACAACAAAATAAATTTTTTTAAATTACTAAATAAATTAATTAATATAAAATCATTAAATGTTAATAATTCATTGCATTCCCACACATATATTATAAAAGATTTAATGTTTAAAAAAGAAAAACGTTTGGGTCTAAATTATTTTAAATTTTATGATTCTACTGTTGTTAAAGTTTTAGTTTCCCCCTTCGTAAAACACCAGTATAATACAGGATAATTGTATAGTAAAAAATGGCGATGTGACGTATATACTCAAAACTTTTCTCCTTGAGAACACTTACACTCCGAAGAAACTCCACTTCAAGTTTTCTACCCTTGATAAACTCTGGCCATGGCATCTCTTCTACTACTATTATCACATTTTTATTGATTGATTTATACGATTAATCCATCAAACAATTACAGTACTACTGATGTGGCTAAGATTATGTCAAGCACTGAAGTTCATTTAGGATTTAAGACGACTTCGATTGATACTTTAGGCAGAATTATCTTTGTGTAAACAAGTATTAAAGCAGAGAAGCAGAATATTGACAAAGGAGGTAAATAAATTGATCCAGCCATCGTAAAAAAATATTCTGTTTTTTATCGTGTATAAAAACGAGTTGGTGTTTTTTTTTTTTTTTTTCTTAATGTTTCTTTGAAATATAATAACTTTCAAACTAGTGAATCGATCGATTCTAAAAACTAATCAGCTCTTAACCTCAAAAAACCACATTGATTGCCGCAAATTGCATCAAAATCGATTTATTCTTTTAAAAGAAATCATTGTCTAAAAATTAAAAAAAAAAAAAACTGTTTTATTAAATCTTAAATTTTAAGTTTGATAGGTCATAAATAATCTCTTTATGCTTGAAAAACTCCGTCGAATGCTTCAAGTCCCAAAAAAAAAAAACGATTCATCTGATTGGAAGATATCGCAATTTAGAATTTTCAAAAACGTATGTATTAGGGTGTGCCAAAATATAACTTCCGTGAAGAATCTTTTAAAACTGGAATTTTGAGTTTCGCTTTGAACAGGGGCTGTGTTTGGGTCTTTTCTGAGATATTTTCGGGTGAGACAATAAATTTGATTTTCATAGAATTTTTTTAACAGAAGCTTAGTTTGGGTATTTCCGCTGAAAATTCAAAATTTGGCCGGAAGTGCCCAATTGAAGCTCCTGTTAAAAATTCTATGAAAATCAAATAAATCCTTTCATCCCGAAATATCTCAGGAAATGCCTAAACACAGCTGCTGTTAAAAGCGGAACTCAAAATTCCAATTTTAAAAGATTCTTCACGGAAGTTACATTTTGGCACACCCTAGTATGTATTTACAACGACTATATTTTCGAGTTCGAAAAAGTATACGAGTTATATTTTTGAACTCAAAACTTTAGCATAGACAACTTACTGAACATTTCAAACTCGAACATAGTGGGAAGTTCCAGAGATGGCTTTCAGGGTCAAGCGTTTTCCAGATTTTTTTTTCTTTTTCAGTGTACTTTCACTGGTGACTTGATTAATTATAATGCGACTTAATAATACGAAATTGTAGATAAGACAATCAAATTGGTAATGGAAACCTTCTAAACAAAGCTGTAAAACTCCACGCATTAGACCTTTACCAATCTAATTTACGAATTTATAAAGTTACGGATACATATAGCTAATAATAAAGATGATATACATATTTTGATTAGATGAATGGCCGGTTAACAAGCATAGAACAGTCGTAGAAGGCTTTAAGCCTCACCATATTTACGATTGTAACGAGTGTATGTATGTATTATAACCAATGTTCGTAGTTGGACTTGATACATTCATCGGAATGTAGTTATTATTCAACATTTTCCACGACACGCTCACTTAGTTCGCGTTGCCGCCTCTACCATATAATCGTAAACCATGAGAAGTTGGCTGATATGTGGACAGCTGCGAGAAAATTAAATGTACGAGAGCATGCTGCTGCGTCAACTGGATAGCTTGTACATTGTACGCAGTACTATCCACGATAGATGAAGACACGCGACTAGGAATTAAATTAACTAGCTTACGTGTTTAATCAACTCGCATATCAAGGTTTGTTACCGAAGACAACCATCTTTGTTATAATTACCGTCATACTAATTCTAATTAGTTTTATCAATGCTCCTATTCTCATATTATACCATCATGTATTTTATCATGTACTGGGTAATACATTTATATAAAAAAAACTCTTAACGAAAAAATTACACTCATTTATATTGCAAGGCTGGAGTCATTAATTTTCATTGATTTAAAATAGTTAATGCCAACTAAACTTTCAATACTTTCTGCATTTTTATTTATTTTTTTTTCTGGCATACCACTGGTAATTGTTCTTGCGTTCTTAATAAAGCAAATTCCTCAGTAATAAAAATAACTTATTTTTATAACGTATTAAGTAATTAAAATAAAATTTCGATCCAATAAAAAAATATCTGAGGGAAAATTAGAATTAGAAAATGTTTTTTGAAGAGAACTTTTTTTTTTTTTTTTGAATTATATTTTTCTGCTACAATAACTTATAAATTTCATGTGATTTTAATTTGTCTGTATATTTTACAAAAAGTATGCTATCTACTTCGTCCGGAATGACTTTATACATATGGTTATTGCTTGTACAGTGAATACCTCACAGAAAGTAATCGATTTCATAAAAATGTCCAGTTAATGATGGAAAAGAATTTTTCTTATGACATACCGGTACTGTACATGATTTGAAGTTTAAAGATTTCAGCATTAAAAGATTATTTAACTAGCTGTCAGTGCGTCATTTTAATTCGCATAATTGCCTCTAAAAAAATTAACCACTTTAATGTTTGATGATAATCCATGAAAATTTTTTTTTATATGGCCTGATGAATGCATATGTAATTTTTTATATATCTTGATATGTGCCCATACGTGATCTGATATTAAAATTGGCTATGTCTAAACATAACAGTCTTGATATGCTGACATGACTTGATAACATGACATGAATTTTTATAATATAAATCATTTCTTATTCTTCTAAGATATGAAAATTTACTATACATGGCGTTATCAGAAAATTTATTTACAGAGAATTAATATTTAACCGAAAAATTGTATTGTATTTTTACTATTATGCTGTCGCGATTTAAGTCAATTCAGTTTGATAGATTTCAGTCAGTAGTCAATAAGTGATAACTTAAAACAATTAAAAAAAATAAATAAAATATTTAAAAAAATGTAATCACCTATCATGTGACTACATACATTTTTTTTATGTTCGATACATTTTTTTTAAATCGATATATCTGGTATCCGCTTATTGAATTCATTCAAGACTATCTACAAATATTATATTGCAAAAGTGGAATTTTTTTTTCAATATAATCACACAATTTTTAAATATAACAACAAAAGATATTGAAAAAATAAAACGTTGGTGAATAAAATTCAAGACGGTACTCTTCATTTCTACAGCCGTGCCTCGTTAACTGTTATTACATTTTCATCGGAACGAGAATTATATGATATGAAAGCGGGTATAAGTGGCAGATGCACCAGATCGGCTCATTTATTTTGTATCTCTGCTCACATTTTCATCGCGATTATCAATCTTCTTCTATTTAAAAGTTCACTTATCATTTATTATCTCGTCTATCAGCATATTCTAACAAATATACATGCCCATTATACAAGTCTATGAAGAATGCATTTGAGTTATTTTGTTTTGCAATTTTTATTTTTCATGAAAACTTTTAGGTGCTCATGGTTTTATCACTTTAACATTTTAATTGAACAATAATTGATTGGTTTAATTTTCAATAGTGTATAGTTTATTTAGATTAATATAACATAATTTAATCAAAAAATTCAAATTTTAATGTATACATAAGTTTTTCGAATGTTTTATTCATTTCTATAACAAAAATTCTGTCTTAAATAAAATACAACTTTTATTGAAATAATATTAGAACCCTATAACGAAAAATATAAAATTCATTCCAAATCAATAAGTAAAAAAATTGTCGAAAAAATAATATTGTATTTTTTTTTATTTTCAAAATTGATTATGAATGTCAATCAATGTCACAAACATAACGGTAACTCCGAAAATAATTGGAATTTAACAATATTTTCTTAGAAACTTATGCTTAAAAATTTGAGCTTTTAAAGTATGAAAAAAAAAAAAAAAAAAAAAAAGGAAAATCGATTTTTTTTTCATTTTTAGACCAGAGTACGCCTTTAAATTAAGTTAAATAAAAATTTCAATTTTTTTTTGTTTTTATTCTTACAGTTCTTACATTTAAAAAATATCAATCTAAATATTTTTCTTTAATTCCTCCCAATGTTAATTGAACTATTAAAATTTGCTCATAATGTATTTTTCAGCAGTCGCACAAGGTTTCCTGAGATGGAATAATTTACCCGGTTTTCCCAGGATGCGAAATGATAAAAACTGCGACATTTGTGCATCAGATATGTGTATAATGATATTAATTTTGCTATTTAAAATAACAATGAACATTTCTCGATAAACATTATATTTTATTAATCGCAATAACAAAAGCATAGAACAGTTAATTAGATATAAAAGCATCTAGTTATATTGTAGATAGAACTCTATACGTAACAGATAAGTATATTACAGGAAAAGTTTAAACCAATATATAGACAAAGAGTCATTTATTTTCATAGACCCTAAGACGCGCCCGATAGTAATTCAACATAATCGTCTGCGTTCCCACACGCTTAGGCATAGGCTAAAAAATTATATATATATATATATATATATATATATATATATATATATATATATATATATATATACATATGTGTGTGTATTTCAGTGTCCTCTACTTCTGTACTGCAATGCAAAATACGCTAGCTCTCTGCATCACGACGTGGGTCAATTCGATTGTATGGTCTCGCTCAATAAATCACGAGCCTATGGGTAGTATACCTATACACAAGCGCATATTGCTTGTCTATATTTCTTTGCTATATTCCTTTGTAAATTATTTATCGTATTATTTTATAACATAACACAGACTTATAACTCGTAACATTACCTGTATTTGTGTTATGTAAGTTAATATACTATAGAATATTAAATATTGAACATAATAAAATGAATACGGTATATATATTGTAAAATTGATAAATTTAACAGCGGTTTGCGTATTAACTTTAATGGTTGAATAAATAATATATAATTTGTAATGTATATTTTTATAGGAATGATATTCTTTCAGCATAGAGATAAACAGAATGCGATCGAGTGTTGGCGATGTTATATTTCTAAAGAGTCACGATGTCGATTTCCTCGTTTTATAGTTTAACTCATGACGACAATGTAATGTTCATGGGATATGAATCGAAAATTTATGCCCGAACGAGCGCTTAGAACACGGAAATAGTCCAGTGGGCAGCAGCGTTAGTATCCAACACTATCCTGTTTTACTCGCCGTTACGCAAGACACTTTCAAGTTCTATATCTCTTTGTACTTTTCTATAAATATATACCGCACGTTATATTTTGTTAGGATGACCGATAATCAGAAGAATCTTTCAAGAGAATAAATCGCTCAAAAAATCCATGATAAAATGATGGATTTTATTTATTTGCCTATTAGGAATGTAAATATTGGGGCGTTAATTTATCTACCTAACCGAGTCGAAATTTAAATCGTAAAGTCAACGTATTCAACGTTCAAATCGTAGGTTGAGCGTATTAGACGTTGAAAACGTAGGATCAACGTATTGAATGTTGAAATCGTCATTTGAATGTAATGGACGTCAAAAACGTATGTTGAACGTATCCAATGTATTATAAATTTGAAGAGAACCAATAATAGGTGAAAATAAGTATTAGTAAAACTACTCGAATAACTACACATGTTTAAAAAGTAGATAGACACAGAGAAATTTTTTTTCTGGTCTGTTAGGAAAATTTTATATTTCTTATCGTAAATTTACTATTTTTTTTTATGGAAATGCTGTATCGAAATTTTTTACCCTCGAAATGGTTTCCAAAATTAATTAAAATTTTATGGAATATCATTCATACGATTTTATACCAAAATTGGCCTCATAAATCTGTATATAAAGTGATATACTTTTTATACAATTTGATAAAATTTTGTACCACTAAATTTTTACAAAAAAAAAAAAAAATAAAATTTTTAACCTCCCGCTAAGAAAAATTAAAAATGTATAATTATTTAAGTAGTTTTAATAATAGTATCTTCACCCATTATTAGTTCTCTTCACATTTATAATACGTTGGATACGTTCAACAAACGTTTTTAACGTCCATTACGTTCAAATGACGATTTGAACATTCAATACGTTGATTCTACGTTATCAATGTTTAATACGCTCAACCTACGATTTGAACGTTCAATACGTTGGATCTACGATTCAAATTGCGACTCGGGTATATTTTTAGACAAAATAAAGTTATAACAAATTATTTTTTATTCTCATTTATAAACTGATAAGGCTGATCACTGATAATGTATTGTGATTTTAAATTATCCAAACTAAAAAAAATTATCTAAAATATTTATAACATAAACATAAATTAACAAATGTTGTGATTACAGTTGGATTATATTGGAAAAAAAATTATCTTCTGATTTATTCGGCGACATTTATTTACATATTGAAATATGCAGCTTGCGGAAATAAATTAATGACAAATTGTGAGTTGAAAAAAACTTAATTATATTGTGATTATTTATATATGCAGATATTTTTTCACCTTCAATCTTCAGAAGTTATCTGAGGTATTCAATATTTTTGCCTTTTACTTTTATTTATAAGAGCACTTAACATATATTTTCGGGGAATAAATGTTTATCAAATAGATACAGTATTTTTATTTGAGTAAAAAAGCAGTATAAGTTGTTCAAGCATATAGAAATATGTTGGTAAGGGAGATGTAATAAAATACCAGAAGTACGACTCAAATATCTGATGCACTTTCAGGTATGGTTTCTGTTAGTTGAGACTAAGAGCTCTTTGTATGTATATTCCTTTTGAATGCATTTAATGAAGGTATAGAGTAATATATAAATATAACTCTATTGTATGTTTATAAATAATCTACTCTTAATTCAATAGGTTATGAACTCAAAGATAGCGAAAAATATGATTATTTTTACGTGAGAAAATGAATTAAAAAAAAATTATCGAATTTGTTTTCTCCTTATTTTCATTTTTCAATTCTGTCCATGATAAATTTCGAGTGAACAAACCAATTTCAATCGGGCTTGCAGCTTTCAAAGTAGTTATTCTCGCGTAACAATTGACTAGATTGAAAAAATGAATGTATCAAAAAATATAAAAGTTACTTAAAAATAAATTTTTTTTTTCAATTTCCAAATAATTTCTTATGAGCTACGCATCAATAAATCTTTGTTTGAGTTAAATAACAAAAAAAAAAATTATCTTATGATTTATGTTTTGTAGTGTATAATTAATAAAAAAAAAATGATTACATTATTTTATTGAAGAAAAAAATGTTAAGTTTCATAAAAAAAATGCATCGCTGAAATTTTTCTCGGTCTTATCGCTTTAATAAATATGATTCGTTTTTCAATAGAAACAAATTTGACGGTTCAAGTGTTTACCTCATTTAAAAGGTGTCTGTGATTCTGCAGAAACGACAGTTTTTATACCGTACTTACGTATATAGCTATAGAGTAATGCAATCGCTTTTGTTTAAGGCGTAAAACAAGTAGAGAAAATAATATTAAGAAGTAAATCGATAAACGGCAGTTTGTAGAATAAAATGACGTCATGTTGTCGATATTGGAGATAGGATTCGGATGGCATTTTTTTCCAGTCTACTGAGTACTACCAAGTACTTTACAGTACTGATGTTGCAGAATAATACGACAGACAAAATGAATATCAAGAAAGAAAATGAGATGGCGATTGAAGAAAACAAATATTATTAGGGAAATATATTCTACGGAGATATTGACCTTTTGTGAGCTGATACAAGAAAATGTTGGATGTCAAATCGCTTTCAGTTTGTTTGATACCTTCAGTTTGTTTCAGCAAATTGATAAAAGGAAAAATTAGGAAAACGGTTGACCCTGAAGGCCATCTCTACAACTTTCCGCTAATTCCATACCTAGGCGCTTAAAATTGCACTAATGATCTTTTTGAGTTCTTCAAGCTCAAAAATACAATTTATGTGTGACTTTGAGTTCTTAAATTTTCTTAGCAGAAAGTAAAAAAAATTAAGTTAGCAATTACATATAATTGTATATGAGATTATTACATTTCAATATTTGTTTTTGGTGCAAAGTGTTTCAAGCAATCGTCGCACATCCGTTCCGGTGTGCTACTGTGCCGTAAACCATGACCAAATGGCATAAGTCGGCATTATTTTTTTTTCAAAGAACTTGAAAAATATTTTTTAATTTAATTCAGTTTATTTGATAGAAATTGACTTTTAAATATTTATAACTAAAAATACACGCGAGATTATTTTATATAATTAATATGAATTTCATATGTAAATACATCTACTAATTTTTTTACACTTTCTCATCTAATTAATAATAATTACGAAACTCCATCCATCTATTACTCAATTACAATACACACTGTATAACATTATAAAAAAAAAATAAATAAGTTAATTATACACTAATTGAAAGTATAATATACTTGTCAGACAAGTCTGCTATTCAATCAAACTAAAATAAATTTGAAAACCAAATAAATGGATTTTTATTTTTTTGCAGGACTAAAGTTGCGAAATGAAAAATTTATTTCCTTAATTAATCCTTGATTTTGTCTACTTGCCTATAAATTTCTATAAATCTGAACTACATAATCGAATTCACCTCAGAATCGCTGGATGAATTTAGAATCGCAATATTGAATTATCTTATCGGAAGATTGCATCCAGTTCCGATGCAAAGTTTTCCTGATTATATATTTTCATTGCTAGTAATTCCTAGCCTACTTCGCTGGGAATTTTAAGTGTAAGTTAAAATACGCACCACTTTAAGTACAACGATTACTTTTGCAAATTTTAATTTTGTCAATGACATAAACTATTTGAGAAATATATATTAAACATGTTTTTAACGGATTCTAACGAAAAAATTAGCCAAATTTTTATGTCCTAAATCAATCGTTTTAAAAGTTCATTGATTTTGATCTACTAAATTCCTGCAGCTCCGCAATAAAAATACAATTAATTTGTTTTTTGGTCAGTAAAACGAATATGTATGTAAAATTTCCGATCTTTAGATTATGAAGTCACTGGTAATGTCAATTTTTGGGAAACTCATAATTACTTTTTTCCACTGCTCAAAAAATGATTGTTGCAAGCAAATTTTGATTAAATATGATGGAAAATGAAAGGATCTGTTCTTAAATTCAAGTCTTAAAAAGTCATAGATTATGTGACTTTTTCTCTACATTACTCATCACTCTCACACGACCTGCATATGGAGTCCATCTCAATATCTTTTTTTTCGCACCTCGTGAAGATTTTCTGGCAATCTATCATATAACCTATATAATATGAAACAATTCACCTAATATAATTTAAAAAAATATTAATTTTTTTTGTACATCACTCATCTCTTCCCAATAATTTTTTTCAAAAGTTAATTTTCACAAAAACTATTCTCAGGCGTTCTTTATTCACCAAGACTAATGAGATCTTTTTTCGTATATACAAATATTCATAAGGAGTAAAATATAAGATAAATTATCACTTTCGCAATCCCTGTTTAGCTATCATGTGCACCTTCAGTTGATTCCTAAATGACAACAGATATATTTCTGCTGAGTTCCAAATCTAAAAGAGCTGTAGTTCACAAATAGTAATTTGTTTTAATGAACACCCCCACTATTAGACTATTATAGAATTTGGATTGTACTGGTATCTACGTTATAAGAAAAAAATAGTTTTGCCTACTTTAAGATTATCACGATGAGTCAGTAAATCGTTAGAAATTTTATGTGTAAACGGATCATTCCATTCAATATCAAATCGGTCAATAGTTAGAATGAACGTCTTTCAATGTGGACGAAATTTGGTTAGAAGTTTTTTTTTTTATAAAACATAGACATTAAAAAAATAATTTGAAAAGCGGTTAACGGCCTGCCGGTCAACTGCTTGTTAGATTTTTCATTAAAAATTTTGAATTTCAAATATTAATAACATTGCCGAGGAGATTTGAAAAAAAAAAAAAAAAAATTTTTTTTTTGCCAAAATTCAAAACGCTACATCCTAAAAAAGGTGTTTCATGTCAATCCATTCTGTAGTTTTTGCAGTTAGAGCGAACAAAAAAAACTTCTCGTTCCCCGTAAAATTAAAAAAAAAAAAAAAGTAATTATTTGACCTCGTTAAAAGTTTTATTTTCTATAAAATTTATTCAACCTGCATTACTTCATTTGTAAAAAAGCGTCTATTTTCAACAATGTAGTGAGCTGATTTTTTTTTCTTTAATTTTCCGTTGAATATTATTCTAGCACCCTATACTACATGTTTTTATTCACACAAGTCTATTTTAATGTAAATAAAAAAATAAATATAAAAAACGAAGAAAAAAAATTTAGTTAACATAAAATATGCATTTTCTTTGTTATCCTGTGAAATAATAATAACTTGTGCGAAAATTTAAAAAATGGTGTGATATTGTATTATATAGATCCCGTTTTAATCTTGATGAAGCGTAACGTCAACCCTCAAGAACAGGGTAGACATGAGATTATAATAATGTCAGTCTGACTACAACGGCAGTATTCACTGTAAAATATACAAAGCATCGGCTGTATCACTTCCGTGTTTCCAATCCGATGCTTCTTCTTGATCACATTAACATCGATCCATAAAAAAGTTAATAATAATCCTGACCACATAACATGAACAAAAAAGTTATAATTTCTTTTCTAATAATAATCCCTATAACGAAGAAAATAAGAAAAATTTTGTCGTCAGCCTATTTACATAATAATATGTTTTATTTTATTTATTTATTTTTTCAATGTATAGTTTAATATAATTGGAAAGAAATTGACTTGATGTGTTTTCAAGGTTTTATATGGTTGTCAGCGATAGTTGTTTATTATAATTATAAGTTTACGAAGTAGCTCTAAATAGATTCGAATTTTACGATGGATAAAATTTTTATATTTAATATATTAATATTTTGTTTTGTGCACGTGATTCTGGTTATAAATATTAATTCATGGAATTAAAAGAAAAAGGAAATTTTGTGACTAACATATTTTTATTTTAAAAGTGATTATAGTTGAATTTATTATTATCAAAAAGGTCTAGGCGGGAATTGATGCCTTTCCATGATTGAAATATATTTTTGGTGATAGTAAATTTTTTAAATTAAGTTTTAAATAGCTTACTGATTCTATAAGTCTGTATCGTCACATTTATCTATTAAATTATTGATAATTTTTAGTATTGTTTTTTTTTCGATGTATATTGTGATTAAAAGAATCGAAAAATCAGTAAGCTAAAGCTATTTTAATCATAATGATTAATTCTTGGCAATCGCATA
Organism: Cotesia typhae; assembly: GCF_013202065.1. Lineage (NCBI taxonomy): Eukaryota > Metazoa > Arthropoda > Insecta > Hymenoptera > Braconidae > Cotesia > Cotesia typhae. Next base: position 2,622,877 of record NW_027423757.1, on the reverse strand, counting down.
GTGATTGCAGGTTGCTAATGTAATATCGTGACATTTAATTCAAATTCTATATTGAATATTTGAATTATGTAGATAACTCAAATTATTGAATTCTGCTCATCAACGAGTAATTCGTGAGTTCTAATACTCATACGCCTTAACAGTTTGCAATAGTTAATCACTGTAGGATACAACGTATAATATAATATAGGACATATCAATAACCTATACTAAAAAATTATCGTGTACATGAACATATGCTGGCAAAGTCGAATATAAAGTTCTCCCTGTCGTATAGATGGTCAATTTGTCGGGATATACAAATATGTACGCGACAAATACCTATATTTTCCCATGTAGAAGCAGTAGACAAATATTTTCATATAAAAAATGGTGACAAATTAAAAAAATATAAATGTTTTAAAAGTTTATCAACTGCAACTAGAAATACTGAATAAATTTAATTAAAATAAAAGTGCTGCAAAAACTGTCTAATATGCACTGTCTAATGCATATTTAATAAACTGTCACATATTTAATTATCAATAATTTGCATAGATTTATAACTAGTTATTAACTCACGCAATCTAGAAAGTACCATTACATTTTTTATCAATTTCATAAAAAGTATATCTTTTTAAAACTATCAAGTTTTATAAAATATGTCTATCGCATTTAATATTAGCATACATGATAATAATATGCATGTGTACAGATTGAAAGTATCACACATAAGACGAAGAAATAGATAAGAGATAATATACGGCACCCGAGATGGCGAATGCATTAGTTTTACATTTTAATACTCTCTAGTTGACCCCGAAAAATGATAGAAGCAAATAAAAAACAAAAAAAAACCCATATCAAAGACTATCAGAACTTTCCCTCTAACTCCACCTACGCATGTCACTGCGATTTCCTGGGTCCCATACAATGCGAATCGATCGGCACGGACACTCTTTACTTTTAGTACGATATTATTCGGTAAACTCGATAGCTGACCAACGAAATTGTAAACTACTTTATAAAGAAATAAATAAAAGATTAGAAGAAAATTTAATAGTTTGTGTAACCAAGCATTAAAATGTTTGAATTGAGCGTGACAAATTTTATTTAATTTACTTGTAAAAAAGCATGTCAATAGAAGCATGACCGTTACTTATTTATCTAACAATGAGATTGAGCAAAACACAACCTCGTTAGTATAATACATTATTGCTTTTTTTATCGAATAATCTTTGTAGTTTTTTTTTTCTTTTGAGATTAATTAATGTAATTTAGTGACTGCATATTAATATGTTGAGTTTCAAATCCATCAATAAATAGATCTGTTTTTTCAATAAAATAAAATTTCAAGTTCATTTTTTCTTGAAATTTATCAAATTTATCGATAACTTTTTCGGGTTACATCAATCGTTCTTAAGATGAAAAAAAACTTTTAATTTCAGACTTTTATGCCTTGTTAACACTTATCAATGGAAAAATTTCATATAATAATGAATTTTCTGTAATAATATGTGGCACAAGGAATTTAAACTTAATCAGATAAATTTTGACATATTCAAAAAAACCTTTTTCGCTTACTGCTCACGACACCTTTTAAAACGGTAAAAAAATTTTGGGAATAAATTTTCGAAACACCTCAATACTTATTCATCCTTCCTAATAGCAATAAATTAATTCTGAATAAAGCGCAATCTACAAGAGAGAAAAAATACTCTTAATCATCAAAAAAAAATTATCAACTGTCTGAAACATAACTTTGTGCCTAAATTAATTGCGCGCGTGCATGCCACCATTTCATTAAACGACGCCATTTTACTACACCTAACTTTAACCGAAATTTTTTATCAATATTTCTATTAAATGAATTGCACCAACTTTTAGAATATTTATTTTTTATCTTTTCTCATGGATTTGTAAAAGATCTTCAGTTGAAATTTTTCGATTACTATTTCTACGATTATAATATATTTTTACTCTAAATAATAAATTCCACAGTAACAATAACAAAATTTAGATAAAAACTTTTAGCTGATTATTTTACAGAATCTAGTCCATTTTATTAATGACAATATATAGAGATCTTCAAATGAATTTACTGTTAGTGATGATAAAATAATTTACGATTACAATAAAAAAGGCTAAAACTGCAGTTAATATAAACTGTTAATGACTAATCACATATAGACTATTTGATTAAGAACGTTTAATGTGTGATAAAACCACAAGCGGTCGACGTTATTCGCGTTACTTTGGGGTGAAGGCAAATGGGAGTCTTAACAACGCGACACGCAGATATATATATATAAACCGGTCACGGCCGAACGAAAAAGATTCGCACGAGCTCTGGACTGTATAACCATTGCCGTCTTAGCTCCGCTCACGCCGATTGGACGCTGATGCATTTTTTCTCTACTGTCGAATAATGGCTTTCACTTTCTACGATATGATCGTGGAAAAAACTTTACATATAACCACTTTCACGAAAAATTTATCAGGAAATGAAATTACATTTTTTCAACTTAGTTTTTTTTTTTTTTTTTTTTTTTAATTTATATTTACTCTATATTTTTCTTTAAACTCATTCCTAAATTCTTTATCCTGCATACTAAATAACATTTTTCTTCTCTCGAAGACTGTTATCAACAATAATCCTTATTGCATTGTTTTAATTTATTCAATATTCATTATTCATTAAGAATAACTTGATCGTTAGCTGTTTTTGCAGAATTAAGTATCCAGTATCGAGTTATGAAAAAAAAAAAAATGAGAACACGACTACCCGAGGATAATTCACATGAATTGACGTGGGAATCAACCCTCTGGCAGTCAACTATTAAATTAGTAGGTTGAAGTAATCGTTTACTGGCTGACAGTAAGCAATCTACTGAAAAAAAAATTCAACTCCTTTTTTCTATTTTGATAAAACCAACTTCTCAGCAGCTCTGTCGTAAACTTTTAATCACTGTTGTTTTTCGTCACAATTTAAAGCGGCAACTTTTCGAGATATTTTGTTAGCTGACTGCATTGAATTCCGATGTGATAAATTTCTGGGGAAAAGCTGTCATGTCATCAAACTTGGTAATTTATAACGAAAACTATGACCAAAAGAAAATAAATAAATTAATTTTACTTTGAACAGCACACCGTTAATTAGGTTTAAATGTCGGACTATCTTTCCAAGTATGTGGTTTTATTTTTATTGCCCGAGAAAAAAGTAAATTAATGAGCAGAAGAGTCTAACAACTTGGGAAGTGGTCACTCGAAGACGATATTTCCCGGACAATGCACCCGCCCAAGTGGTCATTGAGTAATAAATCCCAGTTATATTACGATAACCCCGAATATCTGGCTGTGCATCCGGCCTTACGCTATCAGAATCTGCTCTCTCAGCAACAGTAAACTCTTTAGTTGCATCAGTTGAAAGTTACTTTATCGTAACAATCTAAGTAATTTAATTTAATGGCTGATCTTTCTGGACTACTCTCGTCCTTGACCTAGTATTTATTAACACAAATCTTCCAAATTGTCTTCTTAAGAAATGGTTCCTTATCCTTTTTATAGTTTTTATCTTATAGAAATTATGAGTCCATTAAACTTTAAAGAATCGGATTTGTTCGATTTTTGCTTAAGCAATTATACGAAAATTATTCATTACAGTTTGTAATTATTTTTGAAAAACTGAGGTATTATATTATTAAAGTTTGATCTTATTATTTTTCCATGGTCATTATTTAATAAAATATTCATACAAAATTCGTTAATATATAATCAAAAAATAGTTATCAAATTTTCTAAAACATTTCGAAAAATTGTTGTTAATTCTGGTTAATATTTTTCGTGTTCTACAAGAAGTACTGTCAACTAAACTTCTAAAAATTTGATACATTGCAAAGGAAAAAGTTCGGATTAAATATAAATTGACACAATTAAAAATATTAGTCAGACACGAAAAAAAAATCTTAAATGTAAATATATATGTTTTTTTTTTATTTTCAATTTTTGGCGAGCTGTAATAATTGTATATAAATTTTTTTTGATCTTCATTTTCAATGTAAGGTAAGGTAATAGAGTTTACGTGAACTCAGAATTTACGTAAGCTTGTTATTTTGATCTGACAGTGATCGTCGCGTTCAACAGTTATTATAAATTCAATATTTTTCTGAATAATTTTTAGACTCTAAAAAATGAAATCGTAAACAATAATTCGAAACTTTAAATAATTAGGCATCAAAAATTGAGAATAAAAATCAGCAAACGCAAAAGCGATATTAGATGATGTAAATTCACCTGCCGATGGACCAGTGCAATAGCTAGACTTAACACCACGCCCGCACGCGTATCGTAGGTGACCAGGTAACCCGGTGCCTGGTGCACTTGGTACGGTGTTCTCAGGTTGGCTCTGAGGAGAAGGAGCGAAAGAGAAAGAGAGAGAGAGGGCGAAGGCAAACCCAAAGCGGTAAAGCGAGAGGCCAGGGGAGAAATAGCTTCGGTAGACGAAGCGGTTGCTGGCCTACCTAGCAATCCACCCCGTACCTCCTCGCCCTACCTCTTACCACTAAATACGACCATCGTATATCGGCAATTGAGGATTATAGTTTTTCATGAGGAGAGGAGGGTGGAGGCGCGTTGCTTTCGAAAGGATGGTGATTGTGGAGCGTGGCCAGAGTAGACTTAGGAGTATATAAGGCCCACCGACCCAACCCAAGTCAGTCATTCACCGGACTATCAACCCACCATACACACAACAAATATGAAGACCTTTGTGAGTATTACGGGATGGTCACAGGCTTATACAACAGCCTATTGTCCACTTTATATTTTCTATTGTCATCATCATCATCATTATTATTGTTAAATCATTTCTCATTATTATAATCATTAATTCAAGCCCTACGAGTATTTTTTCAGGGCTCTTGATTTTTTAATTTTTTGATCACTTTTTAAAATTTTTTAATCATTTTTCATTAACATTTTCAAAATTTATACTAATCAATTTTTATTGAAAAGTTCAATTAATTATTTTCTCAACAAATCACTTCTCATTCATAACAACAAAGAACTGACCACGCCAATATACTACGAGTACCGTAAAACCGGTTATTGCATGGCTACTCATTATTAAGATCAATCTTACTTACTAAACCGGTTATTCGAGTCATCGAGACTACTTTTTTTTCGTCAACAAAAAAAAATAATATTTAAAATGGTGCAAAAAATATTTTTAATTACTTGAAAAAATAATAACGGGCAAACAAGATTTTATAAATTTCTAAACTTTCTAATAATTCAACATTTTTCTTTTCGTACTCCACTTATTAAAAATGCGGTTCAGTAATATTAATAAATAAACTAAGAACTACACCTCGTCGTGAAAAGTCTAGAAACTACATACATAATTTTAATTAAAACGATGCAGTTACTTTTAGTTCCCGCTCGAAATAACGCATACTAAAAATAATTATTTTCTTAAAAAAGACTTGAGTAAAAATAAAACAAATAAATATATATACATACGTATATACAGTAATGATGAACTATTTACGATTACGTTTGTGGCAATCAACCTACTTTTTCTGTATCTCCCAGTACACTAGTTAGCAACGTAATGGGCTGGGAAGAATTCGTTACCCAAATACGGATCTTGGGTATCCAGTTTGTTTCGTTAACTAGCAAAATTGCAATCGGCTTGTACTATCACTCCAATTATGAAACATTATAGCACCGTGTATGTTGTATAAATTAAAAACGACAGTTAGTTTCGCTTGTTACACCCTTTATGACATAATAACTCAGCTAAACTCGGTAAACAAAGTTTTCAATTCCGCGTACATTATTTTAAAACACGGATATATTATTATTTATCGCGTGACTTGTTTTTACATTTTCCTCAACTATTGTGACAGTGATATGATAAGTTAAATATTAAATATCGGGCAGCAGTAATTTCTGTAAGTTGTCTCTAGCAACTTTTTTAAACTTCTATTTCCTCAATAATACACCGGATAAGAATAGCAATAGCAATGGTAATAATGGTGATAGATTATTAGATCCCCGAGGATTGAAAGTGAAAGCAACGATTATGCACCTCCCGACAACCGAGAGTGCGACGTTAGACCATAATCGTTAGTTTGTTAGACTGGTGGTATTCGACTGACTGTTACGACTCGGCCATGATACGTTCTCAGCTTCCTGTAATCAAATCGGACATATACAGCCACTGAATAGTTACTTGAAATGAGTTGGGAAAGTACCAGGAACATAACTCATTGCAAATAATTGTTTCGTGGAGCAACGATTTGTACAATAACAATAACAATAACATTAAAAACTAATGTAACCTTCTGTTAAATTTTTTATTAAAGATTGTGTTCGCTTGTTTGGCTGTGGCGGCGGCCCGTGCCGGAATCGCCCACGGAGGTTACCACGGTCACGGTTACGGAGGTCACGGTGGATACGGAGGTGGTTACGGATTCGCCGGACACGGTGGAGCCGGACTTAGCGGTGGACTCGCCGCTGGTGCTGGAACCGCAGCCTCCCTCCAAGGAGGAGCCTCCAGCTTGGGATCTGGTGGTCTTGGTGCCAGCTACGCTGCTGGTGCTGCTGCCGCTGCTGGTGCCGCGGGAGTACAACAAATTGTATCTGGTGGAGTAACTGGAGGCCGATCTGACATCGGACCCGCAGAAGGACCAAAAGCCAACGTTGGACCCCAGAGCGGACCATCAGACCTCGTAGGACCCCAAGAAGGAGCTAAATCCGTAGGAGGACCCCGTACCGGACCCGCCAGCCTTGTTGGACCCGCTGCTGGACCATCCACCCTTGTAGGACCATCCCAAGGAACTGCCACCCTTGTTGGACCATCCCAGGCTACCGCTAGCCTTGTTGGACCCAGCTACGGAGGTGTTGCTTTCTACGCCGGTGCCGGTGGAATCAACGGTGACGACGGTAGCTCTGGCTCTGCTGCTGCTGCTGCTCCCGGTGGTGGATTCGGTGGTCAGTATTCTTCACTATGTTCAGTCACCTATTGACAATTATTATTATTAATAATAATGCATGTTTAACTAATTCTATTTTCATTTTAATTTGAGCAGGTTTCGGAGGTCCAGGTGCCATTGCCGTCATTGGTGGTGGTCCAGGAATCCACGGTGCCATTGGTGGACACGATGCCGGAGTTGCTGTGATCAACGGACCATCTGGAGCAATCCACGCTGGTCTTGGCTCCCACGGAGCTATCATCCCCGCCCCAATCCACGGCCATGGTCACGGTAAATGGCAGTAAGACGGTCCAGGACCCCAGCGATCTCGGTGCGGTGACGGCGGCGAACTTACCACAATCATACCTATCTACAATTTAAAAATATAAGCCCTCAGCATGTAACCAAGGAGTAGTTGAACACTAGTTTGTGAGATAAATTGGGCACCCAATCACCATCTGGGCTACACTACTGACTTTACCAAATAATTGTCTCTCATCTACGGATCACTATTAAATTTATAAAATTACACCGTTTGACCTCAAGCATCACTTCCGGCATCACCATCATCATCACAGCTAGAAGTGTAGACATTCGACGATGAGAAGCAGTCTTATTTGGATAAAACCAAATGAAATTCGAAAAACCAATAAAGCTGTTCTGTTTTATTGAACAGCCAGGTTGCCGTCTACTCACTTGGCTCTTCCAATGTAGTTCACCCGATCGACTCACTGACAAGGTACTATCCCTTGATGAGGTAACACCTGCCCATCAAACGGTTCTTTGTAGATGTTCAACTCACTGCAGCATATAAGCATACATATTTTTTATTACATACTCGTCCATGTCTTCTTCTTTCTTTTAATTTTTTTATTTTTATATATCTATATATATTTATATATAAATATATATGTGTATATATATATATATATTCGCATATCAGTGTATATATTGAGTATTTGTATTGTACATGCATACTTATACATTAATATATATATTACTATGTTACCATACATATATACACATAATTGTTATATCAGTGAAGGAGACTGGTGGGTTGTGGTAGGTCAGCCGTTCCTGTGAGTGAATCAATGTATATAGATGGCGCGCCGTCGCCGGCCCTCGACCCCGCCCGCCCTCGTCATACCCTTTCTATGCGATCACGACTAGCACCCCACCACCACCATAGATAGATACCACGTATTTATAGCGTTTATACATTTATACAATACTTTATATAAAAAAAATAAAGCATCAGTATTTAAAACTCATATTTCTTGCCTTTTATTTATTTATCAATAAGTTAAGCCTTCCTTTAGTAGTAATAAGAATCTATAAGTAGCTTAAGTATTTGATAGTTAATAAATTCTTATACTAAACAGGATTCAAAATGATGAAGAAAAAAGCTCCTGCAATTTATATTACACCAAAGAGTTATTGGATCATTCAATTTGAACATTATTAAACAAACATTCTATGGTTTGTTTATAACTTTGATAATATTGTGTCGATAACTCTTCTCGCTTAATATTTAAAAAAAATTATTTTAACTGCACAATCGACTGAAATTGTACTACATTTTATCATCTACAGCTTTTTAATTTAAAATTTATGCGCCTAATTTTGTCAGGAATTTTGTGTTTTCAATGAATAATTCAATGAAAATAATCAATGAATTTTTCAAGAGTTGCATTGAAATATTTATATTTAAGTTCGTCATTAATATTATTATTATAGTTTCATTTGTTGAAGTTTGATAATATGTTATCACTGAAAAATACGTTTTAATACTAATTTTCAGCATAAAGAACTCCTATCATTGCTAGCATTAATAATATGTTACATAGCATATACTAACCAATTAATAACAAGAGCTTTGTTTAGTAATGGGAATAATTATAGCAATTAAATTAATACTTTGTACACATATAGACCATATTAACTCCAAGGGCTGACCATCAATAGCGGCTATTATGGCATCAATTGCTCGATTCCTTTATGACATAAGTACGCGTACCTCGCTTGCAATAACTAGACATATATTTTCTTAATTGCATACATATTATGCATGGTATATTATGGTACAGTGTATTATTAACTAAATACACTGATAGAAGGATTTATCGAATATCAATAAACACTTTTTAACATGTAATATAATATTTTTTGCAACTAAAGTATATTTATTAACATCTAATAAATATTTATTAAAATACTTTAATATTAATAAATCATTTATCAGAATATCTAACAATAAACCATCTATCAACAGTTAATAAAGCTTGTTAAATATAAACAAATTCTTTTATCAGTGTATATCGCAACAGCTTCGAATAACCACTTGCATTAACTATAACAAAATTTAAATACTAAAAAGAAATTAAGATAATGTATTTAAAAAAAAAAAGTTGAATATTTATTTAGTTAAAGTTAAAAAGTTTTTCTTTATCTTTGTCGATAAATTTTCTCGACTATTTGTTTTTCCAAGGTATTAATTTTTTTAGTTTCTTCAAGTCATTAATTAACTTTGCAGCGTGTACTTTAAACAGACTATTCAATAACAAACGGCCCTCGTAATTTTGGTCCTACGGCAAATCAACGACCCACTCGAAAGTCAGGATAATTGCGAATCCTGTTCTCGGCAAACATACACATGAACGTACCGTATTTATTGCTCTCATTATCTTTTACTCAACCGGAAGTATGATAACTGAAAAAAGTTTGGTGAAAGATTAATACACTCAAATTTTCTCAAAGGTTATATATAAATACGGAATAATTAATCCATTTTAATTGGAAAAATTAATTATAATTGGAATTGATACTTTTGTTAGCACATTTCTTGCCATGATAAATTAATTTAAAGATGCAGAAAAGATCGAATATATTTTATACAAAAATTAATTTATTTCTACTTGTAATCAATAGACAAACTATTAATTAAGCTAACTATCAAATTTGGATTAATTAATATTTTTAATGCATTTAATAAAAATTTTGACTATGAATACTTCAAGTTCTTTAACCAAAAGACTCGTAAGCAATTATCGCACAAAGGTCAATAAAAAAACTCATTAACTAAGAACAAATGAGTTAATTAAAACTAAACTTGCTATCAAAAGAAATGTTAAACAAATTAATATCATATTAATTATATTTTCTCGAGTTTTATGCCACCAATTACGAAACTCTATAAGTTCAAAAATTTTTAATTCTTCATTAGTGGTCTTCAAATGCCTTGTATTTATTAATGAATATTTGAAAAACAAAAAAAAAATTATGTTAAGAAGAGAAGTAAGATTTATTTAGTACTACCACACTGTAAAAAATTTGAGTAGTAATGGCGAAGTAATTTGGGAGTGGATGATTTTCAATTGATTTACTCTCTGCTGAAGTGAAATTCACGGCGAGACAGATTTAATCAATATTAATTTTTATAGGATTTACTCTGTGAACTGAATTCTTGATTTTTTTATTGAATAAACATATAATTTACTATATAATAGATACTATAATAGATTACTGGTTTAAAAATTATAAAATGCCTAATTAGAATTTTTTTTAGAGACAAAAAAAAATTTGGCATTTAACAACTCGTTTCAGCTAAATAAAAATCGATTTTACTTCAAGGATTCTGAATTTTACTGTTTCCCGAATTAAAATCCACTCCACTAAAAAAAAGAAAGAAAAACTCCTCATCTACTTCATTTACGGAGGATTTTTTCTTTACTCTGATACTCCGATCTAGTGAAAGAGAAATTTACTCCGGATTCTCTCCCGATTTTTTGTAGTGCAGTCATTAAATTTACTGACTCGAACTAAATCTTAAGTTAGTAAACTTAAGAGGTCAGTTATGTTTCCTTAATTTGACGCGAAATTTATCAACAAAGTTTACTATGCTGATTAGTAACCTCTTGGAGTGTTAACAGATGGCTGGCGAGTGTACGTGAATGTAAACAGCTTCTGAATTAAATCAATCTTACTGATTGCTAAGATGTTCTGTAATTTGTCGGGATAACAGTACTAGCAGTAGGTAAATATTTTGCAAAGATTATTCAAATAAGTAGCTATAACTGCTTTCTGTTTTCAGCTGAATAATTTTCGGATTTTATATTTACTTTAATCATCTAAAACGGACGCTCGAGAGAATAGCGATAAAACTGGATATAATTTTTTATATTATTATGACAAGATTGAAACCCAATAAGAAACAGTACTTCGGGTGATAGCGAGAAATCACTCAAAGTTGACTCTTGTTCAATAAAAGTCGAAAAATAACCCAGAATTTTACAGTTTTCGTAAATTTTGTAAAATAAATTAATATACTGAAAATTATATTTATTTGAAGATATAGTACTTAATTTTCTACAAATATTGTATGAAACAATTTTTTACCCATTCCACTTGATCTAGAAACCAATGCTGTAATAATAATAATAATCGATTTTCCTTATTTATTTAACTTTATATGTAAAATAAACATCACCAGTAAACAAAATACCCAGTCAAATTATCTTAACTTCATGAGTTGTTTAGTGTTTCGTGATGTTTTGTTGTCATTCAAAAAAATTCTGAAATATGGGTCATTCCATGTCAAATCGACAAATAGTTAGAATCGACCCCTTTCTATTTGGGCAAATTTTTGTCAAAAGTTTTTTTTTACCACTAGAAATTTAAATAGCGCGCACCTTAATTTTGACCAATGATGAATCGTGGCCCGTTTATTGCGAGTTTCGACCTATGACTTACTTCAAGACTTTCATGTATTTTAATTTAGAAAATATAACGAATTTCTGCCTAAGAAAAAAAAATTTTTTAAATTTTTTTAAAAGATAAGCAAATTTAAAATTTTATGATTTTTCTAGTTTTTCAATTCTATTTTTGTAACATCTCGAACTTTATGATAGATACAAAAAGGGCCTTTCGTTCGTTTGAAAGAGAACGCTTGGGGCTATTGAAAAAAAAAAAAAATATTTCGGAAAATAATTTTGAATAATGCCAAATTTGTGAAATTTTGAATTTTTGAAAATCGTCAAAAATGACGATCGACATTTAGATTTTGGTGATCTCAAAAGATGAATCGTCATTTTTGATGATTTTCAAAAACTTAAAAGTGCAATTTTAAGCGCTTGGATATGAAATTAGCGGGAAGTTGCAGAGATGGCCTTTAGGGTCGACCGTTTTCCAGATTTTTTTTTGGATCTGTCTATTTATTTATTTCAATATACCAGTGTATATATTTTCTATGGAATATATTGAACCAAGTAGATGGAAAAAAAAAATAAGGGCTGGTACATTCCTGTGATAGCAACATGATTTTTTCATGTTGCTACAACAAAAATGTATCATGTGGCAGTCCCTATTTTTTTTTCCGTGTATGAATTAGAAAATTTCATCGATCAACATTATATATGTATCTACAATTATTATCAAAAATAGATAGGTATCTTGAATTGTTTATCTCTTAGCAAATGAAAAGGCTTATCAAAACGAAAATGCGAGTGCATTCATTTCAATTAAATAAGTTGAGCCGCTTAGGAAGCTCTCGACGCTATTCATACGGCATTTACAGTTTAATGGCATCGTCCTATAATAAATAATTATGAAGGTGAGAGAGTTGCTACCATTGTTTTATATTTTAGAAAACAAAAAAGAATATTAAACATTTTTTAATGCTATTATCTATCGAACGAATAAAATTCTGACAATATATAAGCGAACTCCGTATAATAGCCAGGGTTCGTATTTATATATCAGCTCCAAAAGCATGAAGTGTAACCAATTATTTTTTTTTCTCTACTCTGCGATACAGTGACTCGACTTTTTGTCGAAACATTTTGCAATTTATGAAATAGTTGAGTGGTATAAAAATAAATCGTGGATGGCGTGAAAGCAATTTCGTATTGTTTTTTTTTGTTTTCCGAGACCGAGCATTACTTTTAATTTTCAATCCATACGTTAAATTGAAATTATTCTTTGAATGGCTCACTTTTAAATAATGAATGATTTAAAAATGAAAAATCAAACCATATCATCAGAATCACACGCGAATGAAAAAAAAATATATGTCCTTCAGCTTGACAAAATATATATGTATATAATCGAAAAGGCATAGTCCTATAATCTAATTGCACCGTAAATTGCTACCTTTGCAGACAATAACTGAGAATGTCAGTCTCACCATTAGCACAAATCACGTTTGATCACTCGTTCCCTTTCCAATACTTAAACTACATATTATCGAGGGAAAAACTATATTTCATTGAATATTGAATCACATACACCTTTTATCAGCCGCAGTCCTACAACTCTTTATGAATAAAAATTATAAAGTTTATCAGGTTCAGACTAACTACTTTTGGATATAAAAAAATTTAATTAATTACATAAATTATTCACTTAATTGTTTTCAAGGATCAAAAAGTTCACAGTTTCTATAAAATATTTTTATTGCTTTAAAGAGATGGATTTATTTTATTGAAAAGATTTCGTCAGTCAAATTCTTTTAAATTTTACTATCGTTTTATGATAATTATCTATTATGGTCAAATTGAATTTTCATGAATTAATAATTTTTCATGGTAATTATTAGCAAAATGAGTTAACTTTAATAGAATCATTATTAAATCAAGCAACGGATCATTACTTTAATTATCCGTAATGAATTTTGAATGCAAAATAATTATTCTGTGGACACAAGTGAAAAGTACGATTTAACTTCATTATGTAATTGAATCAAATTACAGTCAATGTAATAATTGTTATAAGTAATTGATAAATTTTCACAGTAATTGTCACACAGTATAATTTGTAAAATTCAACTCTTTTAATTTTGATTATTAATTTAAAAAAAAAAAAAAAAACATTTTCAATTTGTTTGAAAAAAATTGTTATTGTTTCAGTGTTTCGTTGTTGCTATTATCATTATTTTATCAACAGAATTATTTACGATAAATAAAAATTTTTAGCGCACTCTATAATTATAAACAAACTACAGCTCAAATAAATAATCGGCCTTGTAATTGATTACTATGTCAATATCATCCTATGTAGTACATTGTCGGAGCACACATACAGATACCTACTGTACGACTAATTTACATAGTACATATTAGATGTCAATCATCCGTTTCGCTAAACTTAAATCGAAAGTTCATTATGTTTTTTAGTAAATCATTTTTTTCTTTGCATCATTATGTACCCGAAATAATGTTCTTAAGAGTTTTTGTAAGCGCTTATCATTTTATATTCGCAAGGATAAATGGTGTAAATATTATCTAACTATCTGTTACACGCCTGCTTCGCTGGGCGCTTTATAAAATTGTATTTTTAGATTCAGACTTCAAATTTAATTAGACTATTGTTTTAAATTGTATAGATTCTAAATTCCATCGAATTGGCATGTTCCTTTTAACTATGTGGTTATTCAAGCTAATATATATGGCTCATTCCATGTCAAATCGACAAATAGTTGGAATCGACCCCTTTCAATTCGGACAAAATTTAGTCAAAAGTTTTCTTTTATCTACTTATAAGTAGAGGGGTGCAAGTGGAGGTGCAGAAAGGTGTGAGTAGGTCCTTAGCTGAATGTAAGGAAAAGATTCAATGTAATCTTTTTGCATCAATTTCGATGAAAAAAAAAAAAAAAAAAAAGTACTGGAAGAAAATGCCTGTCTTTCATTTTTACTTACGAGAAAAATGTTTATAAAAATAAATCGTAACAAAAATGAGAAAGAGTTGATAAAATGCAAAAAATAAGTAACCCATAACCATCTACGGAAAATTATGCGTCGAATGGTAGCAGTTCTATCCCGATGATTCAGTAGTTTTGACGTCAAGTGGAGTCAAAGGATCCCTATTTTGCACGTATATACAGTTTTCCATATTGACACTTTCATAGTCGTAATCATGATTCGGTTGAATTTAACAAATATCTAATCAGTCAATCAACAGTACTATCATTACGTTTTAATTTTACTTACTTAATTTAAACAAAATATTATCTACTTAAAACATTCACTGAGATACGATGCATTATAATTATTCAAAAAATGTAATCTATTTGTAAATACTTTCAACACAATCATGAATTATATGTTATAGCCTATAATTTATAAGATATGAACACGACAATCGATGAAAGAATTTTCTACTGTAGCCTGACATATTCATAAATAATTGTTGTTATGTTTTGACATGTTTATATTAAAACATATCTGGCTTGATATGACTTTATATGCCCATATATGGTCTAATATGATTACATAGATTTGATTTGTCCATATGTAATTTTTTGATCAAATGTAGTCTTAAAAATCTATCACGGAGGGCAAATTATTGTTCAATCGTCGCCTTAGGAATTCTCTGCAAAGAAATAAGTTGAAGTCTCAATTTTTATTGAAAAATTATTTTTTTACTTTTTTAACGAGCTTTTTTATCAATAGTTTTTCAATTTGATCAACTACTCGACCGATTTTTGTTTGCTAAAAAATTTTAATTAACGTAGTTATTTCCAGAAAGAGATAACATTGAAAATTATAAGTACACTGAAAAAAAAGCATAAGCGTGACGTCGATACATTTCGGTACTATAGCAATATTGATGTAAGCTATACATGCACTTGTACGACGTTTTCGCCCCTTTACAATATTTTTTCGGTAGCACAGTGATACTTGTATAAGCTCTAAACTCATCCGAACTGTTGAATTGCCATAATGTAGTACGAGAAATATAAACCCCACATCGATACTTAGTATTGTAATGATTCGAATACTCATATTACTATAAGATTAATAATTTTTTTGTGAAAAAAATGAGCAATGTTGTGATAAGAAATAAAATTGTTGAAAATTTTCAATAAATTGAATTCTTGTCACAACAATTCCCTTTTTTTAAAAAGATATTTTCTTTCTCAGTGTTATAACATACGAATACAGCTTCTTGTAGTAGAGAGACTAGCTTGTTAAAATAGTGTGTACTTGTAGGAAATATTTTTTTTTAATCAATGTATATTTATTATTTTATTTTAATACTATTTTTTACAGCATATTATTTCACTTTTAAAAATTTATAACAATTTGATTAAGTGTAATTTCAAATTCCAAAACTTTGGAACTCAATAATTTATTATTATTATTATTATTTTTAAGCTTGTATCTATGTAACCCGAACAGTGCACAAAATTGATAGTGGCATCAAATGCTGATTAATAGCGTTAATAAGACGTTTAAATTAATAAAATAACGAATTTAATAACTATAAATTAGATCGTCTTTTAATAATATCAAGTTCTCTGATATTAGCGAGTTTTCGCAACATGAATCTTAAAGGTCGAGTTCTTAAAGTCGCGCCAAACTATCTCAGTACGACCTAGCAAGTAAGTAAGCAGCAACCAAGTTAATTGTACAGAATAATAATAGTAACCCACGCTCACCTTCTTTCACAATTCGAATCTTCCTTACCAGACAGTACTTCACCTGAATAATCGTGTGAAATGAATATTCCAATCCCGTAATTATAATCGAACGTCAACTCTCGATACCTTATAAACACATCGCAGACATTGTGATGTGTGCTAAACAACAATAACACCAACAAATACACCAATAATCGTTATTACCGATTCTGTTAATAAAAACATCCGAACGAATTCTTTCAAGTAAAATCGTGATTTCACGGACTGATTTACGGTTATCAATCACTCTGAGCAGTAATCGATATCGTAAACGGAGAAATCACAGGTCTAGAAGTAAGTTGTGTTACCGGGGACCTCGAAGGACACCGGATTACAATTCTCGATGCACCAGACTTTATTGGGTGTGGCATTATTGACCTTCTTGCGAAATGCATAAACCTCCCGTCAGCTAATATGATTCGAAGGGATCAGCGGGGGCGCGGTCAACATCCTAGAGGTGTAGGTATATAAGCCAGCGTCTGCTGTTCTAAGATACATTCTACCACCGACAGTCAACAATATGAAGGCTTTTGTAAGTATCAGTGAATCAACAACAATAACTTGTGAATTCAATTAAAAATTAAATACATTCTCACTTTCATCGATGCCATTAAATAAAATTACCAATTGTGATTTACTTACCGAAGTTGTATTATCGTGTCACAGATCATCGCTTTGGCTATTTTGGGAGTTGCGGCTGCAAGTCGTGACCGTCGTGGTGCAATTTGGGGTGACCACGGAGTATATGGTGCACATGGATACTACGCCGGTCCTCATGGACTTTACGGCGCTCATGGAGTTGCTCTCGCTGGTCACTCCGTAGGACATGCAAGTGTTGCTGGACCCCATGTAGGAGCTTCCGCTCTGGCTGGTCCAACTATTGGACCATCTCACCTTGCAGGATCCGTTGCCGGACCTGTCCATGTCTCTGGTGCCATCGCTGGACCTGCGACTGTCACTGCTTCTGTTGCTGGACCTGCCCATGTTGAAGGTTATGACGGACACTACGACGGTGCTTACGGATACGGTGGCTTTGGACACGGATTTGGACATGCTGGTGAGTAATTTTATTAAAAATATAAAAATATAGAATCCAATTAGAGTCATTAGTCGTTAGCTATAATACAAAATCATTAAACTGAAATATTAATTTAGAAAGTATTAGGATTAATCAGTGGTGCAACAACTAATCTTGATTTTCAGTATTAAACAGACATGCTGATTTTTAAAGTAATAGAAAAATCGAGGAAATTTCTTTGATGTGTTTTTGTTAAAAATATGTATTATTCATTTTCAACATAAAAAAAAAGTTGGAGGTAGTAAAAAAATTTTTCAATCGACTAAAAAACTTGTTTAATATGTTAAAAAAGTAATTTTTTTCATCAATATTATTGAGTGATATTAGCTATGAAATTTAAAATTACGAGCTTTTATCAATGCACTATCTATATATAAATTTTAAATTACTAATATTAAAACAGAGAAAATTTTATTTTAGAGTTCGATTTTCAACTAGTTGTTCTTTTTACTAAGTATGTTGATAGAAACATAATAATGCACTCAAAATTTTGCACCTTATAGTGACTAACATGGAGTTTTGAATATTATAAGAGGACAATTAATTCAAATCGGTATATTTGAAGAAAAGTTAAATGTAATAAAAAAAATGTTGAGACATTCAGTCAAATAAGACAGTAACTGCATGCAATCGGTGTTAAAAATTGAGAGAATAGAGGAAATTTTGTCTCCATTATATTCATAAAATAAAACATTTTTTTTTTATGTTAAATATAGTATCATGGGAAAAATCTTAGCCTGAATTTATGCTTTTTTAAGGTTGCATTATGGTTTTTAGCAATAGTTAATTTAATGTTATAAATTTTTAGGGCAGTTTTTAATGGATTAGAATCGAATTTGTTTTTTATATGTAAAGGTGATTATATGTGGATTATAAATCCATATATTTGAGGAAATATTGATAACTTTGTGACGGGCATATTTTCATTTTAGAAGGGATTTTTATAGATAAATTTGCTATCTTTAGAAAGGTCTTGAGAAATTGTGCTTTTTCACGATTTTATATATTATTAAGTAATATTCTATTTTATATGAAAAATTTTTGGCGCAGATTTAAATCTTTTATTACAAACTCTCTATATTATGATTACAAATATCGAAAAATCATGAAGCCAAAGTTTTTCTTATTAATAATTAGTAATTCTCGGTAGTCACATCGTGACTGCAGGCTGATAGTTAAATATTAAATAAGTAAAATTATCGTATGTGATTTAGTGACCTCATTGTAAAATCTATTTAAGATCCTTTTAATGAGAGTTATTCCGAAACATTACTTACCTCTTTCAACAGGTTATGGTTACGGCCATGGCGCCCATGCTGGTCACGGTGTCGTAGTTGTTGGTCCAGCTCACCACGGATCCATCCACGCTGGATACGGCACCCACGGAGCTGTTTTGGCTGGTCCCCATGCCCATGGCGCTGTTTTGGCTGGTACCCATGCTCACGGAGCCGTTTTGGCTGGTCCTCACTCTCATGGCGCTGTTATTGCTGGACCTCACTCCGGTACCGCCGCAGTGTCTGGGCCTCATGCCGGTGACGTCGTCATCTCAGGACCATCTGGAAAAATCACTGCCCATGGTGCTGGTCACGGTGCCGCGATCCATGCTGGTCACGGTCACGGCCACCATTGGTAAAAATTCCGACGATCTCCAAGTTCAAAAATTTCACCGCTTTTATTAATATAAATTTGTTGCTACAAATATATATTTATAAGTTAACTGTGAACTGCTCATATTTTTAAAAGTAAATATTGTTATGCTATTGCTGCGTTCAACTCTGTCTCATAATTGGTTATAGTAAAGAATAATATTTTTTTGTATTCATGTCTTTATTTATGTATATAACAAACAGAATTTGTATATCAAAAATAAAAAAATAAATATATTTAATAAAATTATTTGTCTATATTTATCATCATTTTTTACGTATCAAATAGTCATTTTTTATAGCCATTCTATGCTAGAAAAAAAAATTGTTTAGGCAGAATGATAATTTGAATTGAATTGCAGAAAAATTTTTAAGTAAATTTTAGAATTTTTTAGTAGTACAATTGCAAAAATATTTTACTCTTTATTTTTCTTTCTATACCTCGCAACGAAAGCACGGGGCAGATAAAACATATATATATATATATATATATATATATATATATATATATATATATATATATATATATATATATATATATATATATTTATATATACCGTGTATATACACACTGAAAGAAAAATTTCTTGACTGGAGGACAATATTCTTGGCTCAAGAAAATTTTCGGGTGCCTGAAGGAAGACCGAAGTTGTGTTGGCCGAAGTAAAAGTTTTTCTTGAAATTCTATTGTTAGTGAAAGTAATTTTTTCTTAGTTCAAATTATCATAAATACTTGATACAATAAATTTTTATATTTGATCAAGATTTTAAGATACTTTAGGAAAACAGCGCCACCTACCCTGAGAAAATTTTTCTCTTGAATATTTGATACCCATTATATATAATTTTAGCGTGCAATTATACATATTCAATGAAAAAAATGATTCGATATTATTTGATCTTCCCATTTGATATGGTAGTCAATAAAAATATTAATGAAAATTTACTATCAATATATTTAATTTTTTGGAGCAAGAGAGAAACTTTCTCAAGACAAGAAAATTTACATCTATCAAGAACTAAATTTTTTTGGAGTAAGAAGCTGTATTTTCTTACAACAAGATTTTCTTAATTTAAATAAATTTTCTTGAATCAAGATACGTATTTCTTAAAGCAAGAGAATTAATTTTGTTGAAATAAGTGAAATTTTGTGTCAACAAAAATATTTTTTTTTGCTCAAGAAAATAATTAGGGAGAAAAATATTTTCTTGTCTCAAGTGAAACTTTTTTTCTGTGCACTTTGTGACATTCGTATACTAGATCTTGAATTTTGTGTTAGAATCAAATTATCTCATTAATTGCAGAAAATTATTCTTTGGTCGTAAATTGAGAGTAGACATAGAGTCAAATTTTTTAAAGTAAAAGAACGTAAAAAATTAACACAAATTCTAACCTCATTCATTCATCATAAAAAAATTTATTTGTCTTCAATATAATATTAAAAACTTCTTATTTTTATTCGATTTTGAATGGCCAAACAATAATCAATACGTTACAAAATTATAATACAAATTCAGATTAAAAATTGAGATAATTCAAGTTGAAACTGTTTAAATGCAATTCATTAATTTGAACATTATGTTAATTATCATCTAAATTAAATTGAAGGAACCAAGGTATTGATTACCATTATTGCAATTATTATAACTTTTATAATCCTTGCAACATTACTCAACAAAAAATAAAAAAAAAATATTCAATTAATTATATATTACACACTTAAATTATTTTTCATCAATTTTATTTTTTTAAGTCAATATTTTACAGTTAAATCATTCGTAACAAAAAAATAAGCTTAAAATATAATTAAACAATTGAAAGTGATTTCAAAAAGAACGTAAGGCAGTAACAAGAAGAAGACCTTCGAACTGGGCTGACACCCTTGAGTAGTTCAGGTCAATCATAGGTCATAAAAATGTTTCAAGACTGTCCCTTCTCTTCGTATCCGGCTACGTCGTGTAGTGATACAGCCTATGATTGAGTAAACATTTATTATCGAAAGTAAAAGAAAACTATTTTCCAGGATATGAAATAATTTAGATAGCGATCATCGTCTTAGTATCACATAAAATTAAATTAAAAATAAAAAAAAAACCGATACAAATTTTTGTATTAACCGCAGAAAAATTCATAATAATTATTAATGAACTATTTTCAAATAATTACATAAATTTTTCAACAAACATAATCGCAAATATGTCTCAACTACAGAATTATTATAACGATAAATACCCAGGAAATTACTCAGCACATTTATCAATAAAAATGATAAAAAAAAAAAACTGCGGTTTCTCAAAACTATTTCGCATTACAAAACCATTAACTAAAAAGGTATCACTAAGTAATAACGAAACACTTTTGTCTTGTTATTTATCATAATGACTTAATTATTGTACTTGGGTTTTCGTATAGTATGAAAAAGTAAAATCGATGTTGTGAAGATGTATATTTATATATCTGCAAAAAAATGTAATTAAACATGATGAGTCCCAAGTCATTAAATTACATTGATATACAAATAACAACTGTCTGTATATTTTCCTCAGTTTCATCACCATCACGACTTTATCCGTAATATATAGGTAACTGTGGAGTTGAAATATTGTGAGAGAGTGCGGAACTGATTCTCTGTTAAAACCTAAAGGTCACTCTACTTGCAATCGAATGTTTGTGAGAATAGAATTGATCATGAGCACGTCTGTACATATATATACATATACGAGTAAATATAGAGATAGGATAAATTGTATAGCATAATAGTTTGACTATTGCACCTCTGACGAATGCTATTGACATGATACACAGAGATAGATGTTATTCACCGATCACATCACACGACGGTGTGCGTGTAGGACAGGTTTACCAAGTATTTGTTAGCGTTTATCACTGACTAGACGGAGAATATAACATTTAGTACATATGGAGGGTAACAGTGTACAGACAACGTTTGATATTTGCCATCATCGATTTCAAGTTTAATATAACAGTCTTATAATGTTTGCTAATCCATCAATCAATGAAAGTAATTCTAGTTCAATTTTTGGATACCCGCCGTATAATAGTAACACACCAAATTTCGAAGATAAGCTATTAATTACTCGAATTAACCATTCGATATTAAGTTAAATTCCACTAGATTCTATTTTTGTTTGATTAAGGCTCATTAAAAAGTTTCATTTCAATTCACATGATCTGAATTGTTGATATATGGCCATATTAAAAATTTGATGTGTTCATATTAGGGTGTTCCAAAATATAACTTCTGTGATGGACCTCTTAAAATTGGAATTTTTAGTTCTGATTTTAACAGGAGTTGTATTAGGACATTTCCTGACATATTTTGAGCGTAAGAGATTTATTTGATTTTCAGAGAATTTTTTAACAAGAGCTTTGTTTGGACATTTCCGCTGAAATTTCAAAATTTGGCCCGAAATATCCAAACAAAGCTCCTGTAAAAAATTCTATGAGAATCAAATAAATTCCTTACGCTAAAAATGTCAGGAAATACCCAAACACAACTCTTGCTGAAAACGAAACTCAAAATCCTAATTTTAAGAGGTCCATCACGGAAGTTACATTTTGACACACTCTAGTTCATGTATAGTCTGATATTTCCATGAATAATCTTTCGACCAAGGAGCTTATCAATCTCTGATTTTTAGTTTAATAACTTTCTTAAACAATTTTTGTTTAAAAGGTTGTTCTAGCAAAATTATAAATATATAAATTTCTCTTAAAAAGAAAAAAAAACGCTCTGCTACTCAATAAATTATTTTATTTTCTGTAAGAATATTTTTCGAATTCTTCAAATATCTGAAAGAAAATGATAAATTCGCAATGACTTTGCTGGATACTTAATAGATTAGATGGTGATTTGATAATTTCGAGGTTAAACAATCCCTTCTAACGCAGCGTAATAATTATTAGGATAAGTGGAAAACAAAGATTTAATCGAACGCGGTGAACGGTAAGGCTAATTTATCAAAGGAAACCTAAATATGGAACTATTATCCTCTTGCATCGTCTGGGATAGTAGCCACTGCTAATGGAGATCGATCTGGAAGATTGATTGAATTATCGATCACGTAAATTTATGGTCTACACAATTCTATTGAAACTAGATTCGACAACCTCTGAAATAGTACCTACTGCAATGCTTGGATAGTCAAAAAAGGACAAAAGGTATGAGGCTTGATCGGGAGACTTGCTAGTCGGTAGATACATGCTGCTTTGTAGCTACAACTGAATAACCAATAATTGGTTACGAACAGCCGCAGAGAACAAAAATGGAATAAAAATTCAGTCGTATACTCAAAATTGGTGTGCTAACGGCACATTTAGTTTACAGCTTCAAATTTAAATCCAACTTTTTCATTAATGAATCTATTAAAATTCTGCTATCGTTGTATTTAGTCAATTAAGTACCCGAAAATCTGTCACCGGCTTTCATTAAATATCTCAACCGAAAAAATTTTACTTTCTTTTTTAGATGTTTTAGGATCGAAATACACGGATAAATTGAAAACTTTTTAATAGAGATATCAACTGTGAGTATTTTAATTAAAAAATATGCACAAAATAATATTTAATCAAGTGACATATTTGTAGATTCAATATTTAATCAATAATTAACAATTTTTACCAACTAAATGTGCCGCAGTTTAGAAAACAACCTGAATAATTTTCTTATATTCAAGTTATCTATAAAAGTGCAAAAAAATTTTTTTTACGAACGAGTAAGTAAAATATAAATTATATACTTTTATTTAGAAATCGATACTGCCATTCCAATACGTCGTATCCCACTTTTAGAAAATTTTCTAGCAGACGGTAAAAATAATTCATTTTTAACATTGATTGAATAGGATTTGACATATGAAAATATTTATTTAAAAATAGTTATTAAATTATTTGACCTTTAACATATTCATATGACGTGCATAGTGTTGTTATGATTCCATTTTTCAGAAAAAGTCAATTTGTCAAATTTTGTGGGATACGACGTATTAGAATGACAGTATCGAAATGTTTCCTTGTAAAAAATTTATAAAATTTTTATTTACAAATAAAATAATACTTTTAAAAAATTTCATCCTTATTTTTATTTTTTTAATAAAGGAAATAAAAATAAATGAAATTAGTTCTCAAAATATAAGAAAAATTTTATTTTTCAATAAAATTTTTTATAGAATTAAAAATAATTTGAAGAATTTCTGTTCTATAAAAAAGGAAAAAAAAATTTTCATTAAATGCAGCTTTTACAATTTTTGAATCTTTAATAAATGTTATACATAAACTAAAAAATTAGTAGTATATTTTTACCATAGTATTAAAGATATCGACTCCATCCAATTACAATCACTTAGCACAGAGCTCAAGCATATAAAAAAAACCTTTGAAAATGAAAAATAATTCGGAGCCACAGTGAAATAGGAAAGTAGTAGACAGTAGCCAAGTGTGATTCGAACGTAAATAGTAATCCAATCCGATTGGGAGAAAACCTTTATAGCTTAACAGAAACGTGGGCCGTAAGAATTATCCTCCACTACATAACACTGTAGTAATAAAATTGATTTTTAAAAAAAAATGTAAAAACAAGCATGCGTCTAATGCATTCAATCACAATAACATTATTATGTACTTATGCAACTATATCCAATAAATATTAAAATAGATTACAGAGTTGTCATATGTGCGATGACAAAGACAATCAGATAAATTGAAGGATAAATCTAGAAAGCAAACAGCCTTAAAAAAAGTCTTATACAATAGGGTATAGATCCGGGTTTTGTTTTGTTTTCTTATTCAGGTGATAGGAAACAGTAGGTAGTAAACAAGATCAATAAGGAATTTAAGAGAATCAGTGGGAGAGTAGCATTCAAGTGAAACAAGATCACCATCATTTGTTAGAGAGCCTTTTATCTCTCTAATGTAACATGATAATCCCCCAATTAAGTATTAAATATCGTTTATTGTCATCTATTTTTTCTTCTTTCATTCCACGAACGACATGTCTCTCCCTCGGGTTCTATAGATCTCCGTTAAAATATTAATGTAATTCCCGCATGCTGCAATATGTATGCCTATATATTCCTCGGGGAATTCCTGAATATCAGAATTTGCATTTTTATGTGATCAATGATATCAATAAAAAAAAAAAAAGTAGAGAATTGCAAAAAAAAATTAAATCAACTGAAGAAATTTTTTATTTAAATAAAATGGCATCAGATGACTATGTTAGTAATTACAAAAGAAGATTCATGAATTGCCTTTGGTAGATCCGATATAATATGTAATAATCTGGTATTATGACACGTTTAGGCCTTTCAATAGATAGCGAAAACCACCCCTGAGGCAAATTATGCTGAATATTATGGGAATAATTACAGTTAACACGCAGTAGCAGCATTTCATAGATTACCCACACTTATTATTGATTGTCCTCCGTCCACGGAGATTACGTTCCGATGAGTGAATAAAAGGGCAACCTAATGATTTTAAATGAACGTGATATATATATGAAATAATTATCAAAAATCTAAAAGTACTTAACTGAAATATTTCATTTATAAATGTTTATGCTAATTTACGAGGTATTTTTATGATAAACAATTAAATGTTATCAGAATGTAATGACCCGTAACAATCTTGATTACGTGATTAATCTATCTGGGACTGTATTTAATAACTAACATAACACAATACTTAGTTATACTCTCAACACTTTCAGTCTGTGGGCAAGGCTAAAGTCGTTCCATACTGCAAGCTGCATACCATTACCAAATCGGATGTACAATGCACAATAACGCTCAATAAATTACAGATCCCAACCTACGCGATTGTGCTCCTCAACTTCCGTGGTAATTGTTATTAATTTAAACTTATTATCATTTGATGCAAGTATAGCAAGGCCGTCCATTGACGAAATGTTAATTTAGTGTAATTGACCATCTGTAACGAATTGATCATCAACAGCCATTGATATTTTACTTTGTAACTGAATTATAGTGTCTAATTGGACACGGATCTAGTATCCGTGAAAAAATTTTCTGACATGGCCTGGTATGTTCTGATATTACTATTATACATGACCAGATAAATCACAATAGTAAGGAAATAATTTATTAATCTATAAGTTCATTTATTGGGCAAATTAATTTTTTGTTTGTGATTGCGGCACTCGTCAATAAATTCTTGTACATGGCTTTATTTAGTCAAGTACGTTTGTATCAAGCTATAGATGAAAGTAAATATATGATTTATTAAAACTTTGTAATTTTCATGTATTTTCTAAAAATATGTACGACAATTGACATATTTTATTTTTAAAAAAATTGGTTAAGGAGATTAAAATAAAAAATCATGTCAGATAAGCTTCCTGAGAGGGAAAATAAAATCTAAACTTAACGCCTCAAACTTTACTCTCTTTAAGAGAGACAATTCAGCGATCGTCGGAATTTTTCAACATTATCTTAGGTTAAAATATTATATACAGGTATATATATATATATATATATATATATATATATATATATATATATATATATATATATATATATCAAATCGTATCAGAACATATCAAGTCAAATATGCCCTAGTATACTCATGTATGGCACGATATAATTAACTGTCATATCAGGCCATATACCTGCATATCAGAACATGTTAAAAATGATATATGGACATATCCTCAGAAATAACTTTTAAGGAAACAAAAGTATGTTTGATTAAATTCGATGATTTCAGTTATCGACAAATTTTTTTTTTTTTTAATTTATTGATATGCAAGTGATTGCATGATATCTGAGTTTATTTACTACTATCTAATTATGATTATTACTAAACTGAAAATAAAATCTCAATCAATTCATCCCAAATTCAACATTCTCGTGGGCAGATAGAGAAAGGTACTCAAAAACGACCATTCATCAAAGCAAAAATGAAAAAGCTCATTAATTGGTTAATTAATTAAGCGGTTTTTCACAAATCGGATTATTAAATTGAAAACTAAATTATATTTTTCAAAACACACGCAAAAAATCATTTAAATAAAAAGTAAACTGTAATAAATTTTATTAATAGTGTCGTGAAAATATTTTTTTTGAGTTTATAGAGGCAAATTCTACTTTTACTTTTACGTCGCTCCATTAAAATCTAAGTATGTTTAAAAAATGAAATTTTTTACTTAAAAATTCACAAAATAATAAGCTCTAACAAAGGTTTGAAAAATATAACAAGAATTATGTTCATGCTCCAAGTAATTAATTGAAATTAATTAATATTAAACTTTACCAATTGAAATTAATGTATATGAAACTCTTTGATCAAAAATAAAATTTGTTATTAGAAATTTTGTTATATTGCAATAATTTTATACAGAAATTGAACATAAATCTTTTAAAATTTTTTTAGGGTGACTAATAATTATTTACAACGTACAATCTATGAAAATGAATTTTTATCAAAAAAAAAAAGAAAAAGTTTAAGCGATGAGTAGATGAATAAAATAAAATAAAATAAAATAAAATAACCAATCTTAAATTAACTATTGATGAACAGAAACTAATTATCATTGTATGTCAATGATTATATTCCAAGCGGATACCAACCACAAGATTGTCACCTGACAACAACGGGTTTACAGAGTTATTAGTCCCAGCCTAGATTGAGCATACTGAAGGATCTCCCCTGGTGCGACTAGTGATTGGTAGGACGCTTAAAACTATAATATGCATTGTGTTATACGTATGTCACACCTTAGCAATATACTTCAATGACGAATGGCACAATCACACTAAGACCCAGGTGACTTATCATTGATAAGTTCACCGTAAGACATAGGCGAGAATGAGAATGTTTGGCGTGTTTTGCCCCGCCTTGAAGAAAAGCTGACTTAGACCCCACAGTACCCAATTGTCTGACTATAAAAGCTGGCGAGATCTCTCTGGAAGAACATATCACCTAGTGTCTTCAACAAGCAGTGGTACAACTAAAAATCCATCATGAACAAGTTCGTCATTCTTCTGGTCGCCAGTGTCGCATCGGTAGCTGTAGCAGCTCCATCTGGACTCTACCTAGGCCACCACGGTGCAGCCCTAGGAGGCCCTATATTGGGACCATCATCCCTCGCTGGACCTGTTAACGGACCCCACACTCTTGCTGGACCTGTTGTTGGACCTCAAAGGATCTCTGGAGCTGTTGACGATGGTGCTGTCGTAACTGGATCCGTTGCTGGGCCATCCGTTGTTTCTGGTAGCGTTGTTGGAGGTACTGCAGTCGTTGAACCTGGATACGGATACGCTGGCTACGGATTGGGACATCTCGGTCTTGGTCTTGGACATGGCTGGGGACACGGTAAGAAATTTTTTTGTTTTACTTTTAAATCACTAATAATTTTTATTTTATTATTTTATACAAAATGCTCTATTTAAAATTTTGTTCTGTTGATTAAAATTTTGTGCATAAATTATTAAACTTCAAATAAAAATTTATGCAATTTTTTTTTTAATTTTTAAAGTTTCAAAGAATTTAAGTCTAAAAGATAAATATTTATCTACACAAAAAAAATTAACATGATTCAAGAGAAAAATTCTTAAATTAACAAATGTTTGCTGTTTTAATTAAATGTTATTTGCTTCAAGAATTTTTCGTCTTGTTTTAAGACTAAAAAATTTTTCAAATTGATTTTCTTGGCACAAGATTTTTTCTCTTGAATCAAGTAAATTTTTGTACCAGTGTATTAATAAAAAATTTCTCAAATTTCTGAATACTTAATCCGTGATTTAAATGATACACAGTGCAATTATGACGTTGAATTTGAGTTTTAGGTGCTCACGGAGCAGTACTCGCTGGACCAGCAGTAGGCCATGCTGCGATCGCTGGACCCGTAGCTCTCCCAGCAGTAGTAGCTGGCCCATCTGGCAGCATAGTCGCCGGATACGGACACGGATGGGGACACGGACATGCTGGCTGGTGGGGACATTAATTTTATTCACGGAAAATATGTTGACTGTTAAATTTTTATATCGACCGCCCGCAAAATAAATGCCTTGATCTCTATTATATGTTCTTTACCGCAAATACCTCTTGATACACAAAAAAAAATTGTGTATTTTTATTAGGTGAACGTAGCATATACTTTGTACGATTGAATGCAATATGAATTTATAAAACAAAAAAACAATAATAAATGCATAATTTAATAAAAAATAAAAATAATGTTTTTTCTTATTATTCCGGTCATTAATCAAAGCTAACCAATGAGAAATTAGGACCTCACCTTGATCATATACTCTCATTTAAAAAAATAGTCACACCAATGAAGTGTAACAATACTAAATCATAAAGACAATTTTTCAAAAGTAGTGTCTCTATAACGAATTCTTGAAGCTGAATTTCTCTCTTTGATGTAATATCAATTGTACACAAGACGTGTCTTGTAGTAACCCAGCTGATTTTTCTCCTATTGCAGAGCTATTGTACTGATAACGCTGTGTAGCTCTACAATAAAGCGACATAGCTACCAGAGTAATAGTAAAAAAGTTGCAAAAACGTTGGTACCAATCAGGCAAGTATTTTCTATGATTATCGTCGACGTCAATATCCACTGATTTTTTTTCCCTTTTATGTTGTTATTAAAAAGCACTATCAGTTTATTGAAGTGAAGTTGTATGTAAGTGCTTTAATCTTGATAATGAGTTCCGTACTTGAGTTTTTATTTCTGTTACATACTACAACAATAGCTAAAGTTTTATCGATAACTAATTTCAGTAACAAAAAATTTTATTAAAGCCTAACTCTTGAAAGAAATTTCCGATATAGCCATCGGTGAGAAAAAAAAGTAACATTGAAATTTTTGAATTTTTTATTTTTTCTAGATATGTGTGTAGTTTAAGCACTGCACAGAAAAAAAAATTTCTTGATCCAAGAAAATTGTAAGAAAGACTGAAGTTATTTTGGAGCAAGAAGAAATTTTCTTGGTTAAAAAAAATTTAACTTCGTTCAAGAAATTTTAACTTCATTCAAGAAATTTTCAATCTTCCTTAAGATTTTCTTGATTTAAGAAAATTTACGCTTGACTCAAGACTTGCTTTCTTTCTGTGTGTAATATTTTTTTCTATAAAATCTGAGATCGCTGACTAAAATAAGTTCTATCTTATATATTTCAATTCATTCAATCTAAATATTATTTATTCATTTGGTTTGATGCCAAGGTAGTAGCCGAATATCGCAAACATTTTTAAGAAAACCGGATCCTTCAATTTTTCAAATGTATTTGCTTAAATAATTGCTTAAAAGAATTTTTTTGGGGATGGCTTAATTTTTTCTTAATATATTAAGCTATTTTATAGTAAAAGTTATTCGTATAAAATTTGGCTAAAGTTGATAGTTTTCAAGTTATAAGGGAGGGAAGAGAGGGGGGGGGGGCTAAATGAGGTACTTAAGGTAGTACGGTGGTGAAAAGATTTCAAAAAAATTGAAAATCCATCCGAGTACGGAGTTTTTATACTAAAATCAATTTTTATTTAACTAAAACAAGTTTCATGTGCCAAATTATTTTCTTTCGTCAATATAAAATAAATAAATAAATATATAAGATATTCAAAAAATTCATGTAAGTACTCAAATAAAAGGCCTTGATGAATGTAGTATCGAGATAAGCTTATGTGTTGAAAAATATCATCAGTTTGCAAGACTCAAAGTCACTTCTTCATTATTGACATTTTCTGAGATATAAGCTCATTCCGATGTTACACTCCTCGAGACCTTTCATTTGAGTAAAAAAAAATTTTTTGTTTAAATTCCGAATTCAAGAAAAAAAATTAAATTAGAAAAAAAAGATTTTCGAAAAAATTAGAATTTAAAAAAAATTCATTTTTTTGATTTGTATAAAAAATGTTTAAAATTTGAGTTCTTACAGAAATTGAAAAACAGTTCATTAATCGTAATTTTTAAAATCTGTAAATACGCATTTTGTAATTTTTGAACGAGTCAAAATTATTTTTTTATTTTAATTTATAAAACTAAGTAAAAAATTGACTTCTCGGAACGAAAAGTCTATTAATAATATAATTTCTCGAAGTCAATTTTACTCACGGTGGTAAATAAATTGAAAATTATCCACTCCAATTTAATATAGTTGTTATAAGCGATTTATCATTTGAAGCAATGTCATCATAAACGGTTTTGACTGTATATGGGCATATCAAGTCATATCAGGACAGATCAAGCCGTATGTGGCTATATGAAAATATTTTTTTACAGGAAAGTGATTTATTTCTTTACTAATATCGTAAAATTAATTGAAATCGTGTATCAGCATAAACTTTATTTAAAATCAAATGAAGAAAAAAAAAGTAAATCAAAATAAAAAATCTAAGCTTGATCGTATGATTTCGCAAGTATTGCTTTAAAAATTTTTTTTTAATTCTTTATAACTATGGGGAAGCGGTGGACAAAGTGCGTCTGTTGTGGTAGACAGAATGCATTAAAAAATCGATCCTTCACATTACAGCAAAATAAGGAAATGGGAGAATTTCGTGGAAAAAATTGGAGAATGTTTCTTGTGTCATACCACTTGAATAACCGAGAAATTTTCCGAGTTTAATGAATAGCTGAATTATCAAAGAAAAAGGCGGGTTAGGATAGCTAAGAGCACAATACCAGAGTAAAGATAGTGATCAAAGTGGTTAAGGAAAAATCATTCTGCAAAAAAA
The DNA here is from genome assembly GCF_013202065.1 of Cotesia typhae. NCBI lineage: Eukaryota > Metazoa > Arthropoda > Insecta > Hymenoptera > Braconidae > Cotesia > Cotesia typhae. The sequence continues at coordinate 2,591,027 of NW_027423757.1, read as the reverse complement.
TACAACGAATATTTATCCCAATTCAGAAACTTTCTTTAAGTAACGTAAATACGTGCACGGATAAAATTTAGAAAATCAACAGAACTCATGCACGTGATGATGTTAGAAAAACTAATGCCTACAGCACTTTACAGTGCTAATTGTAAATTATACATTCTGAAAACGTGCTGCAGGTTATACATTTTACACTAAGCACACTGTAAAAATACGACTGGTACTTCTATGCACATACTGTGAATTTTGATACAAAATTATTTTTGTGTGGTTCTTGATTTTCGCAAGCTAAAGGGATGTTGTTAGTGTAAAGATAAAAATTTTATTAATTTATCCGATACTTTTTTTTCATATGATACTCTTTAAAATTGATTTCAAGTTCGTAAAATTACGTTCTATAGAAAAATTGAATCACAGCGAATCATGACAAAAAAGTAAATTTGACGGTGAAAATATTAGTTTCAGATAAATCTATAAATAAATAGAAGGAAGATTAACTCAGCAGAATTTTCCTCCTGTTCAAAGTTAAATTGTTCATTTGGCCAACGAAAAATTGAATAATTAAAAAAATATTGACGAAACATAAGTGAATCATCAATTTTATAAGTCTTGGATTATCGGAGAATTAATTACCGTACTTATTGATGAAAAAATAAATGAATATACTACACAAGTGAATTTTCATTTTATGGATGTATCGAATATAATATTACTATCGAGAAATTTTAATTAAAATGAAATTCGAATTGATTAAGCGCACCGATCGCTAATTACATCCTTTTGTTTTTTGTTGGAAATTTATAACCAATCTCTGCAAGATCGCTCAAAGTTTCATGAAGCTCCAATAAAATGTGAAATTTAGTAATTAGTGGTGACAGAGATTTAACAGAGCTGATATTTTATTCGTGAATAAAAATCAAATTTTTTTATTATTAATTAATGTAACGTTGTATGCAAGCTATAGCATCAACAATTATTAATAATAACTGTCACAGTTTTAATATTTAATTTACATAAAAGTCTTTTTTTTATTCAATAACGAGAATAATTTAATGCTATTAAAAATAGCTATATATATATATATATATATATATATATATATATATATATATATATATATATATATATATATATATATATATATGACTTAAAGAAAAACTATTGAGGTAAGTACAATTTCAATTACCTAAAAAATGATGATAAGACAATTATCATCATGTAAATAAATGTTTTCCCCCTGCAAATTTTTTTCCCCTCTTAGGTGACAAAAGATTTCATTTTTAAAATACACTTGATCCTTAAAGTGACCATAAGTCCGATCGCTATCAAATAATTAAGAAAACATTTCTAAACAATTGCAGTTATAATTTTTTCAGAATTTATTTAACACACTGCAAAATAAAATAAAATTAAATAAATTTTTTTTACGAAAAAGTATCTTATTCCATTATAATAAATACTTTATAAATTTTCAGAACTATGTTTCCATAAAATTGATTTTTTAATGTATATTAATTTTAAAAAATGACCTGACACTTTTCAGTGCTGACAGTGATACTTTTATGCACTTTTGGCGCGCTCTAAGTATTTAATCAAATATACGTATCAAAAATAATTAAATTCAATACTTTTAGAAAATTTTACGTTCTACAATTTTTCATTATTCTAATTTATTTTATTTATTTCAGAAAAACTTGAAAATTTAATCTTTTTTTCATGTTTATCAACTATTGTCATAACGAGGATCAACTTTCAAAGGGACTTTTTTTTTTATTTCAAAATCTCTCTTGCTTGGTCTATTTTCTACCCTTAAAAAGTTATCAAAGAAAAACTTTGCATGCATACTTCTTGTCAATGATTCAATACTCTCAGCTAGATTTCGCATACCTCACACCATATTTTTTTGATCGATGGCTCTAAAACTGTATTCACGTTACGCTATTTATGAGATGAAAATAAAAGCCAGTTATTTTCAAAATATAAGATAAGAGATAGATTGTCAGTGCAAACCAATTTCAATGTCTTCAAAAATAATACTTTCATCAATAATGAATGATACGGTAATTGACGCATGGCATGTCACCTTAATGATTCAATGTAATCATAAACTTTTCTCTGTATGGCTAAGTTAAGGCCAATTTTTGCTGTATAAGCATTGTAATTAAATCAAATCGTCAAACATTAAACGGAGTTTTCACGAGCAAATTAAAAACTCAAAGTAAAGAGCCTGGTAAAAAACATTAAACAATTACATAACAAAGCACCAGCTGGACTTCTTGGTCATGAATAGATTGGACATGGATTATCTAGACCCGTTTAAGCCGGCTCTGTGCTATCGGGGCCTCATATAGGTCCAAAAAGTCTTGCAGGAGCACTTATCGGACCTGTGCACATCTCAGGTGCTGTGGATAGTGGCGCTGTAATCACAGGATCCGTAGCAGGTCCCGCTGCAGTAATAGGATCCTTGGCAGGATCTGATTTAATCTCTGAACCTGCTTTAGGACTTTTTGAGTTTAAAAATTTCACTCTATAAGATACTTGTTATTTGTTATATACTCTTAGGGTTTAAATTATTTATCTATTGCAGCTGCATGGGGTCATGGTGTTCATGGATACAGTGCAGGAGCGATTTTTGTTGGTGGTCATGTAGGACACGCAGCTCTTCACGGAGGACTTGGTTCCGTGGTGGTTGCTGGCCCTGATGGTGCATCTATTTCAACACACGGTGTCGCACCTGGCGTTATCATCGCTACCGGTGCACATCATGCTCATCTGGGGCACTCGTGATTTGAAATTGTTACTTTGACACTTGCTTCCCTTGACTTGTGCACTGAGTATTTTTTATCAAATAAAATTATTTCGGAAAAATATACCGATTGATTAACAATTTAAATTAGTGAATTTTGTTTTGCTTATTTATTTGGACAAGATAACTGTAAGCCGAGAGACTTATTTATTGATAAAAAAATTACAACTTTTTCTGGGCTTGAATTTAATTTGTTTGATTTAAACTGCTATTTATCCTGTCCAGCGATGTGTACATGGATAAAAAAAATTAGGAAAATGGTTGACCCTAAAGGCCACCCCTCCAATTTCCCGCTAATTTCATATCTAAGCGCTTAAAATTGCACTTGTGGCGTTTTTGAGCTCCTCGAGCTCAAAAACACGTATGATTTGTGTTATTTCAGGCTCTCCGAGCTCAAAAAATTAACTCTTCTACGATTTTGAGCTCTTCGAGTTCAAAAGTCTGATAGAAGTTTAATAAAACACTATTATTTAAATTTTCAAACTCCAATTACTTTCGAATCAATAAACCGATTTTCACATAGTTGACAGCATTCAACGCAGTTTTTCAAATTCCATAATTTATCTTCCAACTTAAATCGATCAGATTCAAAATTTTGGAGATATTTGAAAAATTAAATTTTTCCGAATTTGTTCGACAACGATAATTCACGATCCAATCAACCGATTTTGACGTTTTTGGATAATTCCGGCATGGTTTTTTGAGATTGTATAGTTATATCATTACTTCACAAACGATTCGAAAAGAAATTTCGGAGTCATGTTAAAAAACACATATTTCAAAATTTTTCGTCAACGATATCTCTCGAACCAATCAACCCATTTCCACGTTCTTGGCGGCGGTCGACGTGGTTTTTTGAGTTCTAATAATTATTTTATTTCATCAAAAATGATCTAAAAGATCAACAACCTCGATTATCGAAAATCTTAACAAGAAGTTAAAATTACAAATAAATGGATTCTTTTCTGAGTTATTGTATTCTATTGAGTTTTATACATCCTGTTTTTTAGTCAGTTTGAAAATTTTTTTCTTTTCGAATTATTTACTGAGTCTTGTACGTGAGATTTTTAATAAGCAATTAAGATAAAAGACCTAGTTATTGACTTTGACCTCATTAAAATTTAATAAAAATTAATAATCTTAATAAAATTAAAAAAAAAAAAATTAACTCTAATAAATTAATAAATATAATTTATGAGTTATAAATTTTAAGATAATTGGTCTTTTGAGAACATAATACTTCTTTAATTATAATAAAAATGTCAAACAACTAGGCTAGTGTCAATAACCGAGTCTTTTACCTTACTCGAAATATAAAATATGTTTCAAATACTCAACATGAAAAATGCATTTACGCAACATTTAGAAAACAATATCATACAGAATCATAACAATGATTTAAAAGGCTTATTATTCGTGCTCATTTAGCATAATATGGAGTTATAGATGAAGATTTTTGTTGTATACGTCAGTGTTGCAGCATTAAATTTGCGTTAAAACGGTCGATGAAATCTGTTGACGAAGATTTAACAATCCGTAATTTTGATGTAGTTATAGATATAGATAATGGTAAACGTTGTTGAAATTCACAATAGCGTCATTCAAAGTGCTACTACGTTCAGTCAGTGAAACATAAATGTTCTGATGCTTGAATTAAATTCAACGTTCCGGTGCTAAACATCTATTCTCGTCCATTAATACATTGCGTTATTGAAACATAGAGACATAATTTAATTCTATGTCCCTGCTATTAGTGGGCAAGCCATTATATCATTTTTTATTAATCGCCATAATCGTTTATTCATTGCAGAAAAAAAAAGACTAACCACAGACCTGATTGACTATATTGTTCATATTTCGAAATTATAGCTTTCAAGTTTGATTATCAAAAGTCGCAGATCAAACTTGAAGCTTTCTTACGGATTTCATATAAAAAAATTAGTCTTAAAAAAATTGCTTCTTTATACCTTAAGGAAAACTTTAGAAGATCATTTTTTCGGCTCAAAAAATTTTTTCATCGTCAAAAATACTAATCGTCTTGTCTAATAATTTTTTGGTTGAAAATATTTATTCTAGTATCGCGAATTTTTTCTCTCCCTAGAAATAAAAAAAGTACCCGGGAAAAAAATTTTTAACGCGAAACGAGCATTTTATGTCTAGTATACATAAAAGAGAAATATATATATTTAAATGTGTACGCTTGAAGAAAGATAAAAACATAGTTGTGACGAATAAAAATTAAATTAGTGCCTAATGAAGGAGGAAAAGTATCACTAGTAACGAAACATCAATAGGTATGGGATCTCAGAAAATTACTGAATAACTTTGTAGTTATTCATTAGAAAAAAAAAACAAACATTGTGTTAATCTAAAAAACCATTAACTTTTATTCTCATAATTTTTAAAAAATACACTGATAAAAAAGAGTGAAAAGCGTGAACCAAGAATTTTCTTCAAAATGGTATTCTTGGTTCAAAATTTTTTTTTATCAATATGAGATAACATTTTTTAACGTAAAAATTTGTTATAGAATGACTTAATCTTTGTTAATTGATCGTGTGTAATTTGAAAGGTAATTAACTGGAAGGTTTTAAATTATTATTTAAATTTATCTATTAAAAGTTATAATGAATATTCGAAAAGTATTCTGTACAATCAATCTTCTTGTCCACCCAATGAACTACTGTTTGATAACTTCTAGCAATCTGCTTGAATCTTCCATTTTCAAATGGATTTCAATATCTTCCGGCAAGTTATAAAACTTTTTGACGTTTTTTTCTAAGCTCGCAGCGCCGATTCCGCAGTACAATTTGCAGTCTTTCAATAACTTTCGTGAGTTATGCAGAGAGAATAATAAACATTCATTAACAATTATTTAACATTAATTAACAATTGTTTTTTATATAAAATAATAATGATAATAATAATATACAATATAATAACAATAATAAAGCAATGGAATTTTGTTTGATTAAATATCCATTATCATTTATAAAAATAAATATTAATTGATTGAGCAATGCCTTTGTATCAAAATCGAATAAAATATTTCAATAATTTTGTAATGCTAAAGATTTATCAATTGTTTCACATCCAACAGTTGAAAATTGTATTTTTATTTGATTTAATTCAATAAGGGCTTATATTTCACTAGTATTTTGACGGTGTCAATTACGCAGGTTGACAATAATATTTTTTTTTTGAAGTTACTGATTCAGTGCATGAATTCTAATTGCTCAGATAAATACAAAAGAAGTGTCTATTCATACGTAAAAAAGTCCTGATAAATCCACGCTACCTAAATGTAAGGGCCTTTACATTCACGCAGCGTGGATTTAAGACCCTTACATTCACGCGGCGTGGGTTTGTCAGGACTTTTTTATATGTGAATAGGCATGTTAAAATAGAAAACCGAAATCCTTCATTTATACAAATAGCTGCGAATGGCTCATTATTTGTGTAGTGGACACCAATGAATATTTATGTGTTTGACATAGCAACAAGAACCGTTTTTGGGTATCATTCAATCAGAATATAAACTATAAGATAACGAATAATGATGTGAATTTATATTAATTTACTTGTAATTAATTAAATGAAGTCAGAATGAAAAAAAAATGAATATAAAAAAAAATCAAATTCCGATTACATGTTTAATTAAATTATTCCTTCATAAACATTCCGCTCGAGAAACGTATTGATTAGGGTGATCATGGTAGTTAATAATTACTGTATAACTACTAGTTATACAGTAATGTATCGCGAGACTGATCAAAATCGCTCTTGTGTAAATGATTGACGGGAAGATTGAGCATGTTACAGGAGCAAGCATCAACTGTTAACTGAAAAGCTGATAATATACATCAGATATCACACGATATTAAATTCACGTGCTCAATTACTTATGAAAGAGGGAATTATTTTCAATCGCTTGTCGTTATTGATTATTTATAATTCGGGACTTGAATACAAGTATAAAAAATAAAATCTCATGAAATATTATGAAAAATAAATAATAAAACTACATTGCCATTCTGTAATAATAATTTGGGCAAAGTAAATGGATTTAATCTTCTTTTTTATCGTTAGTCGAAAGTCTTGGTTACACGACTGGCTCGTAAATTCAGTGGCTTGATCAAGACAAGAATTTCATTGGGTTTTCGGTTTCACTCCTTTTCCTCGTTTCTATTTTCACCTTTAAGTCGGTCGTTAGAGCTAACAATGATGATTTGTCGTGTGATTGAAAACATGCCGACTAAATTTTTTACTTATCGTCCCTCGACGGTCACTCTGACAAAAAAAAAAAAAAAAAAACACTTTAGATTTGATCATTTTCGTGGCATGATCAATGCAGTAAAAATTACGATTCAGCTTCATAAAGTGATTTTTTTTTTTTTCAAATACTAAAGTTTATCATATTTAATGATCTTATCGGCATTAATTGGCTGTAATATTCAACCAAAAGTTGTAAAACAGACAAATTTATAAATAAATTAAAAACAAAATATTATTTATTTAACATTAAAGATGTAAAAAAGTATAAATTTAAACTCGATTGTGTTTGAAAGCAGTATAAAATAAACAGCTATTCAAAAACATCTTACGACCTCAACAGTGCATTCAGTAACCTTAACTTTTTGTGAATTCTAGACTCAAATATAACCTAACTTGTTAAAGTGGAGATGCTGAATTTGTGAGACGCGGGTTTTACCATCAAGAAGGCACTCGAGCTTGCAATGTGAAGTGTCTCAGCATCTGAAATATATAGCCGTGAACTATATAACAACCTTCCACTAAGAACACTACACATTCTTTGAAACCGAATGCGAGAGATACACATTCAACAATTTAGTCACTTATTTCGTGAGATGTTGTTGTTAACTATAGACTATTCATGTAAAAGCAGACGTGTGCTTTTGCTGTATATTTTAAATAATGTGAAGAAAATTTTCTAACATGGCCTATACTCTCATAAGTGGCTAGATATGATCAATATATGACATTATCAAGCTTTTTATGAGTAAAAAAACGATTTAATATAATTTTGTTTATTTTTATTTTTTCTAGAAATATGTACGTCAATTAATATGACATATTATTGGTTTAGTAGTTGATTTAACTACAAACGAATTGCATATAAACTATTTAGAAAATTAAAAAATGATGTTTGTTTCATAAATTATCACTGGCACCCTATATCGGAGATTTTAAACACTATCTTTGGTCGAAAAATTATAAGTGGGCATATATGACCATATCAAGCCTGATGTGGGCATTTCGTCATATCAGAAAATTTTTTGACATGTTTAGATTTCAGTTTTAATTACCACATTATAATAATTATTTATTCAATTAACTTTAAAAGTGATTGGTGTAATAAAATAAGGCTATATTTTTCTGTATTATTTATATTTATTAAAATAATACCATAGAAAATAATTATCATGCATGTAAATTATTTATGGCTATAAATATAAAAATGGTGAGTAAATCATAGTACATATCATCATAGGGTATAACGGTCGATAATTGTGCTGTTGATTCCATTTACGCTTCCTTTGGAGCCTCTGATTTTGAACCTCCAAATGGATTAAAGCTACTTAAAGTTCCACCAAGTTGGCCGAATCCTTTTTCAGCAACATCTTTTGCTTGTCCAATAGCGCTTTGAACAGATTCACTTACTTGTTTCATTGCATTTGCTGCTGCGTTTGATAGTCCATCGGCAGAGGGTTTTTCTTCGTCACTCCTGACCAACTAGAAATGAAAGTAATTTTTAATTAATTATTAAAATTTTCACTTAATTTAATGCGAATTTAATTCAAAAATTAAACTTGTAATTCATCGTTTTACAAGGTATAGAAAAGTTATTGAAATATTTAAAAACATATTTATGTGTTGAAAATTTGAAATCAATGTAATCAGTTAGTTCGATATTGTAATTATTTTTTCATACCAATTTCAATGGTAAAATGATTGGAAAAAAAATTTATTCATGAACTATTCAATTTTGTTCTAAGAATTATTTAATTGAAATTAAACTTTTTAGTGAAATTAGTCAATAAATGTTTAAGTCATAAAAAAAAAAAAAAAAAAAAACTAATTTAAGTTCCTTCTTCCAAAATTTTTCAACTTTTCTGTTGTATATATATTTTTATCAAAAAAAAAAAAAAAAAAGATATAGAAAATGAATTCAGTACTATTATTTTTTTTTTTTTAAGTATAAATTTCATATTTTTTTTTTTTTTTTTATTATTATTATTAAAGACCTTTCAAGCATGAACCTAGATTCAAATATTTTACGTAATTGAAAATGAATTCTTCGTTCCATATTTTTTTTTTCGTATCGTCAATAATTTTCAGTAAGGTGTTTACAAGTATCGCTTGTAAATAAATCAATAAAGAATTTAATTCTTAAAAAGACGGCTTACATTTTTCTAATACTGATATATTAAAAAAAAAATAATTCAACTTACTTGCAACAAAGCAAAAGCAATGAAGAGGATGATGATACTCTTGTTCATCGTGGAAGATTTAATTTTTTCGTTTGGTTGACTTGATGAAAACAAACTTCGAGTTACTGATGCCAATAACAATTTTTAATAGCTTTTTATACTTAAACTTTAGTTAACACAGTGAGAGTCGTACGTGACCGATAGTTACTGCGTGCATATTTTTTATTTTAGTAATCGAAATTAAAATTTCCACATTTTTGCTCGCATGGCACTTAGGCATCCTTTGTTATTTAAAAAACGCCGAAGCAGTATATTTAATATTAATATTTTAACAGGTTTACCTCATAATATTGAATTTTTTATTACGCTATTATTTCTTATCTGTTAAACGTGCACAAGTGAGAAATGATACTATCACATTTTTCTCGTTTCACGTCAACTTATTCGATAAATCATCGTCTTCCTCGTTTATCTTCTGCAGCAGCGACAATTGAGAAGGAATTCATCTGATTGGTTCTGAGCATGAAAAATCAATCAGTCACGTATCACCTTGAAGAGTAATTTTCGGTAATTTAATTCTAAGACAAAATACTCGTCTCTTTATGTTTTCCGTATTCATAAATACATTTGTGATGACATTAATCAATGTCAATTATATATATGATATTTAACATTTTTTTCTTTTTTTATAAATGAGAATTTTATCAGCATTCAACGTTGATTTGCTGTGATTATTAATTATTACCCAGAAAATTGCATAACTTTACTTTACCTGAAAAATAAACTTCAGTAAAATTTAATTAGTTTATTATTCACATTTTTTATGGTGCAAAAATCATATCTACTCTATGTCGGCTAAACATTGTCGTGATTTACAGCCAATGGTCCATAAATAAAGTTCCGATCGAAAATTTCTGGCAATGAAATCATAAATACAAATACTGCTAAAATTATTGACAACTTGAATAAAATTTCTGACTGCTATTTTTTTTTTTTGTATATTTTTGATAGAATAAATTCTGCATGTATGCAATTATGTGATTTTAATCTTGAAAAACATAAAAAAAATTTTCATATAAAGCTACGAAATTTTAAAAAATGCAGAAAAATTTTAATCTAGTTTAATATTTCATTGAAAAATTTTATAGTTAAAATTTTATGAGTCTTCACCAGAAAAAAATTTTTTGTCATAAAAATAGTCAGAAATACACAGTAGTGATATTGGCTAATTAGTGTAATAAAATCGTTGGCATGCAAAATCGTGAAGCGTTCCACATTTTTAAAAAAATTAAATAATGCTGTGAAGCGGGAAAGGACAGGAGTTACGGTAATTGTTATTACGTGAAGCGTTCCAACATTCACGTAACAGGATAATTGGGAGAAAAAGGGATTGAGAAAGGAAAGGAAAAAGACCTTTTTAATGAGAGTTTATAGAATATGCTAGAAAAAACTCAGATGGCTTGGACTGGGACTCGGACCCAGAATCTTTCGACGACATATTAGCTACTCTACCATTTAAGCTACCCGGTCTATACAAAATTTCCTTTTTCGTTTATTTTATATACATTAAGCCATACCGCCCATCATTGGCATTTGTTATTATAAGTAATGTAAATATATTGCTAAAACAAACGATAGAACTTGACAAGGAATTTAATCTTTGCTTAATCCCACTGATCAACCTTTAAAATATCTCGTCATCTTTTTGCAATCGGAAAATAAAGTTTACACAATCAAAAGAGAATGCAGATTTTTTAAATCAACTAATTAATTATTGAACTGAATTGTTAAAAAATATTAAACACAATTTGCAAAAAAAAAAATAAATAAAAGCTTCTTTATTTTCCAATTAATATTTATCGATAGCAATAAAAAAATGAGTCAGATTTTCAAGTAGACTAAGTAAAAAGCTTTACAACATTTCGTGAGCATAAAAGTTACATACAGATATGATAAAATTACCTTGAGTTATCTAACAGTGCAATAACTGACTCATAGCTCACTTGTAAAAATTAAAAAAAAAAAAACAATTTTCTTTGAATATTTTTAATTTTCGAAGTTGGAAAAAATTTCTTTAATTTTAGCGTATTTTTCGCTTATTAATAAAGTCAAAGTCATTTTGGGAGTCGTCAGAATTGCTTTTGTTTCATATAAGCCTCTAAATAACTCATCAAGTTGACAGTTTAAATTTTTCGAAGAGCTCAACAACATAGAACAGCTAAATTTTTGAGCTCGGAGAGCTCCAAATAATACATAAATTAAATTTTTGAGCTCAAAAAACGTCATAATTGCAATTTTAATCTCTTAGGTAATTAGTGGGTAGTTGCAGGGATGGCCTTTAGGCTCAACCGTTTATTAAACTTTTTTCAGCTATGAAAATCATGTGAAACTTTGAAGAGGCACAAGTTCAGGTCAAAAACTTTGTTTGATGTCGGTACAAAGGAGATTGACTAGAGTGCTATCATGAGTATACTCAAACTTTAAACATCTATACTTAATATCTAACATGGGTTATTCTCATGGCAATTTCTACTATCGTTCTTATGAACGCGATGTCTGGGACTAGTGATTAGTGCAATATACCTGCGTTCTCTCTGACAAAGAAATTATTCCATTGTGTTTTATTATTTGCTAACGTAATTAATTATCAGTTAATTATCAGTTCTCATACTTAATTAAATTCATTGATTCGACATTTGTGCATTAATTTTAAATTTAACATAAATTCGTGGTCAAATATTTAAGACGCTAATAAAAAGTACGTCGTACTTAGCGTTTAGCATCGCGGCCATTGTCTTCAATCGCGTGATAAATTAGACGCAATAAATTATCATTGTTAAAAGTTTGTCAAGAATCTTCAATTCAGTTTCATAATATTCAATTATAATTAAAATCATTGTTAATTAGTTATATTTTGCAAGTTTTAATTGAATTTAGTCAGTCGTAATTATTAACTTAACTTCATTGATGTGCTTTATTTAATTAAATTTAATCGTGTTAATTGTTAAATTCAAATCAAATTTACAAGAAACAAGGTACATTAATAAATTCATATGTTTAATAATTTGTTGAGTTATTCAGAAAATAATTTAAATTAAATAGTAAATTCTCGCGTAAATTAGAAAACTATATTCAACTACTAATTTAAACAAAATATTCAAATCATTTAAATCAAAAATAATTCGATCCTCTCGGATCATAACATAACTTGATCCCACTGATCAAGGATTCGATCCCAGCGATCAATTCATAACACAACTTGATCCCACTGATCAAGGATTCGATCCCAGCGATCAAATTTATAACACACTTGATCCCAGCGATCAAGGATTCGATCCCAGCGATCAAATTCAATACTTGAACCTACTGGTTCTTTCAAACCATTCTAAACACACAGTCAATTCTCTTCCGATTACAAACACACGATCCTTTCTGATCATAATTACATTTTACATCTCTACTGAGATATTAACGGTTGACGGTTAACCACAATAACCTAACGGCGGCTGAGATCTATTCTCACCCCTCATTGCACAGCAGTGCAAAACATATATACATTCATATCAACACACATATTCATTCACATATCTCTCAACTGTAACATCTTCGAGGAGTTTTTCTCTAGCAATTACCAGAGTTTTCTCCTCTTGGGGAATAAATTAATCACAATTATTCACCCCAACACCGAGTCTTTTATTTTAAACAGATAGATCCTAAACCAATTCCTAACTAATCAACTACATATAGAAGAATTACGGAAATTCTCCTTAGTGGAGAGTTTGCGACAATACAAACTTTTTAATGATACTCTATGTACTACACTTAACTAAGAAAATCTATTTTATCATGTAAATATGCCGGAGAAAAATTTCTCTTATTTTTCTTAATTTTTTAGATGAAAAACAGTACCTAGAAAATGTAACTGCAATTAAAAATTTATTTCTTTTGCCGAAAGTAGTTATAAATTCAAGTTAACTGAGACCCAATTACAGTATTCTACTAATTTATATTTATAGGAATAATTACTGGGAATTATTGGATCTACACCTATTTTTTCTGGAAAAAGTTTAAGTAATCGTATTGACAATTTTTATTATTATGGTAACAGCAACGTGTCTTGAACATTCTAAAACAGTTGCTAATAATGTTCACCAACGACAGCTAACTATCAAATATTAACTCCTACAGTACTGAATGTAATTTTATGTGAAAGTACTTAAAAATTGCGAAAAATAAAAAAATTAAATAAAACAACCGTTTGTCTTCAGGACTTCATGCGAATGATAAAAAGATTAATGGAGCAGAAAAATTTGCTGTCGAATTTTATTCATGTTCAAAAAATAGTTAAATAAATGAATAAAAATAAATGAGGGATGATAAAGCACTGAATAGAACAATGATACGCAAGAAGCATTCACTAAATTTTTGCAGGTGTACAATGTCCACAATTCTAAAGGTGTTGGCGCGGATGATGATAATAATTTGACGTGAAAATTAGGGGAGAAACCACAATAAAATGTAAACTATGGCCATAATAGAAACTTCATGAAACTGAAAATATAGACAACGATCTATAGTTGGTTTACTGCGTCACCGTATTATCCCACACTTTTCACTAACGTACCATGTGGTTTCCTGAAATGACAATTTTACCCGAAAAATATTTAAAATTCTGTTGTCCAGAACACGGATTATGCTTTAAAAACTCAATCAAAAATACCTTGCACTTTAAACTTCACAGTTGAAAAGTTTGCTATTCAGAAAAATATGATTACGTTTTTTTCCAGGCTAATGATTTCATGATAAAGTTTATGAGTTCATCTTTTATTTTGTATTTATAATTATTTTATTTAAAAAAATTATTTGAATTTGAATAATAAAAGATTAAAATAATAAAGTATCTCCAAAAAACACAAATTGAGGTATTTGGATACATAGCGTATCAGATTAATTATTAAAAGGTATTAAAATCTTGCAAATATAAAAAAAAATTATATCTCGAGCCCAAAAAAAAGTTGTTCATTAGAGAGCTTGAGATCCAGAATAAAACATTAAAAAATAATTTATCTTGTTTGATTTTATATTTTTTTAATTAAAAATGTATTCTTTATTATAACTTATTGGTATTGTGATTCACTCTCATGATAGTTTTAATTTACGATAGATACTTCACTTCAGAAATAATAATAACTTTGTTATCAGAAAATTAAAAAAGATTTATCTAATTTTTTTCTTGTTTTCCCCAATGATCTTCATTTATCTCAGAGCTTTCAGTGCATGTACTTTCTCGAATGTCCATTATAAAGACACCCTTCAATGACGTTAAAGGAACATAAACAAATGAAGACTTTGTGCAAATAAAAAACAAACGACAAAAAATTATCAAACAGCAGAATAGTAAGGAATATAAAGTGTTTTATTCAACAGACAGCCAGTCCATATCTTAAATTCAAGTCACATGCCATTTATCTATATTTTTTGCCATATTTTTACATACTTTATTTGTTTCAACTATCTTTCTTTGATAATTCTAATTATAAGAACATTATCCTTTTTTTCAAGTATCTACACAGAAAAAAAAATTAACTTGGATCAAGAGTAAAATTCCTGAATCAAGAAAATAATTTTGAAGAAGCTTATTGTCTTGAATCAAGACGAAAAATTCTTGAAACAAATAAAATTGACTTAAACCAAGTGAAATTTCTTAACTTAAGAATTTTTCAACTAAAACCAAGACGATGAAATTCTTCAAAATTATTTACTTGATTCAAGTAATTTTTTTTTTCTGTGTAATGATTCAATTTCTGAATGTAAGCATAAATTTTATTGATATTTCTATGTACTTTCGTTTATTTTATTAAGTAAAATTCTTTAATTCATTGTAATCAGTAACGAATTCTCTTAAAGGCAAAAAAAATTTTGCATTATAGAAGTTTATAAAAAATATATATAAATGGTCTCTATATTTATAACAATGCTTTACATTTTTGCTTAGTAAATTTCTATTGAAATGAGGAAGAAAAATTCTTTAATATTGAGACCTCGAAACTATCGCCATCGGACGGAAACTCCGGCAACTCCTTACCCAAAGAAGCTGAATGGGTCAAATCTATGCCTCAGTACATGATAAAAATAAATATACAAAATAGTTATTTATTATGGTATTGTTAAAATGATTGTTCATAGTTTATTAAGAACGAAAAAAAAATTTTTTTTAATATTAAATCATGATAAAATCAGAATTTAAAATAAACTAGTATTTTTTAAAACTAATCTTAACTTCATGAGATCTCTCTACTTTTTTATACAAAAAAATCAGAAGCATATATATTATGTAGATTATACATCGTGATGTAACATATTCACTGATCTCTACATAATTCTCTTTATCGTTATATAGAGATCAGGGTATATATTGCATATTGTATATAAATTCATATTATATATCATAAACGTAAATGAAGCGGAAACGAGTCATAACAGTCAATGTTGTATGGAAATATCATTTCAAAGAAATTTTTATGTGAAGAATAAAACTCGCTCATATGAAACACAACGTCTTAAAAGCTCCCTAAAATTACTGTCCTCAAAAATCGTATTTTTATCCTTAAATCAAAGAAAAAAAGTTAATCGATTGTTTTAAAATTTTTTAGATAAAAAATGACCCTAAAAAATCAATCAACTTAAAGCACACAAATGAGAAAATCAATCCAACGTTTATGGTGGAGCGTAGCAGCTGAAGGATAAAAAAATCTACCGCGAAATTTGAAATTCACGTGGATATCCTGCGCAATAATGACTGGAACACGTGTAACGTGAAAAGCTATCTATAGAAAAATCCGCCCCGCGTACTATTTGTCGGGGTTGCGCCCATCACGAGGGAACGAAGAAGAGCAGTCGCGCGCCGACCGCTGTCACGGTGTGTTCCTCATGTATCGCTCCGTTCTGGTAAGTTTCACTCATATTTTTAACTGTTTTTATTGGAAAAAAAATTTTACGTTTAATTTTTTTTATCATACCTGACATTGAAAATCCGATAAAAATTCGCCTCGACCACGGCATTCAATCTATCGAAAAAAAAATTTTTTTTCCTAAAAAAATTTGTTTTCTATTGAATGAAATTATTTGCAATTTATGTATTAATTTTGTTAACGCTTGCATTACTTATATTTTATGTTATTCATAATTATTTTTAGTGTTGCTTAAAAAATAACACGTGATCAAAGTAACTAACGGATAGGCTAAACAAGGAATGGTAGACAATTAGAAGCCAAATGAATCCACAAAATGGAAGTGAAATTTATTTAGCTTGGCTATCTACACGCATTAAATTTATTTAAACTTGTAGCTTTATTCAGTATAAAATAAAAAAGCTTTTTCAGCAGTAGCAGGCGTAGATATTATTCTTAGATATGATAGCTTCAGTAGCGTTGATTCTTGTCGAAAGTAAATTCGATTGGCCCGACATCTACAATTTACATTAGTTTAACGAGATTCCTATGAAAGGTTAAACCGATTAAGGTATATAGAAAAAAGCGATTGCTGAACGAAGCCCAAGTATCAAGAGGTAGAAAACTACACTTTAAATTTACTTCATTGATCTAGCCAATTTTTTACCCTTAACGAACACTATACTTTTTTTATCATTCCAGAAAATTGAATTCTTTATCGGAATTCGAATAAAGCACCCTTTTTTTTTTTTTTTACTACAAGAACTGAACTGACTACTAACATGGTTATGAGGTTGAAATTCAATCCCGAATACAATCGATCCAGTATTGTCATTCGATTCGAATTCAATTTTATAAAAAATTTTTTTACAAATGTATAAATTTTATAATTTATCGAAGCAATGTATACTTGTTTTAAATAACTTATTTTAATAACTTTCGTTGATTAAATGACTTTATTTTCGCGAACGAATCCCGCGAAAAAAGTTAATTAAGAGAAAATTGAAATTTTTTTCAATAAAATAACAGATTTATCCAGTGAATGGTAAAATGACGTTGAAAGTTATGGAAATAAAAAATTTTTTTTTGAGTTATTAAAGTAAGACGTCACGAGTGATGGCAAATTTAAATTTATATAAAAAGTATTCAAATAATGGCTACGTTTATTTTTCACCGGTGTAAAATTGCCGGCATTTTTATGTCATGACAATTACGCAGAGATAATACGATTAAACATGAGCGATGGCCTAAAATGAAAATTTTAAAATTAAATTGAGGAAAAAAAATTGTTTATTTTAATCCCTTGATAACAGATGTTATATAATCAAGTTATAAAAGATCACTAATTAAATTCTATGATTAAAGCTAGGTAATTAAGACCGGTGGAGGAATTAGGTTAAATTAAAATAATGAATAATTGTCGAGTCTTAATCATAAGTGTAATTACAATTACCCTGATATTTATCATGTGGAAATTCTTATAGATGAAATTTATTCAATGATTAATATTCAAACTAACAATAAAAGTTAGTACTTGTAAAATACGTTAGAAATTCTTCGACAAATAGAAAGGAGCTGGCTGACTAAAAAAACTAGTTATTTCTTTATCACTTAATTTAAATAATAAAAACAAGTCTTACACGAGTTATCTCACTTTCTACAAACACTTGTAATAACCGACAATAAACTTCATAATAAAACTTGGCTTTTGTGCTATGAAAACACTATAAATATTATACGACTAAACCATAGTCTGTAGGTGAAAAGCTGCAAATATTCTCGTTTTAATGAAACTCACTGGCATTGCCATAAAGCAAAGGTTTTATTGATTCTCATCGTTAAATTAAAATCAACTTTCTCAATAAAATTTTTAAAGCTACTTTATATTTATTCAACATTCACCTAGTATGTACAATAGCAAGCTTTAAAATATTGTAAAAATACATTAAAAAATACTTCTCTCTATATTACAGTACAAATTCATTTTTAATGGAACACGGCTGTTAACTTAACTCGGAACTTTTTTTTTTTTAATTTTATTTTTGAATAAAAAAAAAATACAAAATAAATGTTTTAATTTTAAGTTCCAATAATATTTTCGAATTATTAATTTTATATATCATAATAATATTCAAAATGTACATTACGAGTAAAATATTGAAAACTTTTTGATCGAATTTGGAAGCGTTTATTTACTAAAAATTTTTCTTTCCATTTTTTACATTTATAAAAATAACGCACTTTAAAAAGGCAATTTTTTTCGACATAAAATTCTGGCTGTATAGCTTGGGGTGATTTTTCCCCGAGACATTGAAAATAAAAAAATTTTATTTCCCAAATTAAGTTATACCGTCCTAGATTTTCATATTCATATTGATATCTGATTAAATTTGTAGTTATACTTTGCAATCTGACATATCTTTAAATCCTATCAATCATAGTAATTGATATACATTCAGCATAAGTTATTCTGAATTTAAATACTTGCATAGAAGTTTTTATAGGATTATATATTCTATGATGCGAATACTGATGGACTGATTTAAAGTCGAGAATAAAGAAGTTTTAAATGGTTAATGCAACAATCATTTGGCTAATTTTGAAATAAATTTTGTTTCAGATTTGTATAAATTCGCGGCGCTTAACGCCCTAAGGGGCTGGTTACAGCGCAAGTACATGAGAAAAGTGCTTGATAGAAGGAGGACCTCAAGGACTAGTTTTCGAGATGAACTATGAAGGGGGCCCTCGGCTGCCTGCTAGCCTCCATTTTCATTTTACAAGTATTTCGACTAAATCTTTACACTTCGGCGCTTCCTCCTGTTGTCAAAATTGGTAAGTTATTCTTTAGCCAAAGTCAATTATCGATAATGCGATTTTTAAATTCATCCATCATGTCACTTTGGAAATTTCTTTAAAATACCAACTATTTACGCATATTTAATAGTATCGTATAATTTTTTCAAAATTTTGGTAATGATTGAAGTAAGTCATCAAAAAATTGTCTGACATGGCCTACCCGGGTCAAAATGACTAATTTTGATGAATGGCCGTTGTAATTTTGTTGAGCCAATTGTAATTTGCCGAGCCAACTTATTATGTACTATTTTGAAGCCGAAGCTTGAGAAGTCACTCCTAGGCCAAACTCAGCACGAGGCTTGGTCCAATGGTTTGATGTCGTCAAACAAAAATTTGGGAAGTGACGAAAAAATCAAGTCGCAATCCAAGTCTGGCACAATGATTAGCTTGAGTTAGATTATTTAACATTTAGAAAAGAAATTTTTCTTACAAGACTTTTAGAGAGTTCAAATAATTTAAAATTAAATAAAAATTAATCAAAATTAAAATTTTTTTAAACTGTTTAAAAATTATCATTTACTCTTATCTTAACACATCAAGATCAAGCCGTTTAGTGCCCTTAAGATGCTTGTATTACAACCACATTGCACTTATGTTACTAGAATTTAATTTGCGCGCGCAAGCGCGTGCCTAAATATAGAGTTTGCATATATTTTCATGGTTGTGATATGTTCGACCAATCACATCACGAATAAATTAATGCCACATACATTTCATCTCAATTTTATTATAGGATAATATTAGTAGACATATATCGAGGAAAGTTTTTAAAGTCTTTTAATTTTATTTGTGAAATTTCTCAAAATTTATGAGGCCAAATCGGTTCAAATTTGCAGGTAATCTGGATTTAGATAATCCCTTTGGAATCCAGCAAACCGTATTCCGATCGATCAAGCTGTTCAAAAGTTATGAAAAGTTTACATATACATTCCCCCCTTCCGCACGCGCGAGTATACAAACATACAAACATTGTTGTAAGAATAATCAGAATAGCTTCCTAGGGCCTCAAAACGTAAAGATCTGATGAAAACTTGATTTTCTAAAATTGGATTGACTCCAATAACTTCCCACTTATTGAAAATTAATTCAATTTTATTGCGGAAAGTTAAAGAATGTTTATTATAATTTTGAATTTTTTCTAAAAATGTGTACGTAAGGTAACATGTTGTATTATTGAAAAAAATATTGGTTTAGTAGTTGATTGAACTAAACAACAAAATCAGATCAGCGTCTTAGGTGAATAAAAAGAACTTAATCCTTAGGACTTAAATCTCTAATAAATAGGTGATTTAGTTATCCTGCGTGCTCTTTCAGGAATTTTTAACATTACTTTTGATCGAAAAATTATGCATCGGAATCTTAAGTTTTATTAGGATTAATCAATTCAGATTCGTCCCAGTATGGCCAATAATTATATCAAAATATATCAAAAATTATATATGGACATATTAGACCACTTTAGGCCATATATCTGCATAATTAACGTCTAATAATCTGATATGAATATAGATAGACACATTGGGCCATATCATTTAACGTTTTCATGGAAATTTTGAATCATAATTCTAGTTTTTGAGTCTTGAGTATCAAGTAGATTAAAAAGAGAATCGAAAAAAATAAATTGAATGCTTAAAAATGAAAGATAATAAATAACAGGTAAAGACTGTATCATTGGAAGGAACAAAAAAGGTTTAGGAAGAGTAAATAGGTGTACGTGTTGCGTTCTCATCCCATTTATCATCCTCTCTTCTGTGTAACAATATCGAAGGGTATTGAGTCGTACAGAAAAGCTCTCTTAGAGGAATCCGGATGGCATTTAAGTGAACCTAGAACAAGGCGATGTTGTGGTCCTGAATACTGTTACACACCACGGACTCCACTTGTAGTTACAAATCGGAAACCTCTAGTGCCAGACCTCTTGCCTATTAATTCATAAGCTTATCGGAAAGACTTACGCGCACGTACCATGTTTACAAATATATGCACACAGTTACATCATAAGCATTGTCGATATTGTCGACCGGTAAAGCATTAAATTGTATCATATTTACGATCTAGATAAATATGCTTCCACTATGTTGAATTGATGTACTATCCGAATAAATTTAATCACTGCATTCAATGATTAGATTTGTACCCAAGTCAAACTCTTCAATACTAATCAATGTTTTTATTCAAAACGATTTTAATAGAAAACGTTTTGTTACTATCTAAACTACTCATTTATTAAGGAATTGATCACCACTTCATCCACAAGCTTCAATCCCCTTTTATGATAAATTTAAGATTAATGATTTTTTGTCTTTTCCGAAATAACTACTAAGTTAATTTTATTTATGAACAAAAAATATTTAATTTCGTTTTAAGCGAGATATCTTATTTTTTTAATTTTTTTTCTTACCAGTTTCATGGTGATTTTTTTTTAAGTTCATGGAAGTGTATAAATATCTATTCGACTTAATTTTTTATATATTTCTCATTAGATTACAATAAAAAACCTTTTTTAAAAATTATCATTCAATTGATTTTATTTACCATATCAATAATATTTAGATCACGATTTACATTGCAATTTCTAAATTTTTGAGCAGTCATTCTACTCGTTATTGGTTGAATACAGTTGACAGCCTGTAACTTATTATTCATCGATTTTAAAAAAATTTTTTCACGGGTTATGTACACTCGAATCTCAAAAAATACTCTACTATAAACTAATTTTTTTCATTAATTTCTTAAACATTGCAAAGTAGTTACTCTTAAAATTTTTTTAATAATTAATGATGCCTTTGCCTGCTACAGTAATATAACATGAAATGGTGACTTTTTAAGTAGAACAACCCGACCCATTAATGGACACAATTAACCTGATTCTCCTACTTATTCAATACAATTTTAACAAATTAAAAAAAAAAATTTATAAATTAAAAAAGAAAAAAGTTGAATATTACAATTTTCGAAAAAAATATATCATCCTAGATTCTACTGAGTATAATTCAAATTATACAGGATATTTTTTCGGATTATATTCAGTGGAATCTTACGCGATATAACCAGAAAAATTACTTGGTCAAATCAGAGATTACACTGACTATAATACAAAAAAAAATAATTTAGTGTAATCTGAATTATATTTAATATTATCTGAAATTTTTTTTTTCACCACAGAAAACACTGAGTATAATATGGGAGGATATGCAATGTAATTTTGTTCTTTCCGTGTACTCCATATTTTTTAAATTATTATTTCGAGAGTTCTAAACTATTGAGGATACAATTAAAAGGGAGTAAAAATAAGAGAAAGAAAAAGAGAAGGCAAGCTTTTCATTAATTTTTAGATAAAGAAAAATTCAGATACTTCAACTAAAACTCGAACCCAGATCTTTCGATTACAAGCCAAAACTTTTGTCCAGTTTAGCTACTCACATCATCCGAATTCTTGAAGCAAAACATTCTAATGTTGAATGAAAATAATTATCTTTACACTTTATTAAAATAGTATAATTTATAATAAAATGAAATAATTTTTATTTATGGAAATAAGATGTTTTTTTTTTTTTTTTAATTTTATTCGTAAATGTAATCAGATTATTTATTAGATTAACATTTGTCCATCTTCAGTTCGAATTATCTTAGCATTGATCGTTTTGTTAGTGAAACTGACTTGTTGGAGTCTACCTTAAACTCCTACTTTATCTTTACTACAGTAAATCGAGAGCTGTGCCACAAGATCGTAATGTAGTGGCTTGCGACTGGTTCGTGTTCCTTATGCAGCCAATTTACAGTACCTAACCAATTTCCAAATAATACCGAGTGACTCACGAATTACAATTTCAAATCAGACGAAGTTTACAATTGTTTGTTGAATCTGAAATGAACAATTCAGCAACATCAAGTATAGCATTCCATCTATCAATATAAAAAAAAAAACATTATTCTATAGATGGAAATGAAATTTTTCATATTGTTTTAAAATAGAGTATGCATATACTTTATCAAGTGAAAGGTCTTATTAAATATTAAAATAACTAAATTTCAACATGAAGGACTTTTGTAAAAATAAAATTTTAAATTGATAAATTTAACCCGAAGATATAAATGTTCATCGAAATACAGGTGACATTTCAATGTGTACTGTTTTAAACTGTTGTAGTACGACTTTCATCATCTAACGGTTGTAAAAGATTTCAATCAAGACATTGACGTCAATACAGTTGAGACATATTAGAAGTTAGCGTTAGAATTAATTAATAAATTTTTTTTAATTTGCTATAAAGATTTTGAACCTTACACTGAAAAAAAAAAAAAAAATTCTTGACTAGAGTGTTAATTTTTTTGGCTCAAGAAAATATTAAGGAATATTGAAAATTTCTTAAATGAAATCAAATTTCTTGAGCCAGAAAAATTTCTTTTTGCTCTAAAATAACTTTTTTTTTCCTTAAAATTTTCTTGGTGCAAGAAATTTATTTTTTGTGTGTAAGTAACGGAAGTTTTGGGATCTACACAGAAAAAAAAAAATTAACTTAAATTACAAGAAAAATTCTTACACCAAGAAATAGTATATTACTGTCCTACGTATGTAAAATACTATTGAAGAGTATCATAGTCTTGAATCGAAACGAAAAATTCTTAAATCTCAAGTAAAATTTGCTTAAACCAAGAAAAATTTCTAGGTTTAAGAATTTTTTTACTTAAATCAAGAACATGAAGTTCTTCGAAACTATTTACTTGATTGAAGTAAATTTTTTTTTCTGCGTAAGAGAAATAGAGTAAATAGTTATAGAGATTTTCGCGTGATCGAGTTCCTACTATACTATTATTTCCTCCCATTTAAAAATAATTAGACATGTACGCAATTTAAGTCATCTGTTATTTAGCCTCAACGAAGCAATTTACGCAGCTCTCTTAAATTTTTGGGATGCCCGTACATCAATATCGACTTTTTACCGACTCATATACTGTTAAATTAGTGTCATTGGAAATCAATTGGGAATTCGCGAACAATACATTGGGGGCCTCCAGTGGTTACAGACCTTCGAATGATGAAAAATATGGCGAGATACTAAATGTAGAACAACTATTACGTACTCTGACTCTGTAATTGGCTAATGTTTTTTTTACAGTTGTCTCATTTTACCGCATTACAGATTTGTATACTGCCAAATTACTTTGAATGTACATTATCTATTTGGCACTAGACTAGTAGAACCTTCCTTTTATGGCCACAAATACTTTCATGTTCGAATAACCCAATTCGTAAGAGAATTACAATAATGAGCTAATAATTTATTAATCCAAAGATTAGACATTAAATAAGTTCATTTTTTGCTTGAGATTATGGTATTCATGAAAAAATTTTCGTATGCCTTGATCTGGTCATATATTGCCATGTCGGATTATGTATGAGAATAAAAAGATAATGTTTCATTATTTTTTGAAATCCGTACGTCAATTTTTATGTTTTATTAAACAAAAATTGGTTTAGTAGTTGATTAAACTAAAATTCAATATGAGATAACATCTAAGAGAGTCCTTTTTAAATATATTTACACAATAAAAACGTTGCGTCAAAAAATTTTGTGTTAAAAATTTTTGTATTAAATATTTAACACATTTATGTGTAAATTTAATATATATATATATATATATATTTTTTTTTTTTAGTTTCTTTAAAGTCGCATAAACTACTAAGGTCATGAGCGACTACGGTAGGGGGTAAACTTTTGGGATTGGAATTCGTATTATCTTTTTGGGCCCAGCAGAATAGTACACTTAAATATTTAAAATATTCATTGGTGTACGCCGGACTCGAACCCGGTCCAATACATTTTGGAAAGCAAGAGCCGGATCCGATGGGCTACTGCGCGCCTTAATTGAACATTTGTTGTGTTAAATTAACACAAAAAAGTGTTAAATATTTAACACAAAATTTTTTACTGTGTATTGATATAATATATATTGATATAATAAATATTAAAGACAAAAACAATTAATACAGTTAATAATAATATTAATTCGTACATGTTTTTTGATCTACGTCTTTATGGACAACTGATGTTAATTATGACCTCTAAGAGAGTAAAAAATGATGATGATTTTAGACATTAACACCTTAAACTTAACTCTCTTATAAGAAAACGATTCAGCGATTATATACACTTTCCATTGAAGATTGTCAATACTACTTTCGGTCGGAACATTGTAAATGAATATATATGACTATATCAGACTATATAAAATTTTCTAATATAATTAAATAGGAAGTATCAGTCCTCATCAGAAAACTTAATAACAGGCAAATACTAATAGTAAAAAAATTTTTTAAAATAATAATACTCAAGCGAACCAATCATAAAAGTAGGTCAGTTTAGATTATGAATACAATTTGTAACATCTCACCGATTATAATTGATAATATTCGATGGTTACGGGCATGTTAAAACTATATTCAACGCAACATTGTTTGTTTTACAGCTGTCGTTTAACAGAAGATGAACTTAATTAGTAAATATGGCAGTTATTAGTATAGCTCACCCTTCAAACGTAATTCCTAGTTTTTTAATTATGTTGCTCATTCGCAATAGCTCGGACAATAAGAAAAAATAATCTTTAATTCTACTACAGAGACTCCACAAGATTTTCTCTTGAAAATTTTCATGCTCATGGCAGCTCTATAAACTTTCACAGTTTTTACAATCGTATAAAACTTCAACCCATTCTACAAAATCAGTCGCTTCCTTTTCACCGTAAACTGTACTCGGAAAAAACTCATTCCCTTCAAACCACTTAGTAGCTTTGTTCCATTTTTCGCACACGACGATAAATTTAGTTGAGAAATTCAAGACCAAATACTACTTCGATCGATTATTGTACAGTATCTCTACTAGAGAATCTGAGATTTAATAACCTTAGCTCTTAAATTATCACTATAGCCTAAAAAGTCTAAAAAAATCAAATTAATTTGTATCAAACGTATTTTACTTATTTACAATAGAACAGTATATTTCCACAGAAAATTTTTGCTATCCTAGCAAAATAAAGAAAAATGCCTTAGGACTCTACAAGGAAGGATACGTATATTGAATGGCATGGAACGTATACTGATCATCACAAAACGTATTGTAATAATCAGAATACATACTTTGACCAAAACGAAACTCATTCAGTATAATCCTTGATAACCTGAGAGGAAAAATGTTTTTTCCCAGCTTCTAGTTTTCTGATATATTTTTGCAGCTTAAAATATTTTGATAATGGATTGATTATTAATTTTATCATTCTATTCATTTGAAAAATAATTTTTTTGTAGTTTCTTAATTATTGAGGTTACAAAATTTATTAAGGAAAATTATTTATCACTAATGATATCATAAACAAAAATTTGTAAAATTAAAATAATAAGTAGTCATTTAAAATGACAGTCCAAAAAATTTTCATCATTTATTACCATTCAAATGAAGTGGAATATATTATACTATGGCTTAAGTAGGCACTGTGCAAAATCTCTTTTATTACAATATTCTTCAATTTTTGAATACGCGGACTTTTAAGTGTCCTCTATACGAATAAATTTTTTTTAATAGTCCTTGCGGTGCAAATTTTCGAAATATTTGAGGTAAAAAACAAAATTACCAGAAAAAAACATCAAAACTTTTATTAATCAATTTTAATAAATTTTTTACAATCCTCGCTTCTACAAAAAAAGCGAGAATTGCAGTTAATCTTTAGGACAGAATAGCTTGTTTTCGTCGAAGAAGTGATACACGTTATATAGTTCAAGGTCTGATTGGGGCATGTTGAACTGAAACAAACCAACACATGTAATTATAATTATGATTAAATAATACCGAATGACAACCTACAGAATCCGCGAGGGCAGCAATCAAACATTTTAATAGTTCATTTGTCATTTACCAACTAATTTGGGCAATAGAGGGAAGAAAAGATGAAGGGAGTGGGAAGGCAAATCAGTGAGACGTTCCTTTCGTTCAAAAATTAAAGAAATAATTCGGAAAAAAACGATCTGGGTTCGATTCCCGAGGTTGAAATCGAACCTGGATTTTTAAAATATGAGCAAAAAGTTCTCTCAGTTAAACTGTCCGTAATTGCCTTCCAGTCATTAATTAAGACACACCGAGGACCGCCACCGTCCATCTTACGGCGAAGAGTTATTTGATTTGATCTTACACTCACTTCAGTATCGAATTTCCAGCAACTTGGAGTCAAAGAAACCCTTTGATTTGTCCAAACAAATGTTACACAATATAACATAGCATTGGGCAAATCAGTCTCATAATTGAGAAGCATAGTGTATTTTCTTTCAGTGTCTATAACTTGAACTCGCACACAATTAACATACAAATTGCCTCTACTGTTGGCGACTCTGGTTCTTTCTTCAGCGACTAATTTGTTCCAACCATCTTCGGCAAATTTAACCACATCAAAGTCATCGTTTTTTTAACTGTAATTCATATGAATCTTTTTTCTCTTCACAATTAGAATCATTCGTTGAAAATGACAAAGACAGGCTTAATGTCAAAATTAGCGATATCAAAAATAATTTACACATTTTTATTTATTATTGGTGACTTTTGAATGTTAGAACTAAAGCTCGAGAAGAAAAAACTCACACACTGAATGATCTTTAATGGAATATATTTATTTATAAAATTTTAAATATTAACATTGCTTCATATTTTATTTATCTTAGAAGAATTAATCATTTATATAATTAAGAGAATAAGAAAAATTTTATCTCTAGCGTATTTATATGATAAAATAAGATTTTAAATTACATTTTACATCATTAGAAAGATTATGACCTGAATTTGCACTTTTGCAATCTGTCATAAACTCGTTAGCAATAGTTAACTTATTATGACAAAGTTTCGAACTAGTTATATAAATATAAAATCTGTAATACTTACAATCTGAAACTGTAATTTTTCCAGTTTTCATCACGAAGCGCCATGTTACATTATATACTGTAATTTTTCTATTTTTCTTTTATCCGTGTAGAATAGAGCACTACCCAAGCGCTTCCGTACTATGAAGCGTGCAATTGAAGAATTATAATTAATCATTTATTCTTGTAGACAGCCTGATATGATCATTTAAAAAAATTTTTCCACCAGTTACTTAGTTTTGAAAGATTTTTTTGTGTCCCCCTCCCCTTCCTCTCTTTCTTTCCATCCTTAAATGAAAAAACTGAGATGACTAGATTTACTGAATAAAAAAGCCTGTACAAAAATGTTAACATTATATTAAAGTTATTTTCACATTTTCGATAAGATTCTGCATGCATCATAACACTAAAAATTCAAGTACATTATCGAGACGCTGAACGTGCTTTTTAGAAAAAGCTTCGCTAGTTTATAGAGAAATCGTCCGCAACGTTTTAAGTGAGGTGACTTTCCGGAGGGTGCTAAAGAAAGAAAGCAAAAGAATCGTCGGACGAGATAAAAAAAATCAAGAGACTAAAGGCTAAGATATTTTTTCGACTGTATGGCGCCTTAGTGCTGACTCGTAGACCGTAATTCTCCTTGAAAGGTTCTCTGTAGCTACATGATAAATACAAATTTATCAAGTTCCCATAAAAAATACTCCAACCTCGACGTGTTGCGTTTGGAAGCAGCATTAGCTTACCTGAAATTCAAAACTGACAAAAAAAGAAATAGCACTTTTATTTATGCAAACTTTTTAGAATTAAAAGTTTTACACGTTAAGCACTTTACCGTCGTTAGTCTTTTATAGAGTAACGATACAAAGAAGGTATTTAAAAAAGTTTATGGAAATCTTCAGCTCAGCGAACATTCATTTTGGACAATAGCGACTGATTTTCTGCACTGAATATTTTTGAATCAATGAGCAAAGTACGTTGACGCTAAAAAAAAAACACTCACAAAAAAACATTTATGTTATTATTCTTGCTAGCATTATATTGAGCATAAACAGGGCGTAGGATAAGCAGAATAAAACGAATATTTTTCCGAGTATATGCCTTAGAGTGTTTATTAATTAGGGAGGCTTTAACAGCAAGCAAATCAATGTGTATATTATTTTAATATTAAGATTCCATTGATAATAGTAAGCACTAGAAATTTTTTCAATTAGTATAATTGATAAATTAATTTTGATTTGAATTTAAAAACTCAGTTTCTGAATAACTTCAACTTCTGACAAAGTTGTAAAATAATCTTCCTATAAAACTTTGATAATTTTTGTCTTTATAATATTAAATTTATAATTTAATATATTTAATGATTAATAAATATACCCGTAAAAACAAAATTTTGATGTTCCTTGATCAGGCTATACACGAGTGGAAAATACTAATTTATTACAAAATTATTCAATTTTTCCATTTCTTCTAGAAATGTGTACGATATTTAAAATGTTTTATTGACCAAAAAAAGTTTTGATAATAGTTGGTTAAAATAAGAACCATCAGTATCAGATAAGCATTTTGAGGGTATAATAAAAATTTTTTTTCTTTTTTTTAGTTTTTATCTTGTTTTTACATCACTTATAATACCAGTTTTTATGATTCTATTTTACAACACTTAGTGCTATTTGTCCTTACGAGCGCTAATTCCTTTCAGTAATCTTCACATTTATTTCTCCAGATTTTTATGTTTGTCTTCCTTGATGTATGTGTTACGATTTTAGTAAAAATTATTATGAAAAACTACAATTGATCATCAAGTAGAAAAAACGATGTTTATTCCATAACTTAAGATCTCAAACTTAATTCTCTTATAAGGAGACGATTTAGCGACCAGGTGTCCTCTATCGGATATTTTCAACACTACCATTGGTCAAAAATTATACATAGGCACACATGACCATGAAAAACTATATATTTATTAATATGGCCAATTCTTATATCAGGCTCTCCATGGATATATAAAATTTTCTTATATGGTGATGTAAGGAAATATTAGACCATATCAGAAAATTTTTTCATTAGTATTTTTTATAGGTGTGGAATGTGAAGCTTCATTTTTTTAATCATGCTATTACTCATTACTCCAATAAAATTTTTTAAAATACTGTGATTTTGTAACTTTACTTATTATTATAATTTTCTAAACATATTATGTTTATAAAATTATATTAATGAATGAGGGTTTTATTAGATATTTACCTTATATTAACAACTAATATTTTTCAAACAATGTTACAAAATTGTTCCTATCCATAACTGGAAAACTAAATACAATTATTATTGAGCTACTCGGTTATAAATAAAGACACTTGTCGCTTTTTTAGACGTACAACGTTTCCAAAGCTCATTTAAGTGATAGAACACGAAAGTATATTTAAAATAATATTGGATTGACCTGGCAACCGATATCTTTTTATTAGCTCAATGACCCACTACTGAGAAAAAAAATAATATATTAGTATCATTGGTTATTGTTTCTTTTTATATATACCCGACGGTGGGTATTTTTGCCGATTCGAATTTATTTTTGTACTTATAATTTTGCTAGTTGATATTATTCCATTCTTAGATTGCATATTTTTTAGCAAGCCCTGATTAAAAATACTGAATGAAAAAAATTAAAAAAAAAAATGAAATGTAAATTCTTTTCAATTATTTTAATTCTTTTGTTCGTATATATAGATATACACTTTGCATGAAGTGACCGCTTCTCAATTCTTTTCAATCATTATTTTTAATCAGGAAGTGGATATTCTGACTAGTCAAGGCGTATATTTGACAAAATATCAAAAAAATGTATCAGAAAATTCACTATCTCGATACTTTTACTCTTTTGTCTCAGAAAAGTAGCTCAAGGTATTATTTTTTATGATCAACTTTCTTTTACATCCCTTGAGATTGTCAAGGTTTCATGACTTATCTAGTGCAGAACTACAGTCGCTACCATTTTTTCCCTGGTGTCAAATCAACTGGATTGAGATAACCTCTTTCTGACATTGTTATATACTCTTGTTTTTTAAGATTCTACTTGCTTCTGATATGACATAGATGTTTGTAGTTTTATAATATCAGTTTCTATAAAAGTGATACATCTTGTCATTATGTTTATGTAGAGACTTGAAACTTTTTAATATTTGCCCTGAAAATAAATTTAACAAAAAAGTAAAAACAGATATTTTTAACCTTCAACTAAGAGCATGAATATTAATATATTTTATTCAATAAAATTTACATTATACTTGATTAGACGAATTTCTGATGACACCGTTGACATGCTTAATTCAAGTACTGACATTGAAGGATAAGATGATGATCGAGTGATATTAAAGACTCTTCATGCTTCAAGATCAAATTAACACAGATTTCATTCATTATCATCAGAATAATCATAAGTGTGTTATCATTAAATCTATTTATATCATTATAATTAATTAATGAATTGAGAGCTGGAGCACTTAATAATTTTATTAATAATACGATGATGTAGTAAAGTAGAATTCTGTATTTTATAAAAAATAATTGTAAAAAAAAATTTCTCCAGTTAATGAGAAAAATGAATATGTTTACAGAGATCAAACAAAGCACGAAATTCTTCCGTACAACCGAGAATTAATAATTAAAAATAAAACAAGATTTTTAATTAAAACTTAATAGGGTCAAAGCAAATTTATAGTCTCGTATCATTTGTATCAAAGAGAGAGAAACTTTATGAATTAATTCGATTTCCAACGCTTAATCAAATCTTTTTCAAATTTATTGCATTTTAGAGACGGTGAAATTTTTGTACTCTCATTGTGATTTTTTTTTTTAGTTTTAATAGACATTAGCAATTGCTGACTTGCTAATGTCTATTATTGCTAAGTCTAATTCATCGAAACAAAAATATATAAAGTGAAGAATAGTGCTTTGCTCTTTCTTCATTTTGAGAATAATATTTTTGAGAAGTAGATAAAATATCACACGAAGTAATTTCAACGCTTGAAAATTCTTAGATTAAATTTAACGTTAACGCAGGGTACCATTAACTCAAGAATTATTAAGAATTGGAATCGTCTTGTAGGAATGTAAGATAGTATAATAAATTAGTAATAAATTACGTTGTATGAGTTGAAAGTTACGCATACTAGTCGGATTAAGAAACCGAAAAACCGATTTTAGACATCGACTTTATTGATAATTGAAAAACAATTCTTGATTGGTTATAATGCTTATTATATCTGTTGAATTAATCTAAATTTGATTAATATTGAAATTATTAATCGAATTATTAATTATTATTTGTGAAATACAAAAATGAATCAGAAAGAATATACGCAAATTTTTTTCTGCAAAAAAAAAATTGAAATGATATATTTTTCATTTTTGAAATAAAATGGAGTACACTTAAGTTTTATTAATGTTTGCAGAACTTTTAAATTGAGAACATTTAGGACTGTACTTTCAATACTTAACGGCTCGATTCATTTAATCCTCTCAAATAAATACAAATCTCTTGCTTAATTGATACATTTTATATAGATCTGAATAATACACTAATAGAAGAGTTGTTCAATACTCAATAAGCTTTATTGGCTACATAAATAATCTTCAACATTGAATGATTGAATAAATATTTTTTAGCTATTGATAAGTAGTTATAAATATATTCACTGTTGAAAAATAGTAATTCACTGTAAATAAATGTGTTCTTCTTACAAAAAATTATTTAATAAAATTGAACAAAAACAGTTATATTTAATAAATGAATAGATTGTTTTAAAATAAACGAATACTGTAAAAAAAGCTGAAGTAAAAATGGACTTAACAACGGTCTTTCGCGGTATTAAATCAGAGTAAAAATGAAGTAAATGGTGTAGATAATTTAATTCAGTTCAGTAAACAAAAATCAAAAAGTTCGCGAATTATAAAATTAAATATTTTTATTTAGTATATATTTGTTATTTTTCCTTAAAATTATCACAAAAAAAAATTTGGAAATTCCAAAAGTGCACGACTTATAATGCTCATTTAATTATGAAACATTAATAAATTAAGCAATGTGAAAAAAAGCTAAAATAGCACAATAATGCGCAAGCGCCTCTAATGGGATAAGTGTACCCAATATATACACAGATATAAAGTCTTCTAGTTTTTGTTTTATTTCAGTAATCATACATAAACGACGCTGAATTACCTAGCTATTCGCATTCAGTGACCTACAATTCTTTCAAAGAATTAAAAAAAAAAATTAACTCAATCAATAGATTTTTTCACAAGTTACAATGTTTTCAGAGTTTCATACATGATGGATAGGAAAATTTTTTGACCTATTTTGATTTTTTTTTCCGTTTCTATTGCACCAAATCAATTTTTGAAAAGTGTCAAATTAATCTCCATTAAATTGTCTTGACAATAGTATGCAAAATATCTTGATTCCGTAAACTAACAAGACCATAATAACATAAATAATTGCCGAAATGAGACGAAAAAAAATTGTTCGATTGTAAAGCACTCTCCGATGCTTCGCATCATGAGTCGTGCAAAATTTAGACAAAAAATTTTAATATTCATTCGTAAATTTTTTGTTTTTTTAAGAATTTTCATTAAGCTGAGAAATTTTTTTTCGAATTGGTTTCTTGTTAATAAAAGAAAAAAAATGTAATTTCTGAGTCATGTTAACTTATCGATTTTTCATGACTAAAAATAAGTGGCACCACAATCTCTAATTTTTTACAATCCGACGAAATTTTTAATTTCAGTAATTGACATGCATTTTTATTATTTATAATACCAAATATATAGGAATAAATAATGCAATAGTTATTTTCTTTGTAATTTATCCTGAGAATTGTCATTAGACGACTTGTGTTTCAAACCGTCGAAATTAATAATTTAAACCTTCTGCTCGCCGAGGTTTTATGCAGAGAAAATCAAATCAGAATAATGTGTTTTCTAGATAAATTTATATACATCTTTTGTGAATATATGTATCTATAAATAATGAGTATATTCCCAATTTTTTTCATTTCAAACAAAATTTAATTTTAGGTGAAATAAAATTTTTTTTTGGAAATAATAATTTTTATTCTATGAAATAGATAATTTCTTTCAAGAAAACATAGTTGTTAGTCATCTACAGGTTTTTAAAATTTGTTAATTAATTTTTTAATACTCGTGGTGATTAATTTAGTAAAAGTATACAAAAAAAATTTCTAAACCTGGAAAAATATTTTAACATTGAAAATAATTTCAATCGCCGATGACGGTTTAATTTAACGTACGTATCGTTGTTGAAATTTAATAAGGAAAATGTTAACACCTACACCGGCTTGATTTATACCGTTTTTTAAGTGTAATTAAAAAATTGTTCTAACAGTGTACAAATATTAACTTTAAAAAAATATTAAGGTTTTTTTGACGATAAATCTATCAAAGTTTGCTCCAGAATTTTTATAACTCTTAATATTGACAGTAATAAACCACTGTCTTCTCGAATATATTTAGCCTTTCAACTTTTTATAAGTAGTGACCACGAAAAGTCTCTTGAGTATTCGTCGTTATATACTTTCAGCATGAAGGGCAATAATCCACAGGGAATAAGCCGAGTCTTTTCCCAAAAGAATGTACCCATGACTATGGGTATACACATCAAATGATACAGGCAATGCGGTACGTCCGTTTCTCTAAGTTCGAGGTTTTAGTAAGCCATTGCAATTGTTAAATTTAGAAAGCATCTGAGGTTCCGTACTATTCACTACACGTATACAACTGTTAGTTAAAGGCTGAAAGTTGACAATACCTCGAAGACTTTATTTCTTGTTTCACAACTTCAATAACTGCTTTCATTTTGTGATTTTCATTCTCTCGACTCTATT
Source organism: Cotesia typhae (assembly GCF_013202065.1). NCBI lineage: Eukaryota > Metazoa > Arthropoda > Insecta > Hymenoptera > Braconidae > Cotesia > Cotesia typhae. The sequence goes on along the minus strand of NW_027423757.1, from coordinate 2,556,171 downwards.
TTTTTTTCTATTACTTTAGTTTAAAAACTTTTCCTTTTAAACAATTGCCATTAACAATACACTAAACCGATCATACATCACGAACGCAATTTGGTAACTACTGTCGGACTTATTTCGGAGATATGACTCTATGTTGTTATAGCAGCACTTGGTTTTGCTACATAGCCTGTAACTGGAGTTTATATTATAAAACAAAGAAGTTTAAGAACAATACAATAAGATGAACTGCAAATTAACTGCTTGAAGACTTCAAATTAGTGTTACGTGATCAATCGATATCTTTTCACAGTGCACGGACCGTTTCAAAAAGTTTCTATCATAAATACAAAAGTAAAAGAGTTATAAGTTTATTTGTCGAGTTCTACGAAAAAAAATAATATACACAACAATTTAATTGTTCAACTTTATATTTTATTTTTACTTCATTTAATTCATTTCATGTCTTTTATTGAATTTTTTTGTTGAAATTATAACTATTACCAATAGCCATTTTTAATAATAGTGCACTGAAAATTTTTTTTTTTTTTTTTTTATTTGTTTAAAGTCGCATAAACTACTATGGTCATGAGCGACTACGGTGAGGGGTAAACTTTTGAGATTGGAACTCGTTTTATTTTTTTGGACTTACTTGAACTTACTCATTGATGTACGCCGGACTCGAACCCGGCCCAATGAATTTTGAAAAGCAAGGGTCGGATCCAATAGGCTACTGCGCGCCCTAAAAAAATATTAATTGATTCAAAAACAGCTTTTTTTTCCAAAATTTGGTTCTCTTCATTCAAGAATTTTAATTTTCAATCAAGCACTATTATTTGTACAGAAACCTATACAAAAACTTGATATTTTATTTCATTTTTCCATTACATAAGCCCAACAGCCCAAAGGGCCAATAACAGGGTTACTTTAATTTTTACAATGTTGAAAATTTTGACAGTGTGTGAACTTAAGTTAATTTATGGCTCTATACAAACCGAAGCTTAATATTTGAATAATTATAATTAAAAATAGCTTAATAACTAAAAAAGAAAATAGAGATGATTATAAATTACAACTATATATGCAGAATTACATTTTTAGTTTTATTTGTTATTAACTAGGACTAGGAGTGCTTAAAGTAGATATATTATCAACAGTTAAGTATTAATATTACGCAATTTCAGAATTAGTGACACAAGAGTGTTAGGATGATATTAGTCTATACGGAAAGAAAATTATGGGAACTTTTCCTATACCATTATGGGAATGGTTCCCATAATGCTATAGGAATGATTCCTATCCTATTATAGGAATGATTCCTATACTATTATAGGAATCATTCCTATACTATTATAGGAATGGTTTCTATAATTTATGGGAATAGTTCCTATATCATTATGGGAACTATTCCCAGAATGGTATAGGAAAAATTCCTAGAATATTATAGGAAGAAACATTTCTTTTTAATTTCTCTCATTTTCTTAGGCACACAAATTATTGAATGTCTATTATTATTATTATTAAAATTATTATTAGTATTATTAACATTTTCGTAAATATAAGCTCATTCTAATTTTATACTCATCGAGACCTTTCATTTGAATACCCACTTGCCTTTTTCATATATTTAATATGTTTCATAAATATTATATATATATATATAAGATATATAAAAAAATTTATGTGGGTACTAAAACGAAAGGTCTCGATGAGTATAAAATTAGAATGAGCTTATATTTACGAAAATGTTAATTATTGAGGAATGCCCATTGCATATTGTTAACTAATGATGTTTTTAACTATACGAGCTCATTCCTAAAATTTCTAAATTTAAGACGCGAGTCCAGGACAACGTCTGTCGGGTCTGCTAGTAATAAAAATAAAAAATAATAATAATAATAATAAACATATAATAATTTGTGTGCATCAGAAAATGAAAGAAATTTAAGAGAAATGTTTTTTCCTATGATATTCTAGGAATTTTTCCTATACCATTATGAGAATAGTTCCCATAATCATATAGGAACTATCTCCATAATATTATGGGAAATATTCCCATAATGATATAGGAACCATTACTATATCATTATAAGAATTTTTCCCATAATGATATAGGAACCATTACTATATCATTATAGGAATATCTCCTATAATATTATAGGAATAGTTCCTATAATAGTATAGGAATCATTCCTATAATTATAGATACCATTCCTATACCATTATGGGAACCATTCCCATCGTTATAGGAAATGTTTCCATAATTTTGGGAAAATTTCCTATAATTATGGGAACAGTTCCCATAATTCATGGGAACAGTTCCTATAATTACCTGGGAACTGTTCCCATAAAATTATAGGAATAGTTCCCATATTTTTCTTTCCGTGTACTAACAAGACATGGAATTTTGCTCCAAATTATGCATATGTTGCTTAAAAATATACGTGTACCTACTAATTATCATGATACTAAGATTTAGTACAGTCGTAGTTTGAGCCAGAAGTTAGCTGACACTTACCATTTTTTTAATAAAATATCTTGTACGAAGAAATAAATGAGAATACCTTGTTATTTAGAAAAAAAAAAAAAAAACTGGCGGATGTTGGCTAACCTCTAGCTCACAATTAAAGTACCGAGCTCAACATGACATGAACATAACATTAATTTTGACTTTATTGACATTTTTCATGGCCGTTAAAATTGATAAAAAGTAAAATATTAATTGGTGCAATAATAAATGTTGTTTATTATTATTTTTACTATATCAATTACACGGAAAAAATCATGAATGAAAATCATGTTGCTATCACAGGAATGTATCATGTGGCAGTCTCTAGTTTTTTCCGTGTAATTGTTGGCAATAATTAATTAATGAATTTCAACATGTCTTCGACATTTAATATTGCCCAAAACAGCGAATTTCTCTCAGGACTAAATTCGTGAGTAAAACTGTCAAATACGTCTTTTTCTGTAGTTTTTTTCGATTTTGAACAAATAAAATAATGAATAAACTTCTTAGAAGCTGTAAGAAGTAATTTATCTTGTTTAAATTAAAATGGGTTCTATTAACCAAAATATAAGATAGTTACTAAATCCAGAACGAGATGGTTTGTCTTGAGAGAAAAATTTGCGGTACAACAATGATGCAGCGCCCCGAGCTAATGGTGTGTCGCATATAAAATCGGCGAGAGCCGTATAATAGTATGGTAGTAATTAAAGCTATACTCGAGGGCAGTAATGTGATTAAACTCAAGGGCTTCAGTTAACTACCTTTGAACCTTAACGTATTTCTCAGTTAACGTATTATTCGTTATATATAAACCAACGATTTCACTCACACAAACCCCTTTTAACTTAAGCCAACAATGAAAAGTGAAATGTTCAAATTATCTTTTATAAACGTCGTCTTTGACATTTAGCTCGGCAACGAAAGCCTACACAAGTCGTCTTTTATATGTCTACCCATCATCAAATCTCCGACAACTTACTCAAGTTACATTTGCAAAGTGGATAAATCTATAAATCGTATTACACAGCTGGGACACTGACCTAAAATACATTCATTTGAGCATATTATGTAATAGGGTCTCGGTTATTTCTTACAGTTAGTTCAGTACATTTGTCTAATCTGAAAAATAATTAACTCGATTCAAGACAAAAACTTTTCTAGAATCAAGAAAATCATTTTTAAGAGTTTTATTGCCTTGAATCAAGACAAAAAGTTTTTGAATTAAGTAAAATTCACTTAGCCATTCACTAATTTAATAAGAACGACGCTACTTTTTTAGTAAATTTCATACGAAAAAAAATGTCGCTCTTAGAGCAATACTGTATTGTTATAGTAGCTATCCCCACTTAGCCATCTGTTTGATTGTTACTAGAGCCATCTACACTGTCGCTCTGACAGCAATACGTTAGATAGCTAAAATAGCTATACTCGATCGCTAGGAGAACCATATGGGATTGCTGTGGAGGCTGAACGCCTCGCTGTTGTCTCGGATTTCCCGCGCAGTCTTGTGTGTTGACATATTTTATAACCTCTAAAATATTTGTTTTGCTTATCATGAATTCACTGATCCCTGATTAAAAAAAAAAGATTTGAAACAATTCGAAATGACTCAAAGCAATTAAAAACGATATAGATATAAATTTTGCATGGGTTGAATCGTTTTGAATCTGTTTTTTTTTTTAATAAGGGATGACCCAATGAATATTTATCATTATAATCTGAATGAAACATTATTAAATTCAAAGATTATAATATAAATAGGCATTATAAATATAGTTAAATTGAATTTATCTAAAAAAATTTTTTAAATTAAAGTGCAATATATCAGAACTCAAAACTACTGTTTATTCAAAAACTTTTTTTTTACAAAGTGATAAATTAGATTATTGATTAATATAGATTTATTTATCATTTATCAACTAATGAATTAATTTTATAATTAAAAATAAGTAATAAATTAGTAGATTGTTTATTTTTGTAATTTAAAAAAAATTTTAACTTAGGTAAAAAAAAATCATAAAAATTGCATTAAAATTTTTTTCAAGTTTTAAGCATTTTTCGTTTCGTAAATTATTTATTGCTCTTTAGAAAATTGTCAATCGATGTAATTATAATTATTTAAATATTGTTATTGAAATATTCAATATTGGTATGTGTGTAGATGGTTATATTAAAGGGCACCGTTGAATAATGTAGTATAGCTCTCCTAGGCGTCCAAAGTATTGCTACCAGAGCCATGCAATATTGCTAGGAATACTACTGTAGGAATACATATTGCTATAGTAGCAATCTACGAGTAGCTATCCAGTAGATGGCTCCAGTAGTAATATTTTTCCTACGTGTAGAAATGAGAAAACTTGAGAATATTTAGGATAAATTTTATCTATAAAATATTCTTAAGTCTTTATTAAAATTCTAAAGCAGGATCGAAATTTTTACAGGCGTGCTAATTTCTATTTACAAATCAATTTCAAATTTGGATTGATCTCAAAACTAATTCATATTTGTGTCAAAATATGAATTTCAATCTTAAATTAATTTTAAATCATAATTTTTCTTGCACGGGAATTGATCGATTTTATATTACCATATCTCTTGTGTTACAAACTGAAATAACTTATTTTAATTTAAATATTTTAATTTCATGTTTCTGTTAATGATAATACACTTTCTACTTGGCAGACATGCAAATGTGACGACTATCGAGAATGAAGGTACTATTGTCTCGTACAATTAGCAAACTAGTTGTTATCCAGAAGTCAAACAGATGCAACTTGTAATAAACATTTAAACCAGACTACTGAGATTCTTGGCTTACGTTTTCGTTCATTTAATATCAAGACCATCATTATTTTGTGTTCTTTGTTTTACTTTCATTTGCATAAACAATATTTTTGTAGCTTATAATCATAATTAAAACTTACTCAACAGACCCATCATAATTTGTATTCTATAAAAACTACGGCATGACATCGTACTTGAAAATATAATGAAAATTTAATAATGCAATTCTTGAGTTAAAAATAAATATAATTTCTGGAGTAATCAAAAATTTTTATTTGAAAGATTCTTAATGGTTTTCTTGATAAGTATTCTTCAAATTTAAATTTACTTTTTTATTATTCACTATTTAAACCCTGTGATGAAAAATTGTTTTTTAAAAAAATTATATTTATTTATATTTATATTTATAAGAATCTCATCAAAGTATTTTATCAACAAAATAAATATCTTATTCATGGTGTGTAATGCCAGTAATATATAGTTAAGTGACGACGGAGATTCCTACCACATCATATATGAAGTCAAGTTTGCGTTAGGGGTCGGATGATGATGTCGACGGCTCGAGAGACCTTGAATTATTCATCAGTCCATTCGCAGAAGCGAGATAGGTAAATACCAAGTAGCTTAAAAGTACATCTCGTAATACGAAGACTTGTTTCCTCATTTTTTTAAATATTTTTTAGTAAGGTATATTTTTTTTCAACTCAGGTTTACAAAGATACAAATTATCGTCTTTTGTTTCATCACTAACTAATAGCACAAAAATGTCGATGGAAATGTTAACAAGAAGTGAACAAATGATTAATAGAATTCTTATGAACCCATCATTATCTTCCTACTTTTTTTTCGATTCTCGTACTTTGAATGATGATCACAAAAAATACGCTCTATTACATCGATTTCACCCTCTCAAAGGCTATTACTATTAATCTTTCTACTATAATTTTTTCCTGACGACGTAACTAAAAAATTCTGACAACAGGCTGAGTATTTTTATGACTGCGAATAATAAATTTAACATTACTTAGGGAAAAATTTTTTTGATTGGCCATATCAGGCTATGTATACATTTATTATTTTATGGATTTTTTTTTTCTGAGAATGCGTGCATCAATTAATCCGTCTCATTAAGCAAAAAGTAGTTCAATCGAAGATTTACAATAATATGTAGTTTGATATGACCAGTTTTCATATCAGGTCATATATGGGTGCATTAGGTCATATCAGAAAATTTTTCACTTCCCGTTAGAAAAATTGAAAAATTTAAAAAAAATAGGGAAGTTATTGGTTTCGCCCCGATTTTCGAAAGAAAAAGTTGTCGAAAAGATGTTTTTTTTTTTTTTTTAATAACTTTTGAGCTGTTAAGCCAATCGTCCTCGAAACCTAATCAGCTCTTAACCTCCAAAAATCACGATGAATGCCGTTTAGCAGACCAAAATTGGTTCATCCGTTAGTGAGATATCGTAGTCAAAAGATTTCGAAAAAAATTTTTTTTCGAATCTTTAATAATAACTCCGGGATTTCTTAACTAATCGATTTTTCACCTTGTACAATGTGTTTAAAGCTAAAAAAAAATGTGTCGGGTGCCGTGTCACAAATTAAAATCTATCAAGATGTTCAAAAGGCATAGTTTTTCAAAAATTGAAGTGATTATGCTCTTACTAGTAATTTTCAAATTTTTTTTTATGTAACTTCAAAATTTCTTCTCAGATCGTTCAGTGAATAAAAAACAATCTTTTTTCGCTCAAAAAACTGCATCGATTGCTGCAAGCCGGAATCAGTGGATTTGTTCGAGAGAATTTGAATATTTTTTAATTCCAAAAAAGCGTTTTTTTTTACATAACCAAAATTTTATATTAAATTATTTGGTAAGTAATAAAAGTAACTATTAGATTTTTGAGCTCGAAAAAGTAGAGCAGTTGTGTTTTTGGACTCGAAGAGCTCAAAAATTCAGAATAAATAATTTCTCGAGTGTATTGGACTCGTACATAGCGGGAAGTTTCAGGGATATCCTGCAGGGTCAATTGTTTTCCAGATTTTTTTATGGATAATTGCTTAAAATAACTGGATTGTTAACTCTTTTAAATGTGCCTTCTTAATGAGATCTACTGATAATTTCGGATCACTTTTAAGGATCATAAATTTCTCGATTTGAGATGGTAATAAAACAAAGCTTAATTTTTTTCCTACATTTATTCTATGCACAAGCTTTTACATATACTATACCATACTAATAAAATTTCCAATTGTGGTCATATATTATCTGCTTATATAAGCTTTAGCCACGGAAAGTCTACTTTGTAACATGCTTCTGAAATCGGATAACCATTTCTCGATCTCATGCTCGTGGGATTACAACTTTCTGAATAGATAATTCTGTCCATTTTTTTTTCCTTCGTAATAAAATCCATGAAAAGTTTATCTACAATATGTTGGCCACTTGCGGATCGAATCTCAACGGCGTGTCTACAAAAATTATCTGATCATATTTACGTCACATTTATTACAGACCGTTTATAAAATGTAGGAAAATGAAAAAACAATTTATTCAACCTTAATATTTTATCACTTTTCATAAAATTCATCATTTTATTTCTTATCATAATAATTATGAGTGAAATTTAAATTATACCAAGAAAAACTGCTTTAAATTTACCAATTTCTTGCCATTATATTATTATATTTTTCAGCTACTTATGTATTGAGTAGTAAAGACATTAACATAAAAAATGTATGTAATTTATTATAATTAATAATTCATACAAAGTAGATTTGATAACTTATTCAATTAACGATTATATTCCCGGCTCATTTCTAAATCAGGCGACGACGCAGTATTTGTTCATTTAAATATAGGTTGTCAGAAACAAAAACAAATCGTAAAAATTTTTAATTTCAATTATAATATAACTTGAAAAATTTTGTATCATGCTCTATAGAGGAAGCATATCGCTATTTTCGTTAAATTGAATGGATTTAATGAAATGAAAGGCATTAATTTTACAGTTCATCCAAAAAATCAATATTGAATGAAACCCAACCTAATTTATCGTACAATTATTAAAGTAGGAATGCTGGTTTTATGATGTAGATTCGACTCATGTTTATTTTAATTATTGATTACACTGTCATGCAATTAACCATCTATTAGCTTTAACTTGTGGAATTATTTCTCCCGGTGATCCCGTTTGCGATGCACACATACCATAATTATATCGATCAACAGATTGCTACACATGTGTTTTAATAAATAGATATAACAGTGCATCATAAATCATCAGAAATAAATTAATTGAAATTTATTAACTCGTTATCACATTAAGTGATAATATTGTTGACAGAATTCATGAATCCCACAAGATGGATCTGATTTAAAGGGATGAAAAATTTATGTTATTACTTAGATTGAAACCCTCTTACGGAAATCAATGATACATTTGGATATCAAGAAAAGGAACTGATAAGCAAATAAATGTTGAGAGCATTTGGCTTATCGAGTACGCCGAAAAAGAACATGAAAAGTGGAGGAAAAAATGTTGAATGAAATTTCAAAAGCGCTTATATAATATCCTTAAAGAGCAAAGGCATTACGTATAAGTTGTAAGACGATGTTATATTACTGATTGCCGATATTCTTTATGAGAATATTCTGATAACTCAAATTTACTTTTTACGTTAGTGCACACAGAGAGAATTAGATAGTAAAAATGATCGTACAATTATTATAGAATTTTTTCAATTTAACTCGATAGAAATGAACTTTACTTAAATTTTTAAATCAATGATCTGAATTAAAGTATCTACCTACCTTACAGTAAAATTAATAATTCTTAGTATTAATAAGAGCTCATAAATTTTATTGTATTAAATATTTGTAAATATCATTAACATGTACAAAAGTTATTATCTAATATTAATATTTTTTTAAATTTTATCTAATTATTAATTAGGTTGTGAAAATCTTAAACTACGCGGCAAGGGCCAAATCTCAACCAAGCTGATTTCTAAGACCACCTTGGGATTCGAACCCACGCCTGTCCGATGAGTCAGTCCAAGTGCTCTATAGGCCATGCGCCTTAGACCACTCAGCTAACGCCATCGGTTAATACTAATATTTTTTATCAGAATTCACTCATAATATTATCAACTTTATTATCTCCAAAAAGATATTTATAATTTAAATAATTAAGAGATGGTAACAATTACCATCAGAAAGTATAATAGTTACCATCTAAACTAATCAAAATGTCATAAAAATCATTAACCTCAATAGTAACCGTTACTATTTCCAATACTAACTACTATACAATTTAAATGAAAAATATTAGGATACTTTATTATCGAAACTTCTATTAAATGATTATTACTTCTACACTGATAAGAAAGTTAACTTAAAGTAATCAAGAAAAAAAATCTTTAACGAAGAAAATTATTTTAATTAAAGAATTTGATGATCTTGAAGAAATGACAAAAATTCTTGAGCTACTACATTTTTTTTTATTAGAGTAAATTTTTCTTAACAATTTTTTGATAGCCTCAATAATTTTCCAATAGCCAAAATCGCAATGATAAATATAAAATTGTGTCTTAATGATGACCGCATTCTTTACTATTATAAAAGTATCTCGTTATGAAATAACTATTGAACGATTACAACCATAATAAAAAGTACAGTTTTTACAAAAAAAAAAAAACTTAATGATGTCAAATATTCTTACAATAAAACAGTTTATTCTGTAAAAATTTCATTCGATTTCGAAATTAAACAGCTACAGTTACTATAAATCTTTCAATTAAATTTATTTCGAACTATTACTTGAATGCTTAACATTATTAAAGTGAATTAAAAATACAGTAGAATTTAATAGCGCAAATTATACGCAAAAAGTTATGAATCTTTTTATAAAATACACATAACCATCTAACCACCTCAATAAAATACTCTCTTAGTAGGAAATCCAACATAGGAACCACTTAAGGCTCACTTTTACGTTTATATATATTCATGCGACATATGAGATGTTTTCTTCATGTAAGCTCTGATTATACTAGAGATAATCTGATGAAAAAAAAAAAGTAATAATATTTTCAGGATTAAATCACATACTCATCATTTAAAAGATAAAAGAGGTGTTGAAATATTAAAAAAAATTCTCTTTAATGTAAAAAATAATCAGAAATCATTAAATAAAGCCTTTCATTTTGTTAGTTGAATTATTACAGATCGGTATAAATTTTTTGACAAATGAGCTTACTTAATTTCAGACAATTTACTACATAGAAAAAAATTTCTGGGAAAATTTAGGATATAATTATTGTAAAGTTGTACGATACATTGATTGCTATTAATTGTCAAATATTTTAGAAGAAAATTTACTATTTATTTACGAAATTTTACAATTTACTATCGTAATTTCACCAAATAATTATTGTATTAAATTCGATTAGAAAAAATACGATATCACTGCTGTAAAAAGTAAGAGATAAAAATTTCCAATGTTGCATCTGTTCACAGAAAAAAAAATCAAAAAAACGGTTGACCTTGAAGGCCATCCCTGCAACTTCCTACTAATTCCATACTAATTCCATATTTAGAAGTATAGTCCACCGTTACTATTTTATTTAATAAAAATTACGATAGTAAAAATTCCTTCAATTTTCTTTCCATGTATTTAATTGACAAAGAAGGCATATTATTTCTTTTTTAACTCGCTGTGAATACCCGCTTTGTTAAATAATTTTTAATAGTACAGTTATTTGTTAATATAAATAATATAAATTAGTATTATAAACTAAAATAACTCATTATTCTAACGTTATACTATGTATATCTTTTTGAGTACAACAAAACAAAACGACAAGCTTTCACCGTGCGTTGAATTTAATAATACAAAGTTTTAACCCAGGACCCTCATTAACTGTTTGCGGTATAAAGTTAAAATTTAACCTCAGCATTTCATTCAATGCTAATTTAAATTTTCAGCTTACCAGAAATCGCTAATTGTCAGGGAATTATTATTTACACCAAAACCAGGGGATTTAATGAATAGCCCACTCAACCGATGTCATTTGATAACTAACTCTATATTTAGTGATGCCTTTTATTATATTTAATTGCATCAACTATGTTTATAAGCATGCAACTAATGAATGTTTTTTCAATATCCGCTGCAACAAACGCAATTTAATTATTGTCATTTCTTTCCTCCTCTTTCCGCGATTCTTTGCTAACTAAAATTAGTGATAATATCATTATTTTTTTCATTAAAAAGAAATTATGAAATTTGCAATAATAATTTTCATATAAATATTAAACTATTTCATAGTACGGTACTTGAATTATTTTCAGGCATTCAATTTAATTTTTCTAATTCATTTTTTAACTTTAAATGGATAAAATTTTATTATGAATCTTCAATTCCTAAAAATTCATTATGTTCATTTATTTTACAAACTCGTTTTTACAATATTATTAAAAAATTTCATTTAAACGTACAACTTGATTTACATATTAATTGCCACAGGAAAAGATGCTAGAAGTTCTATAATTACATACAGACTTTATCTTCTTCCTCTTGACATTTTTTCCTTTTTTTGTTCTGTTATTTTTTTTTTTTGTTTTTCTTACTTGCGAATAGTTTTTATATTAATACAATGCCAGTAATCATTTTCAACATTTAAGTATGCAGTATGGTTTTAACTTATTCTATGAATATGTATTAAGATAAATCATGACACAGATTCTGATACAATACAAGATTCAAAAAACACCCTCTAATGCGTCGGTAAGGAGCTGCTTATATCTTTCAATTATTCAATTTACATTAAGATAATATAAAACTCAATTATTAACGAAACATATGGGTCATTCCATGCCAAATCGACAAATTTATTACCTGACCTTTTTCGATTTCGCTAAAAATTTTCTATCTTTTTCTACCCCCCGAAAGACATTTTTCAGAATTTAAAAAAATTTTTTTTCCAAACTCAAAAAAAGTTACGAATTTTCGAAAAAAACCGCTCTTTTTTTTTTGAAAATGCTAGAACTTTTTTAAAAATTGACCGTTTGGGAACTTTTTTTTCAAAATTTTTGTTTTTAAATGTAGTTTTTGAAAAAAATATGAAAAAATTTTCAGAATCCCAGATATATGAAATATTTTAGTTTTTTTGAAAAAACCGTGATTTTCTCAAAGTTGGACCATTTTTTTTTTTTTTTTTAAAAAAACTTCAACTAATTCCGCAGTGATCCCCGCATATTTCAGGATGTGATCGCTATTGCTTCTAATTTTTTTTACTATTTAAAAAAAAAGTTTTTTTACAATTTAGTTTATTTTTTTTTTAACTTTTCGGCCAAATTTTTTTAGCTTACTCGTGAAACTTCAGAAGTTAAAAAATAATGTATCTTTCGAAAATTTTAAGTCGTTATCTTCCAAAATTTTTTTTTTTTTTTAAATTCATACTTCCAACCTCATATTTCTTATTTCTACATAAATAAAAATCACTTTTATTACTTGTCCTGAAATCAACACGGAAAAAAAAGTGATACAAATTTTACGTCAGGTGATGCTATATTCGGTTCACTACTAAAGAAAATACTGTATCATAGTATAGTAAAGTATAGGACATAATACATTAGATACAAAATTAGCGTCTAGAGTGATACAAATTTTACATCACCTTTTTATCCGTGAATGTATTTCATATAAAACATTTTCTTCTGACCAGGTTCTAATATTTATTGATTTATTTATTCATTAATTAGTTTATTTATTTACAATAACATCTATTCTTTATGATAACATCTATTTCCTTATTTCTTTTTACTTAATGATTGTCTTCTTTTTTTCACTGTGCTATGAGTTAAAGACTGATCCGAAAAAGAAAATGACTTAACTTCCACTATACCATCTTCCAACGGCGAAATTTTATGTATTTTCTGTGTTGCTGGGATGGTTTTGGCATTTTTAAAACGATCTTCTAGTTTGTCTTTCATCAGATTGTAGGCGTCAACTGTTGAGAATCGCACATTTATATTTGTCAAATTTTTTGATACCCATTCAAAAAATTGTACAGGTGTTAATATTTGCTCATCAGGTGGTAATTGCAGACTTGCTCTCGAGGCCCTCATTTTAACCGTCCCACCGACTCCGTCACAAGGCCCTTTGCCGTGAGCCGTTGCAAAAAAATTCCATTCAACTGGTACACCAAAATCTTCACGATAATGGGATAAATTACTAAAATGCTTATAATTTTTATACTGTTGCGGTGCACCATCCGAAAAAAAAAAATACTTTGGAGACTGTGGGCGAAAGAGATTTGATAAAGTCGAAAATAATTCCAGAATAAACATGGACAGCAATAGAATCGTGGTTTAAGCAGTCTGAAATTATAACCATACTCTGATGAGTTAGTTGATTATTAACCTTATAATAAATAACGACTGTGTAAACTGTTGCTTGATCGTTATTCCAATGGAATCCCGGTGCAGCATTTTGTACAATAAACGCATAATTTTCAGCAAAATCAACAATTACTATGAATTCGTTATCGGTTATCGATTCTTTTAGCGCTCTTAGATATGCCGATTGTTCTTTTGCAATGAAATTATGTGGTAATAGACCAACAAGCTTATCACAAAAATCATCAACAAAATCCGAAGCATTTTTCAGCGTTGTTTCAAGAGTTACTTTTGGGGTAGACACCCATTGTTTGTAACGAATTTCATCGATTGCATGATTATCCATTTCTGTGAAAATTAATTGTTTTATGTTGTCAATGCCTGGACAATTTAGACATGTATTGAAATAGCACTCAGTCTTGGGATTGTCACAGATAATAGCATTCACACAGTCGCTGTAAGTTTTCAATGGCATATTTGAACCTTCTGTTAATCGACTTAATTTACCTCCTAAAATCATTAATTTGACATTCTGATGAATAGAACAAACGCAAACTGTATGAGTCCCCGAACCACCAGCTAAGATACAGTGTTTTGGACGTAAAGATGCAAATGACGAAAATCCGATCTTAATTCCGGGAAATCTTGATTGAAATATCTTATGTAACTCCTTCAAATTACAGAGTACTAAGCGTTTTTCAATTTGAATTTTCGTACCATCATCATTACGCAATGAAACAAAATCTTTTTTCCCTGGCATAGGACTGCTCATTTCATCGTCATTATAAAAATTTATAACAGCTGATGACACTTCAACAGATAATCCATGGCCTGAAAAATTGAGTGATGATTAAAATTATATATAAATACGTATAAATTGTTCAAACAAAAATTAGTTAGTAAGTCAATATCTCACTCATTTTCTTTTCAGGTATTGATAATATTCCTTTATCAACTTCAAGATTTATTGCTACTCGCGCCATATACGTAGTTGTGCCCATTACTTCAACAATCTTCTCAATACTCCAACTTGACGGCATAAGAGTCAACATTTGTATACGTAAAGATTTGGTCGTATTGGTATCATGGAACTTTTCTCTTAATTTTGTAATTATTTCAGCAGCATCTGTGTTGCTGCATTGAAAATCTACAGGATTTGGAATTCCTAATGCCTTTTTCAAACTATCAGCAACACGAGAAACTTTATTGTTTAAATACGTTTCATCATTTACTCTTCTAGCTAGCAATGGAGATTGGTTTAATAATAATAAAGCTTCATTTACGATCGGACGAGTTATTTCCAAACTGAGTTCAGATAACGACGAACTACTTTGCTGAATTTGTGATTCTCCAACACTTGTTGTTGGATCTAAAAAAAAATAATCAATAGAAAATACAAAGAACAATGATAGTTGAACATCGAAACATAAAAGCTTCAAAAATACCTGTCAGGTTATTGCCTCCGGAATTATCAACTTCTATAGATCCGGTAAGAATATTTTCATCATTCTCAGAACGCTCATCGGGTTCATTGTCATCACTTTCATCAGAAAGACTTTCAGCGTAATGATGAAGTAATTTTTTATAGCATGAACTGCATATTCGATCAACAGTTGACAAATTGTATCGATTAGCTAAATTTTGTGGTACATTACGCAAAGATGATGTTTTCCGATGGTTCTCCAAATTATGTAGATTACAACATCGATCGCGAAACTTTGGCATTGTAATCACTTGTAAACAAAAATTCGATAAAAAGAACTCTCCGTCAAACTGTGTAAATTTATTTAATAATGTTATATCTTTGTGACACTTTGAACACATCAACGATACGATTATTCTTTTAACATAACCTTCATTTTAAGAGAATAAAGTAGAGATGATCTCTTTTTACCGATAGACGACAGTTTAAAAATTATCGGCTGAGGATATTTTTCTGCACACTTCAATAGTGCAGTTGTGATTTTTAGTACAAAAAAATTGAACAAATATGAAACAAAAACATAATTATCACTTAATTTTAAAAAAAAAAATTTTGGAAGATAACGACTTAAAATTTTCGAAAGATACATTATTTTTCAACTTCTGAAGTTTCACGAGTAAGCTAAAAAATTTGGCCGAAAAGTTAAAAAAATAAACTAAATTGTAAAAAAACTTTTTTTTTAAACAGTAAAAAAATTAGAAGCAATAGCGATCACATCCTGAAATATGCGGCGATCACTGCGGAATTAGTTGAAGTTTTTTAGAAAAAAAAAAAAAAAAAAATGGTCCAACTTTGAGAAAATCACGGTTTTTTCAAAAAAACTAAAATATTTCATATATCTGGGATTCTGAAAATTTTTTCATATTTTTTTTCAAAAACTACATTTAAAAACAAAAATTTTGAAAAAAAAAAGTTCCCAAACGGTCAATTTTTAAAAAAGTTCTAGCATTTTCAAAAAAAAAGAGCGGTTTTTTTCGAAAATTCGTAACTTTTTTTGAGTTTGGAAAAAAAATTTTTTTAAATTCTGAAAAATGTCTTTCGCGGGATAGAAAAAGATAGAAAATTTTTAGCGAAATCGAAAGAGGTCAGGTAATAAATTTGTCGATTTGGCATGGAATGACCCATATAGTCTTTCAAATTTGAATTCGCTTATTTTATACTAGAATTTAAGAGATCTTTTTCAAACATCTGTTACAAAAATAATTGGACCATCGTGACCTCAATTGATATGTATTATTCTGAAATATTTTTTAATAATTTTGCTAATTATAATTCTTCATTAAAATAATATAACATAATGAAAAAATATATTTGAACAAATAATAAGGCTCTCCAATCGATAGAAGAGCTACTCAACAATATGCTAGTTATTTAAAAATTTTCCATCACCTACTTCCTTGAAAATAAGTTATACGTCAGAAGAACTTCTGCTATTGTTCTTCACTAGATAATAGTTAAAACTTCAAGCACTTTTTTATAAATTACTTCTTTCAAACTGACGAAAAATAATACAAAGCCTCCAATAATAGACTTCTCTTTATAATTTTTGAATTGTAATTACCTAATTACCTATTCTAAAAAAACTTGGAGCATTTTTTTATAAACTTATGATTTTATAGTTCACCGGTAATAAAAATCTTATAAAGAACTGAGTAAACTTCTAAATTAAAAGCAATAGACTTTAATTTATGGGTCCAAGAACATTAAACTGATAAAAAAATTCACCATCATAAGAGTTAAGTGTTGTATCTTTCGATAAAAGAATTTTTTATAGAATCATATACTGCTCATTATGATTATTATGTTCATCAGCGAATTCCGGAAAAAATAGACCCGGAAAATTTTTTTTTTTTTTTATAACAAAAAATAAAGCAATTATTCTGCGGGTGCTTGTTTTTCAGGAAAATTATTAATGGAATATACCCGAGTCGAAATTTAAAACGTATCTCAGGCGCTTTAGGCGTTTAAAACGTATCTCAAGCGTCTCAGGTGTTGTAAGCGTGATTAAAACGTTTCAGACATTAGAAACACGGATAAAACAAAATTCGTTTGACAAAATTGACGTATTTTTTCCTGATACATGCAAAAATTAATAAATCCGGAAAGGTTGACCTTGTAGGCTATTTTTAAAACTTCCCGTTGTGTACGAGCTCAAAATGCTACAAAAATTATCTATTGAAAAATTTTACAAAATTTTTCAACACGCTCTTAACGCCTGAGACGTTTTAAACGCGCTTTCAACGCCTATGACGCTTGAAATACTTATAAACGTCTGAAAAACGTTTTAAATGCCTGAGACGCTTGAGATACATTTGAAATTTTGACTCGCGAATATTTTATAATAATTTAAATGAAATAATATGAATTTTTCATGACTTTTAAATTTGTTCCAGGTATATTTTTTCCGATTACCTCATCAGCATAGATATTTCAGGATGTAAAAAGTTTAAAAAGCATTAAAAAAACAGTTTATCCGACGAAAATTCTCAAAAATCGATTTGCAAATCCTTAATCCAGGTTGCACAGGAAAATAGATTTAAAATTTAGCAAAACATATTATTTTCATTTACTTCTCGGCGCACACAGGAGAAAATGGTCTTAAGATTCATGCATCAACGCAGTTAAACCGCAACACGAATAAAGTTACTCTATCAACTTCCACGGTTCTTAAATAAAAGTATTCATGCCTCAGGATCTATTTCTTCTGGCACTGACTTTATCCCTTTAGATTTAATATATTCTTTTTAACTATAAAGCACTACTACGAAAAAAAATATTTCTCAAAGAAAAGTTATTTTCTGAGCCAATTAATGTTTCGTTTCATAACTTTAAATGATTTATATTTCAGTGTTTGCATACTTACAATCATAAATGATAAATTACTTATGTACTAGTCTTTGAAAATCATAAAAATGATTAGTTTTAAAACAGGATTACAATACACAAAGAAAATAAAAAATAATAAATAAAAATTTAACTAATTTTTGTATTCTAAAAAATCTTCAGTATATAAAACAATAAAAGTTTCATTGGGGAAAATTTTATGCTTACATATTTTAGAACACGTTAAGTGATGAGTGAAAACATTATTTATATACCTCTCATCATCATTAATCTATTGACGACGTACACAAAATCCATGTTATTAGTGCCACCACGTTGTTAAAATTAAACGAGTAAGTTTCTGAGCTTCCGCTTCTAAACTTTCTGCTATCAAACTTCAAGTGGATGTTACAGCTTCTTAAATATGTTGAGTAACTCCATGAATTGATAATTCAATGGGAAATCTTATGCGTTAAAGCATGTTACTGTCAGTAGATAAAAAACTCAAAACTTAATATTTATTATTTATTTAGCCTCACTTTTTTTAGAATGTTTTTTTATAATAGTCGAAAAATAATTTTAATTGGAGTAAAATCATTAGTTTGCATTGTTTTTTTAATTTTATTAAAAAAGAAATACCTGTTTTGATAATTAAAAATATATAAATAATAAAACAGAAGTTTAAATTTTTTATTAAGCTTATTTTTTTGCATTATAAAATAAAGTGTCTCGTATGGCGAGTTTTTATTTCGCCGTAGGCTTTTTTTCATAGTCTCGCTATACTAATCTCAGCAAGTTGTCTTGACAAAACAAAAATTATAAAAGTATCTCGTCGCATTGCCACCGGCTGTGTGTCACCTGACAAACAAAAAAATAGTTATCTTTTTATATAACCCTCGACGTATGAAATGGATCGTAGAGTTGAAATTAAAAATTGCATATTAAATGTACCTACTGTTTATAAATGCCAATTTAAATTTTCTCTGATCTCAAAAAAATATTTAAATTCGCAGATCTATCATCATACCACTATGAATATATTAGTAAAAAGTGAAATAAAACGACAGCTCTGTATAACAAAAAAAAAAAATTTTTTTCTTTGATGTTAAAATAACCTTTGTACAGTAATATTTTTAGACATTTTTGTTAGGGGTGTATTGGCAACCCTCCAGCATTAAAAATGCCCATTGTAAACAGCTGACTAACGATGATGCTATCCCTTTAACTACAGACCATTATAACGAAGCACTCTCTATATCGGGCTACAACCGATCAAAAGCATCTATCAGCAATTAGTAAATGAGTGCCTCAGTACCTGCACTTGACACCAAAGCTAACTGAAGATAAGACCCACCGAGACACTTACTTACTTCGAGTGCTTATTTATTGAAGGTATTCTCTAACGAACTTTCGAAACTAAAATAAGATTTTAAATTCCAGAACGAACATTTATTACACCTTTTATCATCATTAAATCTCTCAATTATTGAGTATCAAAAAGTACTTTACTTCAACGGATCAGTAATTTTGATCAGCTATAGATACATAACGATGTTTTATCATTTATTGGATGATGATTTTTTTTTTATTTATAAATTTTTCAAGGTCAAAAATTTAAATGATTCAATTGTGGTACGTTACTGTTTTAATACTGTTTCATTGATAGGCATTTAATTACCAACTGACAAAAAAATATATCATAAGAAAATTTTCTTTCATAAAAATAGACAGAAAGTAGAAGAAAATTTTTTGTTTGAGTTTAAATCTTATAAGTTTTATACCAATTATCAAATCACTAATTATCTAATTATTTAATTACGATTAAACTCTAATACTAAGTTATGTTCAAGCAATATATAATGTATAATGCATAAAGTGTACACAATCATTTATATTCATGTTTAATAGCACACTATTTGATCAGGCTTTCATCAGATTATCTATAATCCTGTCAAACTTGTTTACATAATCATGATATTCATGATACATAAGGTTGGACGGAGGGGGCAAAACGAATTACTTGAGGAAATGTTAAGTTAGTAGGGAGTAAAATACGCTGAATCTTATGAGGACATTTTCTCGAGAGTACAAAGTGACAAATACACGGGAATAGATGTCTTTCTTTTCTCCCGTGGAGTTACATACTATTTGTTCTTCTACCAGGCCTAAAGTTGATTAAATGTAATAAAATAGATATACAGATAATGTATACTAGAATGTCCAGGGTCCAGGCAGAGCTTCGACGGGGTTATGTTGAAATATGACATCAAAAAAGATTCTAGGAAAAATTTTAAAGTTATTTGAAAAAAACACTTTTTTGAAATTATTACTTTACGATTTCTATTCAACACATCACCCGATTTTGATGCGGTTTGTAGCAATCAACGTCGTCTTTTATATTTAAGTGCTAATTAGATTTTCAAATTGATCGTAACATCTGTTTAAAAGTTATTCCAAAAAAAAAAAAATACATTTTATTTTCAATTTTAATTTTGAGATTTCTCAGAATTTTTCTGGTTAAATTTATGAATAAGTTCAAATTTATGAGGAAGTCTAAGTTTTGCTGAACCATATCGAATGACGTCTATGTTATGAAAGGCTTACATACACATACACACACACTCACACACATCCTCGTAGGAATATTCAGAACTAACTTCCTAGAACCTTCAAATGTGGAAATCTGATTTGAACTTGATTTTCGATGTTGCAATTAGAAATGGCATAATAAGAAACTAATTTGTTGGAAATTCTAAATAAATTTTTTTTTAGCTGAAGAAATCAAAATTTTTTTCACAGTAACTTTTTTGTTGAAAAAAAGTTTTCTAGATTTGATTAAATTAATTTCTCGTCACAACGATGCCGATTTTTTCAAGGGAAATTTTTTCTCTCAGTGTACTCAATAAGTAATAATAAAAATAATTCTAATTTTAATCGACAAGGCTGATCTGATTAAATGATCAAGTCAGTACTTAATATTATCGCTTAAATGTAATTGTTTTTAAAACAACGTGATAAAAAATATTGATTTCTTTCTTTCTGAATTCCTTCAGGGTCTTATACATAAAATATTATTTTTATCACAAAAATTAGTCGTGTTTCTTATTTCAAGATTGTGACAAATGTATCTTATTTATGATAAAGTCACGAATATTATGTAAGCACTAGTAAATACGTGTCTATCAAATTAAACTAAAAGTTTATTATTTAGATTTACTCTAATAGTGTGGTTCTTTCTACTACATATTGCGGTTTTCGATTCACCAAGGTGCAGTTGAGGTACAACAGGATTTATGTCCACTATGTTGAGAGTAATCACTTGGTTTATTCAAGTTATTTGTGACTTACGTTAATGAGCTATTAATTATTGTGAAAATAATTAGTATTTTGTAAGAAACGTGGAATTAGAATATCTAAAAGCGCAGGCTCCAAAGACTGATAAAATTATTTTAAAAATAAAATAACGAGTATGTAAATTATTCACAGGTGCAATCTTCACTCATGACCAAAAGGACAGTAGCACAGAGCTCGCCTTCAAATATGCCGTTTACAAAATCAACAAAGAGAAAATTATTCTACCAAAAACAAATCTGATTTACGACATTCAGTATGTACCAAAAGATGACTCTTTCCATGCATCAAAGAAGGGTAAATATTTTTTTACATTACATTTTTCTTGAATACTATATATATTAATGCGATTCAACAGTAATTTAAAATTTACATACTGTTTCCTTTTATTACTAGACTATTGTTACACTAAGCTGTCCTCAAAAAAGATAAACATTATAGAAAAATAATCCTGATAAATTACAGTTATGATAAACAGTTTTTATTTGGTTTTTAACCCGCAATAATTCTTAATGTAAGCATGAATTTCTCACTTACTTTATTATAATCCAGAGCTCTTGCTTAGGGTATTCCAGAAAGCCTATGGGTGGAGTCATTGCTTCAAGGAAAATTTATCGATATACCATATAATCTACCTGGATAACAGGGTACTAGCTGTGGCTACGCAATAGCTTTACCTCACGTTCATCTTCCGTTATACTATGCTTACCTTGCCTTGTAGTGTACAACAATGTACTCGATATCAACTATTTATAAACCATTAATATAATATCTACACATTTTATTGAGGACTGCGATAAATAAACGAATAACCGTTTCAATGACAACTTATATTAACAAAAATTACGAGAAATAATTGAGGGAAGGGAGGCCTATTAAAAAAAATTTTTTTTTTTAAAGATAGCTGTTACTCAATTTAAACTCAACAGGACACAAAGCTTAAACAAATCCAAAAATTACAACGAAAAATTTGACAGGATAACATAACTCATAGTGGAATTAATTAATTATCAATTAGCTACACTAGCTAGATCTCGCCAGTTATCTGGAAGTTGCTATTACAAATTTTTGATACATGCTGTCAATATTTTTAATTTATAACAATTACCATTACTCTGGATAGTTGAGTAATTCCAGGAAGTTAGCATTTTTTCTTTGTTCAAATTTGAGGTTCAACGTATGAATGCTAATTTAAACAACTGCGAAAGTCCTGACTCTAGTAATTATATATAAAAAACTATGGCTTAGAAAAATACATTTAACAGTTTTAAAGGGGGACCTACTCAGTGGGAATATTTTTGGTAATCGAAAAAAACAATTCTGACAACTTGGATCGGGAAACGAACTCGGATCTTTTGATTGCGCGCCAACAGTTCTCTTAGTAAAGCTATTCGTGACATTTTAGGTAATTATCATTGTCATTTAGTTCAACTTCAATTATTTTAAACTTTAATACTTAAATACTAAAGTCTCTTTTATTCTCAAGAGTTGAAATCAAAATGTGTCGTAAAGATAAGCGCTGCATAAATAAAAGTGAGAATCCTAATAAGAGGTTAAATAAATAGAAAAAAAAATATTCGATAGTAAGAATTGAATTATATTTTTATGATAATCATCGTTGATTCTAACATTCTTATCGTTTTCTTTATTTTACGGATAACGATATCGCCAGACATGAAAATAGTAGAGAGTAGCAATTATTACATTGCAGCCAAAATAATGTAATAAAAGTTGAGAACTAATTTCAAATCATAACTCAGCGATGCAGTGTTTTTGATTATTCTTCTGTTTGTTCAGTTTTAAAGATTAAGGTTATCGGCGTTATGATAAGATCGCTTTAACATTATTATTGTAATAATATAACCTAATAGTACAGAACTCAATAATATACTACAGTAGGAGTATATTGAGCTAAGGGTAGGATATGTAGCGTCCGATGTAATTTCTCAGGTTAGCTTTCTCTGTTGAAAAGTGTCAAATTAATCTTCATTAAATTATCTTGACAATAGTAGGCAAAATATATTAATTCCGTGAACTATCAAGACTATAATAATAAAAATAGTTGCCGAAATGAGGTAAAAAAAATTTTTCGATCGTAAAGCACTCTCTGATGCTTCGCATCATGAGTCGTGCAATACACACGACATGAAATATCAACAACAAATATAACCTATATAATATTCAGGCGCATGCGCGTAGGGCACGCATAATTTACTTCACTGTAATGTGAAATCGACATCACGGTGATACAATATTTGTATCACTTCGATCCGAAAATAACACCACTCGTAAGTTGGATTTTTACATCATTTATGGTACAAATTTTAAATCATATTTTTTTTTTGCGTGTAGATCGCATACTACGAGAGTCGCATGAATAGAAATGATCCAATAGTCTATTTTTTTTTTTTTAATTTTTACAATATCTAAAATTATTATTTATTCGATGAGCTATAAGCAATCACATACTATTAAATAACGAAAAAAAAATTGATTGTTTTTGGAATGTTCTATCCTTTGATAAGAATCAAATATGATTGTGAAAGACTATATCTAATATTTAAGTTTTTAGAAAAAAAAATTATTACTTAAATATGTATACTGTTGAATCTAGAAAAATTAATATTATTTTCAAAAATTTAAAAAAAATGCATGGATGTAATTGTTAAATTAGAACATATTTGTTACAATCTCAGTGTATTGAAAGTTTAATGAATATACAAAGATTTTTATGCTAGTCTGATGGCTAAGATCCAAGATGTGAAACTATTGATCTGTACATAAGTTTCAAGGTTAAGTCTGCGTATTATAATTTCAATCATCGTTGAATTGCTAAAACAAAATCTACATACGCATGTAAATATTTTAATTATAACCTAATGAAAGATAAAAGGGTATAGTTAAATTTTTATGACAATCTGACGATTAAAATTAGGATATAGAACTAATAGCTAACACATTAGCTTTCAAATATTTGTAGTTGATAGTTATTAATGCACATTAATAGTAATTAAAACGTTATTACACAACAGTGTATTAATATTTTCAACTAACAATACCTATTAATATCTTTAACTTGATTAAGAGCATAAACCGTGAAAAAATTGAATTTACAATAAAGACAACTTATTTTTTTGGTAAATTAGTACTAACCGATCGATACATCTTACAGTGTAAAAATCTGCTTACAAAAGGAAACTCGCTCAAACAGTCTATAAATAAATCATTGATTTTCCACTTTGAATAATTTTCATCTCATGCACTTGTAAAATAATTTTTAACTTTAAAGAAATTGATTTTTTGGGGATAAATAAGGAGTATTAAATGTCTCCGGTTCCTTTTTCCCACTTTTATGCTCAACTGCACAAAAACTTTAGATGCTATTCAATGAAAAGCTGTCGAGAAATTACAAAAAAACAAATAGAAAAAGAAATTCTAGTACACCAAGTTTTAAATATAGGAGACAGTGACTTAAAGTTATATATGTATACATGCTGACAAAAGTTAATATTTTCTAGAAAATTGAAAAAAATGTTTTATCTTTGTTAATCAAAATTTCAAATTTAATGGCGCAATTTCATTAATAAATAAATGGATAAACAGAGACGTAATAAAAAAAAAAATCAAAGTATTGAAAATGTTCGAACAATATTATATCTTTAATTTCGATAAAATTTTAAATTCATAAGATTGTTAAAGAAGATCAAATGAGCAGCTCTAAGGGAAACCTGAATTCCAAAAACAAAGAGATGCTATTTCAGAAACTGTACTATTATTGTTCAAGTGAACGAGCATTCTGAGTAATTAGATTTTAATCTAACGAACAGATTTAACGTATAATTACTTTGATTAAACAAATATCGAGTGGTTTTTAGTACGTTATAGTCACCCAAACTTCAATATCGCGAGATAGCCAGATATCTTGTTTTTATCGATTAATAAAACCAAGTATTACACTCAAGGACTTTATATGAGGACATTGAACTTATTCTAAGACCATTTCTTCACGATATATTATTCTATTAATTTATACGCGATATTTCGAATTATTTAGAGTCTATAACTCGAAAGAAATGTTATTTCCCTATGAGGTATTTATAGCACATATTAGTACTCTATAATTCGAAGTTCTCAAGAAAGACTCGATAAGTCGAAAATACTAAAGTGATGATGTCAACCCCTGAACATTTCTTTTTCTAACTCATGAAATTAGCTCTCAGTAATATTGTTGAAAAAATTTATTTTTAGAGTAATTTTGTATTTAGTCGGTTTTCAACTTTTGTCGCAAGATGAGCAAATTAGGTGCCATGAATTAGGTGCCTTTGTAAATCAAAGTTTGATCCGTAACAACCTGTACGTCTCGAGATACTTGCTAAGTCTAGAACCCAATAACTCGAAATTATTACATTCCTTGGGATTCTAGTTGTCAAGATTTTACTGTAGTAAAAACCTTTGAACCTTTAATAGCCACGTATTAAGAACTTTTCAAAATTTTATGTTAAAAATTTAAAAAGTATCGGTTAATATGAGTTTTGACTCAAATAAAATTTAGACAATAATTATCTAAAATCAATTAATATAATTTAGAGTAGAAATTTTTATGCTAGAGTGGAAAAAATACGAATCCTCTTGAAACGAGAAATTGATCTAATTGTTGTGATTCATAAGAGTTATGGATCTAAACCAGAATTGATATGTCTCAGCATACTCTCTAATAGATTTATCTATACCTGGGCGTGATAATTTTAATTCTGAAAAAAAGTTTTGAAAACTTTTGTCTGCAGGCAATTCATTTCTACCTCAGTAACGGAACATCTTTGAGAAGAGCAAGTCCGTGGCTGTAAAAGCATCTTATTTCCGGTGTTACTCAAACAAAGTCTTTCTGATCTTTTCAAGACAAAACTTTTACTTTTTTTTACCTTACTTGACATCTTGAATTTCCGATAGAAATTTATTTTTTATTTTCTTTAAACGTATTTTAAACTTACTTAACATTTGATAACTTGAAACTCTTTTGAATGTTTTATCATTAATTACTTCTGAAATTAAGTTTCCTTAAAAAAATATATTATAAAAAATCAAGGCTCCGTTTTACGATAATATTCGCGTATGAGTCAATCATAATAGTCAAAAATAAGCAATAAACTTTTTTTATTAGAGACATTTCTGAAATGTAGAGAGTTAAAGTTATTTACAAGTACTCATGTATCCCTAAAATACAGTAGGCGGTGATTCTAAATAATGTCTGTCAGCTCTTAGAGCTAAGTTACGAAAATCGTATTAAAAATACGTACTCTATCCTCAAGCTAAACTCACAGGTGCTTGACGCAAGAAAACGTCACTGTTAGTTTACGGAGGCATCGTACTTTTTTTTTTTAGATAGTAAATCATGAAAAGTGGCACAAAATTAAATGATTATGAATTAATTGTAAATTGTAAATAATTTTTACAATGTTATCCGCTCTGTTCTCTTGAACTCTACTCTTTTTTCTTATTAAGCGATTAGTCTACTTGGCATGCTACAAAAAAAGAGTTTTTTTTTATGAATAAAAAATATTTTCTACTTTTTAATACTAAAAAGTTTCATAACTTTTCTACATCATCTAAATTTCTTTGTTAAAATCATTTCTTAAATGTTGTAAATGTCAATATATAATATGAAATTTTGTAACTTACTTCATAATTTTTTTTTTTTAGCGAAGAGCCCATATATGTGACCCTTTTATTAAAATCACATGAAAAATTGAATTTGTTTTGTATTGAAATTTTTTTTGAGATCCCATCACAGAAGCAACTACACGTAAAGAATAAGAATACATTGGATATCACTCCAGATTATACTGAATGAAAAAAAATTTCAGATAGTAGCTAGTATGATCCAGATATCACCCAGTATAATCTGGATTATACCAGCTACTATCTGAAAATTTTTTTCACCACAGATATCACTGAGTATAATTTGGGATGATATCCAGTGTTATCTTGTTCTTTCCGTGTACACCATTAAAAAAAAACCTTTATGAATTAAAATTTTGATGCACTGAACCCCATAAAAATTTATTATCAACACAACATAAAAATATTTTTTATCATAAAAGCAATGATAGCAATCAATTTCATTTATCCTTTCATTTGAACAGATATAGCCTGTTCATAGCCAGACATGGTCTACAACGGCCTTTAATAGTTAGAGGAAAGTGGCAGAGAATGAAGAAGTACTGAAAGTCCTTAAAAAACTCTCCTAACAACAAGTGCTTCATTCCTAAGCTTTCCATCATTCTGTTCTGTTATCTTCTTTATCACAAGTGCGTAAAACTATTCCTTAAAAGATAATAACAGCGACAAATAAATAAATTGCTTGGCAAAAAAATTTAACTTATCAAACAATCGTTTTTAATTGTAAGAAAATTAATATGGGAATAGTTGACTCTTTATCATAGGAAATTTAATAATTAATAATTACAATTAAATGCCAAGAAACTGCGCGAAAGCAACAATAAGGATCTCCGAAATAAAATAAGCGTCAAATAGTTGCATAAAATTACCGGCACTCCGCATCACACATATGACAGCGCAATGTGTTCGTCGTCTTGGCAACCGCAACGTCGGCGGTTAAAGAGATTAACTTTCCTATTTATCTCGGGACATTTGCCATCAGCTGCGAAAAGTTTTTTACATCTCGACGCTATAAACAAATCCGCCCAACTCCCACACTGGCTCGCATCCACGTCAGTTTTGTTTTTCCGTTTTATTTATTCATTTTATATTTTATTATATTCATTTTTTTTTTTTCCGATTAAACTCTATACTTCTTTTTTGGTAAATTCCGATACATCCATATAGCTTACCCTTTCGATTCTGTTTACATACTTCTCTCCAGTCATAATCCTCTCACGGTATTACACCGGAAAAATTTATAGCTAAATAAAAACAATCCGTACTGGAGTAAAAAAGTTTCATCCATTTAAAATCATCGGTACTCTATTTTTGCTGTTTCATTAAATAATAGAAGGTTATTCAAATAATCCTCTGCGGTTAACGGATGAATTGACTTTTTAAATCTAACAATATATTTTTGTTTATTCATAATAAAATAGTATTTTGTTTTAGTTTATTTGAGAAACTTCTTAACAACTCGATAAATAAAAAATTTTTTCTGTATAAATCAAAAACTTTATGATCAATAACTTATAGCTTGAAAAACTAAAAAACATGCATTGAAAAAAAATTCATTTTATTGTAAAAAAATTTGAAATGCTTTTATATCGATTGTAATAAATAAAATTAATTTTTTTTTTTTCAATCATTCTATTCTTATTTCAAACTAATTAAAAATCATTCAAAATTATTTTCTTTTTTTTTTTATAATAAAAAAGTATAGAATTAAAAACGAAAATCATGAAATTGTGAGGTTTATATTAATTAGGACAACAATTACTGTAACTTACAAATAATGAATGCTTAACTTGCAAAATCAGTGATTTTTTTGTTTTGATGATTCAGGGCAGGACACTAAGATAAATTTGGCATGTGTGCAAATTTTTGAATTGATTAAACGTCTTTAAGGTGGTAAAAATTATGTTGAAAAACTCCGTTATGTAAATACATACACGTCAATCTAATAAATAAATAAATAAGTGAGTTAATAAAAAAAAAAAATCTTATGCATCAATAACGCTAGTAAATTTTTTTTTAAAAATGATGAGAAAAAAAATTTTATTTGACACAAAAATCATCCCTCTAACCCTCCAACATTGAAATACGCTTATAAAGGACTAAACAAGAGGAAATAGAGTTCCGGGAGTTAAGACCTTTTTTGTAAGAAATTTCCGACTCTTTAAGAATCCTTTTTCGAATTTCCGCTATCTATTATAGTTTTTTTGTTAAAAGGGACAAAAGAATTGTTTTTTGCTTAGATTTGTTAATACATATGCCGGCCTTATTCTCCACAATCACAATACTTCTTGATCTCATGAAAAAAAAGGTTTAAGAAATAAAAATAAGTAACTATGTAATCACACAATCGACTTTTAGCTGGAAGTTTGAAGTTTATAAGAGTTACAGTTGTATTTAAAAGTAATTTTTGAGTGATTATGATTGCCTTAATCATCAAATGTTAAATGACAAAGTTTTGCAGAAATCTTTTAGATAAATTTTTACTTCAAGTACTCTGTCAAAAATTCTACAAATCCGCTGATGTCCATTAGCGTTCCCTTCTAATCTCAAAGCACTTTGTGCCAAATGAAATTTTTACAACCCAAATATGGAGTAAACCTTTCTAAGAATGAATAACGCCAATATTTCATCTATAAATAAACGTAATCGTATGAATGATCGTCCAACAATTTTTAACTATATTTTTAATAAAATTTCCTATTAATTTATCAATAAAAATTTTTATCTTTTCGAAAGATCAAGTCTTCTTAAATAGTATTTATTCCACTCATTTTTAAGATGAATCCTGTTGATTTGGGAGTTAAAAATTATGAATATATTAAAGAAACTACTGACATTTGATGGACTTTCTAAATTTTTCTTGTAAGATTTTTTATTATTATTAACTGTCAATAACAATGTAGAAAAAAAGGATTTCTCTAATTTTATTATTTTTCTACTATTCTATTTTTTTTTTTCATCATTTAATCGTAATCAGTATATGAGTAATACACTTTGAATTTTCAAAACTTTTTATGGATTAATTGGAAAAAAAAAAAATGAACAATTTACTTAAATGAGTAAACAATTTAAACTTTATTTGATTAAAAAATAAAATAAAAAAATAAATCAAGTTTGAATGCTAATGAAAATAAATTCTATAAATATATCACAAAAATAAACATTCGGAATGAATTATTCGATTGACAAAAATCTGGCAATATAATACTGAGGCAGACGTGAAATGGTTTTCCACCCTATTCCAAAGTGAATCGCTGCGTAAAATAGTGAAGCGTTTTTATCCTTTACGGCCGAAAATAATTAAATTATAAACATGAATTATTAAATATTTTTTTTTTCGACCGAAATTTAGAAAAATGATCAAGCGAGATCTAATAAAAAATAAATGCGCCTTTAAATAAAAATCGTGATAAAGCTGAAAAAATACTGTTTAGAAGGGATTTGCTCATCTAATATAAGAATCATAATAAATCTCAAACATTATTGTCTCGATAGAGAGAGCTTTTATTTTTTTCTGATATTACCAAGATAAAGCAAAATGTCTCGTCAAATATTTGGATCGTTTGAGTTTCTCCAATGACGAAAATGAGAGGTTGACTAACAGCCACGAGATAGACAGGCTCTCTTATGTACAGAAAAGAAGTGCGTTAAGGCGGATTTTTATACTAATAATAAGAACTATATATAAGCTTTCTAGCTCGAACATTTCAATATTAAACCCATAGTATGCTATGAGCAGGAAACTTTATGAGAAACTTTCTATAGATCTATATATATTTCGTTCCCTAAAATCAAACAATCTTCATGACCCTACATATTAACTTCTCTACTGACACGTAGATAATAACAATAAAACTTTATTTGTTCGAACATAATCACAATATTAATAATAAAGAAAAATAAATTTCCGCAAATTACGTTTAAAGGAAGCTCAAAAAAATTGACAACAAATTTCTTTACCATTGGAGTCTGGGTAGGTGGTATTTTTTGGTAACTATTTATTATCATTTATATGTTGTTTTCACTATAATTTTTCATGGCTTTTTTCCCACTTTAAATATATAATTTTACGAAGAAAAAAAAACTCAAACATTGAGATATTTATTTAATTTCTTAATTTCAACCAGTTATTTATTTATTTATTTTTTTTTAATTGAAAATAAACTTAACCGTTCCATGAGATGATTCAATTCTACATCAAAGATATCTTCTTAGTCATTTAAGTAAATTTTGAACAAAAATATTACCAAATTACAGAAACTTGTATGAATATTCATTACTTAATAATACAATAATGTCTTTGTATGCAACAACTACCACCTAACAATTCTCAAAATAAACACTTGCAGTAAAATGAGTCGTGACATTACAAACAAACACTAAAGCCTGGCTCTACTATCACAATCTGTTTCTCTACCATCGAAATATATTTACTTAAAGTAGCGATGTTGATTAGTACATCAACATTGTTGAAACAAATTTATCTAAGATAAAAAGAGGAGTTACAATATCAACAATGCAATCTCATCACCTCAATCTAAAAATATTATAGTTCTAACGAGAAAATCTCAAGTTTAGATTTTTTACGCAACTGCATATATACGAAGAAATGAGAAGTTAAGTTTCAAAAGGGTATCTTTTTATTTTTGATTAATCGAGACAAAAAACTGGTTATCTTTAATTATAAATATTTTTATTAAACTTTTTTAATTTAGCTACAAAGTGCTATCGGTTATGAAGCTACAATTCGATTTTTATTCCGAAATCTTCATAATTCTTGAAGTTATTAATATTAAAAAGTTCCTGAACTGCTTTTATAAAATATGAAAAAATACCTTTTTGAAAATCAGCTCCTCAAATATTAAAAATGTAAAATTTTTTATTTATATAGGGTAGAAGTACCGTTTGTGGTCGCTGTATCGTTTATGGCCATTTATTGTCCAAATAAACGATAAAAATGAATTTATATTAAAATAAACTATTACAAACTCAATTTGTTTTTCATGGTTTTTATTATAAAATAGTTTTTTATTAATATATAAATTTATTATAAATTTTTTTTTTAGCAAAATTATCATTTTTAAATAATTTTAGTCTCAAACTGTTGGAATAATTTGTATCATTACCACATTAATATAAATTGTCTAATTATTGAATTTATACAAACACCGCAAAAATACAATTATTTCTGTGAATTTCAGCTTGTCAACAGGTTAAATTTGGCGTGCAGGCAATTTTCGGTCCATCGGACCCCATACTTGGTCAGCATATACATAGCATCTGTGATGCACTGGACATTCCACATTTGGAGGTCAGGTTGGATTTGGATTCGGAGGCGAAAGAATTTAGTATAAATCTTCATCCCGCACAAAGTCTACTCAATACTGCTTACCAAGACGTTATGAAGTTTCTTAATTGGACAAAAGTAGCTATTATTTATGAAGAAGATTCCGGTAATTGTATCCTTTAAGTTATCTAATTTAAACTAATTCCTATTTCGTCTGGTGGAGCTATTTCTTGATGAGTCGTGTGTTTAAATAATTTACGGTAATTAAACTTTTCCTCTTATTTTGGATAGATAAAATCCTAAAACTCGACGGAATATAACTTTTATATTAATTTAATTTTCCATTATATAATAATTAGAATTAACCTAAATTAGTCGTCGGTCGTTAACTCAAAATATAATTTATTAGTTAAATTTTCTCGGGTGTCAACTTTTACTAATCCGATTAACTTCGCATTTTACTAATTGTTTCTTCGCCACCACACAAACTTTTCCCACTCTACTCAAGATCTCGTTCCTTTGGTACTCTTGGCATTATTTCAATCCTATCGATCGGATTTGTGAATAGACGACAAAACTTTTCTGTTTTTTTTTTTTTTTCTATCACTAACTCAAAACAAATAATTATAAAATATATATATATATATATATATATATATATATATATATATATATATATATATATATATATATATATATATATATATATATCAAAATAATTTAACCAGAAAGTCAATTAATTTGAGCAGCTTTGAAAAATAAACAAAAATGACGTAACTTTAGCTTTTCAATTTATGCTAAATTATTCCAGTAAACCCATCCAATTTTATTGAGAAGTGAAAGCTTGTTATTTTTATGTACAAAAAATTATCCTTATTATTTGAAGACTAATGTTATTCGCGTTTTGCAATCGTAGCTCTCCACTCAAAACTATATCTATAATTTTTAATGTATATTTGCTTCGAAAACATTCATTCTGTTTCTACTAACAATGCGTACTGGGATAACAAAGGAACATTAATAAAACAGATAAATATTTATTTCCGTTGATATATATAATCATTGCTTTAATTAGTATAAAAAACAAACAAACGAACAAACACGTGAACAATAATTAAATAACATTTTCGTATAGTCTGCAAATAATGGAATCCGAAAAAAAGGCAAATTTTATTAAGCTTGAATTTTATACTATAATTTTTTGAATCCCACACACACTCGAAAAAAAAAACATTTTCATTACCACCCGTGTAAAAAAAAATTGTCCCAAGCTTGGGACATCCAAACGTGACACAATTTGGGACAATTTTGGGACATCTTAGAAATAATCAGAAATTTTAAAATAGTGCATTTAAGTAATTTTTCGTCAATTTTACGTATTTTTTTGAAAATTTTCAGAATGA
This sequence comes from Cotesia typhae, assembly GCF_013202065.1. Lineage (NCBI taxonomy): Eukaryota > Metazoa > Arthropoda > Insecta > Hymenoptera > Braconidae > Cotesia > Cotesia typhae. The sequence continues at coordinate 2,522,481 of NW_027423757.1, read as the reverse complement.
TTTTTCAATTGTACTACAATTTTAAATAAACGTTTATTAAATGATTTAATAAAAAAAAATTTATTTTTTCACAGCTGTAAATTTGTCTAGAAACTAATGGATAAAACATTTATTGCACTGAAAAAAAAGTATGAGTCCCACACTTATAAATTTCAGTGATATTGAAATACTTGATATTACGAATATACTTAAACATTGTTTGAGTCTCAGCGCAATATTTTTAAGCACTACACTGAAACTCGTTTAAGTCATACACTTAAACCGAGTTTGAGCGCCACTGCAAAACTCATATCAGCAATACACTCAAATCCTTATAGTAATAAATTTACAGAATAAAAAAAGAAAGGTTATGTAAATAAATATTGCTATACATTAAAGAAATGACAATAAACCCATTTATTTTAAAATTAAATTTATTTAAAAATTAATAAATAATTAATAATAATTATAATATAAAATACAGAATATTAACATATATGGGACAAGGTATATTAATATTAATATAATTAGTTTTTAGTTTTTAATGTTAAAATAATAATTTTAGTGATGGTTAGATCGTACAATTATAAATGATTGATCGGAATTTTTTGTTATACAATGTGGCCGGGTGTCAAATAAATGATCATACAAAACAATATCATCAGTATTTTATTTTATATTAATTTTTTGAAATTTAATTTAGCAGATATTTGATCATTTTAAGAAATTTTTTGATAAATAAATTATAGCAAAAAAAAATGAGGAAAAAAAATTAACATGTAGAAATTAAAAAAAATTAATAATCGAATTTTTAAAAAATAATTTTTTGGAATAAAGTTGTTTGTTAAATAAAATTAAAAAATTATCAAGTGTCTGCTAACTTTAATGTGATATTAATTTTGTACTTATAAAAAACTAAAAGAGTTGTCAGATATTTATTTATAAAAATTTTTAAAAATTAATATCAAAATTGTTCCTGGTGACTCAAATATGTTAATTTTTTTTATTTTTTAATTATTTATTTTATTTTTTTTTAATTTATTAAGAAATAATGATTAAAAATTAATGTTAGGATGTTACATTTATTATAATAAAGGTTAACCTCGGTTGACAACGTGTTTAAATTTTACAATATCATAAAATTACATACCTTCAAACACTTGATGATAGGATGACAAATTCCACTTGGTTAATTTATTTTTCACCCACGGGTCCATAAATTATTATTTTTAACGTCAATTATATAAATATTTTTTTTAATGCTCTTGAGAACGATGTTTATGTTAAAGGTATAAACACGGGGAAAAAAAGAACGAAATACGCACTGAGTTTTACGCGGGAACTTTTTTTACTATACTCTCTAGACTTGCAATAGTATCGTACGGAAAATATAAGTCACTCACTTAAACAGAGTATTCTGATAATACTTAAACTTTTTTATCATATTCGCAATACCAATTCATTAAAAAAGTGTATACCAATAGGACTTAAACTTTTTTTTCAGTGTGACTATTTTTAGGACAATTTAAGGACAATTTTAGGACATTTTTGGGACATTTCAAAAATATTTTTAGAACTTTTTAAAAATATTTTTAAGACAATTTTGAACGTTTTTTAAATGATTTTAAAAAAGACAATTTATTTTTGCACGGTTATAGATTTATCGTAAGATTAATGGATCAAAATTTTTAGGACAATTTTAGGACATTTTTGGGACTTTTTTGGAACAAATTTAGGACATTTTTGGGACATTTTCGGAACAATTTTGGGACATTTTAGAAATATTTTCAGAACAATTTTTAACGTTTTTAAAGAAATTTCTTTAAATCATTTTAAAAACGTTAAAAATTGTAGTACAATTGAAGAATCATTCTGAAAATTTTCAAAAAAATACGTAAAATTGACGAAAAATTACTTAAATGCACTATTTTAAAATTTCTGATTATTTCTAAGATGTCCCAAAATTGTCCCAAAAATGTTCCAAATTGTGTCACGTTTGGATGTTCCAAGCTTGGGACATTTTTGGGACAATTTTTTTTTACATGGGCAATAACACAAATTTGTGAATTAATGTATCTCAAATCTTGAACCGGAATGACTTTTATTGCAACATTTTATTCTTTGTTTTTTTTTTCTTTTTAACATATAACTTTTACCGTGTAAAATTTTCAAAAAACTTAAATCTATTGCACGCCTCATAAGCAAAGCAGATGAGATTGTGCTCTACACACCCCTTAGAAAAATCAAGCGATTTCTTGAACTGAAATTGTCTCTATTTATTTTCTATTGCACTTGTAAAATAATATTTACATATAAATGTCATGGAAAAACACTTGTTACATTTAAAAAAAAAATTTTACTTTTTAAATAAATAAAAAAAAATGTTTCAAAAAATTATTCCGTGGACATCCGGCTGTCAAATGCTTGAAAACTGGCGTGGTCACGATAACTGCCGAAAAACTTAACTGATCAAATCCATTTCTTTTTTATACGCTTTAGTATGATCTAAAATTAAGTCCTTTCAAAGATCACGATCTAATTCAATCTAGTGTATTTATAATTTGCAATAAACTAAAAATCCACTAATCGTTTGTATATCTATATCTATGTAAATAAGGTTCGTTTACAATACAAGCACAGTACATTTTCTTTTCTGGTTGGACAATGGCGCGAAAGATATAAAAGTATTTTTTGTATTTTATTTTAATCAATTTTTTTATAAAAAATGAGATTATGAGGCGTACACTTTTGGATTTTCCAAACTTTTTTTGATTTTACACATAAAAAAAGTTTAATGTTCGTTTAATCAACAGACTTTAGTTTTAAAGTACATCCACGAATGAATGTTATCGATTTAAAATGATTTTATTGACTGGTAGAAAAGTTCCAAGACGAAACACAATAATACCAATCTGTGAAAACTTGTACAGAAAAATTGTTAAAAACATAAAAAAAAAAATTGATCAAAGAATAATTAAAATAATTTTAAAAGAGTTATACTCTATTGATGAACTTTTTAGCCACATCCTTTCAAACCCCGTTGATCAGAATGAAAAATTTCCTCAAAATTCTCGAACTTGTTATCTATTCGAAACACGAATATACGTCTTTTTTCTTTATTACTATTTTTAAGCTTAGCCATGCACATACAGATGTGTGTACGTGTGTGTGTTTAAATTTCATACTGCAAACATACGAAAATCATGCACGTTTGAACATAACGTAAATCAACTGATGAAAATAATAAATTTCATTTACGTACCCCAAAAGCATAGTAAACGGCTACATTATTATATAGATAGAGGGTCATTTCATTACACCAAACTTACGATAACCGTTTGCTACCTTGATAACTACATTTCATACCTAATATAACATCAGTTAATCCTACATAATTCCCTCATTTACTCTCGAGACTTCAGACTTCAAAATGAATATTCAACGTATCTAGAATAAATATTAAAAGAGCAATGAGTGTAATCTGCACACACACACACACACACACACACACACACACACACACACACACACACACACACACACACACACACACACACACACACACACACACACACACACACACACACACACACACACACACACACACACACACACACACACACACACACACACACACACACACACACACACACACACACACACACACACACACACAAATTTCATTCCAATGAATTTACTGCGTTTGCCCGTATTTTACTTAAAAAAACTCACTAAATTTGGTGATTCTTGTAATTAAAAAAATAACGAGTAAATCGCAAATTTTCATAGAAACTTTTCAGATTTTATTTAATAAAAAATAACTGCTCCATTTTAATGAGATCTTCAAATGACGAATATAATAAATCATAAAAAATCTATTTGAAATACCGAGGCATGCTCCATTTGCAAACTTAATAAAATTATTATGTTGCAAACTTTATATAAGTAAATTTACGGACCTACGTATATACTTTAACATCACCATGTATATACAATACACATCCTCGATTTATTTGTGTGGACAAAGATGAGAAATGATGGTGATGGAATCCACAAGGTTTGCTAGGATGATTCGATTTATTTATTTGAGCCTCCGATCGCGGTTGAGTAACGCACGTAGGTGTACGCATACATAATCTCGGCCAATGTTTGCTCGAGTCAAAGCCTCTGCTCAGGATTTCTTGCTTCGAAGCGTCAGTAACTCATCCATGTCGATATCCTAGAAATCATCATACTGAATTACATGATACAGTTTTTAGCTATAAATACATTTTGATCCATACATTACATGTGGAGAAAAATTTATTTTACGTACTGAGAGCAAGAAAAATTATTGTCTACAAAAGAATTGTTGGCTCAAGAATTTATTGGAATAAACCGTTTTAATGTATTAGTTTGTTTTTAAATGAATATCTGTTTTCATTATTATAGATGAACATACGAACATACGTTATTTGAATGGAGAAAGATCTATTTTGATCAATCGAACAATTTTTGAAACAAGGATATATATTCTCCATAATTATCAAGAATATATGTAAGAACATATGTTCTTGTGTCAAGAACATTTTATTAATGTTAGCTTACTCGCAAGATATAGTTTGTGCTATATATTAGTTTCGCTTTCACTCGGTAGTGATGACTTTCCTACGGACTATCTCTGATTCGCTTTTACTTTTGATTACTTTTGTTTACTTAACTAGTTTCTACATTTTTACGGTTATATATTCCAAGTATATTATTTGAACAAATATTAATTTTTAGGTAGATTTATTTATAAATCTAGCTATTGTAGCCAGTCTCAAATCGAAATTTAAAGGAAATTTTGTTATAATCTGTTTTCTTTATTCACATTAAGCCGAAAAATGGCATTGGCTCCGAAGTTTATACATGTATTCATGTATACATATGTATGTGATATAACGCGCCTTGTCGGCAAAATTGCGCCCACAGTTCTCAACTAATATTTATAAAATTTTGTTGGCTTATTTGATGACTTCAT